>NC_140585.1:0-1200000 GCF_964204655.1 Triturus cristatus | reverse complement strand
TGGTATTAGCTTCTTTTACAAATTTGATCTCTGGCCACTTGGAAGTATAATCAATCAAGAATAAAACATACTTACTTTGTCCACTTAAAATGTCATAATGTCTTTGAACATTGATCCCCACCTTAACCCAAGGCCTATCAGGGCAATCAATGGGAATTAAAGGAGGTGTAAAAACTTTAAGAGACTTATCTGAAGTACTACAAATGCAACACTCACAAACCATGTTCTCAACATCGGCATCCATAGTTGGCCACCAGAAAACATCATGCACCCGACGTTTTGTGAGAGTGGCACCTAGATTACCCCTTCATGAACTCTTGTCAAAATATTCGACCTAAGAGAAGAGGGAGGAATAAGCTTCTCACCTTATAACAATAAACCATCTTCTAAAGATAAATCATGTTCAATCTTGCAAAAAGGTTGTAGCAATGGAGAGAGAACCCTTTTGCATGGCCAACCTTTAGTTACTAAGGCACTAACATCTTGGAGAACAGAGTTAGAAAGAAAAGTGGACCTCCTTTCCTCTTCAGAACTCACATTAAGTTAAGGAATATCTAAATTGGCAACGAAACAATCATCGCAATCTTCATTAACAAGATCATTACATTTAATATCCTCTTGTTCATTGCAACTGACAGGGAATCTAGAAAGAATATCTGCCCTGAATTTTTTCCCCCAGAAATGTGTTTGACGTCAAACTGAAACTGCAAGATTCTGGTGACCATTCTGAGAATCCTGGGCGTGCAGCACTTCCTCATGCTGTCACCTAAAATGCTCACCAAAGTCTTGTGGTCGGTAAGGAGAAAAAACGTTTACCCGATACATGGGGCGCAACTTCTCTATGGCCCAACAACAAGCCAATAGCTCCTTTTCGATAACAGAATACTGATGTTCTGCTCCTCTTAACACTCTAGAGGCAAAACCAATTTTGTTCAACACCCTCAACTTTTGTGTCAACATAGCCCCCAACCCAACTTGGCAGGCATCAACAGTAATACAGCATTCGTGAGACAGATCAAAAGGTTTGAGAGCCTGACAACTGCTCAAAAAAGACCGTACACGTTCCAGGGCAAGCACACACTCATTGTTCCATTCAAACACAACACCCTTTTTTAATAGTGCACTTATTGGGCGAACAATAGTTGCAAAATCAGGAATAAACTTGGAATAGTATTTACAAACTCCCAATATGGACTTCACACCACACTTATCAGATGGAGCAGGAGCATTATTGATGGCTTCTAATAAACCAGGCTTGGGACTCACACCTTCCTGAGAGGCGACATGTCCAAGGTATTCCACCTTATTACAAGCAAACTCACATTTCTCAGATTTGAGAACAACACCATGTTCCTTGAATAAGGATAAAACCTTATGAAGAACAATATCATGAGCTTCGGTGTCCATACCAAAGACTAGAACATCATTTTGAAAAACCAAGACGGAGTGTACATCTCAAAGAATGTTACTCATGACCCTTTGGAAAACGGAAGCCGCAAATGCTATCCCAAAAGGCATTCTGCAATATTGAAAGATGTCTAAAGGGGATACGAAGGCAGTGAGGTGTCTGGATTCCTGGTGAAGCTTCACCTGATGATATGCACTTGCCAGATCAAGCTTGGAAAAACACTTAGCTCCCTTGGTGGCAGCAAATAAATCAGATATTTTAGGTAGAGGATGAGATTCAACCCAAATTTCCTTATTGAGGGATCTCAAATCAACACAGACCCTGAGTTCACCATTCTTCTTTCGGGCCACCACCAAGGGAGAAAGCCACATGGAGGACTCAGCAGGTTCGACTTTGGCATATAATTCCTTGAACTCGTTCTCCAAATCTGACCTAACGCTGAAGGGCACTCCCCTAAGTTTGTGTTTCACAGGTGTGGCGTCGTGTTTGACCACAATTTTGTATTTGAAACCACTTATTTTACCGAGATGTTCCCCAAAGACAGAAGGGAATTTTGCTTTCCATTTTTGTTTGATGTCGTCAAGACATTCCACCACTAACACTTGTTCAAGAGTGTCAGGTTTCAATACCATCCCAAACAAGCCCTGGTAAAACCACCCGAGGATGTTTAATCCTTTAATAGCAACATATATTTTACCTTTAATGCATCTCCCTTTAAAAAACATTTTATCTTTGAAACATCCTAGGCGATCAATCTTCCGCCCTTCGTAGGAGACAGGAGATAACACTATAGAATCGCCCCACCTTTGTTCAAATAGTATTTTGGTAATCATCGTGATGCAGGCACTTGAATCCACAAGTACAGGAAGAACTTTATCTCCCACACCAATATCAACAATTGAATCTACACATGTTGAGGGATCACCTTCAATGACTTCAGATGAAGAACCAATATGCTCAGTGGCATCATGCAAGGAATTATCACCTTCTTCGCGAATTACAGAAATGACTCCAGAACCGCTTTCGCAGTCAGAATCAACTACGCACACAACAGGTTTTTTTGAGTTTTTCCTTTTTAGTCAAACTTTCTCGAAGTGCCCTACTCTTTTGCAGTAATTGCACGTGACGACGATGGCAGGACACCTCCCATTCTTACCATGAGGAGAGTTACCACATCTAAGACAAACAGTGGAATTAAACCCTTCAGGCTTTACAGATTTGGAAAGAAATTTGGTATTAGTGCTAGTACTCTTGCCCTTGGTATTTGGTTTCCCACTCTTAACAACATTAACACTTTCAATGGCCTTATCAGAACTTTTGTCCTCTAATTATCTTAAAGATGACATGGAAATCTCAATGCTTTTAGCAATTTTTAAAGTTTCGTCAATAGTAGGATCACTTAGACTCGAGGTTTTGTCTAATGCTTTTGTCTCTGCATTGACACACAAATTGGTCCCTTATGAGCTGATCTGTAAAGTTCTCAAATTTGCCTGACTAAAGCTAGCCTCCACAAAGCAGAAATGTAAGAATCAACATCTTCAGTATCCATTTGCTTTCTTTTGAAAAATGTATGTCTTAAAACCCTAAGACTATTTTTTTGAGTTTCAAAGCCGTCTCGCGAAATTCATCAATACCGTCACTTTCTTCAGGTGTTAATTTGGGCAAGTGTTTGAAGACTGATCTACCTTCAAAACCCAATGAGTGGAGCAAAAGACATTTCTTTCTGTCAGTGATATATCCTGTTGCCCCTATAGCTCCTAAATACGTTTTGAATGCGTCTAACCATATTTCCCATCGGACAGGAGGTTCGCTTGGAGTGTCCAAAAACGAAGGAGGTGGGTTAACAGCTTGCACGGAACACATGCTTAAATTGTCAACGTAATGTATAAGATGAAAAACTAATAATGAATTTAATGTGTGTGTATCACAATATAGTGCACCAACCATGGACAAGAAGAGTGAGCGTATATACAAGCTTGTTGTTTCAAGGAAAACAAATGGTGTGCGTATCACTGTGTCATATGCAGGAGAAATGTTGCTAAGGTAGGCTTGTAGATATGTTGGTGGGTGAGTGTATCACTGCGTAATACACAACGTCCAAGAGATTGATTTTTCTCTATTTTTATGGTGCTCCAATTTAATGAAGGGTGTGCGTATCACCGTGAAAAATGTGACATGACACGTGGTAAGGCTAAATGTATATAAGGAGTAAACAGCCTTAAAATAGCAAATTTGGTGTGCGCATCACCGGGTGATGCACAAACGACATCCACACTGCTGGTAGAATAAAGAAGCATTCAAACAGTAACAAGGTGTGTGTATCACCGCATGATGCGTAACAAGCACTAGACTCCCGATATGGAGGAACAGAAGGAGTATACAAGCTGTCAAATGTTTGCTTGTAACAGTAACAAGATGTGCGTGTCACCACATGATGCGTAAAAAGCACTAGACTCCCAATATGGAGGAACAGAAGGTGTATATAAGCTCTCAATTGATTGCGTGTAACAGTAACAAGGTGTGTGTATCACTGTGTGATGCGCAACAAACACTAGACTCCGGGTATGCAGGAACAGATTGATTGCATATAAGATGGCTTGAAACGCAAACAAAACGAAATTGACGAGAGGTTATGCTTCCAACATGGCCGGCCCAGTGTAGCGTGATGATGTCACTAAAACACAAGTGACGACGCAAAGGGGCGGCTATCAAGGAAGGAGGAAGCTTGCAAAGATTGGAGCTGAAAGTTCCAGTGCTCCTGTGGTTGCAAAGAGAACAACGGAGACGAGTGAGTAACAGTTGAAAAACTAAGAGTCGTTTCGTTTTGAAAGATGCTAAATCCAATTTCATACGGAGGGGCCCCATGCACAACTGGAAAAATGTGTCCAAAAATAGGTGGAAACTTATAGAAAATGCTGAGCCAAATCCGCAAAGCGAGGCAAAGTCACAAAGTCATCGGGTGAAATAAAAAACAAAGTGCAAACGCCCTACCGATTCTGTGTTTTCTGTGAACCAAATTCAGAACTTGCAGGGCTTATGGGAGGATCACAGGAGCACTTCAGACTGCCGTGACTCTTCGTCAAAAAGATCAATCAAGTCACTTGTCTTCTGTGTCTTCTCTCTCTTCCCAGTGGAGTGTAAAGCAGATGTAGCACGCAGGGAACAGTAGATTGTGACCGTGCAGTTCATGAATCGTCGCCAAAATCTTTGTGGTAATTGAGGCGGAAACAGCCATAAACAAATGAAGGTTTATTGTGAACTAGAAGGTCGTGGAGCAGAGGGGAAAGGCTCCACCAGGCTCAGCGTCCAGGACCAACACTAAGCAAATATTCCAAATACCTTAGCAACTGCAAAGTTCTACACATGACATCAAAAGGACAATAAAAGATATATACACATTACTAGAAAAGTTAGAAAAGGACTATTCCGAGATCACGCAAGAGTCCTTTTCTAACTTCAAAGGCTGTCTTCAAGATGTAGCCCACTGGATGAACGCTAATAAATTCAAACTTAATGCCAATAAGACTGAGGTTATCTTTTTTGGCAAGGGCTCCCCGCCCGCGTCAGATCTTTGGTGGCCGTCGGAGATGGGTCCTGCCCCATCACCCAGTCACACGGCAAAAAATCTTGGAGTGAGATGGGATGATTGCATGTCCTTTACCTCCCATATCCAACAAGTTGCCGGATGTTGTACGAGCAAACTGAGAAATCTTCGTAAAATCCTCAGACTCCTACCAGAAGACTGCCGAAAAACGGTTATCCACGCTACTGTGACCTCAAGGCTGGATTATGCCAATGGACTCTACCTAGGCCTACCAAAATACCTGACACAAAAGCTTCAGGTAGTTCAAAATGCGGCTGCGAGACTGTTACTGCGAATTCCACTCAAGCAGTCAGTCTCTCCGCATCTTCGATCTCTGCACTGGTTGCCAGTTGCCAGCAGAATAAAGTTTAAAGCACTAACGCTGGCTTTTAGATCTTTGCATGGCTCCTGTCCAGTATACCTGAAAAACCGTCTTCCCAGATACTCCCAAACCCGCGCATTGTGGTCTAACTGCCGTGTTCAACTGACAGTCCCACGCACGAAAAAGGCTCGACTCGGGGGTCGGACTTTTTCGGCTAACGTCTCCGCTCTGTGGAATACCCTGCCACAAGAAATTCAACAGGCCCCTTCCGAATCCTGTTTTAAGACACTGCTAAAAACCTGGCTTTTTAACCAACCACGCTAGCTTTTTAATTTTTAATTGCTAATTTTAACTACTTCCCATGTCTTCTGTGTTCTACTAGCGCCGGGACACCTCCTCGCGGGGTAGCTGTCGCGCTTTACAAAACCCAGTATTATTATTATTATTATTATTATTATTATTAGAAAGAGGCAATGGGTAAAGTCTTTGTGCAACACTCCAAACAGTAAAACAGGCAAAACACCACAAAAAGATCCCGCAGCAGGTTTAGAAACATAGTACATTTTAGTAAATAAAATAAGACCAAAATGACAAAAATCTAATCAGTGAAGCCCTAGATATTGAATTTTAAAGTGTTTAAGGTAAAATAGCACCAAAAAGCACCAAGCGCCAACAAGGTATACCTGGTCGCACCGGACCTGGACAAGGTCGCAAGTTCAGGCCATACGCGATGGAGCGCGGGCCGCTACAGAGACCCAGTTAGGCTGGCTGAACTAAGTACCTTGAATCCAGGGGGCAGAGCTTCCCTAGCTGCAAGATGGCCTCGTTTTGATCGTCCTCCTCCAGCCACCATAACTATCCGACAAGATTCTGCAGCTTCCTAAGGTGCACGTGGGAGGCACACAGCCTGCTAAGACGATGCCTATCACCTGCTCACCATTTTGGTGGGCTTCGAGACAGCCTAGTGCCACTGGGACGGGAGTTACGACCCGCCTCGCTTGGACTGGCTCGTGGCCCTGGGGCGTGGCCGCTGCACGACTCGCGGAACCCCTGGAAGAGCCGGCTGCTGGCGGGTCCGCAGGGGACGCAGAGTACCCGCCAACTCGTGATCCGACCCTTCTACCGTCTGCAGCAGCACGGAGGTGACCATCGGAGGTGCCCTGGAACGTGACTGATTGCAGTGCGCCAGGCCCTGCTGTGGGCTGCGGACTGCAGGCCTGATGACCGTGGGGCCTGCAGGAAGGTGGAATCTGATTATATGGTTGCCCCCACTTTTTGCCTGGTGTTTTGCCGGTTTATGACTTAGTTGGACTGGGATCCTTCTATTCAGGGCCCCAGTCTATCTGCTTTCTCTGTAAAATGGTTTCCATGTACATTAGGTACATTTCTAATTGGATTCTGGAGTGCCTTATAAGCCCCTAGTATATGGTATACTATGTACCTAGGGCATAGGTACCTCAGAGGCCTACCAGGGGCTGCAGCATGTATTATGCCACCCCTGGGATGCACTCCAAAATGGCACCACAGGTCTGCTACTGCAGCCTGGGTAAGGTGGTGCTTGCACCCCTTACAGTGGTATAGGCTACCTATATCACTACCATTGCACACACATATAAAACCTATAAGTCACTCCTATGGCAGGCCTTAACAATCCTGAAGGCAGAGTGCTTGGTTTTTATGTAAGAGGGTGGCCCTGCATGAGCAGAGCCCCTCTGCAGCGTTCGGAGTACCTCCTCTGATGCTGTTTGTGGTGCAGCCTGACCATATACTCTTAAGTGCATTATAACCTTGTGGTAAATGCTAACTTTGGGATGGCTGTATCAAAACATGTCGTGTTTGGTGTCAAACGCTTTGGAATACTACCCCCCGCCAATTCTGGCGGCGGGGGTAGCATTCCACCCTTCTAGAGGGAGAGACATGTTCACACTAGTCAAACCTGGTAGGACTTTCCTGAGCCCTGGTGTAGGTGAGTAGGATCTGCTTCACATGGGTCCCCCACATTTTGCTGGTGTTTCACTGTTTCTCAACCTTAGTCTGGCTGTGGCCCTGCTAACAGGACACCAGCCTAGCTGCTTCCTCTCTAAAATGGTTTCCATGTACAATAGGTACATATCCAATTGGATTCTGGAGTGCCTTATAAGCCCCTAGTATATGGTATATTGTGTACCTAGGGCATAGGTACATCAGAGGCCTACCAGGGGCTGCAGCATGTATTATGCTACCCCTGGGAAGCACTCCAAAATGGCACCACAGGTCTGCTACTGCAGCCTGGGTAAGGGTGTGCTTGCACCCCTTACAGTGGTAAAGGCTCCCTATATCCACACATATATACAGACACATATAAACCTATAAGCCACTCCTATGGCAGGCCTTGACAGTCCTGAAAGCAGAGTGCTTGGTTTTATGTGAGAGGGTGCCCAAGCATGAGATGAGCCACTCTGCAGCTTTCAGAAATACTTCCTTATGGCTGTTCTGTGATACAGCCATACCATATACTCTTAAGTGCATTATAACCTCGCGGTAAATGCTAACTTTGTAATGGCTGTATTAAAACATGTCGTGTTTGGTGTGAAACGCTTTGGAATACTACCCCCCGCCAGTTCTGGCGGCGGGGATAGCATTCCACCCTTCTAGAGGGAGATGTCACACCGGCTAAACCCAGTAGGACTTTCCTGAGCCCTGGCATCACAAAATGGATGCCTCTGCCACAGACACGGGTCTGGCCTCCTTCTGCTGACTGAAACTCCGGCAGGGGAGGCCTGGACAATAGGTTTCCTGTCAAGGGGAGGTGTAACCACCTCCCCAGACAGGCAGATGTGTATTGGGGCTGGGCGGGAGCACCCTCTGGTGCTCTGAAGTCCTGCACTGGGGGCACGTTTGCTGTCCCTGTGCATAGCCCAGTTCAAACCGGTTGCAGGAGCTACCTGCCCCTGCCCTTGTGCGAAACTAGACAAAGGAAATGGGTGTAACCACCCCTCTTTCCAGGCCCACCCATAGGTGGGGCCTTAGAGTTAGTCCATCCCCTAAACTTACTATAAGTATAGAAATCCAGTCCCTAGGACTTTAGATTACCCTGGACGAAACTCTGCTAAAGATATCCTGGACCTTCGATGTTCTATCCTGACTAGAAGACTAAAGAGATCTCTCTTGGGGTCAAGGAGTGACTCCCCTGCTTGGCAGGCTCCAAAGAAGCAACTGGCCGGTCTGCAATTCTGAAGCTCCCACCAGATGCCGAAGTCTCTGCATACTCAGAGGTGGATTTCCAGACTTCCCCAAGGCTACCCTGACTCCACAGCAAAGCTGAGGCCCGTGGCTATCGTGGGTGATGTGGAACTGTGACCCCTGAACACCATGAACTTTTGCCGCAACACTATCTTCCTGGTCATCCTCGAAGCTGTGCTTTGGGCTCTGAATAGCCCCAGCCTGGAGCACCTCCTGCACCGAAGATTGCTGGCCTCCACTCCATGAGTGACCCGTGGGCCAGCTTCAAGTGCGATCGCTCGAGGCTCCTTCGCGATCACTAGCCCGTTGGTTAGCAGGTCCCCACAAAGGCAACTCCTTTTCTACTTGGGCGTTCCTGGTTGGTCCAGAGGTGCCCTGACATACCCTCACTGGGTGAGTCCCTCAGACCTTGCTGTTCTGCACCGCAGTCCTTTCTCTGAATTCCTGTGACTTGCCATTGCCAAGGCTTGTTGGGTCCATTCTGGTCGCCAACACTACAGCACTCGACAGACTTCATGGGACAGCTCGAATCCGGCTTGTGGACTTCGTCGATGCCTCCTGGACCTTGTGGCCGAAGAGTCAAGACACCCATCAACTCACCTGAAGCACCCGACATCTGTGGGCATTGGTCCATCCTGCCCTAGGTCACTGGCAAGTGATCAAGACTCTGTCCCCTCTGCTTTCAAGTTCCTTCCATCCTAGATCCCGGCTTGGATCTCTTCAGACACTTCTCCTCTTCACGTCAGCAGCAGTTCTTTGCAGGCTTCCATTGGAATCGACGACGCGACCCGACACCAAAAGACACCTATGCACCCGGCTTACCTGGGTGAGGTAACTCGAGTACTCCGGTGCTCTCGCGGGTGCAACCCCTAGAACTTCTTAATTCCCAAATTGTTTGGTCCTGACTCAATTAGAAGTGTCCCTAATCTTTAAAATTCCAACCGCAACATTGCCCATAGAAGATAATAGGAACCCGCGGTTGTGTTTCCACACTGCATAAAGCTCCCATGGGTCCCCTGTGTCACTAGCTTGGGTGGTTCCTTGGGGTCCCAGCAATTCTAGAGGCAATAGGCCTAGTGCCTATTCCTATTGTGGTTCTTATACCACTTTTTTGGTATATGGTTTGGTACGCCCCTAGGGCCCAAACGTGTATTTGTGCTTTTACTGATGCCTTCAGGCTAAGTCTTGAAGGAATGTAAAGCAGCTTGTTTTACCAGTCTATAATCTCTTGAATGATCAAATGAAAAGACAACCACACCAGGTATATATTCAAAATATATGTATTTAAGATAAATCACACCCCTCTAGTCTCTTTGTGAGACTGGAGTTCGAAATACTTAGTTTACAAGTCAGCAATTATCAGTAATAGCACAAATACACGTTTGGGCCCTAGGGGCGTACCAAACCATATACCAAAAAAGTGGTATAAGAACCACGACTGGAATAGACACTAGGCCTATAGCCTGTAGAATCGCTGGGACCCCAAGGAACCACCCAAGGTATTGACACAGGGGGACCCACGGGGACTGTATGAAGTGTGTAAACACAACCGCGGTTTCCCGTTATCTTCTAAGGGCAATGTCACGGTTGGAAATTTAAATATTAGGGACACTTGTAATCGAGTCAGGACCAAACCCTTTTGGACTTAAGAAGTTCTAGGGCTAGCACCTACGGGAGCACCGCAGTACTCAAGTTACCTCACCCAGGGAAGCCGGGTGCATAGTTGTCTTTTGGTGTCGGGTCGCGTCGTCGATTTCAATGTGAGCATGCAAAGAACTGCTGCTGCCGTGAAGAGGAGAAGTGTCCGGAGAAATCCAAGCCTGGATCTGGGATGGAAGGAACCTGAAAGCAGAGGGGACAGAGTCTGGGTCATTGGTCAGTGACCATGGGCAGGATGGACCAATGCCCACAGATGTCGGGTGCTGCAGGTGAGTTGATGAGTGTCTTGACTCTTCAGCCACGAGGTCCAGGAGGCGTCAACGAAGTCCACGAGCTGGATTCAAGCTGTCCCACAAAGTCTGTCAAGTGTTGCGGTGTCGGCGACCAGAATGGACCCAACAAGCACGTCTGGAACAACCAGGTAAGCCCAAGTAGAAAAGGAGTTGCCTTCGTGGGGACCTGCTAGCCAATGGGCTAGTGATCTCCAAGGAGCCTCGAGCGGTCGCACTTGAAGCTGGCCCACGGGTCACTCGTGGAGTGGAGGCCAACTATCAGCGGTGCAGGAGGTCATCAAGGCTGGGGCTACTCAGAGCCCAAAACACAACTTCGAGGAGGTCCAGAAAGAGTGTTGCTACAAAAGATCACGGTGTCCAGGTGTCACGGGTCCATGTCACCCACGTTAGCCACGGTCCTCAACTTTGCTGTGGACTCAGGGTAGCCTCGGGGAAGTGTGGAAATCCAATTCTGGTGATGCAAAGACTTCGGCATCCAGCGTGAGCTTCAGCGATGCAGACCAGTCAGTTGCTTCTTTGGTGCCTGCCAAGCAGGGGAGTCACTCCTTGACCCCAAGGGAGATTTCTTCCATCTTCTAGTCATGATAGAAAGTCAAAGGTCCAGGATACATGATACAGAGTTTCGTCCAGGGTAATCTAAAGTCACAAGGACTGGGTTCCCATACTTATACTAAGTTTGGGGGTTGGACATACTCTAAGGACCCACCTATGGGAGGGTTTGGAAAGAGGGGTGGTTACACCCATTTCCTTTGTCCACTTTCACGCCAGAGCAGGGGCAGGTAGACCCTGCAACCGGTTTGAACTGGACTATGCACAGGGACACCAAGTGTGCCCCCAGTGCAGGACTTCAAAGCACCAGAGAGTGCTCCCGCCCAGCCCCAATATATATCTGCCTGTCTGGGGAGGTGGGAACACCTCCCCTCGACAGGAAACCTATTGTCCAGGCCTCCCCTGCCGGAGTTTCAGTCAGCAGCAGGAGCCCAGACTCTTGTCTGTGGCAGAGGCATCCATTTTGTGATGCCAGGGCTCAGGAAAGTCCTACCGGGTTAGACCAGTGTGAACATGTCTCTCCCTCTAGAAGGGTGGAATGCTTCCCCCGCAGCCAGAATTGGTGGGGGGTGGGGGGAGGGGGATAGTATTCCAAAGCGTTTGACACCAAACACGACATTTTTTGATGCAGCCATTCCAAAGTTAGAATTTACCGAGGGGTTATAATGCACTTAATAGTTTATGGTATGGCTGTATCACAGAACAGCCATAAGGAAGTATTTCCGAAAGCTGCAGAGGGGCTCAGTTCATGCTTGGGCACCCTCTCACATAAAACCAAGCACTCTGCCTTCAGGATTGTCAAGGCCTGCCATAGGAGTGGCTTATAGGTTTATATGTGTCTGTATATATGCGTGGATATAGGGAGCCTATACCACTGTAAGGGGTGCAAGCACACCCTTACCCAGGCTGTAGTAGCAGACCTGTGGTGCCATTTTGGAGTGCTTCCCAGGGGTGGCATAATACATGCTTCAGCCCCTGGTAGGCCTCTGAGGTACCTATGCCCTAGGTACATAGCATACCATATACTAGGGGCTTATAAGGCACTCCAGAATCCACTTAGATATGTACCTAATGTACATGGAAACCATTTTAGAGAGGAAGCAGCTAGGCTGTGGTCCTGATTAGCAGGGCCACAGCCAGACTAAGGTCGAAAAACAGTGAAACACCAGCAAAAAGTGGAGGTACCCATGTGAAGCAGATACTACTCTCCTACACAACCCCCCCCCCCCCCAAACGCAGGGACATTAATCTAACCTTGACCAGTTGAGTCATCATGTTCTAAGTGGAAATACCTAGAGAGTCCATCTACATTGGCATGGTTACTCCCAGGTCTATGTTCCACTGTAAAGTCCATCCCCTGTAGGGAAATGGACCACCTAAGCAGTTTGGGGTTTTCACCCTTCATTTGTTTTAGCCATAAGAGGGGCTTATGGTTAGTCTGAACAAGGAAGTGAGTACCAAACAAGTATGGCCTCAACGGCTGACCAACGTTTCTCTCTAGGGGTCAGCCTTCTGCTTATGAAAGCTACTGGCTGATCCTGACCTTCTTCATTCAATTGTGACAGTAGAGCCCCTACCCCCAATTCAGATGCATCAGTTTGAACAATGATCTTCTTGGAGTCGTCAGGACTCTGCAGAATGGGAGCAGTACACATGGCCTGCTTCAGGTCATCAAATGCCTTTTGACAGCTAGCTCTCCACTGAACCTTTTTGGGCATTTTCTTAGAAGTTGTCATTCAAGGGTGTCACTATTGATCCATACCCTTTGACAAATCTCCTATAGTACCCAGTCAGGCCTAAGAAGCCTCTCACCTGAGTCTGGGTAGTTGGAGCAACCCAGTCCATTATGGTCTGGATTTTGCTCTGCAATGGTTGAACCTGGCCTCCACCTACAAGGTGGCCCAGGTACACAACCTGAATCTGCCCTATCTGGCACTTGGTAGCCTTGATAGTTAGGCCTGCTTTTTGCAGGGCCTCCAAAACATTCCTTCGGTGGACCAGGTGATCCTCCCAGGTGGCGCTAAAGACAGCAATATCATCTAGATATGCTGCACTAAAGGCTTCCAGGCCTGTGAAAACTGCATTCACCAACCTTTGAAAAGTGTCAGGTGCATTTTTCAAACCAAAGAGCATTACCACAAATTGATAGTGCCCACTAGGGGTAGAAAATGCTGTCTTTAGCTTTGCGTCATCAGCTCGTCTGTTCTGCCAGTAGCCAGCTGTCAAGTCAAATGTGCTAAGGTACTTGGCTGAGGCCAAAGTATCTAGAAGCTCATCTGCCCTTGGTATTGGATGGGCATCAGTCCTAGTGACTGCATTGAGACCCCTGTAGTCCACACAAAACCTCATCTCTCTTTTTCCACCACTGGTGTGAAGTTTTGGCACAAGGACCACTGGACTAGCCCAAGGGCTGGGGGGGATGGTGCTGACGACTCCTCTGTGTGGCTCCACTCGCCCTCCGTGCCGCTGGGTCCCTCCGACTCCTCGCCTTCTGTCCCTGTCAGGCTCTGTGGCTCCTCCTGGTCCGTGGAGCTGTCCCCTCTGTTGCCGTGGATGTATCTGGATAGGAATAGGAAGAAAGAGAACAACATCAGTCACCTGCACCGACTGCACACACCACAGTGAGTACATCACATCACAGGGCAAGCCCTGGCATCATCAGCTGAACACAGCTCAAAGTGCCAACACTGTTTAGAGTAAGCCAATTGTCATTCTCAACATCAACCAAGGCACACATATCCCTCCTTGACTTGCACACATATGTCTGTTGCATGTTGGCTGCTACTACCCCAATGTCCCGACATGCACCACCCACACATTAGTTGGACATGCAAGTGAACATGTGGGAGTATGTCACTATACACACAGCACATCTCTTGCCACTGACTCAGTACAGGTGTCCGGATGAAGGGATGGGCAGAGACTCATTTCACATGCTTGGGATGCATGCCAGCAACACACACTATGATGTGCTCATGTCCTGATGGTCAATGCCACAATGGGGTGCATGGTGCACACTTGAACACAATGCAGGATCACTCATAGCAAGTTAAATGCCATGGCACTGGCATGCCTGGAAAGTCAGTCAACACGTTCTCCTGTCGCAGGACATCCAGAAAACAACAGCATGCACTGTGTCACATTCATAGCTCAGGGGTAAAGCAAACTCTGCAGCTGACAAGTGCATTTGCCCATCCCCTGCAAACAACATATCCAGGACCCAGAAGACCCCACATCATGCAAATCAGACATATGAGTCTCTGCAAACACAACTCCCTGTACATTAGCACATCACAGTCTGCCGTTCATGTAACCCACCTGCCTGAAGTGCACAGTTGCATACACCATTGTACGCTGTCAGATGATCACACACCTATATGTCACACAGGTCTTGTCTCTCACAGTCACATCTCAGATGTCCTGCTGACCCTCAAAATCATGAACACCCCAGTTGTACGTAACAGGAAGCCACACCATAATGACACAGAGGCAGACACCTGAAGGCACATGTCACTAAGCACAACCTGTAGGTTGATACACAGGAGTGGGATTACAGAGTGTTTCTAAATGCCCTTGAGGGGGCATGACTGCCCAGGTCTACGTGAAACAGTGTTTAGCCCTGGACAGTAGTCAGGTGGCTAAGCAAGTGTGACATACTTTATATACATACTCCTGAGGCCCACAAAGTGGAGTCCCCTGCTGCATGGGTTTGTTTGAAATACCCCAGCCACATGTGGCGAGTCAGAGCAGCAATTGAAACACATATCAAGGGCTCACACAGATCACATGTCAGATCCCAGGCATTGGGTAAACAATTGAACCACCCATGAAACACACAACAGAGTCACAGGAACAGATGCTGTCCGGAAGCTGAAGCATAGCTGACTGCAGGGACACAGTGCCCTAGTGACACAAGCAACAGACTGTAGGGGCCACACCTGTGGAACAGACGAGGAGGGTGCATAACACAATTGAGGGACTTGAGTATTGGACTACAAGACCTACGTAATATGGAAGAGTGACCAGGCCAAAAGACTGCAATTAGCATGTCAGACATAGTACACAGATTAGGCATGGACTTACCCTCTTCTTGCTGCTGTCTGGCCTTCAGCTGCCTATCCAGGTCCGGGAAGACCACCGCCAGGATCCGGAGGATGTGGGGGATCAGGGTCCGGTATCCGCCCCTCCTGCGTGGAGGTGACAGCTTCAGCTGGACTCTAGCTATCCTCCGGGTCCAGCCCCGAAGGTCCTGCCACCTCTTCTGGCAGTTGCAGATCCGGCGCTTGTAGACTCCCACCGAACGAACAGCTCAGGCGATGGTCAGCCATATCTCCTGCTTCTGGTGGGCATCAACCTGTGAGGATGACAAAGTTAAAAGTCCATTAACACACATGCCCCATATTTGTGCTGCACACATTTGGATATATACATGTCATCATCACAAAAGGAAATGAGTTACACAGGTAATGCAACTACGGAGAAGGACAAATCACCTGCATGTCTGACATGTTAACAATTCCTGGGAAGTTTAAGCTTGCACTAATGCAGTTTAGCAGCAGAACACCTGTTCATTACATGTACCTACACACTTTGGGGGATGAAAGTAGTCGGTGAGAATGCTTGCCACTGGTGTACACACTACTAGTACTGCTAGTCAGACAACATGCACCATTAGGAAGGCAGTAGACTGCACACCCACCTGCTCCCCTGGTTTCCCATACAGCTTGCTGTACTGTGGAAGGAACCCGTCCAGCAGGGCCTGGTTCTCCTCCTCAGTGAAGGCTGGGGCCCTCTCCAGAGTACGTGCCATAGCAGGAGCCAGAGGATGCAGAGACAGCAGCAGTGGTAGCAGGGATGTGGTCCAGTAGCATGTAGTGCAGGCAAGTGAGCTCTCTGGGGGCCAGCCAGCTTTATATCTGTGCTGCAGAGGTAGACTCTGTGCCATGTGCCCCAGTGATAGGTCCAACACGGTTGCATTCTATGAATCTCGTACACGTCTTCTGCATCGTTCAAATCTTCACCTCCATGAAACACTAGGAATTGCAACATTCTTGTAGGCATCCAACTGAATTTCCAGCGCACAACTCGTACAAGTTTTGAATCCGCATCCATCTCCATGACAGTCCAGAGCCAATGGGTGTGCCCAGCTCGGTCAACTGACTGTATAACGTGTAATTTTGAAAATGCACATGCACCCGTCTCCATACGATTCAATGGCCAAGGCGTACGCCTGTCTCGGACCATGCCTGCCCGACGCGCATGCATGCTAGTCACCCGCGTCGGGCCTCATTGCAGTCAATGACAAAGCGTACGCACGGCTCGGTCATGAACCGCGCAATGCGTACGCATTGCACCCGCGTCGGACCTCATTGCAGTCAATGGCAAAGCGTACGCACGGCTCGGTCATGAACCGTGTGTAGGAGAGTAGGATCTGCACTTACGTTGCCCCCACTTTTTTTCTGATGTTAACACTGGTTTCTGGCTATAGTCTGGCTGGGTCCCTGCTAATCAGGGCCCCAGTCTCTCTGTTCTCTGTAAACAACTTGGAGTGCATATTAGATGCACTAGTGATTGGATACTGTGGTACCTTATGAGCCCCTAGTATATGGTACCTTAGGTACCAACAGCATAGGTACTTCACAGGCCTACCAGGGGTTGAAGCATGTATTATGCCACCCCTGGGAAGCATTCACAATCTGACACCACAGGCCTGCTACTGCAGCTTGTGTGAGGTAGTGTTAGCACTCCTCACTGAGGTATAGGTTCCCTATATCTCACCTTACACACACATATAAACCTATCAGTCACCCCTAAGGCAGGCCCTATCAATTCTGAGGCCTGGGTGCTTGGTTTACATGTGTGGGGTGCCTCTGCCTGAGCAGAGTCTATTCTCTGTGGCTGTTTGTGTTTCCGGTTAAACCATATACTCTTAAGTGCGTTATAACCTCGCGGTAATTGCTAACTCTAGGATGGCTGCATCAAAACAGGTCGTGTTTGGTATCAAACACTTTGGAATCATACACCCACACCAGTAACTGGTGTGGGAGTATGATCCCACCCTTCTAGAGGGGTAGACATGTACCTACTGTGGAAACACGGTAGAATCCTGAAAGAGCCCTGGCATCACAAAATGGATGCCACCAGCACAGACACTGGGCTGCCCTCCTGCTGCTGACCGAAACTCACAGTGGAGGAGGCCCAACAATAGGCATCCTGTCACAGGGATGTGTCACCACCTCCCAGACAGGATTTAGTGTATTGGGGCTGGGTGGGTGCACTCCTAGAGTGCTTTGAAGTATTGCACTGGGGGAGCAGTAGGCTCCTCTGTGCATATGCCAGCTCAACCCCGTAGTTCAGGGGCTACCTGCCCCTGCTCTGGCGCGAGACTGAAGAGTTAAGAACAATGGTTCAAGTATGGCCCAAAAGGGTCCAATAGAAAAGGTGACCCAAGCAGGGTCACTTGTTTTTTAAGAGAAGTGAAATCAATTCCGTAGGGAGCAGGAGACAAAGTACGTAAAGGGTCATGTAGGTCGAAAGATAACAGGTATTTGTTTAAACAAAGTCAATTTTAGAATGCTCACATAATAAGAAACCGTGGTGTGAAATAGTGATAGTAGTTTTAAAAAGACATCGCATTGACAACAATATAGCAGTTGAACTCCATAACTGATCTTTACAAGTTATAAGGAATTCATGTTGTGGGGTGGTCGACGGCGTTTCGGCTGGCTGATGAATGCGCATTCATCAGCCAGCCCCAGCAGCTGTGGGACGTCTCTGACTGCTCGGCCTCAGGCTCCCATTCACTGCCCTGTCGCCCCTCTAAAGAAAATCATATTCTCCAGGCGGATCTATGTACTGCCAAGCTGCTTGTTTTCAAATCATTAACCTTTGAAGCCCCTGCCTCCCACTTTGGAGCCTCTAGGAACTTTACGGGCAGTTTAACTTCAAAATACATGCTCACCACTGTCCTGAAGATGAGCCCCAATAATTGGGTTCGAAACGCCGTCGACCACCCCACAACATGAATTCCTTATTACTTGTAAAGATCAGTTATGGAGTTCAACTACTATATTGTTGTCAATGCGATGTCTTTTTAAAACTACTATCACTATTCTTCTGAAGGCTCTAGGCCTTCTCCCTTCTCAAGTCGTTCTTCTTATACCTCTTTTTTAGTGTATGGTCTGGTACGCCCCTAGGGCCCCAGCCATATAAGTGCTTAATTTGTTGTGAAACATTGATTTGTGCATATGTTTCAGACTTCTAATCTCATAAAGAGATTAGTAGAGTGTGTCTAGACATAAATACATATATATTTTATATATATACCTGTGTTGTGTCCTTTCATTTGGTAATTCAAGAGATTATAAGGTAAAACAAGCTGCTTTACATTCCTCAGAGACTTAGCCTGAAGGCTGCTCTCCACAGCTTCCACTAGGATAGCTTTCTTTAAAAGGTTGTCTTAAACCTATCTACCAAGAGTCGAATTGGACTGGTGCAAGGTGGCCACTTTAACTAGTGACCAGCATATGCCAGGCCAGCTTCTCACACCGTGCAATGCGTACACATTGTCACCCGTGTCAGACCTCATTGGTGTGACCATTTGACGGATTAAACACACAATTACTTGCCTGGGACACCTGTGCACACCTACCACACTACATCATTGGCCACACAGTGTCCCATGGCATGTAAGGCTGCATTCCCTGTGTGTTGGGGGGGCAACATTTGGTTTGTTGGGTGGCACTTTTGTTCAGCCACTCCCAGGCTGTGCACGTGTACATGGGGGCAGAATCCTTTGTGTGTTGTGCACATTACCACTGTGATGTGCAAATGTACAGTAATGGGCATGAGTCACAGACCCAGTTGCAGCTTTGATATGTTTAGGACATGTCACATACACCCTGAGTCCTGGGGGTGATGGCATGTACGTCACAGTGAGACCTGTAGCCACAATTCAGATGTGCATGTTGTCTCTCAGATGTGTCTGATCAAATGTGCCCAATGGGAGACAGTCTCCACATCCATGTGGTATATGCAGCAACCTTGATGGTGTGTGTGTGTCTAAGAGACGTACACTTAGGGCCTGCAGGGACAACAGTGGCCACTACCTATGGGACTCACACTTGCCTTGTGGTGTGTACATGATACGCCATGTCTTTGCCAGTGTCGATGTGGCAATACAGGGACCCTGGGTATCTGCATGGCAAAGATCTGTGATGCCTGGGAGACATCAGGCCTCACTTGTCACTGTGGTGTGTGTTTGTAACGTCACAGCAGTACATAGGTCGGGTGACACAGCCAAATGATTGGCCATTGCACTACATGGGACTTATGTGGACATGTGGAATTGAGATGTGAGGTGATGGTCATGTAGGTGACATATGTGTCCATGCCCAACAGCACACACCTCAGTACATTGTGTAATGTCATTGAGCCTGGTCATGGCCACATGGGTGGATGAACCGACAATCTTCCTTTGTTCATCTCTGTTCTGCAGGGCACCAGCTGTCCATCGACTGTTACCAGACCTTCAAACCATGCAGGAACGCAACTGCATCCATCGGTACCCCTTCACCAGGCCACTGATTGAGGAGTTGGCGGAGCAGTTGGTACCACATCTGCTACCTGGCTGGACATACCCTACAGCACTGACCCCAGAGGTGAAGGTGATGGCAGCCCTGCACTTCTTTGCTACTGGTACCTTCTAGTACACTGTGGATTACAGCAGGTGGGATGTCGCAAACTATGTTTAGTCGTGGGCTACGCAATGTCTTGGAGGGGATGTTGCATTTCCTTGACCTGTACATCAAGTTCCCTAGCCCAGCTGAACTCCCTGAAATAAAGGATGCCTTTTATACACTGGGGAGGATGCCGAACGTCATTGGATCTATTGATGGGACACATGTGGCCCTAATACCACCACAGGCACATGAGCAGGCATACCGTAACAGGAAACATTTCCACTCGATCAATGCTCTGATGGTATGTCTTGCAGACATGTGTATCACACGTGTGTCACACATGTGTGTGCACGGTTCCCTGGTTCTGCGCACAATGCCTACATAATGAGGAGTAGTCGCATTGCAACGCTGATGTCACAGATGCCAGATCAGCGTGCCTGGCTTGTCGGTGTGTACTGACTGTTTATCATTGTGTGTGTTTGTCAATGTTGTATTCCGCACTCCTACAAAACTCAGCTACTTGTTCATTTTTTTGTGTGTAGGTGACTCCGGATACCCCAACATGCAGGGGTTGCTGCCACCCCTCAGGAACCCTGTGACACCAGCCGTTTCTGTGTAGGTTTCTTGTGAAATGTTTTGTGCATGTGTATTGCATATCTCTCCTGTTCTGCTGTGCTTTTGACTGTGTCTTGTGTCTGTCCTTCCCAGGGTACTTTGCCTGTTTGATCAACACTGACCCCCAACACCCAGAATCCGACACCAGTGTGGGAGTAGTCAATTGACATCAAGTGATGTGCCACACACCCCTGGACTACAACTCTGTGACCGTGTGTCCACCGTAACATACAATTGCCTTGCAACTATTTTTGAATAAACATGTTGCTGATGTGTAATGAACCTGTGCTATGCTTGGTTAGATGCGTTGTCTGTCTTCCCACATCTGTGTGACATTTGCTTACCTCACCTGTGGACTTGTTACCAATGACTGTGGATAGGTGTTGTGGTTGTGCATACCTATGTCTTTCAGGTCAACATCATTGTGTGGGATGAGTAACATGGCGAGTATGTGTTGTGTTGCCATAGTGGTGTGTCTCCCTCACATGTGTCACATCACCATGACTCACCTAACGTTGGTCACATTGTTGCAGTATTTGGCATGCACTGTGTTGTGCAGCAGATCGACATCTCCATGACACATGACAAGTTGGAATCAAAACAGAGGCAAGTATGGTGTACTTGTGAGTTTATTTTCGAACATGTGTGAGGAAAGTGCACAGGATGGTGGGTGCTGTACATTGGTTTTGGAATCCAAAGTTCACATTAGAGTTGGAAGTGCTGGTAGATGAAATGTCCAGAGTAAAGTCCACAGTCATCTGCTACATTGGACCAACATGAACCCTCCATGTCATGTGGGCGAGTTGTGTGCGATTGAACAAGGTGAACGGGTTGCAAAGAACATTGTCCAGAACAGGTTTAGAGGCCCTGGGGCATGTGCTGGGACATCTGCCTCTCACATGTCCTTCTTTGGACGACCCCTCTTCTTCTTGGGGGGGGGGGGTCCTCAGGTGCAGGCCTCTGCGGTGCCAGAGTCCTCCTCCCTCCCTGTGGCGCTGGCAGATGGTGTTGCAACAGATGTTGTGGCAACACAGGGAGGTGTGGACAGGTTTGTGTTGATCTGGCGGAGGCATTGGAGTATGTCCCGATGCACCGCAGTAAGGGCATCATACTTTGCCTCCATGCGGGCATGGTGGGCAGCCTGCTCCTGTTGTATGTCCTTGAGGATCCCCACTACCTGGCCAAATCCTCCGGTGCTATCCTGGTACGCATCTATGATGCGTGCCAGTTGGGGGTCATCATGCAGTCCAGACCCCTCTGCAAGGCGCGCCCTCTGCCTCCCACCCCTCCCAGCACCCCTATCCACATGGGCAGGACCAGCGGCGGGACGCACAGGTGACACTGGGACCCCTTAGGTGGTGTTGCTGGTGGTGTTTGCTGTAGCTTCCAGGGGGTCCTGTGTCCCTGTGCTGTGGGTGTTCAGTGGCCTTGGTCTGTCCGTGTTGGTGGGGGTGCCCTGTCGGTTTCCAGATGCTGGAGGCGTGGGTACAGGGGGTGCAGATGTTGGTGCTGCATGATGACTCACACCGGAGGGGCCAGGTTAGTCGTCGTTAGCCGAAGAGGACAGAGACAGAGTCAAACCAGAGAGCTCAGTGTCCACCAGAGTCTGGGACTGGGAATCCTCTTCATTTGGTGCTGGGTCCCCAGTACCACCTGTGTTTGGAAGAGACACACAATGTAAGTTATGTTTCTACTGGCATCAATGGTTCTCAAACATGACATTTTCTACTGTACGAACGGATGCCTGCCTGTACACTGCTTTTTTCCAGCTTGTCACGGACGGAGTTTGATATTGTTGTTGCCCATTTCCCAGCAGGGCCTTTTGCTCCCCACAACAGAGACCAGTGTCAGACATCTTGTCAGTCCTTTCCCACTCCCTGTGAGGCGAGCATGGTTCAGTGTGAGCTTGCTGGGCCATGTGGGTGGGTGTGGATTGTCTGTGACTGCAACTCCCATCATACTCTTGGCTACACCCCCCTTCCCAGCATGCCCATACTTCCTCCCTCTTGACTCTGCTTCCCTGTGAGGGAGTGTGACAGCAATGGCAAGATGGCTGACTGTGAAATCCTGGTGTTTGTTTGGCTACAAGTCCAAAGAGAGCTCCTGTGCTTCACACAGCTGCACCCAGTACGGGGTGTCTTTTGCTGATATTTCACAGAGGTGTGGGTCAATGCATTCTACCCGGTGAGTTGTGTGGAGTTTGTGTTGAGGGGTGTGTGTGTTCCCACATGCTGGTGAGTATGGTCAGAGCTGTCAGTCCTCCTTCCCACCCGGCCAGACATCCCACCATGAAATGTGCCTCCATTGTAGGGCGTGCAAGTTGTCTTTCAGGATGTCAGGCAGTGGTGTCCTGCTTCTGATAGGTGCACAACCCCTACCAGGGCCTTGCCCTCCCCACAGCAGGACCCAGTGTCAGCCATCTTGTCAGTCATTTTCCACTCCCTGTGATGTGGGCATGGTTCAGAGAGGTCTTGATGGGCCAATCAGGAGGGGGAGCATTATCTGTGACTATAAACCCCATCATGCTTTTGGCTACACTCACTTCACCTGCATGCCCACTATTCCTTCCTATCAGTCAGCTGCACTGTGAGGTAGTGAGTTTGTGGTGGCAAACTGTCTGGCAGTGTTTATTTAGCTTTGTGCCACTGCCTTGCTCTATTTGTTTGTAGGTTGGTAATGTCATGACACAGTTCCAAGTCACTATGAGATGGCAGGTATTGTGTTTGTCTGACTGGCATACACATCTTGGGATGATTATCTATTGGTTACTGTGGCTTTGCTTGCAGTGCATTGTTTCACTGTCCCCTTGCCACACAATATTGGGTATGTTGTTTGTGTACTCACCATGTTTTGGTATGTCTGTTAGCCCATGGATGCTCTCTGGTGGTAGGATGTCCTGCACCTTCTCCTCCCAAGTCCTGAAGTAGACTGGTTTGGCAGGACGGCCACCGCCGGTGCACTGACTCAGGGCGTGATCTTTTTCAATGAGTTTCTTGACCCTCCTGCGCACGTCATTCCACCGGTTCTGGATATTGTCCTTTGTGTGCCTTGCTGGTGCTTGTGCGTTCACCTTGTCCACAATCCTCGCCCACATTTTTGTTTTCTGTGACATGGGGGTCCTTTGGACCAATGTACCAAACAAATGTGGCTCAACTCTGATGATCTCGTTTACCAGCACTTCTAACTCACTATCTGTGAAATTTGGATTCTTTTTTGGGGGCATAGTGATGGGTGGTGGTGAGTGGTGTGTGTGAGGGTGCAAGTGAGGGTGGGTTAGTGTTGGTTTTGCTAGCTGTATGTGTGTGTGCTTTTAGATGAGGTGCTGATGGTGTGTGAGTTGTGTGATGGGTGAGTTGTGAGCGTGTCCCCTATTTGCAAGGGATCATGGTAGTGATTGTAGTCCTTTATATAGTTGGAGTTGTGGGTGTGTCTTTGTCCCAGGTTTTTTTTATTTGATATTTATTGGCTTTGTCATTGCTTGTTTGGTCCTATTTTTGTCTTTTTTCCTTTGGGTTTTGTAGGCATGAAGGAGACGTTCTTCTGACGGAAACGGATGCTGATGTTGGCTCGTGCGGGCTTCTCCGCCTCGTTCACGCTGACTATCTTCTGTGTTTCATACGCGTCGGACGCGGAGATCTCTTTCTGTGCGTGTCGGTCGTGCGGCTTGGTCTCCGTGCTAGTCGGTCTGGGTTTACACACAATGCATCGTACTGTGCGGATCGGACATCACGGGTACGTGTCGGTCGGGTTCATTCCGGGTTCGTGTCGGTCGGTGAAACTCACGTCGGTTTTCCGGCCGGATCACTATTTTCCCTACAGTTCGGTCGTATGGCTTGTATTCCGTACGTGTCGGTTGTAATTCACACGCGTTGCATCGTACTTCACGGGTCGTACGCCGCTGGTCCATGTCGGTCTCCGGTCCGGGTCTGTGTCGGTCGGTATGATTTGCGGCCGAAATCGACCCCATAGTGCTTCATGTAATGTTTTGATGAAGCGTACATTTCTATGTAATCTCACGTCATATGTGTTAAACAGTTTTTTACTGGTGATTGTTGTTGTGACCTCAGATGATGTAGTGCGGGACCTCAGATGATGTAGTGCGGGAGTGTTTCTTGTAGCACTTCTTTTCTACTTTATCTAAAAGTAACTGATGCCCTTGTATATTAACAAGAATTTGGGGCAACACTTTTACAAACTATAGCCGACAAAAAAAGGGAGGGTGTGGCCACGCTTAAGGGATATTTTATGAATTGCGTTTTTATTTGTCACCCCTCTGATATATACAGCTTCACTTTCCTAAGAAAGTATATTTGTGATTGCTTAATAAAAACGGTTTCAAACTTATACTGAAATTTTTGCAGCGCAACCGCACCTCCCAGTTAGAAAAGTAAACACCACATTCTAAGTAAATAGTGCTTCTATCAAGTATCCCGCCCGCAGACTTAATAAAGAGAAGTCCGCAACACACTCTGTTATTTTCCCACCTTGATTTGTAAGGCCCACGCTAATGATATAAATGGCCCTTAAAATATATAAAAAGCAATATTTCCCTTTACAGTCCCTATAAGCCACATTGCAATCACTGTACAGAGTTAATAGTGTTTTCCCGTACTCCTTTGAAGTGCATCACAAAATGGCTGACAACAAAGAACCATTCCCAGCCAATAAGGAGCAATCTTGTACTCGGAACACTTTAGCCAATAAAATGTCCATGGTGTTCCGCAGAGGAGGAGGGAGTGGCTGCCAACACTTCTACTTTCAATGATTTGCAGCCTATCAACATTAAGCTTGGGAAGGTCCTGCTTGGAACACGTCAGCCAATCACATGTCCCTGCTACTCCGCCGACAGGACGGGACGGGGAGGAAATGGCTGTTCTTTTTCACGTAAGGAGAGTGAGAGAATAAATCGGACAGTTGCGTTCTCCCAAATCAACTTTTGTTCACTAAAGACAACTGTTGCCTACGACTGTGTTCCCCTCAGGGGCTACAGTTCCTTCTTCGAGACGTTCCTACGGTATTTTTGTCAGATGGAATATCAAAGATATTGACGGAAACGCCTCACTCACATAATAGTGACATGCTTCATCATAGGCGTTACCTCCACACCCAGATAAGGTGGTACTATCTGGGCGGACTCAACCACTGATATACTGGGAGTTCTTATAAGTAGGTCACTGGTTAAGCAGGCGAACCAGATTTTTGATACATACACTAAAAATACCTACAAGTGTACCTCTTCTTGATTCTTTATTCTGAGGCACTTGGGATATCATTAAAAGCCTTGCGTTGTTTTTTTTTTTAACATTAGTGTGTTCAAATTTTCCCTCTATTAAATGCCAACATGTTTCGGCCCTCCCTAAATAGCCCAATCGGGTCTGGGGCCTTCGTCAGGGCGTGGTGTTTTTAAAGCCTACTTATGAGTTCCTGCTGGGGCTTAACACATGTATTACATGCACACCAAACGTGAGGCCTAGTGCACTCACCTGTACTTCTTGTATTCGAACTCCAGTAGTATTTCTATAAGAAGTAAAAAGATTCTTTAATATACACTCTAATATCTAGTTATCTGCTACATATCTTTTGTGCATCTAACGTGCTCATAATCATTACAGTGATATTGAGTGACTCAATGCCACCTGACTCAGTGCTCACTGTTAACTCGCGTGTGAGACGATTTTTTGTATTTTAATATATACACATGCCATCTCAATTGTGCTGGCCCACTCAAAAATGACTTCCACCACCTTCAGTGATATTTAAATCCATATCTTTTGTGTTTTAAAAGGGGCTTCTTGGTTGTTTGGGAAACATGGTGATTGTACACCCTTTCAGTGAAAAATCGATGTACAATAAACTCAATTGGACTTCATATAGTACCAGATACACCCATCATCTGAATGTTTGTGCTCTTATCCAAAAACTATAGCGCCGATTTTTGTGCTCTTTATACTTTTTCTGTGAATTCAGCTTCCTTTTGCGTACACACTAGTTAGTAAATTCCTCACCTACTGGTGGATGCTAATAAGCATCATGCAGGAGACGTGTGTCAAAGGTGGCGTCCTGTAGTCACACACTACACGAAACAAAAGGTGTTTAGTTACTAGCAGAGCTGTGTCTCATACATCCTGTTTGTACGCGTGTCGAAGAACTTTAATTTTGTTTAATTGAAAACCCGATCCGATTCTGTTTTGTTGCCACATACCCTTCTACAGTAAAACCCGGTGGAGTAAGAGGTTCGCATATGTTCTACTGACCCTCTTCCACTGTAAACTCTATGCTCTTTACTGCTCAATTTTGTAGTGTTTGAAAACCCATTTTCACATTTGGACGCAGGATGTTTGTATACTCTGAACATCCGATGATTGCGCCATTGATTCTATGTATATTACACAGTTTTGAATCATTCACTATTCTTCTATCTGTCACAACCTTGTATATTGTGCGAGGCTGGTGGGGCCACCCCGACGCCATCGCTCCGGTGAAAATACCCAACCGTTATAAACCCAATTGTTGGTACTCACATGGAGCGCCCGTTTACAAACCCCTTGTTCAATCTTATGGGTCTGTTACTTCTTCAATTCTTGTACCTAACTAGAATCTACGTTGAAACTCCAATATAGAAAGCGGTTATGACTTACTTCGTCAAGGTACCGCCACCGCCGATCCGCCTAATCCACACATCGCCTGCCGTCGAATGTTGAAGGCGTTTACTCGGCTTGTTTAATACTGGTCTCCCGATTGGTTGTGCGGTAAATCTATCCCGTCGCGTCTTTCCTCTATCGTTTCTCGGAGGACTGCGGGGCTGACGGGATGTATTGGCTTTACATTTTGAGTGATCATGGGTATTGTAGTTTATTAGAGTTTTAGGCTCGTTTTTTTAAAGGATTCCAACTTTATTAAAAACAGGGGGCGAGTAACGATTTTTGTTCTCCCCTCATATGTATTAACGCTCAATGTTTTGTTTTATGCAGAACCACTTTATTCTAACGCGGCATTCTTGATTCGCTCTGATGTTTCTTGACGTGTTTGAACACGTCTACATTGATGAATTAAATCAACCTGAATTTTTTAAAAGTGTTGACCAAGTAAGCTAGTGTCATTGTATTTTCGAGTTTTATACTTAAAACCCCATTGGTCTGAACCATGTTAAATTTCATTCTCAGCTGGTATTGTTGTTCTAAATTATACTCCATTTTGTTTGTCTGGCTCAATGCACCCCACGTTCGTTACCCTCATGGTATTCGGGAGCAGTCCCACAGTATGTAATGCGTTGTTGTATTTACAATTTTATGTTGTTAATTTCCACTGGATCACAAGCGTCTGCCTTTGGATTATGATGATTTGAAACTACGTCAAGGTTATCCAAGGTATCTCTTCGTTCAACCCTCGTGTTGTGCTAGAAAGGCGATAGATCCATCGTTGTTCCAATTTGAATAGTTGTTTTTCAGTGCTATTATTTGGTAGTTTTTCAATCACTGTCCATGTGAAATCATTTTCACTGTGCATATTGGTTTGGAAATGACGCATCATTTTCGTGATCGTTTTTCCGCACCTGAATGTGCTCCGATGTTCATTAATTCGGACTTTGACCTTCCGGGTGGTCATTCCTACATACATCTGATTACAGATGCAGGTCATCAAATACACCACATTCTTGCTGTTACAGTTACTGAAGGTGCGTTGCTCCCAAGGGGTTTGTAGACCCACATTGATCGTTTTACTGGTTTTTGTTAGCCGACACACATTGCACGATCCACATGGGAAATGTCCTACCACCTCTGGTAGATTCCATAATGTATTTTGTTGTCCTCGCTTTGTTAGTTGTTTCGGGCGAGTATGGACGACAGAGTCTTTTATCGATTTCCCCCTTCTAAATGCAAACAACGGTTTTTCCAACTTTAGGCCCCCTGAGTTCAAGGTTTTCCAATGTCGTAAGACAATTCTCTTTATTTTGTTTGATTCTGTTCCAAACGTGGTAACGCACACAATTCTTTTTTGTTCAGATCTTTCTGAAGGCTCCAAAAGTCCTTCTCGATTATTGTTTTTTGCCCTTTTATAGGCTTGTTTTATGAGTCTCGTAGGGTACGTTTTAGTCTTTAACTTCTCAGATAGTTGTTTTGCATGAATTTCATATCTGGCTTTGTCTGAGCAGTTTCTCCTTAGTCGCAAAAACTGCCCCACCGGCAGATTGTCTTTAAGAGCCTTGGGGTGGAAACTGTCATATCTTAGTAAATTGTTTACATCCGTTGGTTTGTAAAAAACTTCAGTTTCCAAAATCCCTTCGCTTGCCCAGATTTTTAAATCCAAGAATGTTATTGAGTCTTTTTTCAGGGTCATGGTAAATTTCAGATATTCATCCCTAGTGTTCAGCCATGTTAGGAAATCTTGTGCTTCATTTTCATCTCCTCTCCAAATTATAAAGATGTCATCTATGAATCTTTTCCAAACGTTCAGATTCATCTGGTATGGATTTGTCTCGTTGTAAATGAACGTGGTCTCAAAATCATGGACATACAGGCAGGCAATACTGGGGGCACAGGTCATGCCCATGGAAGTTCCGTGGGTTTGTAGGAAATATTCACCCTCAAATTCAAAATAGTTCTTAGTTAGGGCTATTCTTGCACAGTCCACCACGAACTTAATTGGTGTTATTGCAGACCAAGTTTCTTGTCTTAGTAATTTCTCAATCACTCTCAGGGAAGCCTCTTGTGGAATGCTGGTATACAGCGCTTCCACGTCTAGTGTGATTAAGTGGTCTGTTGCTGGTTCGAACCTCAAAGATTGAGCCAATCAGATGTCCCTGATGCTCCACGGAAGGGGAGGAAATGGCTGACAACACTTCAACTTTCAATAGTCCCATATAATATTACATTTTGCCTAAGAAAGTGACACTGTCCGTGATAAAAATGAACACCGCATTATAAGTAAACATCACTGCGCATTATATTCACCGTACAGACTCCTTAAACTAAGACCACACTGTTCCTACTATAACCTCATACAATTATTCTCTTTTTCCACACCGCACCTTCACACTACCTGTGTGTGAACCGTTACACAGCCTACTGAACATTGCCGCAATACCGCACATTCACACTACCCGTGTGTGCACCCTACACGCTGCTGGCCACAATACGGCATATTGTTTTCCCGACAAGATTTCCAGAGCCTACGCAACCCTGCCGCAATACCGCGCACTGTTGTTCTGCGGATGTAATTTCCACGGCCTACGCAACATTCCAACTCCCTGCCTCTGCACGAACAGACTGCTTAAACTAAGACCACAGTGTTCCTACTATACCCTCTTAAAAAATTATTCTCTTTTTTTCCGCCCTACACAAAATGACTGCCAACACTTCCTAGTCTCAACAGTTCACAGCCAATCAGCCGCACTCTCGTAACACCTCAGCCAATCAGATGTGAGAATTCTCAAATATCGATATCTGTACAATATGATATTTCTTAAGAACTACTGAAAGGATTTACACCATTTAAAAAAAAGGTCGCTTTCTGACCCAAGCACTACCTTTTTGCCAAATTTGGGGTTATTCCGTTCAGTAGTTTCGGCTCTAGCCTTGCACAAAGTTTCCTATGGGAAATTGATTTTTTTAATCTTATTCTTTGAATTTCTCAAAAACTACTGAACGGATTTACGCCATTTCAACAAAAGCGTGCTTTCTGGACCAAGACCTTTCTCCCTACCAAATGTGGCGTAAATTCGTCCAGCAGTTTTACCTGTAGCCTTGTCTAAAGTTTCCTATGGAAATTGCATGGAGAAAACACGTTCTGAGACCCCCTTTGTTCTCAGCCTCCCCCTAGACCAATCACCCCCAAACTATCAAGATAGGAGCAGATCAAAAAAGAATAACTTTTTGGAACATTTCGTACAGATTCGTCAATTGACGCCAAAGTTATAAGCACATGTAGGGCTCCAGGAGGGTTGCCCCTCCCAACATAAGTGAAGCCCCGGGGCTGCGGGGCCCCCAGCGGCCACCCCAAGCCCCACCGAGCCCCCGCTATTATTTTTTCAGAAATGCCCCCGGAACTTTGCCCACCCAGGGACCTCATTAAAATAAAACACGTGAACCCGCGACCCCAGCGCAAATTGCGCTGAATGTTTTTTTTTTTTTGTTGGCCCTGGGGGTCCTTCTGGGACCCCCTGAGCAGACCTAGAGGGTCAGGGTGTTTCTACCCTGCCCCCTTCTCTTGTTTTATATCTTTGTTTCTCTGTTTTCTGGTGACTCGCTTCTACCGAGTCACAAGATGGCTGCCAACACTTCTTGGTTTGGAGTGTTGACAGCCAATCACAGTGAAGCTCGTGCACGGGACTTAGGCTCCGCCCAGATATTGAAGCTTTTATTTTTTTTATTTCTCAGCAACTACTGAACGGATTTACACCGTTAATAAAAAAGGTCGGTTTTTGATCCAAGCACTACCTTTTTGCCAAATTTGGAGTAATTCCGTTCAGTAGCTTCGTCTCTAGCCTTGCACAAAATTTCCTAAGGGAAATTGATTTTTTGACTCTTATTCCTTGAATTTCTCAAAAACTATTGAACGAATTTACACCATTTTAAAAAAAAAAGGTAGCTTTCTGACCCAAGCTCTACCTTTCTGCCAAATTTGAGGTAATTCCGTTCAGCAGTTCGAGCTGTAGCTCGTCGCAAAATTTCCTATGGAAATTAACATGGAGAAAACTTGTTTTGGGACCCCCCTTTTTTCTCAGCCCCCGCTTGACTAATCACCCTCAAACTTTCAAGATAGGAGCTGACCTAAAAAGTGCAACTTTCTGGAAAATGTCATAAAGATTCGTCAAACGACGCCAAAGTTATTAGTAAATCAAAAAATGCTTTTCCTATGGAAAGTAGGTTGTAACTATAACTACCTACTGGCAACCGCCAGTAGGTAATATATATATATTTCTTGGAAGCCCCGCTGTGTCCCTCTGGTTCTTCGTGGCAAGAAACTCATTTTTTCATATTTTACACGCTGGCCCGAGTGCGTTTGAGGTGACTCGCCTTCCAAAGTGGCCAGAGACACCAGGGCAGCTTCGGTACGTAAACAGGACCAAAGGCATTGAAATGACTCAGGCCCACCGGATCCTCCCGCAGAAAGGCACCGCTGCAATGCCGTCTATGATTTCGTGGAGGAGCCTGGATCACTGTATTCATGGCTTCAGGACAGACGGAGCGATTTCTGCGGTTGAAGGCGTCTTGGGGACCCGGGAAAAGAACTTGTTGCAGCAGCAAAGATACCATTCCACTAACCGGCGTTCTTATTTTAATCCAGTTCTCAAGACGAGATATATTGAAGCCTGGGGGAGCAACTTACCTTACTGTCCAAGACTGGTGCATGTTGGGAGTTGTGGTTTGAAGATGCAGCCACAGCAAATCTCCTCACAACTTGGCTCACCTGGATTGCCACCAATGGCAGAACGACTTGTGCAACATATAAGTGGATTGGCTGAAATTTGACTTCGTTGAAGGCATTTCAAAAAGACATTTATGTTGAAACGCGTCATGCCATGTATCTGCTGCAATAAAGGACTTTCTTGGAAGCCCCGCTGTGTCCCTCCGGTTCTTCGCTGCAAGAAACACATTTTTTCATATATATATATATATCTATACATATATTTTTTTTTTCACTGAGAAAACCATAGGTTTCAGGGCTGTTATAGTTAGCTGGACATTTCACTCTTACAAAACCATTGAAATTTCTCCATTATAGCTAGTTCTGCTAACTATAACTCGCGTGTCCACATTTGAGATGTTATCAGTGATGTGATCAGTGATGTCACTAACCATGTTCTGAATGATGTAATATGTGACATCATCAGCAGTGGATTGCGGGCGCGCGAGTTATAGTTCGCAGAACTAACTGTAACGGAGGAATTTCAATGGTTTTGTACAAGTGAAATGTCCAGCTAACTATAACAGCCCTGAAACCTATGTTTTTTTCAGTGAGTTTCTAAGGTTTTTTAAATGCCAATTCCTAACTATAACATGTCTAAAACCTGTTTTTTCTGTGAATTTCAAAGGATTTTTAAATGAGAATTTTTAAATGTAATGATAGTTATATGTATTGTTTTTATACTGATTTTCTACAGTTTTTTAACTGTTTATTTTTACATATTTTATTTTTTAAATTACATTATATAATTCTAATATAAATGGAAATAAAAATGTTTTTTAAAATATTGAAACTGATTTTTTTTTATATCTTTATTTTAATATATTTATATTATTTTCTTTTTTGGATTTTTTCAAAATTTCTTGGGGGAGTCGTGCACCCAAAGCATACCTTTCTCGATCACTACACGGAACCTAAATGCCATTTAAAAAATGTTGAGAAGGATCCGCGTAGGCTGTGCAACGGGTGCTTTTTTTCTGAGATGTGCGCAATCGCTATACAACCGGTACGTGACTCCAGCTCCCGCGCATTCGTGACACGTGCATTACTGTACGCGATACTCGAGCGCTTCCGCGTGACGTCATATACTTGTTCGACGTGGTGGGTGCGCGACTCCTGCAAAAAAATATGTCTAAAATGATATATATATATATGTCTTTCATATACATATTAGGGCAATACATTATCTAAGCTATTCATAAAAATAATATGTTTTTACTTGTAATAAACTTATATTACTTTTAAATACAATTTCTCGAAGTCGTGTTGGGTGCGTGCTGCCTGTGCGCAGGGTGCACAGACCCCATGTGACCTGAAAAAAAAAAGATTTGATTGGTTCATAACATTTCCCATTCTAACTGTTGAAGGACCCCACCCATTTCCATCATTCTTCTTTGAGCTTCTTTGAAGAGTGATCTCTGAGCTTGGAAGAACCTATTCCCATTACTTTTTTTGGGTGTTTTTGAGAATAAAACCAACATCATGGCTTCAGAACAACAGCCACAGGACCAGGAGGAACATTCTTCAGAGGAAGAATTTTTACCGTAAGCTCCACGCCCACAAAACCAGTATCGGTGGTGTGGACGTTTTTCACCTTTCCGGAGGAACAGAAGAAAGTGAACGCCACCAAAGTTACCTGCAGGATCTGTGAGCGTGTCTTGTCCCAAGGTAGTGCTGAGAAAAAATACTCTTGCGGTACTCCCTCGATGTATAAGCATCTGAAGACTCTGCATCCTGTGAATCTGGCTCGGGAGGAGTGCAGGAGAGCACAACAGAACCCTCCACCTGTAGTACCTGGTACCTCTGGCAGTTCTACATCACCATCACCACTGGACACACGTCCTGAATTTGCTCTACGGAAGCAGCACTGCGTAAAGTGCAACAAACTAATATACTATGGAGAACAGTCTGTTGAAGCAGTGTGTGCGGCGCAACAAAATCATCGTTGTTAGACTTTTGTTTGCTTTTTTTGTTGGGAATGGCTGTTAATTCCTGAAATTTCCTTTTTTTTGGGTTCTTTTTTTTTTGAAAAAATACCAAAAAAATAACAAAATCGTTCATAAAAATACAAAAAAAAAATATAAAATAAAAATAGAAGAAAAAAAAGTTCTCAGAACTAACTTCTCTGGTTAAAGAAATAACTATATTTGTATGTTAATGTGTGAAAGTTTGTTTGAATGTATGTGTATAGCTTAATTGACTGAAAGAATGCATTAGTAGTGCATGGTGAATGTATAAGTACAGAACTATAAGTGTGTAGGTGGTTACAGGACTGCATGCATAGTGGATAGACGTTTAAAGCAGTCCATGTGCTAAGGCCTGGCTCACTGCATGAGTACTTGGGTACTGACTGATTTATTAGAGTACTGCAAGGAGAGTGCCTGGGTGAATTTGTAAGTGGTTGGGTTTTGGTGCAGATTTTACAATTTTTTCAGATGGGTACTGGTGGTAACTGACTGACTAACCAGCCCTAGAGCCAGTCCTATGCTAAAAGACACTTAGAACACAGTTAAAACACCTACATATACTAGGGAACACTGCGTTGGGGTGCCCCTGTGATTAGAATGACCTCCTCTGTAAGCCCCTAGTACATAATAGGGCAGAGGGATTAAAACTACCTCTTAAAACGTGTCACAAGGCGCGTTTGCACACTGGTGAAGGGAGGGGGGGGCTAAGCTGATGTGTACAAACACGCCCTGTGGCCATTTTAATTTGGGGGATAAAGTCCCCTTGAATCCCGAGTGTCCCTTGGGTCCAAATAGTCCACTAGGTATCTCCAGTTAGCGCCACAGAGCTGCGTTGCAGAGAGGTGTAAAACGTGGCACGGCCTGAACCACCTCTCTGCAACGCAGCGGCGCTTACTGGAAGCACCTGGTGGACTAGTTGGCCCTCAGGATTGAAGGCAAATTATTTCCCCATCTTAAAACGTGCCACAGGGCATGTTTGCACACGTCACCTCAGGCGCCATCCCCTCCCTTCACCACTGTGTAAACGCGACTTGTGGCCGTTTTAATTTGGGAGATTTAGTCCCCTTGAATCCTGTGGGTCCCTAGGGTCCAAGTAGCCCACTAGGTACCTCCAGTAAGCGCCACAGAGCTACATTGCAGAGAGGTGTAAAAAGGGCACCTGTCTGCAACACAGCTCCCTGGCACATACTGGAGATACCTGGTGGGCTAGTTGGCCCTATGGGACCCTCAGTATTGAAGGGGAATTACTTCCCCCAACTTACAACTCACTAGGGGGCATGTTTGCACAATGGTGAAGGAAGGGGGCGGGACCTGAGGTGACATGTGTGCAAACATGCCCTGTGGCGCATTTTAAGTTGAGGAATTAATTCCTCTTCAATCCTGAGGGTCCCTGGGCACCAACTAGCCCACCAGGTACCTCCAGTAAGCGCCACAGAGCTGCGTTGCAGACAGGTGTTCAGAGACCACGCCCCTTTTTTACACCTCTCTGCAACTTTTTACAACACTCAGCAACACAGCTCTGTGGCGCTTACTGGAGGTACCTGATGGGCTAGTTGGCTCCCAGGGACCCTCAGGATTGAAGAGGAATTAATTCCTCAACTTAAAACGCACTACAGGGCGTGTTTGCACAAATGTCACCTCAGGCGTTGAGAGGTGTAAAAAGGGGTGTGGCCTCAGAACACCTCTTTGTAACGCAGGCCCCTAGTGCATACTGGAGGTTCCTGGTGGGCTAGTTTGCCCCAGGGACCCCCAATATTCAAGGGGAATTCGATCCCCATCTGCAAATATGCCAGGGGGCACGTTTACAGAGTGCAGCAAGGAGGGTGCTGGCCTCCAGCGCGACCCCGTTTTTTTATTGTATTTTTTTTTCTTAAATAGGTGGGCTGTGTGGCCCCCTTCTTTTTCTAATTTATTGGCCCTGGGGACCCCATCCCCCAGGGCCTGCCCCCTAATTTAAAAAAATTAAAAAACAAAATTGGAAGGGGGCCGCGTGGCCCCCCTCCAGGGCCACTTATAGCCCCGGGGACCCCATCCCCCGGGGCATGACCTTTATTTTTATTTTTTTATCTTTTGGAGGGGGGCTGCGTTGCCCCCCTCCTCAGGCCACCTATGGCCCTGGGGACCCCATCACCCGGAGTCGGCCTTTGTTTTTTTATTATTTTATTTTATTAATTTGGGGACGGGGGGCCGCGTGGCCCCCCCTCCCGGGCCACTTGTAGCCCCGGGGACCCCATCCCCCGGGGCTGGCCCTCTCCGTTGGGGACCGTGGGGGGGGTCCCCAATCCCCCCATGGTCCCGCCGGCTCCCCGCGTCCTTCGGGAGCCGGCATTGCTTTTCCACATGGGGAGCTGCTAAGATGCAGCTCCCCATATGGAAAAGCAATCGGCTTTGGTTTTTGGAAGACCAAAGCAGTCTGCTATGACAGAGCGGGAGCCATAGCAAACAGCAGTGTCCTGGGGATGGGCACCCCGGGGCACAGCAGGAGCCGGCCCTGGGGGGTGGCGGTCCCCAGGGCCATCAAGGGCTCCAGGAGGGGGCGGCGCGGCCCCCCTCCCAACATTTTCAAAGCCCCAGGGATTAGTGGTCCCTGGGACTTGGGGGTCCTTAATGGACCCCCAAATATAAAGAGTTAGTGCCTCAGAAGTTGGTGGTCCCCATGGCGTGTGGGGGGGCTCAAGCCCCCCCACACAGCTTTATTTAATAAAAGAAGCCCAGGGTGGTGGCGGTGCCCAGGGCTGCGGGGGTCGTGTGTCCCTGCTACACAATAATTTATTTTAAGCCCCGGGGGGTGGCGGTCCCCGGGGCTTGGGGGGGCTCAGATGCCCCCCCACATTAAACTTTAAAGCCCTGGGGGGTGGCGGTCCCCGGGGCTGCGGGGGGCCATGAGCCCCCCGCCTATGCTGTCATAAAGCCCCGGGGTGGCGGTCGCAGGGGCTGGGGGGGCTGAGAGCCCCCCTCACATATTTGGAAAAAGCCCCGGGGGTGGCAGTCCCCGGGGCTTTTTTTTTTTATTTCAACCGAAATTCGCACTGGGTGCTCGAATCTCACCGATTTTTTAAATGCTTTTTTGGGCCCTGGGGGTCCTTGTGGGGCCCCCTGAGGAGGCCTAGGGGATCAGGGTGTTTCTACCCTGCCCCCTTTTCGTGGTTTGCGCTGTTTTTTTTTCTGTTTTCTTGTGCCTCGTTTCTACCGAGACACAAGATGGCTGCCAACACTCCCTGGTTTGGAGTGTTGACAGCCAATTAGCATAAAGCTCATGCTTGGGAGGATCCGTGGCCCTAGATATGTATGTGTTTTTACTTTTGAATTTCTCAGCAACTACTGAATGGATTTATACCATTCAAAAAAGGGGTTCTTTCTGAACCAAGAACTACCTTTTTGCCAAATTTGGTGTAATTCCGTTCAGCAGTTCGGGCTGTAGCCCCGGCTAAAGTTTTCTATGGGAAATTGCATGGGCAAAACATGTTAGGGACCCCCCTTTTTTCTCGGCCCCCACTTGCCGAATCACCCCGAAACTTACATGATAGGAGCGGACCGCAGCGCCCCACGAGTTTTGAAAATTTCGTGAAGATTCGTCAACCAGTGCCATTGTTATTGGGAATAGAATGTTGCGAATTTTCTATGGAGAATAGGTCCTAACTATAACTATCTTCTGGCGACCCCAGTAGATAATATATATATATATATACATTTCTATATATTTAAAACATTTTAAAATAAATTAATATTAGTTTATTAAAGTAAATATACATGTAGCATTTTATATATATATGTTTAACTTTTTTTAAATAAATGTATTATATTTGTTAAAATGTACATTACATCTAAATAATTTTTAATGTTAATTTTATTATTTAATTTATTTAACATTCTTTTTATAGATAAAAAATCCCGATATTTTGTATATCAATTTTTTTTATATCAATATTATTTTTTCGATATTTTTATGTTATATTATGTTAATTTGATTTATATAGCGCATTAATGACCTGGGGCGTCTAAGCGCTGTTTGTTTCAGTTGCGAGTGTGATTAAGACTGCCGGCTAAATTACCACGATTTAAAAAAACAGGTCTTTACAGATTCCCTAAAAGAAAGAAGGCTGGGTTCATTTTTAATGCATAAAGGGCGTGTATCACAGTGCTCTTTCCACCCCAACTAGTTTTTTAAAAATCTGAGCTGCATCCATAGATTAGGAGAGGCAAAGGGAAGTTTCCTAGCTGGAACATACTGCTTTGGTCCAAAAAGGCTGGGCCCAAAATTTGGATTGCTTTGTGGGTTATGCAGAGTACCTTAAAGGTTATTCTTTGCTTAAAGAGGAGCCAGTGTAGGTCTTCTAGGGCCAGATGTATCAAAATTGTTTTTTTGCGATTCTCAAAATGCGATTTTTAGCGAATTGCATTTTGAGAATCGCAAAACCAGATGTATATAAAAGATTGCATAATTTCAGCGATAATAATGCGAATACCTAATTTGCGAATCCTTGATTGCGAATTCGCAAATAAGGAATCGCAATTTAGAGCATTCGGCAATTCAGGTGCAGCTTGATGACATCACAACCAGGAAGTGTGACTGCCCATGCTGCACCTGATTGCCAGAAGCTGAGTGAGAGTATGGGAGGAGAGGGAAACAACTGTCCACTGCTAGTCAGAGAAGGAGAAATGGATCCCCAGGAGCAAGAGAAGCAGCTGGAGGAGAATCTACGACAAAGGAAGCAGAAGTTTAGTGAGCGGGAGCAGGAGGTGCTCATTCAGGAAATGGTAGTAAGTCATGAGCTCCTTTTTGGGAAGAAATCCCTACGTGTGCCAGAGGCACGTAAAAGGAACATTTGCAATGAAATCCAGGAGAAGGTGAATGGGTGAAGGAAGAGGTGTGGCGCCGCGGCCAGGGCGACTAACTACGGAATCTGGGGATCATGGTTCGATCCCCGGCGCCGGCGGCAGATTAGCCCAGCACCATGTGACTCTGGGCAATAGCTTGCTTAATCTTCCTGACGGCCCCCAGCGCCTAGTGACGCTTACGGGTGAGTGTTCGCGCTTTACAAATGTGGATATTATTAATGCCATCGGCATGACCCACCGCACTGTGGAGGACCTCCGCAAAAGGTGGTATGACATGCGCCAAAGATCTAAGGAAAAGGTGGCAACAAGGTTGGGAGAGGCGAAGAAGACTGGTGGGGAACATCCACTGCAACTGAGTCCACACCCCTTGAGGAGTTGGTGGAGGGGACCCTTCAGCCCAAGAGTGTCAGTGGCGTGGCTGACCTGGACAGCTCCGACCCTCCAAACACCAGACAAGGTAAGATGCATGCCATTACTCCCCTGATACATCACTACCTCCCTCACACACTCAGGAAACACCCAGACACTAAACAGGAATGCAACTCCAGTACATGTTAACAAGCACACCAGCAATGCATTATGGGAGATGTAGTCGCATACACCAAACAGTGGAGCAGTGGGACACAGCAAGGTAGAATCAGGATGAGTAATTCAGGAAAGCCAAAAAAACAGACAGATACTTCCACAACAGAGGGTTGGCCCTTGTTGTTCTCTTTCTTCCACCATCTTCCAGCGCCCGATCATACTGTATGATTGCCCTCACGAGGATTTAAAGAACTAGACACACTGTGCACCCCCAAGGGGGCAATATCCATATTGTGCTCTTTACTCCTGTACGGGGTGAGAATAGACTAGCCACAAAGGGGCATATTCTCAAGGACTTATCGCCGAGTTATCAGCAATTGATCGTAGAAAAGTGGCGATAAAGTTATCACCGCATTCACCAGCTGGTGCTAACAGCTGATATCACCAGTTTTCCTGCGATAGCAGCCGCAAAAAAACATTGCCACAGATGACACCAGCAACTAACGATAATGATGGGGCGTTCCCGTTCAAAAAGCCGCAACAACACCACTCCGCAACATTCAACGACCAGCCAGATCTGTGATAAGTTCCCAAAACAGGCGATAAGGCACGTTAGCAGCAGGGATTTAACACCTGCTCCTACCTGGTGTCAAGTCGGATGACAACCTTCCCCACAAAAGGGAACCCAGCCCAGAGCCACACCTGAAGAACAACAGATGCCATGGAGCTACTGCATGCAGCTCGGAGCCCCAGGAGGGCCACAACACCCACCGCAACCACCCCCAGGCCCGCCATCCCCCCGGAATCCCCTTGCCCCCCAGGACTACCACAGAGGCAGCGCAGACAAAGACAGCGGACCTTCAGAAAATGCACCAGCCTCACAAACCTAACACCAGAGGATGTCATTGCCCACCACAGGCTCAAAAAGACAACCATCCTCCGCAGCTTGACCATCATTGCCCACAGGCTGACGGTACCAACACAGCGGATAACCAACATCCCTCTACAGACAAAGCTGCTGGCTGTGCTGCACCTTTTGGCCTCTGGTACCTTCCAACCAACAACCGCCAGAGTCAGAGGAGTCTCACAGCCAGCCCTATCAAAGTACAGCACAACTGTACTGGATGCCATCATCAGCTTGGTACCCCAGCGCCTTCACTTCCCCCACACTGTGCAGGAACAGTGGGAGACCAAGCAAGGCTTCTTTGCCATAGCTGGCTTCCCGCACATGTTGGGGGCAATTGACTGCACACATGTCCTACTTGTGCCCCCTGCCGACACTGCACAATAACTGCAACAGAAAGCACACGCATTCCATCAATGTGCAGGTAATAGTGGACCACCGGGGACTCTTCACCAACGTCGTCGCCAACTATCCAGGCAGTGTGCATGATTCCTACATCTTCCGACAGTCCATCATGAACCAGAGCTTCCAGGATGGCACCTACCGTATAGCAATGCTCGTTGGTAAGTACCAAATGTAAACACCACAAACCTCAACTCCACAATCATGCAACTCACAACTCTGGGAATGCACACGCTACAAACTCACATACAACATGCCAAACAACATGCCCACCTACCAGACACGACAGCACAACTTACTGTGGTAACCTGAGGTAGCCATGTACACAAGCCAACAACGGCATGGCATCTCAGCCACACAATAGCAGAATGTGGGGAGAGGTGGGAACCAGGCACGTGCGAAGGAGGCAAGTGACCCATGAGTAACAATGTACACAATGCAAAGTGTGGCGTGAATGTGCAAGCCAGACTGCAGTATGCAGTCCACGGACATGTCCATTTCGACATATACTGCTGGTGTTTGGAGTGCAGTGCACAGTGGACGCAACCATGTTACCCCAGGCAGTGGGGAAGATCATGGAAATATAGCTTGTTACGTCCCCCCCTGTGAGTGGAGTGGCCTGGCCCTGCGTATGCCAGGCCAGCGTAAGGGTGTGAATAAAAAGCCCGTTGCTCTGGGCATGGTTCTGTCGAACCAGGGCCTTATTTATGATCAACCCTTATTCCATCACATGCACCTTTCTATCATATTCTTCTGGTCTCTAAATATGTCATGATGCTATGATAATCAAGTTAATGCAAAAACAAATCCAGTGATTGTTTAGTTTAGAAGTTATTACAGGCATTTTATGCTATACAGTTCCTCTGAATTAAGTAGAAATTCACAATATAGGACCGTGTCAATCTTTACCATCAGGAAATGTCGACCCAGGGCCTTATTTATGAGCCCTTGCGCCACTTTCGCACTGCCGGTGCGTCACAAAAAGTGACGCACCGTAATGCGCCATGTTCTGGCCTATTTACAAAGTGACACATCTACACAAATGCGTCACTTTGTAAACCCCTGTGCCACTTTATACCTGCACCAGGTATAATGTATGCGGGTGGGCGTTACCCCGCAAAAAGCCTTGGAAAAGTGGCACATTGAAATCTATGAGGTTTCAGTGCGCCCGTTCTAGAACGCCATTGCATCAATAGCTTATGCCAGCCTCACAGCAGGTGTGAGACCGACGCAGGCCCTTTCACATGGGGCTTGGGCCATGTGAAAGGACACATTTCTGGAGTTGCGTCTGTTTTCAGACACACCCCAGCAATGAGCCACTTTTGCGCTAACAGATACATTAGAAATACTGACATATCTGCAACTCCTTGCGATGTGGAGTGCCGTACATTGAATACGGCGCATCCATCCTGTCACAAGGAGGGCGTAGTGAAAACTGTTGCATTGCTGAGTTCACGCAGCGATGCAACTGATTTTATAAATGAGGCTCCTAAGTCCTAGCTGTTTAGTTAAAAGCTTTAAAAATATTACATTAATAGTGCGCGGTTTGTCACCCTCAATTTGAATGTCCAAATCATAAAGTCTGTCAGGAAGGCTTCTCTGCTGATCTGGGGTTTCCACTTGTATAAATTCATTAGTTCCTTCTGAAACCAGAAACCCTTGAAGATTCCAGCGAACTATAGTGGCAGCTGCCGTGCTGTCTGGCAGTGTCAACGCCCTGGACTTGTTCTGAAGGCGTTCTCAGTATATGTGGTATATTCAGTGAAAATACCTGCCACCTTCTTTTTGAAGTGCGGTTTTCCTTGTAGAAGTGTCTCTTCCTTTTTTATGATGATGTCAGACGAACTTTGTGAGTCGGTTTTCGGTTTCACATACTCTTCATGCCCGCTTCATCCCCCTCTCTCTTAGGATTTGTCGGGTTGGTCCTGAAAGGAACGAGAAGAATGTGTATCACGGTCATAATACCTCTCAGGCTGTTTAAGCGGATCACAGTTATGTAAACTATAAAAAATTTCAGTGCAATCAGGTTGCGAACGTCCACCTCGTCTTTTTGTTTTTCTTTATTTTTCTGTTTCTTCAGCGTTCTTTAGAAGAGTTAGGTGCCTGCTTAGCATTATCTTTTTCAGAATTGACTTTGAGCTGTGGCATGTTCGGTCTGGCTCCCAAATTATCTTTACAAACAGATGTGTAGGTTTGACAATTCGTGCTCATGGTCCACAGAAAGGAACCTGCCAGGCATCGGCGTACTGCCAGCAACGATGCCTCTCTTTTAATATTACTTAAAATAATTGAGGATACTGTGAAAAGTTACAAATACATTTTATCCCCAAATCCATGTCAGGGGCAGCCTCGTATTCATTTTGAATCAGCTTTAGCACGTCAGGCAAAACAGCAATGGATGGTGCACCATGTGTTATGGTATATAAGGCAGCAAAGACGGTGCCCCAGGTGGCGCAATCTTCTATTGGCGGAACCATAACAAGCTGTAGGCACATTGTGAGAATTCTGTATTTATCTTTGGGTTTCTCATGGGGGAAAAACTGCTTCAAGGTGGTTTGTTTTTTGTGCCCATCTGGCTAGAACAACCCACAGTTGCATTAGTAATTACTGGACTGATTGCAGGCACAGCTAACTGACTACACAGCTTAAGCAGCCCTTGCTGGGGCAGTTGTTATTGTGCACATAACATACTGTATCAAAAGTCTACATAGTCTAACTGGACCTCTGTAAATAGGGCAGCGGTCTCCAAAATTTAATGGTGCTAAATTTGGGTATAGCTTTTAGACGGCTAGGACTGGCCATGTTGCCCCGTTATTGCTGAGGGGTCCCTGTCTTATATTGTTTAGTGCAAGTGGAAGGCCGACTTGGAACCAATTCTGATGTTCTTAAAATATTAATGGTATTTGTAAATATTCATAAGGTCTATACTGAGTGAGGCATCGGCTGCAGGAAAATAAACCCAGTAATAAAATATTTGAGTTTTATATGCTTCAGGTAGCCCATGTTTTTGTGAATGCGCTGTAACAGCAAGGCTGCAATGAACTGGAATGTTAACTAACAGCACGATTTTAATGAATGGAATTCACAGAAAGGAAAATAAACTTTAATTGGGTGAATGTCAGACAAAAATAGACGCTTCCTATTAAGCTGAGGAACAATGCTCCCTAACACCACGGACACCACGGACACCACGGACACCATGGACACCATGGACACCACGGACACCATGGACACCACGGACACCACGGTAATGAGGTGAAAAGGGGCCACAGGAACACGCAAGAACTACTCAGGAGACCCATTAAATGAGTACCTGACCTAGAGCGTTGATGGCGCTATGTTATACGGTGTAGGAGAGTAGGATCTGCTTCACATGGGTACCCCCACTTTTTGCTGGTGTTTCAATGTTTTTCGACCTTAGTCTGGCTGTGGCCCTGCTAATCAGGACCCCAGCCTAGCTGCTTCCTCTCTAAAATGGTTTCCATGTACATTAGGTACATATCTAATTGGATTATGGAGTGCCTTATAAACCCCTAGTATATGGTATGCTATGTACCTAGGGCATAGGTACCTCAGAGGCCTACCAGGGACTGAAGCATGTATTATACCACCCCTGGGAAGCACTCCAAAATGGCACCACAGGTCTGCTACTGCAGCCTGGGTAAGGTGGTGCATGCACCCCTTACTGTGGTATAGGCTACCGATATCACTACCATTGCACACACATATAAAACCAATAAGTCACTCCTATGGCAGGCCTTACAATCCTAAAGGCAGAGTGCTTGGTTTTTATGTAAGAGGGTGCCCCTGCATGAGCAGAGCCCCTCTGCAGCGTTCGGAGTATCTCCTCTGATGCTGTTTGTGGTGCAGCCTGACCATACACTCTTAAGTGCATTATAACCTCGCGGTAAATGCTAACTTTGGACTGGCTGCACGGAAACATGTCGTGTTTGGTGTCAAAGGCTTTGGAATACTACCCCCCCCCCGCCAGTTCTGGCAGCGGGAGTAGCATTTCACCCTTCTAGAGGGAGAGACATGTTCACACTGGTCTACCCGGTAAAGACTTTCTAAAGCCCTGACATCACAAAATGGATGCCTATGCCACAGACACGGGTCTGGCCTCCTGCTGCTGACCGAAACTCTGGCAGGGGAGGCCTGAACAATAGGTTTCCTGTCCCAGGGAGGTGTAACCACCTCCCAAGACAGGCAGATGTGTACTGGGTCTGGGCGGGAGCACTCTCTGGTGCTTTGAAGTCCTGCACTGGGTGCACACTTGGTGTCCCTCTGCATAGTCCCGCTCAAACCAGTTGCAGGCGCTACCTGCCCGTGCTCTGGTGCGAAACTGGACAAAGGAAATGGGTGTAACCACCCCTCTTTCCAAACCCTCCCATAGGTGGGTCCCTAGATAATGTCCAACCCCCAAACTTTATATAAGTATGGGAACCCAGTCCTTGAGACTTTAGATTACCCTGGACAAAACTCTGCAACATATATCCTGGACCTTTGACGTTCTACTTTAAATAAAAGACTGAAGAAATCTCCAGTGGGGTCAAGGAGTGACTCCCCTGCTTGGCAGGCACCAAAGAAGCAACTGTCCGGTCTGCAATTCTGAAGCTCCCGCCGGACGCCGAAGTCTCTGCATCCCCAGAGGTAGATTTCCAGACTTCCGAGGCTACCCTGAGTCCACAGCAAAGCTGAGGCCTGTGGCTATCGTGGGTGACGTGGAACCGTGATCCCTGGACACCGTGAACTTTTGCAGCTCCATCATCTTCCTGGTCTTCCTCGAAGTTGTGCTTTGGGCTCTGAGTAGCCCCAGCCTTGAGCCCCTCCTGCACCGAAGATTGTTGGCCTCCACTCCACGAGTGACCCGTGGGCCAGTTTCCAGTGCGACTGGTTGAGGCTCCTTCACGATCGCTAGCCCATTGGCTAGTAGGTCCTCACGAAGGCGACTCCTCTTCTGATTGGGCTTTCCTGGTTGCTCCAGATGTACCCCAACTTAGCTTCGCTGGGTGAGTCCCCCAGACCTTGCTGGTCTGCACCGACGTCCTTTTTCTGATTCCAAGTGACTTGCCGTTGGCAAGGCTTGTTGGGTCCAATCTGGTCGCCGACACTGCAGCACTCGACAGACTTTGTGGGACAGCTCGAATCCAGCTCCTGGTTGTCATCGGCACCTCCTGGACCTCATGGCTGAAGAGTCAAGACACCCGTCAACTCAACTGAAGCACCCAACATCTGTGGGCATTGGTCTATCGTGCCCTTGGTCACTGGTAATTGACCCAGACTCTCTCCCCTCTGCTTTCAGGTTCCTTCCATCCTAGATCCAGGTTTGGATCGCTTCGTGAAATCAACGACGCGACCCGACACCAAAAGACACCTATGCACCCGGCTTCCCTGGGTGAGGTAACATGAGTACTCCGGTGCTCCCGTGGATGCTAGCCCTAGAACTTCCTAAGTCCAAAAGGGTTTGGTCCTCACTCATTTCTAAGTGACCCTAATCTTTAAATTTCCAACCGTGACATTGCTCATAGAAGCTAACTGGAACCCACGGCTGTTTTCACACACTGCACACTGCCCCCGGGGGTCCCCTGTGTCACTACCTTGGGTGGTTCCTTGGGGTCCCAGCGATTCTACAGGCTCTAGGCCTTGTGTCTAGTTCAGTCGTGGTTCTTATACGACTTAGGGGCCGATTCCGATCCTGGGCAAATATTCCCCGTACGAATCGTATCTGGATTTTTTACCGTACGAATCGTACAAGTAGCGTACAAACTGGCAAGTACGATTCGCATGGGAAAAACTTCATACAAATCACATCCGGAACATTTCCCCACACGTCCTCGGGTCGGAAAATGTGTCCGACACATCCCCGGACGATTTACCGTACGATTCAGAAAAATGAAGTCCGACCGCGCAAGTACAATCACTCCCGTCCATTCGATTTTACAACTGTATGGAGAAAACACAGTACGGACCGAACTCCTATAGCAACCATGGAGACATGTGCCCGCATACGTGCCGAACACCCCACCCCAGACCCCGTATGTACGCGCAGAACACCCCCCAGCCCTCGTATGTACGCGCCAAACGCCCCCCAGCCGCGGATGTAAACGCTGAACCCCCACCAGTGTATGTATGGAGCATCCCCCCACCCGTGTATGTATGGAGCGTACCCACACCCCACCAGCATATGTACGGAGCGTACCCCCACCCGTGTATGTACGGACCGTACCTCCACCCGTGTATGCATGGAGCCTACAATGGCCTTTGAAAGACCTGCAAACTGTGTGTGCCCAGGAAGCTGGGCTGAGGTGACAGAGGGTGACACACAGAGGGAGGGAGAGGGGGAGAGAGAGGGACGGAGACAGAGGTGGACACAGGGAGACAGACAGAGGGAGATGGACAGTGGGAGGAGGGTGACAGAGGGAGGGAGAAAGGGAGACAGAGGGAGACGGACAGAGGAAGGAGGCTGACAGAGGGAGGGAGAAAGGGACACAGAGGGAGACGGACAGTGGGAGGAGGCTGACAGAGGGAGGGAGAAAGGGAGACAGAGGGAGACGGACAGTGGGAGGAGGCTGACAGAGGGAGGGAGAAAGGGAGACAGAGGGAGATGGACAGTGGGAGGAGGGTGACAGAGGGAGGGAGAAAGGGAGACGGACAGAGGGAGGAGGCTGACAGAGGGAGGGAGAAAGGGAGACAGAGGGAGACCAAATCACCCTTGGGTGGTGTGGCCATGTCCGCTCATCAGCAGGTGGACTGTGTGCATCTATACAAGGTTTGGCAGTGCGTGAACCCCCCCTTCAACCTTTGATAAACACTGGGCCATGTGTCAATCTGTGCACGAGTACATCCGTGCTGCAGGCACAAACAGAACCTTACACCCAGTATACCCACCCACTGTGTTTGTCAGAACCCTGTCACAAATGGTTAATTTACCTACCTGCATTCTCAAATAGCATGGAAAAAACACCATTTGGCCACGTACAGTGCAACATGTAAGGCGGCTCTGCATGGCTTGCTACGCCCGCTCACTACACTGCTGACTGCGTTCCCAAAAGCTGCATCAACTAAGATTGTGTCACACATATGTAAAGTGTCGAAAGCTGTGGCCAAGGGACATACCCATGCACAAGTGCACTGTGAGAGGAATGCTAGCCAAATCCAACCACCCAGAGGAACTGTGCCAAATCAAAAATGAATGAAACATGGATGTCGCATGTAACACAATTAACACTGTCTCTCTCACACACAGGTCAACGTCGTCGATCTCCCCCCAACACTGGGGGGGGAAGACTCACAGGACCAGGCTCTGCGTGAAGGGGACCCCACCGGCAGCGACGACTCTCACCACTCCGTGGATGACCCAGACCAACCTGGCCCCTCTGGTGTCCAACCACCTGCAGCACCTGCGTCAGGTACAACTGTGCCAACCACCACCCCCATTCCTGCCACATCCCAGGAGACACCCAGGAGCCCTGCCCGCACACAACAACACAGCCAGTCTGTCCACGAGCGACAAGGTGCTCCGGGCACCCAGGAGGAGGCAGGCGACACCGCAAATGCCATCCCTCAGGGGTCCCGGAGACCCGATGTGCCCACAACGGCAGGCCAGGCGCAAGTGGGCAGGGGTGGTGGGAGTGGAGGACGGCAGAGGCGCGAACCTGACCAGTTGGCTCAGAAACCGGTAATGTCACACGTCAGCACCATCCTCGACTCATACCGGCGTGACACCAGGGGCATCAGCCAGGTTGTGTCCACCCTCGAGGAGATGAAGACCCTGCAGGCCGAGCAACATGCCAGTCAACAGCGACACCAAGGACGGATGGAGGCAAGACTGGCTGAGCTCGTGGCGGTGCAAACGGACATGACCCGTGTACTCCGTCGGATTGCCGAAAACATGGGCAACCCTCCCTGTGCCACCAGGCGAAGAATATCACCACCCACAGGGAGGGATCAGGAGGAGGAGGATTCATCCGATGGAGCATCACAAGCATCATCACGGCCTGCTTCTGAGGGTTCCCGCAGGAGGGTGGGTCGTCCACGCAAAAGACCGTGAGAGTCAGCGGAACATCACCATCTCCCAGGTCACCTGGCCTGGCACCTGGCCCTCTGGCCCAACAGCACCACATCAGCAAATGACATTCTCTTCCACATGGCCTTGCTGGTCACTGTCTGACCAATGTAGACAAAGACTGTGGCATAGACTCTGATGACTTCCAATGGCAAGGATCCCAACTCCCCCTGTGAACTTTGGACTCTACACTCCCGCCAAGCACCTCTTGTCATCCCCCCAAACACGTGCCCCACCACAAATAAAAATCTTCACAATCACCAGATGATGCCGTCATTTTGCATTATTCCACTACATGTGTGTGTTGTAAAGTCAAACCATGCCTGATTTCAGTAGTAACTCCAACCATCCATACCCTGGGGTCTGAGTCTGGCACAGGACACACATGGGTCACAATGTATCATCCAAGACAGACATGGAGCACCATACTCACCTGTGATGGGCCCAACCAGCTGAGGGGGTGGCCGCACAACTGTGCCTACAGACCTATTTAGAAGAGCAACAGTCATGCGCAGAGGTCAGGGATCATGTGGAGTGTCCTGGGGTGCTACTCCCAGGTATATGTAGACACGTGGCAGAACTATGTCCTGCATGCTTGAGTCAGGTGGATGTGGAGAATGGTGGGCCGGCCAAGGTTGGATGCATGGAGATGGCACAATGGGGTGTTGGATCACAGTGCCACAAGGTTGTGTTGTGGTTGTGGGCTGCATCCTGAGTGTGTGTGTGGATTGAGAAGGTCATCCTGCAGCTGGCAGTGATCCACTCCCCCCATCTCTGTTGGACATTGATGTGGCCTGGTCGCCGGATGTAGAAGCAGAGCTGTGCAGATGCACCCTGGATGTTGACAAGTATCATGGGATTTGTAACGCACATGTCCGTAGAGTGCAGGGTAGGATTAGACACGGATGTCGTAGTTGACCTGGGGGATGGTCTCCCTCTTGCCTTGAGGTGGATGGAACTGGGGATCTTGTGCATAATGCAGAGTGTGCTGCCGCATGAGGCACAGATGCTGCTGATCAGCATAGCACATGTCAGCAAGCAATCCATGATGAACACCAGCTCGTTTGCGTGGACACTGGGTGCCCTTGCTGCAGGGCCTGCAGCAGCATGCGCCATGTCAAGAAAACAATGCCACAAGTAGCACACAAAGACAAGGATCTCAGGAAGGAACTATGCAAAAGGTGTATGTCAAGGAAGGAATGTCTGGTTCAACATGGCACACACACACACAATGGATTCACATGCAGCACAGTGGCCGTCGTGGATACTGACATGCCACAATACCTACACAGCCATGGATATCATGCACAATACAGATTCTAATCCCTGACAAACAGCTTGCATCTTGCTACTCTACACATAGACTCATATGCACCATCTCTGAGAACAATGCCAGACATGCCGCATGCACAGTGGCAACAGACCACCATTGACAGAGATGAGGCACCTTGGAGGCAGAGGGACACCTTTATTACTCATGTGTGTCGGAATGCTAATGCAACTCTGTCAACACATACACAGGTCATGTGGATGAACACGTGGGACCAACACTGGCACCCCCCTTTGCACCACAGATGCTGGAAATCCATAGCACTGGCACACAAGTGACGGGTTACAGCTAAACACCCCCTGCTGCTCACGGAGAGGCTGCTATACACCATTGAGCCCCTAATGGGGAATTCACACACCATGTCAACCCGGTGCAACCCGTATGTTTCCGAGGGCAGTGTTACACACATTGATGGCTTCATCACAATCCACAATCCCATTACAGATGACTGTCACCAAGTCTGACCATCAATTCAGGTGAATTCAGCTCCATGTCATGTGCCCCATGTGATTCTACACGCATGTAAAGTATCCAAACATGAACAGGAGCAGTGCACACACATTCAATACAAATACCACTCCCAAAAAGCCGTGCTGCATCCCTTACCCTAAGGAGATTTTCAAACTTGTCCGTGCATGTAACGCTGATTCAGCACATGTTGCTGTGTTCATGAGGAATAGCAGGAGCACAACAATGCCATCAGCAGACAGCATGCGCAAGTACCTGTGGATGAGAGACACACCAGAAGTCAGCCAAAAGAAGCACATCCGCATGCATGTGCATGTACTCGACACGTATAAGGTTGTCAACATGCTAGGTGACAATGATGACTCTAGAAAAACATTCTTCCATTGCACCATCACTCGAGTGACACATTCAAACACACCTCTGACTCACTTGGCAGACATGCAGATGGACACACACATTGCAACACATGCCACACACGGCCCAATGCGTGCACACTCAGACACTGGAACTCACCACTAAGCAAAGAAGTTGCGTATGAGCCGACTCTGGATGTCCTCTACCGCCTCCTCCTCCTCCACATCACTTGCCTCGTGACCAAGCCCTTCATCCTCCACGGGTGGATGGTCCTGCTCATCTGGATCCAGGATGAGTGGCACAGCTTTCTCCACTGCCATGTTGTGCAGCATGCAGCACACGAGGAAGATCTTGCAGACCTTCACCGGTGCATATGGGAGTACGCCACCGGTCTTGTGGAGGCAACGGAATCGGCTCTTCAGGAGGCCAAACGTTCTCTCTATCACTCGCCTGGTCCGCCCATGGGCGTTGTTATAGCGGTGATCAGCAGCCGTGCTGGGGTTGCGGAGAGGCGTGATCAGCCATGGCATGTTGGGATAGCCAGCGTCCCCTACATGGAAACATCATGGACAACAGTGGGTCAGGAGAAGCAGTAAGACAGGAAGATGACGTTAAATACAGGACTGCCAGAGTATACCCACCAACAATACATGCTCGTTCGTTGCGCAGCTGCAGCATCATTTCAGGCACCCTGCTACGCCTCATGATGTAGGCATCGTGTGCTGATCCTGGAAAACGAGCAAACACATGTGAAATCACCATGTTGGCAAGACACACCACAAGGGCATTAATGGAGTGGTAATGCTTGCGGTTCCTATACGCTACCTCCTGTGCCTGTGGTGGTACCAAAGCCACATGTGTTCGATCTATGGACCCAATGACATGGGGCATCCCTCCCAGGGCATAGAACTCACGCTTGACACCTGTCAACTGCTCAGGAGTTGGGAATTTCATGAACTCATCCAGGTGATCCAACATGGCCTCTAAAAAATCATGCAGAACACGGCTGAACATGGTTTGGGACATTCCACCGACATGGGCAATGGTATGTTGAAAGGTACCTGTGGCAAAGAAATGTAGGGCTGCCATCACCTTCATCTTGGGTGTCAGTGCAGTAGGATACCTGTGTAGCGGTTGGAGGTGTGGTGTCAGCCGTGTCGTCAAGTCCTCAATCAAATGTTGGGGGAAGCGGTAGCGGTGTATACAGTCATATTCCCTCAGGTCAGCCAAGTCCGGAATTGGTCGATGGAGAGGCGGAGCCCTGCAGTGAATTAGAAGGGACAACGAAGAGTGAGTACAGTACACCACCAATGTCAATGTACTGAGCACATGTTCAACAGGCAATACACATATGCTACATACAGAGTCAGGTCTGTGCAATATGCCCTGGACACGTATGCCAGGCAGGTGACACTCCTACCAAGAGCCAGCTACAAACGTTGATTCTCAACCTCAATATGCCATTCCATGAAACTAGCTGTGGGCCAGTGTAAGTGAACAGGCAGACGCATTACAGGAGTTACAGACATCCACATATGTGCAGAAGAAGGATGTTTATTGTACAGACAGGTTGCGGAACACTAGAGGCACAGGTCACATGTCATAGAAAAAGGACAGACCACACACCTTGCCATGAAGGATTACATGTCAAGACTGATCACACATACATTGAGAGTATGCAGATATGTCCTTGTTTTGAAACTCCGTGTCGATGCATACATACACACCTTACGTCGGATTACACATGTGTGCTGGTGTGCGTAACAGTGTGCCATGCCCATCTACACACAGACACATGTTGGTTGCAGCAACTGCAGATGCATTTGACCAAACACCTACAGCAAACCTATGGGAACACATGACACACACATGACATAGTTACAGCGTGCAACGCGGGAATTCACATGTCAGGGGTTATATTCCGTGTACCTGGTATCAGGGGACATTTGTGGGTGTCGGTGACTGTGCCATGCCAGTGACGCATGGCTCAACAAGTCTGTACTACATGCACACATGTCAAAGGAGTGAAGGGGATGTGTGGCACATAGGGCACCATCACACATGACATGTGTACACAGCTCGTCATACTTTTATTAGCTTCACACCTCAGGAGTATTGTGGTAAATTTAAATTACCTAGACTTAATTTATGCGGTAAAATTCAATAAGAATAACTCAGTAAAAATAAGAGGCAGAATCCGTGGTATTTGAGGTTTTAAAAGGGAATTTATTCCTTAAAAAGGAATTGGTTCGAACCAGGCAATCGGGTTCCGTCACCACGAAGGTTCAGGAAGGGATAGGCAATACATTATTGGCAGGTTATCATATATATAGTAAATGCATTACAGTAAAGGCAGATGCAGGAGGCGTAACAGCTGATAAGAAAGATAAGAATACACATACGTAATGAAAAAGGCGTTACAATAGGCGTGCACTAGAAACGTCATTATGAGGATGTCACAGGTGGGTGGATCCATAAGAGAATCCTGCAATGTCAGCAGAAATACATGGCAGAGATGCGCGCGCAGCCGCATGACGTGTGATTGACGTGTAACTAGAGGGTGAAGGGGACTTGACATTTAGCCCTACATGAGGAGACAGAAGTCTGGGATGTCAGAACAACCTAATCCCAAATCGTATCTAATATCTTGTGTTTAAGGAACTATATTATCTAGAAGGAAAGGTCTCTCGGACAGAATCTATTCTATACTGACTGTTAGTGCGTGTACAAGCGTCTAAGTGTCTACATGAGATGCGAGGGGGCATGAGATGCGAGGGGGCATGGGCCTACCATGGTAACGGGAGCTATGAATTACTTGCACGGAGACAGTGAGGCCGGGCCCTTTGCTCTGCAGCTGGAAGGATGTTTACCTAAACTACTAGACAGGAATGTATTGGATGAGGAGCGGAGCAGATAACTTGAAGGCGAAATACAGTCTTGGCAGGCAACAGGACGAGTCAGGCACCGTTAGCCACGCAGGGAGTAGGACAAAGGTCATGGATACAGATGTAGGCTCAGGCTGGAGTTTTCAGAGGCAGAAAGCAGGAAAAGGCTCGATGACAGATTTCAGGGCTTACTCGCCAGAGCTGTAAAACGTGAAAGGTGCACCATATAAAGTCGGTGGCCAAACATACTTAGGAACGGAATATCCGACCCATTCATGGCGGATCTGAAAGAGGACATGTTAACGTTGGACGCACATGTATTTGCGTCTTCATAGCTGGAAGTGGAGGGAACATACATGTACTTGTAGCACGTACATGGAGCCGTTGGGGTCTAAGATAGGGGACACAATCGATCATAAAAATTCATATTTCCTCATTCCCTCCTTGTCCCCTACGGACCCTTCATGAAATATCGATCTTCATTAATCCATCGATCTGTTCATATAACATCATTTGCTCTTCTTTCTTCTTATGAGATCTTGAATGAAAACTTGAATGTGGAATACACGATGTGGCACACAGACCACAAATCGCTGGCCCACATTGTAGACACAGGCAACAACTGAATATTATGAGAAGGCCAATACCTAGGAAGGATAGGATCCTCCATCCGCAGGCTGACAACACGCTCCAGAGCCAACCGGACCAAGTCCAGGTGCCTGGATTCTGGTGTATCTGGCTTACAATCTTATGAAGACGAGTTATGGCTTTATATACTGATGGCGCGTTTTCTGGAATGAAAACACAGCAACTCGATCCGATGACTCTACAGGCTCCGCCCCTATCGGCTAGGATGACGTCAAGGACAAGACGATTTTGAAGAACAACAATCCGCATCTCAGACTGCTCCTCTGTTAAGTTGCCTAGGGCGGAAGTAGTTTCATTCACTACTGCTTCAAGGGTTCTGGTTAATCTACGTATCAGTTTACTATTAGTGACAGTGCCTATGTAGGGAAAGAAACCTTTATTGAAATCTGTGTATTGTTCCCATGCCGTTTCAGTGTAGTCGACAATCGGGAGATCTCTCTGGGGTCTATTATGTACTAAATTGGTATAACTATGATAATCAGGAGGGGCTAGGAAAACAGGTGGCAGAAGGAATGCAATGTAACAGGTACCATCCCAATCTAGAGGTAAACGTATATATGCGGTCTGACCACATATGAAGTAGGAATGACGAGACGCTCTAAATGTAGACTTGCCTTGATCACTGAATTCGATCACAGTGGTACATTTACTATGACCCATGTGTACTGAACCATTCTTTCTTACACATAATTCACCTTTAACTGGAAATACTGACATAGCGGGCAAGACTGGTACAGCTTCGGATTCAACATTCAGAATCATGAGGTTAAGTGTAAAGTTACCTAATCCATATACTTCATTTTCTAGATCAGTTCCTGTCTTTTTGGGAAGTCCCTCCTTGTTAGGGTAGCAGACTTTAAGCAAAACTAGGTACAGGTTTCCCCATACCCAGTTGTCTTGGTAAACTACGGAATTTGAATCTAAAGAATTAATCAAACTAAACCATGCTCCACAGGAGCCATTATGTGTGAACGGGTACGGAAAGAGGGGCAGAACTCCCTTGTATTTCTGGTAGGGAGGGAGTCGGCCACATATCCAACAATTTGTAGCATTGCTGGTCTGATGGGAATGATGTAACATACTAATGAATGTGTTGTTGCGCAGCGCAAATCTGTAGGACAACTCATGCGGAGGTAATTCGCTAAAAGAGTGTTCGGCAGTAACATTGAAGGCACGCTTGGAAATAGGGTAGTATATGTGCAACAGTATACTTGCAGCAATAATAAAAAGACTTAGAAAAAACATAATCAACAATGTCACTACACAGTGACTACGAAGTGATTTACAGTATGCATGTTTCTTGAGCTGTTTCTGTCTATTTCTCTCTCTAATTCGGTCTAGAGGATACATGTCAGAGACTAATTTAACCAATTCACCTTGGAGAGGACTTAAACGATCAAATTGTCTGACTTGCTAGACCTTAGTTTCAGTTTGTATTCTTGCGATTCGGTTTTCTCAACCAGGGGGAGTTTTGAGTCAGTCTGTGGGGGAAGGCAGGGCTGAGAGTTCAAGTCAGAAAGTTGTCCATGAAATTTCTTGATATGGCTCGAGTGTAGCCAACCCTTGCGACCCTCAATCTTCACTGCTGTCCTCGTGGTCAGAAGTACCAATTTCGGCGTTTGCCAGCGAGGCTCCAGCGGGCTCCTCCTGTCGAAATTTCTTATGAAGACAAAATCTCCGGGAACCACTTCATGGGGCTTCACCTCAGTGTTGTCGGGAAAGGCTGCAGCTACCTGTGAACGGCAAGATTGTAGTGCAGACATCAAGGAAGCAAGGTAATCTGTCAGCATATTACAATCAACATCAGTTATTTTTCGAGGTATAGGCGTCCCCCACATATTTGGTGGCCTACCGAAGACAACCTCGTACGGGGATAGCCCTGTTCGAGAATGTGCTACCATTCTCATGTAAAAGAGAGCAACTGGTAAGGCTACTATCCAGTCGACACCTTTCTCTCTGCAGATTTTAGAAAGTCTAATTTTCAGAGTCTGATTATGACGCTCCACGAGACCTGCTGCCTCGGGATGTCGGACACAGTGGAATTTCCATTGATAGCCTAACAAGAGTGAAACGTGTTTCATTAGCTCGGATGAGAACGGCTGGCCGTTATCTGAGTATACGATACGGGGCAAACCATACCGTGGGAAGAATTCACGAACTAACTGTTTGGCAGTAGTCGGGGCAGTGTAATCTGAGACGGGATATGCTTCTGTCCAACGGGAAAGAGCACATACAACTACGAGAACATATTTGAATCCTCGACAACGTTCCATCTGGATATAATCCATCTGGAGGACTTCAAAAGGGTGATCGGGAGGTTGAAATCCACCTTGCTCTACAGGAATGCTTTTACCTGGGTTGAACTGACAACAAATCATGCAAGTACGCACTTTCTGTTTGGCTGCTGCTCGTAAATGTTTGTTGAACCAAATGTGTTGAATACTATCTAGCATAGCTTTTTCTCCTAGGTGTGCTGGACTATGTATTGTGTTAATGATAACTTGAACCATGGAGTCGGGGAGAAACCATATAGATTTTCCCTTCGTCATCCATCCCTGATCTGTTTGGATCCCTCCTAATTCAGTCCATTTCTTTATTTCCTCTGGTGTAGCATGTGTCTGTATGTCAATTACATCAAGGGCGGGATCCTTAACTGTCATGCAGTGTGTCGATGTCGGAACGATTGTCTTTGTCACGTCCGTTGCGTGATTCTGAGCTGTCTGTTTAGCTGTTCGATCTGCTAGATCGTTACCCTGGGAAATAATATCAGTGACTTTTGTATGGGCCTTACACTTCATGATAGATATCGCAGTAGGTAGATGTATTGCATCTAATAGAACTTGAATGAGGGGCCCGTGTTGAATGTTGTCACCATGAGAAGTCAAATAACCTCTCTCTCGCCAAAGGACTCCGAAGTCATGGACAACTCCGAATGCATAACGTGAATCTGTGTATATGTTAACTTTCTTATTTTTTGCTTGAATACAGGCTTGTGTCAGAGCGATGAGCTCTGCTGCTTGAGCTGACAAAGTGTTAATACAATTCGTTTCAATGACTTCAGTGTCTGTTGTGACTGCATAAGCGGCCACTAACTCTCCTGTACTTGTTCTCATGCATGAACCATCTACATAAAATGTCAGGTCTGGATCTGGTAATGGAACGTCTGTCAAGTCTTGTCTGGGTTTCGTCGTAATAGTAATGACTTCAATACAATCATGTGCCAATGGGTCTGTTCCACTTAATGGCAAAAGTGTGGCAGGATTTAATGTACTACAACGTCTGATTTCTATGTGTGGCTGGAACAATGTTAGTTCGTAACCTGTCAGTCGTGCTATAGTCAAGTGTTGTGTTTGTGTCCGGTTCAAGAGAACCTCTACTGCGTGTGGTACTTGTACTGTCAATTGATGTCCTAATACTATGGAATCGCTTTGTCTAATCGCTAAAGCTGTCGCTGCGACTGATTTCAGGCACGCAGGAAGAGCCTGAGCTACTGGATCTAATGTGCTAGAAAAGTAAGCACATGGTTTGTGTGATCCTGCTTGTTCCTGAGTGAGTACTGACAAGGCAGTACCTTCACGTTCTGTAACAAAAAGTGTAAAAGGCTTACTGTAACATGGTGTCGCTAAAACAGGTGCTTGACATAAGGCTTTCTTTAAGTCTTCAAAAGCTTGTGTATGTTCTTGAGTCCAAGGGAGGACAGTCGATGTCGCTGCCTCCTGGGTTGTCAACTGAATGAGTGGTTTTGCTAGAAATGCGTATTGGGGGATCCACTGCCTACAGTACGAAGTGAGGCCTATGAAGGCCCGTACCTCCTTTTGTGTCTTGGGTGGTGGCATGTTTACAATTAACTGGATGCGGTCAGGTGTGAGCTGTCTCCCCCCCTTGGACAGCAAGTGCCCAAGGTACACAACTTGCTGGGCACAGAATTGTAGCTTCGAAGGGGACACCTTGTGTCCCTTGTCGGCCAGAAAATGTAAAACCGTCAGTGATGCTTTTTCACACTCGGGTTCGCTTCGGGCGGTGATCAGCAGATCATCGACATACTGAAGCAGGGCAGTGTTAACTGGCATGTGGATACTGTCAAGTTGTCTTTTCAGTGCTTGGCTATAGATGCTAGGACTTTCTGTAAATCCTTGAGGTGCGCGTGCGAATTTAAAGCTTCGTCCATTTAAACAGAATCCGAACAAATATTGGCTTTCCGGATCGATTGGGACGCTAAAGAAGGCGTTCTTGAGGTCAATTACAGTGAAGAACGTTGCTTCGGAATCAATGGCTGTTAGCAATGAAGAGATATCTGGGACCACGGGATATTGTGGTACAATGCATTTATTCAATTCGCGCAGATCAATAACTAATCGATATACTGGGGGTGCTTTTGGATCAGTTTGTTTAAGAATCGGAATGATCGGAGAATTACATACATTGGAGTCAGTTTCCACAACCACTCCTTGTGCAATGAGCTCGTCAATGATTTGCAGCAAAGCCACTACAGCATCTGGAGGTAACTTGTATTGTCGCATTCGTGGTAATACCACTCCTGCTTTGAGTGTGACTCGATATGGTGTAATGTGCATACAACCTACATCAGTGGGGCCTTGTGCCCATAAATGTGCAGGTAGATTCTGTAACCGGTGATCCATGTCTCTTGACACGTAGTGACCTTTAAAGTCTCGCAAAAATAGTCGTACTCCTTCCGGAGAACAACATATTACAGCTCCTAGAGCTTTCAGTGTCTTTATACCTAACAAGTTTTCTGGACATGATTTAGTAAGCAATAAATCTGTAGTCCGTGTCAATGGACCAACTGCTAGTGGAAGCGGTTGCGATACTTCGTTAATAGTAGGCTTTCCTGAGAAACCAAGGGAAATATTCTGTGAGCCTGAGAGGGGTGCCCCTGGGACTTCGTCATGACTTATAGTAGTTCTGCTTGCCCCTGTATCAATTAAAAACTTTCTATCTTTCCCTAATATTTGACTATGTACATAAGGACCTTCCTGATCTACAGGAACCTCAATAAGGGGTAAGCCAACTTCCTTCTCTAGGCTATTTCATGTGTATCGCTGATAATCGGGATAATCATTTTGTGCATACTGGTACATCTGTTGTGTCGTGTTTTGTGTTGCAGCAATAGGCTGTGGCTGTGATACTGTTACGGTCGGTTGTGGAACCGGCATAGGCTGTACATGCTGAGGTACTTGTTGTTGGATCTGATCCTGTCTAGGTGGACGTGGTCTCTCCTTAGTTTTACCCGTAGAGATATTGTGTTTCAGAACCGTACAATCGTTTATATAATGACCTGGCTGTTTACAATAGTTGCATGTCCCTTTTACAGGAACCGCTGAATTACTGGACTGTGTCGCACCCTTTTTATGACCATCAGCTGGAACTGACTGAGCAACAAGTATTTTCATTTTCGTGTCTTTCATACGTCTTTGTTCGTGGTCTTGTTCTTCTCTAATTCTATTCTGGTGATACTGTAACATTTGTAACATCTGTGAAGGGGTGTTAGCTTGCCAAGTGCTCTCGACTTTCAATACTCTGTTTTTAACCTGGGGCAGGGAATTCTCGACTAGTTTTGTTACAAAAAGATGTGGATATGACTCGCTATTTGCTTTTAGGCCACTATTAATACCAAAACATTTTTCAAATCGAGAATAAAAATCACTAGTGTCTTCATCGGGTTTCTGTTTACAGGCTGAGATTGCACCCCAGTCTTCCTTTTTCGTAGTTAATAAACGTGGCAATACTTGTACTAATAATCCTGGTAATGCTTTAATTTTGTCCCCAAGCCCTCGGCCTGCTGTTCGGGCCTTTTCTTCGTTTTCTAATGCGGTCCAATCAATCTTTTGGTCTCCCACCTCCCATTCCTTTTCTTTGAGTTTCTCGTAAATACCGGCAGGCAATAATACTTTTAATATTTTCATAATGTCAGGATAGGTAAATTCACCCATAAGTAACATGTCTTTTAGTTCACGGTGGAAACCTGCTGGATCTTTGTCATGGCTGGGCACTAATTTTTTCATTTCCAATAGTTCTATTTTAGTTATGGGCGTGTACACAAACACGCGCGAAAAAGAATCATCCACATTTTTAACTGGGTGCACTTCGCGTAAGGGATTCTGTCTGTCTATGTAATACATTTTTCTTTCCATGGAGGGAGCTGAATCATGCTCTGGACATAGGAAGGTACTGTATCTGTGCCGATGTTCTAGAATTTCTTTAATTAGATCGGTACCCATACCTCTCCATTTATTCGTGAGTAATTCTATCAGTATATCAGGTAGGGGACCAGGATCGGAGTGTTCGCTTTTATACAATATAAGGAGGTGTTGTATCATGTATATACCAGCTAAACGCTGTTCGTCTGGTGTGAGATTCAGAAACGTGTGTGCTAGCGCATCATCACTGTATTTTTCAGTACTGTCAGCCCATTGTACTGCTGACCTGGCTAATTCTTGTTCATCCATAGAATCGAGCACATGGTACCCCCTTCGTTCTCGAAGTAATTTATCAGTAGCCTGGAATAAGTGTTCAGGGGTCCTTGGATTTGATATAGCTGCTTGAAAAATTCTGTTACATTCTGGACGTATCGGACGTAATTGATCATTTAAGTATTTGGAATTATTAAAAGATCTTCCCTTACCTACATAAGCTATCATTTCTCTAGCTGGTAATTCTAATTGTCCTGTGGTCATTTCTGATTGTTCCTCCTCCTCCCCCTCTGATTCAGTTTTATCTGCCTCTAATCTTCTTTCATGTATTCGTTCTACTTCTTTTCGGATCTTTCTGTGCATAACTTCTATACTCTTCTGTTTGTCATGTTTTCCGTCTGCTATATTCTGACCCCATCTGGTAAGTACTTGCATTTCATCCGGATCTACCTCAGGCCTATCTCTGTTTCTGATCAAGCAGTTTATGAAGAAGCGTAACAATAATTTTTGCATGTCCACTTTCTGGTATTCCATGGCCTCGCTAATACTTTCAGGACCTTGCCCTGTTTGGATAAAATGATATATTTTGTCTAGATGACCAATCATTCCTGGTAGCGTCATTAAATAGGTCGAAACTCGTCGTAAACGTACTGATGATAGCAACATTCTGTCGTGTTTACCGGGCACTGGATCATATCTACAATCTGTAAGAGGCTCATTAAATATATTGTGATTAGCTGTTTGAGGTGTACGTTGGTGTGCTAAATCCCTATAAGTCAACCTAGGTGCTGGTGGTGGCGTGGAAAAACCTCCTGTCACACCTCCTGTCGCACCTCCTGAGGTGCCAAGTCCAAAAGGATTTGTTGGATGTAAGGTAGAGAGTGTAGATGCAGGAAGGACTGTAGAAACAGGTGGAACGATTGGAACGTGAGGAGGAGTTTGTTGCTGCGGAGGTGGGGGCAGATGATCTTGGGGTTGAGCGTCGTCAACAGGTGATGCGCGTTGATGCGTAACATTAACATATTCGGGGGCTGCATCGTCTAAATAAGAAGAAAGGAAAATGTCCTTTGCGGTCTTGGGATGTACTTTAATCGGAAGTAATGGAGGTGGCAGATCTTTTGGTACCTCCAGGGTGGCCTTAGGTAAACCCTCGGCCAGAAGAGGATACATACCATTCATAAGAGTGTTTCGTTGTCTGTCTACTTGTTTGGTTTTTACTCGGATACCTTCCTCAATTAATATGTTTTCTCGGGTTTTGTCTGAATTCTCCCTACTTTTCTCTTCCTTTCTGAACGCTTTCTCTGCGCGTCTATGCGATTCTTTACGCCATAATTCAATGGCATCTTTCTGTGACTGTCTGGCTTTCTTTTTCCATAATGCTTCTTCTACTCTCATGATGCAATCTGCATCCCATGTCCCAGCAGCGGGCCATCTCTGACTCTCTGCTAAATCCTTAGTATAGTCCACCCATAAATCAAGATATAATACGGCATCTAGGCCATGTTTATGGTACATAAAGTACCCTGGAGTGTCCCTAGGTGGAATGGGAACGGCTTCTTCGAGTATCCCTTTTCTGGTTTTTATCTGTCTTAATTTTGAAAAGAACGGCATCTTTGAACCTTGCTACTTGATTCTTACTTGAATTTTAACACTTGGACTTGAACACAATTAATACAATAAACACAATAATGAGGATTTGACAATCATTCATACCACAATTTTTAAAACATATAAAAACATTTAACATTTAAAACGAACAACGATAATTAGAATAAAACTAGTTACTGACATAATACTAAATATACTGGATGTACTGCTAAACAGTACAGATACACTGCTGAAACAGTGCAGACCGGATCTGTGTACCCAAACCCGTCTTGACCGGCACAAACTAATGCGCACGTCTAAATGCGTCCCCAGCAACGGTACTCACCGGGAAGCACGGAACGGAAGGCCTCGGAAACTGGACTGGACTTGATCGGACTGGACTCGACTCGACTCGTGACATAGGTACTTCGGAACTTCGGAACCTGGTGGGCCTCTGTATACCTCGGATCTTGCTCTCTCAGCTAGGCTCTGGTCGGGATCCTCCGCACTCCTCACCGCCTCGTCTGGGTGTTGATCGCAGCCTCAGTCACCCCCGCTTGGCCGGAGGGAGATACAGGAAATCTTGCGGGTACGCGTAGTTGTCCGTCCGGCTGTGGCAGGAGACCGGGCCTGCAACGCACCTCCGGCGCGTGAGGTGGGGAAGGTGTCCCTATTCGGGCGCCAATTATGTGGTAAATTTAAATTACCTAGACTTAATTTATGCGGTAAAATTCAATAAGAATAACTCAGTAAAAATAAGAGGCAGAATCCGTGGTATTTGAGGTTTTAAAAGGGAATTTATTCCTTACAAAGGAATTGGTTCGAACCAGGCAATCGGGTTCCGTCACCACGAAGGTTCAGGAAGGGATAGGCAATACATTATTGGCAGGTTATCATATATATAGTAAATGCATTACAGTAAAGACAGATGCAGGAGGCGTAACAGCTGATAAGAAAGATAAGAATACACATACGTAATGAAAAAGGCGTTACAATAGGCGTGCACTAGAAACGTCATTATGAGGATGTCACAGGTGGGTGGATCCATAAGAGAATCCTGCAATGTCAGCAGAAATACATGGCAGAGATGCGCGCGCAGCCGCATGACGTGTGATTGACGTGTAACTAGAGGGTGAAGGGGACTTGACATTTAGCCCTACATGAGGAGACAGAAGTCTGGGATGTCAGAACAACCTAATCCCAAATCGTATCTAATATCTTGTGTTTAAGGAACTATATTATCTAGAAGGAAAGGTCTCTCGGACAGAATCTATTCTATACTGACTGTTAGTGCGTGTACAAGCGTCTAAGTGTCTACATGAGATGCGAGGGGGCATGAGATGCGAGGGGGCATGGGCCTACCATGGTAACGGGAGCTATGAATAACTTGCACGGAGACAGTGAGGCCGGGCCCTTTGCTCTGCAGCTGGAAGGATGTTTACCTAAACTACTAGACAGGAATGTATTGGATGAGGAGCGGAGCAGATAACTTGAAGGCGAAATACAGTCTTGGCAGGCAACAGGCCGAGTCAGGCACCGTTAGCCGCGCAGGGAGTAGGACAAAGGTCATGGATACAGATGTAGGCTCAGGCTGGAGTTTTCAGAGGCAGAAAGCAGGAAAAGGCTCGATGACAGATTTCAGGGCCTACTCGCCAGAGCTGTAAAACGTGAAAGGTGCACCATATAAAGTCGGTGGCCAAACATACTTAGGAACGGAATATCCGACCCATTCATGGCGGATCTGAAAGAGGACATGTTAACGTTGGACGCACATGTATTTGCGTCTTCATAGCTGGAAGTGGAGGGAACATACATGTACTTGTAGCACGTACATGGAGCCGTTGGGGTCTAAGATAGGGGACACAATCGATCATAAAAATTCATATTTCCTCAGTATAGTGCCACATCACAGCCTGACCCACCTGTGCCCGACACATGTAGTACTGCACAGACAATGCCTTGATGTCCAGCCTTGGCCAAGTATGACAGCTCAATTCCTTTCTGTGTGCCGCCTGTCACCACTGTCAGGTGTGAAACGCACCGTACATAGGCTCTGAGAGCGTGTGTAGGATCCCTATCACTATGGGAGTGCTGGCGTATGCGTACGCCATAGTGATACGGACCGCACATGCGTGTGTAGGGTCCCTATCACTATGGGTGTGCTGGCGTATGCGTACGCCACAGTGATACGGACCGTACACGCGTGTGTAGGGTCCCTATCACTATGGGAGTGCTGGCGTATGTGTACGCCACAGTGATACGGACCGTACACACGTGTGTAGGGTCCCTATCAGTATGGGAGTGCTGGCGTATGCGTACGCCATAGTACTACGGACTGTACACGCGTGTGTAGGGTGGGTCCGTATCACTATGGCGTACGCATACGCCAGCACTCCCATACTGATAGGTACCCTACACACGCGTGTACGGTCCATATCACTGTGGCGTACGCATACGCCAGCACTCCCATACTGATAGGGACCCTACACACGCGTGTACGGTCCGTATCACTGCATTTGGGGTGCCCTAGGGCCATGGAACGGACCGTGCCTGTGTGTAAATATTGAAATAACATAGGGGACACATGAGGGACAAGTATAAGGGCCTAAATGCATGCTGGTTGTCATGGAGACCCAGTTTAAAGTTTGAATTATTGCATCAGGTGGCCAGCAGAAGTCGGTTGGAAACAATATACTTTGTTGCAAAGTGGTTGTTGACTTGACATCATGCTCAATTTTTAAACCATGCAAAGCCACTCACTGGGGTATGTTTAAAGGGATTGGAGGAAACGTAGGATGCTAATGTGACTGACCAATCACTCTGTACTCCTGTAAATGAAACAGGCCAGCAAGGCAGATATAAGGCAGCCAGGTCCCATGAGAGAGCACTTGCCTGCACATTCTTTCATTCCACAACACTGCTGCTGCTCGTGATTACTCTGGCACCATGTCCAGGTCTGTGGAGAGGGCCCAGCCATTCACCATGGAGGAGAATATGGCGTTGGTGGATGTGATCCTCCCACAGTTCACCATGCTGTATGGTCGACCAGGGGAGCAGGTGAGTGCAGACTCCACTAGCTTAGACTGTGCCCCTTTTTTGTGACTGTGACTTCTGCCATTGTGTTGTGGTACTTTAAATTTCGGAACCACGTTGGAGGCATGAGCCTACCATGCCGATTTTGGTATCAGCGAACCGCAAATGACAAATGCGGTATGTATGAGTGTTTTCGTCATGTTTCACCGATGAATTCACCGTGTATACGATACTACATATCGAACCCTCGGGTTCCATTTTAGAACGGTAACCATTCTGTGGTTGCCCTCACATAGGCTGCGCTTTAAGGCCATGTCTAGGCCTAAAAGACACACACACCTTCTGTGGCTTCTTTGTGACCCATGCAAACTGACTCCACTGCCCGAGGTCAGTCCTGTTCGGCCGGTTCCTTTTACTGCGGCCAAATGGGATTAGCATCAGGCACGACACATCATAAAGTCGTTCATCTCACACGAACCCTGACTAATCTCTTTCACACCTGACTCGGTTTCCTACTTTATGGCTTGCTTTACGAGGAGGAGGTGCCCGTTTTATTGGGGTCTGCTGAAATCTGATGAGGGTTCTGAGCCTCGCTGGGTAAATAATTGTGGGCTGGCCGAGCTAAAATGTGGGATTATCATCATGACTTTGCTGTCTCTTTGAAGCGAAAATATGTGAATGACCACTTGTAAAATAGGGGCGGTGTTGCCCAGAGCGTAATATTTTGTATATAAGAAAAGACTGGATTTTGGTTCGGGAGCAGTCTCCTGAGAACATACACCGTGCTGTACTTCTCGGATACCTGTGATTGGTCTGCAGCCAATAAAAACGATCTTTGACTTCACCTAGAAGACTCTGTGTTTCTGTAGTCCGAGACAGGAAGAACTCGAAGTCTTCGGGTGTGTCCCCTGGCACCGCTGGGTTGGTTCTGAAAAACCCAGTACTTCAGTTGGCGCCCAACGCCGGGCGATTTCAGCGGTACCGGTCCAAGCCAGAGGTTCGTGAGGAGCTTCGTGTGAAAATTCTGGAGGAAGGCCGCCACTTCATCGACCCCTGCATGTCGACGTGGTCCGAAAGTCTTTACTGCGAGGTTCTCCGCGTCCCGACGGCTACAAAGGACTGCTGCCCTGACTATCGCCCTGTTTTGGACCCTTGATGATTTGGTAGAGCGAAACGATTAAACGAGTCTTCTGGTGACGTCATCGATACCTCAGGTAAGTATAAGTGGAGCGTCTCCCAGTCCTTAGTTTGGTTCTTAGTTTGGTATCCCTTCGGGATCGCTTTGATTTGGAACTTGCAAGTGCCAAAGCCGAAGGACTCGTGTATTCACGAGACTATCGTATTCAATAATCCTTTGAAGTTTGAAACTAGACTAGTGAGCGACAATGCCTGGTTCTAGTATATTTGGAAATTTGTTTTGTTTGGGTTGTAATAGGGACTCCCGATTAGAGGATTCGTGTCCGGTTCCTCCAATTGGAACTCCAACTTATGAGCTTTATGTGAAACATGGCGTGGGCCCCATTACGTATAATGAAGTATGGATCCGATACACCATGAAGGATGGTGTTTTAAAATGGCCCCAAAATGGTAGTTTCGACACAGAAATCTTAGATAACTTAGAAGTTAAATTATTTAAAAAGAAAGCCCGGCCGGCGATGTTTGATTCTTTCCGCCTATGGCGAAAGGAAGCCAAACAGAAAGAAATCAAATTGGCAAAGAAAAATAAAAGGGAGAAAGGTATGTCGATAATGCAAGCATCCTTGCAGTTTAAAGATAATGAAGAAGAACAAATGAATGAGCAGTTGCGCAGGCAACGTAAACTAGTGATTGATAAATGCTACCCAGTTTTGCCGCCCCTTCAGCAAGATGCGTCAAAAGAAAAGGAGACAGATCCCCTAATGTCACATTTGCTGAGTTCGCCACCCCCGTATGCGCAGAGTGCTACAGCGCCTCCGCAACCTTTAAATGCACAGCCTCCAGTTAATTTGCCGCAAGCTTTCCCGCAGCCGCCAGCTCCTCCTCAGCCGGCTCCTATGCCTACGGTGCAGCCCTCTCAAGGGCCGCCGGTTTCGCTGCCTATCTCTTCTGCGCTTCCTGCGACTTTACCTAGTACATCAGCTGCCTCCCTCGGCGCTCTTCCCGATACGACCCCTGTACCTGTATCTGCACCCGTTTTTCTTCCCTCTGTCTTTCCTCCTGTTCTTGCCTCACCTTCTCCTTCTACACGACAGCGAATAGCTAGTGCGGTCACTAGTTTAATATCGCCTCTCTTTGGGTCATCTAGTACGACCCCTGGTTCACAACGTAAGCAGTTGCGTAGTCAGCTACCTGGTTCTGAAGAGAAGGAAGTATTAGACCGCATGGCATATAAATGGATCGTTTTTCCTTCGAGATATGATGTGGAATCTGTTGTAAATGTTTTTCATCAATGGGAAGCACCAAAACAGAGATACGTTTTTGAGAAAATGTGTGAATTCCTCTGTGAGGAATTGGAAGATCATGGTTCAGGCTTAAGCCCGCAGGAGTTGTGTCATGTACGGTTTGAATTTGGAAAAGGTACGATTGTGGGTCCTGAGGTCGAAAAGGCAGTTGCGACATTGTTGTCTTTTAGGATTGAGGATCCTTCCCAGTCACTGTTTAAGCATGACTCTTCTGGTAAAAAGGTACGACAGTACCCTATGAGAGAAGTTCCTCCGGTTGTGGTAAATAAAATATCACGCTGTCATAATTTTTCAGATATCAATAAGATCATGCATAAAGCAAGAGGCTGAGTCTGTGGTATCAGATTCATAAAGGGCTTTATTCCAATAACTCGAGTCAAAGGGAGAATATCACCATCACCAAAAAAAGGATCTGGACGGGGCTGAAAAGTATTCTCAATATTCTCAAAACATTATTCACAGAGTACAGTATATATACATTTCTCAATTGTACGTAAGCAAAAGAGCAAGAGAGAATGAGACAAAGTTCATGGTCACAGATGCAGGCTCAGACTGGAGCTTTCAGAGGCAGAAGGCAAGAGGAGTTTCGATGGCAGAATCAGGGCCTACTTGCCTGGACTGTAAAAATGGCATAAGTGAACCATATAAAGCCGGTGGCCTTTCATATTTAGGAATGGAATATCCGGCCTGTTCATGGCGGATCTGACAGAGGACATGTTGACGGTGGACGCACATGTATTTGCGTCTTCATAACTGGAACTGGAGGGAACATACATGTACTTGTGACATGCACATAGAACCGTTGGGGTCCAAGATAGGGGACATAACTGACCAGGAAAATCCATATTTCCACATTCCCTCCTTGTCCCCTACTTGCCCTTCAAGAGATATCGATCTTCATTAATCCATTGATCTGTTCATATAGCATCATTTGTTCTTCTTTCTTCTTCCGTGACGAATGAAATCTTGGTGGTGGAATACACGATGTGGCACACAGACCACAAATCGCTGGTCCACATTGTAGACATAGACAGCAACTGAATAGTATGAGAAGGCCAATACCTAGGAAGGATAAAACTCTCCATCCCCAGGCTGATATCACACTCCAAAACCAACTGGACCAAGTCCAAGTGCCTGGGTTCTGGTGTATCTGGTTTACAATCTTATGAAGGCGAGTTATGGCTTTATATACAGATGGCGAATTTTCTGGTATGAAAAATGCAATAGCTTGATCCGATGACCCTACAAGCTCCGCCCCTATCGGCCAGGATAACGTCAAGGACAAGACTATTTTGAAGCACAACAATCCGCATAGCAGACTGCTCTTCTGTTAAATTGCCTAAGGCGGAAATAGTTTCGTTCACTACTGCTTCAAGGGTTCTGGTTAATCTACGTATCAGCTTACTATTGGTAACTGTACCTATATAGGGAAAGAAACCTTTATTGAAATCTGTGTATTTTTCCCATGCTGTTTCAGTGTAATTGACAATTGGGAGATCTCTCTGCTGTCTATTGTGTACTAAATGAGTATTTCTATGAGAATCAGGAGGAGCTAGGAAAACAGGTGGTAGGAGGAATGCTATGTAACAGGTACCATCCCAATCTAGAGGTAGGCGTATATATGCGGTCTGGCCACATATAAAGTAGGAATGACGAGAAGCTCTAAATGTAGACTTGCCTTGATCACTGAATTTTATTACAGTGGTGCATTTACTATGGCCCATGTGTATGGAGCCATTCTTTCTTATACATAATTCCCCTTTTACTGGGAATACGGACATGGCGGGCAAGATTGGTGTAGCTTCAGATTCAATGTCCAGGGTCATGAGGTTAAGTGTAAAATTACCTAATCCATATACTTCATTTCTTAGATCAGTTCCTGTTCTTTTGGGAAGTCCCTCCTTGTTAGGGTAGCAGACTTTAAGCAAAAACTAAATTCAGGTTTCCCCATACCCAGTTGTCTTGATAAACTGCGGAATTCGAATCTAGGGAATTAATCAAACTAAACCATGCTCCACAGGAGCCATTGTGTGTGAACGGATAGAGAAAGAGGGGCAAAAACTCCCTTATAGTTCTGATAGGGGGGGAGTCGGCCACAGACCCAGCAGTCTGTAGCATTGCTAGTCTGATATGAATGGTGCAGCATCTGAATAAAGGTATTGTTGCGTAAGGCAAGTCGATATGATAGCTCATAGGGTGGCAGATCACTAAATGTGTGCTTTATGGTATCATTAGTGGAGGAGTGTAAAAGTGAGGCAATAGGAGGAAAAATAGCATGTAGTATTAAGCTGATACATATTATCGTGATGTACATAAGAGATTGAAAAATTACAGTCACTATACATCTATTTGCTTCTTATCTAGCTCTCTTATTTTTGCTTTATGTTATTGTCCAAGATCTTATGCGAGCCAGAATACATGTTCAACCGCTTCACCACCTAGTGGACTTAATTGATCAAACGGGTTCTGACTTTTTGAATCAAGGTTTAGCTTTGTGGAAACTTCTGGGCATTCTCCTCTAGAAAATGGTGTTCAAAATCCAAAATACAAGTTCAAAGTCTTTTTTCCTTTGTAAAAGAGTGGTGAAGGTGCAATCATCCTTTTCGCCTTTTGACTTTAACGGCCGTCCCCGTGGTCCAGAGCACTGACTTTGGCGCCTTCCATCCAGGAGCGATGGAGTATTCTTTGACCTGGGTGTTGTCAGGGAAGGCGGCAGCAACCTGCGAACAACAAGAGAGTAGTGCAGACATCAAGGAAGCCAGGTAATCTGTCAGCATCAGTAATCTTTTAGGCATTGGAGTGCCCCACATATTTGGTGGTCTACCAAAGACCACTTCATAGGGAGATAAGCCTGTTCTAGAATGAGCTACCATTCGCATGTAAAAGAGGGCAACCGGCAGGGCTACCATCTAATCTACACCTTTGTCTGCGCAAATTTTTAATGTCTGTTTATGTCTTTCTACAAGGCCTGCTGCTTCAGGATGTCGCACACAATGGAATTTCCAGGTATACCCTAACAGAAGGGACACCTGCTTCATTAGTACCAGGACATATTTGTAACCTCTACATCTGTTTATTTGGATATAATCCATTTGTAGCACTTCAAAAGGGTGGTCAGGTGGATGGAATCCACCTTGTTCCATCGGAATGCCTTTACCTGGATTGAATTGGCAACAGATCATACATGTTCTGACCTTTTGTTTCGCTGCTGCACGCAGGTGCTTGTTGAACCATATATTCTGTAAGCTATCTATCATTGCTTTCTCTCCTAAGTGTGCAGGACTATGTGCGGTATTTATAATCACTTGTACCCTTGAATCAGAAAGAAACCATGTGGATTTGCCCTTTGTCATCCAACCTTGATCAGTCAGTACCCCTCCTTGTTCCGATCATTTCTTCAATTCGTCTACAGTAGCATGTGTCTGTATGTCTTGTACATCCTTGGAAGGATCCCTAACTGTCATGGCTTTGGACACTTATTGAACCTGTAACTTTGTCATGTCTAGTGGGGTCTGAGCTGTCTGTTTAGCAGTTCGGTCTGCCAGATCATTGCCTTGGGAAATGGTATCTGTGGCTCTAGTATGTGCTTTACATTTTAGGATAGCTATGGCTGTTGGTAAATGTATTGCTTCCAGTAGGGCTTGAATAAGGGGGCCATGCTGTATCTTGGCCCCATGAGAGGTCAAGAAACCTCTTTCTCTCCACAAAATCGGTGTAAATGTTTACTCTCAGGTGCTTAGCTCTTATGCACGCTTGTGTCAGGGCGATGAGCTCTGCTGCTTGTGCTGACAATATGTCTATTCTTTTAGTCTCTATTATTACAGTATCAGCAGTCACTGCATATGCTGCCACTAATTCTCCCGCCCCTGTCCTCATGCATGAGCCGTCAACATATAGTGTTAGGTCGGGGTCTGGGAGTGCAACATCTGTCAAGTCTTGTCTTGGTTTAGTCACGGTATGTATTACTTCAACACAGTTGTGTGGTGAAACGCTTTCTGTACTGGAGGGCAAAAGGGTAGCAGGATTCAGTATGTTGCATCGTCTGATCTCTATGTGTGGTTGAAATAACGTTGGCTCATAGCCTGTCAGTCTAGCTACAGTCAGGTGTTGTGTTTGTGTCCGGTTCAAGAGAACCTCTACTGCGTGTGGTACTTGTTCTGTCAGAGGGTGGCCCAGCACTATCAAGTCACTTTGTCTTATGGCTAAGGCCGTTGCTGCAACTGATTTTAGGCACGCAGGCAAAGCCTGTGCTACTGGGTCTAATGTACTAGAAAAATAAGCACAGGGCTCGTGTTTTCCTGCATGATCTTGTGTTAGGACAGATAGTGCTGTTCCATCCCGCTCTGTCACAAAAACAAACGATTTGTTGTAATCAGGGTTTGCTAAAACTGGTGCTTGACATAAAGCTCTCTTTAATTCTTCAAATGCCACAGTGTGTTCTTGAGGACTTTAGTCTTTTTGTGTCTTGGGCTGTGAAAAACCAGAAATCAATTGAATACGTTCCGGTGCCCACAACTAATTCCCCTGAAAGATCACAATAAAACATGAAAAAAAGGGGAAAGCACCATACCTATTTCCTCGGCTTAATTTCTAAGGGGGCTAATTTCTAAGGGGCTTAATTTCTTAAGGGGCTAGCGGGAAGCGAACCTCCTCAGGGGCCAGCAGAAAGCCAATATTCTCCTCCTTCCCCCCCTTTTTGACAGGAGGAAATCTGAAACAGATTTCACTGCTGTCAAACACTATCAAACCCTGTGTCTTGTCAACACTATTAATCCCTGTGTGTAGCTACTGGGCGTAAGCAAAATTATAGGAGATACACAGCGTATGTGAAACGGCGAGAAATCCTTCAAATTAATGTACAAACCTCATTGTGTTAGCTCATAAGCTGGCCAAATTACATCTCATATGCAAATGTCCCTATTACATGAACCTACACCAACCTGAAGTCAATATTAATGCTAGGAGGCCCTAATAGGAATGCTAAAGTACCTGAATATTCGGAAAACCAAGCTTAAGAACAGTTGTTAATATTGATAATTAATAATTTATCTGCTAAAGAAATCAATCATTTTGCAATAATTTCCACCTATACAATAAATAGCCTAATTCAAAAACAAGTCATTAGGGGCCACCACTTACAAGAATGAGCTTACTAAAGCAAACTTTAAAAAGGAAATCCTGTCAGATATTTTCTCATTACCCTAAATACCGGGCCTCATTTGTCACTCAGTGGTGGCAGTCCTTATTTAAAACAGGCCTTCAAGAGTTAAGATGCAAGTGCACAGATCATAATTGTCCCTTAATGTCCAATCTGGAAACATATGACCGAGGCTGCCTGTCTATAAGAGAAAGGCAGTCATGTGATACATATTTTAGTCTTGCATAACTTTTCCTTCTTTTATTCATCTCCAATACCAATTAGACATACACTGATAACGTGTTGTCTGCTATTTTGACAGCATGATAAAGGTAATATCACGTCTGTGAAATTTAGTAATTGTGAACAAGTTCCAGCCAAGCGCTGTGCAAAGATCGCCGTCGTCACGACTATCTCTGTACTTGCACAGGAGAACTTGGTATTAAACGCTAAACAGACTGGTCAATACAACACAAAAACAAAACATATATAAAATACATATGCCAAGCCATCAGTATACCAGGCACAGAAAGCATAGACAATTACACTAACATATATAAATGAGCAGCGATGCGCAATTACAGTACCTACAGCTCAGATGCGAACATTCTGGCCTGCTTAATTTGTCAGGCTTATAATCAATAACTTATTTACCTGCCCTATACAACCCCATCTGGCAGTGGGTCATCCCAATGATGACCGCGTCAAGTCTGACACACAGGATCAGCAACAATAATCAAAAAATGACGAACACACGAACCTGTCTCTTTTTTTTTTTTTTTTTTTATAAAAATGAGCTATGCATCTTTGTACACAATGTACCCTCATGTCCTAGTCGAAGATGCATCTCACATCTTTCCTCACAGACCCGTAACCACTGGATCATTTATCCAATGCAACTGGTGGCAGCTTGTGGCCACAATTCAAAAATGTCTGAATTTGAAAATCGTTTTTATATAGGCACATAGCCCTTAAAATCCCAAGCAAGAGCAACATTTTACTTTCCGGCCAGAAGCAATATAACAATTGCTAAAAAATAAAACAAATCTTCTCCATAGACATTTCCACGGGACACTTGTTTTGCACAGAATAGAACAAGGGAATCTTTCTCGACTTACATTTCTCAGCTGCCCTGTCTTATCAGAGAAGCTAAAAATAGCCCCTCAGCGCGGCCTGAGCCTGGGCTGCCAGCCATCTTTTTTTGTTTTTCCTACTCCTGGCCCCAAGGCTCTCCAGCTGCAGGCATTACACAGATGCGATGTCAGAGAAGCCTTCTAAGCAGTGCCCTGTTCTGCTCCTCTCATCGGCCCCCACCTACACCGGCTACAAGGTCAGAATCTGTCTCCGATTTCTGTATCACATTCTGCTCTACACAGCCCCCACCTTCTCCTCACTCTGAAGCTGTCAAAGACAAAAAGACTACTCAATTCCATAAAAACTGCAATAATTCGCCGAATTGAAAAATTATTTTTATATACAATTTGCTCTCAGGGGGTCATAATCTTACCGACTTGACCCAGCACATTGGCTCACTGGACCATCAAGAACACAAACCTGTATTCATGAAAAATTTGCAAATTCGAAATACCCACAAATCTTTTTCCAAGCTAAACTTTTCACTAATTATTTTTCGTTAACACTTTGTACATTAGGGGTGTCACAGGAGTTGCTCCTTCTCTAGCTGCACCCCTCTCAATTTCCTATTGACAACGTAGTCAAATGTTGGACCATGTAAACACCAGCTATGCGCTGTTCATTTGGTGGGTGGCTCAAGAACCTTTGGGCTACTATATCATGATTATTTGTATCGCTGTACTTGCTGTTACACTCTAACTGGTCTTTCTACTGGGGCCACTCTTGCTAGGTCCTCTGAAAGGACGGGATAAATACCAGCAACGTCAGTATTTCTTTTTCTGTCAGCCTGCGCTCATTTTACCAGCTCTAATTCCTCCTGTAACATCTCATCCTTGGCTTTTCCAGACTCCAGTCCACTCCTCTCTGCTTCGTGAAACACTTACTCTGACCTTCTATGTGACGCCTTGCGCCAAAAACTCAATGGCATCCTTCCAAGCTGGTCTACATTTTCTCTTTCATAAGAGTGTTTCGTTGTCTGTCTACTTGTTCTGCTTTTACTCAGATACCTTCCTCAACTAATACGCTTTCTCGGGCTTTGTCTGAATCCTCCCTACTTTTCTCTATTTTTCTGAGCGCTTTCTCTGTGCGTCTATGCAATTCTTTATGCCATAATTCAATGACATATTTTTGTTACTGTCTAGCTGTCCTTTTCCATAACTCTTCTTCTACTTTCATAATGCATTCTGCATCCCAGGTCCCAGCTACGGGCCACCTCTGACTTTCTGGTAATTCTTTGGTGTAGTCCACCCATAAATCAAGAAATAGTATGGCATCTAAGCCATGTTTGTGATACATGAAGTGCCCTGGAGTGTCCCTAGGAGGAATAGGGACTGCTTCTTCAAGTACCCCTTTTCTAGTAGTGATCTGTCTTAATTTCGAAAAGAGCGGCATATTGACAACTGATCTGATACTTAATCTTGAACACTTTGTCTTGAACACACTTGGTACAAAAGGCACAATAATGAACAGTCATTCATACCACAACATGCAGGACATTTTAACACATTAAACATTGAACATAAATCATTTTACCCTTAAAAAATGACCAACAATGATGATAGTCTGCATAACTAATCACCAAGCAGAATTCTTGACAATAACTAGATACTTCGGAATACTTGATATACTGCTAAACAGTACATATACACTGCTAAACAGTGCAGACCGGATTTGTGTACCCAAATCCGTCTTGACCGGCACAACCTATGTGCGCGTCAACACGCCTCCCCGGCGATGGTACTCACCGGGTAGCTCCTTGAAACGGAAGGCCTCGGAGAATGGACTGGACTCGACGACTGCGGACATCGGACCCTCTGGACATCGGGACTTCGAAAACCTGGTGGGCCTCTGTATACCTCGGACACAGCTCTCTCGCAGGTGGGCTCTGGGTAGACAATCTGCGTTCCTCACCGCCTCGTATGGATGCCTGGTCGCAGTCTGTCCCCTTCATTGGCCTGAGGGAGTTGGCGGGAAAACCCGCGACGTGCGCGCTTGAAGTCCATCACGGCTATGGAAGGGGGCAAAACTGGACCTTCATCTCCGGCGTGTGGGGAAAGAGATTAAACTGTTCGGGCGCCATTATGTGGTAAATAAAATATCACGCTGTCATAATTTTTCAGATATCAATAAGATCATGCATAAAGCAAGAGGCTGAGTCTGTGGTATCAGATTCATAAAGGGCTTTATTCCAATAACTCGAGTCAAAGGGAGAATATCACCATCACCAAAAAAAGGATCTGGACGGGGCTGAAAAGTATTCTCAATATTCTCAAAACATTATTCACAGAGTACAGTATATATACATTTCTCAATTGTACGTAAGCAAAAGAGCAAGAGAGAATGAGATAAGAGCATGTGGGCGTGTAAGTAGGCGTGAAGGTGGGCGTCCATGTGGGCGTCCACTTGATGATAATGGGTAATTTGTCATGTGTGGGTGGATACCTGGAGATGATTTCGCAATGTCAGCAGAAATACTTGGCAGAGATGCGCGCGCAGCAGCATGACGTGTGATTGACGCGCAACTAGAGGGTGAAGGGGACTTGACATTTAGCTCTACATGTGGAGACAAAAAGTCTGGGGGGTCAAGTCAACCTAATCCCAAATCATATCTAACATCCTATGTTTAAAGAACTATGTTATCCACAAGGGAAGGGCTCTCGGACAAAATCTATTCTATACTGACTGTGAGTGCGTGTACAAGCGTCTAAGTGTCTATATGAGATGCAAGGGGGTAGGAATATTCCATGGTAACAGGGCTATGAATTACTTGCATGAGGACAGAGAAGCCGGGCCTTTTGCTTGGTAACTGGAAGAATGTTTACTTAAACTACTAGGCAGGAATGCATCGGCTGAGGGGGAAGCAGATAATTCGAAGGTGAAATACAGTTCTTGGCAGAGAATAGGCTGATGTCAGGCTTCGTGAGCCGCGCAGAGAATGAGACAAAGTTCATGGTCACAGATGCAGGCTCAGACTGGAGCTTTCAGAGGCAGAAGGCAAGAGGAGTTTCGATGGCAGAATCAGGGCCTACTTGCCTGGACTGTAAAAATGGCATAAGTGAACCATATAAAGCCGGTGGCCTTTCATATTTAGGAATGGAATATCCGGCCTGTTCATGGCGGATCTGACAGAGGACATGTTGACGGTGGACGCACATGTATTTGCGTCTTCATAACTGGAACTGGAGGGAACATACATGTACTTGTGACATGCACATAGAACCGTTGGGGTCCAAGATAGGGGACATAACTGACCAGGAAAATCCATATTTCCACACGGTATGGAAGGACGCCGTTGCGGCCGATGCCGCTCATGGTATTGCTGCTATGCCAGCTCATTTTCAGCGTGTTTGGGTACATGTTCCTTGGAAGCGATCAGAAGTTTTAGCGCTTTAGCAGACATTGCCTGACCCCCGTAAAAACCCTGCAGGATATTATAAGGAGTTATCACAGACTGTAGGATCGTGTGTCATGAATCTAGCTGACATAGATATGTTGTTCGGGAATGTCGCTCCGCAGCCTTTATGGGGATCGATTCGTAATACAGATCACGCTGCAGAACTAGGTGGCACATGGGCTAATATCATTGCCACAGACACTAGACAAGTTGGTGGTGCGAAACCTGAGCCCTTAGTAGCGGAACTCCCTGGTAGAATTATTACCTACATGAAAACTTTAATGCCGGCGATGCGTGTGAATTGGGATAAATTATCCGCATGCAAACAAAAGAAAGACGAAACAGTGTCTGATTTCTTCACCAGGTTTGAAGAAACATTTATCGACCACAGTGGTCAAGACATGAGTACGGAAGGTGGTCAACGGTTATTTGTTGATAAATTTGTGCATAATTTGCTTCCCGAGTTGTGTAAGAAATTAAAAGATTCAGAGAGTTCTTGGGCTGTTTCCTCATCAGCGCAGATACTGGCTACTGCACAGTATTACGAAAATAGGGATAAAGATGAGAAGGATAGAGCAGACAAGAAAACAAAAGAATTAAAGACGAAGGTTCTTTTACAGCAGGCTTACCCGCCACGTGGAGATCAGAATAACTATAAGCAAGGTCAGAGTAACTATCAGCAACCCCAACAGTTTCAGAGTAACTCGCAAAGGTTCGGGTATTCCCAACCGCGCGTTCCTGTAGGTCCCAATCAGTGTTCGTATTGCAAAGAAGAAGGTCATTTTAAGTATAGTTGTCCTATATTGTTGCAGCGCACGAATAATGCTTATGGCGCGAGAGGTAGAGGTGGTCAGCAAGCTCCTAGAGGTAGAGGGCGTGGGAATGTTCCCCAGAACGCGCGTCCTCTTCCGCCTCAAAATCCAATGAACAGTTTTGATCAGCAGGCCAATGTAACTGGTGGGACAGCTCAGTATTATAATAATGACTATTATGCAGAAGATGGAAATGCGGAAGGTAATGATTACTAGGACAGCCGTAGACAAAGAGAGGGAGTTGTTTCAGTGCCAGTGTATCAGAGTGGACCGTATGTTAAGGTGACTACAGCGGGTGTGTCAGAGCCCTTTCTGTTGGATACTGGTGCTGCAAAGAGTTCAATTATGCACTCAAAACTCCCTGGCGCGCCTTTGTCTGGCGAAATGAATGTTTCAGTAGGTTTTTCTGGCGCCCCGGTTAGGAACCCGATCTCTAGTCCTATGCCCCTTTCTGTTGGACCTTGTGAGCTGAAAGCACCCCTTATCCTAACGACAGGTTGTGGTGAAAACCTGTTAGGATTGGATTTGTTAAAGAGATTACATGCGACATTATATTGTTCCCCCTCGGGAGTACAACTTACACTGGGTAGGGAAGTAATTTCCCCAATGTATTTGTCGAAGAATAAACTGCCAGCCGAATTGTTGTCTCTTCCGGATGTCCTTTGGGCTACTGGTCCTAATGATGTGGGTCTCTTAGAAATACCGCCATATGTGGTCACTTTAAAAGCCAATGTTAAATTGCCACGCATTCCCCAGTACAAGATCTCTAATGAAGGTGAGAAAGCATTGTTAGCAATCATCTATGATTTGATTGAAAAGGATGTAATTGAAGAGACAAGAGGCAACGTTTGCAATAGTCCTGTTTTGCCTGTTTTAAAACGTACTGACCCCTCTCAGCCACCTGTTTACAGGTTTGTGATCGATCTCAGAGAGGTCAATAAGATAGTTGTGCCACAGTTTCCAGTTGTCCCTGATATAACTGCCTTGTTAACTATGATCCCAGCTTCCGCTGCTTGGTTCTCAGCAATAGATTTAAAGAATGCTTTCTTTAGCATCCCGATTGCAGATGAGAGTAGGGATATTTTTGGTTTCAGTTTAGGAGGACGAAGCTTCCGCTTTAAACGTGCTCCACAGGGCTACTGTGAAAGTCCATCAATATACAGTCAGCCTTTAAAAGCGCAGCTTGATGCAATTGTTTTACCTAGTGGTGCTACCCTTATTCAGTATGTTGACGATTTACTAATCGCCGCGGATACTGAGGAAATTTGTAAAGAAGCTACATTGTCATTGTTGCGTCATTTGTCTATTTTTCATCACAAAGTGTCTCTCTCAAAACTGCAATATTGTCGACAAGAAGTGACCTACTTAGGTCATCTCTTATCGAAGGAGGGAAGGAAACTGACCCCAGAAAGAATTCAGGCCATTGCACAATTTAGCGTGCCAAGAACACAGAGAGAAGTGCGTGCTTTCTTGGGCATTACTTCATACTGTAGGCAGTGGATCCCGAGTTTTTCTTTGCTGGCAAAACCTTTGATAGCATTAACATGCAAAGATACACCGAATCCCGTCCCGTGGTCTGAAGAGTGTCAGAAAAGTTTTTCAGAATTGCGTAATGCATTATGTTCAGCTCCTGTGTTGGGTACCCCCGACTACAGTAAACCTTTTACATTGTATGTTCATGAGAAGGAAGGTTGCGCATTGTCAGTGTTGACACAGTCTTTTGGAGACAAACAGCGCCCATGCGCGTATTTTTCGTCGACTTTGGATCCAGTAGCTAAGGCATTGCCAAGTTGCTTGAGAGCCACAGCGGCAGCAGCTGTGTCTATTTGACAGTCTGCTGGGTTAGTAATAAATAACACGTTGATTGTAATGGTTCCACATGCAGTGGACACATTGTTAAACAGGACCAAAACACAGCACCTGACTAGTGCTCGATTGTCAGGGTACCAGTTGACACTGCTAGCGAGTCATGTGCACATAAAGAGGTGCAATATGTTGAATCCAGCTACATTATTACCGATTTCAACGGGCACAGATGAGATTGAACAGCATGATTGTCTGTTCAGAACAGAAGAAGAGACAAAAGGGAGAGTGGATCTTAAAGATACTCCCCTGGTTGAGTGTGATGGTACCTTATGGGTGGATGGCTCGTGCTTCAAGCTTCCGAATGGTGATACGACTGCTGCGTATGCTATCACAACTTTGCACACGATTGTTGAAACTACGCGTATACCACATAATTCGGCTCAAGCAGCAGAATTAATTGCACTTACGAGAGCGTGTGTGTTATCGAAAGGAATGAAAGTGACCATATATACTGACAGCCAGTATCCGTTTGGTGTAGCTCATAGTTTTGGACGATTGTGGAAAGAACGTGGGTTCCTGACTTCGCATGGAGCTAAGATTCAGCATGGTCAGTTGGTGAATGAACTTCTTGAGTCACTGACCTTGCCGTTACAAGTTGCGATTGTGAAATGCAGTGCACACAAGAAGGTTATTGATGATGTTGGTCGTGGTAATGCATTTTCTGACGAAATCGCGAAAGAAACAGCAAAAGATGTGACAAATCGAATGTATGTTGCAGGCCCTGCAAGATGGGTTGGTGATGTTGGAATGTGTGAAGACACAATAGAGAGTGTGAAGTCCCTTCAAGCTGAAGCTAAAGAGAAAGAATTGAGCATGTGGAAAGAAAGTAAGGGTAAATTGGATGAAAATGGTTGTTGGGTTGATTTGTCAGAACACCGGCGGTGGTTGTTACCTGATGCATATGTGCTTCCAGTGGTTACGATGGCACATGGAATGGCGCATATCAGTGTGAAAGGGATTTGTAAGTTGTTAGCTCCAGTATGGCAGAATGCTGGAATTTCCAAGTGTGCGGAGCATGTGGTCAAAAATTGCATGGTATCCTGGTAGGGGAACCCCAACTCCATCTGGTCATTTTGCGCCTCCAACGTATCCGTTAGAGGTTTTGCAGCTAGATTTTATCCACATGGAAAGGTGCAACAATTTGAAATATGTACTTGTTGTTGTTTGCGCTTTTTCAAGGTGGATAGAAGCATATCCCCTAAAAGACAATACTGCCTTATCCACCGCTAAAGCCCTTGTCAAAGAATTCTTCCCTAGGTTTGAAATGCCGATAATGGTCTGGAGTGACAATGGAAGTGAATTTGTGGGTCGAGTGATGAAGAATGTATGTGAGGGACTGGATATTAAGCAGAAGTTTCACGCTGCAAATCACCCCCAATCAGCTGGACTAGTAGAGTGCTATAATGGCACATTGAAGCTCAAATTAGCCAAGATCCAAGCGAGTTCTGGTCTTAAATGGCCTGACGCTCTGCCCTTAGCACTCCTATCAACAAGAATGACTGTGCATTCACGAGTGGGACTTAGTCCATACGAGATTGTGTTTGGCCGCCCGGCCAATATATGGGGAGTGCCAAGGCCGACAAAATTCAGTGAGATCGAACATCCAGTACTGCTTGATTATCTGTATGAATTGACGGCTAAATTGCGTGTCTTACACCAACAGGTTCACGATACTCTGCCTCAGGTCTCTGAAGCTCCAGGACACCCTATCAATCCTGGATCGTGGGTGCTGGTCAAGAATTTCAAAAGAAAAAAAAACACGATGAGCCCCGTTGGATCGGCCCCCATCTCGTCCTTCTCTCGACAAGATCAGCTGTTCGAGTGAAAGGGAAAAAGAACAGGATTCACGGCGTACATTGTAAAAGGGTCCCTTTGCCTCTGCCGTATGACCGGTGGGTCCAGGAGGGTATCGCTGATTCTGAGACTAACACTGTGCCCCGTTTCGTGCCATTTAGCGATGCACGTGTAAAAGGAACAATTACAGAACAAGAAAACGACGACATTCTGCAAGAAGCTGTGCCACCATCAAATCGATTGGACACCACAGAGCCTGAACTCTTATTTCAGGACTAGACAGTACCTGGGAGAAGCCGTTATAACTTGAGGTCAAAAACTATGGACAAATAAAAAATAAAAAAATTATTTTCCTTTGCTATTTTTTGATACTGCAGCTCTCCCAGCTGAAGAACTTTTTGATTTTTGTTTTTTGAACCACCATCCGTGTTCAGCTGTAGGGTCGCGGTGCCAAGGCTTTGGGGTACAAGCCGGAGACTTTAGGTCAACGGTTCTGGTTGGTCTAGGGCGTTCCCTGGACTGACAGGTGCACTCCTTAGCGGAAAACACTCATCCGCCGCGAACAGCACGATTAGAGGATGGAGTTTTTCGAGATGGAGAGACCCGTTGAGGAAATACATTTTAAGAGCAGAATATGTAAAGTAATGAGTAGCAAACGTTTTGTAATATTATGTCTGTTTGTACTATTTAGTATGGTGATGTTTTCTGTAGGTTATGTATCATTGTCTTTTCAAGTGTCATTTGCACCCACTATACAGCCCATACCTCCTCCTACTGTTTCCTCACAATCTTTCCACCCTCTGCCTGAACACGAACAAGCTAGACGTTCTGAGTTCGTAAACAATTCGTTTATTCAACTCCTGCACCAGCACCAACAAATTGCTGGGTGTGTGGTTTGATGCCACATACCATTAATAAGGGTATCCCATATCTAGTGCTGCTGTTTAGCTATAATGGGTCATCATGGGCATTCCAGACTATGTTTCTTTTTGCGCTTGAAACCTACTCCCCGCGATCACCGCGTTCCACTAGACCTAGCACGAACAATAAGGCCTTGATGAAAGGAGTTGCTGATATGAGCAGAGATATCGATGCATATTCATCTATTCCCAAGGATGAGTTGCGAGCTTATGTAGGTTGGAACGCGACGGGGTATAGCATTAGTCTGGGCGTAAATTTTCATCCCCAATTTGAGTCGTACCACACATAGGTCGGTTCTGTTTACAAGGCAATGGTCAGAATCCAAGAGCTCAACTAGGGAAGAGTGCCTGTACTGAAACGTACATTTTTCCATCACAGTTTTCCCCCGCGTTTTTGGCTGCCAAGGGTACATACTTTGTTTGTAATGACCGAGCATATACATGGTTTCCCCCTGATTTCTCGGGCACATGTTATGTTGCAAATTTGCTACCGCCGACATTTACTGCTGCCTCTGATTATCACAAGACCAGAGTTGTGCGAGGCGTTGCTAGTCAGGAGGATACTGCCGGTCAGGAAGCGGGAGACTTCTTCATGGGTTTCCTGCCGTTTTGGGGACCAATGGTCAATAGTAGGAACCTGAGACAACTGACTCGTGTAGTTGAATCCACTGTTAATATAACGGCCGGTGCCCTTGGTAATTTGACAGCTGAGCTCCAAGCGGATCGCCTCATGACGTTTCAGAACCGTATGGTTCTAGATGTCATACTTGCAGACCGTGGTGGGGTATGTAAGGTTATCCAATCAAGCTGCTGTATTTTCATACCAGATAACGCTCCGACAGTCTATCAAGCCATCTCCAAACTGCATAAGATTTCCGAATCCATTCACGTGGATAAAGGAGATTGGTCGATGATGGGGTGGTTCTGGGGACTGATATCAGCTTGGGGATGGAAGATTCTAATAGTCACTGGGACGATCTTAGCCATTCTTTTCCTGTTCTGTCTATGTGTACAGTGTGCTCCTGTAATGTGTAGACTCTGTGTTACATCATGTGTAAGGAGACCTGTATCAAGGGACGAGCTAAGCAATAGGATGATGCTACAGCAACATCTCCATGGCCTTATGAATATAGACCTGGACTCAGATTAGTATGAGTATAGTTATTGCCTATGTAAGGGCAAAAGGAGGGTCTGTGGTACTTTAAATTTCGGAACCACGTTGGAGGATGACCCTACCATGCCGATTTTGGTATCAGCGAACCGCAAATGACAAATGCGGTATGTATGAGTGTTTTCGTCATGTTTCACCGATGAATTCACCGTGTATACGATACTACATATCGAACCCTCGGGTTCCATTTTAGAATGGTAACCATTCTGTGGTTGCCCTCACATAGGCTGCGCTTTAAGGCCATGTCTAGGCCTAAAAGACACACACACCTTCTGTGGCTTCTTTGTGACCCGTGCAAACTGACTCCACTGCCCGAGGTCAGCCCTGTTCGGCTGGTTCCTTTTACTGCAGCCAAATGGGATTAGCATCAGGCACGACACATCATAAAGTCGTTCATCTCACACGAACCCTGACTAATCTCTTTCACACCTCATTTCCTACTTTATGGCTTTACGAGGAGGAGGTGCCCGTTTTATTGGGGTCTGCTGAAATCTGATGAGGGTTCTGAGCCTCGCTGGGTAAATAATTGTGGGCTGGCCGAGCTGAAATGTGGGATTATCATCATGACTTTGCTGTCTCTTTGAAGCGAAAATATGTGAATGACCACTTGTAAAATAGGGGCGGTGTTGCCCAGAGCGTAATATTTTGTATATAAGAAAAGACTGGTTTTTGGTTCGGGAGCAGTCTCCTGAGAACATACACCGTGCTGTACTTCTCGGATACCTGTGATTGGTCTGCAGCCAATAAAGACGATCTTTGACTTCACCTAGAAGACTCTGTGTTTCTGTAGTCCGAGACAGGAAGAACTCGAAGTCTTCGGGTGTGTCCCCTGGCACCGCTGGGTTGGTTCTGAAAAACCCAGTACTTCAGTGTCCCTGTGTGACAGACATGCAATGTTGTTTGGAGTGGGTCACAGGGTGGGGAAGGCCTCCTGTCTCCCTTGCAGAGCATGCTGTGGTTCCTGTGTGCACTCCTCACTTGCATTGTGCTTACTGTGACAATCAATGCATGGTGCATGCCACATTCTACCTGGCTACTCCTCCTGGGAATGTTGTTGCTACAGTCCTGATGTGATTCTGTGGTCCCCCCCAGTGTGACAGGTGACAGTACCCATAGATGTGTGTTTGTTTAGTGTACCTGTGCTGTGAGTGTCCAAATGATGTGTTCGTCCTCTGGACATTGGTGTGTGTGTAAGTCCCCTGTCATGTGGGTGAGTGCATATGGGAAGTGTTGCACACCAGCTGCATGAGGGATGGATATACCGTGTCCATGTGATGTGAGCAGGGAGCAGTGCTGTGTGACTGCCGTGCTGAGCCAGCCCCACACCTGTGACACCCCCCAGTCTAGTGGCACATGGGCAGAGTGAGGTTTGTACCCGCAGTTGGCAATGGCAGGTGATTGTCCTGTGCCTGTGTGTGTCTGTGTACTCTGCTGAGGTAGCGTCAGTGGGCTGGGGCATGTGACTGCTTTGAGGTACTCTACATAATCCTTGTGTACCTTGTGATGCACAGTGTGATCCAGGATCATTGATTGTGTGGCACCCCTCATGCCACCTGTGTACTTTTAATGCCACATAGTGCATTTTGCCTTCCACAGTGGATTATGTCCCTATGACAAATGTGCAATGAGTTGCCTGCATACCATGGCCTGTTCAAAGAAGACAAATTGTTAATATGTGTGTCTCTGTGTCATTGCTCAGGTGAATTAAAGTATTCTCACTTTTGCATCGTCACAGGTAGGCGTCCATGCCAAGGGGGAGATATGGAAGCAAGCCGTCAGTGCCGTGAGGAATACGGAGGGTCGGAAGCGACGCCTAGCCCAGGTGAGGAAACGCTGGCAGGATATCCGGTGCTGGACGAGGAGGATTGCACGGGTCCTGCTGGGGGACTCACCTGAGAGCCGGAAGAACCGTGGGCGCCGGCGTCTGACCCACATCCAGAAGCGTGTGCTGGCGGTGGTCTTCCTCGACTTGGAAAGGCGCTTACAGTCGAAGCAGCAGCAGGAAGGGGGTAGGTACATGTGTGTTTGTTGTGTGTCACCAGCTTTTGGAAGTGCGCAGTTGCATGGATACACTGCCAGGGTTTACATGTGCAGTGCATAACCAGTTCCCCAAAGTAAACCGGTGCTGTTCTTCCTCCCTTCCCCTCCTTGCCATTTGTTCCCTGGTCTGTGTGTAGTCACTCTTGCACAAGGTAATCTAGGCTGCCAGTTAATCCAAGTGCCCAATGTTTGCAGCATCATGTGTGGGGGTGGAGTGCAACAGGTTTTGGGACCTTGGCTGTGCCCTGGCCAGTTCAGTCATTGTGGGGTCCATGTCAGTCGGCACTGATGCTGAGTCCCAACATAGGAGTGTGTCTTTAAAGTGTACTGCCTTCCAGCATGCATGTCCAATGTTGTGCCCTCTGACATGATGTCCATGAGTGGGATTAATGCATAGTGCAGGGACGTTTGCTTCAGTTGCAGTCATATCCATCCAGGACCATGGAGGTGTGTGGCCACTACCGTGCCCTGTGGCACCTTTTCCTAGGTATCATGTGTGTCATCCAACTATGTGGACATTCTCTGTGTCTTCGGCATAGGTTGGGCTCTGTGGCATTGTAGCCTGGCCTCATCTGTATTGACGTAAACTGTGCTACATGTGTCCACTGTACAGTGTGACCCAATTTTGCTTGTGCATACTCACAGTGGGCAGTGCCTGTGTGTCTTGGAACGACAATCTGATGATGGTTGATTGTCAATGATATATGTGGACAGGCGCACCAGGGGTAGTTTGTGTACAATCAGGATTTAGTGCAGGCCATGTGTTTTTATCCCAGGGCAAGAGGTGTAAGTACTTCCTCTGTCTCAATCACATTGTCTCAGGTAGGGGGTGCTTTGTGCGGGAAAGGCCTACATGTCCGAATCTGAAGTCTCCCTGCTAGGTCTGGCCTGGGTGTGATGTTTGTCTGGACATACACTCAAGGTGCAGTGACCCAGTCATGTTGTGCATGTTTTAATGTATTAGCTTTGCAGCATGTGCAAAAAGTTAATAGACATGGTTCCTGCTCATCCCTTTTTGGTCAACGCTGTGTGGTACAGATGCTGTGCACGATTGTCCCCAGAGCCTGGCTCCTCTGTCCAATTTGATATCAAGTAATTTGCTCTTGGGTCATGCTCTCCATTGTTTCTCAGTGGCATGGTGGGTCAACCAGCTGTGTGTTGCAGGGCCTACATATGTACCTTGTGTTGTAGATGTTACTCATGTTGCTTTTCAGGCTATGCACTGTGACCTATGTAGATTTGACTCATGTGACATATGTATACAGGTGTCTGATCATTTCCTGTCTCTTCACCTTGCCCACAGCATCGTCGGGGGACTCAGAGGGAGACACTGGCACGGACCGTGAGGAGGGAGCAGGCACCAGTGGCAGCAGTGCTGTCTTGTCTGGTGCATCGAGTGGCACGGAGCCCGAGGGGAGTGAGGCGGAGGACCTGTCCAGTAACACCACCGACTATGACGCTGACGGGTCCGAGGCTGATCTCCCAGAGGGGGCGGAGGCTGCTCCCACAGCTGACAGCAGCACTCGATCTCTACCCGCCCCCTCGATTCCCATCACCGGCCTCCCACTTGCTCTGGTCCCTTCCCGCCGTGCTAGGTCACCACTTGTCTCCTTCTTGCCAGGCACCGCACCCCCTGCCCCTGTCTCCACTGCTGCCGCCAATGCCCGAGTCTGTGGACATCCTGCACCAGTTGCAGGTTGGTCAGACTGCGATGCTTAATGTCCTCCATGGCCACACACGAGTGCTCACCCAGATGGAGGCATACATGGAGGGCATCTCAGCTGCGCAGTCTGACCAACGCCAGTTGCTGAGGTCCATTGACTCGACACTGACTGCAGCAGTGGGTCTACTGCAGCGCTACGTCCCCCCCTACCCCTGCACCATCCACACTTCCCACTCCCATGCCTGTCCAAAGCACACCCAGACGTACCCATGCACGCACCCCACCAGACACAGGCACCACACCACCAGGGAAGGCCAAGCGCACACCTCCTGTCACGCACACACAGGGTGAAGTAGGCACACCCACAACACCTACCCTTGCCCCTCCTGTCCCTGCGGTGCCTGGTCCTTCACCCCCACATGATGCCCCCCCCCCCTGTGGAAGCAAAGGAGGTATGAACTGTGCAGGCAAGCTAGGGGACACGCGTCCCTATGTGTCCCCCACCAGAAATTGGACTATGGACTGCCCTATGGGCCTTGTACATATTCAACTTTTGATAATTCTTTTTTTAATGCTGAATAAAGCTATGTTTTTTTCCCTTTGCACACTACTGCTTTTCTGGTATTGCTGTTGGTGGTGCTGCTCCATGTTTGGGGTGGGGATAATGTGTTAGGTGTCTGGCAAATGTAGTGGTGTGCTGCTCATGGGATGGACCCTGGTATCTGTGTGCCATCACAAGGTATTTGCTAAATAACTTTGTTCATGTATGCTCTTACTGCATGGTGACACTGTCCCAAGGTGTGTTCCTTCCTCTGTGGACCCTGACATCTTCCCTGCAGGGTGTTTCCTAAATGCTGAGCTGTGTCTACATATCCTTGGTGTGTGACGGATCCATTCTACTTTGGCCATGCATGCTGGGCAATGTCTCCACCTGCATCATTTGTGGCATCCTTGGTGGTCACTGTACTTGTGTGTGGAGTATATTGAAGTTACTTCATGTGGACATGTTCCCTTTTACACACTATGCATGTGTGTACTCCCAGCCTCGCACACATGTTACGTGTTCTGCAGGGTCTTTGAGCACCTGACTGACAATTGTGGGCATTGTATCTGTGGGTACTTGTCAGGACCCAAAAGAGGTTTCCTCCTGGTAACGCATGTCTGGCTTCTATCTCCCTTTCGCAAGATTATCAAAAGCCATTCAATCCACTAAGCTGGGGTGCATGTTGGCACCGATGGAATTCTAAGATGGCTGCCAATATGCACACACTGCTTCAGCACTCTGCTGTTAGCAGTCTAGTCTCTTAGCATTCTGACACCTGGTGAAGTATGTGTCAACATTCTACTGTGCACTTCACTGAAGAAGCTGAGAGAAGAACACCTGAATTCCCTGCGTCGTGGTAGTCAGTCAGGGTAGTTTGCGAATGTGCGGGGTTAGTTTCGCCGGTTAATAACCTCCCCTTCAGATAAAGGTTAGTGTGTTTATTTAGGCATTCAATGTTTAATTCCTGTGCTAAAAAGATTGCTGTCAGTTAAGGTGTAAAAACCTAAGTGCAAAACCACAAGAGGAATGTAATGGCTTTGTTATAAATGACAACTGTTTCTGTAGGCACGAGCTGAAACAGGTAGCTCTTTCAAAAATAATATTGAGGAAGGACTTTTAGTCGCGTGCGCTTCCAAGTCGAGCGCAGCGTCTGAAAGGATCTGTATCTCCTTTCAGCATAAAGACGAATATCGAGTCACCTCAGATGCGAGCGCGCCCTTCAAGTGCTGCGTCTGAGGAGTTCTAAAGGCATTCGGGGAATTCCTTGAGACCGACGCTAACGTATGTTCTGAACGTCGCGTCGGCCGGGTTTCTTAAATCTGAATAACTTCTCTGTACTGAGGAGTTTAGGAGCGGAGGCAAGCGTCTCATTCAGCTCTGACAATTCAGGACGTTCTGAGGGAATCGAAATTATTCTCGAGGGCGTACTCGGAAAAAATCAATAAAAAACTCTAAACCAAGTCAGGAAGAAGCTTTTCTTGGTGATTGGTGCCAGAAAATAAACGATTGAAGGGAAGCACTTCCCTTCAATCGATTATCCCACTCAGTAAAAGAAGCTAGAGGAATAAATAGGACAAACCCAGTAGTAAGTTTCCTCAACACTATAAGTACCTAGCAGTAAATATCGCTAAAATGATGAGGAAGGCCTCGTAACGTTGCAAGGAAATTTCCTGAAGGGTTTGTGTCCACTAAAGCAGTAACAGTACTATACCAAAATCCTCTTAGGAGATTCTTGCATCCAGACCAAATTGGCAATACAGAACTCCAAGTACACCGCCTCACTCTTTTCTCAAATAAGTAAGTAAGAGAGAGAGAAAAGGAAGGTACATATCTGTAAACAATAAAACGGCATCATAAACTTACCATATCCCTATTCTTTCCGGTGAAGGGCTGATGAGGTGATCTTGAGCAGCACGACCTCCCAAACAAGGAGAGGATAGAGTGAAGACTTCTCCTCCACGCTAAATGGAATAGAGAAGTAAGAAGAGTAGCAAGCATCCAAGTTAACCTGGTAAGATAAGGGTCTCGGGTAGAGGGAAGCAGTAAGGAAGAAAACAAGTTAGAAGTAAGTTTAATAGATGTTATCATTGGCAGACCTGTAAGAAGACCAAGAAGAAGTCACGAAGCAGCAGGCAGGCCTTGGAGCAGTCTCTTCTTGTCCCATTCCTCTTTCCCCCCTTAGGAACTTACCTGTGATGAGATTGAGAACCAAACAGGAAGTGTTCTGAGGAGGGCATTGGAACTTTTCGTCGTTCTGCTCCTGTGCAAGTTTGGAAGGTGCAAATAGTAGGTCCTGGCAGTACTGCACCCTTTTCTTTCCATGGGCACTGCTGGGAGGACTCTGCACCCACCCCTCCTATGTCTGGGCACTGCTGGGAGTGATAGGCACCCACCCCTCCTGTGTCTGGGCACTGCTGGGAGGACTCTGCACCCACCCCTCCTATGTCTGGGCACTGCTGGGAGTGATAGGCACCCACCCCTCCTGTGTCTGGGCACTGCTGGGGGGACTCTGCACCCACCCCTCCTGTGTCTGGGCACTGCTGGGAGGACTCTGCACCCACCCCTCCTAGGTCTGGGCACTGCTGGGTGTGATAGGCACCCACACTTCCTATGTCTGGGCACTGCTGGGAGGACTCTGCACCCACCCCTCCTGTGTCTGGGCACTGCTGGGAGACTCTGCACCCACCCCTCCTATGTCTGGGCACTGCTGGGAGGACTCTGCACCCACCCCTCCTGTGTCTGGCCACTGCTGGGAGTGATAGGCACCCACCCCTCCTATGTCTGGGCATGTACGCTCGGGACATACACGGGTGTGGGTACGCTCCATTCATACACGGGTGGGGGTACGCTCCGTACATACACTGGTGGGGTGTGGGTACGCTCCATTCAAACACTGGTGTGGGTACGCTCCGTACATACACTGGTGGGGTGTGGGTACGCTCCATTCATACACGGGTGGGGGTACGCTCCGTACATTCCCGTACCCACGATCTGCAGGCCTGGGTACGTACCGTACCCACGCCTTAGGAGCGTGTGTATAGGTCGTACTACGCCCACCCCTACGTCACCCCAACAATGGCGGTACGGCCCGTACCCACGTTCGAAAGGCCTGGGTACGGGCCGTACCAGCATTGTTGGGGTGATGTAGGGGTACGCGTGGTACGACCCGTACCCATGCTCTGAAGGGCTGGGTACGGTGCGTACCCCTACGACACCCCATTGGGGGTCTGCACCGTACCCAGGCCTGCAGAGCGTTGGTACGGGTCGTACCACGCGTACCCCTACATCACCCGAACAATGCAGGCCTTTAGAACGTGGGTACGGGCCGTACCGCCATTGTTGGGGTGACGTAGGGGTGGGCGTGGTACTACCCGTACCCACACTCTTAAGGCATGGGTACGGTACGTACGGGTATTGTTGTGTTGCCGGTTCACGTAAACATCCACTTCCGTTGTGCGTTGCTGGACATGCCCCCACCCCCTTGAGGTGACCAGGTCCTGCAGGTCAGGTATGTCCAGGGCATGTGTGATTTGTGACTTGGGTGGGGGTTATGGGTCCTGCCCCTGCCCCCCCCCTTTGCCCCTGGGTGTTGTTCTGACCTTCTGCGGCGTCTGCGTCGGTTCCTGTAGAGCAGGTGGACTGCTATGAGTGCTGGGATGACACGTAGGTTCGGGTCCATGGCTGTCCGTCGCGTACAGGTGCTCCTTGTGCGCGTCGTCCTGATTTCCCGGAAGTTTTTGGCAGGCGGAGAATTTTATCCGTGCGGGGTGACGTCGGTGCGGATTGTACTTCCTGGTTCGTGAAACGCAGCCTGAATGAGTCCCGACGTCACGTCGGCACTGTCTTGGATCACATTGGTATGTATTTTTTCGTCGGTCGGTGTTTTTTACGATTCGTACGGAAATGGTGTTTCCGTGGGAATCGTACTTGCATGTTTGTAATGTTTATTTCCCGGGTACGAGTCGGACGGAGAAAACGCTCCGACCGACGGTTCGTACCCGATTTCTCCAGGATCGGAATCGGCACCTTAATTGGTATATGGTTTGGTATGCCCCTAGGGCCCAAACATGTATTTGTGCTAATACTGTTGAATACTGACATGTAACTTAAGTACTTCAAACTCCAGTCTCGTAAAGAGATTAGAGGGGTGTGTTTTATCTTAAATACATATATTTTAAATATATACCTGGTGTGGTCGTCCCTTCATTTGATCATTCAAGAGATTATAGACTGGTAAAACAAGCTGCTTTACATTCCTTCAAGACTTAGCCTGAAGGCTGCTCTCCATAGCTACCACTAGGATAGCTTTCAATAAAGGTTGTCTTTAACCTATCACCATAAGGGGTTGTTTGGACTGATACAGGGTGCCCACTATAACTAGTGGGCAGCATATATCAGGCCAAGTTCTCACATACGATCCCTACGAATTAAGTAGGACACCATATTAGGACAACATTAACCTTAAAATATCGGGACTGCGTCCATATATACCATCAGGAAATATTGACCCAATTCCTAACAAGCTCACAGTGCCCCACCAAAACCCCTAACCTTACCAGGGTAGGAGATGGTATCCCCACTGCCAAGAGCAGGTCTCCCTTGCTGATGCTGCCCAGGTCGCTACTTCGCCCCTGCTATCTCTCGTTCTAATCCAACCTTGTGTGCAAGGTTAGTCCCATTTTGTAGGTTAACTTTCTTTTCCTGTGCCAGCCGTTTCCTCTGTGGCTTGTATTTTCCTTTCCTGTTTTAGCCGTCAGCTGTTTTCCTTTGTGCCAGGTATTTTAAATGTTTTTTCCTTTCCTGTAACAGCCATTCTTTTTGCCATGGTTCAGCCCATTTCCTGCCATTTCATACAGCCCTGCCTCCCTCCGGCCAGCGACACCCCTTTTCCCAGGACCTATTTAATGGAGGCCGCAGCGCGACCCCATTGAGCAGGTCCTCGCGCCAGCTCACCCACGGCCCAGAACAGGTGTCCCTCGTGGATGCTGCCTGAGTTGGCCGCCCCGCCCAAATCCTGCTCTGTTCCCACTTTGTATGCAAGGTTAGCCCCATTGTTGTAGGTTAACTTTTCAGTTCCTGTGTTAGCCGTTTCCTCTGTGCTAGATATTTTCCTTTCCTGTATGTCGTAAGATGTTTGTGCCAGATATTTGAGCTGTTTTTTCCATTTCTGTAACAACCGTTCTTTGCGCTAGGATTCGGCCCGCTTCCCGCTGTTTCATCAAGCCGGCCTTCTGACATCCATCGACACTCCCTCCCCCAGGACCTACTTAAAGGAGGCAGTAGCACAGCCATTCCATGCCAAAGGCAAGCCCATCTGCGCCCGTCCATGGCTGGAACACACCCACCCCCAGGAACCCTGGTCAGCCATCGCTTCACCTTTGCCGAGCTCGTGGCCCCCAGAAGCTGGAACAACTGCTGCATCACCTCCCCACGAACCACAGAGGGATGGACACTACACCTGCCACTGTTGCTGCTTCAACTGCACACAGACACACCTACTTCTCCCATGCAGCCCTCATCCTTCTCCCAGAAACAGCTCTACTACATACTGCTCAATTCCCAATCCCTTTGAAAACAAGCCACAGAAATCTGGGACACCATCACCACCCTCACCTCAGACGTGATGTTCATCTTCAAAACCTGACTCAACCCGACTTCTAAGCCGGACATTGCAGCAGCACCACTCCACGGCTACAAGATGATACACCCAGACCGCACCAACAGACATGGAGGAGGCATCAGTATCATCCACAATGACTCCCTTCAATGCTCCTCCACTGAAGGCAGCACAGTAACAATCATGGAACACTTCAACTTCCAAATCCACATAGATGCAAAGACAACCATCAAAGGAACCCTCACCTACATGCCCTGCTCGGTTTCTGCAAAGTCATTTTTTAATTCATCGCCCACCTAGTTATCGACTCCAAACAATACACCCTCCTTGGCGACCTAGACTCCCAACTCAACAACCCGAACAACACCAAATACGCCAGTCTCCTTGAAAGCATGAGCAACACTGGCCTAACACAGCTGGTCACCAGCCAAATACACAACGCAAGACACACACTGGACCCCATTTTACAGCCAGCGACAGAGTCAAGTTCAGCCATGTCACTGACTTTACATGGAACGACCACAGTATCGTCCATTTCACCATCACCATTACATAATCTCCAGGATCAACCATCAAGCTCTCCAACCTGTAGGAGAGTAGGGTCTGCAATCCTATGATCACCCAGATTTTTGCTTTTGCTTCATTGGTTTACGACTTTCCCCCGCTGTGGGCCTGCCAATCAGACCCACAGCCTAGCTGTTCTCTCTCGAAATTAACACACATGTACATTAGGTGCATCCACTAATTGGAACTGGGCCGCCTTGTCAGTCCCTGTCTCAGCATACCACAGGTATCCAGGGCATCGGTGTACCCAGGGCCTACCAGGGGCTGCAGCATGTATTATGCCACCCCTGGATGGCCGCCCAAATCTGACACAACTGGCTGCACGACAGCTGGGGCAAAGTGGTGTAATCACCCGTTGCTGTAGGTGTAGTATTCCTACACCTAACCCTAAAATGGACACACGGATTCCTATCAGTCACTCCTATGGCAGGCCTTATCAATCCTGAAGGCAGAGTGCAGGGAATCATGTGGGACGGTGCTCTGGCGCGAGCTGAGCCCGTCGACGGCTTGCGGAACCAAGTCCTAATAGCCGTTCCATGGTGACGCGGGCCAACTCCTTTGACATGCATTATAATCCTTGCGGTTATTTGCTAACTTTGGCATCGCATCACCTACACATGTCGAGTAAGGTGTCATACGAATTGGAATACGAACCCCTCGCCAGTTCTGGCGACGGGGTTAGCATTCCCCCCTTTTAGAGGGGCACGACATGGAAGTAACCTTGAACCCCGGTTAAAGTTAACTCAAGCCTCAGCATCACAAAATGGATGCTGCCACCAGACACAAGTCTGACCTCCTGCTGCTGGGAGACCTTCCAGCGAGGAGAGCTTGGACAAAGGGTTTCCTGTCGAGGGCGGTGTTAGCACCATCCCAGACAGGGTTTGTGTATCCCAGGTAGGCAGGGCTGAAAGGAAGGTGATGCAAGTGGCACCCTGGTGCTCACTGTGCATAGCCCGGCTCAAACCAGTTTCGGGGGCACACCAGCCCCTGAGCTGGGGCGAAGCCGGACAAAGGATAGGGGTGTAACCACCCCCCTCCTGGCCCCACCCATAGTTAGGACCTAGTCACGGGCCAGCCCCTTTTCTTAGAATAAAGGTAGGAGCGAGTCCCCTTCCCAAATTGGATAATTCTGAATCTTGAACTACTTTCCACGAAAGGAACTCTTGACTATTTTCTGAAGACTCTCCCTTGTGGCTAAGGAGTAGCCACCCTGCACCAGCAGGCACCACCTAAGCGCTTGCGGTTTGCTGTAAGTCTCTCCTACGGATCAAGACTGCCCAGCTCGACGAGACCCGAGTTCCCTGCCCTCTCTGACCTTTTACCTACATCATCTGCCCAGCTGAGAATCGTAGGTGTGACGAGACCTGCGGGACCGGCCATCTTCAGAACCTGCACGACGCTTATCTAGCACGCCCACCGAGGGACCCTCGAGTGAGTGCACCTAGGGTTTGAGAAGCCCTAACCCTGAGCAGCTCCAGCACCAAAGTCTGCCTCCCCAGCATCCACGAGATCTGCGTGGGGGCCCTTCCGCTCCTTGCTGTTCACCGCATTGTCCGACCACTTGCCGACCGGCTTGTGGCCCTCTTCACGACGCACCACGATTGTTTCATCACTAGTCTGGTTGCTCCAGACTGGCTCTTGCTCCCCTTCAACAGAGGAGTACCTCGGACCCTCCTGGTCCACTCCAGACGCCATCTTGACTCCCCCGCTTGGGTTGCCACTGCCAAGATCCGCTGCCCCATTCCTGGGCCCAGCATCATCGACAGCAGACACCTTCGTGGGACAGCTCGCCCTCCATCCTGGTCGCCGCTGCGCCTCCTGGTCCGAGGGACAGCCGAGTCCGACGTCATCCACTCACCTGGTCGAGGTGACTTCAGCCGGTACCCTCCTGGTGCCCACACGATCGCTGGCTAGCGGTTGAGAACTGAGTCCCCTCTGCTTTCAGGTTTCCTTCATCCCCGATCCAGGCTTGGATCTCGCTGAACATCGTCACTGGCCGCCTGCCAGCAACTCTTCTTTCAGGCTCCTGAGACTACAACGAGGACTTCCGACATCTTGCCGAACCTCCCGCAGCCGCAGCCTCTGGGCTAGGTAACTCAAGCATTTCGGTGCTCCATCGCAGGTTCGCTTTACAAGTGTCCAGTTCCTTTTTCGTTTAGTCCCACTGATCGGATCACTCCGGAATCAGTAACTTTAGACTTTCTAACCTCTCCCCTTCCACTTGCAGTGTAATGGTTTCGTGCCCTCGGGCATTTGTGTAAATTGTGCAACCAGAAGTATTTTCCTAAGAGTTTTGTATTGTGCTTAGCTCCCTGACTCATAAAGAGCCAGGGTAGTCTTGTTATAAATAAATATCCTTTATTTTCATAACAACTTGTGTGGTGTCCTTTCACTTGGTGTTCAAGGGGTATATGTGATGGTAAACAGCTGGCTTAACACGCCCTCTAGAGTTTAGCCTAAGACTGCTCGTATCCACGCTACTAGGATAGCTGGTCTATAAGGTTGACTTACAACCAATCATCAATAAGGGTCGTTTGGAATGATACACAGTGATCACTAGAATAGTGAGCACTACATATCAGGCCAACTTCTCACATTGGTGAGCAGCGGTTGGGATTTGAGCTTGCTGTTGTTTTACCACACACGTATCCTAAGAATATCGAAGTGAAAGATCACATAAGTACCCAGGTACATATAACTTAACTTAGAATACTCCGAGTTCTACTGAACCGGCTGTTGTAGTGTAACAGGGCTTAGCACACCCTGACTACAACTCTTAGCAAGGGATCAGTAGGTAAACCCATAGTGTAGGTAGGTGCATCACTTACACCTCACTAGAAAAGCATGTCGGTCCACGGAGAGTCTGCGGAGACTCCCTTAGTGGTCAGTGACCCTCCACAGGTCGTGTCACGATATGCAGCTCTTAGCTTCAAGGAGATGAGACAACTGTGTGCCTCCAGGAAGCTAAACCAGGGTTCTAACCCTACCATCGCAATTCTGATAGGTCTCTTAGAGGCGTACGATGCTAGGAGGTCCTCTAACACAGGTCCCCCCAGTGCTGATGGGAACATGCCTCCCTTAGAGGGAACCCTCGGTGACCCAGACCTCGACCTCCACACAGAGGAGGAGGACGAGGAGGAGTTATCAGAAGACGAGGCAAACAAAGGTCCAGTGGTAGTCAGCAGGCTTACAAGGACCAACTTAAGCAGGCATGAGAATGGAACTGGGGGAGCCCCGGGCCCGCGCTCAAGCAGGCCTAACCTTGGGAACGGACGAGCTAGGTCTCTCTCCAGAGGCTCTGGCAGATCGGTTCATACACATGTCTCTCAGGCATCTTCTCAGAGAGGAATGACGTCCCCTCAGAGAAGGGAGCATGAAGCGAAGATGAGGGAAGTCAATCTGAGGATCGAGCGGGAAGAACTTGCCCTCGCCAAAGAAAGACTTGCCGTGGCCCGAGAGCAGAAGTTAAGTGGGTTAGATCCCACTGGTGGCAGCATTCTCAATAGAGAGAAAGACAGGGGTATAGACACTAGACACCTGAGTAAAATAGTGCCCCCCTTTAAACAAGGGGACGACATCCACAAGTGGATAACTGCTTTGGAGAGGGCCTGCACTGTCCAGTGCGTCCCCCCAAGTCAGTGGGCAGCTATACTGTGGCTTTCCTTTGAAGGTAAAGGAAGGGACAAGCTCCTCACTACGAGAGCTGAGGATGCTAACAACTACCAAGTCCTGAAGAACACACTGATTGATGCGTTCGGCTTAACCACGGAGCAGTACCGGGTGCTGTTCCGGGACACCCAGAAAATTCAGTCTCAGGATTGGACTGACTTTGTCGATTGTGCCACTAAGGCTTTGGAAGGCTGGTTGCTGGGTAGCAAGGTTACTGATTACACAGGATTGTACAATCTTATCATGCGAGAACAGATTTTAAACAACTGTCAGAACCAATTGTTGCATCAGCACCTTGTCGACTCGGATCTGACCTCTCCCCAAGAATTGGGAAAGAAGGCAGACAGATGGGTCAGAACAAGGGTCAAGCAGAACCAGAACCAGAACCAGGGTGGTCAGAAGAAAGCAGACCAAAAAGGTAGTAACAAGAACGAACAAAATGACCAGAAGGCTTCGACAGGTCCCCAGCAAACCAAAGAGGGTGGGGGTCAGGCTTCACAGAAGAAGAAGACTCAAGAAGGCCAGTCCAAAAGGTGGTGCCAATACTGTAAAAGTAAGACTCACTGGTTTAGTGAGTGCACCAAGAAAGGAGGGCAAACTCCTGCCACTGCAGCCCCTAAGGCACCTGCACCCCCTAGTACAGTCAGCAGTGGTAGTGCGCCTCCCAAGGCATTAGTTGGGTTAACCTTGGGAACCGAGGGGAGTGACGACTTAGTCAGCACGCTCACTCAGGCCGTCCTTGTCTGTACAGGGGATATGGATATGTCCCCTGATGCCAGTCCCAATACTTTGGGCAAATACAGACAGACACCTTTGATCAACGGAAAAGTGGCTCAGGCCTACAGGGACACTTGTGCCAGTGTCACCATGGTGACGCCTAACTTTGTGGACCCTGGACAGATCATGCTAGGTACCAATTACCTAGTGACCAATGCCAGCAACGTCACTACCAATCACAGTATGGCAGTTGTTGATTTCTCCTGGGGAGGGGTAAGTGGCCTGAAAAAGGTTGTGGTTAGTTCAGACCTCCCCGTAGAATGTCTGTTGGGCAATGATTTGGAAACGTCACAATGGTCAGAAGTGGAGCAGAGGACTCACATGGAAATATTAGGCTTGCCAGCACATGTCCTTGCTGTGACCAGGTCACAGGCCAAAAGATGCCCCACTGAACAGGTACTGGATCCTGGAAGAACGGACCAGACACCTTCCAAGAAGAGGAGCAGTAAGGGTAAGGCTTCGCCTTCCCCCTTGCCCCAGGTCGTGGATCAAGTCTCGGAGGAGGCTGACCTTAAAGAACTGAGGGAAACTGAGCCGAAAGAGCTTGAACCTGGTCAGGATGAGTTTCTGGGCTCAGGGGGACCCTCCAGGGAAGACCTGGGAAAGGCACAGTTAGACTGCCCCTCCCTTGAACCCCTCAGACAGCAGGCTGCTGCTGAGGCTGCAGGGAACGCCACAGGTACCCACAAAGTGTACTGGGACGATGGACTCCTGTACTCCGAGGCAAGAGACCCCAAACCTGGCGCGACCAGGAGGCTGGTCATCCCCTTGTCTCTGAGAGGTTTCCTTCTTACCTTGGCCCACGAGATTCCCCTTGCAGGTCACTTAGGCCAGAATAAGACTTGGGACAGAATTGTTCCACACTTTCACTGGCCCCACATGTCCGAAGATACGAAGGAGTTTTGCCGCTCCTGTGTCACTTGCCAAGCCAGTGGTAAGTCAGGTGGCACGACAAAGGCCCCCCTCATACCACTACCGGTGGTGGGGGTACCCTTTGAACGAGTGGGGATCGACATTGTCGGACCAATGGAACCCCAGACAGCATCAGGGCACAAGTTTATACTGGTGGTGGTGGACCACGCCACTAGGTATCCTGAAGCTATTCCACTTAGGACCACTACAGCACCTGTGGTGGCACGGGCCCTACTTGGAGTGTTCTCCAGAGTGGGCTTCCCTAAGGAGGTCGTCTCAGACAGAGGTGCAAACTTCATGTCGGGATATCTGACTGCAATGTGGAAGGAGTGTGGTGTCAACTACAAGTTCACCACACCCTATCACCCACAATGCAATGGGCTTGTTGAGAGATTCAACAGGACCCTAAAAGGGATGATTCACGGACTACCTGAAAAGCTTCGGCGGAGATGGGATGTCCTTATACCCTGCCTCTTGTTCGCCTACAGAGAGGTCCCGCAGAAGGGGGTTGGCTACAGCCCTTTTGAGCTTCTGTTCGGACATCCTGTAAGGGGACCCCTGTGTTTGGTAAAGGAAGGATGGAAGAGACCTCTCAGAAAGCCGGCCTCAAACATTGTGGACTATGTGCTCGGTCTCCGCTCGCGGATGGCGGAGTACATGGAAAAGGCGTCTAAAAACCTTGAGGCGAGCCAAGAATTACAGAAAGCTTGGCACGACCAAAAGGCTGTCCTGACTGTGTACCAGCCTGGACAGAAGGTGTGGGTGCTGGAACCAGTGGCCCCAGCAGCACTCAAAGACAAATGGTCTGGGCCCCACACGATCATTGAGCAAAAGGGAGAGGTCACCTACTTGGTAGACCTGGGAACTCCCCGGAGCCCCCACAGGGTGCTCCATGTAAACAGGCTCAAGGCATATGTCGACAGGGAAGGCATGGGCTTGCTCATGGCCACAGATGAGGGACAGGAGGAGGAGAGTGACCCTCTCCCGGACCTGCTCTCTCAGAACCCTGACGATGGGTCAGTAGATGGTGTTGTCTTTTGTGGCAGCCTCTCTGGACATCAACAAAAGGATTGTAAAGAGGTTCTTCAATCCTTTCGACATATGTTCTCTCTGACGCCCAGTCAGACCAATTGGTGCACCCATGAGGTCGACACTGGGGACAGTCTGCCCGTAAAGAGTAAAATCTATCGGCAACCTGATCATGTCAGAGACTGCATCAAGACGGAGGTGCAGAAAATGTTGGAGCTGGGAGTCAGAGCCCTCGGACAGCCCCTGGGCTAGTCCCGTAGTTCTCGTGCCGAAACCTCACACCCAGGGCGGTAAGAAAGAGATGAGGTTTTGCGTGGACTACAGAGGTCTCAATGCAGTCACTAAGACTGACGCCCACCCGATACCAAGAGCAGACGAACTTATCGACCGGTTGGCTTCGGCCAGCTACTTAAGTACGTTTGACCTGACAGCTGGGTATTGGCAAATCAGGTTAGCTGAGGAGGCCAAGCCCAAAACAGCATTTTCTACCCCGGGTGGGCATTATCAGTTCGTGGTAATGCCCTTTGGTTTGAAAAATGCACCTGCCACCTACCAAAGGCTGGTGAATCGAGTTCTCACTGGGTTGGACGACTTCTGTGCGGCGTATCTGGACGATATCGCTGTCTTTAGCTCCACCTGGGAGGATCACCTGGTCCACCTGAGGAAAGTGTTAGAGGCCCTGCAAAAGGCAGGCCTCACTATCAAGGCCACTAAGTGCCAGATAGGGCAGACACAGGTTGTATACCTGGGCCACCTTGTAGGTGGAGGCCAGGTTCAGCCATTGGAGAGCAAAATACAGACCATCCAGGACTGGGCTCCTCCAACCACCCAGACTCAGGTTCGAGCTTTCTTGGGCCTGACTGGTTATTACCGGAAATTTGTCAGAAATTATGGATCCATTGTGACCCCGCTAAACGACCTGACAAGTAAAAAGATGCCAAAAAACGTTCAGTGGACAGCAAGCTGTCAGAAGGCATTCGATGACCTAAAGCAGGCCATGTGCACAGCACCTATCCTAAAGAGTCCAGACTACTCCAAACCATTCATTGTCCAAACAGACGCTTCGGAGCTGGGTGTGGGAGCTGTTCTATCTCAACTGAATCTTGATGGTCATGACCAGCCCATAGCTTTTATTAGCAGGAGGCTGACCCCCAGAGAGAAGAATTGGTCAGCTATTGAGAGGGAGGCCTTTGCTGTGGTTTGGGCCCTGAAGAAGTTGAGGCCATACTTGTTTGGCACTCACTTCAAGATTCAGACCGACCATAAGCCCCTCTTGTGGCTAAATCAAATGAAGGGTGAAAACCCCAAACTACTTAGGTGGTCCATTTCCCTACAGGGGATGGACTTCACAGTGGAGCATAGACCTGGCACTGATCATGGCAATGCAGATGGGCTCTCCAGGTATTTCCACTTAGAGCAAGAAGACTCACCTGGTCAAGGTTAGCTTATTGTCCCAAAGATTGGGGGGGGGTCATGTAGGAGAGTAGGGTCTGCAATCCTATGATCACCCAGATTTTTGCTTTTGCTTCATTGGTTTACGACTTTCCCCGGCTGTGGGCCTGCCAATCAGACCCACAGCCTAGCTGTTCTCTCTCGAAATTAACACACATGTACATTAGGTGCATCCACTAATTGGAACTGGGCCGCCTTGTCAGTCCCTGTCTCAGCATACCACAGGTATCCAGGGCATCGGTGTACCCAGGGCCTACCAGGGGCTGCAGCATGTATTATGCCACCCCTGGATGGCCGCCCAAATCTGACACAACTGGCTGCACGACAGCTGGGGCAAAGTGGTGTAATCACCCGTTGCTGTAGGTGTAGTATTCCTACACCTAACCCTAAAATGGACACACGGATTCCTATCAGTCACTCCTATGGCAGGCCTTATCAATCCTGAAGGCAGAGTGCAGGGAATCATGTGGGACGGTGCTCTGGCGCGAGCTGAGCCCGTCGACGGCTTGCGGAACCAAGTCCTAATAGCCGTTCCATGGTGACGCGGGCCAACTCCTTTGACATGCATTATAATCCTTGCGGTTATTTGCTAACTTTGGCATCGCATCACCTACACATGTCGAGTAAGGTGTCATACGAATTGGAATACGAACCCCTCGCCAGTTCTGGCGACGGGGTTAGCATTCCCCCCTTTTAGAGGGGCACGACATGGAAGTAACCTTGAACCCCGGTTAAAGTTGACTCAAGCCTCAGCATCACAAAATGGATGCTGCCACCAGACACAAGTCTGACCTGCTGCTGGGAGACCTTCCAGCGAGGAGAGCTTGGACAAAGGGTTTCCTGTCGAGGGCGGTGTTAGCACCATCCCAGACAGGGTTTGTGTATCCCAGGTAGGCAGGGCTGAAAGGAAGGTGATTGCAAGTGGCACCCCGGTGCTCACTGTGCATAGCCCGGCTCAAACCAGTTTCGGGGGCACACCAGCCCCTGAGCTGGGGCGAAGCCGGACAAAAGATAGGGGTGTAACCACCCCCCTCCTGGCCCCACCCATAGGTAGGACCTAGTCACGGGCCAGCCCCTTTTCTTAGAATAAAGGTAGGAGCGAGTCCCCTTCCCAAATTGGATAATTCTGAATCTTGAACTACTTTCCACGAAAGGAACTCTTGACTATTTTCTGAAGACTCTCCCTTGTGGCTAAGGAGTAGCCACCCTGCACCAGCAGGCACCACCTAAGCGCTTGCGGTTTGCTGTAAGTCTCTCCTACGGATCAAGACTGCCCAGCTCGACGAGACCCGAGTTCCCTGCCCTCTCTGACCTTTTACCTACATCATCAGCCCAGCTGAGAATCGTAGGTGTGACGAGACCTGCGGGACCGGCCATCTTCAGAACCTGCACGACGCTTATCTAGCACGCCCACCGAGGGACCCTCGAGTGAGTGCACCTAGGGTTTGAGAAGCCCTAACCCTGAGCAGCTCCAGCACCGAAGTCTGCCTCCCCAGCATCCACGAGATCTGCGTGGGGGCCCTTCCGCTCCTTGCTGTTCACCGCGTTGTCCGACCACTTGCCGACCGGCTTGTGGCCCTCTTCACGACGCACCACGATTGTTTCATCACTAGTCTGGTTGCTCCAGACTGGCTCTTGCTCCCCTTCAACAGAGGAGTACCTCGGACCCTCCTGGTCCACTCCAGACGCCATCTTGACTCCCCCGCTTGGGTTGCCACTGCCAAGATCCGCTGCCCCATTCCTGGGCCCAGTATCATCGACAGCAGACACCTTCGTGGGACAGCTCGCCCTCCATCCTGGTCGCCGCCGCGCCTCCTGGTCCGAGGGACAGCCGAGTCCGACGTCATCCACTCACCTGGTCGAGGTGACTTTAGCCGGTACCCTCCTGGTGCCCACACGATCGCTGGCTAGCGGTTGAGAACTGAGTCCCCTCTGCTTTCAGGTTTCCTTCATCCCCGATCCAGGCTTGGATCTCGCTGAACATCGTCACTGGCCGCCTGCCAGCAACTCTTCTTTCAGGCTCCTGAGACTACAACGAGGACTTCCGACATCTTGCCGAACCTCCCGCAGCCGCAGCCTCTGGGCTAGGTAACTCAAGCATTTCGGTGCTCCATCGCAGGTTCGCTTTACAAGTGTCCAGTTCCTTTTTCGTTTAGTCCCACTGATCGGATCACTCCGGAATCAGTAACTTTAGACTTTCTAACCTCTCCCCTTCCCCTTGGTGTAATGGTTTCGTGCCCTCGGGCATTTGTGTAAATTGTGCAACCAGAAGTATTTTCCTAAGAGTTTTGTATTGTGCCTAGCTCCCTGACTCATAAAGAGCCAGGGTAGTCTTGTTATAAATAAATATCCTTTATTTTCATAACAACTTGTGTGGTGTCCTTTCACTTGGTGTTCAAGGGGTATATGTGATGGTAAACAGCTGGCTTAACACGCCCTCTAGAGTTTAGCCTAAGACTGCTCGTATCCACGCTACTAGGATAGCTGGTCTATAAGGTTGACTTACAACCAATCATCAATAAGGGTTGTTTGGAATGATACACAGTGATCACTAGAATAGTGAGCACTACATATCAGGCCAACTTCTCACACAACCCCCCCCACCACAAACACACAAAACCATCAGCACCTCCAGACCCGTCACCACCAGCAGCCTGGAGCCGGCCGTCCAGCACCGACACCATCCCCCTCATAAAACTGTCCTTCGCAAACAGGTACAGCACGTACACCAGCTGGTTCACCCCCGCACTTCAGACCATCAAACGTGAATGTAAGTGACTGGAAAGTCAATGGCGCTCCATCAGGAGTCTCATGGACCTCACCACCTTCAAATTGGCCCTCTTCGATTACCACCCTTGCCTCAAAGAAGCCATGAAGGAAACCCTATCAAAGCGTTAAGAAGCTAGCTTCAATTACACAAAGGAGCTCTTCAACATCGTCAGAGGGTTTGCCTGCCATTCAGCCACCGAAACACCATTAGCCCTTCCCAACTCTTTTCAACACCCTGGCGGACTACTTCTACAATAAGATATCCGACATCTACTGCCACATCGACCCATAACCCACCGACTTCAGCCATCTCCTAACACCCACACCCTCATTTCTGCTGGTGTTAGTATGTTTTTGTGACTACTCTGGATGAGATCCTGCTAACCAGGACCCCAGTCACTGTGCTTCCTCTCTAAATTTGCTATGGTTAGTACTTTGGTACCGCCCCAATTGGCTATTGGTGTAGCCTTGTAAGTCCCTAGTATAGGGTACTAAGGTACCCAGGGCATAGCTACACCAGGGGTCTCTCATGGGCTGAAGCATGTATTATGCCACCCATGAGAAACCACTCAAACTGAGACTACAGGCCTGCAGTCGTAGCCTGTGTGAGCTGGTGGTGGCACTACTTACGACAGATATATGTTTTCTTATACCTGAGGTCACTACACTTAAATCCTTCAATCCTGACTGCAGAGTGCTGGGTTATAAGTGTGAGGGTGCCCCTGCATGAGCAGGACACCCCTGCAAACCCCAGAGTCGATTCTCCAGGCTTTTTAAGTGCAGTCAGCCATTTTAAAACATACAGTGGACATCAGTCATTACGAGATGTCTAACTATATAGTGACTGCAACAAACCCGGTCCTGCTTAGTATCAAACATGCTGGAATCCTACCCCAACACCAATTCTAGTGTTGGAAGTAGGATCCCAGGTATTTGGGGGCTCTCCTAGGGAGCCCCCTTGTATTCCCGGCACCAGTCTTCCAGAACCAGACAGCAAGCTAGTGGTGCGCCGGCCACAGACCCGATTCTGCCTTCCTGCTGCTGAGCTAGGCTCAAGCAGGGGAAGGTAGAACACATAGGTTTCCTGTCACAGGAAGGTGTGAATATCTCCCAGACAGGACTTAGTGTATTTGGCTTGGGCACTTGCTAGCACCACCAGCCTGCTTTGAAGAGCACATTTGGTGCCCTCCTTGCATACTCTGGTTAGAACCAGTTCAGGAAGCCCTTGGCTCCCACTCTGGTGCAAAACTGGACAAAGGACATGAGTATCCTCCGCTCTGTCCAGCCCCTCCTCTGGGAGGGACCCTTGAGTCATCCTAACCCCTTTCACACGGTATAATAGGGATTACCTGTGGGTGGGTCCTCATTCGTTGTGGGACAAGACTCAAACCTGAAACCACGTCCCTCTTTGACTGTCTGGACACTTGGCTTCGCTGGACTTCGCCTGGAACCGAGACTGCACCAAGGAAGACTTCTGCTGCTCCTGGTCTCACTGTTCTGCAAGTCTTCTTCATTGTCTGTGTCTGTGCTTCTTCCAGGATCTTCCACAGATCTGTGGGCATCAAAGACACCCAAAGTAATCTCTCTTGCAGTGAAGAAGTGACTCCCCTACATCTGCAGGCACCATAACGAAGCTGACTGGTCTGCTGCTCCTGATGTCCCACGGACTTTGAAAAGCTCAGCAACACAGGTGGGGGTTCTGTAACCCCCACAGGGCCTGACCTGTCCTCTCTGCAATTTTGAGTCCAGTATCCCTCATCAGAACTGCTGGGACTGAAAGCCTGTGCACAGACTCAACTTGCGGTTGCAAAGGCTTGTTGACTCTGCCCTCCAGAGATCTTCAGGCTACAAGAAGCTCGAGCCTCCAGAACCTCTTTCGGCCATGCAGGGGCATAGCTAGAGCTTGTGGCGCCCGGGGCTATCCCTCAGATTGCCGCCCCTGGCATCTGTAGGCCTGTGATTGTGTGAGCTTAAGTCTCGGAATCGAATTTTGAATCTCACCTCACTGTCAAATTTCGGGCACAACTGCTTCTCACATGTATCATTGGAATGCTAGTTTTACACTGCTCTATTAACTAGTGCAAGTAAGGGTTCACTATCTGAACTTGCAGTTGTAGAGGGCTGCGCACAGCACTCTGGGGCCACTCGCTTAATTATACTGGTGTGATTTTTTAAAATACTTTTAAACATATTTGTCATTCTGCCTGACTGTGACTACTATGGGTGTCTCACAGGTTCTACCGAGGCTTGCCCAGCAATCATGCTATCACACACATGCTCACTGTGGTGGACGGAGTCCGTGAGTGAGCTGACTAATGAATTTATGGTATAGGCCTGAGGCAATTGAGATTTGTGTTAGGGTCTCTCACACCCTGTTATAGTCTGGGCCCAGGTCTCCTGTGAGACAGAGAGAGAAGCATGGAGTTTAGCGATTCTTCTCGCCTGGTTTATTATTTGAGCTCTCTCTAAACAGCCACAATGCCACATGTTCACAGACAGGTACTCTCATCAGCGTGCGTCGTGACTGTGACTCGAGACAGACTACTTCTGTACTTACCTGCTTTATCTGGATCTGAAGCTGGGGTGTTCGATTTAGGGGTCTTTCGACACCTGCAGTGCTGCAGGCTTTAAACAGCAATGCAGGGTGGACTGAATACCCGACTGAAGACCAAGCTGCTAATGAGCCATGGGCAGAAAAAAAAAATGCAATCTTTGCCTGAAGTGTCGTCTGGTGTATTTACACTTGGTGTGTAACTTGTCACTCGCTGTGTGTCACTAGAGATATTTATGCCAGGACATCAGGGCAGGCTCTGGTGATGCTCATGCCACTACAACTCTGAATGCCTCATGTGCACCCAGCAATGCCCCTTCTACATTGGTGGGGTCCAGTAAAGATCTGTGTTCTCTACTAAACTGTTGTCTTGTATTGTCAGTGGCCCTTATTGCACAGCTTCGCTCCAGTGGTTCTACAGCCTAACCACAGGTCCTTGCTCTTTTTGGTGTTAATTCTTAGAGGAGCCATGTGACTTGCTTTCTAGATGTCCATAGCTGTCATTTTAATTATAGTCAGCTGAAGCAGGGGTTTGCAGCAGTTTTAGATCTTCTAAGTGTTTCTCGTTGCTCAAATGGGTCTAATTTCTGATATTTATGTTTCCTCATCTTCATTGCTTTATTTTTACTCGCAAGAAAGTGTCAAATGTCACTCATAACCACACTGACATTATGAACATGTCACACATAGCAATCTGAATCCTTGGCAGCTATGGATGGCACGTGTCATGATGTCATTTGCTGACTGCCTAACTTGGTTAGTCCCCCCTCTTCTTTTTATAGGACTTGTGCCCACTGCCCTGCCACTCACCAAAGATCCTTTCCTCCCCTCGTGGCAGCCGTTTATCTCTTACCGTCCTCAGGCTCCAGTATTCACAGTGGTGGCAGGGTCTCTCCCGTAGAGGTTGGTTCTACTGCAGCCTGCAGACATCGCTCAGCAATGCCACTGCCCCAGACTTGACTCCTCAGGAGAGGCCAGCAGTGTTGCCAGATTTTGAGATCCGTCCCAAGCCCAAAGCTACCCGAGTACAAGCCCAAATTCAGCCCAACCAGAGCAGCATCAGCCCAAAAACCAGCCCAAAGAGGAAACTCTAATTTTACAAAACTAGCCTTCAGAAAACATTTTTAAATTAATTCTAAAGTCCATTCAATATACATTTAGTAGGAGGAGGTACACTGGGCAACAATGGGCTTCAGCAATCATGCCTAAATTCTATTAATAACACTCATTTAGATGACCAGTTCCCACTGTGACCCTCTGTCACCACAAATACATAATGTAACTGATGGTAAATCAGTGCAAAAAAGCAGGAGCTTAAAAGAGCCCAAAGTAATCCCTGCCACTGCAGCCCTCCTCCAGCCTACTTCTGTTCATGGTGAGGATTGCAGTTTTCTTTTAATTACAATCCAGAAGCTCGAGGTCAGAAATGGAAAACTAGGCTGGACAGGGGATGGGTCTCAAGTTTTCCAGGATTTGCTGGGCCCTCTAAAAGTACTTGTAGATTAAGATAGTCTCCTCATCTGCATACCCAGGGCTTTAAGAGAGCCAGGTCCTGCCAGTGCCAAGCACCAGCAGTTCTGAAAAACAGATGCTGAGACGGGTCCCTATTGGACTCTTCATTTTTGCCATCACTCTGGGAGTGAAAATAAATCTTCACTTGGTGGCACTACCAGCCATCATCAGCCTTTGATGTAAAACTAGACATAGCTGCTAAAGTTTCAGATTGCTATGTGTGACATTTTCATAATTTCAGTGAAATTATGAGGGACATTTTCTTGTGAGCAAAATCAAGCAATGAAGAGGGAAACTTATAAATATCAGAAATTACACCCATTTGAGCAATGAGAAACTATCTTAAAAGTGCTGCGAAGCACCAATATCTCAAAAAGACTTATCTCAGTCACTATTCCATAAAAATAATCATCAATAGCTGAGTGAGCGGTGCCCGCTGCCTGAGAGTTCACACTTCAGTAACAATTGCAATGCACCACAGTGGCTCTAAGTCTGGAGTCCCCTCTGTCCCATGTACTAGCCATTGTAAAAAGAAGTAAAATTATTATTTCTATTAAAATCTCTGACAGATGTGTATTTACATTTCGGTACACTGTAATAGGAAATTGAGATTTGACATGGCGCAGCGGATGTAACTTTGCCGCCATTGAATTGAAACAGACGTGAATATGTTTCTCTGTGCACTCTGTAGAGCGGCAATGCACAGATAAGCACCTCGTGGGGGCTGCTTAGCACCTCAGAAATGCACAATGATTCACACAGACCTAAGTGAGTCGGGCTGCCACGAGATTCCGGAGGACGCACTACTAGAGGCACTCAGATCCAGTTGTATACTTACTTTACATGACGATCCTGCCTCTGAGATAAGAATGTGTGACCACCTCTCACCGGGCATTGATTGTGAATGCTGGCGTTGCGCTCCGCATGCTGAGGCACCAATTACTGGGGCACAGAGGGAAGCATCAAACTAAAAAGGAACAACGGCCACGACCTGCACTCAAACGAGAGAGAACCAGTCTGCCATATGGACATACGCTTTGCTGCAGTATGTGATGTGAAGTCACATGACGGCCGCAGCAGCCGGTCGGGACTGAGTCTTGCAGCAGCTGCGATAATGTTGCAGCCAGGCAGCCTGTCTGAGCCCCCAGGACAGTACATGAAAACTTTTCTGCACAGTGTGCAGTACCAGTGCTGGAGACGCACACTGTGCCAGACCAGCGCACAGTTGCTCATCATGAAGCGCTTGGGCGGTGCTCCATCCCGCTGGTGTCTGCATGTCAGCGCGGTGGTTTGAGAGGAGCTTTAGAGGCGTGAATTTGTGTTTTAGTGCGGTAATGCAGAACACCACACTAAAATGCGTTAGCCTCACCCCTGATGTGTGTGCAACTTGGCAGGGCTGCCTAGAGAGACTTTTTTGTTATGCAGGTGCCACGAAGGAGCTCATCAGAAGATACGATCACCTGCTAGTGATCTGAAAGTGCACGCCATGGGGATCCACAGCAGGGCAAGAGGTGTGAAGGGCAGAGGGTAGGCTCTACATTTAAAATGTCTGCAGCGATTAATGCTGCTGCATGGGCAGCTGCTGCCAAGCATTACCAGCTTCTAGACATTTGTTCAAGCACATAACAAATAAAAGTAAGTATTTTACAAATAGTTTTAACATTTCTAATGGCATGGTATAGTAATTTCACAGTGTCCTAATTATAGAACTGCGGTATTTTCACTATTATTTACCACAAAGTCATTGTTGTCACATATTCATCTACTGTAGCTAACAACCATTGATAAAGCCAATAGTCTGGGCTTGTTTTAAGTGCATGCCAGTTCTATTACATATTTGGATGCAATTACATAAAGAAGCACCAAAATGCCATTCAGGCGGAACAGATTTTTAACTGTTTAAGCATACCCTTTATTACATAGGTAAAGCCTCTTTGAGAGACCCCCACTCCCCCACCTCCCCAAGTTTTCTCAACCCACTTAGAGCCCTGGGCGTACCGTTCACCCATTAAATTCACAACAAACTCCAGGTGTACTCTTTATTTTTTAGGAGTCTTTACTAACACATCCTTATGTATAATAATTATTAAACTGCTCACACGTGTTCTGATCAGTAGCAAAGTCTGTATAAACACCCCCTCCCTTTAGCATTATGTGAGTAGCCCCTGACAAAACATATGAAATAAGTGCTACCATCCTTGCATATTCAGTCAGTTCTCAACACATTTTTTTGTGCGCATGCTATAATAAAATTTGTACAAAGAAATGTTCTATTAGAAATACAAATAAGAGCTTGATCGTGAACAGCCAGTAAGAGGACTCAGGAGTATGCATGCACACTGTAAAAGTATCAGGAGTGAGCTTTTTTTTTAACCCCTTCTTCCCTTAAAAGAACTGTACAGGTTCGAGAAGCACTGTGTCAAATCTTAAGTTACATTAACTACTAAGTTACACTGGATTACTATTGCAGGACCTGAATCCAATAAAATAAAATACTAGGGCAGGTGACCTAACATCCAACACGGGGCACCTTGAACTCTGGGGCCACCTCTTACTAACCCTTAGAACAGGCTGAAGGCTGATGGCTGATGGCTGCTGGCATGCGTGCCACAGGCAAAGCAGGAAAGAAAATCCTCCATCACACAGGCCTTACCTCCTGTCCGCTCTCATCACCTTTCCACGATACATGGCATTACCCACTCCTCCTACAGCCAAGCCAGCGCGCGCCGCAGCCCGCAGACCCAGGGCACGGTCACTGGGGAGGAGAGCGCCATATTTCTTTAAATGTGGCGCGCTCCTGTTCTCTTCTTCTTTGGCTTTCTTGTCTGCTGTGCTGTGTTGCGCAAGATTTTAGTAAAACTGCCCCACAGTTAACCTACACGGCATCGCCGTAACATTACACTATCTGTAGCATCATGACTGCACAATGCATCAGTCACAGTATCATAACGGCACAGAATATCAGTGCATCCTCTTTGCCTAACAGTAGCATAATATATCCGCGGCCTCTCATGGCATCATAATGGCACATATCTCAACGTACTATATTAGCACAAATCCTCAATGCACATCATAGCCAAATCATGACGGTTGTTTATGTCAAATTGTCAGTACGCTTTTCTATCATCATAATTGAGCAATACATCGGAGTAACCTCGAGGCACACTATTTCGGTGTAACCACATAATATCACGATAGCATCTAAGTCAGGCACGCAACACCCATTGGACTCACAGGGATTCAGCCCCCCCCCCCCGTCGTGTGTGGCAGCCCGGGATGAGACAGCTTCCCGGGCGCACACACAGCCGCACCCGAGCACTTCACAGGTCTTTAAAAGACCATTTGCATGTTAATGAGGCCGCGCTGGTGTTTCACCCCTTCTAAGAGCCCCTGCAGCTCCACTCTGCCTATGGCTTAACAGATTCAGCCCCCCCCCCCCCCCCGAAATTTTGTCTTAGCGCCCCCCCCCCCCGAAATTTGGCTCTAGTTGCGCCTCTGATCTAAGTGCATCCTTATACAATCAAAACACCACACTTTCTCAATGTGCTCTCACGGCGGCATCAAAGTACAGTACCTGGAATTGGATTTCTGCTCGTAGGATTGTGGTTCTTTCCAGGTGTCCAGGTCCAACTATTTGCGCAAGGCCTGGTCAGTTTCCAGGTCTCCCTGTCACAGCTTCCAAGTGCAGAGGGTCACATCAATTAGAAAGAGGCATGTGCCTCTGAAGATGTGTAATAATTAACTAGAAACCGAGAAGGATGGTTTCACCGTGCCCCTGCTGCATCGTAACTTAGCCTCGAACCTACCAGTACCCCAATGCGGAAGCGGCGGCCGAGACCACGTTATTTGGGCCGCGCAGCCTCGCACGTCCACCACGCAGCCTCGCACGTCCCCCACGCAGCAGGTGCTGGGACACCCGGCAACAGGCAGAGGAAACACTCTTGGGGGCAGGACGGCACCATTTACAGGGCCGTCATTGGTAGCGCACTTTCGCGCGCTACAAGATTGACGGCCCTGGAACGGGACCCACAAACGCGGTATGTCGTGCACCACCACCACTATGCTAGGTGGTGGTGCGTGCACTGCAGGCAGCTTACAAGCATGTGTGGTTGCACTTCATACGGCGGCCATGCGTCACTGGTGGTCCGTGGTGGCGGCCTTTACAATTTATTTGAGAACACTGTAGTGACTGACAGTAGTGTCAGTGAGTGTCCCCAAATAAATTATAAAGGCCGCAGCCACGGACCACCAGTGACGCGTGGCCGCCGCCCCCAAAATAATGCCGCCTGGGGCGGACCGCCCCCACCGCCCCCCCCTAGCTACACCACTGCGGCCATGATCATCATCCTCACCGCATGCCTTGCTCAGTGGGCCTTCATCTTTGGTGAGCTGCTCAAGGTCCTCTTGCGACTCCTGTGCCTTCAGCCTGTGGGTCCTCCTGAGGGTCTACTACTGCTTCAGTGAGCTCCCCTGCTTGCTCAGGATCTGCTCTGACTCTCCTGACCTTGGCGAGTCCCTTGGACCTTGCTGGTACCAATGTTGCTCCATTATCGTTTTCCACGTGTGTTGCTGCTGCCAAGGCTTGTTGATACTCCTGCCGGATACTGACCCCCTGGTTCTTGATTTCCGATGTGGGACAGCTCATGAATGGCTCCTAGTCTTCCTCAGCATCGTCTGATCCTCACAGCTTCAGCAACAAGGGCACCGTCATTACTCCTGCATCAACCGTCATCGTTGATAATTGCTCTTCCGTGTCTCCTGGTCACCTCCGAGTGGCATAGACTCTGTCCCTCTGCTTGCAGGTTCTTCCCATCAAGAATCCCCTCTTGGGGTCCACCAAACATTTGCACCTTCTTCGCCAGCTACATCTTTTTTGAAGTCTTTTATCATTGTCCATGGTGGTTACCGACATCACTTCGTATCTATTCACCCGGCTTCCCTCCTGAAGGTGTCCTGATTCCTGGGGTATCCATGTGTGGGGTGAGTCTCCCTCCAACCTTTTGTCTTCCACTGGGTTTATTCAGGGTCCACTGGGAAGGGTCCTTTTCGAAAACGGCAACTGCGATTTACCCATTGACTTGGGTTGAGAACACAGCTGTGTTCCCACTCTGCACACAGCCTCCGAGGGGTTTTTGGGTACTTACCTTGGGTGGTTTCTTGGGTCCCCAGCTCTTCTAAGTCTCTTGGTCCAGGTACCGACTTCGGTCGTAGTTCGCATTCCACTTAGTATATGGTTTGGTGTCCCCCTGGAGACTACTGTGTATTCTGCTTACTTACCTCTTGCAATTGAAGTATTATTGTGTATTTGTGTTGATATCTCCGGCTAGGAGATATACCAATGTGTTAGTGAGTGTTGTGTAATAAATAGACATATTTTTATCACTACACTGAGCGGTTCTTTTTCGTTTAACCTACACTACACAATTAAATCCGGTAAAACAAGCTGCTTAACACACCTTCTGGACTAAGCCTCAAGGCTGCTCTCCACAGCCCCCACTTAGAGAGGTTATTGAGGTTGTCTAAGACCACTAAAACCACCCTAAGGGTTGTCTGGATAAGTGCAAGGTGCTTCGCTTAAATAAGTGTGCACCATATACTAAGCCAGCCTCCAACAAACCCCTACTGAAGAATCTCTCCGCTGACCTCAACAAACTCAAGAATTACCGCTCCATCTCCCTGCTCTCCTTCCCAGCCACTCCTAACGCCAGCAAAAATTAAGTCAGCAAAATAGGAGGTCAGGAGACAAAAAGTCAAGGGAAACCACACCAAGGATACCGGGCTAACAGTTATCAAGTTCTAGCATCCCACCAACCTGAAACTATTTCCAAGCTCTATGCTAAAGCTTAGCACACGCAGTACATAGCAACCCTGTAAATCGAGTTTTTTAAGATGGATCGCACAGCATAACTTCACTCAGTGTTTAGCTGTCTTCATCAGCACGCACACCCTGACCTCCACGGACTACATCCTCCTCGGAGACTTGAACTTTCACCAGGAGAACAACAACGACAGAAATTAGACAACCCTGATCGATAACCTCACCAACCTCGGCCTGAGGCAACTTGTCACAACGCCTACCCACTCCGGCCACACGCTTGATGGGGATCTTCTCCGCAAGCCCCCACGTCGCCTTCAGCCACACCACCGAACTCCTCTGGACCGACCACCGCTGCATCCACTTCTCCTTCCAGAAACCCACCACACACCACCACACCCAACAGATCCCTCACCGCTACTGGAGAAAAATCACCGAAGACCAATGTTGTAAGTAGACCTCCCAGGACCTGAGATCAATCCTCTTAGTTTACTCAGTACCAAGTCAGAGCTTTGTTAGGGCCAAAGATGTTGTAACACCTTTGTAGATTTATTGAGGATGTAATGAACAGTCTTAGCTCAAAGACACGGTATAAATGTACGAGGATGTCCAGAACACAGAATAAAACATTAACTGTTCAGTTAGCCAATTCCACAGGTCTCCCTTCTTCAGGTAGCTTCCCTTCAGCTCCTTGGTGGTTCCCCGATTTGCTTGGTGTCCCCAGAAGAAAGCAAAGAAACACAAAACAACCATCGGTCAATCCTATTGCTTACTTTCATATATATATTCTGTGCTGACCCTTCACGTGAGCAGGCTATCACCACGGTCTGTGAGGGAACGGGGATGTGAGGTGGCGGAGCGATCCTAATTAGTGCCCGACTTATATAGGCTGTCCCCCCCCTTGTCTCCCCTCCCAGCCAACCTTTTCCAGAATTGAATGAAGGGTACTTTCCTGAAGCTACAGTCCTCCGGGACCATGGCATGGGGTATCTCGGCGTCCTGTTTCTCCTGGGGACATCTGGATACAGAGGTGGTGTTGGTTGGGGAAACCTCCCTCTTCGGCTCTTCCTTTCCAAGGCTCCACCGGTTCCCTTCGCCCATCAGCTCTCCCGACTGGCACTGGTCCCGTCCTTTCACCGCTCCGCTGTTCTCCTCCGTCTCTTCTCCTCGTGTCGTTGTCCAGCCTCCTTTCGTTCCGGCACGCGACATCAGTCCTGCGCTGGCCGACGTGTCTGTCACGCTAACCTCCTCCTCTTGCTGTTCCGGCCCGGGCGCCATCTTGAAGGGCACAGAGGTCCCGTCTTCCGAGATGCCCGTATTACAACCAACTACATGCAAACCTCGCTCTCAGCCCACCCACCCAACCCTCCAACACCGACGACGTTGCTCAAAACCTCAGACGCTGGATCGACGACTGCGCCAACACCCTCGCCCCGCTGAAGAAACCCCCCCCCCCCACAGAGAAACCAGCAAGAGGGCCAGCTGGATCACCCCAGAACTCCTAGCCTCCAAGCGAGCCTGCCGGAAACTAGAGAAGAAATGGCACATCGAACAGACTCCGGACAGCCATGCAGCCCACAACGACGCCACCCGCAACCACCATCACCTCATCAGGACTGCCAAGAGGACCTCCTTCAAAGACCGCCTCGACAACAACGCACACAATAGCAAGGAGCTCTTCAACATCGTGAAGGAACTCTCCAACCCCAGCACCAACACCAACGACATCCCGCCGTCGCAAGTTCTGTGTGACTCCATCGCCACTTTCTTCCACCGCAAGATAGCAGACATCCACGACAGCTTCAACACCCAGACAGCCCCAACAGACAGCAAGACAACAGGCTCCCTGCACACCATCGACCATGACCCCCTGCTAGCCTGGACCAGAGTGAGCATTGATGATACCAACAAGACCATGAGCACGATCCACTCTGGCTCCCCGTCAGACCCATTCCCGCACCACATCTTCAACAAAGCCAGCAGCTCCATCGTACCCCACCTGCGCAACGTCATCAATCTCTCCCTCAAGACCGCGACCTTCCCAGAGAGCTGGAAACACGCCGAGATCAACACCCTACTCAAAAAACCCAAGGTAGACCCAAGAGACCACAAGAACTTCCGGCCCATCTCGCTGCTCCTGTTCCCGGCCAAGGTCATCGAGAAGATCGTCAACAGACAGCTAACACAATACCTCAAAGAACAGAACCTGGACCCTTCCCAGTCAGGGTTCTGCAGCAACAACAGCACCGAGACTGCCGTCATCGCCGCCACAGACTACATCAGACACTGCTGGACAACGGTGAGACCGCAGTCCTCATCCTCCTCGACCTCTCCGCCACCTTTGACACCATCTGCTACCGCACACTATGCACACGCCTACACGCTGTAGGAATCTGAGACAAAGCCCTGGTATGGACCACCTCCTTTCTCTCTGGCAGAACCCAGAGAGTCCGCCTCCCCCATTTCGATCCGAAGCTTCCGAGATCATCTGCTGTGTACCCCAGGGTTCCTCCCTCAGACCTCAACATAATCTTCTACGCCGATGACTCAACTGATCCTCTCCCTCACCAAGGACCCCATCACCGTCAAAGCCAACCTCCACGAAGGAATGAAGGCCGTCACCGACTGGATGAAGACCAGCCAACTGAAGCTGAACTCGGACAAGACGAAGGTCCTCATCCTCGGCTCCAACCCTTCTGTCTGGGACGACTCCTGATGGCCGACGGCACTGGGGGCAGCCCCGACACCCACCGACCATGCACGCAACCTGGGAATCATCCTCGACTCAATGCTCTCCATGACCATGCAAGTCAACGCCAACTCCTCCTCCTGCTTCAACACCCTCTGCATGCTCCGCAAGATCTACAGGTGGATCCCTACAGATACAAGAAGAACAGTCACCCAGGCCCTCGTCAGCAGCAGACTCGACTACTGAAACACCCTTTACGCGGGAGCCCCGACCAAGCACATCAAACAACTGCATAGCATCCAAAAAGCCTCGGCCCGACTGATCCTCGACGTACCACGCCACGACCACATCACCCCCCACCTGAGAAACCTGCACTGGCTGCCCGTCAACAAGAGAATATCCTTCAAGCTCCTCATCCATGCACACAAGGCACTCCACAAGACCGGCCCAGCCTACCTCAACAAACGACTTTCCTTCTCCATCCCCAACTGCCAGCTCCGATCCGCCAACCTCACACTCGCCACCGTCCAGCGCATCTGAAGAACAACCACCGGCGGGAGGTCCTTCTCACACCTCGCCACCAAGACATGGAGCACCCTCCCACTGAGCCTACAACAGACCCAAGACCTGCTGACCTTCAGGAGGCTACTCAAGACCTGGCTGTTCGATCAGTAGCGCCCCCCTCCAGCACCTTGAGACCCTCACGGGTATGTAGTGCGCTCTACAAATGTTTGATCGATTGATTGATTGATCTCTATCACAACTTTTGCCCCAGTTTGATAACCAGGGCAAGGCTGAAGGCCACTTCTCTGCACCACGCCCGGAGCACGTCTGACTGTTTGTCACTGGAAACCAGGGTGACGTTTGGCATGATAGTTCCATTGTGAAGTAATTCAAGTATTAAGGGGCACATGGTGTGTCTAGTCTGAGCCTCTCCCCATATTGGCGTAAACGGCATAAAAAGAGTATTGCCACCTTATTGTGGCACAAGTCATGTCTAGCCTGAACCTCACCTCATACAGAAGTGAACGGCACAAAAGAAGGGCATTGCCACCTTACGGGGTGAGTACAAGGTGCATCTATTCTGATCCTCACCCCAAACAGGAGATAAGGGAACAATAAATAGCATTATACATGTTAAAGGGCCAAATGATATGTCTTATCCTCACGCCGAACAGGAATTTAAGGGCACAGCAAGGGAATTGCATCCTTGGGGGCAGCGGCTCACAAGTTGTGTGTAGTCTGAAATCACTTCTGTTAGAAATGGGATTTCTGGTTGGCTAAAGCTTGCGCCAAAGTCAGGCAGAAACCACCACTCTAGTCAGGGCAAGGAAGTTACACGCCAAAGATAACCCCTGCTCACCCCCTTGGTAGCTTGGCACGAGCAGTCAGGCTTATCTCTGAGGCGATGTGTAAAGCGTTTGCGCGCGCACCCAGCAACAACACCCAAGGCCCACCACAAAGGAAACTCCACACAAGGTATTCTATAAAAATAACCTTTGTATTATACACAACACATTAGATAAAAACACACACTCTACAATGTGCCAACAGGCACGGGCAGAATTTACAAGGGATTATATGTACAGGAGACAGGGCCACCTGGACCACTGTCAGGAATTAGCACTTTTTAGAACATAGGCATAATACTGTAGTACAAAATAACATATGTAGCACACAACCAGTAACTACTGGTATCAGGTAAGTACCACCTACGCAACCCTAACCACCTTAGGAAAATATTGCGCAGGGAATCAGGACCTCACTAGCACCACCTGTACTAGGGAGAAAACAACCACCTAAGTATCACAATACCTGTAGGGGTCTAAGCACATAAACACATGATGCATAACATTCAGAGGTGTAAAGCAAAGCACATGACGCATAAACACATTCAGAGGTGCAGAAAAGGTACAATGGCGCCAAAACTCACATTAGCCACTACTGTGGCAGTCCCTAGGCCAACTGGCCTAGTAGGGGCGGGGACGCCCTGTGTCCAGCAGAGTCAGGGGCAAGACTGCGCAGGAGGCGCAGTCCAAAACTCAGAGTCAGGGCAAGACAGCGCACGCAGTCAGGGCAAAGCGCCAAGCGTACCACCTGAACGTTGCAGCTGCCCACTAAGTGCTGGGCAGCTGGGGAAAGTGGTGCCCTTGGGAGCCCTCTCTGGGCTCTGGAATGGTGTAGGCCACGCGTTGGAGCCTCTCTGGGCTCTAGCCAAATGATGGGTCAAACGTGGGAGCCTTCTAGGCTCTCAGAACACATGTGCCCCCGTACGTTGGAGCTACACTGAGCTCTAAAACGAATATGCCCCCTTTGGCGGTAGCCCTTCTGGGCTTGAGAGGAATACTGCCCCCTTCGTTGGTGCGAGTCCCACTCAGGGGACTCTCTACAATACTGATGGCCCCTTCCTCGGCGGGAGCACACCGGCAGCTTCCTCGGGATCCCCGTGGGGGGGCAGGCACTGGAAACGTGCCCCGGCTCTCTCTCACCCCCCCCGGGCCCCTCCTCACCTGGTCGGCGGTTGCAGGTGCGCGGGGTGGGCTCCCGTCTGCCTCCTGCTCGTGTCGTTCGGCAGCGCGGGACTCTCCTTTCCCCAGGGGAGCTCCGCTGTCCTCTGCTGGCTTCTTCCGCTCCCGGGCATATAGCCGGAACTCCCGTTACGCTGGGCCAAGCCCCGCCCACGTCAGCACCAGGACTGCCTGACTTCCTCTCTAAGCCCGGACCGGGCTGCAGCGGTGATTTGTCCGATCGCGGTGATGCGGGGTGGGCACCCGCGAGGGGGGTGAAACTAGAACGGCAAGGTCCCTGGCGGGGTGGGCACCCGCTAGGGATATTGACTCTTCAATAAAGCGGGGTAGGCTCCCGCTCGGGCGCCACAATGCGGGGTGGGCACCCGCTTCGCTTTTATAATTCAAAAGATCGAGGTGGGCACTCGATATTGCGGCAATGTCCCTGGCAGGGTGGGCACCTGCCAGGGGATTCTAAGATTTGCAGAGAACGGGGCAAATGCCGGGTGGGCACCGGCTGGCAGCAGTAAAGCGCTCCTGAGCGCTAAGGGCGAATAAAAGCGCTTCCAGGCGCTTAAGGACACACATGAAGCGCTCCCAGCGCTTTAAAGGAGGATCCCCGTAGAATCCAGCAAAGTTCTTCCCTGCATGCAGCAGGGGTGGGGGCAAGGCTGGACCCAGAGCCAGCTCACTGGGCCTCCAGGCAGGGAGGTAGTCCAGGTGGCGGTCCTCTGGTCCAGCAGCAGCAGCAGCCCCCCTCAGGTAAGATCCTGGCAGAGAACAGTTTCTGTGGGGACACAGCCCCATTTTTATACAGCAAACCCCTTTGTTCTGGGTTCAGGGTGAGGGGGAAAACCAGTCGCAGCTGGTTGGGGAGCACCCTTGATGTGCTCAGCCCCTCACTCTATTCATTGGCAGGGCTAGGGTCGTCAGTCGCACCGCAGGGGGCGGGGCCAGCATTGTGTGTGGAAAACCCTGTCCTATTCAGGACCCAGGTGTACTCCTCCCACCTATCTAGCTGCTGATCTCCCCATTCACTACTGGGTGACTCATCCTGACTCTGGGGAATCCCTAGCCCGTCACATGACATGACCAGCCAATCACGCGACAGACACACTGCACACAGAAGTGCCCACTTCTAGAAGTGGCACTTCCACACTAGGTACATGCACGCCGCACACATCATCGCGCAGCATTCACTCCCACGAGTCCGCACATACCAAACTCGGGCCTGCACACCCCACGCATCAGGAACTACTAGGGACACATACATTCCCCATGCATTCCTATGGGAGGGCAGGCCTATCTCACCACATGCACTCAGAGTGTGCACGCACTTTACCCTGGGACACAGGGAAAGTGCGCAGGAACCAAACAAATCACCACACCAAGTCACCAATAAAAAGCAAAAAGTTCAGGGGTGAACCTGCCAGAAGGGCCAAGTCCAACACAACCCCCTTCCAGCCAAAACGCAGGGCAGACCAATCACCACCGTGATGGACTTCCCTGCTTGGGGCGATAGAACACGGACGCGGGCCCGCAACTGCAGGGACACCCTCCGGTTCTACGCCACGGTGAACCCATGGAATTCTTTCTAACACCACTGTCTGGACCAACTGGGCTACCCCACTGGTACTCCCAAGCTGTCCGCGGCCAAGACCAGGCCCTAGGCCACCCAGGTGCCATCGGTCTTTGTCTAATCACAGAGTGGGGGGTAGTAACCCCTGGCACATAGCGGCCATTCTCCACTCTTCCTCTCTGCAAGACAGGACTAGACTGCCACTGGTTCTCCAGCCTAGGGTCTACACCCTCAGGCGGACCAGGAGTCTCAGGGAAGGCTCTCCTCCCCCTACGTCTTCTCCTAGGGTTCCTCCTCCTCTGGCGAGGGGTACACCTAGAACGCCATTCCAACCCAGGGTTTAACCCCTCAGGTTGTACCGGGGGCAGAGGTGGGCTCTCCCACCCTCTGCACCCCCTTCTAGAGCCCTGCTCCCTACCAACTGGGGCGGTACCTCTGGAAGAAGAACTGGTCGGGACGCTGGTTACAGACGTCCCACCCTTCAGGTCAGGCTGATCCCGAACCTGGCCTTCCAACCTCCGGCCTGGAACCTTTGGTGGAATAATTGCCTGGCACTCCAGGACTTCTGGGGATTTCCACTCCATCCCCCTGAGGCTATCAAATGACACATATGTCGAGCGACTGTCTGTCTGGCGCTGATCTCCCGTCCCCTGTCCACCTGACAGTGCGCGGAGATCCCCCAGAACAGAAGTGGTGCCACCCTGGCCACTACACGGGATCCTAGCCCTACTGGGTAGTCCCTGACCCACAGGCTCTTCCACTGGGGAACTCATCCCCCAATCACTCCTCACGCTGGACTCCTGCACCCTCCCTACCGGAGCAGTACTGCCAGACACTAGAACCACAGGAGCCCTGTTTACAGGCGCTCCAGGTCCTCCACTCACTAAGAGATCTTCCTCAAGTGGACTAACAGGACAGCCTAGGTCCCCAACTTGGTGTTCCCTCATGAAACCATCCAAGTCCTGAGGCAGGGTTTCGGGCGTCTGGGGACCCTCGGTCACCCCCTCACTCCTGCTCCACTGAGCCAGGCAGTGAGCCCCTACACCCTCCTCGCTATCCTGGGACCTAGCTGGGCTACACTGAGCCTCCTCCACCACGCTGGGCTGGAGGATCTCTGACCCACTATTGTTGGAATCACTCACTAATGACACTAGAGAACCTCTGGCCCTTTCCCAGCGCTCTGCTTCCTCCGCAAGCTCAAGAGGCTCAGACAATCCACACCCCAACAGGTGTTGGCGCAACCCTGGCACACAACAACTGAGCAGGTGTTCTTTGAGAACCAGATTACACAGTATATCAAAATCACTTGCTGTGGGAATCCAATCAAACATTGCATCCTCACATCCCTCCACAAACTCCTCCCAAGTCTGGTGAGACAGTTTCCTACTGCCCCTGAATTTCAACCTTAACTCCTCCTCCTGGGGAACAGGCACCAGACTGGGGGAACTGGGACTGGGATTTCCTACACTGAAATCTACATCGCTACTACCACTGGACTCAACCCTCCCTGGGGAGCCCAGAAAATTAAAACTGCGCGCAGGGGATAGTCTACCCTCCAGAGCTACTTTGCCTCTGGTGGAGGCCCTCTCAGCCTCCTCTACCCTCTCCCGCGCCAAGACCCACTCAGTCTCTCGCTGTGGCTTCCTGGCCTCCAGCTGCGCCATAGCCTGAGCATGCTCTAACCTGAGCTTCTCTAACGCCAGCTGGTGCTCCCTTTCTTTCCTCCTATCTTCCCACTCCTCTGGGGACAGGGATGAGGCGCTGCCTCCTACGCTGGACCCAGCAAGGGACGCCCTACCTATGGGGTCCTCACTCTCTACTGGCGTCCAGGTACTGTCATCTTCTTCCTCCTCTTCTGAATCTTCAGGGCTCCCCACAGACCCACCACCCTCCAGGTGTGAGGCCCGGGCCCTTTCCATACTGTGCTCAAGATCCCATGCACCCTTTTGCCATAGGACCAGGTGGTCCTGAAGTTCGTACAGAGTGTCGGACTCTCTCCCTGTACAGGACCTTTCTAACTCCTGCCTCTGGCGCCAAGCTAGCTCATAGGGATCACAAGTAGGCTCCATTCTGGCGGACGTTATGGTGAAAAGATTATACAGGGAACCTAGGGGTCTGAGCTTAACACAGGGTACACAATTCACAAAAAGATTCAGCAAGCTCTCTAACCCAGAGAACTCACACTCACTTGCCTAGTGCCACACACCATCCATCCACACACAACCCTCCCCTCGGACTGGTAAGGCAGTTTCTACCACCCCTGATTCCTCAACCTGACCACCACGTGATACAGGTACCAACTCTGGGCGCAGGGCGGGGGACAAATGTACAGGACACTATTACGCTGCCACCACTGGATCCCACCCTCTGGTGAATCCAGAAAACACAATGCACTTAGGGGGGATGATCTACCCTCCCGAGCTAGGGACACCTACCAATTAAGTCCCCACTGTAGGCCAACCCAAGAAATAGCAAACAGCACAGGGGCAGTTACCTCCTCCAGCTTCTACTGCAGGCCAACCCAAGAACCCGCTGTCTGCACAAGGGCTGTTACCTCCTACAGTTTCTGGTTTCTGTCCTTGGCAGGACACTCAACTCAAAGTGCACCAAAACACATTTCAAAAGAAATGACAATTAAAAACAAACTTAAAACAATAATCCCTATACCATGTGATTTATCTAAATGCAGAGTTTTGTAGTGCAGCCAGTTGCCGCTGCGGTACAGCGCAAACGCAAGTCCAAATCCCACCGCTGATCACCAATGTTAGAAATGGGATTTCTGGTTGGCTAAAGCTTGCGCCAAAGTCAGGCAGAAACCACCACTCTAGTCAGGGCAAGGAAGTTACACGCCAAAGATAACCCCTGCTCACCCCCTTGGTAGCTTGGCACGAGCAGTCAGGCTTATCTCTGAGGCGATGTGTAAAGCGTTTGCGCGCGCACCCAGCAACAACACCCAAGGCCCACCACAAAGGAAACTCCACACAAGGTATTCTATAAAAATAACCTTTGTATTATACACAACACATTAGATAAAAACACACACTCTACAATGTGCCAACAGGCACGGGCAGAATTTACAAGGGATTATATGTACAGGAGACAGGGCCACCTGGACCACTGTCAGGAATTAGCACTTTTTAGAACATAGGCATAATACTGTAGTACAAAATAACATATGTAGCACACAACCAGTAACTACTGGTATCAGGTAAGTACCACCTACGCAACCCTAACCACCTTAGGAAAATATTGCGCAGGGAATCAGGACCTCACTAGCACCACCTGTACTAGGGAGAAAACAACCACCTAAGTATCACAATACCTGTAGGGGTCTAAGCACATAAACACATGATGCATAACATTCAGAGGTGTAAAGCAAAGCACATGACGCATAAACACATTCAGAGGTGCAGAAAAGGTACAATGGCGCCAAAACTCACATTAGCCACTACTGTGGCAGTCCCTAGGCCAACTGGCCTAGTAGGGGCGGGGACGCCCTGTGTCCAGCAGAGTCAGGGGCAAGACTGCGCAGGAGGCGCAGTCCAAGAGTCAGGGCAAGACAGCGCACGCAGTCAGGGCAAAGCGCCAAGCGTACCACCTGAACGTTGCAGCTGCCCACTAAGTGCTGGGCAGCTGGGGAAAGGCTTGGGCACCACTGTGCCCTTGGGAGCCCTCTCTGGGCTCTGGAATGGTGTAGGCCACGCGTTGGAGCCTCTCTGGGCTCTAGCCAAATGATGGGTCAAACGTGGGAGCCTTCTAGGCTCTCAGAACACATGTGCCCCCGTACGTTGGAGCTACACTGAGCTCTAAAACGAATATGCCCCCTTTGGCGGTAGCCCTTCTGGGCTTGAGAGGAATACTGCCCCCTTCGTTGGTGCGAGTCCCACTCAGGGGACTCTCTACAATACTGATGGCCCCTTCCTCGGCGGGAGCACACCGGCAGCTTCCTCGGGATCCCCGTGGGGGGGGCAGGCACTGGAAACGTGCCCCGGCTCTCTCTCACCCCCCCCGGGCCCCTCCTCACCTGGTCGGCGGTTGCAGGTGCGCGGGGTGGGCTCCCGTCTGCCTCCTGCTCGTGTCGTTCGGCAGCGCGGGACTCTCCTTTCCCCAGGGGAGCTCCGCTGTCCTCTGCTGGCTTCTTCCGCTCCCGGGCAGATAGCCGGAACTCCCGTCACGCTGGGCCAAGCCCCGCCCACGTCAGCACCAGGACTGCCTGACTTCCTCTCTAAGCCCGGACCGGGCTGCATTGGTGATTTGTCCGATCGCGGTGATGCGGGGTGGGCACCCGCGAGGGGGGTGAAACTAGAACGGCAAGGTCCCTGGCGGGGTGGGCACCCGCTAGGGATATTGACTCTTCAATAAAGCGGGGTAGGCTCCCGCTCGGGCGCCACAATGCGGGGTGGGCACCCGCTTCGCTTTTATAATTCAAAAGATCGAGGTGGGCACTCGATATTGCGGCAATGTCCCTGGCAGGGTGGGCACCTGCCAGGGGATTCTAAGATTTGCAGAGAACGGGGCAAATGCCGGGTGGGCACCGGCTGGCAGCAGTAAAGCGCTCCTGAGCGCTAAGGGCGAATAAAAGCGCTTCCAGGCGCTTAAGGACACACATGAAGCGCTCCCAGCGCTTTAAAGGAGGATCCCCGTAGAATCCAGCAAAGTTCTTCCCTGCATGCAGCAGGGGTGGGGGCAAGGCTGGACCCAGAGCCAGCTCACTGGGCCTCCAGGCAGGGAGGTAGTCCAGGTGGCGGTCCTCTGGTCCAGCAGCAGCAGCAGCCCCCCTCAGGTAAGATCCTGGCAGAGAACAGTTTCTGTGGGGACACAGCCCCATTTTTATACAGCAAACCCCTTTGTTCTGGGTTCAGGGTGAGGGGGAAAACCAGTCGCAGCTGGTTGGGGAGCACCCTTGATGTGCTCAGCCCCTCACTCTATTCATTGGCAGGGCTAGGGTCGTCAGTCGCACCGCAGGGGGCGGGGCCAGCATTGTGTGTGGAAAACCCTGTCCTATTCAGGACCCAGGTGTACTCCTCCCACCCATCTAGCTGCTGATCTCCCCATTCACTACTGGGTGACTCATCCTGATTCTGGGGAATCCCTAGTCCGTCACATGACATGACCAGCCAATCACGCGACAGACACACTGCACACAGAAGTGCCCACTTCTAGAAGTGGCACTTCCACACTAGGTACATGCACGCCGCACACATCATCGCGCAGCATTCACTCCCACGAGTCCGCACATACCAAACTCGGGCCTGCACACCCCACGCATCAGGAACTACTAGGGACACATACATTCCCCATGCATTCCTATGGGAGGGCAGGCCTATCTCACCACATGCACTCAGAGTGTGCACGCACTTTACCCTGGGACACAGGGAAAGTGCGCAGGAACCAAACAAATCACCACACCAAGTCACCAATAAAAAGCAAAAAGTTCAGGGGTGAACCTGCCAGAAGGGCCAAGTCCAACAACTTCCTGCACAGTACTGCTCAGTGGGCGTTGTACAAGTCACAGTCCAACTCGATTGCTAATTCGCATTGGTGCACTGAACTGAATTTTTGCACAAGAGGGTTGGAAATCCAACCCCACAGAACATTGGGGGGGAGGCAGGACATGTCGATTTCATCCTTGGAAGTTTGAATTTTGTCAGCATCACTCGACAGCTTTTCCACCCACACTAAAGGGAGCATTGATCTGTCTAGCCGATGAGTTATGAGTTAGGAAACCCCTTCAACTGTGCATTTAGTAGGAAATTTCAAGACACCTCTGTTCTCCATGATGTTAAAAAGGAGGTCTATCTTCAGCCTCGCTCTTCTATATAGTCACAAAACTCCTTTGTGACCTGGAATGTCCTTTTAATGTATGGCAGAGGGTACTTTATCCCTTATGTAGCCTACCTGCTTTATATGTTCATCACTGGGCGCTAGCAGAGACCATCAACACCGGCTTTAGATTAACATCACAACAATTATGTAGCATAAAATTAGCCTGGGTGGTAACGGGGAGATTTAAATAACGAGGAGAGATAGGAGCCTGGTTGTTACTGATTACCGAGTGTCACCAGATTGTTTACATAGAGGGGAGAAATGGGATTGATTGTTCTATAAATATAGTAAAGGACACAACACCCCTGCTTCGCTTCCCCACCTCCAGAGCACTCACTTCAGGTGTAGGTGAGAGACAGCTTCGACCTATCTAGAAAAAGACGCACTAAAATGGTGTTGAGGACAATTATGGGATCTGGGACACACTGAATGGTGCAAAGTGCATGATGTCACCCAAGAGATATTGGTTCGGTAATAAAAATCTTTAATACGATTGGCTGCTGTGAAAACAAATCCAATAAACAGCCAAGAAAAAGAAGCATAATCCAAAGCCTCTGGTCCTGAGATAGAATCAATTCTCAAGACAGTTACACAGACCACAACTGATTAAATACGGGGAAGCTATAACTCTGTGACTTCCACTGAAACTCTAGATCTGATTACAGGATGGACACATACCTGACTAGGTAAGGTTCAGTGCAATTTCTCCTCTACTCAAGGAATACACTTTTGTTTGACTTGATGACTACACTTCCCCCTTATTCCCTTTTAGAATCATACTGTGGAGATCTTGTTTCCGTTTCAGGGACTGGGACTGGGACTGCTTCCCACTTCTTAACTGTGTTCTGACTTAGAAGTTTCTAACGTGTATTGTAACTCTATTGTTACTTCTTGTGACTTTGATTACATTTATCTCATGTTTATCATTTTGTCCCCAGATGAGAGGGCTCCATATCTTTCCAAGTCTAATACATACTGATGCTGCAGTGCAATGAGGCGGATTGCTCTCATTTCTTCCTTAATCAAATTAAGCCCGAGGTCAATGGTGTTCATCATTTTAAGCAATTCCCACCTGGTTATTTGGAGCCAGTGAGCATTATCTTTCGTCTGCACAGCGAAGAAGGGTATGGACCCATCTGCTGATACTTGTGTGTCCAAGTACAGACTGAATTCTTCTGGAATGTCCTTGTACTGAGCCTAGCCAAAATAATCCACAGTTCTTTTTTTCACAGGCCTGATGCAGCAAGGTTCTATTTTTCCTTAGTGGGTACTGGTATAAATCGGACAGTTCTTCTCTGGGAATGACCAGGGTAGGGGTGTCCTTGGTTATGCGGGAACAAAGTCTGTACCATCCGGGGACGAGTGTAGACAAACTTGCCGCACTGCCAGTACAAATCCTCAGCATGGAGGTGCCCCATTGCATATCCGGAATGTGCACAATCGTGATGCAGTTTTCATTCATGCCTAATGGAAGCGTTCCTTTACCTCTGAAACATAAGGAATATCGTGTAAGTTTACATTCAATTAGGGGTTGCACCTTCCCTTCTAGCCAAGTGTATACACTCACCTTGGTACCCCAGATTTTCTGACATGGGGTGTCTATGCTTTTGTCCAACCCTCCCTTATGAGAGTCATTTTTCTTCGCATCATCAAGTTGGCTAGCCCTACACAGGAACTCCATGTCTGGGGTCCACTTGTTAAAGAAGCCTGCCACAGAAATGCTAGGGGCCGCCCTTGGACCACAAATGGAGGCAATAGCGGATGTGTTTGTGCATTAAGTTGGGGGTTTTGCTACCTCCTAGAATCTTTTCTCTGGGAAGAGTCAGGGTCAAACAGTATCCTCCCCTATGGTACCTTTCCTGCGCATCCTGTCTAGTTCAGTTTGAATAATGCTAGGCTCGGTGAAAAGGTATAGAGCCATTGGGTTGGTCTCGTACTGGCTACACTACAACTCTGTGGGGTTCTACCTTGTTGTGTTGGATTTTGGCCCTAATTCTGCAAGGGTATAAGTGGAGTAGGTATTTTGCTTATTCGGGGTCCACTTCTTAGGAGGAGTAAAGTCTGTCTGCGCCTACTGCATGTGGTATCAGTGCACATGCATAACACGACCTGGCTAATGTCTTAGAACCCACGGGGGTCATGTGCTGCTACCACGGGCCATATTATCAAGACCGGTGATAACATTATTGCCGCTTAACCTTGTGAATTCCCATAGAAGCCAAGGTTCTGGTGTGAAGGACATCAAACCTGGCCTTCTATGGGAATTCCAAAACACACAAAGTACAGAGATGTGATTATTGTTCTTCGTTGTAAATAGGCCCATATATAGACTGAAGACATCGTTTCACGTGATGATCAGGCACAAAGATGTAGATATACTGTTGGGGAGACAAATGTCAAAGTGTTATGAGTTTTCTCAATCAAGATACTCAGTTGCCCACTTGGGCTGGACCGACATTGGAACTTTAACTTTTTCACCAGGTGGTTAATGAGCCAACTGGGGCTAGACTGACATGGTAACAGCTCGTATTGATCAATATATGGTGATGTATACATTTCAATTTGGCAAAATTGATTGATGGATATTATTGTAAGTGCCAAATCAGCAGCAATGTATATACTTATGCTATGAACATTACCAATGTGTACTAATGAAATAACCGTGTTCTGCTATTAACATTGCACTAGGCACTATGCACTTTATTAGACTAATATATTGTTGATTGTGTTTCTTATGTATCTATATATTTATTGGGTATCTTGATCAGTTTAGACAAAATGTCTCATTCAGTATTTTATAAAATATTCGTAAATGTATCACTACATTACAAGATGGCGCCAACTAACTTGAGAATGTTAAGCAACATGGTCCACTTTCTATGTCAATTGTAGATAGTATGTAAGCGGAAGTAAAACAATACTTGCTTTACCGTGACCAAGCCGTATCTGGCGAAACGCGTTGGTAGGAAGCTTTCGATTCTGTAACAATAATATATTATAAAAATTAAATATATATAGCAAATTAAAAATTTAAAATATTTAATTTTTAAAATTAATTATATACTACATTAACTAAAATAATACCAAGAAAATTAGATAGCGAAAGGAATAAAATTACTATTCCAACTTCAAACATTGCAACAGTAGGGAAAGTGTTGGATAGCATAGGTGTAAAAATTACTATTCACACTCCAGTGAGGGCAACAGTAGGGAAAGTGTTGGATAGCGTAGAGGTTAAAATTACTATTCCACTCGAGTGAGTGGGAACAGTAGGGAAAGTGTTGGATAGCGTAGGGGTAAAAATTACTATTCCTACTCCAGTCAGTGCAACAGTAGGGAAAGTGTTGGATAGCGTAGGGGTTACAATTATTATTCCAACTCCGATACGTGTAACAGTGTGGAAAATGTAGGATAGCTTACGGGTTAAATTAACATACTTATTAATTAAATAATTTTTGTAAAATAAATAACATAATATTTACTTGAATAACATTAAATTACTTCCCACGCTATTCCCCCATTAATACACAACTCGCTACACATAAAAATTAACACAATTGATGTAATTATCAATTAATAAAATTATCAATTAATAATGAACTTACAATAAATATATAACAATAAATAAATAATACATTCATTATAATTAATATAAATGTATCAATTAATAAACATTAATTACCAATTCATAATTAACAAATAAAAACATAATTAATTATAATTAAATTACTTCCCACCCTATTCCCCTATAAACCCACAACCCCCTACACAAAAAGTAACAGAATTTAATTTTCAATTAATCAATTAATAAAACTATTTACCAATTAATAATTAATTAACAATAAAATAAAAAATAAACAATACATTAATTATAATATAATGATACATTATTCAATTAAAAGAAATTAAATATTAATTAACAATAAATTAAAAACAAATAACAATAAATAAAAACATATTCATTAATTACAATTAAATTACTTCCCACCCTATTCCCCTATAAACCCACAACCCGCTCTGATACTAAAATGCAAAATTTACTTACAAATGTTTTACTAATTTCTAAACATTTAATACATATATTTAAAAATAGTAAAAATACATTACAAAAATCTTAAACATACATATAAAATACAAACTAAAAAACATAACTAATATAAATATCAATATTAATAACAACAATATTTTTGCTAACGATATTACTTACTTCGATATTACTAACTTCGATATTAAAAAAATGATATTACTTACCTTAAGATCGATATTCTGGTCACAGATAGTCTTGACATCGATATTCTGGTCCTATGATATTAAAAAATCAATATTAATGTAGTTCGATATAAAAAATGTTTGGTTTTTTTAAAACAAAAAAACGCTATTTTGACTGTGCACCCATGACGCAATTATAATTAATTGTGTAACATGCAACTTCCTTATACTTCGACCTCGAAAACCGTTACACCCAGCTACTGACCTCCACCATGGCTCCCAATATCACTGCCCCACAAGGACTTGCTGTTGCTGGTGGGGTGCAATGCTTATAAGATTGGTTACCTCCCCAACCTGTCGAAAAATGCGGCAAAAAACTTTAAACATAACCTACGTAAATGGTACCCGAAACACTGGTCTCAGATGCTTACTTCTGCACATCTAAAAGCCTCATCGTTAACGACCTAATCTTCTCCACTAACAGGAGAACCCAATGGAGAAAAGCCTTTATGTCCATGCTTAGATCCAAACCGATGAGGAAAACACCCCACGGTGTCAGTCTGTCCATTATAACCTCACCAGTCCTCAAAGTTAATCTCACAATATCACTAAAAACACACAGGTTGCCCCATTGAGGATGTCGCACCTGAAGGGGTAAAGGCTCACACTCCACCACCAGCAGCATTATCAGCCAGCTCTAAGATTCCCAAGACGTGACTGCCAAACGCGTTTCGAGCAATGTGTTACTCTTGATCACTGGCTCTACTCAACCAAACGGGGACAGCGGATAGTTGCGGAAACAAACTTTCTTGAAAATAAAATCCCGCCCACTTGGGGTCAACAAAACATGGCCTCATGGTCATTGTAGTTTGTGCCCATTGTTGCTCGGACTCTGTTCCATTCATGCCCGATTGGGTGTCGCAAACCCCAGTTGGGTAGTTCACACAATGTCTTACCCGAGTGGGCTGGAAAAACAAAGAGTTGCTTTTACCTCTGCCAATACATCCCAGCAGTCAGGCCGCCTTCACTCCTGGCAGCGTTCGTCCTTCTTGAGCACTGTAGATCCGCCTGACCAGCGGCGAGACATCCTCGCAACCGGACTAGCCGCATAACATCAAAAACACACAGGTTGCCCCATTTAGGATGTCACACCTGAAGGGGTAAAGGCGCTCACTCCACCGGCAGTATCAGCCAGCCCTAAGATTCCCAAGACGTGACTGCCAAACGCGTTTTGAGCAATGTGTTACTCTTGATCACTGGCTCTACTCAACCAAACGGGGACAGCGGATGGTTGCGGAAACAAACTTTCTTGAAATTAAAATCCCGCCCACTTGGGCGTCAGCAAAACATGGCCTCATGGTCATTGTAGTTTGTGCCCATTGTTGCTCGGACTCTGTTCCATTCATGCCCTATTGGGTGCCGCAAACCCCAGTTGGGTAGTTCACACAATGTCTTACCCGAGTGGGCTGGAAAAACAGAGTTGCTTTTATCCTCTGCCAATACATCCCAGCAGTCAGGCCGCCTTCACTCCTGTCAGTGCTCGTCCTTCCTGAGCACTGTGGATCCTGCTGTCCTTCTGTAGTACAGCCTGTGATCAAGGGCGGGATGACGCCCGAAACGTGTTTGGCAAGCCAGCGGAATGGGGTGTGTCAGGCTTGCGTTCAACCACCGACAGCATTTGTGAGTTGACCTCCTCAAGTGTGGCCTCTCCACCTTGGGCAACCTTTCTTTGAAACATTTAGCGGCCTGCCTGGTCACGAGGAGGCCCCACCACTTTCTCATGGCGGAACTACGCTGCTCAATCAATGTGAGTGGCGAATGGACCGAGGGGGGGCCTGAGCTGCCGGTATATATTGGTGTGATGACAGCTGTGGGCATATCCCTTTCTACCCTCTTGGGAGAGACATTTTCACTACTAAAGGACTGTGGCACCCACTACAGTTTGTGCCTGGATTAGGCATGTACTGCAAAGACCACAATGCCTTGCCAGAGCCCATGAGGGCGGGACTTCTAAGTTTCAATAAAATCAGGTGCATGACATTACCTTGTCTCCTGTCCATCTGTAGTGCAGGCAGTGAACCAGGGCGGGATAATGCCTGAAACGCGTTTGGCAGGCCAGCGGAATGGGGTGTGTAAGGCTTGCGTTCAACCACCGGCAACATTTGTGCATTGACCTACTCGGGTGTGGCCTCTCCACCTTGGGCAACCTTTCTTTGAAACATTTAGGGGCCTGCCTGGTCGCGGGGAGGCCCTGCTGCTTTCTCATGGCGGGACTACACTGCTCAATCAATGCGAGCGGCCAAAGGACCGTGGGGGGCCTGAGCTGCCGGTATATATTGGTGTGATGACAGCTGTGGGCATATCCCTTTCCACCCACTTGGGAGAGACATTTTCACTACTAAAGGACTTTGGCACCCACTGCAGTTTGCGCCTGGAGTCGGCATGTACTGCAAAGACCATAATGCCTTGCCAGAGCCCATGAGGGCGGGACTTATACGTTTCAATAAAATCAGGTGCATGACATTACCATATCTTCTGTAGTGCAGCCAGTGATCAAGGGCGGGATGACGCCCGAAACGCGTTTGGCAAGCCAGCGGAATGGGTGTGTCAGGCTTACGTTCAACCACCGGCAGCATTTGTACGTTGAGCTCCTCGGGTGTGGCATTTCCACCTTGGGCAACCTTTCTTCTCACAATATCACTATACAACAATGGGAATATTCATATACAAGCATCAGATCAACACCTGGAGCAGTTCCATAAATTATTTTTCAGGATAAAAAAACTCAATGGCTAACAATGCGCCACCAAGCCCTCCACCTGTATCTACTAGCTCCAACCTCTCCACACCGTTTTCATCACTTACTAATACTCAACTTGATCAACCCTCCTGCACCAATGGTGACTTCTCAGTGGTTGAACCAAAGACTCAATTTGCACCTAAAATCTGCCTCAACTCCAACAGATCGAATCCTCTAGCACCCTCCATACCTTTGGCATTGATTCACAATGATCATCCCCTTATAGCTTGAAACAATAAGAAACGGTAGAACGTTAGGTCTACTACCCAACCCTCATCCACATCTATTTTGCATCAGGTGAGCCCCGTCCTTACACCCCGCAGATTTCTACAGATCCTTTACTCAAGACTCTAAGTGAAGGAAACATTCTGACATCTCTTCTCTACTAACTCCTAACCCGCCCTCCATCGAGGATAAGCTGGCTGACATCAGGAAGGATCTTCAGCTAGTTAAAGAGGGCCCCCAAACATATTACACTTCTTGTCGAAAATGGAGACGCTATGGGATCTCAGTTCAACCTCAAACTAACAAACCTACCCTCCCCACTTTGAGCAAACACTGCTGGAAGGAAATCTCGCCCATGAAAATTCCAGTGAACACAGACTGGATCTCAGCGCCATATCCCAATCATCACTCCAGGTCACATAGGATTACAGATCACCTGACAGATGCAGACAGTCACTCCCTGTTATTATCCTACAAAGCTGCGTGTCTTGACCCTTTCTCCTGCAACTTTCAGTATCCAAACTATTCCCTCTTATCCGTTTAGAGAATCCACTGTCAGTCTCAGATCTATGAACAAGGAAAACCTACGAACTGTTCACACTTCACACATCGAAAATGTTGTATCCAAAGGTCACATCAAAATGATCCTCATTAACTGCAGATCTGCGGTAAAACACGCAGCGGATATTGCAGACCTAATACTCGCGCAAGACTTAGACCACCGGATATTAACTGAAACTTGGCTTAATGATTCCTCTGCACCAATCTTGGACATCTTAGTTCCCCCTGAATACAACATCATTAGACTTGATAGACCAGTTAATATCGGGGGTGGCATCGCATGCATCCATCGGACCAATCTGCAAGGACATGGGTCTGATGAAGTTCCATCTTTATTGAATGAAACGCGTTGGTCAGAGCCCATTTTATGATGTCATTAAAATGAAGGAATTCTAACCGTAAAGGAATTTGGTCGGTCTTTATCATTGGGAAAAGACAATCTGGTGGTGCACCTCTCAAAATGTATCCACTCCTACTTACTTGGCTAATAAACTTGAACTATCTGGTGGGAATTGAGCTCTAAAATGCCCAAATACTCTACTGTTAAACCCACAAAAGTTCAACAAGAAGAGAACCAACAACCGCGCATTTTCTGGTCTTGCCCCAAGAATATGGCCCGCTCTTCCTCCCCATATCAGAACGAACCCATCGCCCACTGCTTTTGAAAGTGAAGTCAAAGCATTACTCCTGAATAGCCATCTGCAGCAATAGACCTGTGACCCTGCAAGCCACCTGTATTCATTTCACATCATTGACCCACTTATCTGCCATGCAGCGTGCATGGTACCTATGGATAAACCCTTGGATCCATATGTTATTTCTCAATCTGATATAATGTCAGCATGCAGTCTTGCCCTTTTTATCTTCTCTCCCTCACATAACTTGGGCCATATTCTTGACCAGGTTTTTTGTAATATGGAATTTGAGACGGATGCGCCCATCATCTGGTCTGATATTATTATTATTATTACAAATGTGATCACTTCCTCATTCATTTTAAGATACCTAGCTCAGGGACTGATATCCCGTCCAAGGCGATTAGGGCGGAACACAATTACAGAGCCCTTCATAAAATACCTTTCCCTGTGTTGGTGGAGGCTCTAGAATCTTCTGCCCCTCCACCACTCGGAAATCCCGAAGTAGATGCCCTCGCACTAGAATCCTGGCTCAAGTGGAATATGGATGCGGTAGACCCTTTGACCTCCCACACCTCCAGAAGGACTAGTCTCTCTGCCCCTTGGTTCAATGAATGCCTGAGAGCAAGCAAAAGTGAATGTAAAGGTCTAGAAAGGAAGTGGCGTAAACATTACACACCAGAGGATAAGCTGACCTATAAGGCTACCTTAAAATCTCATTATCTGCTGGTGAAAGAGGCCAAGAAGAGTTCTCTGCAGGCTAAGCAACATGGGCAAGGAGATCTTTAGCATTGTAAAATCGTTCACTTCCCCCAAGGCGATTACGAAAGAATCCCCGCACTCGGCTGATTGGACCAGTCATGTGGCTCTATCCCTCCATGATAAGATTGACACGATCAAACAGTCTTTTTCTAGGGATACGGGGAGGACCCGGACCTACATCAGACTTTGGTAGAAAAGTCTGGTTCTCTGCAAACCCCAGCATTACTACAACTCCTGGCTATACAACTGGACAAATCGCTTACATACCTCAAGGGCCGTAAGTCTGGCTCCCCGGTGGATGCATGGCCAGCATAATTATTAGCATCTTTAGCCCCCACCATAAACCCCATAGTGAATAAGGTACCAAATTCATCTCTTTCCATCGGCACAGTGCCATCCATTTAGAAGCAGGCAAAAATTCTTCAGCTACTTAAAAAACAAACCACTGACCCGACTGATCCTGCGAACTATCGGCCCATCTCCTTCCTCCTGGCTCTCTCTAAGGTACTAGGGAAACATGTCAACAGAGCAATCTGAGATCAAGCAGAAAGTCACAATCTTCTGCATATGACTCGATCTGGCTTGAAGGCCAATTGCAGCACGGAGATGGCTCTGCTGGAAGTGACAGAGCACTTAAAGGAAAAGCTTGACCAGGGGGGCAGAGCTGTCCTCATACTACTTGACTTGTCAACGGCGTCCGACACGGTCCCACATGAGACGCTTCTTGAAAGACTAAGGAACATAGGCATTGGTGGTGCCGAACTAGCATGGATAACATTTTTCCTGAAGGACAGAAACCAGGAAATATGGATGCCCACTTTTTCATCCCCCATGCCCTGCCTGAAAGTAGGAGTCGCTCAGGGCTCCATCCTTAGCCCGACTCTTAAATTTATACATGTCCCTCCTTGCACCATCAGTGGAGGCCATTGGTGCTAAGATTATATCTTATGCTGATGATACACAGCTGATCTTTACCTGCAACAAGGATGCAGACTTTGATTGCGATAAAATCAGATCCCGTCTCACGAAGGTGTTTAACTGGCGCAAGGTGAACCAGCTGAAATGCAACCCTGACAAATCAAAGATTGTCTTTTTTGGCCTGCCTTCTGTGAGCAATGGGAGTCAATGGTGGCCGGAGGAGCTGTCCCCCACCTTCTCAGACCAAACCACCATAAGAAACCTTGGCATCTTCATAGATCGTGCCCTCTCTATGAGATCCCAAGTCCAGGCACTGGTGGGTATTTTCTTTGGCATGCTTTGCATGTTAAAAATGTTCCTCCCGCTTCTCCCACCAGATACCAGGAAGACTGGTCCAGGCTCTAGTGACTTGTAGACTGGACTACTCTAATACCCTGTACCTGGGTTTGCCTGGTTACCTCCTCCAGCGCCTTCAAGTAGTTCAGACTTCTGGGGCCTGGGCGATTCTTAGACCTAAGCCCAGGATGCACATGGCCACTCATCTTAAGGCTCTACACTGGCTTCCCGTGAATGAAGGATCATGTTTAAGGCCCTGGTGATATTCTTCAAAGCCCTCCATGGTAAGAGCGTAAGCGATCTCAAAAGGCGTGCCAGCTGCTGCTTACCCGCCAGACCCTTAAGATCTTCCTCCTCTGACCTTGCCTACATCCAAGGTAAGCTTGGCTGATATGGGGGGAAAATCGTTCGGGTTTTTGAGTGCTCAAGTATGGAACCAACTACATGTCACCTTGAGAGCAACAACTGATCTGACAGCTTTTACGAAACACCTCAAACCCTGGCTCTTTAAGACCAAGAAGTGCCTCTGGGTCCTGTCATATGTGAACCTCTAGCGCCGGGACATTCTTGTTGAGTAGCCGTGTGCTTTATAAGATCCTTCATTTATTTATTTATTCATTCATTCGTTGTAAGTAGGTTTATCTCTATTATTTTCTGCATTGGTGAATGTGAGGTGTCCTCCTTATCAGCACAACTTCTCAACCTCAATGTACAGCGCTCTGATACCCTGTTGGCTCTTGTTCGCACTATATAAAACTTAAAAAAAAAAAAAAAACTGTCAGGCCAGGTCACCCCTGGACCAGAAACAAGCATCCTAGGACCGGTTTCACCCCTCATCAGCCAGGCTGGCTTGAATCTAGTGGCACAGTGAGCAAGGGACCCACGTCTGGGCATACCCTTGACCACTTAGGGAGAACATAGCAAACAAATCTGGCACTTGAAAACACTCCTTTGCATCATCAAAAGAGAGGAAAGTCCCACTGAGGTACAAGTCCTCAGCTTTCGTACACCCTCCCTCGTGCCACCTCGTGAAATTCATGACAGTCTGCATTTGAAAGACCCTAGGGATAAATGGGGGGGGTGCAGCTGGGCATATGGGGCCCTACGCATTACCAGGATAGCCGCCCGTTCCCAAGCTCCTACGACCTGGTGGACCGCAAACAGGTAGTCCAAGGGAGCTCCCAAAATCATCATTAGATACCTCAGGAGTTCTGCCTCTGCACACCAGCCCACCAACATGGCCTCCTCTACATTGGAACATTCAGCGCACCACTACCGCATACTGCAGCACACCTGCAAGCGATAATAAAGAATAAAAATCAGCCCCCCCCCCCCCCGAGTCCATATCCAATAGTAGCACCTATAGCTTCACCCTACTGCGCTTCCCAGCCCACACCTACTAGATCAAGAGACTATTTAAGGTATGGAAGGCAGAATTTGGATTGCATTAAAAGGAGTTCTGGACAGCACAGAGGGAACAGGGATGCATAACCAGCCTCGTTAAGGCTCATGATCGAGGGGGGTAGGCTGTTGCAGAATCAGATGGACACCTCCAGGCCTGCGATGACTGCTTGCATATTCAGGGCATACTGGACGTCTGATGTGTGAGCCACCTGTTCACCTAAGTGGCAAAAATGGTCAGGCTCCCAGCGAAGCCCCCCGTTCCAGGGGTCCCAGTGGGAATATAACAGACTTCTTGTGGTTAATCTGGAGCCCTGAGGCTGCGCATCCAGGAGTGCAGGCACCGCTCCCTCAGGGTGACAAATATACAGCACTGCATCGTCTGCAGACTACATGTGTACGGCCATACGGCGATACCCCATTGGGCCTTATCTCGCCGCAAAAAGGAGTGGAGACAGCGGGCAGCCTCGTCTCTTGCCTCTCTCGAAGTGGAAACCTTCGGATATCAACTATGGGAAAAGGAACCCCTGGGCACAGTGGGTTCCATATGGAGCAGGCGCATCAATTCCAGACGTACATCATGAGAGCATTCATATGAAAACAGCTTGCAGCCTTGTGATATTTTTACTTAGTTTAATTAATGTTTTCATTTTTTTTTAATAAAGGTATAATCTTTTTTTAAATAAATTAAAAAAATATATCTTGCAATATTGACAAATTTTGCTAAAAAAAACACAGAATGTACTTCTCTTGTTAACTCAATTGATACACATTTTTTTATATACATTCTCGAAACCAATCATCAAAAATTCACAGTTCAATATTTTAACCCCTTCGCCGCGGTGGGAATTCCGCCGCGGGGGAGTGCGGGGGGGCAGCGCGGTGGCGCTGTGCTCATGACGGAGCCGCTCCGTCATAAGCCACGGTTGAGCTGTGCTCATGACGGAACGGTTCCGTCATGACTCCGCCCATTTGCGTTGTCCCCCCGCACAGGCGGGGAAACAGCGCCGCGTAGGCGGAGCGGCCAACAACAGCCGTGACATGACGGAACCGTTCCGTCATGAGCACACGGCAACCGTGGCTCATGACAGAGCGGCTCCGTCATGAGCGGGGAAGGGGTTAAAACAGATGGTCAAAATAATAATATGAGGAGACTGGTGGCTTGTTGACAAACAAGACTCCTCCGCTGTCTCAGTCATGTTGGTGGCTCTGCTGTGTCTGTTCGTTGCCGCTGTCTCGGTCATGTGGGCCGCTCTGCTGTGTCTGTTCGTTGCCGCTGTCTCGGTCATGTGGGCCGCTCTGCTGTGTCTGTTCGTTGCCGCTGTCTCGGTCATGTGGGCCGCTCTGCTGTGTCTGTTCGTTGCCGCTGTCTCGGTCATGTTGGTGGCTCTGCTGTGTCTGTTCGTTGCCGCTGTCTCGGTCATGTTGGCGGCTCTGCTGTGTCTGTTCGTTGCCGCTGTCTCGGTCATGTGGGCCGCTCTGCTGTGTCTGTTCGTTGCCGCTGTCTCGGTCATGTGGGCCGCTCTGCTGTGTCTGTTCGTTGCCGCTGTCTCGGTCATGTTGGTGGCTCTGCTGTGTCTGTTCGTTGCCGCTGTCTCGGTCATGTTGGCGGCTCTGCTGTGTCTGTTCGTTGCCGCTGTCTCGGTCATGTGGGCCGCTCTGCTGTGTCTGTTCGTTGCCGCTGTCTCAGTCATGTTGGTGGCTCTGCTGTGTCTGTTCGTTGCCGCTGTCTCGGTCATGTGGGCCGCTCTGCTGTGTCTGTTCGTTGCCGCTGTCTCGGTCATGTGGGCCGCTCTGCTGTGTCTGTTCGTTGCCGCTGTCTCGGTCATGTTGGTGGCTCTGCTGTGTCTGTTCGTTGCCGCTGTCTCGGTCATGTTGGTGGCTCTGCTGTGTCTGTTCGTTGCCGCTGTCTCGGTCATGTTGGTGGCTCTGCTGTGTCTGTTCGTTGCCGCTGTCTCGGTCATGTTGGTGGCTCTGCTGTGTCTGTTCGTTGCCGCTGTCTCAGTCATGTGGGCCGCTCTGCTGTGTCTGTTCGTTGCCGCTGTCTCGGTCATGTGGGCGGCTCTGCTGTGTCTGTTCGTTACCGCTATCTCGGTCATGTGGTCCGCTCTGCTGTGTCTGTTCGTTGCCGCTGTCTCGGTCATGTTGGTGGCTCTGCTGTGTCTGTTCGTTGCCGCTGTCTCGGTCATGTTGGTGGCTCTGCTGTGTCTGTTCGTTGCCGCTGTCTCGGTCATGTTGGTGGCTCTGCTGTGTCTGTTCGTTGCCGCTGTCTCGGTCATGTTGGTGGCTCTGCTGTGTCTGTTCGTTGCCGCTGTCTCAGTCATGTGGGCCGCTCTGCTGTGTCTGTTCGTTGCCGCTGTCTCGGTCATGTTGGTGGCTCTGCTGTGTCTGTTCGTTGCCGCTGTCTCAGTCATGTGGGCCGCTCTGCTGTGTCTGTTCGTTGCCGCTGTCTCAGTCATGTGGGTGGCTCTGCTGTGTCTGTTCAGTGGCTCTGCTGTGTCTGTTCGTTGCCGCTGTCTCGGTCATGTGGGCCGCTCTGCTGTGTCTGTTCGTTGCCGCTGTCTCGGTCATGTTGGTGGCTCTGCTGTGTCTGTTCGTTGCCGCTGTCTCAGTCATGTGGGCCGCTCTGCTGTGTCTGTTCGTTGCCTCCTTCTGATAGCAGGCCGCCATTGCGGATTCGGGCCATTGGTTGGCAGGACAGAAGACAAACACAAGATATGAACTCTTGGCCCAGACCCATCCTTCTCAGGACCGCCCACAAACAGTCCCATCGCAAGGCGCCAAGGGCGCCCACAGCCGCTCAAACGCCAGCATCTGCCACCGAATGCAGCGGGTGCAAGAGTCTCCGTATATTCATATGTGTCCCTCTGTCCAGCATGAACCCACACTGGTCCCCATGGACCAAGTGTGTCACTCCCTTGCCCAGACGTGTTTCTAGCACCTTGGCCTACCAGCATTGATAAAAGCCTATAGGAGCCAGGATCGCGTATATGTCCTAGCCTGGCTCAGGGAGCATAACCATCTGTGCCTCTCATGGATGACGGTAAACCTCCCACTCTCATGGCCTCCTGCAAGGTCTCCAGTAAGAGGGGAGGAGGAAGTCAGCAAACTCCTGGAAGAACTCCACCGGGAGACCATCAGCCACAGATCTTACATCATACAACATTCGGCATTGCTTCCCGTAGCTGCTCAAGTCTAAGCGCCACGCCAAGGTAGCTAGTCTGCGGCACAGTAAGATAGGCAAGAGCCCTACCTGTATATTGTAGCTAAGTAGTCCCGCTATAGCGAGTTACCACCAGCCTGTGTGACGGTTTCGGTCCCATCAGGGCAACTGCGCATTACTATGAGCGGAGGTGGGCGTTCTCACTTCAATTACCATGGCAGTAGTCTCCCCAACTTATCCCCCTCCCTGTGTAACTGATGGCGATATTTGTGTCTAACAAAGCAGTCTAATCTTTCATATATCTCCCCGACTCAACTTTGGGCCTGAAGAAGTGCCTCGCCTTGCGGCTCCATCGCAAGCTCCCTATGCTGCTACCTGGCCAATGTATCCTCAGCCTCCAACCGTCTCCTTGTGCCCCCAACTCTAGACGGGCATTCCCCTTGCATCACCACCGTTAGCGCGTCCCACTCTAAACTCCTGCCTTTGGCAGATAACTAGTTTGTGGCAAAATAACTTATAACTGTCTCCCTAAACCCTCCCAAAACGTGGTGTGTCTAAAGGTCTCGGGATGTGGGTGCCACAAAGGGTCTCTCGTCCTACCTCTACTCACTCCCCACTACAGCAGTACCGGAGCAGGGTCCGACAAAAGGCGTCCCATGCACACGTCTGCACCGCAGCCGCCTCACTTGAAAGCAAGAAGCGGTCGAGCTACTAGAGAAATCTTGTGCAGGCACATGGCATGTGCATCCCAGCACGCCAGGGTGTGCCTCATGCCAGATGCCAACGTTGCGCAGGCACTTCACCACCTTCCACATAGCAGTTGCCATGTTGGGCTTAGTATGTAGCTTCGAAGGGTGTCTAAGTTCCCATCAAGCACACAGTTAAAGGCTCTCACCCATATAAGGGTTTCTCCCACATACTGAACTAGCAACAAAATGCACCATCATCCACATTCGGGGCATAAACTTTCAGCAAGCAGATCAACATCCCATCTAGTGCTCCAGGCACAACCACATGCCTTCCCGTTACATCTGCCGTGTAACCATACACTCGAAACAGGACTTGTGGGCCACGCAAATTGCCACACCTGGGCATATGTGGAAGTGGCAGAAAGCATCTGCCCTCTCCATTTCTTGTGTAACTTTTGAGTTTCAGGGTCTTATAGGTGTGTCTCTTGCAGTAATGCCACATGCACCCCCTATCTAAGGAGATAAGTCTGTACCATATAACGCTTCACAAAAGAGTTGAGCCCCCGCACATTCCACGGTACAATTTTAAATTGACCCATCACTCTTCACCACAGGACAGCTCAGCTCCATCTGCCTGTTGCCCCGCCATTGTCGCTGCCACCAAAAACCACAATACCATGAAATATAACCCCCCACCCTCCGGGTAAACACAGCAAGAACAATCCTTGCCTCCCCAATCATCATCGACTCCCACAGAGCCCACCCCTTCCTCAACACCATTTAGTGTACAACCGTTATTCCTTCATACCGAACAATAACAGAGGATGTATAATGAATAAAGTGCAATTGAACTACAGTCAGTGCCAGCCACTACCCAGGCAACCTGTAGGCCACGTCCTGCAACGGGTAACCCACTCTCATACAGAACACAGTCAGACTCAGAAGATTACAGTACCAGGCTGAAGAGATGCACCGGCAGCAGTCACGCTATGGTACGGCCTGGTTGCACCCTCCTACCCTTAGCCACTACACACACGCACCTACTCAATTATATACCAGGCATTCCCTTTCACACAACAGATCCACAATTCGCAAAATGACTAATAGAAAGGGAGAAAGAAAAGAAAGAATAAGAAAAGAAAACAAGAAGGAAGGGGTGATAGAACGAAAGAAGTGGAGGGAGGAAGATGGGCGCCCACCTGTGTCATATCAGTACCCATCCCATTCACGCTGTATATGGTCCTGAATTTCGGCCATCAACACACCTACTCGGACCAGCCACCCCGGCACTCCACCGGCAGGGTCAAGTGTACGACCCCCCCACTGGTAGTGAGCAGCATCAGAAACCTGTGACCTACTGTTCCTTTATCCGTTCAGGAGTACTCAGGTTGGGGGATCTCTTCTACTACATCCACCAAACTAGTGTCTGAGTTAGAGGCAGTGACCTCTTTCACCAGGGCTCTCGCAGCCTTACGCTCAGCTTGCAACAATGATGAATCCACTCTCTGCAACAGACGTCCCACATTGTCTGAGTCTGGCCTCTCCAGATCCAAGGAACCATCATAGCACACCACTACTCGTTGGGTCGGACAGGAAAAAGTGAGCACGATACAATCTCCATGGATGACCTTCAATTTAGCTGGATAAAGGAACATATACTAAAGATTCATTGCCCTCAATTTCTGCTTCAGCCAGCCAAAGGACACTCTCTGATGTTGCACCATGCATGTGTAATCGAGGAAGATTCGGATGGTGTGGTTATCGAAAGTGGAATCACCATTTCGACGAGAGGCCCTGAGGATGAAGTCGCAATCCCTATAGTTTAGGATCCTTGCGATGAGTGTATGCGCTGGGGATAACGTCACGGTGGGCTGCGTAAGAGCTTGTTGCACACAATCAATCACAAAATAGAGGACAGTTCGGCCATGGAAAGTGCAGTTGTGATCCAGTTTTTAAGGAAGAGTTCAGGAGCCCTGCCCTCCACTCCATCAGGGAATCCAAAAAATGTAAATTAGATCTCCAGGAGCCGCCCTCCGTGTCCTCAGCTCTCCGCTCCAAGGCCACTGAATTGACAGACAAGTCGGTGAGGGCCGCCTTCAGGCCAGCCACCTCACTCTGCAATTCAGACACAGTTTGTTCAGTGGGAAGAGAATGCCAATGTGCTGAGGTTGGCATGTAAGAGTCCAACATCTGTCTATTTTGGCATTCACCCCTGCACTTGAGGCTTCTATGAGTGAGTATTTAAGCTCCAAAGGGGTCCAATAGCATGTTTTCGCATGGAGGATCTGTCCTCGGCACGCCCCCTGCGCCTTATATTGATCCATCTTCATCTGCTGTGTCCCACTCTGTGGTCTGCCCTTGCCCAGGACAGTACACCCTAAGTCGCAGGGCAGTCGTTAGCGCAATGAGTATGCTAAGTAAGGACCCCTGATGGTCTCCCGCCGCTCTTGTATGTAAAAGTTTGTCTGATGTCCCGAGAGCTAACCGCAGGGGGCTGCCAGAGCCGAGCACTGCTGCCACAAGGACCCACTGGGAAGTATCGAAAACAAACCCAAGGAATAGTATCTACCTCCTTTGTGTGAAAAATGCAGCATTGAGCAGAACATAGTGCCCAAAAAGTATCCAGGAGGCAAAAATGGGGGGGGGGGGGGAAAGCGGATCAGCTGGGGGCCAAATGAAGCACAGGCAGCAGCAGCCAGGTGATGTGCCCAAGGGACTCCCAGCCCCATAGCTCTGTATATGAGTCGCAGAAGTCACCTGGCGTAAAGTTAATGGCCCCAATATGCAGCAGACAAAGTCCGTTACGTGACCAAAGCTCACCACCTTGGCATAGGTGAAGTATCCTGGCAATCACCCAGGGGTACCAGACACAGAAGTCTATCTTCTACCAGGACAGAAATTCTATGGTGGGCCATGCACCAGGACACTCCTCCCAGGTCATATTGCACACTTGTATATACAATAAGCTGGTCAGTACACTGTCACTGCACCCGCAAGTTACAGAGACCAATGCTTCTTTTCCCAAGCAAGAGCAGCCTCGCGCTGTGCTCCGCGTCTTTTCCCTAACTCATGTTCAGATAAGCTTCAGGCTAGTGCGGTCGGGTCAAGGAGGTGGCCCATACGCCTTCGACCAGTCGCGCAGTAGATCAGCAGGGGCTTAATGTACAGCTCCGTCACTGTGCGCTCGACCAATCCATGCCCAGCACCGCCCTTGCCACCAGCCCAGGGTCTACGGGTGGTGCCCAGTGGGCTATCACTCCCGGGGTCCAGACCTCAGGAAGGGCCCAGTCCCTAGCACTGGGCCCCAATTGGGTTTATGTTTTTCAAATACCCTGGCGGCACTAAGCATGACCGGCGGTGGGGTAATTCAAGTAGCAGCACCGCAGCATTAAAGGAAGCGGGTCTATAGCTGATGTCTGGCAACCTGTTCAGGATGGGCTGGGCTGGGCAGCGCCAGTGTGCGTCAGGCCCTGTCTAGGTCCCAGGACCAAAAGGACAAAGGTTCAGTGTCCTTCCCCACAGATTCCTCCTCCTCACAGTCCCCACCCGTATACCGATCTGGGGATGGCGGTGCAGGTACAGAACAGCGGGATGGGCAGGAGAAATGCCAGATTCTGGATGGGCAGTCTGTGGAGCTCCTCAAGCCGCATCCGCTTCCGCCGCCATTTTAGCCACACCCGGTCAGCTTTTTCAATAGGGATGCCTTAGAGATGGCTTATTGGTGATCAGGCAAATTAATCTGTTTTATGTGCCATTGAGCCGACCCTTTCTTTTTTTATTCATACCTAACTGGGTGTTTGGATTAGTGTGACATGTTTATGGGGTGGTCTTGTGATCATAAGGGTTGATCGTATCAATTTTTATCTAGGGTATCAGGGTCCCCCAGTTTTCCGAGACTGTCACTCCTGGTGTGTGCATAGAGGCACCATTGGCGAGTGCTGCTTCCAACCTACACGTGCACTAGGAGAGGGCATGGTTAGTGGTTGAAACGTGTCCCAAGATCATCGGCATGCGGAGTGTGACGAGCCCTTCCCCTGAGGTGCCAGATATCTCGATTCTGCCCTTTCTCTAACGACTTCTTTTTGGGCTAACTTTGAACTCCTTTGGTTGTTATTTTAGCACTTTCCTAGATCTAGCATGATCTGCAATCTCACTTATCATGAGGCAGATGGGGTTGGAAAGTTGTTCCATAGCCCCAAGTACCTCTGATCATGCCATTTTGTGGTGTTCAAGGTCTGGGCTTACTGCCTTCTGCAGATGGTGTATTTAAGGCTTGGTGCTTTGGTTAGTTGCTAGGCCGGATACGGGGTTATGCAAATTCTGCATTGACTTTGCGATCTGCCCTCTCCCAGGCACCCCCCTCTCCCTCGGACCATGTCTTTTCAGTGCACCTGGTTTGTGGCTAGGGACTTCCAACTAGTGGGCATGCTCCTGTCGCTATTTAGAAGGGGTATGACACAGTAACCAGACGTTTGGAGATTTAAAAAATGTAAGGAAAAAAAACACCAGGATCATAAGAACATCTGGGGACATGGGGCCATGGGGCCAAGGTCAAGTGTCAGGAATCACGGGAGATTTCCTCCCTCTACCTCCACAGTGGCTACCATTTTCTCGCTACAAACCCATCTTTCGTCCTGGATCTAAGAATGGAAAAGCTGATGTCCTTTCTAGATTGGATACAGAGAATCAAACCACAGTCATTAATGATCAACAAATCATACCTGAGGAAAAATTTATCGGAATGATTTCGTTGGAACCCTTTGAATAACATGTTCGAAATTCAATGTCGCACCTGGAGATGAAAACTTGGGCCTCCGAGGATCCTCAACGTTTCATACGTAATGGCCTTCCCTACCAAGGTTCCACTCTCTATTTACCCACCAAGGAACTCCAGTTAAAAGCTATGCAGGAATGTCATGACAACCCTCTCGCTGGTCACAAGGGAATTTTAAAAACCGAAGATTTGCTCAAGCGAAGTTTTTGGTGGCCCTTCATGTGCCGAGATGCTCGTCAATATGTTTTGAGCTGAGAACCTTGTGCACGGGGAAAATCAGATAGGCAGGCCCCAAAAGGTCTCTTACAACCCATGCCCACCCCCCCCATATCCTTGGCACACGATTTGATTGTTGACTTACCTTCATCCCATGGTTACGACACCATTCTTGTAGTTGTTGACACCTTTAGTAAAATGGCACACTTTGTTCCCTTCAAGGGGATGCCTACTGCCAAACAATTGTCCCAACTTTTCAATCAACACATCATTCGCCTTCATGGGATTCCTAAAGTACTAATTTCAGACAGGGGCTCCCAGTTTCTCTCACGATTTTGGAAGGCTTACATTCAAGGTGTTAATATTGATCACCGTTATTCCACTAGTTTTCACCCTGAAACAGATGGTCAGACAGAACGCATTAACCAGGAACTAGAACAACATCTCAGACTATATTTGCTAGATGAGGAGGGTGACTGGCCTGACCATTTATGGACTGCGGAGTACGCCTATAATAACGCCCTTAACGTATCCACAGGTTTCTCCCCGTTCTTTATAAACTCAGGCAGACATCCTAATTCCTATGCGAATTTTGATAATTTGAACATCTCTGCTCTTCAAGAGATTGCCTATCAGTTATCTAAGATCCATCAATCTGTGACCCAGAATTTGTCATTAGCGAAGGCCCGTTACAAACATTTTGCTGATCGAAAACGTAGACAACACCCTGGGCTTCATGTAGGGGATTTATTCTGGTTATGTACAAAAAACCTCAAATTTAAGGGTCCCCGTAAATTTCAGCCCCGTTTTATGGGCCCGTACCCAATTGATAAGGTCACTAATCCAGTCACTTATCAACTTTCTCTTCCTGGCACTACCAAGATTCATCCTGTCTTTCACGTATTTCTTCTAAAACCAATTCACCCGGGGTTGCGTAGACTTTCCCCTCCTGATCCTCTGACTCTTCATGGTGAGGTTGAGTATGAAGTCAAATGTATTCTAGACTCAAAGGGCCTGATTCACAGAACAAACTTAAGACAAAATCCTAAACTTACTACCATTTTCGTATTCACAGAAGGCACTTACTCATTTTGGTATTCACAGAAGACACTTACTCATTTCGGTATTCACAGAAGTTAGGAGTCCTAACTTTAGGACTCCTAAATGCCTTCTGTGAATACCGAAAGTCTTAAAATTAAGATTTTTCTCAGTTTAGGAGTCCTAAAGTTAGGAGTTCTAACCATACTATTACTAAACTGAGAAAAATCCTAATTTTAAGGCTTTCGGTATTCACAGAAGGCATTTAGGAGTCCTAAAGTTAGGAGTCCTAACTTTACTACTACTAAATTGAGAAAAATCCTAATTTTAAGACTTTCGGTATTCAAAGAAGGCATTTAGGAGTCCTACAGTTAGGACTCCTAACTTCTGTGAATACCGAAATGAGTAAGTGCCTTCTGTGAATACCAAAATGGTAGTAAGTTTAGGATTTTGTCTTAAGTTAGTTCTGTGAATCGGGCCCTAAATTCGTTTGTAACAAACTTTTCTATCTCATTGATTGGACTGGCTATGGTTCTGATGAACGTTCCTGGGAAAGGAGTACTGATGTCCATGCTCCTCGTCTAATTAAAGCATTCCATGCCAAATTCCCTAATAAACCTCGTCAGGAGGAAACCCCGTTGGGAGGGGGTACTGTCAGGAATCACGGGAGGTTTCCTCCCTCTACCTCCACAGTGGCTATCATTTTCTCGCTACAAACCCATCAAAGAGCAAGTAATCCCTTTAGTTGGAGTAATTGTTGGCACCGCAGAAATTCCAACATGGCTGCCAACATTCTGACACTGCAACAGCACACCGCTGTTTAGCAGTCTAGTGTTTTTAGCATCAACTGCCTGAGGAATGTTCTTCAACATTCCTCTGTGCACTTCACTGAGGAATTCATAGGAAGAGCACCTGTTATTCAAGCGTCGTGGAAGTTAGTCAGGGTAGTCGCGTTTTCCACGGGGTTAGATTCGCCGGTCAACATACATACTAAAAGAAAAAAGGTTAGCACGTTTAATTCTCCTTATGAAAAAAAGAAAGAAACTAAAATATTCTGTGAGGAATTAAATAGGTAAAAGTTGGCTTATATTATTGCTAGCCGGTAAATGAAAAATTCTTGTGGTGTTTAATTTCATAGACACTTAGCCAGTCTTCTAGGCAGTTCGGAACAGTCATAGTACCTGGCTGGCGCTGGCGTGATTTCTCTCCACGCAGCGTCTGTCAGGAGATTCCGAAGGTTGCAGGGCATTTGTTGTTTGGAATGCGGGCACTGCAAACCTTCGTGCCGCATTGGGATTAATGAAAATCTGAACGCGCCCGTGCGGAGCCTCCTCTGAAGGCTCTCGCTATATTCCAAGAATAATCAAATAAAAAGAGCAAGAATGCGAGAGGTTGCCAGCTCGCAGCATTTCTAAGAAATAAAAAAATAACTAACTCGAGTCCACAGAAGAACTCCGTGTTCGTGATCTTGTGCAGTCAAGAGGGAAATAAAAACACTTCGACACAAGGTCATCTAGGGCATAAGTGTAATTAGCTAAGAAAGCTCAGGCTGTGGTGAGCTCGTATTGGGAACGCTGATGTATAGGGCCTCCCTAAATTCGAAGCTTCACAATAAATATTGATTCTAAGTTTATGTAGCAGATGAGTCAGGATTAAATTCCTGTTATTCCAATATTAAGGATTCGCATTCAGTTCTTTACAGTGAGTAGGCTAAAAGAAAGGAACAATTAAATCACATGCACAAGTCAAAATAATAGAAGTTCATACTCACCAATTATTTCTCACCTCACGGCAGTGAAAGATCAGGAGCTGAAGAAACCTGAAAAAAGACAAGCAAGAGAACTGAGCGAAGACTTCTCAAACTGTAATCTACAAACAAAAAGAAGTAAGAAGGGGGGCAAGCCCAAAACTCCTTCCCGGTAAGATAAGTAATTCACAGTTAACATTAAAAGTAAGTTTAAGGTTTCCACAGAAAATTTATGAATGCAATTGTTTAATCTAGACGGAGAGTAAGAAAAAGACGAAGCTGTACAAGCAGAGTTTTGAAGCTGTCTCTTCTCTGTCCAAACCCCTTTCCCCCTTTAGAACTTACCTGCAATGGAATTCTAAAAGCCTAGCAGGGAGGGTTCTGAAGGGGGCATTGGTACTTAGCGTCATTCTGCTCCTGTGTGATAAACATAGATTGGAGGTACAGGCCTGACATCAAGAACCCTCGCTAAACTTTGCCTTGGGGTGATGACTGGACCGGGACTGCCTCGAAATTCTGGGACTTCTGGCTAAACTGGAGAACCTCCTGACTAACTCGATGCAAGACACCTGACCTTCTGGTCTGGATACTGCTCTCCCAGCGCACAGCTCCACCGTGAGTGCCTCTGCCCAGCACCGCTCTCACCGCGGTTTGAGGCCCTGTGCCTTGCACGCTCCAGTCTCTTCTTCGGACTTCCTATGCTTTTTTAGCAGGCTCACTCTGCGCCTGCCCGCTTTCCTCTCTGTTACCCGTTTCCTTTTATTTCTTAAATTTTTCTCCCTTTTTTCCTTATATTTTATTTCCCCTGCTTGTCAGCCTCCGTTTTCTGGCTGGTTTTTCCCGCTGCTGCTACCCCCGTGGCCTCTCCCGCCTCCCAGCTGTACCGCCCCCCCCACCCAACAGCTACTTAATGGCAGCCGCTGGAGCCCGCGAAGCAAACGTACGCAGCATGCTCCCCACTGGTGCAGAAGGCGCGCCTAAAGCAAGCCTGCCTGCGCCTGTCCGTGACCCGACCACGACCAGCACCAGGAACCCTGGTCCTCCAACCCGCCAGCGCTACCGCTTCTCGTCTCTCTAAACACTCAACTTCGGCAAGAACAACTGCAAGCTCTACTCAATTCTCAACACCAACGGACCCTTCACCTGCTGACACTCCTTCACCTTGGCCAAGACCCAGGACACACTTCTACCCTGCAGCAACAACTCCATTGCACCCTAAACCCTGCAATGTATCCTACTCAACGTCCGCTCCCTCCACAGAACACGCCGCGGAAATTTTGGACCTCCTCGACAGCACCACTCCTGACTTCACCTTCCTTACCTAAACCTAGACTAACACAGCCTCGAGACCTGACTTTGTGTTTGCCATTTCCGAAGCCTACAAGATCACCTGGAAGGACCGCCCCAGGAGGAGGCATAGCCATCGCTCACAAGTCCAACCACGAGTAGAGCACCTACACTGACGGGCCCACAGACCTGATGGAATACCTCCATTTCAAGATACAGACCAACCTGTAAACCACCCTCTGAGGCACCCTTATCTATATACCTTCCAGAACCAACGCACCTTTCTCAGACTCCATCACGGACATCAGCACCCCGCAAGCCATCACCTCCACCAACTACACCTTGCTGGAAGAGCTCAACTTCAACCTCGACAACCTCCAAGAATGTGAGAAGGTGGCCTGAAATATGCTGTCCACTAGTTCTAGTGGGCACCTTGTATCAGTCCAAACAACCCCTTATGGTGATTGGTTAAAGACAACCTTTATTGAAAGCTATCCTAGTGGTAGCTATGAAGAGCAACCTTCAGGCTAAGTCTTGAAGGAATGTAAAGCAGCTTGTTTTACCAGTCTATAATCTCTTGAATGACCAAATGAAAGGACAACCACACCAGGTATATGTTAAAAATATATGTATTTAAGATAACACACACCCCTCTAGTCTCTTTATGAGGCTGGAGTTCAAAGTACTTAAGTTACAAGTCAGTATTCAACAGTAAAAGCACAAATACACGTTTGGGCCCTAGGGGCGTACCAAACCATATACCAATATAGTGGTGTAAGAACCACGACTGAACTAGACACAAGGCCTAGAGCCTGTAAAAGTGGTTGGACCACAAGGAACCACCCAAGGTAGTGACACAGGGGACCCACGGGGGACACGTGCAGTGAGAGAACACAGCCGCGTATCGCCGTTAACTTATATGGGGAAAGTCGTGGTTGGAAATTAAGGGGCAGATTTATGTTTGACTTGCGCCTCATTTACGCCGCCGTTGCGTCACTTTTGTGACGCAGCAGCAGCGCAAATCCTGCGCCATGGTGCGGGGTATTTACAACGTGACGCATCTGGGAGATGCGTCACGTTGTAAAGCCCTGCGCCACATGTAGGCGTTCCAGGGCAGGTGGGGGCGTTCCGGCGCAGGAACGCCTCCTAAAAGTGGCTGAGTGAAATCTACAAGATTTCACTCAGTCACTTTTGAGCCCATGCTGCGTCAAAACCCTGCGCCTGCTTGAAGCAGGCGTAAGGATTGACGCAGCATTGTGAAGATAGGGCCCTCCAGAGCATTGCTGGAGCTGCGTCGCGCTTGCGACGCAACTCCAGCAATGCGTCACTTTTACGGCACAGATGCGTGGCGCATCTGTGCTGTTTTTGCCCCATGGTGCGCCGCATTATAAATGCGGCGCATCCAAGGTGGCGGAGCTGGGGCGCACAATAACTGGCGCATCCCTGCTGATATGCAGGGATGCGTCAGTTATTATAAATATGCCCCTCAGAGTTTAAAGACACTTAGAGGATGACTACGAGCGAACCCTTTTGGACTTAGAGGTGTCTAGGGCCAACACCCACGGGAGCACTGGAGTACTCGAGTTACCTCGCCCAGGGAAGCCGGGTGCATAGGTGTCAAATGGTGTTGGGTCGCGTCGCTGTCGTCAATGGAAGCTGCTCAAGAAGTGCTCCTGCCATGAAGAGGAGAAGTGTTCGAAGCGATCCAAGGCCGGATCGAGGATGGAAGGAACCTGAAAGCAGAGGGGACAGAGTCTGGGTCACTTACCAGTGACCAGGGGCACGATAGTCCAATGCCCACAGATGTTGGGTGCTTCAGGTGAGTTGACGGGTGTCTTGACTCTTCAGCCATGAGGACCAGGAGGCGTCTGTCGAGTGCTGTGGTGTCGGCGGCCAGATTGGATCCAACAAGCCTTGGCAACGGCAAGTCACTTGGAAACAGAGAAAGGACGTTGGTGCACACCAGCAAGGTCTGAGGGACTCACCCAGCGAGGGTAAGTCAGGGCACGTCTGGAGCAACCAGGAAAGCCCAATCAGAAGAGGAGTTGCCTTCATGGGTACCTACTAGCCAATGGGCTAGCGATCACGAAGGAGCCTCGAGCGGTCGCACTTGAAACTGGCCCATGGGTCACTCGTGGAGTGGAGGCCAGCAATCTTCAGTGCAGGAGGTGCTCAAGGCTGGGGCTACTCGGAGCCCAAAGCACAAATTCGAGGAAGACCAGGAAGATGATGGATCAGCACAAGATCACAGTGTCCAGGGGTCATGGTTCCACGTCACCCATGTTAGCCATGGGCCTCAGCTTTGCTGTGGACTCGGGGTAGCCTCGGGGAAGTCTGGAAATCTACCTCTGGGGATGCAGAGACTTCGGCGTCCAGCGGGAGCTTCACAATTGCAGACTGGACAGTTGCTGTTTTGGTGCCTGCCAAGCAGGGGAGTCACTCCTTGACCCAAAGGGAGATTTCTTCAGTCTTCTAGTCGAAATAGAAAGTCGAATGTCCAGGATATATGTTATAGAGTTTCGTCCAGGGTAATCTAAAGTCGCAAGGACTGGGTTCCCATAATTATACAAAGTTTGGGGGTTGGACATACTCTAGGGATCCACCTATGGGAGGGTTTGGAAAGAGGGGTGGTTACACCCATTTCCTTTGTTCAGTTTTGTGCCAGCGCTGGGGCAGGTAGCCCTTGCAACCGGTTTGAGCTGGACTATGCAATGGGACACCAAGTGTGCCACCAGTGCAGGATTTCACCAGAGAGTGCTCCCGCCCAGCCCCAATACACATCTCCCTGTCTGGGGAGGTGGTTACACCTCCCTGGTACAGGAAACCTATTGTCCAGGCCTCCCCTGCCGGAGTTTCGGTCAGCAGCAGGAGGCCAGACCCGTGTCTGTGGCAGTGGCATCCATTTTGTGATGTCAGGCTGTAGCAAGTCTTTACGGGGTAGACCAGTTTGAACATGTCTCTCCCTCTAGAAGGGTGGAATGCTACCCCCGCCACCAGAACTGGCGGGGGGGGGGGGGGTAGTATTCCAAAGCGTTTGATACCAAACACAACATGTTTCCGTGCAGCCATCCCAAAGTTAGCATTTACCACAAGGTTATAATGCACTTAAGAGTATATGGTCAGGCTGCACCACAAACAGCATCAGAGGAGGCACTCCAAACGCTGCAGAGGGGCTCAGCTCATGCAAGGGCACCCTCTCACATAAAAACCAAGCACTCTGCCTTCAGGATTGTTAAGGCATGCCATAGGAGTGACTTATAGGTTTTATATGTGTGTGCAATGGTAATAATATAGGTAGCCTATACCACAGTAAAGGGGGCAAGCACCACCTTCCCCAGGCTGCAGTAGCAGACCTGAGGTGCCATTTTGGAGTGCTTCCCAGGGGTGGCATAATACAGGGTTCAGCCCCTGGTAGACCTCGGAGGTACCTATGCCCTAGGTACATAGTATACCATATACTAGGGGCTTATAAGGCACTCCAGAATCCAATTAGATATGTACCTAATGTACATGGAAACCATTTTAGAGAGGAAGCAGCTAGGCTGTGGTCCTGATTAGCAGGGCCACGGCCAGACTAAGGTCGAAAAACAGTGAAACACCAGCAAAAAGTGAGGGTACCCATGTGAAGCAGATCCTACTCTCCTACAAAGACCCCAACTCCACCTTCCTCCTGGCCAACCTCCTAGACAACATCAGACTCAAACAGATCGTACCAGAGCCCATGCACTCAGCAGGACTGTGAGGAGGACCTGGATATCACCCCGCCCATGACCCTTGTGGAAACCCCTAACATAGCGAAGCTACCTCTCGCTAGCCAGGGTCCAGCACAGACAGGGTTAACCTCCTTCGGTCCCTCTCCTTCGCAGGACCAAGAACGCCCTTCCCGAGGTGTCGGCCAATGGCGGAAGACGTCGTGGGCTGTAGGGGCGGACCCTCGCGCTGAAAACCAGGAAGACGCCGAGATAGAGGGGGGCGTGAGAAAGGTGCCGGGAGAAGAAGAGCGAAACAGTGGAGCAGACGAAAGACCAGGAAGAGAAGCAGACGAAAGACCAGGACGAGAAGCAGACGCAAAGCCCGGACGAGAAGCAGACGAAGAGCCAGGACGAGAGGCGGACGAAGAGCTCCAGCCCTCCGGAGGAAAAGGCGACGCTGAGCGGGAAGAGTGGTCCGAAGAGTGGTGGACACCCCCGGAGGACGCCATCACACCGCCACAGCTCCGGAGAGCTGTGGCTCCAGGGGTACGTGGAACAGGGCAGGGGACAGAGACATAGGGAAGGGGAGGCGAGTCTGGGAGACTCGGGGCACTCAGGGACGTGAGGTAGTCACAAAACTCCTCTGTCGTACACATCATCCTATCTTCCCCGTTTTGTCTTTCTTTTTTTGTCATCTTCTTTTGTGGGTCTCTGTTACGGCGGTCGTTCCCTTACTCCTGTTCCACTTGGACGTTATTTTTTTGTGTGGACCCTTTCTTACTTCCCCCCCCCCCTTTTTGTAGAACCGGTCTTCCAAGGATTCTTGCCTGCCACACCCCTTCACTTCCTCAGTGGTGCTCTAAAACCTACGGTGGTGGAATACAACACTTTTCATGTTGGCCTACAACAGTCGAGGCAACCCTACTGATTGTCCTTTCCTTTTTTCTTTTGTACTCCGGGGTTGTGCCAACATCGCTCCAACAACGGGAGAAGACCACCCCTCACCAAACCAACGGGAGAAGACGACATCCAAGCCCCAACCTCTATACCTCACCGCTTAATGGATTTTGTTGTTTTGTTTGTTTTTCAATAAATGCAGCCATCATTCAGCCCTACCCAAGACCTCCTCGCTTTACTTTCCGCCCATCCCTCTCACAAGGACACACCCTCGACCTCATCTTCACAGCAGGAAACTTGATCACCTTCAGCCACACCTCCGAACTCCCATGGACGGACCATTGTTGCATCCTTTTCACCTTCAAAACAAACATCACCAGGAAACATCCACACCAACTACTGTGCAGGAATTGGAACAAGATCTCGGACGACCAGCTCATCGCCTCCCTCAGCAGCTCCGCTCGCACCCCCATGACGACCCAACCACCGCCGCCCGCACCCTACACAACTGGATCACCTACTGCGCCAACACCATCGCTCCCCTAAAGAAAACTTCCAACCCTCACGCCAAGAAAGGCAGCTGGTTCTCCAACGAACTCCGAGAATCTAGACAAACCTGCAGATGCCTCGAAAAGCTATGGAGGAACTCCAAAACCACAGCAGACCTCAACAACTTCAAAGCAGCTACCATCGCCCACCACAAATATATAGATACTCAAGGAAGAAAGCACTCCAGGACAGAATCTCCACCCATGCACACAACAGCAAGGAAACTCTTCTGCATCTTCAAAGAGTTCGCCCAACCCAACAGTGAGACTACTGACATCCCACCCTCCCAGGACCTCTGCGACAGACTCAGCGCCTTCTTCCATCACAAAATCAAAACTATCTATGACAACTTTGACGACAACAACCTACACGCGGAACCAACAACCACCATTCCCTACACCACACAACCAACACTTGACAGCTGCACCACCTTGAGCACTGAAGATACCTTGAAGACTATGAAGTCAACCCACTCTGGGGGCCCCCACGGACCCCTGCCCCCACCACATCTACCACATAGATCACCCACGAGCTGCGACAAATCATCAACTGCACCTTCGAGACCGACTCCTTCCTCAATGACTGAAAACACGCCAAGATCAATCCTCTCCTGAAAAAACCCTTGGCGGACCCTACCTATCTCAAGAACTTCAGACCGATCTCCTTACTCCCGTGTCTGGCGAAAGTAATTGAAAAAGCCATCAACAGTCAACTCGCCTCCTTCATAGAAGAAAACAACATCCTTGACTCCCAATCAGGCTTCAGGAAGAATCACAGCACTGAAACCGCCCGTCTCGCCAGGACAGATGACATCCGCTCCCTCCTCAACAGAGGAGAAACTGTGACCCTCGCATCCTGGACCTCTCCGCTGCGTCTCACACCGCACCCTAGCCCGCAGACTCCATGACACAGGAATCCAAAACAAAGCCCTTGACTGGATCTAATCACTCCTCTCCGGCAGAATGCAGCGGGTCAGACTCCCTCCCTTCCTCTTGGAACCCTCACTGACAACCTGCGGAGTCCCCAAGGATCCTCCATCAGCACCACCATGTTCAAGGTCTACATGGCCCCGCTCGCATCCATTGTCATATCAAATGGACTCAGAATCGAATCCTACGCAGTCAACACCCAACTCATCCTCTCCCTTTCCAACGAACGTAACATCTTCAAACAACTTTCAAGAAGGAATGGAAGCAGTCGCCAGGTGGATGAAGGACAGCTGCCTACAACTCAACATGGACAAAACTGAAGTACTCATCATGGGCCCACACCTCTCTGCCTGGAACGACACTTGGTGACCCCCTCCCACCCTCTGGAACCCACCCTCCCCCCACAGACCACGCACGCAAACTCGGAATCATTCTGACTCCGAACTCAAAATGGACCGTCAAATCAACGCTCTCACCTCTTCCAGCTACCATATGTGAGAAGTTGGCCTGGCATATGCTGGTCACTAGTTAGAGTGGCCACCTTGCACCAGTCCAATTCGACTCTTATGGTAGATAGGTTTAAGACAACCTTTTAAAGAAAGCTATCCTAGTGGTAGCTGTGGAGAGCAGCCTTCAGGCTAAGTCTCTGAGGAATGTAAAGCAGCTTGTTTTACATTATAATCTCTTGAATTACTAAATGAAAGGACACCACACAGGTATATATATCAAATATATATGTATTTATTTCTAGACACACTCTACTAATCTCTTTATGAGATTAGAAGACAAGTACACATTCAAATGTCAACAGTTCTCAATAAATTAAGCACAAATATGGCTGGAGCCCTAGGGGCGTACCAGACCATATACTAAAAAAATGGGTTAACAAAGACGACTTGCAAAATGACAAAGCCCAGGGCCTTGGGAATCGCTGGGGCTTCACTACTGCAGTGTTAGCAGGTAAGTAACAAGCCCACGGGAGACGCGTGTTTCCTATTAGTTTCAATGGGGAAAGTCACGGTTTGTATTTTAAAGTTTTAGGGCACTTCTAGGAAGTCATCAAGCAAACCACTTACAAGGTAAGTATTTCGAGAGCCAACACACACTTGGGCACCGGAGTGCACGAGTTACCTCACCCAGGGAAGCCGGGTGCATAGGTGTCTTTTGGTGTCGGGTCGAGATGCTGTTTTCAATGGAGATCACTGAAGACTTGCTGCTTGTGACGACTGGAGAGGCGCCCGCTGGAATCCGAAGGTGGATTGAAGATGAGGAAGGCCTGAAAATTGAGGGGACAGGGTTCAAGGTCACTTGCCAGTGACCGGTGGCCAGCAAGATGGATGACCACCGATGTTGCGTCGATTCAGGTTGCTGATGGAGTTTTGTCTCTTCGCTCACGAGGTCCAGGAGAGATCGACGATAACCAGCAGCTGGATTCGGAGTGTCCCACGACGTCTGCAGCTGATGAAGGTGTCGGCAACCGGATTGGTGCCAACAAGCCTTGGCAACTGCAAGTCTTGTGTAGACTGAAGATGGACGATGATGCAGACCAGGAAGGTCTGATGGACTCACCCAGCGAGGGTAAGTGAGGGCAGGCCTGGAGCAACCAGGAGAGCCCTTGAAGTCGATGGGAAAGTCTTCGTGGGGGTCACTAGCCAATGGGCAAGCAACCGCGAAGACGCCTTCACAGGAAAAACCTCACAGAAGCCCACGGCCACTCGGGGTGAGGTAGGCAGCTGATTTTTGGTATACGACCTGCTGAAGACTTGGGCCCCAAATCGTCCAATGCACAACTTCGTAGATTGTTGTTTAGGGTTTGCACTCCACAATAGTGCACGGTCCCCGGGTATTGCTGTTCCTCGTCACTCGTGGGGTCCACTCGCCACAGCTTCGCTGGGGACTCACAGGGGCCGTCGAGAAGTCAGGAAATCCACTTCCGGGGCAGCAGGGACTTCGAACTCCGGCTGGAGCGGTAAAAGTTTGCAACCATTGATTCAAGTTACTGGTGCCTGCCAAGCAGGGGAGTCACTCCTTGACTCCAAGGGAGATTCTTCTGTCTTCCAAAGGCAGTGGAACATCGAAGGGCCAGGATTCTTCTTTGTAGAGTGTCGTCCAGGGTTATCTGAATTGCATTGTCAATGATTAGTATCTTATAGTAAAGATATGGGAGGGACTAGCTCTTTGACCACTCCTCTAGGAGGGTCAGGGTAGTGGGTGGTTACACCCACTTCCCTTTGTACAGTTTCACGCCAGAGCAGGGGCAGGTAGCCCCTGAACCGGTTTGAGCTGGCATATGCACATAGGAGCCTACTGCTCCCCCAGTGCAGGACTTCAAAGCACTCTAGGAGTGCACCCACCCAGCGACAATACACTAAATCCTGTCTGGGAGGTGGTAACACTTCCCTGTGACAGGATACCTTTTGTTGAGCCTCCTCCACTGCGAGTTTCGGTGAGCAGCAGGAGGGCAGCCCAGTGTCTGTGCTGGTGGCATCCATTTTGTGATGCCAGGGCTCTTTTAGATTTCTACCGTTTAGTACAGTGGGTACATGTCATCCCCTCTAGAAGGGTGGGATCATACTCCCACACCAGTTACTGGTGTGGGGGTATGATTCCAAGTTGTTTGACACCAAATACGACATGTTTTGATGCAGTCATCCCAAAGTTAGCATTTGCCGCGAGGTTATAATGCACTTAAGAGTATATGGTTTAACCGCATCCACAAACAGCAGCAGAGAATAGACTCTGCCAGCTGCAGAGGGGTCCTGCTCATGCAGAAGCACCCCCTCACATAGTAAACCAAGCACCCTGCCCTCAGCATTGATAGAGCCTGCTATAGGGGTGGCTGATAGGTTTATATGTGTGTGTATGGTGAGATATAGGAACCTATACCTCAGTGAGGAGTGCTAACACTACCTCACACAGGCTGCAGTAGCAGGCCTGTGGTGTCAGATTGTGAATGCTTCCCAGGGGTGGCATAAGATATGCTGCAGCCCCTGGTAGGCCTGTGAAGTACCAATGCCCTAGGTACCTAAGGTACCATATACTAGGGGCTCATAAGGTACCACAGTATCCAATCACTAGTGCATCTAATATGCACACCAAGTTGTTTAGAGAGATCAGTGAGACTGGGGCCCTGATTAGCAGGGACCCAGCCAGACTATAGACAGAAACCAGTGTATACATCAGAAAAAAAGTGGGGGCAACATAAGTGTAGATCCTACTCTCCTACACAATCCCCCCCCCCCCCCAAACGCAGGGACATTAAACTAACCTTGACCAGTTGAGTCTTCATGTTCTAAGTGGAAATACCTTGAGAGTCCATCTGCATTGGCATGTTGGGTCCCAGGTCTATGTTCCACTGTATAGTCAATCCCCTGTAGGGAAATGGACCACCTGAGCAGTTTAGGATTTTCACCTTTCATCTGTTTGAGCCATAGGAGGGGCTTATGGTCAGTCTGAACTACGAAGTGAGTGCCAAACAAGTATGGCCTCAGCTTCTTCAGGGCCCACACCACAGCAAAGGCCTCCCTCTCAATAGCTGACCAACGTTTCTCTCTAGGGGTCAGCCTTCTGCTTATGAAAGCTACTGGCTGGTCTTGACCTTCATCATTAAGTTGACAGTACAGCTCCCACACCCAGCTCTGAAGCATCTGTTTGGACAATGAACTTCTTTTTGTAATCTGGACTCTGTAAAATGGGGGCAGTGCACATTGCCTGCTTGAGGTCATCAAATGCCTTTTGACAGCTAGCTGTCCACTGAACCTTTTTTGGCCTTTTGTTGGAGGTCAGATCATTTAAGGGGGTCACTATAGATCCATATCCCTTAAAAAACCTCCTGTAATACCCAGTCAGGCCTAAGAAGGCTCTCACCTGTGTCTGGGTGGTTGGCGCTACCCATTCCATTATGGTGTGGATCTTGCTCTGCAATGGTTGAATCTGGCCTCCACCAACAAGGTGGCCCAGGTACACAACCTGACTCTGCCCTATCTGGCACTTTGTAGCCCTGATAGTGAGGCCTGCTTTCTGCAGGGCCTCCAGTACATTCTTGAGGTGAACCAGGTGATCCTGCCAGGTGGAACTAAAGACAGCAATATCATCTAGATGAGCTGAGCAATAAGTTTCCATACCAGTCAGAACTTTATTCACCAACCTCTGAAATGTGGCAGGTGCATTCTTCAAACCAAAGGGCATTACCACAAAGTGATAGTGCCCACCAGGGGTCGAAAATGCTGTTTTGACCTTGGCATTATCAGCTAACTTGATTTGCCAATAGCCAGCTGTAAGGTCAAATGTACTGAGATACTTGGCTGAGACCAAAGTGTCTATTAGTTCATCTGCCCTTGGGATTGGGTAGGCATCAGTCCTGGTGACTGCATTGAGGCCCCTGTAGTCAACACAAAACCTCATCTCTTTCTTACCACCCTGGCTGTGAGGTTTTGGCACAAGGACTACTGGGCTAGCCCAAGGGCTATCTGAGGGCTCAATAACACCTAGCTCCAACATTTTCTGGACTTCAGTCCTGATACAATCCCTGACATGGTCAGGTTGCCTGTAGATTATATTCTTAACAGGCAGACTGTCTCCAGTGTCCACCTCATGGGTGCACCAGGAAGTCTGACTTGGGGTCAGGCTAAACATATGTCTGAACTGCTGTAGCACTTGTCTACATTCAGTTTGCTGATGTTCAGTGAGGCTGCTTGCCAAGGCAACACCATCAACTGACCCATCAGCAGGGTTCTGTGAGAGAAGGTCAGGGAGAGGGTCACTCTCCTCCTCCTGGTCCTCATCAGTTGCCATGAGCAAGCTCATGTCAGCCCTGTCCACATATGCCTCAAGTCTGTTGACATGGAGCAACCTAAGGGGGCTCCTGGGAGTGCCAAGATCTACCAAGTAGGTGACCTCTCCCTTTTTCTCAACAATTGTATGGGGGCCACTCCATTTGTCCTGGAGAGCTGCTGGGGCCACTGGCTCCAACAACCACACTTTCTGGCCTGGCTGATAAACAGTCAAGACAGCCTTTTGGTCATGCCAAGCTTTTTGTAGTTCTTGGCTAGCCTCAAGGTTTTTAGTGGCCTTCTTCATATACTCTGCCATCCTGGAGCAGAGACCAAGTGCATCCTGTTTGGGAGGTCTGAGAGGTAACTCCCATCCCTCCTTCACCAGACATAAGGGTCCTCTAACAGGGTGTCCAAACAGAAGTTCAAAAGGGCTGTAGCCAACCCCCTTCTGAGGAACCTCCCTGTATGCAAACAGAAGGCAGGGAAGTAAAAGGTCCCATTTTCGCCTAAGCTTTTCTGGGAGGCCTTTAATCATTCCCTTTAGGGTTTTGTTGAATCTCTCACCTAACCCATTGCATTGTGGGTGATAGGGAGTAGTGAATTTTTAGTTTACACCACACTCCTTCCACATTGCAGTTAGATATCCTTACATAAAGTTAGAACCTCTGTCAGAGATGACCTCCTTTGGAAAACCCACTCTGGAGAAGACTCCAATGAGGGCTCTTGCTACCACAGGAGCTGTGGTAGTCCTTAGGGGTATTGCTTCTGGATACCTGGTGGCATGATCCACTACCACCAGTATAAATCTGTGCCCAGATGCAGTTGGTGGGTCAAGGGGACCAACAATGTAAATTCCTACCCTTTCAAAGGGAACCCCCACCACAGGTAGTGGTATCAGGGGGGCCTTTGTTGTGCCACCTGACTTGCCACTGGCTTGGCAAGTGACACAGGAGCGACAAAACTCCTTGGTGTCCTCAGACATGTGTGGCCAATAAAAATGTGGTACAAGCCTGTCCCAGGTCTTGTTTTGGCCTAAGTGTCCTGCCAAAGGGATGTCATGTGCTAGGGTCAAGAGGAACCCCCTAAACTTCTGAGGTATTACCAACCTCCTGGTGGCTCCAGGGGTAGGATCTCTAGCCTCAGAATATAGGAGCTCCTCATCCCAATAAACTTTATGGGACCCACTAGCACTCCCAGCAGCCTCAGCAGCAGCCTGCTGTCTGAGGGGTTCAAGAGTGGGGCAGCACTGTTGCTCTCTGCTCAGATCTTCCCTGGAAGGTCCCCCTGCCCCCAAGAACTCAACCTGACCAGGCTCAAGTTCCTCTGGGGCAGTTCCTTGTTCAGGATCTGCTTCTCCTCCCTCAGGAGGGGAATCTGAGACAGAGGGGAAGGCCCAGCCTTAATCCTACTGCTCCTCCTCTTGGGTAGCACCTGGTCCATAGTTTCAGGATCCAGAGCTGGTTCACCTTTATGCATTCTGGCTTGTGACCTGGTCACAGCAAATACCTCTGCAGGTATGCCCAACATCTCAGCATGAGTCCATAATTCTACTTCAGACCAGGCCGAAGTCTCAAGATCATTACCCAACAAACATTCGACAAGGAGGTCTGCACTGACTACTACCTTTTTGAGGCCAGTTACCCCCTCCCCAGGAGAAATTCACAACTGCCAGGCTATGGTTGGTCCTGGTGTTGCTTGCATTGGTTACCTGGTACATTTCACCCAGGATGATCTGTGCTGGGTCCACCAGGTCCTCTGTCACCATGGTGACACTAGCACCTGTGTCCCTAAATGCCAAAGCCTCTTTGCCATTTATGATAGGCTGCTGTTTGTATTTGCCCAGGTTACTGGGGCTCACTAGGAATGACATATCAAGGTCTCCTGACTAGGCCAGAGTCCACATCAGAACCCAGGGTCAACCCTACTACACCCTTATTCGGAGTACTACCTCCACCAATGACTGCACTAGGGGGAACAGTTGCCTTAGGGGCTGGAGTGGTGCTGGTTTGGTCTTTGGACTTGGTACAATCAGAAGTCCAGTGCCCTTTCTGTTTACAGAATTTGCACCAGGGCTTCTTTTGGCCTTTTCCCTTTGCACATTGTGACTCCCCACCAGATGCAGATTTTTGGGGCCCTTGTGAAGACTTCTGGTCTTTTGACTTATCCCCACCTTTATCTGAGCCTTTAGGATCTTGCTTCTTAGTGCCACCACCTTGGTTCTGGGTTTTCTGCCTCACCCTGGTTCTGACCCATTTGTCTGCCTTCTTTCCCAATTCTTGGGGAGAGGTCAGATCAGAGTCCACCAGGTACTGATGCAACAACTGGTTTTGGAAATTATTAAAGATCTGTTCTCTCATAAGATTATACAATCCCTTAAAATCAGTTACTCTACTACCAACCAGCCAACCTTCTAGAGCCTTGGTTGCACAATCAACAAAGTCAGTCCAATCCTGAGTCTGTGCTTTCTGGGTGTCTCTGAACTTCAACCTGTACTGCTCAGTGGTTAAGCCAAACCCATCTATCAAAGCACTCTTCAGGGCTTCATAATCATTAGCATCCTCTTCTCTAACAGTGAGGAGCTTGTCTCTACCTTTATCTGAAAAGGAGAGCCACAAGATTGCTGCCCACTGTTTCTGGGGGACCTGTTGAGCTCTACAGGCCCTCTCCATAGCAGTTATCCATTTGTGGATATCATCCCCACTCTGGTAGGGAGGAACAACCTTGGACAGGTTCCTATGGTCTGGAATGTAATCTCTGCCTCTAGGGACACTGTTGCTGCCACCAGGGGTTTCTAACCCCTCTTTTCTAGAAGCTCTCTGGAGCTCAAAGGCTTCTCTATCTAAGGCCAATTGCTTGGTTCTGAGGGCAAGCCTAGCTTCCTCATACTGGAGCATCTTGTGCCTTCTTTCAGAGGAGGTCTCTCTTGAAAAGTTTGAGTTCCTCTGTTGAACAGATTCTCTTCCAGAGTGATATGAATGGTCAGAGTCCCTTGAGAGGGACCTTGGCCAAAATCCCTCTCTTTCAGCTCTCTTAAGGAGAATTCCTCTGTTCTGTTCAGACTTTTCTAAGTCTGGCCCTTCAACCTCAGTTTCCTGGTCATCCTGATTTTCATCATCAGACCCAGAGACTATGATTGACCCACCCCCTGATGCAGACCCACTAGCTAATAGAGCTAGTCTAAGATCATCTGCTACTAACAGATCTATCAGGTGTTGTGAGGAGGGACTCCTGCCTACCCTCAGTTTCCTTTCAAAGCATAATGCCTTCAGTTCAGTGTACGCTATATCTTTGTACTGAGATGGGATGGACCCACTGGCTCCACCCTGGTAGGACATACTAGTGTTGTGCAGTGTTGTACTACCTACACTAGTTGAGGCCTACTGAACCTAGCTTGAGCTGTAGCAAGGGTGTGCTTAGCCCTTCACAAACAGCTCTAAGTTCTGTAGAACTTATTGATACTAGCTTGACTTTATATGTACCTTGAGTACCTTAAGTGGTTTTCAGTTAGTAATTCAAATAGAGATTTTCTGGTAAAACAATGGCAAGCTGGAATCCCACACGCTGCCCACCAATGTGAGAAGTTGACCTGGCATATGCTGGTCACTAGTTATAGTGGCCACCTTGCACCAGTCCAATTCGACTCTTATGGTAGATAGGTTTAAGACAACCTTTTAAAGAAAGCTATCCTAGTGGTAGCTGTGGAGAGCAGCCTTCAGGCTAAGTCTCTGAGGAATGAAAAGCAGCTTGTTTTACCTTATAACCTCTTGAATTACAAAATGAAAGGACACCACACAGGTATATATATCAAATATATATGCATTTATGTCTAGACACACGCTACTAATCTCTTTATGAGATTAGAAGACAAGTACACATTCAAATGTCAACAGTTCTCAATAAATTAAGCACAAATATGGCTGGAGCCCTAGGGGCGTACCAGACCATATACTAAAAAAATGGGTTAACATAGACGACTTGCAAAATGACAAAGCCCAGGGCCTTGGGAATCGCTGGGGCTTCACTACTGCAGTGTTAGCAGGTAAGTAACAAGCCCACGGGAGATGCGTGCAGTGTCTAAACACAACCGCGGGTTTCCTATTAGTTTCAATGGAGCAAGTCGCGGTTTGTATTTTAAAGTTTTAGGGCACTTCTAGGAAGTCAACAAGCAAGCCACTTACAAGGTAAGTATTTCGAGGGCCAACACACACTTGGGCACCGGAGTGCACGAGTTACCTCACCCAGGGAAGCCGGGTGCATAGGTGTCTTTTGGTGTCGGGTCGAGATGCTGTTTTCAGTGGAGATCACTGAAGACTTGCTGCTTGTGACGACTGGAGAGGCGCCCGCTGGAATCCGAAGGTGGATTGAAGATGAGGAAGGACTGAAAATTGAGGGGACAGGGTTCAAGGTCACTTGCCAGTAACCGGTGGCCAGCAAGATGGATGACCACCGATGTCGCGTCGATTCAGGTTGCTGATAGAGTTGTCTCTTCGCTTACGAGGTCCAGGAGAGATGGACGATGACCAGCAGCTGGATTCGGAGTGTCCCATGACGTCTGCAGCTGATGGAGGTGTCGGCAACCGGATTGGCACCAACAAGCCTTGGCAACTGCAAGTCTTGTGTAGATTGACGATGGACGATGATGCAGGCCAGCAAGGTCTGATGGACTCACCCAGCAAGGGTAAGTGAGGGCAGTCCTGGAGCAACCAGGAGAGCCCTTGAAGTCGATGGGAAAGTCTTCGTGAGGGTCACTAGCCAACGGGCAAGCAACCGCGAAGACGTCTTGACAGGAAAAACCTCACAGGAACCCACGACCACTCGGGGTGAGGTAGGCAGCTGATTTTTGGTATACGACCTGCTGAAGACTTGGGCCACAAATAGTCCAATGCACCACTTTGTAGATTGTTGTTTAGGGTTTGCACTCAACAATAGTGCATGGTCCCCGGGTATTGCTGTTCCTCGTCACTCGTGGGGTCCACTTGCCACAGCTTCACTGGGGACTCACAGGGGCCATCGAGAAGTCATGAAATCCACTTCCGGGGCAGCAGGGACTTCGAACTCCGGCTGGAGCGGGAAAGTTTGCAACCGTTGATTCAAGTTACTGGTGCCTGCCAAGCAGGGGAGTCACTCCTTGACTCCAAGGGAGATTCTTCTGTCTTCCAAAGGTAGTGGAACGTCGAAGGGCCAGGATTCTTCTTTGTAGAGCGTCGTCCAGGGTTATCTGAATTGCATTGTCAATGCTTGGTATCTTATAGTAAAGATATAGGAGGGACTAGCTCTATGACCACTCCTCGTGTAAGCCCTTACTATGGCCCATCGTGCTCTACATGGTCAAGGCCCCGGTTACCTGCAGAGACATTTTTCATTTTATGTGCCGGGGAGAGCCTTACGCTCCGCCTCATTAAGGCTGATGAAGATACCTAGATTTCAGCGTCATAGGCATGGCGGCTCCTCCTTGGTTGTGTTCGCTGGGCGCGCCTGGAATGCGCTTCCTCTTTTGCTTCGCTGTTCTGATGACCTTGGAGTTTTTAAGAAACTTTTGAAAACACATCTCTTTGCGTAAGGTCTGGTTATGATGTTGTCTCCTCTTGGGCCGCGCCGGGACACTCTTCGGAGTAGCCGCGCGCGTTATAAATGCAGATAACATAACAACATAACATAGGAGGGTCAGGGTAGTGGGTGGTTACACCCACTTCCTATTGTCCAGTTTCGCGCCAGAGCAGGGGCAGGTAGCCCCTGAACCGGTTTTAGCTGGCATATGCTCAGAGGAGCCTACTGCTCCCCCAGTGCAGGACTTCAAAGCACTCTAGGAGTGCACCCACCCAGCGACAATACCCTAAATCCTGTCTGGGAGGTGGTAACACTTCCCTGTGACAGGATACCTTTTGTTGGGCTCCCTCCACTGCTAGTTTCGGTCAGCAGCAGGAGGGCAGCCCAGTGTCTGTGCTGGTGGCATCCATTTTGTGATGCCAGGGCTCTTTTAGATTTCTACCGTTTAGTACAGTGGGTACATGTCATCCCCTCTAGAAGGGTGGGATCATACTCCCACACCAGTTACTGGTGTGGGGGTATGATTCCAAGTTGTTTGACACCAAACACGACATGTTTTGATGCAGTCATCCCAAAGTTAGCATTTACTGCGAGGTTATAATGCACTTAAGAGTATATGGTTTAACCGCATCCACAAACAGCAGCAGAGAATAGACTCTGCCAGCTGCAGAGGGGTCCTGCTCATGCAGAAGCACCCCCTCACATAGTAAACCAAGCACCCTGCCCTCAGGATTGATAGGGCCTGCTATAGGGGTGGCTGATAGGTTTATATGTGTGTGTATGGTGAGATATAGGAACCTATACCTCAGTGAGGAGTGCTAACACTACCTCACACAGGCTGCAGTAGCAGGCCTGTGGTGTCAGATTGTGAATGCTTCCCAGGGGTGGCATAAGATATGCTGCAGCCCCTGGTAGGCCTGTGAAGTACCAATGCCCTAGGTACCTGAGGTACCATATACTAGGGGCTCATAATGCACCACAGTTTCCAATCACTAGTGCATCTAATATGCACACCAAGTTGTTTAGAGAGATCAGTGAGACTGGGGCCCTGATTAGCAGGGACCCAGCCAGACTATAGCCAGAAACCAGTGTATACATCGGAAAAAAAGTGGGGGCAACATAAGTGCAGATCCTACTCTCCTACACCATACCCTCAGACTCCTCCGAAAGACCTTCAACTGGATTCCTCTCGAACACATGAAAAATGTCACCCACGCCATCAGCAGCAGGACTACCGCAATGCACTACGCTGGGATCAACAGGAACCTCACCCACTGAACGTCCAGAACGACGCTGCCAGACTAGTCCTCAACCTACCGCATCACTGCCACATCAGCTAACACCTTCGGACACTACACTGGCTCCTCGTCGAGAAGAGAATCACCTTCAAAATTCTCACCCACAAAGCCCTCTACAACACTGGACCCGCCTACATGAACCACTGTCTCTCGTTCCATGCACCCCAAAGAACCCTCCGCTCAGCCCAGCTCCCTCTTGCTACTGTACCAGGCATCAAGAAGACCAGAATAGGAGGATGCTCCTTCAACCTCCTCGTGGTCAAGGCATGGGACATCCTCCCTCTCCACCTCCGACAGACACCAACACTCTCCAAGGTCTTGAAGGACCTCAAGACCTGGCTCTTCGATGAATCACCGTGAACATCCATGAGCTGCATCCCCCCGCGCCTTAAGACCCTTTCAGTGAGTAGCTGCGCTCAAACCCGATTGATTGATGCCATATGAGTGCCTGCTACTTATTGGTTCTTGTGCGTGTGCTGTGGAGGTTATGGGATCTTCACTGTCCCAGGTGCACAGGAATCTTGGCTCCCTTCACTTGAGGACAGCTTTGTTTTAGAGTGAACGGGGGACTCCATATGGCCCGAGGCTTCTAGTTTTTTGGAGGCACTGCTGTGGCTATAAGCCACAAAGGAAACATGGGTTCCGGGCTGGATGCCCGAGAATGGGAACTTTCGGGTTGGTAATTGGACCATGTCCCCATGGAATTTAGATGCAGGATCTGAGTACCTGTTTTTAAGTAATTTGTCTGGGAGCCACCCCACCCCCTCGTCAGACTGCCCTCCCCCAGGGGTGTGGCCAGTCAAACCCCTCTCTCGGAGATCAGCAGCAGAGTGAGGCCTTGCCTCCTCCAGGCACCCTTAATGGCGAACTTTAGTGAGAATACTCTGTAGATAGAACACATACAGCAGCCCTGAATGCCCACATGCAAGTAAAAGTTTGCATGCCCAAAATTGTCTCATTGGTCCTTTTGGTTTTTGGTACAATTAATTTTTGGGATGTGGGTGAAAGGGTGGTATTTACTCTGGGGGTTTGATCTTACTTCACATTTGGACCCTGTGTTTGTGTGAAGGCATTACCTCCCCAGACAGTTACCCTTCCCTGCTGAGGTTGTGGTCCTGGTCCCTTTTGGGCTGAGTTCCCTGTCTGTGCTTTCTGTTGCCACATGTTTGTCCAGCTACCAGATCCCTGTTGTAGTGACTGACTGACATCCCTGCGGCAGAACCTAAGGTGCATTCGGGTTTCCCTGGGCTTGACTTTGTGGATGAGGACTTGGTGGTGGCTGGCCCTGGCACATCGATCGCTGTTTGTGGTATGCTTTTAGCTGGCATCTGTCTGCCAGGTGGCCCATCCAGTGGCAATAGTAACATTCCCTAGGGTCTGGTTGCTGCTACATTCCTTGACCTCTGCCGCTATAGCTAGTTTGAAACTAGGCCTGGGCATAGTGGGCGTAGCGGGGCGACGCGTAGGTCCAGGGAGATGAAAACAATCCCCGCACACTCCGCATAGCTCCGCAAAGCAACACCCGCCTCCCACCGACGCTATCAACAATTTTCAGCAACTTTAAAAAAAAGCGATTTAAAGAATAAGAAAATGTCTTACCTTATCTGCGGCGTCCCCGGGCTGCCATCTTCCTCCATCGCGACTTCAAGAAAACTGCGCATGCCTCGTGAGGAATGCGCATGCGCGGGCTCCCACGCATGTGCAGTTTTCTTGAAGTTGCGATGGAGGAAGACGGCTGCCCAGGGACGCTGCAGATAAGGTAAGACGTTTTCTTATTCTTTAAATGGCTTTTTTTAAAGTTGCCAAAAATTGTTAATAGCACGGGTGGGAGGCGGGCGGGGGCAACACGGTCTCCTCGAGGGCAGTCTCTTCCAATTTGTGTTGGACCAATAAAGCGGTGTCTCTCTGGGCTATCTCCTATTTTCTCTAGCCTACTCTTGCCACTTCCTGGTGTAATGCAATATGTGGGCTTGTATCTCCCACCAGACCACGCTGCCCAATCTGTTTTGTATCTCGGTGCACATCCCATTTTAGAGAACATTGAAATAGAATGTGACTTGTAGTCCCGTATCAGTCCATGGCTGTCCTGTCTCTTGTCCTCATTGTTCCCTCATTCTAGCCAGAAAGCGGGTTATACTCTCTGTGAGAAGGTGGCCTGATATATGCTGTCCACTAGTTCTAGTGGGCACCTTGTATCAGCCCAAATAACCCCTTATGGTGATAGGTCAAAGACAACCTTATGTGAAAGCTATCCTAGTGGTAGCTATGGAGAGCAGCCTTCAGGCTAAGTCTTGAAGGAATGTAAAGCAGCTTGTTTTACCAGTCTATAATCTTTTGAATGACCAAATGAAAGGACAACCACACCAGGTATATATTCAAAATATATGTATTTAAGATAACACACACCCCTCTAGTCTCTTTATGAGACTGGAGTTCGAAGTACTTTAGTTACAAGTGTTTAACCATTAGTTAAGGCACAAATACACGTTTGGGCCCTAGGGGCGTACCAAACCATATACTAAAATAGTGGTATAAGAACCACGACTGAAATAGGCAGTGTGCCTATTACCTCTAGAATCGCTGGGACCCCAAGGAACTATCCAAGGTAGAGACACAGGGGACCGTACTTTCTATGGGGAATGTCGCCGTTGAAATTTTAAAGATTAGGGACACTTCTAATCGAACTAGGATCGAGCCCTTTTGGACTTACTAGCGCCCTCGAGAGTACCGAAGTACTTGAGTTACCTCACCCAGGGAAGCCGGGTGCATAGGTCTCTTTTGGTGATGGGTCGCGTCGTCGATTCCAATGGTAGCCTGCAAAGAACTGCTGCTGCCGTGAAGAGGAGAAGTGTCCGGAGAGATCCAAGCCTGGATCTAGGATGTAAGGAACCTGAAAGCAGAGGGGACAGAGTCTGGGTCACTTGCCAGTGACCTAGGGCAGGATGGACCAATGCCCACAGATGTCGGGTGCTTCAGGTGAGTTGACAAGCGTCTTGACTCTTCAGCCACGAGGTCCAGGAGGCGTTGACGAAGTCCACGAGACGGATTCGAGCTATCCCACAAAGTCTGTCGAGTGCTGCGGTGTCGGCGACCAGAAAGGACCCAACAAGCCTTGGCAACGGCAAGTCTCAGGAAATCAGAGAAAGGACTGCGGTGCAGACCAGCAAGGTCTGATGGACTCACCCAGCGAAGGTAAGTAAGAGCAAGACTGGAGCAACCAGAAAAGCCCAAATAGAAGTGGAGTTGCCTTCATGGGGACCTGCTAGCCAACAGGCTAGTGATCATGAAGGAGCCTCGAGCGGTCGCACTTGGAGCTGGCCCACGGGTCACTCGTGGAGTGGAGGCCAACAGTGTTCGGTGCAGGAGGTGCTCAAGGCTGGGGCTACTCAGAGCCCAAAGCACAACTTCAAGGATGACCAGGAAGGTGTTGTTGCTGCAAAAGTTCATGGTGTCCAGGGGTCATGGTTCCATGTTACCCACGATAGCCACGGGCATCAGCTTTGCTGTGGACTCAGGGTAGCCTCGGGGAAGTCTGGTAATCCACCTCTGGGGATGCAAAGACTTCGGCGTCCGGCGGGAGCTTCAGTAATGCAGACCGGTCAGTTGCTTCTTTGGTGACTGCCAAGCAGGGGAGTCACTCCTTGACCCCAAGGGAGATTTCTTCCGTCTTCTAGTCGAAATAGAAAGTCGAAGGTCCAGGATATGTTTCAGAGGTTCGTCTAGGGTAATCTAAAGTCCTAGGGACTGGATTCCTATACTTATACTAAGTTTAGGGGATGGACTAACTCTAAGGCCCCACCTATGGGTGGGCCTGGGGTGGGGGTGGTTACACCCCTTCCCCTTTGTCCAGTTTCGCACCAGAGCAGGGGCTGAGTGCCCCTGCAACCGGTTTGAACTGGGCTATGCACGGGAACACCTTGTGTGCCCCAGGCAGTGTCTCAAAAGCATTCACTGAATGCACCCACCCAGCCCCAATACACATCTGCCTGTCTGGGGAGGTTGTTACACCTCCCTGTGACAGGTAACCTATTGTCCAGGCCTCCCCTGCTGGAGTTTCGGTCAGCAGCAGGAGGCCAGACCAGTGTCTGTGGCAGTGGCATCCATTTTGTGATGCCAGGGCTTTGGAAAGATTTAACCGGGTTAAGCCAGTGTGAACATGTCTCTCCCTCTAGAAGGGTGGAATGCTACCCCCGCCGCCAGAACTGGCAGGGGGTAGTATTCCAAAGCGTTTGACACCAAACACAGCATGTTTTGATGCAGCCATCCCAAAGTTAGCATTTACCTGAGGTTATAATGCACTTAAGAGTATATGGTATGGCTAGATCACAGAACAGCCATAAGGAAGTATTTCCGAATGCTGCAGAGGGGCTCAGCTCATGCTTGGGCACCCTCTCACATAAAACCAAGCACCCTGCCTTCAGGATTGTCAAGGCCTGCCATAGGAGTGGCTTATAGGTTTATATGTGTCTGTATAAGGTAGTGATATAGGTAGCCTATACCACAGTAAGGAGTGCAAGCACACCCTTACCCAGGCTGCAGTAGCAGACCTGTGGTGCCATTTTGAAGTGCTTCCCAGGGTGACATAATACATGCTGCAGCCCCTGGTAGGCCTCTGAGGTACCGATTCCCTAGGTACATAGCATACCATATACTAGGGGCTTATAAGGCACTCCAGAATCCAATTAGATATGTACCTAATGTACATGGAAACCATTTTAGAGAGGAAGCAGCTAGGCTGTGGTCCTGATTAGCAGGGCCACAGCCAGACTTAGGTCGAAAAACAGTGAAACACCACAAAAAGTGGGGTACCCATGTGAAGTAGATCCTACTCTCCTACACTCTCCCCTTGCTTCATAGTCTCTGCCATTAACCCTCCTATGTCAGGGGAGTCAGGGAACATCTGTCTCAGGGCTGTCCATATTCGGTGCCTGCATGAATTGAATGCGGCCGCATGATGCTCGGTGTTTGTCAGCATAATTGCTGGGATGTGAACTCAGGCAAACACCGTGTTAGTCTTCTCTCCGATTAGACTGCTTAGCAGACAGGGTTGTTGCGGAGCTGGCCAAGATGGCGGACACGACTCCCTAGAGCTCTGCGACTGAGCTCAAACATCGACTTTCTATTCTCGCCGGTGGCACTTTGCAGGGGCATTACGGCACTGCAGGGAGCATTACATGCCATGCCGCTTCCCTGCCGACACACTTAATCCGGTTCCTGAGCGCTGCGGGAGCCCAGAGTCCATGCACGACATGTTCGCCTGCAACATGGCAGCAACCAGCCCCTGCTGGCTCGCATGAATGTGGCGCGGTCCACACCTACCCCCCCAGGAGAAAGAAATTATCCTGACCCTCCAGCAGGGGCCGTGTATGGAGCGGTGAGGGGGCCTTCACCTGTCGGAGCAGGTCTTCCGGAAAGCTGCATCTGTAGTGAGGGGAGGACTCTGTGCCGGGATGGGGGGCCTGACCTGGTGGCTGTGAGGGGCTCAGAGGTGCCTGCCCTGCAGTTTCAGGGCAGTGAGGTGTAGGAAGGTGGCTCTGTATATACTATATCGAAGTAAGGTATAGTGTGCAAAGAGTCCAGTGGATCCCCAGAGGTATAGCAGAAGCTAAATTTGATAATCACCAACAGCTCTATTTGTGGTAGTGTAATTGAGCAGTGAGGCATGTCAGAAGGTGTTAAGCATTTATTGTATTCACTTGGGCGAGGAATTATGGCAAACACTCATAGAGAATCCAGACCAATCGAGTAAGTATTTAAAAGGTATACTTATGTTTTAAGTCTAGAACCAAGCAGGACTTGGCACAGGTAGGTAAAATATACTTTCAAATGTAAGGCTGTACACAGAAATGGAATTGTAATTGAAATTGGTTTTATTATAGGTTTGTATTTGCTTTATAAACAGTTTAGAATACTTTGAAATCAACCACTCTGTGATATGCCTGGATATCACACTGTGGGTCCAACAATACAAAGGTAAGTAAGACAGTTTACTTTTGTTTCATACAAAAAAAACAGGCCGACAATATTTCAGAGGAAAAACCACAACACTGGTTCCTATGGAGAAAAACAGTGTTATCGGTTTGCAGGTAAGTAAGTGACTTACACTGCTGGATGTCTGGCGTTAGAACCAAGGTTCAAGAAGGCACTCGAGTTGCACCACCTGCAGCACTACAGCCTCCGATGCAGAGTGCAGGGGCCCAATGTTAGCCAATTTGGCTAGGGGGCATTCGGTTCGGGGCTGCTCACAAGCAGACCACTCAGTTGAGGAAGCAAAGCTCCTGGGGTTAAGATCAGCACTGCAGGGGTCAGCAATCAGCACAGGAGCTGCACCACCAGCGGCATGGTTGCAGGGTACCAAGAAGACGTCGGAAGCCCAGTTGATTTCAATGGAGATCGCTGGTTCGGAAGAAAGGCTGCAGGCTCGGGCAAAGAGGCTTTCTGAGTGCAACCACAGGTGAGCGAGGTAAATTGGGTTGTTCTGGAATGCATGAACAGCATGAGCCACCGAAGGCCATGGAGCGTCAGGTGCAGGGTTTCTTTAGGCGTCGGGTTTTCTGAGCTGCTCCGGTAGCGGTCAGGGGGGGGGACCATTCTGGTTGAGACTTCAGGCATCGGGTTGAAGATTAAGGCAAGTCAGGGATCTCTGGATCCCAGGTCAGGATCGCTAGGAAGACCTCCTCATGGTGTTGGGCCACTCAAAGTGGGGCCGTGGGTGTCGGTTGCAGAATCGAAGATTCGGCTGGATCTGGGGTTTGTGTTGGATTCTTTGGCTGAGCAAATCCACTGCTCATGGGAGACAGAGCATTTTTGGTGAAGGTAGGGCAGGTCCTCCAGGTCTGGATGGCTGCTGGCTACTGGACACGCTGTGATTTCGCTGGTTACAGGGAGAAGTCTGGACAGGCCGGTAGGGCTGGGGCCAAAGCAGTTGATGTCCTTTCTTGTTCAGCATGGTTCCTTTGTCCTTCTCTTCTTCTCGAATCTGAGGGAAGGTTCAGGGTCACCCCTTAATAGTAAATTTAGGGGCGTTACAGGGTTGTGCAGCTTGGGACTAATTGTTCTCTTCCTTGGGGTGAATACACCCCCTATTTTGCCACCCTCCAGTGGGAGGGGCCATTAGCATCTCTCTGGTTGACTGGGTACCCTCGTCTTTATGATGGAGGGGACTGAGATGTATGCTTCACCTTGCTTCCCCCACCTAAGGGGTGGGGTTGGCAAAGGTGGGCCCACCTCTCCTCCTAACTCTGTTTTCCTGCTGATTCTCCCACCCAAAGTGGGTGTCAGGACCGGCGAGAGCCAGTTGCTGACAGCAACAAAAGACATGGTCAGCTAGCAAAGCTTCCCCTTCATGGACCCAGCCCATCCTAGGGGAGGCATGACATCTCTGCCCAAAATGGGCTGCGTTTCTGGACCCAGAGAGCGAAGGTTCTCTACTCAAGGGTCCAGAAACCTGTCTGGTGTTGGCAAATGATGGGTAGCCATTAAGGAACAACACCAGGGCTGGTTGTTTTTCAGGGGGCATCATTTAAGATGGTCTCGTAGGGAATTTTGCATTAAATCCCACAGTGGCATCAGAGTGGGTTTAATGTGCTGAGAAATTTGCTACCTAACTTCCCAACTCCCAAACCATGTACTCTTCACAATTTTACACTTACAATGTTTAAGAATGGACTTAGACATTGTAGGGGAACAGTGCTCATGCAACTGTACCCTCACCTGTGGTCTAGTGCACCCGGCTAGAGGGGTGACTTACTTAAGCCACAGGCAGTGAGTTGCTGGCATGGCACACAGGGATGTGTGCCATATGTGTAGGAAGGTGGAATCTGACTATATGGTTGCCCCCACTTTTTGCCTGGTGTTTTGCTGGTTTATGACTTAGTTGGACTGGGATCCTGCTAATCAGGACCACAGCCTAGCTGCTTCCTTTCTAAAATGGTTTGCATGTACATTAGGTACATATCTAATTGGATTCTGGAGTGCCTTATAAGCCCCTAGTATATGGTATACTATGTACCTAGGGCACAGGTACCTCAGAGGCCTACCAGGGGCTGCAGCATGTATTATGCCACCTCTGGGAAGCACTCCAAAACGGCACCACAGGTCTGCTACTGCAGCCTGGGTAAGGGTGTGCTTGCACCCCTTACAGTGGTATAGGCTACTTATATCCACACATATATACAGACACATATAAACCTACAAGCCACTCCTATGGCAGGTGTCAGGCTCTCCGGGTCCGAATCCTCAGGGCTGTGTCGATGCTCTATGGGGGCCCACCTCTGAATCGACCCAAGTCTGGCCGTGTAAACATACGCAGACTTTTGGGGCAATTGAGCGGGGGAAGGAAAGGGTGGGGACTGCGGGGAGGGAGACCTGTGTGTGAGAAACAAGAAACACTATGAGAATTTGCATTCACCCTTTACTCCCTCGCTCGCTTATCTAACCCCCTCAATCCACCCACTTCTTACCTGTAAAGAAAAAAAGAATAATGTTCCATCACTCTTCAGAAGAGAGGGAATGAAGACGTCTCTCAAGTGCTCTAGGTGTAGCTTGGCCTTGTGTGTTTATCCGTCTGATTCCGTTCACCTTACTCTCACTCCTTTACTCTCACTCCTGGGTGGATACCAAAAGAGAAACAAACACACACACAGCAGCAAAGGAAAGCGAGGAGAACACTGAACTTTAACACTGTAGCCGAGTTACAGGTCAGGTATGATCATGTCTTTTGTATTGGATAATACTGGAACCGATAAATGTCACGTTCCACTTCTATATGTTTAGTACCTCAATTCCCAAGAAGCCTGGTGATCCCAGGTACACCAGCACTGAACCGTAATCAGCTAATGCAAGATCAAGAAAATGTCACACGAAAGAAATGGCCTACTCGGCTTATTCTCAATTTCTATAGTAATCAATTTGCGTTCACCGGCTTTGGATGCCAGGAATGTTATGGCCACACTCATCCACCCATTCAGTGTTTGCTCACCATACAATTCGCGGGCGCATATTCACCCCGCATGAAACCTAGCACGGTTTCTCCAACGGGGTTAAAGGCTGCTCAAGCGCCACTACGTGCGCGTATGCTCCCCTGCACGGTGAAGCAATCACCTCCAACAGGGGAGTCACTGGAAACCTGGATATGAAGTCCCGCGATTTCCTCACTATGCGGTCGAAAGGTGTGTCCTTTGACACTCTTACTGCCAACAGAGCTGAAGAGCGAAGCGTCCTGCTTCCTCGAGGGCGAAGGTCGAATAATCGGCAGCGCGATCCGGAACGCAGGGCCTTTATTTCCTGCTTCCGGTCCCGCCGCCGTCATACGCGCAACGTGTTTCGAGTTGCCAAATGGGAGTTGTAGTTTCTGTCACGTCCGCGTCGAATCGGCTCCAGACACAGTAGTGAGCGCGAGCGCCAGACGCAAAATCCTGACAGAACATCCCCCTTTCACCGGGAGCACGAGCTGCAATCCGGCTTGCCAGGGTGTAAGCGATGAAATTTGGCTACCAATTTGGGGGCATGCACCGCTTCACTCGGTTCCCATGAGTTCTCTTCCGGGCCGTAACCCTTCCAGGCCACCAAATACCACAACTTCCTACCTACCCTCTTGGCATCTAATATGCCCTGTACCACATATTCGAGATCCCCTTGTACTACCACAGGCGCCGGGCGAGTCAGCGTCTTACCCTGAGCTGGTTTCAAAAGGGACACATGAAATACGGGATATATGCACATATGGGACGGTAGCTTTAGCCTCACCGCCACAGGGTTTATACGTTTCTCCACCTGATATGGGCCAATGTATTTTGGATTAAACACTGTACCTTCGGAATCTGATGTGTTTCGTGGACAACCAGACCCACTCACCCCTGACATATGTAGGACCTGGTCTACGCCTTTTGTCAGCCTGTGTTTTGTATCGTTCTTTGGCCTTGATCAGATTGCTGTGTAGTGCCATAAGTGTTTTGCGCATATGCCGCAGCCTTGCGTGTACCTCAGGGATGTGAGCAGTAGAGCTCGGAAGGATCAGTGGTGAGAACCTAGGGTGGAAACCATAGGTACTGAAGAATGGAGTGTATAGCGAGGAGGAATGTTTGGCGCTGTTGTAAGCAACCTCGGCCGCCCACAACCAGTCCACCCACTCGTCAGTATTGGTTTTGACATAGCACCTTAGGAATTGTTTCAGAGTCTGGTTGAGTCTTTCTGTTTGGCCGTCCGTTTGCGGATGGAAACTAGTGGAGAGAGATGTTGCCATTTGTAACCCTGCACACCACGTCTTCCAGAATCCCGCAGTGAACTGGGCTCCTCGGTCTGAAACAATATCTTTGGGAAGACCATGGAGTCGAACTACGTGGATTAACAACAGTTTCGCCAGTTGGCTGGCTGTGGGTGCTTGTCTACACGCTATAAAGTGGCCCATTTTGGTTAAATAGTCTGTGGTAAATAAAATACCGGACTGAATTTCATACGGAATCTTAAAATAAAGTAAATAGCTCAAAATAACAAGAGGCAGAATCCGTGGTATAAGAGGTTTTCTAAATGGGCTTTATTCCATTCAAAATGGCCGACTCGAGTCGCGGCCTTCAGGTTCCGTCACCACGAAGGTTCAGGAAGTGAAGTACAATACTTTATTGATAGACATGTATTTTTATAATAAGTGCATTACAATGAAACGAATGTAGAAGGCGTAACATTTGATAAGAAAAGTGACAAAACAGGTACGTAATCGAAACTAGGCGTAATAAGGAATAAAAGAAACATGATTGGTTTGCATTATCAAACATAGGTGGATCTATAAGATAATACTTGGCATAGATGCGCGCGCAGCAGTATGACGTGTAATTGACGTGCAACTAGGGGGTGAAGGGGACTTGACATTTAGCTCTACATGTGGAGACGAGAAGTCTGAGGGGTCAAGTCAACCTAATCCCAAATCAAATCTAACATCCTATGTTTAAAGAACTATGTTATCCACAAGGAAGGACTCTCGGACAGAATCTATTCTATACTAACTGTGTGTGCGTGTACAAGCGTCTAAGTGTCTATATGAGATGCGAGGGGCAGAAAACTTTCCATGGCAACAGGGCTATGAATCACTTGCAGGAGGACGGAAAGGCTGAGTCCTTTGCTTGTGAGCTAAAGGAAATGTTTACCTAAATCACTAGACAGGAATGCATCGGCTGAAGAGCAAAATAGATAATTCGAAGGTGAAATACAGCTTCTTGGCAGGCAGGCGTAAACTGGCCGAGGCAGGCACCGTTAGCTGCACAGGGAGTAGGACAAAGTTCATGGATACAGACGCGAGCTCAAGCTGAAGCTGTCAGAGGCTGAGAGCAGGGAAAGGCTTGAGGACAGAATCGGGCCTACTTGCCTGAACTGTAAAAATGGAGTAACTTAGCCATATAAAGTCGGTGACCTTTCATACCTAGGAATCGAATATCCAGCCCATAGATGGCGGATCTGACAGAGAACATGTTGACGGTAGACACACATATGTTTGCGTCTTTAGAAACTGGAACTGGAGGGAACATACATGTACTTGTAACATGCATATAGAACCGTTGGGGTCCAAGATAGGGGACATAACTGATCAGGAAAATCCACATTTCCACATTCCCTCCTTGTCCCCTTCTTGCCCTTCAAGAGACATCAATCTTCATTATTCCATCGATTTGCTCATGGAGCATCATTTCTTCTTCCTTCTTCTTCCGGCATTTTGAACGAGAACTTTGATATGGAATGCATGATGTGGCACACAGACCACAAATCGCTGGTCCACATTGCAGGCATAAACAACAACTGAAGAGTATAAGAAGGCCAATACCTAGGAAGGATAGAACTCTCCATCCCCAGGCTGATATCACACTCCAAAACCACCCGGACCACGTCCAAGTGCCAGGATTCTCGTGTATCTGGCTTACAATCTTATGAAGGCGTGTTATAGCTTTATATACAGATGGCGAATTTTCTGGTATGAATATGCAGCAGCTGGATCCGATGATCCTGCAAGCTCCGCCCCTATCGGCCAGGATGACGTCAAGGACAAGACGATTCTGGAGAACAACAATTCTCATCACTGATTGTTCCTCTGTCAGATTGCCTAGGGCGGCTATAGTCTCGTTTACTACCGCTTCAAGAGTCTTGGTGAGTCTGCGTATCAGCTTACTATTTGATATAGTACCTATATAGGGAAAGATACCTTTATTGAAATCTACATACTTGTCCCATGCCGTCTCAGTATAATCGACAACTGGGAGATCTCTTCGCTCTCTATTGTGTACTAAATGAACATTCCGATAATAATCAGGTGGAGCTAGGAAAACAGGTGGCAGAAGGAATGCTATGTAACAGGTACCATCCCAATCTAGAGGCAGACGCATATATGCCGTCTGACCACATATAAAGTAAGAATGGCGAGAAGCTCTAAATGAAGATTTACCTTGATCACTATATTCTACTGTAGTAACACATTGGCTATGGCCCATGTGTATGGAACCAACTTTTCTCACACATAATTCACCCTTGACTGGAAATACTGACATAGTGGGCAGAATTAGTTCAACTTCGGATTTGACATTCAAAATCATAAGATTAGGCGTAAAATTACCTAATTTATACACTTCATTTTCTAAATCAGTTCCTGTTCTACTGGGGTGACCCTCCTTATTGGGGTGACAGACTTTGAATAAAACTAGATTCAGATTTCCCCATATCCAATGTTGTTGATAAACTGCTGTGTCTGGGTCTATGGAATTTAATAAACTAAACCATGCTCCACAGGAGCCATTGTGTGTGAACGGATGTGGAAAGAAAGGCAGAACTCCTTTGGTATTCTGATAGGGAGGGAGTCGGCCACACACCCAACAATTGGTGGCATTACTAGTCTGATGGGAATGATGTAACATACTGATGAAGGTGTTATTGCGCAGCGCAAGTCTATAGGACAACTCATGTGGGGGTAGGTCACTAAAAGAATGTTCGCCAGTTATATTGAAAACACGTTTAGAAACAGGATAGTACATATGCAACAATATACTTGCAGTAACTATTAAAAAACTCAAGGAAAACAAAGTTAATAAAGTCACAATACAGTGGTTACGCAGTAATTTACAATAAGCATGTCGTTTCATTATGATTCTGGACTCTACGTGATTCAGACCTAAGGGATACATGTCGGGACAGATTCAACCGCTTCACCTTGGAGAGGACTTAAACAATCAAATCGTCCGACAGTTTAGATCTGGACCTGAGTTTCTGCTTATAGAGTTCGGTGCTACTGGCCTCAGCCAAGGGTAGCTTTGAGTCAATGGGGGAAGACACACGGGGAGTACTGTTTGTGTCAGGAGGAAGTCCATGAAATTTTTTGATATGGCTGGAGTGCACCCAGCCTTTCCTCCCTTCGATCTTCACAGCTGTTCTGGTCGTCAGCAGGACCAACTTGGGAAGTTTCCACCTGGGCTCCAATTGGGTTTTCCGATCAAAATTTCTGACGAGGACATAATCACCGGGAATCACATCATGAGGTTTCACCTCGGTGTTGTCGGGAAAAGCTGCGACTACCTGTGAACGACAAGATTGTAGTGCAGACATCAAGGAAGCCAGGTAATCTGTCAGCATATTACAGTCAACATCAGTTATTTTACGGGGTATAGGCGTCCCCCACATATTCGGTGGTCTACCAAAGATCACTTCATACGGGGATAGCCCTGCTCGAGAGTGTGCTACCATTCTCATGTAGAATAGTGCAACTGGTAAGGCTACTATCCAGTCAACACCTTTCTCCTTACATATTTTAGACAATCTGATTTTCAAAGTTTGATTATGTCGTTCCACGAGACCTGCTGCCTCGGGGTGTCTGACACAGTGGAATTTCCACTGATATCCCAACAAAAGTGAGACATGTTTCATTAATTCGGATGAGAAAGGCTGACCGTTATCTGAATATACAACACGTGGTAAACCGTACCGTGGGAAGAATTCTCGAACTAGCTGCTTGGCAGTAGTCGGGGCAGTGTAATCTGATACGGGATACGCCTCTGTCCAACGGGAGAGAGCGCAGACAACTACGAGAACATATTTGAATCCTCGACAACGTTCCATCTGAATATAATCCATCTGGAGGACTTCAAAAGGATGGTCAGGAGGCTGAAATCCACCCTGCTCTCCGGGAACACTCTTTCCTGGATTGAACTGACAACATATCATACAGGTACGAACTTTTTGTTTAGCTGCTGCTCGTAAATGTTTGTTGAACCAAATGTGCTGAATGCTGTCTAGCATAGCCTTCTCTCCTAAATGTGCTGGACTGTGAACTGTGGCTATAATGGCTTGAACCATGGAATCAGGGAGAAACCATACAGATTTCTCCTTCGTCATCCATCCTTGATCTGTCTGGATCCCTCCTAGTTCAGTCCACTTCTTTATTTCTTCTGCTGTGGCATGTGTCTGTATGTCAATTACGTCAAGTGCGGGATCCTTAATTGTCATACACTGTGTTGGTGTCTGAACTATTGGCTTTGTCATGTCTAATGTGCGATTCTGAGCAGTCTGTTTAGCTGTTCTGTCAGCTAAATCATTGCCTTGAGAAATGATATCAGTAACCTTCGTGTGTGCTTTACATTTCATAATTGATATAGCAGTGGGTAGATGTATTGCGTCTAACAAGGCATGAATGAGGGGTCCGTGCTGAATGTGGGCACCATGGGACGTTAAATAACCTCTCTCTCGCCACAGCACGCCGAAGTCGTGTACAACTCCGAATGCATAACGTGAGTCAGTGTATATATTAACTTTCTTATTTGTGGCTTGAATACAGGCTTGTGTTAGAGCAATAAGTTCTGCTGCTTGGGCTGACAAAGTATCTATACAATTTGTCTCAATAACTTCAGTGTCTGTTGTGACTGCATACGCGGCCACTAAATCTCCTGTACTTGTTCTCATGCACGATCCGTCTACATACACCGTCAGGTCTGGATCTAACAATGGAACGTCTGTCAAGTCTTGTCTAGGTTTCGTCTTTATTTCAATGATTTCAACACAATCATGAGCTAGTGGGTCTGTTCCTTTTACAGGTAATAGTGTAGCAGGATTCAATGTATTACACCGTCGGATCTCTATGTGTGGTTGAAATAATGTCAGTTCATAACCGGTAAGTCTTGCTATGGTCAAGTGTTGTGTTTGTGTTCGGTTCACAAGAATCTCTACTGCATGTGGTACTTGTACTGTCAATGGGTGTCCTAATACTATGGCATCGCTTTGTCTGATTGCTAAAGCTGTCGCTGCCACTGATTTCAGGCATGCAGGCAAAGCCTGAGCTACGGGATCTAATGTACTGGAAAAATAAGCACATGGCTTGCGTGATCCTGCTTGATCCTGAGTGAGTACTGACAAGGCAGTACCTTCGCGTTCTGTAACAAAGAGTGTAAAATGTTTGCTATAACATGGTGTTGCTAAAACAGGTGCTTGGCATAAGGCTTTCTTTAGGTTTTCAAAAGCTTGTGTATGTTCCTGAGTCCAAGGGAGAACAGTCGATGTGGCTGCCTCCTGTGTGGTTAACTGAATGAGTGGTTTTGCTAGAAATGCGTACTGAGGGATCCACTGCCTACAATATGAAGTGAGGCCTATGAAAGCTCGCACCTCCTTCTGTGTCTGGGGTATTGACATGTTAGCAATTAACTGGATGCGATCTGGTGTAAGCTGCCTTCCCTCCTTGGACAGCGAGTGACCAAGATAAATAACTCGCTGAACACAGAATTGCAGCTTAGAAGGGGACACCTTGTGCCCCTTGTCGGCTAGGAAATGTAAAACTGTCAGAGAAGCTTTTTCACATTCTGGCTCGCTTCTTGCGGTGATCAGCAGATCATCGACATATTGAAGCAGTGCAGTATTGACTGGCATGTGGATACTGTCGAGTTCTCGTTTCAGTGCTTGGCTGTAGATGCTGGGGCTTTCTGTGAATCCTTGGGGAGCGCGTGAGAATTTAAAGCTGCGCCCATTTAAACTGAATCCGAACAAGTATTGGCTTTCCGGATCTATTGGGACGCTGAAAAAGGCATTCTTGAGATCAATTACAGTAAAGAATGTTGCTTCGGAATCAATTGCTGTCAACAATGATGATATATCAGGGACCACAGGGAATTGTGGTACAATACACTTGTTTAGTTCACGCAAATCAATAACCAATCGGTACACTGGTGGGGCAGTAGGATCAGTTCGTTTAAGAATCGGAATTATAGGTGAATTACATACATTGGAGTCTGTTTCTACAACTACTCCCTGGGCAATCAGCTCATCAATGATTTTCAGCAAAGCCACTACAGCATCATGCGGTAACTTGTATTGTCGCATTCGTGGTAGTACCACTCCTGCTTTCAGTGTGACTCGATAGGGTGTAATGTTCATGCAGCCAACATCCGTAGGGCCTTGTGCCCATAGATGTACTGGTAACGTCTGTAGTCGGGGATCCATGTCTCTAGACACATAATGACCTTTAAAATCACGTAAAAACAACCTTACTCCTTCCGGAGAACAACATATTATGGCTCCTAGTGCTTTCAGAGTTTTAATTCCTAACAGATTTTCTGGGCATGATTTAGTAAGCAATAAATCTGTAGTTCGTGTCAAAGGTCCTATCGTAAGGGGTAGAGGCTGTGATACTTCATTAACAATAGGTTTTCCCGAAAAACCAAGGGAAACATTTTGAGAGCCTGAGAGGGGTGCCCCTGGAACTTCACTACGTTTTATGGTTGTTCGACTTGCCCCTGTATCGAGTAAGAATTTTCTATCTTGACCTAATAATTCACTATGCACATAAGGTCCTTCTTGATCTACAGGAATCTCGATAAGCGGTAAGTCAACTTCCCTCTCTAGGCTGGTTCATGCGTAACGCTGATACTCAGGGTATTCATACTGTGCAGTCTGATACATTTGTCGTGTTGTAGTTTGTGTGGCAGTAGCAGGCAACGGTGGTGCAGCTGGCACAAACTGTATGGGTTGCTGTGAGGCTGGCATGGACTGTTGCTGAACTGGCATGGACTGTCCGTGCTGCATAGCTCCTTGTTCATTCTGATCTTGTCTAACTAATCGTGGTCTCTCTTTTGCAATACCTGTAGCTATATTACGTTTCAGGACTGGACAATCATGTACATAATGGCCTAGTTGTTTACAGTAATTGCAGGTTCCTTTTACAGGAACTGCGGAATCACCAGAATGTGTCACACCCTTTTTGTGACCATCTGCTGGTACTGTCTGAGAAACTAGCATTTTCATTTTTGTATCCTTCATGCGTCTATGCTCGTGTTCTTGTTCATCCCTAATTCTATTGTGATGATACTGTAACATTTGTAGCATTTGCGACGGAGTGTTACTTTGCCAGGTACTCTCGAATTTCAATATTCTATTCTTCACTGGAGGTAATGCATTTTCCACTAATTTTGTCACAAATAAATGTGGATATGAATCACTACTTGCTTTTATACCACTATTTATACCAAAACATTTTTCAAATCGAGCATAATAATCGCTTGTGTCTTCATCTTGCTTTTGTTTGCAGGCTGTGATTGCACCCCAATCTTCCTTTTTTGTAGTTAATAAACGTGGCAGTACCTGTACTAGTAAACCTGGTAACAGTTTAACTTTATCCCCGAGCCCCGAACCTGCAGTTCGGGCCCTTTCTTCCTCTGCTAATGCTGTCCAGTCTATCTTTTGGTCTCCCACTTCCCACTCTTTTTCTTTCAATTTTTCATAAATGCCAGCAGGCAAAAGCACCTTTAATATCGTCATAATATCAGGAAAGGTGTACTCTCCCATCAGTAACATGTCTTTAATTTCTCGGTGGAAACCCGCTGGGTCTTTGTCATGACTAGGTACTACTTTCTTCATTTCTAATAATTCCATTTTTGATATGGGTGTGTAAACAAATACACGGTGAAACTCATTGTCTTCGCCTTTTATTGGGTGCACTTCTCGTAAAGGATTTTGTCTATCCATATAGTACGGCGCTCTTTCTCTGCGGGGCAGCGAGAGAGAATCCGGACTTACAAAAAGGACATACTGCTTACGTGACACTAATATCTCTTTAATTAGCTTGTTACTAGAACCTCTCCATCTGTTTGTGAGTAGTTCCGTTAATATATCAGGTAAAGGACCGGGGTCAGCATGTTGGCTCTTATATAATATGAGGAGTTGCTGAATCATATAGATTCCAGCTAAGCGTTGTTCATCTGTACTGAGATTAAAAAACGTGTGTGCTACGGTCTCATCACCGTATTGTTCAGGACTGTCAATCCAGTGAACGGCTGATCTGGCTAATTCTTGCTCATCCATGGAATCGAGGAGGTGGTAACCCCTTCGTTCTCGTAGTATCTTATCTGCGGCTTGAAACGAATGTTCAGGAGACTTTAGATTTATTACAGGCGTCGGATACGTTCTGCTATTATTTGGGTATACAGAGTGTATTGGATCAGAAAAACATCTAGTATTTTCACAGGATCTTCCTCTGCCTACATAGGCTATGGTCTCTGACTGTCTTGCGGAATTCCCTGATTCGGACACTTCATCTTGCTCAAACTCGTCTGTTCCCAATCTCTCTTCATGAATACGTTCTATTTCTTTACGTATTTTTCGGCACATGGCTATTATACAATTTTGTTTATCGTGTCTCCCTTCTGATATATTCTGACTCCATCTTGTAAGAATAAGCATTGCATTCGGGTCTACCCCCGGACGATCTTGATTTCTGATTACACAGTTTATGAGGAAACGTAACAGTTCCCCCTGTATTTCTACTTTCTGGAATTCCATAGCTCTGTTAATACATCCTGGATCTCGTCCTGTTTGAACAAAATGATATATGTTATCTAGATGCGTAATCATCCCTGGTAACCTTGCTAAATACTCTGCGGCTCGCCTGATACGTAATGATGCCAGGACCATTTTGTCCTCTTTACCAACCACCGGGTCATATCTACAATTAACAAGGAGTTCCTTAAGCGTACGTTCACTTACGAATTTAGGTGTACGTGAATGCGCTGACTCTTGAAAGACAAGTTTATTTATTCTAGGTGGTGTAAAGGTACTGCTAGTACCTCCCGTGGCCCCATCTGGGGCGTCGGGTGTGAATGGGTTCGTCGAACGTGACACAGCAACTATGGGTGTCGATACCTCTGTAGAGTCGACTGCGGAGACAGATGCGGAAACAGATGTGCTTGCCGAAGTTTGCGTCAGGACTTGCTGTTGCACGGGGACAGATACCTGATCCTGACGTTGAACCCCTCCGCCAGACGGTCTATGTGGTGGGGCGCTAGCATACTCGGGAGCTGCGTCGTCTAGATATGAGGAGAGAAAAACATCTTCTGCGGTTCTGGGATGCCCTTTTGGATGTACCTTAATTGGAAATAATGGGGGTGGCAAGTCTTTTGGCATCTCTGTAACAGCCTTAGGCAGTCCTTCGGCTAGAAGGGGATACATACCATTCATAAGAGCATTCCTTTGCCTATTTACTTGTTCTGATTTCACTCGGATACCTTCCTCAATTAATAGATTTTCTTGAACTTTATTTGAACTTTCTTTACTCCTCTCTTCTTGTCTACGTGCTTTTTCTGTTCGTCTATGAGATTCTTTACGCCATAACTCGACAGCGTCTTTCTGTGACTGTCTGACCTTTCTTTTCCATAACTCTTCCTCCACTTTCATGATGCACTCTGCATCCCAGGTTCCCGCTGCGGGCCACCTTTGACTTTCCGGTAATCCCTTGGTATAATCTACCCATAGATCAAGAAACAATATGGCATCTAAGCCATGCTTATGGTACATGAAATGCCCTGGAGTGTCCCTAGGAGGAATAGGAACTGCTTCTTCAAGCACCCCTTTTCTAGTAGTAATCTGTCTTAATTTTGAGAAGAGCGGCATATTGTCAACTGATCTGATACTTACTTTTGAACTTACTTAATACGAAAAAAACACAATAATGAACGGTGAACAATGAACAATCATTCATACCACAATATGCAAGACATTTTTGACTACTTTAAACATTAAACATTAAACATTTTAACAATGATCGACAATGATGACAGTCTGCCTAACTAATCACCACGCTAAATTCTTGACAATAACTGAATACTTCGGAATACTTGATATACTGCTAAACAGTACATATACACTGCTAAACAGTGCAGACCGGATTTGTGTACCCAAATCCGTCTTGACCGGCACAACCTATGTGCGCGTCAACACGCCTCCCCGGCGATGGTACTCACCGAGTAGCTCCTTGAAACGAAAGGCCTCAGAGAATGGACAGGACTCGATGACTGCGGACAGCGGACCCTCTAGACATCGGGATTTCGAGAAACCTGGTGGGCCTCGGTATACCTCGGATCTTGCTCTCTCAGCTAGGCTCTGGTCGGGATACTTCGCACTTCTCACCGCCTCGTCTGGGTTGATCGCAGCCTCAGTCGCCCCCGCTTGACCGGAGGGAGCTTACAGGAAATCCTGCTGGTACGCGTTTATGGTCCGTCCAGTTGTGGCAGGAGACCGGGCCTGCAACGCACCGCCGGCGCGTGAGATGAGAAAGTGTCCCTGTTCGGGCGCCATTATGTGGTAAATAAAATACCGGACTGAATTTCATACGGAATCTTAAAATAAAGTAAATAGCTCAAAATAACAAGAGGCAGAATCCGTGGTATAAGAGGTTTTCTAAATGGGCTTTATTCCATTCAAAATGGCCGACTCGAGTCGCGGCCTTCAGGTTCCGTCACCACGAAGGTTCAGGAAGTGAAGTACAATACTTTATTGATAGACATGTATTTTTATAATAAGTGCATTACAATGAAACGAATGTAGAAGGCGTAACATTTGATAAGAAAAGTGACAAAACAGGTACGTAATCGAAACTAGGCGTAATAAGGAATAAAAGAAACATGATTGGTTTGCATTATCAAACATAGGTGGATCTATAAGATAATACTTGGCATAGATGCGCGCGCAGCAGTATGACGTGTAATTGACGTGCAACTAGGGGGTGAAGGGGACTTGACATTTAGCTCTACATGTGGAGACGAGAAGTCTGAGGGGTCAAGTCAACCTAATCCCAAATCAAATCTAACATCCTATGTTTAAAGAACTATGTTATCCACAAGGAAGGACTCTCGGACAGAATCTATTCTATACTAACTGTGTGTGCGTGTACAAGCGTCTAAGTGTCTATATGAGATGCGAGGGGCAGAAAACTTTCCATGGCAACAGGGCTATGAATCACTTGCAGGAGGACGGAAAGGCTGAGTCCTTTGCTTGTGAGCTAAAGGAAATGTTTACCTAAATCACTAGACAGGAATGCATCGGCTGAAGAGCAAAATAGATAATTCGAAGGTGAAATACAGCTTCTTGGCAGGCAGGCGTAAACTGGCCGAGGCAGGCACCGTTAGCTGCACAGGGAGTAGGACAAAGTTCATGGATACAGACGCGAGCTCAAGCTGAAGCTGTCAGAGGCTGAGAGCAGGGAAAGGCTTGAGGACAGAATCGGGCCTACTTGCCTGAACTGTAAAAATGGAGTAACTTAGCCATATAAAGTCGGTGACCTTTCATACCTAGGAATCGAATATCCAGCCCATAGATGGCGGATCTGACAGAGAACATGTTGACGGTAGACACACATATGTTTGCGTCTTTAGAAACTGGAACTGGAGGGAACATACATGTACTTGTAACATGCATATAGAACCGTTGGGGTCCAAGATAGGGGACATAACTGATCAGGAAAATCCACATTTCCACAAGTCTACCACCACAACTATAGCTGTGTTTCCTTGATCCCTCGGTAAACCCACGATGAAGTCCACCGAAATTCTTTCCCAGGGAGCGGTAGGCGTGGGCATGATTTGTAGTAGTCCTTGCGTCGTTTGGTGATCCGTTTTTGACTGAGCACACTTGTTGCATTCTCGGACCCACCTCAATACGTCTGGACGGATTGTCGGCCACCAAAACTGACGCAACATCTTTTCCAATGTTTTGGCGCCTCCTGGATGACCAGCACATGGCAGATCATGGCACCATGTAAACGCAGAGCGGCGTAATTTGAGGGTAGGAAGCAGCAATTGTTGTCCTTTCATGGGAAGCCCTTGTCTCACCAGCCATTCAGGATGTGATTTGAGCCAGCGTCTCCAAGTGAAGTTTTGTATTCCAAGTCTAATTTCTCGTAGAAATCCTTCGGTTTGCATGGCACATACTACTTTTGCAGGTTCAATTATGGAGTCCTTGATTGAAGCAACCTCAGGGAGAACGACTTCCTGTCTTGTCAGTGCGTCGGCCTTTTTGTTCTGGGTTCCTGGCCGGTAAGTAACCACAAAATGGTATTCGGCGAAGACGAGCATCCACCGGAGTTGTCGTGGCGTAAGATGGCGTGCTGCCTTCATAAACTGGAGGTTACGATGGTCGGAATATACCGTGATTTGATGAACTGCTCCCATTAGCCAATGTCTCCATTCCAAGAAGGCGTCTCTGATAGCTAATAACTCCTTCTCTGCTATTGTATAATTCTGTTCCGCTGTGTTGAGTTTCCGAGACATAAAGGCAATTGGATGTAGATATCCCATAGATTCATGTCGTTGCGAAAGCACCGCTCCTATCGCTGACTCGGAGGCATCTGCTTCGACTATGAAAGGTAGAGCTGGATTGGCATGTGTGAGGACGGGGCTGTGACAAAAGCACTCTTTAGACGGTCGAAGGCCTTTTGGGTGTCCTGGGTCCATACAAATGGGGTCATTTTCCGGGTTAACTTAGTTAATGGAGTAACTATTTCTGAGAAGTGTCGGATAAACCGGCGATAGAAGTTCGCAAACCCCAACAGGCTCTGGATTTCCTTGACGTTGTGTGGACAAGGCCATTCGAGGATGGCCTTCACCTTCCTTTCTGCCATGACTTGACCCGACGGAGTAAGCATCACCCCCAGAAATTCCACAGTTGTGACGTGGAATTCGCACTTTGTTATCTTGCAAAACAACTGATGTTTCCGTAAGGCTTGCAAGAACAGGCTTACGTGACCAACGTGTTCTTCTTCATTGTTGGAGTAAATCAATATGTCATCTATATAGACCACGACGAAGAGATCCAGATATTGTCTCAGGACCTCATTGAGAAAAAATTGAAATGCCGCTGGGGCGTTACATAACCCAAAGGGCATTACCAGGTATTCGTAGAGCCCGTATCTCGTTTTAAACGCTGTCTTCCATTCATCCCCTTCTTTTTTTCGGACCAAGTGGTAGGCACCCCTTAAGTCCAATTTTGTGCAGATGCCTGCTGCTCGCACTTGTTCCAAAAGCACCGGTATTAGGGGAAGTGGATAGCGATTCTTGATGGTGATTTCATTCAAGGCTCTGTAGTCAATGCAACATCTCAAGTCCCCATTGGCCTTGGGGATAAAAAAAAAGGGGAGATGCTGCTGGTGATCTAGAAGGTCTTATAAAACCCAGCTCCAGGTATTTATCCAAATACTCCCGTAGATAAGTTGTTTCAGGTACTGTAAGGGCGTAAACACCCTCCCACAGGGTACTACTGCTCCGGGGACCAAATCTATGCGACAGTCGTAGTCTCTGTGGGGTGGTAATCGTTCGGCCTGAATATCGCAGAACACATCTGCGTAGGTCTCATAGCATAAAGGCAGAACTAAGTCTTTCTCGGCCGCAGTGGCTATGTGTTGACTAGTGGCTAAGAGTCTCGAAGGCCGGGACAGTGGTGGATTGCAATGTTGTTTGCAATATTCTGAATTAAAACTCAACGTATTTTGAGCCCAATTGATCGTTGGATCGTGCTTTTGGAGCCAAGGTAGGCCTAGAATAACGCCGTATTGTGGAGCGTGTATTATGCAGAACGATAAGTTCTCACTATGACAGTCCTCGTAGAGGATTTCATATTCCGGGGTGTAATGTGTAATGGGACCGGTTTCCAACTCTTGACCATCCTCCGCATACACCTTCTCCGGAATGGATCGGGGAACCATTTGTACATTCAGGCGATGTGCCTCTCTTTTATCCATAAAACAACCGGTGGCTCCTGAGTCCACCATTGCCAGTAGGTGTCGATGTTCGTGGTTGATCCTGATCGCCAGCTTTATAAAAAAATGTTTGGTTGTGTCGAACTCGTAAGCATCCACTGAAGGGATGGCGCATTCGCCTGAAGATGTCCCTTCCTTCTTCTTCAAGCTTTGCCGTTTCCCTCTTCCTTTTCAGTGGTTAGGGCCGCGGTTTGCCCTACTCTTCCCTTACCATACTTGGGTTTTATCGGACATTCCCGGAGGAAATGCCCCTTCTTCCCACAGTATAGGCACAATCCTTGCTTCCGGCGATGGTCTCGTTCGCTGAGCGTCAATGAGGCTCTTACCGTGCCGATTTCCATCTGTTCCGGTTGGGTACTCGTCTTTTCCACACTGGAGCCTCGATCACTGTACACGGCACCTTTCTCTTTCTTTTTGTTTTCTCCTCGACGTTCTTTAAGACGGTGATCCAACCGAAGTGTTAGGTCAATAAGCGCGGTACAAGTGCGAGGCTGAGGATCGATTTGGGCTAATACGTCCTTGAGCTCCTCTGAGAGCCCCAGATAGAATATAGCCGATTGTTTAGATTCTGGCCAATCTGTTTCTGCAACGAGTCTCCGAAAGCTATTTAAATAACTAACCAACTCAGAGGACCCTTGGCGTAGTTCCAACAGGTCTCTATCTGCTGAAAACGTGTCCGCCCTTCTATCGAATGTTTTTTCGAAGCTTTCCCGGAACTCGTCCCAATCATGCAGCTTCGGGTCGTCTCTCCGCACTATGGGGACTGCCCATTGAGCGGCCTCTCCTCCCAGGTAGGAAATCAAAAACGCCACTCGTGCTTGATTTGTACTGAACATCTTAATCAAATCAATCAATCAATGAATTTGTAAAGCGTGCTACTCACCCGTAGGGTCTCAAGGTGCTGGGGGGAGGGAGATCCGCTACTGCTCGAAGAGCCAGGTCTTGAGCTGTTTCCTGAAGGAGAGATGGTTCTGGGTCAGTCGTAGGTGGGTGGGGAGGGAGTTCCATGTCTTGGCCGCCAGGTAGGAGAAGGATCTTCCTCCGGCGGTGGTCTTGCGGATGCGCGGGACGGTGGCGAGGGCGAGGCTGGCGGAGCGGAGGTGGCGGGTGGGTGTGTAGAATGTGAGGCGGTTGTTGAGGTATGTGGGTCCCATGTCGTGGAGAGCCTTGTGTGCGTGGGTGAGGAGTCTGAACGTGATCCTCTTGCTGATGGGGAGCCAGTGCAAGTCTCTCAGCTGGGGAGAGATGTGGCTGAAGTGGGGGGTGTCCAGGATAAGTCGTGCAGAGGCGTTCTGTATGCGCTGGAGTCTTTTCTGTAGTTTGGCTGTGGTTCCAGCATATAGGGTGTTTCCGTAGTCCAGTCGGCTGGTGACGAGGGCCTGGGTGACCGTCTTCCTGGTGTCGGTGGGGATCCACCGGAAGATCTTTCGGAGCATGCGCAGGGTGTTGAAGCAGGATGACGAGACGGCGTTGACTTGCTTGGTCATTGTGAGGGAGGAGTCCAGGATGAAGCCCAGGTTGCGAGCATGGTCTGTTGGCTTTGGAGCGGAGCCCAGGGCAGGAGGCCACCAGGAGTCGTCACAGGCAGAGGGGGATGTTCCCAGGATGAGGACTTCCGTCTTATCTGAGTTCAGTTTCAGCCGGCTGAGCTTCATCCATTCCGCAAAGTCTTTCATTCCTTCCTGGAGGTTGGCTCTGGCTGTGGCGGAGTCGTTGGTGAGGGAGAGGATCAGCTGGGTGTCGTCGGCGTAGGAGATGATGTTGAGGTTGTGTTGGCGTGCGATGGCTGCGAGGGGGCTCATGTAGACGTTGAAGAGTGTGGGGCTGAGCGAGGATCCTTGCGGGACGCCGCAGATGACTTCGGTGGCCACGGACCGGAACGGGGGAAGGCAGACTCTCTGGGTTCTGCCGGCGAGGAACGAGATGATCCATTCCAAGGCCTTTCCTTGGATTCCGATGTTGCTGAGGCGCTGTATCAGGGTGCGGTGGCATACGGTGTCAAAGGCTGCCGAGAGGTCCAGGAGGATGAGGGCAGCTGTTTCCCCGTTGTCGAGCAGGGACCTGATGTCGTCGGTGGCTGCGATGAGGGTGGTCTCGGTGCTGTGGTTTGCTCGGAAGCTGGACTGTGAGGGGTCGAGGGATCCGTTGGTCTCGAGGAAGGCGGAGAGTTGTTTGTTGACGATCTTCTCGATGACTTTGGCCGGAAAGGGGAGGAGCGAGATGGGGCGGAAGTTCTTGAGGTCCGTGGGGTCCGCGGTGGGTTTCTTCAGGAGGTCGCTGAGCTCGGCGTGTTTCCAGCTCTCTGGGAGGTGGCGTATGCGAAGGAGCGGTTGATGATGTTCCAGAGTTGGGGTGTGATGATGAAGTCGACTTTGTTGAAGATGTGGTGTGGGCAGGGATCGGTTGGGGAGCCGGAGTGGATGGTGTTCATCGTGTGGGTGGTATCTTCGGTGCTGACCATCGTCCAGGTGCGGAGGGTGGTGGTGGGGGGCGCCGGATCGGTGGTAGGGTGCGCGGTCTGTGCGCCGAAACTGTTGTGTATGTCGGCAATCTTGTGGTGAAAGAACGAGGCGAGTGAGTCGCAGAGGTCCTGTGAGGGTGTGATGTCGTTGTTGCAGGCGCTGGGGCTGGAGAGCTCTTTGACGATGCTGAAGAGTTCCTTGCTGTTGTGGGAGTTGTTGTCCAGTTGTTCTTTGAATGTGGTCCTTTTGGTGGTGTTTGCGGGTGGCGTTCTTGAGGGCTGTCATGTTTTCTGTAGTCTGGTCGTGGCGCCAGGCTCTCGAGGGTACGGCAGGTTTTCTTGGAGTTTTTGAGGTCGTAGGTGAACCAGGAGGCTTTCTTGCTGCCGTGTCTGCTGGGGGGTTCTTTAGTGGTGCAAGGTCATCGGCGCAGTTGGTGAGCCACTGTGTGAGGTTGCGGGCTGCTTCGTTGGGGTCCATCGTGTTGGTGGTGGGGTTCTGGCTGAGGGAGGTGGTGAGCTGGTCGGCGGTGATCTTGCTCCAGCTTCTGCGGGGAACCTGTTGAGGGTGGTTGTGGGTCGTGGTTCTCCTGAAGTTGAAGTGGACGCAGCTGTGGTCTGTCCAGTGCAGTCCGGTGGAGTGGCTGAAGGAGATGTGCTTGCTGGAGGAGAAGATGAGGTCAAGCGTGTGGCCGGCGATGTGGGTGGGGCTGTTCACCAGTTGCTTGAGTCCGAGGTTGGCGAGGTTGTCAAGCAGTCATTGTTGTTCTCCAGGTGGAAGTTGAGGTCTCCTAGGAGGATGTAGTCTGAGGAGGTAAGGGCGTGCGGGCTGACGAAGTCTGCGATGGCTTCGCTGAATTGTGTGCGTGGTCCCGGGGGTCTGTAGACGAGGGTGCCTCTGAAGGTGGTCTTGGGGTCGGTGTGTATCTGGAAGTGAAGGTGTTCGGCGGCGGTGAGGGTGTCGTCGGAGTTGGTCGTGATTCGGATGGTGTTTCTGTGGACGATGGCGATGCCTCCTCCGGCTTGGTTGACGCGGTCCTTCCGGGCGATCTTGTAGCCATCCAGGATGGCTATGGCGATGTCGGGAGCTGAGGAGGCGTTCATCCATGTTTCTGTGAGGAAGGCGACGTCTGGTGATGTTGTGTCGAGAAGGTTCCAGAGTTCGACGGCGTGCCTGTGAATGGAGCGGGTGTTGAGCAAGATACACTTGAGGTGGTCGTTGCTGGAGCCTGGCTTGGTGGGTGCGGTGCAGGATCGGGTACAGGTGAAGTTGCAGGCGTGGCAGGTGAATGCTCCGTGGGTGCGTTTCGGGTTGGCTTGGTAGCAGGCTGGCTGTCGGCTGGTGTTGAGTGCGTGGAGGGTGGTGGCGTCGTATCTGTCGGGTTGGCTGGCTCCGGCGGGGTCCAGGGGTTCTGGCGCTGGGCGCGGTCCAGACGTGGACGGGCATAGACGGGCTTGCCTTTGGCGCCCCATCGGCGCGCAATCGGCACGCCCGCTGCGCTTGGCCGCTGCGCGTACGCGCGGTCCCCGCCATATATGGCGAAGTGGGAGGGAGGAGCAGCTGGGAGGCGGGAGTGGGGCGGCGAATGGGGAGCGGGTGCCAAGAGAAGGGGGTGGGGCCGCAGGAGAGCAGCGGCGGGGAGCGGAAGGGGGGGTGGAAAGAGCGGGAAGACAGAGCAGGAGAGCGAGGGCAAGCCTGGGCAAGCCTGGAGAGCAGGGGCCTTAAGGAGAGGCGGCAGCAAGAGAGGCCAAGAAGGCAGCAGCAGCAGAATCTGGGCACACGGGGGCCATGCGGAGTGGAGTGACTGGGTTAGGCTTGCAATTGAAATGGAGGAGGACTTGGGTAAGAAATACTTGCACTTTTTTTAATGTCACCGTATAACCTCTCCGGTGGTGCTAACTGGATTTGTGCTGGCATCTCTACCACTACTGACGGTGGGTGTGGAGTACCCCCTACATCAAAGGGGTTCTTCTGAAGCCTATCTACTCGGGTATGAAGGGCTGCTGTCTCCTGACGTGAAGCGGCCAGTTCAGCTTGAACAAGCGTTAAGGCCGCGACTACGTCTTCTAAGGTGGCCATGTTTAACTCAACACAACCAGGAGGAAACTGATTCGTGGGCCGATTATTCTGTCAGGCTCTCCGGGTCCGAATCCTCAGGGCTGTGTCGATGCTCTATGGGGGCCCACCTCTGAATCGACCCAAGTCTGGCCGTGTAAACATACGCAGACTTTTGGGGCAATTGAGCGGGGGAAGGAAAGGGTGGGGACTGCGGGGAGGGAGACCTGTGTGTGAGAAACAAGAAACACTATGAGAATTTGCATTCACCCTTTACTCCCTCGCTCGCTTATCTAACCCCCTCAATCCACCCACTTCTTACCTGTAAAGAAAAAAAGAATAACGTTCCATCACTCTTCAGAAGAGAGGGAATGAAGACGTCTCTCAAGTGCTCTAGGGGTAGCTCGGCCTTGTGTGTTTATCCGTCTGATTCCGTTCACCTTACTCTCACTCCTTTACTCTCACTCCTGGGTGGATACTGTAGTGAATCAGCCACTTTTGTGGTCTGACACCCTATGATGACCCTCAACCACCACCATTCTGTACTGACTTAAGTGTGTTCTGCCTTTTAGTGGAATAGTCTTTCCAAGAATAGAAGGTATGGGATGTTGAGGTGCAGTCTTGTGGGTGGTGGTGCACACATGTGCTCAATGTTGTATACTGAGGGATTAAGTGTATAATGTTATTTGGGTTAGGTGAATTATGACTTTGACCTATTGGCTTTGACGTAGTCTAATGTCATTCTGCCTTCTGACTTTACCTTGCTTCAAACTTTTCTGTGTGCACAGTGGTGCTTGTAAGTTGTGTGGATGAGAATTATAGGTGCTGACTATTGCCTTTGACAGGGCCTCATGTCTGACTCTGCCTTGCTGCTGCATGCACAGCAGTGCTTGCAAGTTGTTTGGGTTATTCACATTCAAGGTCTTGGTGTTTTCCTGAGCGATTGTTTTTGTTTAGTGTACTGTGGAAGGCCTTGTGAGAGCTTCGTCAAGACAGAGGCTGGAAGAAGTGCGAATGGAAGAAGAGACTTGAGAGCTCGTTACTGCCTTGGAGATGCTTGCTTGGAACTTGGCCAGTTCTGGTAAAATTCCTCTGGCGGTGGGAGGAGGTCTTTCACGAATCTTCTAGTGTGTTTATAGCTGAGGGTTGCAGGCTGAGAAACTGGGAGTTTGGATTCCGAGCGAGGGCAGACGTGTCTATCTCGGATTGAACCCTGGCTTGCTGAGCTCTGATCCCCGGCTGTAATTCCCCCAGTCAGAAGTGGGCAGTGTATGCACCAGGTGATGTATTGAGTTGTGTGGTTCTTTAATCATTGGAGGTGTTTTCTTTGTGGTGTGGGAGGTGCACATCCAGAGTACTCCTCTGCTCTATATATATGTATAGCTTTCTGATCTCTTGCAGGACGTCCAGTGTATTTTATCTTATATCAGTTATTGCTTGTTTATTAATCAGTATTATAGTTTGCTCAGTTATTGATTCATGCCTTTAGATTATAAGTTTGCTACATATATTTGAATCTTATGCATTTGGTATCTGAGATTGCCTTTGCTTAGAGAGTATTATGTAATAAACCCCAAGCCTTATTCTAAAAGTGATAGAGTCTTTGCATTTTGTTATTTGCCTCCCAGGTGGGAGTGCAGGGATTGGGTGTGGCTTATTGGTGAGAAGCTACATTCAAAACAGATACCAAAAGAGAAACAAACACACACACAACAGCAAAGGAAAGCGAGGAGAACACTGAACTTTAACACTGTAGCCGAGTTACAGGTCAGGTATGATCATGTCTTTTGTATTGGATAATACTGGAACCGATAAATGTCACGTTCCACTTCTATATGTTTTGTACCTCAATTCCCAAGAAGCCTGGTGATCCCAGGTACACCAGCACTGAACCGTAATCAGCTAATGCAAGATCAAGAAAATGTCACACGAAAGAAATGGCCTACTCGGCTTATTCTCAATTTCTATAGTAATCAATTTGCGTTCACTGCCTTTGGATGCCAGGAATGTTATGGCCACACATCCATCCATTCAGCGTTTTCTCACCATACAATTCGCGGGCGTGTATTCACCCCGCATGAAACCTAGCACGGTATCTCCAATGGGGTTAAAGGCTGCCCAAGCGCCACTACGTGCGCGTACGCTCCCCTGCACGGTGAAGCAATCACCTCCAACAGGGGAGTCACTGGAAACCGGGATATGAAGTCCCGTGATTTCCTCAGTATGCGGTCGAAAGGTGTGTCCTTTGACACTCTTACCGCCAACAGAGCTGAAGAGCGAAGCGTCCTGCTTCCTCGAGGGCGAAGGTCGAATAATCGGCAGCGCGGTCCAGAACGCAGGGCCTTTATTTCCTGCTTCTGGTCCCGCCGCCGTCATACGCGCAACGTGTTTCGCGTTGCCAAATGGGAGTTGTAGTTTCTGTCAAGTCCGCGTCGCGTTGGCTCCAGACACAGCAGTGAGCGCGAGCGCCAGATGCAAAATCCTGACAGCAGGCCTTGACAATCCTGAAGGCAGAGTGCTTGGTTTTATGTAAGAGGGTGCCCAAGCATGAGCTGAGCCCCTCTGCAGCTTTCAGAAATACTTCCTTATGGCTGTTCTGTGATACAGCCATCCCATATACTCTTAAGTGCATTATAATCTCGCGGTAAATGCTAACTTTTGAATGGCTGCATCCAAACATGTCGTGTTTGGTGTCAAACGCTTTGGAATACTACCCCCCCCCCCCCCCCCCGCCAGTTCTGGTGGCAGGGTTAGCATTCCACCCTTCTAGAGGGAAAGACATGTTCACACTGGTCAAACCCGGTAGGTCTTTCCTGAGCCCTGGCATCACAAAATGGATACCTCTGCCACAGACACGGGTCTGGCCTCCTGCTGCTGACCGAAACTTCGACTGGACAATAGGTTTCCTGTCGAAGGGAGGTGTAACCACCTCCCTAGACAGGCATATGTGAATTGGGGCTGGGCGGGAGCGCACTCTGGTGCTTTGAAGTCCAGCACTGGGGGCACGTTTGCTGTCCCTGTGCATAGCCCAGTTCAAACCAGTTGCAGGGCCTACCTGCCCTTGCTCTGGCGCGAAACTGGACAAAGGAAATGGGTATAGCCACCCCTCTGTCCAAGCCCACCCATAGGTGGGGCCTTAGAGTTAGTCCATCCCCTAAACTTACTACAAGTAGAGGAATCCAGTCCCTAGGACTGTAGATTACCCTGGACGAAACTCTGCAACATATATCCTGGACCTTCGACGTTCTGCTTTAACTAGAAGACTGAAGAAATCTCCCTTGGGCTCAAGGAGTGACTCCCCTGCTTGGCAGGCACCAAAGAAGCAACTGACCGGTCTGGATCGCTGAAGCTCCTGACGGACGCCGAAGTCTTTGCATCACCAGAGGTGGATTTCCAGACTTCCCCCAGGCTACCACAAAGATGAGGCCCGTGGCTATCGTGGGTGACGTGGAACCGTGACCACTGGACACCGTGAACTTTTGCAGCAACAACACCTTCCTGGTCATCCTCGAAGTTGTGCTTTGGGCTCCGAGTAGCCGCAGCCTTGCGCACCTCCTGCACCGAAGATTGTTGGCCTCCACTCAACGAGTGACCCGTGGGCCAGCTTCAAGTGCGACCGCTCGAGGCTCCTTCGCGATCACTAGCCTGTTGGCTAGCAGGTCCCCACAAAAGCAACTCCTTTTCGGCTTGGGCTTTCCAGGTTGCTCCAGATGTGCCCTGACTTACCCTTGCTGGGTGAGTCCCTCAGACCTTGCTGGTCTGCACCGCAGTCCTTTCTCCGAATTCCAATGACTTGCCGTTGCCAAGGCTTGTTGGGTTCATTCTGGTCGCCGACACCGCAGCACTCGACAGACTTCGTGGGACAGATAGAATCCAGCTCGTGGACTTCGTCGACGCCTTCTGGACCTCGTGGCTGAAGAGTCAAGACTCCCATCAACTCACCTGTAGCACCCAACATCTGTGGGCATTGGTCCATCCTGCCCTCGGTCACTGACTAGTGACCCAGACTCTGTCCCCTCTGCTTTCAGGTTCCTTCCATCCTAAATCCCGGCTTGGATCTCTTCGGACACTTCTCTTCATGGCAGCAGCAGTGCTTTGCAGGCTTCCATTGAAATCGACGACGCGACCCGACAACAAAAGACACCTATGCACCAGGCTTCCCTGGGTGAGGTAACTCGAGTATTCCAGTGCTCTCGTGGGTGCTAGCCCTAGAACTTCTTAAGTCCAAAAGGGTTTGGTCCTGACTCAATTCTTAGTGTCCCTAATCTTTAAATTTCCAACCGCGACATTGCCCATAGGAGATAACAGGAACCCGCGGATGTGTTATCACACTGCATACAGTCCCCGTGGGTCCCCTGTGTCACTACCTTGGGTGGTTCCTTGGGGTCCCAGCGATTCTAGAGGCTATAGGCCTAGTGTCTATTCCAGTCATGGTTCTTCTACCACTTTTTTGGTATATGGTTTGGTACGCCCCTAGGGCCCAAACGTGTATTTGTGCTTTTACTGATGCTTAAACACTTGTTACTAAAGTACTTCGAACTCCAGTCTCAAAGAGACTAGAGGGGTGTGTTTAATCTTAAATAAATATATTTTGAATATATACCTGCTGTGGTTGTCTTTTCATTTGATCATTCAAGAGATTATCGACTGGTAAAACTAGCTGCTTTACATTCCTTCAGGACTTAGCCTGAAGGCTGCTTGCTCTCCATAGCTACCACTAGGATAGCTTTCAATAAAGGTTGTCTTTAACCTATCACCATAAGGGGTTGTTTGGACTGATTCAAGGTGCCCACTAGAACTAGTGGACAGCATATATCAGGCCACCTTCTCACAATATCGACTCTTCACTTTTCTCTGCACCAGAGCACACAGCCTGCAATGGCAGTGTGTGGGTGTTAACGTGCACGATCTCTAAGGGTGGCACAATAGGTGATGCAGCACTTAGAGGCCTTTCCTGGTCACAGTGCCCTTGGATACCTTTGGCAAGAGATGTGCCAATTGTGGATACAAAGGTACAGTTTTGGGAAAGAACACAGGTCCAGTGAACCTGAATGGCAGGGACCCAGGGCACATCAAGTCAAAGTGCATCAAGTGTCAGGCAAAAAGTGTGGGGGGGGGGTAACCATACCAAAAAGGGCTATTTACTAAAGGAGGCCCTGACCTTGGTGGTGGCGCACTGTCGGCCCCGGGAGAGGTAGAGGCGGACGCAGGGCCTGACGGCGGAGTTCCCGACCCCCAGCCCTTGTCTCGGCACCACTATCAAGGTGCGGCGAAGGGCTGTAATTGGCTGCTGGAGCAAGGGCCTTGGGGCTCCTGGTCCCTTAATTCCACACCTCTGATCGGGGCCTACCAGATTGCTGGTCTGATATCCTATGGGCCCTGGAAAGGCCCCACGACATGAGGAGCTTTCCCAAGGGCGGACCCGGGCAGACGCTGCAGCGCAGCAGGATCCAGTTCTTACTTCTCCTGCCTCCAGCATTGCTGGTGGAGCATGCAGCGGCAGCAACTACTGGCCAACCAGCCTTTGCAGACAACACTGTGGGACACTGCGCACTACGCCGCGACAGGTGAGGAGTGCTGTGGTGCAACTGAGTGAGGGCTGAAGGTTTCGGCCCTCCGAGTGGCCCCTGGGTCAGCACCATAACTGGCTAGGGAATCTCCGTCTAAACCCTGGTTTAATCCAACCCTCAGAGCCTTGAAACATGACTGTAACATCCTGGTGGAGGAGTGGGTATTGCCCGGCTGACAAGCGGAAGCTCAGAGACAAGCAGAAAATATACTATGCAGCCATCACGTTGGCCAAAGGGCAATTTTAAGCTGCCCGCATCAAATTAGCCAGTAACAATTCTAAGGACATTTTTGCTATTGTCCAGAGCTTCACTTCCCCTCTGGCTCAAGCGAGTGTGGCGCCATCTTCACTTTCCTGGTGTAACACTCTTTACTGCTGTTTTAGGGATAAGATTCAGTCTATCCAAGCTGCATTAACTCCCCGCGACATCAGAACGGAGGAACCTATGGAGTGTCACCCGGTTGGCACAGCCCATTCCTTGTTTGTATTTAGGCAAGTCAACCCATTGGACTGTCTTAAAATCCTTAAGGGGCTAAAGTCTGGTTCGCCCTCGGACCCATGTCCCGCTAGGGTACTGGCAGCAGTGGCAGGGGTCGCAAATATATAAGTGAGTACCATTATTAACTTGTCTCTCCAGAAAGAGGAGGTTCCACTGGCTTGGAGGAGGCTAAGATCTTGTCACTCCTAAAAAAGCTGTCATTGGACCCTCGTTGCCCATGGAATTACCGGCCCATCTCCCTCCTTCCTGCTTTGGCAAAGGTGTGTGAGAAGGTGGTAAAACAGCTCACCGATTTTGTGTAAAGAGGCGCTCCTGCATCCTGCCCAATCAGGGTTCCGGTCGGCCCATAGCACCAAAACAGTGCTGACTGAGGTGACGGAGGCTATCCAGGAGTGTTTGGATGCCGGTGGGAGATCTGCATTAATTTTGCTTGACCTCTCGGTGGCGTTTGACACGGTCCCCCACTCACTTCTGTTACGTCTGTCCAAGATTGGCCTGTCAGGTGCCATGTGGCGCTGGCTCCGGTCCTTCTTGGAGGGGTGGGTTGAGCAGATCTGGATTCCACCCTCTTCCTCCTCCCCTCAGCCAGTAATGACAGGTGTCCCCCAGGGTTCCGCACTTAGCCCCCTCCTTTTTAATATCTATGTCACTCCATGATTTATCTGGCGGGGGGCTGGGGGCTAAGGTGATGGCTTATGCTGACGACACCCAGCTGCTCTTAACTTGGGACAAAGATGCGGACTCTGTACTTTTGGTTCATCATTGCCTATCTTCCACCTTTAATTGGCTGGCGGAAGCGCATCTTAAGTGCAATGAAGAAAAGTCAGAGATTCTGTTAGTTGGTAAATTCCCCCCTAACTTCAGAGAGCAGCTCTGGCCTCCCGAGTTTCCTATACCCACCTCGTCAGGGAAGCCGGACAAAAAACTGGGGGTTTGGATTGATGAATGTCTCTCCTTCTCAACACACATCAAAAAGCTGGCTGGCTGCTGTTTCGGCCTGCTAAAAACCCTCAGCAGATTTTTCCCCCTCCTTCCTCAGACGGCGAGGAAAACGGTCACCTGATTTTGTCACGGCTGGACTACGCCATGCCCTTTATGCCGGTATCCTGGGCTACCTGTTGAAGACGTTACAGGTGGTTCAAAATACGGCAGCAAGACTCCTATTGGGCATGTCGGCTAGGAGCAGTGTCCGTCTACAGTTGCTCTCTCCACTGGCTCCCCAAGGTCGACAGAGTCAAATTTAAACTTCTAGTTTTAGCCCACCGCGCTCTCCCTGGTTGCCGCCCTCTCTACTTGCAGAGGGATCTCTCCTTTAATGTTCCCGCACGCCCCCTGCGATCCTCGTGCTTATGCTATGCTCAGGTCCCCAGTTTCAAGCTTCAGAGGATAGGGGGCAGCTCATTTGCAGTGAAAGCGGCTGTTGCTTGGAATGCTCTTCCTCTGCGCACCATCCAGGACCCAGTCGTGTTCAAGAGGAAGCTGACAACACATCTATTTCCGTGAAGCTCCTGCCTATACCCCGTTAGACTTTGTGCCGGAACACTCATGAGTAGCCACGCGCGTTACAAATTCATATAACATAACTGAGGCATGGGGGAGGGATCCTGCACATTTCCCTGTCCACTCCCAACGCTTTCCGGCACCTTACCTGTTGAGCCTGGACCCTACATGGCATTTAACCCCTAATTCGGCGCCCTAGTCGGGGGGGGGGGGGAGGCTGCAGCTGGAGGGGTTTGAGGCCCTGCAGCTCCCTGACTTTACCAGCGCTCCCCTGGGTCCTGCCTGCTCAGGCCCCATGGAGTGCGGGCGCCTGCTGGAGTGCTGGTGGTGCCGCTACGTGTGACCTGGTGCTGGGTCGGCACCATAATCGAGGCACGGGGTCACCACCGGGAACTGGGGCCCTGATTACCTACCTTCACCCGGTGTTCTTGCCTCTGCTGGATCAGACCTGGCCCGCTTGGAGTGAGGGCCCCTGTTGAACTGCCGGCTGTACCTTTCCACCCTCATCGAAATGTGAATCGGTGCCTAGATCGAGACGTATGCAATGTGTGGGCCTGGGTAGTGGTGTTGGCTCTGACCCTGGATCTGCTGTGCCCCATGACACAACTCTTCCGCTTGGTCAGCTTCAGCACCGAATTGTGGCCCTGCTTTTCCAGACACTGGTGACTCGCCACTACAGCTGGGAAATGTGGAATCTCCCGCACCGGCCACTGCCTGACGCAGCAGATACCTGGGGCGTGACAAGCACTTGCATCAACATGAGCATCATCCCAGCGTCCTTAGCCAGGGCTGCGTTGATGCCCCATGCCTTGGGCAGATGGAGTTCAGCCGCTGGGACCCAGACACTGGTCTCCCTGGTCCCTGACCCCCTATGGGGCACGGGAGTAGGGAGAGCAGACTCTCACCACATGACAAACTGGAGAAAGTGCTGGCAGCAAAAGAGCACTCCAGGGTCACCATGGAGGACAGGTTTGGAGCCCTAACCACTAACCGTACCTTTCTCGAGGATGACCAGCGCAAGCTAGCGGATAGCGTTGCAGATGTCGAGAAAACCCTTTCAGCCCTACAACCACTTACAAAGGATCATCAGGCCACAATCCGAGACCTGCAAGGACGTGTAACACAGTTGGAGGCTAGAGCGGATGACTTGGAAGGCTGCTGCCAGAGGAGCAATATTGGTATTCTGGGGCTTCCGGAGGGAATTGAGCGGTCTGACCCCATTGCATACCTAGAGTCTTGGTTCAACATTCACCCCATCCTCAGACCTCATGCCCTTTTATTCCCTTGAGAGGGCATAACGGGTCGTGGCGTGGCACCCGTCTCTGGGCCCCCCCCTCGTCTGATGCTGGCAAAACTCCCTCACTTCAAGGACAGAGATGCGGTGCTTCACACTGCCAGGCAGGCAGGACCCCTACAGGTTGAGGACAAGCATATAATGCTGTTCCCCAACTACAGCTGCGCCGTGCAATGCAAGCGTTAATTTTTCTTGGCGGGGAAATGCTGCCTGCGCCAAAGGGGAGTACAAGATTTACTGCTGTTCCTAGCTCGCCTTAAGGTAATCTCAGAGGGCACCAGTCTTTTCTGTATGGACCATGAAGAGGCGTGAGACTGGGCTGAGCAACATCTAAAAGAACCTGGGATGTCAGATGCTGACCGCACCCACAATGCCTGAGCATCCCGGAACAGACGACAATGCAAGGGGAGGGTTCAATCACACACATAGCCTTCACCCAGAGTGTATTTGAACAGTTCCCCCAACCTGGAACAAATTATTGCGATCAAAGGGGAGCCCTGCAGGCTGCTGCAAATTTAGGGTCTGCCTCCGCAGCCTCGAACAATGAGAAAGGTCTGCACATCTTCACACTCGAGGAGGACCCCAGCTGATCGGGCAGCTCCTGGGCCAATTCAGCTAAACCTCCCGAAGTGACTCCACAGACGGCAGATACCCTCATCTAGCTGATTGGTGATGGCTCACATTGTGCTGAAGATTGCATAGTGATGCAACACTGCAGTAATGCATCCCCCTGCGCCTCCGGCAACCTCTCTTTTTAGACATTAATGAGCAATGCACCTTCTCTGTATCAGGCACACGTTTAGCTCACCCCCCACGATCCACTAGAGCATGCTTCACACGTTCTGTTTTGGCGTATCGCCGGTTGCGGTAGGCCCCCAGTATTGGGAATATCTCATCCCCCAGATATTGTAGTTTATCCTACTCCTCTCATCCCTTCACCCCTAGCACCATGGCAGGTGGGTGTCACCAGGTTGTGGGGATGGGTGCACTGGCACTGGGTAAGGGTACCCATATGCGCCTTCCATACACCACTCTCCCCTCGTCATGGCTTCACTGGCTGACACCCGTCATCTCACCCTCAACATCCGAGGCACGCACACTGTGTGAAAATGCTATGCTGTCCACCCCTATATTAAGCACCAACAGACGCAAATAGTCTTTCTGCTGGAAACACCTTACAGCGGGGGAGATGGACCACCTGTGTAAGCACTGGAGAGGGATTCTTGGTGCCAGTACCTATTCGGCATATGCGCAAGGGGCTATCGTGTGGAGCTGCCTTGGGATCCCATTCCAGGAGACTCACAGGGTGGTCAACAAAGTCTGTCGGTATGCCCTCCTTGCGAGGCATCTGGACAGCCAGCCGGTACTCCAGGGTAGCATCTATGCACCGAACACCAATCAGGGCACATTCTGGGAACCCCTTTCTGGCACACTGGCCCACTATACAGCATTCCCATGGATATTAGGAGGGGGAGGGTTACACCTTTCGTGCTTGACACATCCCTGGATGAATCCCACCCTCCCTTTCTGCATTCCCTGTCCTACACGCAGATGGAGTGCTTCCGTGCCTTGGTCCACCACTGGACACTTACGGATGCATGGAGGTCCTGACACCCCATATCCAGACTATAATATTTCCATAGCAGTCTTCACAGTCTATGTGCACATTGACTGCTTTCTCTGCTCACCCCCGATTGTACTCTCGATCCAGCACACAGATTATTTAGGCTGGGAAATATCTGACCATGACGCACACATTATGACCCTTAGGTGGAGGCCCCCTGCACCCCCTACACCCACCTAGCAGCTGCCACGTTAATGCCTTGAGGATCAGATGTTCGGCAAGGAGAAAGAGAATAGCATCCACTGTTATTTTTCTGAAAACCACAACATGGCGTCTTCCAGGATGCTGGATTGGGATGCCTTTAAAGAAGTGGCGAGGGGAACTTGTATACAACAGATAGTGGGGTCCGCAGAATTCTCTCGAGAGAGACTTAAAAGTGGCTGAGCACAACTTGGCCACCCTCAGCAAAGTGGCAGACCTGCCACTCGCATCCCGTTGGCAGAGGCAAAGACCGCATATGCGCCCCTTCTTGAAAACCTGAGATGCTATAACTTTAAGGCCCACACCACTAGGGCACCCCAAGAGGGCAACATGCCTGGCACACTACTGGTATGGCTCATCCGACAAGCATTTGACACCCTGATCTGGCCTTATTTGCTCATGAGAGTGAGTCTTAGACCCCTAGCGTACAGAAACTTACTGTACTCAAACCCCTCCTCCCGGATCAGCTTGGGTCGTAACATCTCGGCTCCTTTCCCAATAGGCCGAGGCACACGGCAGAGTTGCCTGCTCTCCCTGCGCGCTGTCCGTAAAGCCATTAGCCATACAACTCTGGAGGGGGGGTGCATTGGGGCATTCCGTTGGTGGGCAAGAAACACAGTGTGTTCCCGTAGGCTGATGACCTGTTTCTTTATCATAAGGGACATAACAGCTGACCTCGACTGTAGGAGTGTAGGATCTGCTTCACATGGGTACCCCCACTTTTTGCTGGTGTATCACTGGTTTTCGACCTTAGTCTGGCTGTGGCCCTGCTAATCAGGACCACAGCCTAGCTACTTCCTCTCTAAAATGGTTTGCATGTACATTAGGTACATATCTAATTGGATTCTGGAGTGCCTTTAAAGCCCCTAATATATGGTATACTATGTACCTAGGGCATAGGTGCCTCAGAGGCCTACCAGGGGCTGCAGCATATATTATGCCCCCCCTTGGAAGCACTCCAAACTGGCACCACAGGTCTGCTACTTCAGCCTGGGTAAGGGTATGCTTGCACCCCTTACAGTGGTATAGGCTACCTATATCCATACATATATACAGACACATATAAACCTATAAGCCACTCCTATGGCAGGCCTTGACAATCCTGAAGGCAGAGTGCTTGGTTTTATGTGAGAGGGTGCCCAAGCATGAGCTGAGTCCCTCTGCAGCTTTCAGAAATACTTCCTTATGGCTGTTCTGTGATACAGCCATACCATTTACCCTTAAGTGCATTATAACCTTGCGGTCAATGCTAACTTTGGAATGGCTGCATCAAAACATGTTGTGTTTGGTGTCAAACGCTTTGGAATACTACCACCCCCACCAATTCTGGCGGCGGGTGTAGCATTCCACCCTTCTAGATGGATAGACATGTTCACACTGGCTAAAGCTTTCCTGAGCCCTGGCATCACAAAATGGATGCCTCTGCCACAGACACGAGTCTGGCCTCCTGCTGCTGACCGAAACTCCGGCGGGGAGGCCTGGACAGTAGGTTTCCTGTCGAAGGGAGGTGTGACAACCTCCCCAGACAGGCAGATGTGTATTGGGGCTGGGCGGGAGCACTCTCTGGTGCTTTGAAGTCCTGAACTGGGGGCACACTTGGTGTCCCTGTGCATAGTCCAGTTCAAACCGGTTGCATGGGCTACCTGCCCTTGCTCTGGCGTGAAACTGGACAAAGGAAATAGGTGTAACCACCCCTCTTTCCAAGCCCACCCATAGGTGGGGCCTTAGAGTTAGTCCATCCCCTAAACTTACTATAAGTATAGGAATTCAGTCCCTAGGACTTTAGATTACCCTGGACAAAACTCTGCAACATATATCCTGGACCTTCGACGTTCTATCCTGACTAGAAGACTGAAGAAATCTCCCTTTGGGTCAAGGAGTGCCTCCCCTGCTTGGCAGGCACCAAAGAAGCAACTGACCGGTCTGCATCGCTGAAGCTCCCGCCGGACGTCGAAGTCTTTGCATCACCAGAGGTGGATTTCCAGGACTTCCCCCGCGGCTACCCTGAGTCCACAGCAAAGCTGAGATCCGTGGCTATCGTGGGTGACGTGGAACCGTGACCCCTGGACACAGTGATCTTTTGCAGCAACACGATCTTCCTGGACCGCCTCGAAGTTGTGCTTTGGGCTCCGAGTAGTCCCAGCCTTGAGCACCTCCTGCACCGAAGATAGTTGGCCTCCACTCCACAAGTGACCCGTGGGCCAGCTTCAAGTGCGACCGCTCGAGGCTCCTTCGCGATCACTAGCCTGTTGGCTAGCAGGTCCCCATGAAGGCAACTCCTTTTCTGCTTGGGCTTACCTGGTTGTTCCAGACGTGCCGTGACTTACCCTCGCTGGGTGAGTCCCTCAGACCTTGCTGGTCTGCACTGCAGTCCTTTCTCTGAATTCCAGTGACTTGCCGTTGCCAAGGCTTGTTGGGTCCAATCTGGTCGCCAACACCGCAGCACTCGACAGACTTTTGTGGGACAGCTCGAATCCAGCTTGTGGACTTCGTCAACGCCTCCTGGACCTCGTGGCTGGAGTCAAGACACCCATCAACTCACCTGAAGCACCCGACATCTGTGGGCATTGGTCCATCCTGCCCTCGGTAACTGGCTAGTGACCCAGACTCTGTCCCCTCTGCTTTCAGGTTCCATACATCCCAGATCCAGGCTTGGATCTCTCCGGACACTTCTCTTCACGGCAGCAGCAGTGCTTTGCAGGCTCCCATTGAAAATCGACGACGCGACCCAACACCGAAAGACACCCATGCACCAGGCTTCCCTGGGTGAGGTAACTCGAGAATTCCAGTGCTCTCGTGGGTGCTAGCCCTAGAACTTCCTAAGTCCAAAAGGGTTTGGTCCTGACTCGATTAGAAGTGTAACTAATCTTTCAATTTCCAACCAGGACATTGCCCATAGAAGGTAACGGGAACCTGTGGTTGTGTTTACACACTGCATACAGTCCCTGTGGGTCCCCTGTGTCACTCCCTTGGGTGGTTCCTTGGGGTCCCAGCGATTCTACAGGCTCTAGGCCTTGTGTCTGGTTCAGTCGTGGTTCTTATACCACTTTTTTGGTATATGGTTTGGTACACCCCTAGGGCCCAAACGTGTATTTGTTCTATTACTGATGATTGCTATCTTGTAACTTAAGTACTTCGAACTCCAGTCTCAAAGAGACTAGAGGGGTGTGTGTTCACCTAAGTACATATATTTTAAATATATACCTGGTGTGGTTGTCCTTTCATTTGATCATTCAAGAGATTATAGACTGGTAAAACAAGCTGCTTTACATCCCTTCAAGACTTAGCCTGAAGGCTGCTCTCCATAGCTACCACTAGGATAGCTTTCAATAAAGGTTGTCTTTAACCTATCAACATAAGGGGTTGTTTGGACTGATACAAGGTGTCCACTAGAACTAGTGGACAGCATATATCAGGCCACCTTCTCACATCGACCACTTCTGCACCACGCTAGCGGACTTTTCTGCAGCGGCTGGGATGAACTGAATGAAATCTGCCATTTACCCACTCAGCCCAAACTCCCACCGTGAGAGGTGCACATTGGGGACTCGTGCCTTGTAAGGCAGGCACAAGAGCCCCACTACCCCCATACCATAGAAGTGGTGATGGTAAAGGCTAGTATGGCTAGGATACACAATCTCTCCCAGAATGCTCCACTCTATACCCCTTTGCTGCCCCTGGTCGACTTGCCTTGGACCAGGGCTATTATACAGCTAGGGAACAGCGTGCCTTGACCAATTGCTCACAACCTCCCTGCTCAACACTTCGCTAAAAATGGGAGGAGTTCAGGAGGTTGCTTTATGATCAAGAATGGGAAAAGGCCTTAGAATTCCCAAAGTAGGACTCACGAAACTCATGTTTCAAAAACATACAGTTCTTCTCCTACATCAGGCATATCTAATGCCAGCACAGCTCCATCACCACTTCCCGGAGTCCCACTTTGCTTGCCCACGATGTCACACACCTAACGCATCACTTGTACACATGTTATGGTCCTGCTCAGCTCTACATCATTACTGGGATGCCCTCCATGCTAAGCTGAGGGAAGTCACAAGTCTCCCGGACATATACACTTGGGAATCCTGCTTGCCAGGCGTTTTCAAGCCCAGGACGCAGCACAAGGTACAACCGCACTTTCCAGCCCTGGCCCCGCTCTTAGCCAAACGAGCAAACACTACACTGTCGAGCACCAGTCGGTCCCCTAGTGGAGGCATGGATTGAAGCAGTGCGCAAATGGGGTGCTGCAGAGGAGGAAGCACTTTGGATGAAGACGTGCGTCGGGAATGCTGATGCCTCATCTCCCCAGTCAGCCATCTTGCTCACACACTTTCGGCAAGCAACTGAGAAAGACTGAGCTCCAACAGTTATAGATCCCGTTAGCGGTACAAAGGTAGACACCTTTCCCAGCGGAATTGACCCAGAAGGGCTGCCCTCCTCAGGCCCCCATTATTCTCACTAGTGTCAAACATCGAGAGATCCCATTACCAGTTTCCTGTAGCTAGACCCGCGCCCCTCCCCCTCCTTATGGTCCCTTACAATATTAAGTTGAGAGTTTGGTTTCCCTTATGGGTGGGATAACACAATGCATCATTTATCACAAGGGGTAACTTGTGCACTTCAAGCGGTGTTTTGGTTAATAACCTAATCTTCTTCATTAACAGAAGAGCCCAATGGACAAGAGTCCTAACCTCCTTGCTCCGATCCAAACCTAACACTAAAACGCCTCACATCCTTATTCAAGCATCATTTCAAAATCTTGATCAATTTGACAAAATCTTTATGAGGTTTAAACATACATTAGATAGCTCTGTAGCGTCTACACCACCTAATCGATGCCTCTCCTCTGCACTGTGGTAAATAAAATATCACGCTGTCATAATTTTTCAGATATCAATAAGATCATGCATAAAGCAAGAGGCTGAGTCTGTGGTATCAGATTCATAAAGGGCTTTATTCCAATAACTCGAGTCAAAGGGAGAATATCACCATCACCAAAAAAGGATCTGGACGGGGCTGAAAAGTATTCTCAATATTCTCAAAACATTATTCACAGAGTACAGTATATATACATTTCTCAATTGTACGTAAGCAAGAGAGCAAGAGAGAATGAGATAAGAGCATGTGGGCGTGTAAGTAGGCGTGAAGGTGGGCGTCCATGTGGGCGTCCACTTGATGATAATGGGTAAATTGTCATGTGTGGGTGGATACCTGGAGATGATTTCGCAATGTCAGCAGAAATACTTGGCAGAGATGCGCGCGCAGCAGCATGACGTGTGATAGACGTGCAACTAGAGGGTGAAAGGGACTTGACATTTAGCTCTACATGTGGAGACAAAAAGTCTGGGGTTATGTCAACCTAATCCCAAATCATATCTAATATCCTATGTTTAAAGAACTATGTTATCCACAAGGGAAGGGCTCTCGGACAGAATCTATTCTATACTGACTGTGTGTGCGTGCACAAGCGTCTAAGTGTCTACACTAAATGCGAGGGGGTAGGAATATTCCATGGTAACAGGGCTATGAATTACTTGCATGAGGACAGAGAGGCCGGGCCTTTTGCTTGGTAGCTGGAAGAATGTTTACTTAAACTACTAGACAGGAATGCATCGGCTGAGGAGCAAAGTAGATAATTCGAAGGTGAAATACAGCTTCTTGGCAGGCAGGCAAAACTGGCCGAGGCAGGCACCGTTAGCCGCACAGGGAGTAGGACAAAGTTCATGGATACAGATGCGAGCTCAAGCTGAAGCTGTCAGAGGCAGAGAGCAGGGAAAGGCTTGAGGACAGAATCGGGCCTACTCTGCCTGAACTGCAAAAATGGAGTAACTTAGCCATAAAAAGTCGGTGGCCTTTCATACTTAGGAATCGAATATCCAGCCCATTCATGGCGGATCTGACAGAGGACATGTTAACGGTGGACGCACATGTGTTTGCGTCTTCGAAACTGGAACTGGAGGGAACATACATGTACTTGTAACATGCATATAGAACCGTTGGGGTCCAAGATAGGGGACATAACTGGTCAGGAGAATCCACATTTCCACATTCCCTCCTTGTCCCCTACTTGCCCTTCAAGAGATATCAATCTTCATCAATCCATTGATCTGTTCATATAGCATCATTTGTTCTTCTTTCTTCTTCCGTGATCTTGAATGAAATCTTGGTGGTGGAATACACGATGTGGCACACAGACCACAGATCGCTGGTCCACATTGTAGACATAGACAGCAACTGAATAGTATGAGAAGGCCAATACCTAGGAAGGATAGGACCCTCCATCCAAAGGTAGATAATACACTCCAAAACCAACCGGACCAAGTCCAGGTGCCTGGATTCTGGTGTATCTGGCTTACAATCTTATGAAGGCGAGTTATGGCTTTATATACAGATGGCGAATTATCTGGTATGAAAAATGCAATGGCTTGATCCGATGACCCTACAAGCTCCGCCCCTATCGGCCAGGATAACGTCAAGGACAAGACTATTTTGAAGCACAACAATCCGCATAGCAGACTGCTCTTCTGTTAAATTGCCTAAGGCGGAAATAGTTTCGTTCACTACTGCTTCAAGGGTTCTGGTTAATCTACGTATCAGCTTACTATTGGTAACTGTACCTATATAGGGAAAGAAACCTTTATTGAAATCTGTGTATTTTTCCCATGCTGTTTCAGTGTAATTGACAATTGGGAGATCTCTCTGCTGTCTATTGTGTACTAAATGAGTATTTCTATGAGAATCAGGAGGAGCTAGGAAAACAGGTGGTAGGAGGAATGCTATGTAACAGGTACCATCCCAATCTAGAGGTAGGCGTATATATGCGGTCTGGCCACATATAAAGTAGGAATGACGAGAAGCTCTAAATGTAGACTTGCCTTGATCACTGAATTTTATTACAGTGGTGCATTTACTATGGCCCATGTGTATGGAGCCATTCTTTCTTATACATAATTCCTCTTTTACTGGGAATATGGACATGGCGGGCAAGATTGGTGTAGTTTCAGATTCAACGTTCAGGATCATGAGGTTAAGTGTAAAATTACCTAATCCATATACTTCATTTCTTAGATCAGTTCCTGTTCTTTTGGGAAGTCCCTCCTTGTTAGGGTAGCAGACTTTAAGCAAAACTAAGTTCAGGTTTCCCCATACCCAGTTGTCTTGATAAACTGCGGAATTCGAATCTAGGGAATTAATCAAACTAAACCATGCTCCACAGGAGCCATTGTGTGTGAACGGATAGAGAATAAAGGGGCAAAACTCCCTTATAGTTCTGATAGGGGGGGGAGTCGGCCACAGACCCAGCAGTCTGTAGCATTGCTAGTCTGATGTGAATGGTGCAGCATCTGAATAAAGGTATTGTTGCGTAAGGCAAGTCGATATGATAGCTCATAGGATGGCAGATCACTAAATGTGTGCTTTATGGTATCATTAGTGGAGGAGTATAAGAGTGAGGCAATAGGAGGAAAAATAGCATGTAGTATTAAGCTGATGCACGTATTATCGTGATGCTCTTAAGATATTGAAAAATTACAGTCACTATACATCTATTTGCTTCTTATCTAGCTCTCTTATTTTTGCTTTATGTTATTGTCCAAGATCTTATGCGAGCCAGAATACATGTTCAACCGCTTCACCACCTAGTGGACTTAATTGATCAAACGGGTTCTGACTTTTTGAATCAAGGTTTAGCTTTGTGGAAACATCTGGGCATTCTCCTCTAGAAAATGTTGTTCAAAATCCAAGTTCAAAGTTTTTTTTTTTTCTTTGTAAAAGAGTGGTGAAGGTGCACTTTGACTTTAACGGCCGTCCCCGTGGTCCAGAGCACTGACTTTGGCGCCTGTCATCCAGGAGCGATGGAGTATTCTTTGACCTGGGTGTTGTCAGGGAAGGCGGCAGCAACCTGCGAACAACAAGAGAGTAGTGCAGACATCAAGGAAGCCAGGTAATCTGTCAGCATGTTACTGTCAACATAAGTAATCTTTTAGGCATTGTAGTGCCCACATATTTTGGTGGTCTACCAAAGACCACTTCATAGGGAGATAAGCCTGTTCTAGAATGAGCTACCATTCGCATGTAAAAGAGGGCAACCGGCAGGGCTACCATCCAGTCTATACCTTTGTCTGCGCAAAATTTTAATGTCTGATTATGTCTTTCTACAAGGCCTGCTGCTTCAGGATGTCGCACACAATGGAATTTCCAGGTATACCCTAAAAGAAGGGACACCTGCTTCATTAGTACCAGGACATATTTGTAACCTCTACATCTGTTTATTTGGATATAATCCATTTGGAGCACTTCAAAAGGGTGGTCAGGTGGATGGAATCCACCTTGTTCCATCGGAATGCCTTTACCTGCATTGAATTGGCAACAGATCATACATGTTCTGACCTTTTGTTTCGCTGCTGCACGCAGGTGCTTGTTGAACCATATATTCTGTAAGCTATCTATCATTGCTTTCTCTCCTAAGTGTGAAGGACTATGTGCGGTATTTATAATCACTTGTACCATGGTATCAGGAAGAAACCATGTGGATTTGCCCTTTGTCATCCAACCTTGATCAGTCAGTACCCCTCCTTGTTCCGATCATTTCTTTAATTCGTTTACAGTAGCATGTGTCTGAATGTCTTGTACATCCCTGGAAGGATCCCTAACTGTCATGGCTTTGGACACTTATTGAACCTGTAACTTTGTCATGTCTAGTGGGGTCTGAGCTGTCTGTTTAGCAGTTTGGTCTGCCAGATCATTGCCTTGGGAAATGGTATCTGTGGCTCTAGTATGTGCTTTACATTTTAGGATAGCTATGGCTGTTGGTAAATGTATTGCTTCCAGTAGGGCTTGAATAAGGGGGCCATGCTGTATCTTGGCCCCATGAGAGGTCAAGAAACCTCTTTCTCTCCACAAAATCGGTGTAAATGTTTACTCTCAGGTGCTTAGCTCTTATGCACGCTTGTGTCAGGGCGATGAGCTCTGCTGCTTGTGCTGACAATATGTCTATTCTTTTAGTCTCTATTATTACAGTATCAGCAGTCACTGCATATGCTGCCACTAATTCTCCCGCCCCTGTCCTCATGCATGAGCCGTCAACATATAGTGTTAGCTCGGGGTCTGGGAGTGCAACATCTGTCAAGTCTTGTCTTGGTTTAGTCCCGGTATGTATTACTTCAACACAGTTGTGTGGTGAAACGCTTTCTGTACTGGAGGGCAAAAGGGTAGCGGGATTCAGTATGTTGCATCGTCTGATCTCTATGTGTGGTTGAAATAACGTCAGCTCATAATCCGTCAGTCTAGCTACAGTCAGGTGTTGTGTTTGTGTCCGGTTCAAGAGAACCTCTACTGCGTGTGGTACTTGTACTGTCAGAGGGTGGCCCAGCACTATCGAGTCACTTTGTCTTATGGCTAAGGCCGTTACTGCAACTGATTTAGGCACGCAGGCAAAGCCTGTGCTACTGGGTCTAATGTACTAGAAAGATAAGCACAGGGCTCGTGTTTTCCTGCATGATCTTGTGTTAGGACAGATAGTGCTGTTCCATCCCGCTCTGTCACAAAAACATAAACGATTTGTTGTAATCAGGGTTTGCTAAAACTGGTGCTTGACATAAAGCTCTCTTTAATTCTTCAAATGCCACAGTGTGTTCTTGTGTCCAAGGGAGGACTTTAGTAGAAGCTGTATTAGGGGCTTGGACTAATTCCCCTGAAAGATCACAATAAAACATGAGAAAAAGGGGAAAACACCATACCTATTTCCTTGGCTTAATTTCTAAGGGGGCTAATTTCTAAGGGGCTTAATTTCTTAAGGGGCTAGCGGGAAGCGAACCTCCTCAGGGGCCAGCAGAAAGCCAATATTCTCCTCCTTCCCCCCCTTTTTGACAGGAGGAAATCTGAAACAGATTTCACTGCTGTCAAACACTATCAAACCCTGTGTCTTGTCAACACTATTAATCCCTGTGTGTAGCTACTGGGCGCAAGCAAAATTATAGGAGATACACAGCGTATGTGAAACGGCGAGAAATCCTTCAAATTAATGTACAAACCTCATTGTGTTAGCTCATAAGCTGGCCAAATGACATCTCATATGCAAATGTCCCTATTACATGAACCTACACCAACCTGAAGTCAATATTAATGCTAGGAGGCCCTAATAGGAATGCTAAATTACCTAAATATTCGGAAAACCAAGTTTAAGAACAGTTGTTAATGTTGATAATTAATAATTTATCTGCTAAAGAAATCAGTCAATGTGCAATAATTTCCACCTATACAATAAATAGCCTAATTCAAAAACAAGTCAACTTTTGGGGCCACCACTCACAAGAATGAGCTTACTAAAGCAAACTTTAAAAAGGAAATCCTGTCAGATATTTTCTCATTACCCTAAATACCGAGCCTTATTTGTCACTCTGTGGTGGCAGTCCTTATTTAAAACAGGCCTTTCAAGAGTTAAAATGCGAGTGCACAGATCATAATTGTTCCTTAATGTCCAATCTGGAAACATATGACCGAGGCTGCCTGTCTATAAGAGAAAGGCAGTTATGTGAAAAATATTTTAGTCTTGCATAGCCTTTTTCTTTTGTTTCATTCATCTCCAACACCAATTAGACATACACTGATAACGTGTTGTCTGCTATTTTGACAGCATGATAATGGTAATATCATGTCTGTGAAATTTAGTAATTGTGCCAAGCCATCAGTATACCGGGCACAGAAAGCATAGATAATTACACTAACATATATAAATGAGCAGCGATGCATAATTACAGTACCTACAGCTCAGATGCGAACATTCTGGCCTGCTTAATTTGTCAGGCTTATAATCAATAACTTATTTACCTGCCCTATACAACCCCATCTGGCAGTGGGTCATCCCAATGATGACCGCGTCAAGTCTGACACACAGGATCAGCAACAATAATCAAAAAATGACGAACACACGAACCTGTCTCTTTTTTTTTTTTTTTTTTTTTTATAAAAATGAGCTATGCATCTTTGTACACAATGTACCCTCATGTCCTAGTCGAAGATGCATCCCACATCTTTCCTCACAGACCCGTAACCACTGGATCATTTATCCAATGCAACTGGTGGCAGCTTGTGGCCACAATTCAAAAATGTCTGAATTTGAAAATCGTTTTTATATAGGCACATAGCCCTTAAAATTCCAAGCAAGAGCAACATTTTACTTTCTGACCAGAAGCAATATAACAATTGCTAAAAAATAAAACAAATCTTCTCCATAGACATTTCCTCGGGGCACTTGTTTTGCACAGAATAGAACAAGGGAATCTTTCTCGACTTACATTTCTCAGCTGCCCTGTCTTATCAGAGAAGTTAAAAATAGCCCCTCAGCGCGGCCTGAGCCTGGGCTGCCAGCCATCTTTTTTTTGTTTTTCCTACTCCTGGCCCCAAGGCTCTCCAGCTGCAGGCATTACACAGATGCGATGTCAGAGAAGCCTTCTAAGCAGTGCCCTGTTCTGCTCCTCTCATCGGCCCCCACCTACACTGGCTACAAGGTCAGAATCTGTCTCCGATTTCTGTATCACATTCTGCTCTACACGGCCCCCACCTTCTCCTCACTCTGAAGCTGTCAAAGACAAAAAGACTACTCAATTCCATAAAAACTGCAATAATTCGCTCAATTGAAAAATTATTTTTACATACAATTTGCACTCAAGGGGTCATAATCATACCGACTTGACCCAGCACATTGGCTCACTGGACCATCAAGAACACAAACCTGTATTCATGAAAAATTTGCAAATTCGAAATACCCACAATTCTTTTTCCAAGCTAAACTTGTCACTAATTATTTTTCGTTAACACTTTGTACATTAGGGGTGTCATCAAATCACAGGAGTTGCTCCTTCTCTAGCTGCACCCCTCTCAATTTCCTATTGACAATGTAGTCAAATGTTGGACCATGTAAACACCAGCTATGCGCTGTTCATTTGGTGGGGGGCTCAAGAACCTTTGGGCTACTATGTAATTAATATATGTATTATAACTGGTCTTTTTACTGGGGCCACTCTTGCTAGGTCCTCTGAAAGGACGTGATAAATACCAGCAACGTCAGTATTTCTTTTTCTGTCAGCCTGCGCTCATTTTACCAGCTCAAATTCCTCCTGTAACATCTCATCCTTGGCTTTTCCAGACACCAGTCCACTTCTCTCTGCTTCGTGAAACACTTACTCTGTCCTTCTATGTCACTCCTTGCGCCAAAAACTCAATGGCATCCTTCCAAGCTGGTCTACATTTTCTCTTTCATAAGAGTGTTTCGTTGTCTGTCTACTTGTTCTGCTTTTACTCAGATACCTTCCTCAACTAACACGTTTTCTCGGGCTTTGTCTGAATCCTCCCTACTTTTCTCTTCTTTTCTGAGCGCTTACTCTGTGCGTCTATGCTATTCTTTACGCCATAATTCAACAGCGTCTTTCTGTGACTGTCTAGCTTTCCTCTTCCACAACTCTTCTTCGACTTTCATGATACATTCGGCATCCCAGGTCCCAGCTACGGGCCATCTCTGACTTTCTGGTAACTCTTTGGTGTAGTCCACCCATAGATCAAGGAATAATATGGCGTCTAAGCCATGCTTGTGATACATAAAATGTCCTGGAGTGTCCCTAGGAGGAATAGGAACTGCTTCTTCAAGCACCCCTTTTCTGGTAGTAATCTGTCTTAACTTCGAGAAGAGCGGCATATTGACAACTGATCTGATACTTACTCTTGAACTCACTTAATACGAAAAAAACACAATAATGAACAGTGAACAATGAACAATCATTCATACCACAATATTTGAACACTTTAAACATTAAACATTAAACATTTTAACAACGACCGACAATGATGACAGTCTGCCTAACTAATCACCACGCTGAATTCTTGACAATAACTGAATACTTCGGAATACTTGATATACTGCTAAACAGTACATATACACTGCTAAACAGTGCAGACCGGATTTGTGTACCCAAATCCGTCTTGACCGGCACAACCTATGTGCGCGTCAACACGCCTCCCCAGCGATGGTACTCACCGAGTAGCTCCTTGAAACGGAAGGCCTCAGAGAATGGACTGGACTCGACGACTGCGGACATCGGACCCTCTGGACATCGGGACTTTGAAAACCTGGTGGGCCTCTGTATACCTCGGACGCAGCTCTCTCGCAGGTGGGCTCTGGGTAGACAATCTGCGTTCCTCACCGCCTCGTATGGATGCCTGGTCGCAGTCTGCCCCCTTCGTTGGCCTGAGGGAGTTGGCGGGAAAACCCGCGACGTGCACGCTTGAAGTCCATCACGGCTATGGAAGGGGGCAAAACTGGACCTTCATCTCCGGCGTGTGGGGAAAGAGATTAAACTGTTCGGGCGCCATTCTGTGGTAAATAAAATATCACGCTGTCATAATTTTTCAGATATCAATAAGATCATGCATAAAGCAAGAGGCTGAGTCTGTGGTATCAGATTCATAAAGGGCTTTATTCCAATAACTCGAGTCAAAGGGAGAATATCACCATCACCAAAAAAGGATCTGGACGGGGCTGAAAAGTATTCTCAATATTCTCAAAACATTATTCACAGAGTACAGTATATATACATTTCTCAATTGTACGTAAGCAAGAGAGCAAGAGAGAATGAGATAAGAGCATGTGGGCGTGTAAGTAGGCGTGAAGGTGGGCGTCCATGTGGGTGTCCACTTGATGATAATGGGTAAATTGTCATGTGTGGGTGGATACCTGGAGATGATTTCGCAATGTCAGCAGAAATACTTGGCAGAGATGCGCGCGCAGCAGCATGACGTGTGATAGACGTGCAACTAGAGGGTGAAAGGGACTTGACATTTAGCTCTACATGTGGAGACAAAAAGTCTGGGGTTATGTCAACCTAATCCCAAATCATATCTAATATCCTATGTTTAAAGAACTATGTTATCCACAAGGGAAGGGCTCTCGGACAGAATCTATTCTATACTGACTGTGTGTGCGTGCACAAGCGTCTAAGTGTCTACACTAAATGCGAGGGGGTAGGAATATTCCATGGTAACAGGGCTATGAATTACTTGCATGAGGACAGAGAGGCCGGGCCTTTTGCTTGGTAGCTGGAAGAATGTTTACTTAAACTACTAGACAGGAATGCATCGGCTGAGGAGCAAAGTAGATAATTCGAAGGTGAAATACAGCTTCTTGGCAGGCAGGCAAAACTGGCCGAGGCAGGCACCGTTAGCCGCACAGGGAGTAGGACAAAGTTCATGGATACAGATGCGAGCTCAAGCTGAAGCTGTCAGAGGCAGAGAGCAGGGAAAGGCTTGAGGACAGAATCGGGCCTACTCTGCCTGAACTGCAAAAATGGAGTAACTTAGCCATAAAAAGTCGGTGGCCTTTCATACTTAGGAATCGAATATCCAGCCCATTCATGGCGGATCTGACAGAGGACATGTTAACGGTGGACGCACATGTGTTTGCGTCTTCGAAACTGGAACTGGAGGGAACATACATGTACTTGTAACATGCATATAGAACCGTTGGGGTCCAAGATAGGGGACATAACTGGTCAGGAGAATCCACATTTCCACAGCACCAATACCTCACTCGACATCCACCATCCCCTCCTCCTCCCCCTCACTGGATCTAACTTGGCATGACCAGTCACCCCGCTGCTCTAATACCGAAACTAATGTTGCAAATCCTAGGTCTTCTTTCGCATTCAAAGAATGTATCACTACCAGCGCGATGGTCTTGTCCTCTCCCTCTAATCACATTTCTCATCACGTCATTGAAACACTATGAGCTCCCCCCTAACGATTTCAATAACTACAATCTGGGGGAACTCCAGGTCCTCTCGCTGCCCTTCCTATACATCACCTTCGCTCCAACGGCCTCCTCACTCATTGTGGGAGGGCAGGTTTGATATGCAGACGCGGAGGCTGTATATACTTTCCAAATGATAGACTTTTATTTTCTTTAGTGGCAATGAAAGGTCGATAGAACACGGTTTTCGCTGGTTCTCCGCCCGATGCTCCTGGAGATGGACCCAAAGGGGATGTTGCACCGGAAGTGTCGGACTCCTCTTCGTCGCTCACGCCGATGTCTTCCCGGAGGCTCATAGGAGGAAAGAGAGAAGGAGCCGTCAGTTGTGAGCTGGTTACACGTTTTTGTGTTTTTATTTTACTAAGCCCGTCACCACACCCGGAAGTGTTCTCTCTGGTTCTCTTTTCCAAAGGGTTGTGAGGGATAGTGGAACACGTGAAGAAAACTATAAAAAAAAAACAACAGAAAACAACAGCGACCCTATCGGGTTCAGTAATTTAGGCGGTGTCTTCGCATCAGAGACACCGATGCTATCCAGATATGTTTTAAGGGTGTGCTGAGGTCGTTCTGCTCGAGGGGCAAGACACATTCTATTCAGGCTAAAGCTAGGGAGGAATTACCACCCGCAACACCCTTGTCTCCTTCAGGCATTACCCACTCTCCCTTTCGCCCCCCCTTGGTTCCTGTGGACGGTTGTACTCACAGGCTCCGCCGCTCCCCAGCATCCTCCGTCGGACACCACCACTCCTCGTACCACTGCTCTTCCGGGTCTCCGACATCGCCGCCTTCCTTCCAGACGTCCTGTTTCTCGTCTCCACCTTCCGCTATCGTCGTACCGGTTCCGCTTTCTCCCTGGTGCTTGTCTCGTCATTCTCCGCCTTCTCTACCGCTGGTCTGCCCCCCCAGCTCTCTGCTACAGCCACTTTTCATTGGAAATCACTTCCGCGGTCAACCCCGCCTACTTCCGATGGTTCCGGCATCTCCTTCTGTTGAGAGACAGGGGGGGTGTATGGGTAATGTAGTTTTTGGTAATCCCGTGTTACTGGAATACCGGGAGGTTCGCGTGGACGGTTAAAAGAGCCCTCCCAGGGTGCTATACAGGTATGTCCGTCCTGCGATTTCTCACATCCCCTTTCCCTTGCTGTCCTTCTACTAAGAGTCCATTCTTGGGGAAACCTGGACAGATAGTCTACATTTCCTTGTTCGCTCCCTTTTCTGTGTTTGGTGTGGAACCTATAGGGTTGGAGGGATAGGAACCATCGAAGGACTCTTTCGTTGTGACCCTTGTTCCGTGCTAACCATTTGAGTGGGGCGTGGTCGGTATACAAGGTGAATTCGCGACCGTCTAGGTAATATCGTAAAATATCTATGGCCCACTTAATGGCTAGGGCTTCTTTCTCTATGGTAGCGTAATTTCTTTCTCGTGGGAAGAGTTTTCGGCTAATGTATAAGATGGGCTTTTCTCCTTGGGGGGGTCTCTTGGGACAGAACAGCTCCTAATCCCTGGTCCGAGGCGTCTGTTTGCAGGATGAAGGGGAGCGAATAATCCAGACTAATCAAAACGGTATCAGAGGTAAGTGTGGTTTTCAAGGCCGTGAAGGCACATAGGACATCGGGAGGTGGATTCTGTAATACCTCTTCAGTTTTTACCTTTTTCTGGAGCAGGTTAGTTAAAGGGGCTGCCAAGTGGGAAAATTGAGGTATAAATCAGCGATAGTAGCCCAATAAACCCAGGAAGGCTCGAAGATCTTTCTTGGTTTTGGGTAGGGGTATTTGGAAGATTGCAGCTAATTTAGTGGATTGTGGTCTGATAACCCCCTCCCCCAATAGATACCCCAGATACTGAACCGTCTGGGCTGCGAGATGGCTTTTGGCGGAATTTATTTTAAGACCGTATTGTCCTAATGTTTGGATCACTTGAAAAAGGTGTGATAGGTGTTGTTCCCACATGTCACTGTATATGATAATATTGTCTATGTAGGCACCGGCATAGGACTCATGGGGCTGCAGGGCTATATTCATTGCTCTTTGGAAGGTTGCGGGTGCCCCATGGAGATCAAAGGGTAACACCTTAAATTGATATAATCCTTCCCGGGTGGAAAACGCTGTTTTCTCCCTATCTTGTTTTCTCAGGGGGACCTGCCAATAGCCTTTGCATAAATCCAAAGTGCTGATATATTTCGCTTTACCTTTTCGTTCCACCATCTCATCAACTCTTGGCAGGGGGTACGTGTCAAACTCCGATATTTTATTGACTTCTCTGAAGTCGATTCAAAATCGCACCGATCTGTCAGGTTTCGGTACGAGGACAATAGGTGAATTCCACTCACTTATGGATGGCTCAATAATGTCCATGTGTAGCATCTTTTGTACCTCTTCTTTTATGACTTGACGACGGGCTTCGGGAATGCGATAGGGTTTCAATCGAACCCGTTTTCCTTGAGATGTTTTTAGGGCGTGCTCTATCAGGGTAGTACGGCCAGGAGTGGTAGAAAAAGTATCTTTCAGGGGTTGTAAGACATGTGAAAGGTCATCCCGTAAGATAAGAGGTAGGTTGGGGTTGATGCACTGGTCGAACAAGGGAGACTGTACACTCGCTACATTTATTGAATCAGGTAAAGGACCCTCCCATTTTTTTAGCGTATTGACATGGTATATTTGGGTCGTATGTCTAATGGGATCGAGCTCAAGACGGTAAGTCACAGGGCTTACCTTTTCCACTATTTGGTAGGGACCCTGCCATTGTCCTAGCAGTTTTTGATCAGAGGTGGCCATCATGAGTAACACTAAATCATCCACTTGGAACGTCCTCTCTTTAGTGTTTTTATCGTATTGGCTTTTCTGTGCCCTCTGGGCGTCTTCTAAATTGTTCCGAACTATAGCCCTGATCTGGCTTAAGTGAGTACGCAAGGATGATACATACTCGGAAAGGGGTTTAGAATTGTCTTTTTCTTGTTCCCACCCTTCTTGGGCCATGTCTAAGAAGGTACGGGGTTTATGGCCATATAACAACTCAAAAGGCGAGTAACCGGTGCTTTTCTGTTCTTTGCACTGAATGGCGAATAAGGCCAGCGGTAACATATCTTCCCATTTTCTTGTTTCAAGAGCCAACAGTTTCTTCAGTGTGGTCTTAATGGTGGCATTGCACCTTTCTACTAAGCCATCGGTTTGTGGATGGTACGCCGCTGTTCTTATCCGTTTGACTCCTAACTGGGAGCAGACCTGCCTCATCAAGCGTGATACGAAAGGGGTCCCTTGGTCAGTCAATATTTCCTTGGGGAAGCCCACCATTGAGAAGACATTGATCATGGCTTTTGAGATATTAGAGGCATCGAGTCGACGTAAGGGTATGGCCTCCGGAAATCGAGTGGCGTAGTCCACTAGGACAAGAACATACCGAAACCACTGCGGGAGGGCAACAAGGGTCCTATGATGTCCATGCCGATGCGGTGGAAAGGCTCGTCTATGATAGGGAGGGGTCGTAGCGGAGCTCGGGGAGGATGGTATCTACTGTTCTTTTGACACACTGTACATTCTCTACAGTATTTCTTGACCTGTCGATAGATCCCTGGCCAGTAGAATTGCTCCGTTATCGCTTTTTCCGTTTTCTCCGCCCCAAAATGACCCCCTAATAAGTGGCTGTGGGCAAGAAAGTTATTTTTCTTTGAAAGGACCTGGAATCAACAACTGGGCCTTCTGGCTGGGGGATCCCTTTCTATATAGCAACCCCTGTTTCTTAAAGAAATATGGACCTACGCGTTGTGGATCTTCTTGGTCCATGGCTTGGTTCCATGCTTCCTGTAATACCGGATCCTCTCGCTGTGCAGCATGGAAATTCCTATCGGCTTCCCAGGGATTCTCTTCCAGAAGGACGGGTAATGCCAACGGGCTTCTGAATTTTTCGGCTCTCCGTTGTTTTCTACTTTTCCTCTCTTTGGAAGGTGGCCACTCCTTATCATTGTCCTGAGAAAAAGGGGCGGAGAACCACCACTCTTCTTCCTGGGCATCGGTCCTGTGTAATAACTGAGGCAGTTTGGGGTAATCATTCCCTAGTATGGCTTGTTCCGGTAAGCGTGGTATCAATCCCACAGTAAGGGTGGTTCCTGCATCGTGTGGATGTTGAATTCGTACTCGGGCTGTGGGATACGGCTTAGTATCCCCGTGAACACAACGAATGGATAAAGTTCCGTCAATGGGACCAATTCGGCTCCCCAGTTCTTGAGGACGTATTACGCTGTGTAAGCACCCCGTACCGGCTAGGGCAGTCATTGATTGACCGTTCACGGATACATTGCATCGATAGGGGGCTTTCCCTTTTTCAAAGGGAGAGCAGTAATAATTACGAGCCATCCCTATTTCCATTGGTTCCTCTTTCAGGGGACAAAACCGGGCGATGTGTCCCATACCGCCACACTGGAAACACTGGGGTCAGTCCTAGGGGCCAATCCTCCAGGAACAATGGTTATGGGGTCTGGTCTTTTTATCAATGGAGGACGCGGAGGACGTTGGGCCCCATGAGCCACAGGTTTCCCGGCAGCTTCCTCGCATCCCCTATGTACCACTTGGGCCCTGTTGAAGGCGCTGGCGATTTCCACTGCTGTTTCAAGGGTGAGGTTGGCCTGTTGTCTCACCCATTTTTGGATAGGAGGGTGAAGGGAGGACAACTATTGTTTTAAGTATATTTTTGCCATAATCCCCTCTTTTTCTGTGGTGGCAGGTTTTAACCACCTGTCGGCCATATCTTTTACCCTAAAATATAAGGCTCGGGGGGGTTTCTTGGGGTCCCTCTCTCATTTGTCGTAGTTTCCGCGGATATGTCTCATCATCTACTCCCAGCCGTTCCATGATACAGCGTTTGATGTCGGAGTAGGGAACCACCCCCTGCACCGTTGCGGCCTGGTACGCGGCCTGATGATCGCCTGACGGGAGGGGACCAAGGTATTGGCCCCACTTTGACTGGCCAGGAGGCTGCAGTCCCCATCCGTTCAAAATTGGTAAAAAAATAGTCTGGATCTTCCCCTGCTACGTAGAGTTGCAAAACCACAGGGGGAAGGGTAGTAGGACCTCTCTGATGTCCTAGTACCTCTGTAATTTTATCCATAGCTGCCCCATGTGTTTGGTTCTGACCCGTAAGCACTTGTTGTAACTTGCCCTGATCTTCTTCCACAACAGTCAGGAAGCGTTCCATTACTTTCCCTAGATGCTCCTGGTTTTCTGCCATCTTGGCCAAGGCAGCCTCCATGACGCCTTTCAATCCCACTTCTGACACCACTTGCGGGAGGGCAGGTTTGATATGCAGACGCGGAGGCTGTATATACTTTCCAAATGATAGACTTTTATTTTCTTTAGTGGCAATGAAAGGTCGCGAGAACACGGTTTTCGCTGGTTCACCGCCCGATGCTCCTGGAGATGGACCCAAAGGGGATGTTGCACCGGAAGTGTCGGGCTCCTCTTCGTCGCTCACGCCGATGTCTTCCCGGAGGCTCATAGGAGGAAAGAGAGAAGGAGCCGTCAGTTGTGAGCTGGTTACACGTTTTTATTTTACTAAGCCCATCACCACACCCGGAAGTGTTCTCTCTGGTTCTCTTTTCCAAAGGGTTGTGAGGGATAGTGGAAGACGTGAAGAAAACAATAAAAAAAACAGAAAACAGCGACCCTATCGGGTTCAGTAATTTAGGCGGTGTCTTCGCATCAGAGACACCGATGCTATCCAGATATGTTTTAAGGGTGTGCTGAAGTCGTTCTGCTCGAGGGGCAAGACACGTTCTATTCAGGCTAAAGCTAGGGAGGAATTACCACACGCAACACCCATTGTCTCCTTCAGGCATTACCCACTCTCCCTTTCGCCCCCCCCCCTTGGTCCCTGGGGACGGTTGTACTCACAGGCTCCGCCGCAACTCTCCAGAGTTGCGGCCGCTCCCCAGCATCCTCCGTCGGACACCACCACTCCTCGTACCACTGCTCTTCCGGGTCTCCGACGTCACCGCCTTCCTTCCAGACGTCCTGTTTCTCGTCTCCACCTTCCGCTATCGTCGTACCGGTTCCACTTTCTCCCTGGTGCTTGTCTCGTCGTTCGCCTTCTCTACCGCTGGTCTGCCCCCCCAGCTCTCCGCTACAGCCACTTTTCATTGGCTCTTGGAAATCACTTCCGCGGTCAACCCCGCCTACTTCCGATGGTTCCGGGATCTCCTTCTGTTGAGAGACAGGGGGGGTGTATGGGTAATGTAGTTTTTGGTAATCCCGTGTTCCTGGAATACCGGGAGGTTCGCGTGGACGGTTAAAAGAACCCTCCCAGGGTGCTATACAGGTATATCCGTCCTGCGATTTCTCACACTCATCCACCGCTAGTCCTGACACACGGATTTCAACTACCCTTGTACACAATAGGCTTATCGCTTAGTCCAATCGGACTCCTTCTCCTACCCCTCTTCCTCTAGCCTCCTCAGGTTCACCGCCTACTAACCACCTCTCACTCCAAATCACCTCGCCTACTACATACAGCTGAAGACTGCATATCGCAATCCACCACTCCCTCCTCTATAGGATTTCATTTATTGGCTACCCCTGGACCACCCACCCTCCCTTTAAATCCCTCATCCATCGAAGATAAGCTGGCAGATCTCAAGCAGGATCTTCTACTAGTCAAAGAGGCCTTCAGGACCGGTTATATTTCTCTATGAAGATGGAGAAGCTCCAGGGCCTTCAGAACCTGTTACACTTCTCCATGAAGATGTAGAAGCTCGAGGGCCTTAATAACCTGTTACATTTCTCTATGAAGATGGAGATGCTCGAGAGCCTTCAGAACCGGTTACATTTCTCTATGAAAATGGAGAAGCTTGACGGTCTTCAGAATTTGTTACATTTCTCCATGAAGATGGAGATGCTCGAGGGCCTTCAGAACCTGGTACACTTCTCCATGAAGATGGAGAAGCTCGGGGGGTCTTCAGAACCTGGTACACTTCTCCATGAAGATAGAGAAGCTTGAGGGTCTTCAGAACCGGTTACATTTCTCAGAACCTCCTTCAGGAGAAGCTCAAGCACCTTCAGAACCGGTTACACTTCTCCATGAACATGGAGAAGCTCGAGGGCCTTCAGAACCTTTTACATTTCTTTATGAAGCTCAAGCGCCTTCCGAATCTGTTACACTTCTCCATGAAGATGGAGCTCGATGGCCTTCAGAACCTGTTACACTTCGCCATGAAGATGGAGAAGCTCTGGAATCCAAATATTACCTTTAAGTATAATCAACGTGCCATCCCGCAATCACTAAACACAACGAGGACAGAACCTTGCCCATTGTTAATCTGGCTAAACTTCACTGGAAATCACAATCACACCCCAATCACCTATCCAGGCCCCATAGGATTACGGACCATCTAACTGAGGCTTACATTCACTCCCTTCTCCTATCGTACAACTCCTCCCGTAATAACTCAACACCTGCTTCTTTCAAGATTCAGACTATTCCCTCCAAAATGGTAAGAAAACACAGTGTCAATCTCAGAGCTATGAACAAGGATAATTTACTACTCATCCCAACATTACACCTCTAAACCGTAGTAACTAAATCCCACATCGAATTGATGCTCCTTAACTGCAGGTCAGCGGTAAAGCACACAGCCGATATTGCAGACCTCATACTTACACAAACTGGACCTGCTGATCCTAACCGGAATTTGGTTCAAGGACTCCTCCTTACCACTCACCACTTCTGGACATCTTGATCCCCCCCGAATAGGACATCTGACTTGATAGACCGGTTTAAGTTGGGGGCGGCATAGCGTGCATCTTTTGCTCCACTCTCATCCTGAGAAGTACACAAACTGTGCATATGTCTACTTTGAACGATGAAAAAAATAGTCTGTACACTCCACATGAATTATCACCCCCAGGTGATAATTTTTAGTGAACAAATAATGGACACTATTTCCTCTTACTCTGAACACCATAACCATATCATCCTGGGGGATTTCAACGGACACTGTAACGAAACAAATGATCACTACTCTGCACTTTCAAAGCTTTCCTCTCTGACCTAAACTTCACACACTCCAAGGGCGTCAACCTTGACTTAATCTTTGCCAAGGACAATGTTATACAACTGGATGAAATATCACCTTGTGACTGGTCAGACCACTACCTAATCTCTTGTCCCATCTTGAAAAGGGTGCTGATCAGACAGGGTCAACCTCGTAAAAGCAAACAATGGGCAAGAGATCTAAGGAACATCAACATTAATCATCTTACCCACATTAGCAATAACCTCCTCCCGCTGCCCCATAATATGACTAACCTTGATGACCTTTCAAACTTTACATCCACTCCAGGACGAATTTGCTTGACAAAGTCGCTCCAAATCAGCTCAAATGGATTCCCAGCAAACAATCCAATTCCTGGCTTAATTGCTCCCTTAACGATGAGACGCAAACTAAGGGTGGCAGAGAGCGCATGGAGAAACCCTCCCTCCATAACGAACCTCAAGCAGCTGAGGAAGACAAGAAGTGCGTATCACAAACATCCATTGCGCCAAAGCCAATCACTTTAAATTACAACTAGACAATGCCAAAAACAAACCGAAAAAACTCTTAAAAATTATCAGACAAGCAAACCACTCAACCAACCAGCAGGGAGGAGTGCTCCACACACTTCAGAGAATAAAACAAGAAAAATTGAGCTAGACTACAACTCACCATGCCAAATAGACATTTTCTGACCCAGCCCACTCCCTCTCCATGTTAACTCTTGGGGAGTTCCCATCTCGCAGGATATAGGAAGTATACTTCAAAAACACACGGATACCTTCAAATCATTTCAATGATCCACTGCCCACCAAGTGCTTCAATGAGCTTAGATCCTCTGTGCTCCCACTCTGGCCTAAGATCTTCCACAAATCTCTCATGCAGAGCCTGATTACGGACTGCCTCAAAATAGGACAAGTCACCCCCATCCCAAAGAAGCCTAATGCAAGCTACTTGAGAAATGCTTTCACAAACAACTCTGTAAACACATAGAACAGTTTAAACTCCTGGACCAATTCTAATCGGGTTTCGGATCCACACAGTACCGAAACTGCTCTAACACATTGTTGATGACGCCTTGAGATTACTTGACCAGAACGAACTATGCTTTCTTTACCCTTCTAGAACTCTCATCTGCATTCGACGCGGTCAAACACGACACAACCTAATTTATCTCCTTGAAAAAAGGATGGGTCTATCCGGGCCAGTTTAAACTTAGTTTGCCTCATATCTTGCAGAAGTCAAAGGGTTGTTACTGAAAAGCTGCCTGCAACTATAGACTTGAAGTCACCAAAGTAACCGAGTCTCATGTTTAACAGCCTGGATCTACCTTTCATCCATGTTATGCTTTGTTTCCTTATATCTAATATGATCACCCTATGTCTGCTTAACTTCTTTTATGGTTTGCTTACGGGTGCAGAGCTCTGATACCCTGTCGGGTCATGTTCGTGCTTTATAAAACTTTTCATATAAAATACATAAATAAATAACTTTGTTGTAAAATGCATAGACCTGCATGCCACGTTACACCTTTGGCCTATACCGGCATATTCTATGTAATGGACCTTGGTACATATGGCTATAATTTGTATTGGTATTGTACCATCGAAAACCCCTCAAAAATGTTTAAAAAAATAAGATAGCTTAGCAGACTTTTGATATTACCTATTGCTAGGTTTACTTTTGCGATGATCTCATGAGATCCATTTCCCTGCTCCATCCAGCAATGCGGTAACTTTATGCTTAGCCATTTTTTATCCATTTGAGCCCACAGCACATAGATGGTCCCGGACGTGCCCATCTGTAGTAGCAGGTACATTTTTACTTTGGGTAGATCTACTGGTTTATCCCTTACATGGCGTTCCCATCTTCTTAGGCATTCCTGCATGTAGGGGAAGTTTCAGTTGGGATCTCCTCCTCCATGTCGGATGCAATCTTCAACTATATACATGTCCTCTGGTTCGAAGGATCCCTCCTTCAGGCAAGGTCTATAGTGCTGATTTTCTCCCTCAGTCCAGTGGGCTAGCAGGTGGCAGAATGGTCACGCAAAGATCTTGCCTTCCACTATTTCCATTGGGGTTATTCTATCTATCCCTTGCGTTCGAGTGGAGCAGCGTACGTCCTCGCCACAGCTTCTCCTTGTGCATGTGCAAAGGTGTCATCTTTCTAGGTCTTGGTTGGGACAGCACCAGGCTACCTTGGTCTCCTATTTCCCAGTCAGCCCCTCTCCTACATTGAAAATGTTGTAAGTCTAGGATGCCGGCCACAAGCCTCATCTAATTCTACCTCCGATTCTTCCTCGATCGGTGCCCTGTTTCTACCCCCGCTCTCTTCATGTGGGGGGCACACTGCTCGGTTTTCTGGATGTGCTTCCTGGGTACAAGCTCTTTCACTCTCCCTCTTTAGTCTGCATCTTTCTTTCACATCTCCTCTAGGTAGCCTCCTTCACTGAGCTATGCGCTGTTCTTCTCGGTCGGGTTTTGCGCTCAGATTCACTCTGTTTCCTCGGCTAGCTGAGCAAATCCTGTAGCTACACCCTCTCCATTGGATCCCGTGGAACTGGGGCCCCCTTTCTCACTCCTGCTAGCTTTATCACTGTCTACATATGCTATAAACCTCCCTGTCACTTGTGCGTGTTCACTTAGACGAGTGGGAGGGCGTGTTCTCCGCCACGCTGGTGTTCTGTGTGTTAGGTGCGACGGACATAGGGGGTGGGGGGGGGGGGTCGAACTTCTGGGAGCCCTCGCACTGAACTGAGGTTGCATTGGGACTACCTGGGCCTGCTGGCCTTTTAGACTGGCAGATTGGAGTATCTAAGGGGGGGGGGGGGAGGGCAGGAGAGCGGGCGAGAGCACATCTATACCTGCATGTGGTGAGAGGTGCAGACATCTTGCTTGCTATCTGCAGTTCAGGGCTGTCGATCTGGGCTTCTTCGAAGATGGCCCACGGTTATAATAATGCCATTCTCCTACATTCTAGCTTCTTTGTTTTAGGGAATCTTTGGCTTGGTCTAATCGTGGGGAAAAAGTACACGAGGTTACTGTTATAATTATGTTACTACGAGCTCAGTGCATTCTACAGATGAATCAATAGTTCAACATGAACATTTCATAAATACAAACAATGCATGTGAAGGTCTGCGACATAGAAAAAGTGCAACTGTAAAAAAAAAAAACAGTATCTGAACGATATTAACTCTTGGCATCAAATACAGTTTGGGAGAAATAGCGGCACGCTCATATCAAACATTGAGTCATCGACAAAAACACAATACTTTAGGACAAAACACAGGTTGCCATAATTAACAGCACCACAACATCACATATACCTTACATCAATCTCAACAACTAAAGACTGACAGGGAATAAATGATGCCTTTGTCAAGAATCCCTTCTCCCGCACCTAGCGCACCCTACTCTGGTCAGTGACCAAGGAGAGCTCTGCGCGGTACATGGGACTCAATGAGCTGATAGTCTGTCAATATCGCCTCCAGGACAAGGATAATAACAATAGTTGGTGGAAAAAAGGAAGGACTCGAGAACCACAGGCCCCTCTTGCCCAAACACAAGTTCCACCTAATCTCCCAGGTCCAAATCTTTCCCCCTAAATGTCAGAATCACAAGCTGTATCACACCCAGTAAACACAAGGAGGTGATGGACGGAGCACTGAAACTTTTCAGACACTCACCCTCACTCACAGATCTGGGTTGAACCCATCATCGTTCTTTAGCTCACTTCGCCACCTCAGTTCAGACACAGCCATATGCAAATCAGTCTGGACCCTGTGCCTTATGGGAACAGTCCATCCCGAACTGCCAAGCCAGGTCGTCCCTGAACTGGAAACAAGCATCCTGGGACCGGTTTCAGGGTAACACCCTTCATTAGCCAGGCTAGCTTGAATCCAGTGGCACAGCGAGCAAGGGACCCACGTCTGGGCATACCCTGCCAACTTCAGGCAAACAAAGCAAACACAAGGAGATGATGGACGGAGTGCTGAAACTTTTAAGACACTCGCCCCCAGTCACAGATCTGGGTTGAATCCATCATCGTTCTTTAGCCTGTACAGTTTGTAAGTTGATGTTGTGAAGTATTGCCCATTGCCAGATTTCCTGTACTAGTTTTCTCAGAGGAAATGATTGGCCCTCCTTGCTTGTTCAGATAAAACATTGTTGTTGTGTTGTCTGCTTGGATCAGGATGGTCTTTCCCTGAAGGTTTCTGGAATGCGTTCAGAGCTAGAAATACTGTTTATGGAATCCTGCTTGCTCCATGGCCCATGTATTTTCAGCTAGTTCAGAAGTGCCCCCAACCGCTGAGGGATGAGTCCATGGCGATTGTCACAGTAGGAGTTGGGTTCCTGAAAGGTCTCCCCTGTGCGATCTTGCTGGATGCCCACCATTGTATCTCCACTTGCACCTTTTTTGTAACAACCACTAGATCCTCCCAGCTTCCAGTGGCCTGAGACCAGCTGTTGGTAAGCTATTCTTGGAATGGTCGCATGTGTAACCTGACATGAGGGATTAGTGGGATGCATGATGCCATCATGCCCATTAGTTTCACGACCCCCCTCACTGTCAGAGACTGACCCCTCTGGTAAAGTCTTGTTTCCTGATGGATGGCCTGTATCCTGGCTTGCGTGGGGTATGCCCTCTGTTTCGTTGTATTTAACTTTGCTCCCAGGAAGGTATTTTCTCTTTCTGGTGTTGTTGAAGATTTCTTGTGATTTATGGAGAACCCAAGTGTTTGCAGCGTTTGAACTGCTTTTAGCACGTGTTTGTGACACGTTTGTTTTGATTTCCCTCTTATGAGCTAGTTGTCTAGATAGGGGTAGACGTGGATTCCCTCTTTGCTCAGGAGTGCCGCTACTGCGGCCAGACACTTTGTGAACACACGTGGTGCTATTTTTATTCCGAACTGAAGTACTTTGAATTGGTAGTGTGTTCCGTTGTGCAGGAATCTTAGGTATTTTCTGTGTCTTTTGTTTATTGGTATATGAAGGTAGGCGTCTGAGGTCTATTGTAGCCATGTAATCTCTTTGAATCTGTGGGATTATTTCTTGGAGCATGCACCTTTTGAAGCATTGTGTCCGTATGAACTGCTTTATGAACCTCAAATACATGTTTGGTCTTAGAGTTACATCTTGTTTGGGTATTAGAAAATATGGTGAAAAGTTTCCTGTGAACCACTCCTGTCTTGGTACTTTTTCTATTGCCTGTTTTAGGCATAGTTCCTTGATTTATTTAACAGTTTTTGTTCTGGCTGCAATAATTTTCTTGTTTTTGGTGGGTTTGCAGGTGGTACATGTGTGAGTTCTATGCAATACCCATACTTTATCAAGTGTAATATCCATTTGTCTTTTGTTTTGCTTTCCCATTCTCTTAGGAAGAAAGATATTCTCCCCCCCACAGGTCTTTTGTGTGGGTCTTTGTTGGAGAGTGAGTCAGTTCGATCCATTTCCTCTTCCTCTAGAGGATTGGCCTTTTCCTCTTCCATTACCTCTTCCTCAAAGGGCTGTTTCTGTTGGTGCCAACCTTGGTAACCTGTTTGCTGACCCATTTGTTGACTTGGGTTTTGCACGTGAGTTTGCGGAGACATTTGTTGTCCTTGTTCAAATGTGGCTTTCTGCTATTAAATCCCTCTCTGTTGCAGGGCACCCATTACCCTTGCTGTTTCATTATCCTTTTTTTTATCTGTTGAAGGGATTCAGCCACTTCTTTTCCAAATAGTGCTTCTCCATTGAATGGCCTATTAATGATGGAGGTTTGAACTTCCTACTTGAACCCTGATATCCTGAGCCAGGCATGTCTTCAGTATGATTCCTCTGTACATCTGCCTACTAGCAATATCTGCTGCATCCAAAGCTGATTTTAGACAGGTGTTAGCCACGTTTTGTCCCTCCTGTGCAATAGCTTTTGCTCTTTTTGTCTTCTTCAGGAAGTCTATTCAATATTTCTTCTAGCTCATCCCACTGTTGGTGGCCATATCGGTTTAGCAGGGCATTTGAGTTAGCAATACACAATTGTGTTGCTGCCTCTTTCTCCATTCTCCTCCCCACCATGTCGGCCCTTTTACTTTCTTTTTCAGGTGGTGGTCCTGTGTTGGGCTGCATTGGCTCTCCTCCTGGGTGTGGTGACAATAATAGAGTCAGGTACTGTACTTCATTGAATATATTTTGGGTCCTTTGAGGAGGGTTTGTATTTTTTCTCTACTCTGTGGGTTACCCCCTTGTGTGAAGCTGGTTCTTTGAATGCTTCTTTGCCCTGGTCCAGGATACTGGGCAGCATAGACAGGTATTGTGTTCCCCTTGTAGCTGGTGCCAGTGTTTCGAGCAAGAAACATGTGGCCCCTTTTTCCTCCTTTAAGGGTACTCCAAATTGATTTGCTGCCCGTTTGACAATGTGATTGTAGAATGCCAAGTCATCTGATGGTGAAGCTTTCGAAGGGTAGCTGCAAATCTCTTCTTCCAGGCTCTCGTGTCCAGGTCATTCCATGTGTCATTGAATTTTTCTGAGTTCTCGTCTTCGGGTATGTCTCCATAATCCTCGGGTTCTTCACCTCAAGGTACCAGGGTTGAGGGGAGTCGAAGATACCCACTTCCTCGGCATCTTCTGCCTCTATGGCATAGACGTAGTCCTGTTCGGTCACTGGTGCCTTTGGGCAGAATTTGAAGGGGGTATTCTCCATGACCCCTACCTCGCCATTTGTGGACCGGAGTGGTTTTCTTCCTGTCCGACGTCGATGTTGGTTGAAATTTCTTCAACAATCTTCTTTTTTTAAGTTGTTTGGGAAAAATTAGAATTTTCTTCCAGTCTTGCTTCGAGACCCAACGGTGGGAAAAAGAATCAGAAAATGGCTACCACGCATGTTGACCTCCAGGATACCATCTGTCGTTACACAGGGGACGTACCTGGCACCAAATGGTGGTCGACAGCGACCAAAACAAGAAAAAAAAAACGAAAGAAAACCACAAAGCAATTCCGGACCCAACCACTAGATGGCAGAATAATCCACAGCATGTGAATCCAGAAAAGGATTCACGCTGCAAAACAACTGTTAATCATTTAAAAATGTACATGAAGAATAAGACCTCAGAACCATTCAACAGCAGAGTACATTTCAGTGCCAACTAAACACGACAATCAGGTGAAAGGAAGAGAAGGGAAAATATAAAAGCAAATCATAACATGGAGAAGTTACCTGATCCTACTACTGCAGTATCAAATCGCTGCTACAAGAGGCCCTCAGGAGGCGAGAGATGTAGCAAGTCCAGGAAAATTACATCAAGATATTGGTTGTCACTCCTCAAACAAACACATCGGACGAGTGCTCTGGTGTTTGCACAGGATCTTCCCATTCGCTCTAATAACAGCCCAAGTGCCCGCGTCCACTTTAGCTTTACTACAAAAATTAAACACTCAGGTCGAGATGGCCGCCTCGAGGGCTATTCACAAAAGTATCTTACACCTGTGAGTACACTACACATGCAAGGATGCTCTTAGAGTAACTTTGCTACTTTGTGCTATTCACCAATACAAGTGTAAAGTTACTCAAAAGTGCAGACCTGCGCGTCTCCACACCATTAAACTGAGGTGGGGCAAAATTTACAAATGTAACTTCCTACAGCCAAAGTGGAGCAATAGAAAGTGCAGCCCCACACATAGCCAAAACCCTCCCTTACAAAAGAATTGTAGCAGAGACTTAAAAATAGAACCCATAGGCAGTAAATGTAAATGACAATTATTTTACATTCAAAAAAAGAAGGTTAGAAAAGTATATATTTAAAACATAATTACATTATGATAACATTTGAACCTATTAAAAATACTGTAACAATTTTAAAAATAATTTTCAAATAAGTCTATACAGAATTTTGTAAGGCAGTGTCCTCTCTGAACAGATGTGTAAGGCAATTCAGTAATATAACAAATACATTCAACAATTTCATTAATTGATTTATTTAGCCTGCATATACATTTAAAAGAATGTTACAAAAGTACATATATTTCAAAAATAATTACTTCATGATAAAATGAGGACCTTTTAATTTATGAAAATATTATAACAATGAGAAAAAACTTCATATAGTCTATACATAACTTTTTGTAAGGCAGTGCCTCTCTGAACAGATATGTGTAAGGCAATTCAGTAATCTAACAAATAAATACAACAATTTCATTTCTAAGTGGGATTTGTATAAACAGATCTTTAAAAAGCATTTTTATCACATTTAAATTAATTAAATAGTTAATTAAAATTAAGGCTCCCGGTTTTCCGTTTTTACTGAATTTTACAGATAAATACAGACAGAATACATTTTTTTTCTTGTTTGTATTTCTTTTTAAGTATGGATAAAAATGGAAATTGGGTTGCTTTTTGAGTAATTCTAAATACTGTCTGCCAGGCCAATAGCTGTGTGGATAGATAGGTAAGGAGGCTAAAAAGAAAGGCCTTTTAGTAAAGAGGCTTTAACAGCAGTAGATATGCACACGGTTGATAGTGCAATTTACATATTTTCTTAGAAGTACATTGATTTATCTTCTGCGGGTGTTTACAGAACTGAAACCTAGTTGGCATTCAAATATGAGTGCATATTTACTGGTTAAATAAACGTGGAAATATACTATTTCAGCGTAGTTTTTCAACAAAACCCAAAATAAATATGGATAAATACAGATAAATTTAGCAAAAAATAAATACGGTTAAATACAGACATAAATGTCTAAAAAATAAATATCATAAAACCGGGACCCCTAATTAAAACACAAGTTACAAGTGTTGTAACATTTTATTTTTTTCTACTTTTAAGGCATATAAAACTAATTTACATTAATATTTAACATTAAAATATTTCATTTTTTTCAAGTTTAATAAACTTTTCAAATGTATTCTGCTGTGTTGAGATTCCCGATTCCTGGACATTTTTTATATAATTAAGAGATTCAACATTTAAGCAAGTACGGCTGAGAAGGACCTTTGGCAGCACTTAAGGAAGACAAAAGGGATCCACTGCTATTCGGACTCTGCTCCCATTTGGGACTCCCATGGGAGTCCTGTGGGGTTGAGGGATGAACTCAGATTCCCAATACAAACGGTAAACCCTAGTACCTGGGGGATCTGAGGTCGATTGACACCCTTCTAGTTGTTAATAGGAAGGGAAATCTCCAAGTTGAAATATCTGCAGATTTGTTCATGGTGGTCGCTCAGGGACTAGGGAAAATAGAGCCCTGGAACACAAAACCCTCTTGAAATGAGGATAAATGGATTAATAAGGAAGCATCTTTGTCGTACTGGAGCATGGTGGTGGCAGAGGGTAAGAAGAATATAGACCCACACCGGATATTCGAGAAAGACCTGAGGCAGCTGGCTATGGAAGACCTCTGGAAGTATCTCATAGTTTTCTTGATAAAACAGTAAAGTCTGCACCGCTGAAGCAAAACTATCTCTTCACTCCCCACAGAGCCTGTTGGATGCCCCAGAGACTAGCTAAGTTCTCCCAAGTGGCCCCAGGTTAGAAGTGGTGAGGTATGACGTGAGCAGGCAACAAGCATAAGTTCATCAATTGTCCTATGCTTAAACGTTACTGAAATAAAGTAGGTGACTATGTAGAGGAACTCACGGGCTGTGAAGTAAAGATAAGACATTCTCTGATATCCTTTGGTGTAGACTTGGCATTGAATAACCTCAGAGCACCAAGAGAACCTTTTGTTCTTACTTGCAAAAAAGGAAGATTTGTAAACCCTGAATTTCTCTGGTTCTGCCATCTGAATTAGACTGTATTAAGACAGTGAGGCATGTGAGTAAACTAGACCTAGCGTATAACAAAGAAATTGGAAGGCATAGGTCTCCTTTTGTAACCTGGCAAGCTAATCCTATTAGTCCAATGATTAAGTCATAACTTTGCTGAGTTGAGGTCGGACCGCATTGTGTATAATACCATTCAGCAAGACACCTCAACAGATGGCTTTCCTTCTACATCCCCAACCGCCAGCTCCGCTCCGCCTACCTCTCACTCGCCACCGTCCCGCGCATCAGAAGAACAAGCACCGGCGGGAGGAGATCATTCTCCCACCTCGCCGCTAAGACATGGAACACCCTGCCACTTAGCCTACGACAGACCCAAGACCTGCTGATCTTCAGGAGGATACTCAAGACCTGGCTGTTCAATCAGCAGCGCCCCCCCAGTGCCTTGAGACCCTCGCGGGTATGTAGTGCGCTTTACAAATGATTGATTGATTCAGTCGTATCTTCAGTAAGGAGTATCTCAGTCTATCGACTGGGATAACTAGAGTTGGACAGTGACTAACCGTGGAATGAGGACAAAAAGATAATTTTTACTTTACTAATAATGAATGTTATATTAGTGCTTAAATTAAAAACATCCTAAAATAATAAAATGTTTTCTTTAGATATTTTATGCCATTAAATTACATATATTCAGATTAACTAGTTTACAGTATTAAATTAAACAATATTTCCTAGGAGATTTTATTTGACGGCCCAATTTCCATTATTATTTAGGGAGGGTGTTGCAGTTCCAGCAGATGGGTATGTGTCATTTGGAGTACATTTAAGACGGTTTTATGCACATTATGGCTGTAGTAACTTTTGAAGCGGGTCTTGTAAATAGAAATGATCTTACTACTTTATGGGTGAGTTCTTGTCCTTCCCTAAACTCCTCCCTTAGCCTCTCAACTTTATTTATACGTATTTTCCATTTTACATTCAATCCCCACTGTCCCTCCCACATTTACTACTAAAAGGTATATTAAAGTGTGGAAATTGGGCAGACAAGGCTGACAACTCTGCACATAGGTTTGTGAATCGCATTTTGTAGTGCTTTAATCGTCTTATTGTAGTTCATTTATAGGCCTGAATATTTGTGAGACTCTTGGATGTATCTGATGTGATTGTAAAGCTCGTGAGACTGTTCCTAGCAGATAGGAAGCAGGCTCCATTTGTAGCAAAAAAGGAAATGGAAAGAGGTCATTCAAGTGGATCATTGTAATATTAGACTGTGTCCCCTCGGAAGAGAGGTGTTTAGGACTATTTATGGTGGGGCCAAGAATGGTTTGCATAGGTTTGGTCCTGTCAGTAGTTGCAAAAAGACTAGAGAAAGATGCGGTGGGATGTTGCTGAGATTAACGACCAGTCTTTCCATCCCCTTTAGATTTTCTCAATGTTCACCTCTATGTGGTACAGACATGAACAGATGTTGGTCCCATAGAGACCTACGGCAAAGGGACTCCTGCTGCAGCTCCTTGGTGAGGCTCATTAAGGTTGGAAATAGTTTGAGGTGACTTGCGTTCCAGATCATAGGGGCGTGGCCTCAAATTCAGGATCTACTTGACCTTGTGGGTTGATGCCCTGGCTTATTAACCCAGAGGGAGAAAAACACTCTGAATGGAATGAGGCCACAAATAGTCACTAAGGAATAAGGTTAATTAAAGCATTTTCATCCCTAGCTGTGTCCTTTTCTCAGTAGACAGTTCGGACAATCAATGGATCGATGTCTTTGTGGCCACTTCATGTGAATGTTCTGCGATACTGAAACCTTCTCTCCAGGGTTGACACGGAGCACCTTATACTCTCCCACACTGTCTCTCATGTACTGAGGTTGCATTTACTACTGAACTTTTTGTTAGATTGAGGGCACTGATAATTTGCTTTCTCTTTGTGGTTTCTCATATGTTCAATCGGATTGAATCTCCAGCTGACACTTCCCAGGAATTTACAGCAATAACAAGGTTTTGTCTAGTGTGAGTTCTCTCACGTTGAGTAAGAACAGATATAAAGCTAAAGCTTTTCTGGCATTCAGAGCACTGATAAGGTCTTTCTCCAGTGTGAGTTCTCTCATGTTGAGCAAGACTAGATTTCCAGATGAAGCTTTTCTGAAATTCAGAGCACTGATAAGGTTTTTTGACCAGTGTGGATTTCCTCATGTTTAATGAGATAGGCCTTAGAACTGAAGCTTTTTTGGCACTGAGCACTGATAAGGTTTGTACCCAGTGTGTGCCATTTTATGTCGAGTGAGATCACTATTCCTACTAAAGCTTTTCTGGCATTCAGTGCACTGATATGGTTTTAGCCCAGTGTGAGTGTGTTCATGTTGAATGAGATCTGATTTCTGCCTGAAGCTTTTCTGGCACTGAAGAATTTAGCCCAGTGTGGATTCTTTCATGTGTAATGAGACTGGCCTTATGACTGTAGCTTTTTTGGCAGTCTGAGCACTGATAAAGTTTGTACCCAGTGTGTGCTATCTTATGCTCAGCGAGATTACCTTTCTGACTGAAGCTTTTCTGGCACTCTGAGCACTGATAAGGTTTTAGCCCAGTGTGAGTTCCCTCATGTTGAGTGAGATTACCTTTCTGACTGAAGCTTTTCTGGCATTCAGTGCACTGATACGGTTTTTGTCCAGTGTGAGTTCTCTCATGTTGAGAGAGATGACCTTTCCGACTGAAGCTTTTCTGGCACTCTGAGCACTGATAAGGTTTTAGCCCAGTGTGTGTTCTCTCATGTCGAATGAGACTGTCTTTCCTGCTAAAGCTTTTCTGGCATTCAGTGCACGGATACGGTTTTTGTCCAGTGTGAGTTCTCTCATGTTGAGTGAGAGTACCTTTCTGACTGAAGCTTTTCTGGCATTCAGTGCACGGATACGGTTTTTGTCCAGTGTGAGTTCTCTCATGTTGAGTGAGATTACCTTTCTGACTGAAGCTTTTCTGGCATTCAGAGCACTGATACGGTTTTTGTCCAGTATGGATTCTCTCATGTTGAATTAAACATGCTCCCTGACTGAAGCTTTTCTGGCATTCATTGCATTGATACGGTCTTTCCCCAGTGTGGCGTCTCACATGCACAATGAGAGAGGTTTGGTAACGAAAGTCTTTCTGGCATTCTGAGTACTGATAAGGTTTATGCCCAGTGTGGATTATCACATGTTGAATGAGAGAGGATTTGTTAGTGAAGCATTTCTGGCATTCAGGACACTGATACGTTTTTTGTCCAGTGTGAGTTATCTTGTGTTTAGTGGGGTGGGATTGACAACTAAAGCTGTTCTCACATCCATTACTTTTATTTGAGTTATGTGAGTCTCCATGCTGGGTTTGCTCCTGGACACCGGCCATGTTAATGTTACACTCCGCATTAACTTCTCAAATAAACTGCAGATGCTCTTATAGCTTTTTTATCTGGAGATTATTTTCTTACTTTTAAAGGCAGCCTGTCTAACCTGTTTTATAAACTTTCACTGAGGAGACCCTTGTATTTATTAAGATGGATTCATTTTCTCCAAGTTCTGCCCGGGTGAGTTCTCTCAAGTTGAATTAAACTCAGTTTGTGAGTCCAGTTTAAGTATATTTGTTCATACAAGTTCTGATGATTAGGGCATGCCAGAGTGGCTTTATGAATTAGCAATACATAGCACTGTCCCCTTCTAAACTTTGTGCCAGGACATTCTTTGTCGCTCTAGTGGCTAAGGCAGGTACATGATCAGCTTTGGCAGTCCGGGACACTTTGAAACTACTCGGATCAACCCAAGAGATCGAGTTGGTGGGGACAATCTTTCTATATTAGAAATGTAATGACACTTGAGAAAGAGTATTTACAATTCAATTTATTAAAACAATGACTTCTCTCTACAAAGACGTAAACAAAAGCTTGCTCCTTTAAACTGCTGTTATTAGCCTTTGACACTTCTGTCACACCACGTGCACGAATACGGTTTTTAAGGGGGGGTTTGGGTCTCCAGTGCATTTCTCATGAACCATCAGCCAGAATTTACAACACTGATTATTCTCAAATGCACTGCATGGGTATCAATTGTAGCCAATGTTCTTTGTTCAACCAATATTGAAATGTTTCTTTTAAGCAAAAATATTTTTACAATTAGTAGATGCAGAGTTTCAATTTACTCTTGAGTTATATTCATATTTCAGAGGTTCCTCAATCTCAGTAACTGACTCTTGGTAAACTTTTATCATCATTTTTCTTTAAATATTTGACAACAAATTCACATTCAGCCATTTCTTCCACTCTAAATTCATCACCATTACTAGCACTTAGAATACGTTTCTCCTCTAGAGTTCGAGGAGGTTTTAACTTTCCTTAAAATAATCTTTTTTGTTGTGTTTCACTAAATTAAAACCTTCATTTTTCTGTTCACGCTTCAGTCACCTGTAGAAATGGAGATAGAGATTGTAAATGAACACAAATAAAAAATATTTATGACTTTATACTTTGCAGAAAGAAAGCATTTACAGAAGCAAGATGGGTAATCCATTTGAGTTGCATTTCTGACAGTGGTGAAAAAGCTCTTGGACACTGTGTAGAAAGGGAGCTTGGAACCACTGGAACTCAAGAATGTGAGAGCAAAAGAAGTGAATATATAAGAAAGAAACACAAGTTAGGGATGTATTCTGACACAGATTCTCAGACGCAGCCAACACCATCAATTTACACTTTCTGTGGCAAAGGCTGGCATCATATTTGTAATAATTTTAATGAATTATTTGATGTACTTTACTCCACTGCACAATTGGAGTGTTCATCATTTCCTTTTTCTAGTGATCTAGGAAAGAACATTTTATTAAACAAAGGAATTGGCCTTGTTGTGACCACTGCTTCAAATGTCACCATAGACTGAGGCCGTGTCCAGTTAGCTCAGTGGAATTCACCATTTCAAATTTGGGGTTGATAAGGACTTACCTGGTGGCTCAGAACTCACACTCCTCCATCAGGACCCAAGTTCTGCAACACTTGACAAAGGAAAAACATCACAACAGTAAAGGAAACCAAAAAAGGACCAAAAAGACAAACATAAAACAAACAAACAGAGGGGAGAGAAAAAAAAGACCATCTTCCACTCTCACTACAGGTACCCAAAACGACCCCTGAAGGGACAAAGAAGACAGAAAATGGCAGGAGGGGAGGACGTAAAGAGGTGGAAGTCAGAACCAGAGAGAAAAGAAGCAGAAAGAACAGACAGAGGGGGCACAGTATCACAGAGGAGGAGACAAAGGAGGAGGAGGAGGAGACAAATGCACCAATAGTGACGGGACTGCTGGGCAAACAGGAGGCAAGTGCTCATGGCCCAGTGCATCCTGACCTGATAAGGAACATGAGCTGCACTAGGCCCCCAAAATGTTCCAGGAGGAATGTAGCTCCATCGGGTTATTTTCAGAAGTCTGATAGCAGCAAGAATAGTGTACAGAGCGAGGCAAATGTTGGAAGTTGGAGAGACATAAATAAACTAATGTTGTGTATTTTTGTTCCTGGAATGTTTTGTGTGAAGTTGATGTATGGGAAGAAAGTAACTAAACTGCAAACCTTAAAAAAATCTCTTACCTTGCACTGTGAGATCCCAGGCATAGTATCTAGGCATACCACCCCAAGTAGTCGATGTAATCTGAAAGTAATCCAAAAGTAGTCAAAAAGTAATTAGTGTAATTTTAGCTGCTTTTTGAACCAATGCCAACTTGTAAGGATTGCAAATTCATCTACAACTGCATTACCTTATAAAACATTGCACTTGAGAAATATATTTGGCTTACCTGGACCAGGTCCTGCTTGGTTCTAAAATAAAACATAAGTATACATTTTTTTACTTGCCTAATTGGTCTGGATTCAGTCTGAGTGTGTGCCAGTCTTGATTGAGTGAATACAATAGATGCTTAACACACCCTCTGGATAAGCCTAACTGCTCGCCCACACTATCACAAAGAGAGCTATTAGTACTTACCTAATTTAGCCTCTCCTATAACTCTGGGAACTCTCTGGGCTCCGTGCACACTATACCTTCCTTTGGTATAGTATATACAGAGCCAGCATCCTACAGTTGGCGCTTTTTATTTATAAATTATCTAAAGGGATGATGTGGAGGGTCGGTGTCTTGTGAGCCCCATAAGACGGCGACTCAAGAACTGGAATTTAGGCTCAAACCTTCGCAGGACAAAGCTTAGAACATTGGAATGTTGAGATCTCCATTGAAGACAATAGCCAGCAGCAGCCTATAAAACCAGATACAGGCCCGCTGCTCTCAACATTAAAGTGTCTTAATACACAGCCTCTCTTTCCCCTGCATCTCCAAAATTTATGGATTGGGCAGAGAAATGCAAAAGATAGAACCTGTGCAGGAGGGCACACAGGAGCCTTCCTCCCTTCCTTCTTCAGTAGCTCACAGTGCCACTGGTGCCTCAGAAGGAGAAGGGAGATTTCTGCTCCGCTCCTGCATCTACCTGGCTCACCTGAAAGATGAAAATCAGTTTAGTCGAGCCCTGGGAGAACAAGGGGCGGACTCCAGCCTCCTTTCATAGCTACTGCTGTGAATGTTCAATAATTAACCGTCGAAGCCCCGCATGCACCAACTATTGAACATTCACATAAACAGCTGCAAAACAAAGGTTTCGGAGCCGCAGGGGTGTTTCAACCCCCTCAGTCCGTGGGATGCCTTCGTTTTATTAATTAACACATTCTGCCCTTCTTCTGCAAATGTTTTGAAAGCCATATAGTCTGCTGCAGCAGGCTATACCAGCCATTAAAGGACCGCTCCCTAGTTAAAGGCCATTGCCTTTGGAGCTGTAAGGTATATTAAAGATTTAAAATATTTACTGTAGTCAGAAACATGGTTACTCTCAGAGAAATAATCATCATAGTATTTGCAGGAGCAGTGGCGGCTAGTGACATTTGAAAGTGGTAGGGCGTAAAGTTTGTGTCGGCGTGCACTGCGGCGAGCGAGCGTACCCCTGTGAAAATTTTGAAAAAAGAGTGGGCATTTTCAAGCAAATTTGAGAAAGCAGGAAGGTTAATAAAGCAATTGTGAAAGTGCAGTTATTACATTAATGTAGAGATGTCATAACATAGGTAGCTGCTTATTCAGTATAACCACAGAGCTTCACAACAGACTCTGCGATACAATGCTGCATTGACATAAGTGTGGTTACTATTACTCAGTACGATAAGAAAATTGAGGGTTTTTCGATTTTATAATGTGATCAAATAGATCATCATGCTTCAACCAATACCTGCCTATGCACTTCCTCTGGGCCCAAGGTAATGGTAATGCCCACAAGGTTAATATGCAAAGAACTTATACCATGCAGATCACAAATGTGCATATAATGTAGCTAGTTCAACAGGTTACTGCTTTTGTCAGAAAGAGGTTTTTGTTACTTGCAGTTTAAAAGTTAAAAGGCTAACATAGCAGAGAGGGCAATTACCTGTCATCAAAGAGCTGCCTACAAATGACAAGGCCAAGGCAGATTTGAGCGATATGATGGTGTTCAAGACCAGATTGCAAATGCGATAAAAAGATAGGTAGTAACACCCTGAGCCCACACCTTTTGCAAATAGCTTACCGGATAAAACACAAAAGGGACCGAGAATCAAATACCAGAGCAGTCTGCAGAGTATGCAGTGCGACACACGGGTCTGAACTCCAAGTACTGGCTACACGCGCCCCTTGTACTGTTCCCAAGTGCCCGTAGCCTTTGCACTGATTCTCAATGTCCTCAGGCCTGGTGCTTGTCCCAGATGCTGTCATTTCTCCCAGGCCCCTCTTCAAATGATTCCGGAACTCTCCACGCCGAGCACATTAAGGCAGCAGCCGCTCAGGAGTGCAGCGCTGGGCTCGGCGGCTGGTTGACACCTCGAGCTCCTAAGGTGTCTGATATGACAAGGTACTATGAGTGAGGCAACATACCATCAGGAGAAATGCCAACCCGCAGAGGCGACTCGTTTAAAGAAAAGGCAGCGCACAATCAGCAGGTTTACACAGCTAACAACTTCTGAAAGTGCCCAATTTCCCGGTCCATTAGCCTTGTTGAAAAGTGTAACCGAAAAAGATGCGCACAAACTCAGGAACAGCTGTTGTTGCGTCACCTGTCAGCCACATGCATCAGAACCCATCAGCCACATGAATTCACTTCACTCAGTAATTGCCTAATACAAACAAAACCCACTGGTACAAGGGTCTGTTTAGCTTAATTAATTCATTTGGTATTGCTCTTTTCATGACGCTAGCGTAACAAGAAATGCTACTCGCAAAACATAATATACAGAAGTTTTCACGGGTGAAGTGCGTGTAACGAGCAGCAGCAGCGCTAGCTCGGGCCAAGCCATTGTTCTTTTATGCATCTGGGAACCACCCAACGTTCTTTGAGCTGAGATAATAGCAGATAAAACAACAGATGTTCAGTGGAGTGCACATAGATATTCCATACAAACAGGGACAAAGCACGTCTCAGCTGTGCACTTAACACAGCCCAAGTTCTATGCCGGAACTCTATGCATATTCTGCAGGTGATGTTACCCCATTGTGTGCACAAGGTCCCATTCGGACTTAGGTGTTGATAAAAAAAGACACCCAAAATAAAAGGAGAACGTTTCAACTGCACTACCAGACCACGTGCAGCCCCTGCAGCAAAAGCAATGAAGGGAGCGGTGGATTTAAAGCGCCAAAGGTGTAGGTGATCCGACGGCCTCAGCCCTCATCCTCAAAGCGCGGCTGAGGCGGAAATCTCCTGTGTTCCCCACTTCACAGGCTCCCGCTCCATCCCCTCTGAAGAGGATGAAATTATCAGCCTTTTCTCAGCACGTGACCCCCCCCCCCCCCAAATTACTGTCTGAAGACTCGGAATAAAATCCCGACTTCACAGGGGCGCATCTCCTCATACGACATGAGCCTCGTTTATCCCGAGCCTAATTAATTCTCCCTGTAACCGCCCCGCCCCCAATCAAAAGAATCGCAAATTAGCAGCCAGAATAAACTGTTTAAAAACACAGAACTCAGTCTACAAGACTGGAGGGTGCAAAGGATCCCTTACACGGGTTTTACTTTAGGACAAGACTTGGCAAAGCCTGTGAGATAGACATTTAAAATGTTTTTATTGCAAGTGCACAACACAAGTTAAAAGGAAACAAACACTTGGCACTGAAACGTGGCCACCATATGCGTCAATAAATGTTCTAAATTAAAAAAAAAGAGTTAAAAATCGATAAAAAAAATGAAAACCCTACCTGAGGTCCGAGCAGGTCCGCGCCGCATCGGGTCCGTTGGCGCCTACAGTCCCTCTCAGCCAATCCTGGCGCTATTAGGAGACCGAGGTTTGAGCCTTTGCTCAAGCCTCGCTCTCCTAATGGGCATGCGCCAGCCAGAGCAGACACTAGTGCGCATGACTGGGCACGGTGCGAAAATTCGCACTCATGAGCACTTATGCTGCTGCCTGTTGCCCCCGGTCCATCTGACAATCATGTCAGTCAACATGACGCCGGTCCGCCCACCCCCTTCAGACTCTGAAGGGCGTGGGCGGTCCGACAGCATGCTGACTGACATGATTATCAGTTTTCCCTCGGTGTCTTTGAACTTAAGTAAACTGATTCAGTTTACTTAAGTTCAAAGACGCCGAGGGAGCTGCGGGCGGGGGGGCTTTCCCTGAATGTTTCTGGAATGCGTTTAAAGCTAGAAATACTGTTTATTTCTAAATAGTTGATGTGCTTTATGGAATCCTGCTTGTTCCATGGCCCATGTATTTTCAGCTAGTTCAGAAGTGCCCCCAATCCATGGTGATTGTCACAGTAGGAGCTGGGTTCCTGAAAGGTCTCCCATGTGCTATCTTGCTGGATGACCACCATTGTATCTCCACTTGCACCTTTTGTGTAACAACCACTAGATCCTCCCAGCTTCCTGTGGCCTGAGACCAGCTGTTGGTAAGCCATTCTTGGAATGGTCGCATGTGTAACCTGGCATGAGGGATTAGTGGGATGCATGATGCCATCATGCCCATTAGTTTCACTGTCAGAGACCGACCCCTCTGGTAAAGTCTAGTTTCCTGATGGATGGCCTGTATCCTGGCTTGCGTGGGGTATGCCCTCTATTTCGTTGTATTTAACTTTGCTCCCAGGAAGGTCTTTTCTCTTTCTGGTGTTGAAGATTTCTTGTGATTTATGGAGAACCCAAGTGTTTGCAGCATTTAAACTGCTTTTAGCACGTGTTTGTGACACGTTTGTTTTGATTTCCCTTTTATGAGCTAGTTGTCTAGATAGGGGTAGACGTGGATTCCCTCTTTGCTCAGGTGTGCCGCTACTGCGGCCAGACACTTTGTGAACACACGTGGTGCTATTTTTATTCCGAACTGAAGTACTTTGAATTGGTAGTGTGTTCCGTTGTGCAGGAATCTTAGGTATTTTCTGTGTCTTTTGTTTATTGGTATATGAAGGTAGGCGTCGGAGGTCTATTGTAGCCATGTAATCTCCTCTTTGAATCTGTGGGATTATTTCTTGGAGCGTGCACATTTGAAGCATTGTGTCCGTATGAACTTGTTTATGAACCTCAAATACACGATTGGTCTTAGAGTTAGATCTTGTTTGGGTATTTGAAATATGGTGAATAGTTTCCTGTGAACCACTCCTGTCTTGGTACTTTTTCTATTGCCTGTTTTAGGCATAGTTCCTTGATTTCTTTAACAGTTTTTGTTCTGGCTGCAATAATTTTCTTGTTTTTGGTAGGTTTGCAGATGGTACATGTGTGAGTTCTATGCAATACCCATACTTTATCAAATGTAATATCCATTTGTCTTTTGTTTTACTTTCCCATTCTCTTAGGAAGAAAGATATTCTCCCCACCACAGGTCTTGTGGGGGTCTTTGTTGGAGAGTGAGTCATTTCGATCCATTTCCTCTTCCTCTAGAGCACTGGCCTTTTCCTCTTCCATTGCCTCTTCCTCAAAGGGCTGTTTCTGCTGTTGCCAACCTTGGTAACCTGTTTGCTGACCCATTTGTTGACTTGGGTTTTTCACGTGAGTTTGCTGAGACATTTGTTGTCCTTGTTCAAATGTGGCTTTCTGCTATTAAATCGCTCTCTGTTGCAGGGCACCCATTACCCTTGCTGTTTCATTAGCCTTTTTTTAATCTGTTGAAGGGATTCATCCACTTTTCCAAATAGTGCTTCTCCATTGAATGGCCTATTAATGATGGAGGTTTGAACTTCCTACTTGAACCCTGATATCCTGAGCCAGGCATGTCTTCAGTATGATTCCTCTGTACATCTGCCTACTAGCAATATCTGCTGCATCCAAAGCAGATTTTAGACAGGTGTTAGCCACGTTTTGTCCCTCCTGTGCAATAGCTTTTGCTCTTTTTGTCTTCTTCAGGAAGTCTATTCAATATTTCTTCTAGCTCATCCCACTGTTGGTGGCCATATCTGTTTAGCAGGGCATTTGAGTTAGCACTACACCATTGTGTTTCTGCCTCTTTCTCCATTCTCCTCCCTCCCATGTCGACCCTTTTACTTTCTTTTTCAGGTGGTGGTCCTGTGTTGGACTGCATTGGCTCTCCTCCTGGGTGTGGTGACAATAATAGAGTCAGGTACTGTACTTCATTGAATATATTTTGGGTCCTTTGAGGAGGGTTTGTATTTTTTCTCTACTTTGGGGGTTACCCCCTTGTTTGAAGCTGGTTCTTTGAATGCTTCTTTGCCCTGGTCCAGGATACTGGGCAGCATAGGCAGGTATTGTGGTGCCAGTGTTTCGAGCAAGAAACATGTGGCCCCTTTTTCCTCCTTTAAGGGTACTCCAAATTGATTTGCTGCCCGTTTGACAATGTGATTGTAGAATGCCAAGTCATCTGGTGGTGAAGCTTTCGAAGGGTAGCTGCAAATCTCTTCTTCCAGGCTCGCGGTGTCCAGGTGTCATTGAATTTTTCCGAGTTTTCTCGTCTTCGGGTATGTCTCCATAATCCTAGGGTTCTTCACCTCAAGGTTCCAGGGTTGGAGGGGAGTCGAAGATACCCTCTCCCTCTGCATCTTCTGCCTCTACAGCATAGACGTTGTCCTGTTCGGTCACTGGTGCCTTTGGGCAGAATTTGAAGGGGGTATTCTCCATGACCCCTACCTCGCCATTTGTGGACCGGAGTGGTCTTCTTCCTGTCCGACGTCGATGTTGGTTGAAATTTCTTCAACAATCTTTTTTTAAGTTGTTTGGGAAAAATTAGAATTTTCTTCGGCGCTTCCCGTCTTGCTTCGAGACCCAACGGTGGAAAAAAGAATCAGAAAATGGCTACCACGCATGTTGAGCTTCAGGATACCATCTGACGTCACACAGGGGACATACCTGGCACCAAATGGTGGTCGACAGCAACCAAAACAAGAAAAAAAAAAAAAAACGAAAGAAAACCACAAAGGCAATTCCGGACCCAACCACTAGATGACAGAATAATCCACAGCATGTGAATCCTGAAAAGGATTCACGCTGCAAAACAACTGTTAATCATTTAAAAATGTAAATGAAGAATAAGACCTCAGAACCATTCAACAGCAAAGTACAATTCAGTGCCAACTAAACACGACAAAATCAGGTGAAAGGAAGAGGAGAATGGAAAATATAAAAGCAAATCATAACATGGTTAACAACACGGAGAAGTTACCTGATCCTACTTTTGTAGCATCTGATCCTACTTTTGTAGCATCAAATCGCTGCTACTAGAGGCCCTCAGGAGGCAGAGTGATGCAGCAAATCCAGGAAAATTACATCAAGATTTTCGTTGTCACTCCTCAAACAAACACATTAGACAAGTGCTCTGGTGTTCGAGCAGGATCCCCCCATTCACTCTAATAACAGCCCAAGTGCCCGCGTCCACTTTAGCTTTACTACAAAAATTAAACACTGAGGTTGAGATGGACGCCTCAAGGGCTATTCACAAAGGTATCTTACACCTGCGAGTACTCTACACATGCTAGGACGCTCTTAGAGCAACTGTGCTACTTTTAGCTATTCACCAATACGATGTAAAGTTACAATGTAAAGTTACTCAAAAGTGTAGACCTGCGCGTCTCCACGCCATTAAACAGAGGTGGGGCAAAATTTACAATTGTAGCTTCCTACAGCCAAAGTGGAGCAATAGAAAGTGCAGCCCCACACATAGCCAAAACCCCTCCTTAGAAAAGAATTGTAGCAGAGACTTAAAAATAGAACCCCATAGGAAATAAATGTAAATTACAATTATTTATTTTACATTCAACAAAAGAATGTTAGAAAAGTACGTATATTTTAAAAATAATTACATTATGATAAAAATTTGAACCTATTAATTAAAAAAAATACTGTAACAATTTAAAAAATCATTTTAAAATAAGTCTATACAGAATTTTGTAAGGCATTGTCCTCTCTGAACATATATGTGTAAGGCAATTCAGTAAAATAACAAATAAATTCAACAATTTCATTAATTGATTTATTTAGCCTGCATATACATTTAAAAGAATGTTACAAAAGAACACATATTTCAAAAATAATTACTTCATGATAAAATGGGGACCTTTTAATTTATGAAAATATAACAATTTTGAAAAAAAACTTCAAATAAGTCTACACATAATTTTGTAGGGCAGTGTCCTCTCTGAACAGATATGTGTAAGGCAATTCAGTAATCTAACAAATACAACAATTTAATTTCTAAGTGGGATTTGTTTAAACAGATCTTTATAACGCACTTTTAACACATTTAAATTAATTAAATATTTATTTAAAATTAAGGCTCCCTGTTTTCCGTTTTTACGGAATTTTACAGCTAAATACAGACAGAATACATTTTTTTTCTTGTTTGTATTTATTTTTAAGTATGGATAAAAATGGAAATTGGGTTGCTTTTTGAGTAATTATAAATACTGTCTGCCAGGCCAATAGCTGTGTGGATAGATAGGTAAGGAGGCTAAAAAGAAAGGCCTTTTAGTAAAGAGGCTTTAACAGCAGTAGATATGCACACGGTTGATTGTGCAATTTACATATTTTCTTAGAAGTACATTGATTTATCTTCTGCGGGTGTTTACAGCACTGAAACCTAGTTGGCATTCAAATATGAGTGCATATTTACTGGTTAAATAAATGTGGAAATATACTATTCAGCGTAGTTTTTCCACAAAACCCAAAATAAATATGGATAAATACAGATAAATTTAGCAAAAAATAAATACGGATAAATACAGACGGAAATGTCTAAAAAATCGGGAGCCTTAATTAAAATACAGGTTACAAGTGTAACATTTTATTTTTTTCTACATTAAAAGCATATAAAACTAATTTACATTAATATTTAACATTAAAATTTCATTTTTTTCAAGTATAATAAACTTTTCAAATATATTCTGCTGTGTTGAGATCCCGGATTACTGAGAATTTTTTATATAATTCAGAGATTCAAAATGTTTTAAGCAAGTAAGGCCGAGAAGGACCTTTGGCAGCAATTAAGACTTGTGGGATCCACTACTACAAGACTGCTCCTATTTGGGATTCCCATGGGACTCCTGTGGGGTTGAGGGATGAACTCCGTTTCCCACTACAAAAGGTAAACCCTAGTACCTGGGGGATCTGAGGTCGATTGACACCCCTCCAGTTGTTAATAGGAAGGAAAATCTCCAAGTTGAAATATCTGCAGATTTGTTTATGGTGGTCGCTCAGGGACTAGGGAAAATAGAGCCCTGGAGCACAAAACCCTCTTAAAATGAGGATAAATGGATTAATAAGGAAGCATCTTTGTCGTACTGGGGCATGGTGGTGGCAGAGGGCAAGAAGAATATAGATCGACATCAGATATGGGAGAAAGACCTGAGGCAGCTGGCTATGAAAGGCCTCTGGAAGTATCTCAAGGTTTTCTTGATAAAACAGTAAAGTCTTCACCTCTGAAGCAAAACTATCTCTTCACTCCCCACAGAGCCTATTGGATGTCCCAGAGACTGGCTAAGTTCTCCCAAGTGGCCCCAGGTTAGAGGTGGTGCGGTATGACATGAGCAGGCAACAAGCGTAAGGTCATCAATTGTCCTATGCTGAAACGTTACTGGAATAAAGTAGGTGACTACGTAGAAGAACTCACGGGCTGTGAAGCCAAGGTAAGACACCCTCTGATGCCTTTTGGGGTAGACTTGGCATTGAATAACCTCAGAGCAGCAAAAGAACCTTTTGTTCTTACTTGTAAAAAAAGAAATTTATAAACCTTGAATTTCTCTGGTTCTGCCATCTGAACTAGACTGTATTAAGACAGTGACGCATGTGAGTAAACTAGACCTAGCGTATAACAACGAAATTGGAAGGCATAGATCTCCTTTTGTAACCTGGCAAGCTAATCCTATTAGTCCAATGAGTTGAGGTCGGACCGCATTGTGTATAATGCCATTCAGCAAGACACCTCAACAGACGGCTCTCCTACATCCCCAACCGCCAGCTACGCTCTGCCGACCTCTCTCGCCACCGTCCCGCGCATCCGAAGAACAACCACCGGCGGGAGATCCTTCTCCCACCTCGCCGCCAAGACATGGAACACCCTCCCACTGAGCCTACGACAGACCCAAGACCTGCTGACCTTCAGGAGGATGCTCAAGACCTGGCTGTTCGATCAGTAGCGCCGCCCCCCCCCCCCCCACCCAAGTGCCTTGAGACCCTCGCGGGTATGTAGTGCGCTTACAAATGACTGATTGATTCAGTCTTATCTACAGTAAGGAGTATCTCAGTCTATTGACTGGAATAACCAGAGTTGGACAGTGATTAACCGTGGAATGTGGACAAAAAGATAAATTTTACTTTACTAATAATGAATGTTATATTAGTGCTTAAATTAAAAACATCCTAAAATAATAAAATGTTTTCTTTTTAGATATTTTATGCCATTAAATTACATATATTCAGATTAACTAGTTTACAGTATTAAATTAAACAATATTTCCTACGAGATTTTATTTGACGGCCCAAATTCCATTATTATTTAGGGAGGGTGTTGCAGTTCCAGCAGATGGGTATGTGTCATTTGGAGTATATTTAAGACTAACTTTTGAAGTGGGTCTTGTAAATAGAAATGATCTTACTCCTTTATGGGAGAGTTCTTGTCCTTCCCTAAACTCCTCCCTTACCTATAAATAAAGTTGAGGCTATTTTCCATTTTACATTCAATCCCCACTGTCCCTCCCACATTTACTACTATAAGGTATATTAAAGTGTGGAAATTGAGTAGAAAAGGCTGACAACTCTGCACATAGGTTTGTGAATCGCATTTTGTAGTGCTTTAATCGTCCTATTGCAGTTCATTAATAGGCCTGAATATTTGTGAGACTCTTGGGATGTATCTGATGTGATTGTAAAGCTCGTGAGACTGTCCCCAGCAGATAGGAAGCAGGTTCCATTTGTAGCAAAAAAGGAAATGGAAAGAGGTCATTCAAGTGGATCATTATAAAATTAGACTGTGTCCCCTCGGAAGAGAGGTGTTTAGGGCTATTTATGGTGGGGCCAAGAATGGTTTGCATAGGTTTGGCCCTGTCAGTAGTTGCACAAAGACTAGAGAAAGATGCGGTGGGATGTTGCTGAGATTAACGACCAGTCCTTCCATCCCCCTTTAGATTTTCTCAATGTTCACCTCTATGTGGTATAGACATTAACAGATGTTGGTCCCATGGAGATCTACGGCAAAGGGACTCCTGCTGCAGCTCCTTGGTGAGGCTCATTAAGGCTGGAAATAGTTTGAGGTGACTAGCGTTCCAGATCACAGGGGTGTGGCCTCACATTCAGGATCAACTTGACCTTGTGGGTTGATGCCCTGGCTTATTAACCCACAGGGAGCAAAACACTGTGAATGGAATGAGGCCATAAATAGTCACTAAGGTTAATTAAAGCATTTCCATCCCTAGCTGTGTCCTTTTCTCAGTAGACAGTTCGGACAATCAATGGATCGATGGCTTTGTGGCCTCTTCACGTGAATTTTCTGCGATACTGAAACCTCCTCTCCAGGGTTGACACAGAGCACCTTATACTCTCCCACACTGACTCATGTACTGAGGTTGCATTTAGTACTGAAGTTTTTGTCACATTGAGGGCACTGATAATTTTCATTCTCATCATAGTTTCTTATATGTTCAATCGTATTGAATCTCCAGCGGACACTTCCCAGGCATTTACAGCAATAACAAGGTTTTGTCTAGTGTGAGTTCTCTCATGTTGAGTGAGAACAGATATAAAGCTAAAGCTTTTCTGGCATTCAGAGCACTGATGCGCATTTTTACCAGTGTGAGTTCTCTCATGTTGAGCTAGACTAGATTTCCAGATGAAGCTTTCCTGAAATTCAGAGCACTGATAAGGTTTTTGACCAGTGTGGATTTCCTCATGTTTAATGAAATAGGCCTTCGAACTGAAGCTTTTTTGGCACTCTGAGCACTGATCAGGTTTGTATCCAGTGTGTGTCATTTTATGTCGAGTGAGATCACTATTCCTACTGAAGCTTTTCTGGCATTCAGTGCACTGATATGGGTTTAGCCCAGTGTGAGTGTGTTCATGTTGAATGAGATCAGATTTCTGCCTAAAGTTTTTCTGGCACTGAAGAATTTAGCCCAGTGTGGATTCTCTTATGTCTACTGAGACTGGACTTATGACTGTAGCTGTTTTGGCACTCTGAGCACTGATAAAGTTTGTACCCAGTGTGTGCTATCTTATGCTCAGCGAGATTACCTTTCTCACTGAAGCTTTTCTGGCACTCAGAGCACTGATAAGAATTTAGCCCAGTGTGGATTCTCTCATGTCTAATGAGACTGGCCTTATGACTGTAGCTGTTTTGGCACTCTGAGCACTGATAAAGTTTGTACCCAGTGTGTGTTATCTTATGCACAGCGAGATTACCTTTCTGGCTGAAACTTTTCTGGCATTCAGTGCACTGATAAGGTTTTAGCCCAGTGTGTGTTCTCTCATGTTGATTGAGATGATCTTTCTTACTAAAGCTTTTTTGGCACTCTGAACACTGATAAGGCTTTTCCCCAGTGTGGATTCGCTCATGTCGAACAAGACTGCCCTTACAAATGAAGCTTTTCTCACATTCAGAGCACTGATGAGGCTTTTGCCCTGTGTGGATTCTCTCATGTCGAATTAGACTGGCCTTGCAAATAAGGCTTTTTTGGCACTCACAGCACTGATAAGGCTTTTGCCCTGTGTGGATTCTCTCGTGCACGGTTAGAAGCCACTTGTGCTTGAAGGTTTCTTGACATCCAGAGCACTTATATGGTCTTTGTCCAGTGTGAGTTCTCTCATGTTGAGTGAGACTAAACTTTTGACTGAAGCTTTTCCAGCATTCAGAGCACTTATATGGTTTTTGTCCAGTGTGAGTTCTCTCATGAATAGTGAGACTAAATTTTTTTTGGAAGCTTTTCCAGCATTCAGAGCACTTAAACAGTTTGTGTCCAGTATGGATTCTCACATGTTGAATTAAACACGCTCTCCGACTGAAGCTTTTCTGGCATTCATTGCATTGATAAGGCCTTTCCCCGGTGTGGCATCTCACATGTAAAATGAGAGCGCTTTGGTAACGAAAGTCTTTCTGGCACTCTGAGCACTGATAAGGTTTGTACCCACTGTGAATCATTTCATGTTGTGTGAGATTACCTTTCAGACGGAAGCTTTTCTGGCATTTAGTGCACTGATAAGGTTTTAGCCCAGTGTGGATTTTCACATGCCGAATGAGAGAGAATTTGTTGATGAAGCCTTTCTGGCATTCAGGACACTGATACGTTTTTTGTCCAGTGGGAGTTCTCTCGTGTTTAGTGGGGTGGGATTGAGAACTAAAGCTCTTCTCACATTCAAAACTCTTAGTCGAGTTATGCGAATCTTCATGTTGGGTTTGCTCCTGGACACCGGCCATGTTAAGACTGAATCGGATTCCAGAGTCTGTACTCGTTTATGTTACACTCAGCATTAACTTCTCAAATAAACTGCAGATGCTCTTCTTAATATTTGCATTTAACTAATTATAGCTTTTATCTGGAGATTACTTTCCTACTTTTAAAGGCAGCCGGTCTAACCTGATTTATAAACTTTGCCTGCGGAGCCCCTTGTATTTAGTGAGATGGATTCAACTTCTCCAAGTTATGCTCGGGTGAGTTCTCACGTTGAATTAAACTCCGTTTGTGAGTCCAGTTTATCAGATTAGATTTAGGAGTTTTAGAAGCCTTGATAAGGTCTCTGGGGTCTAGTATTTGCTGTTTAAGTATATTTTTCATACAAGTAATGACAGGTGATTAGGGCATGCCAGGGTGGTTTTATGAATTAGTAATACACAGCACCGCCCCCTTTTAAACTTTGTGGCAGAACATGCTTTGCCGCTCTATGGCTAAGGCAGGTACATGATCGACTTTGGTGGTCTGGGACACTTTAAAACTACTCTGATCAACCCAAGAGACAGAGTTGGTGGGGATAATGTTTTGATATTGGAAATGATAATCTAGCGTCTTTGCTGTATTGAGAAAGACCATGTACAATTAGTTTTTTTTGTGTTTTTTTTAACAAGGTGTTCGATACAAATCCTAGGAGACGTAGACAAACGTTTGCTCTGTTAAACTGTGGTTATTAGTCTTTCTGACAATTCGGTCACATCACGTCTATGGATACTATTTTTTGGGAGAGATTTGGGTCTCCAAAGCATTTCTCAAACTATCAGACAGAATTTACAACACTCATTCTCAATTGCACTGCAAGGGTATCAATTGTAGCCAATGTTCTTTGTTCAACCAATCTTGAGATGTTTCTAAGTGAAAATATTTGTACTATTAGTAGATGCAGACTTTCAGTTTACTCTTGAGTTCCGTTCAGAGGCTCCTCAATCTCAGTAACTGCCTCTTCGTAAACATTTATCAGCATTTTTCTTTAAATATTTGACAACTTTCACATTCAGCAGTTTCTTCTGCTCCAAATTCATCACCATTCCTGGCACTTAAAATAGGTTTCTCCTCTAGAGCTCGAGAATGTTCTAACTGTCCTTAAAATAATCCTTTTCATTGTGTTTCATGTTGGTTCACTAAATTAAAACCTTCTTTTGTCTGATTCATGCTTCAGTCACCTGTATAAATGGAGATAGAGATTGTAAATGAAAACAAATACAAAATATTTGTGACTTTATACTTTGCAGAAAGAAAGCATTTACAGAAACAAGAGAGGAAATCCGTTTGAGTTGCATTCCTGATATTTGTGAAACAGCTCTGGGACACTGTAGAAAGGGAACTTGGAACCACTGGAATTCAAGGATGTGAGAGCAAAAAAAGTGAATATTTAAAATAAGAAACACAAGTTACACACACATTGTGACAGATTCTCAGAAGCAGCCAGCACCATCAATTTACATTTTCAGGTTCTAAGTTTTTTTTTTAAAGTGCATTTAAAGATCTTGAAGGCTGCATGGAGTATGTGGCTGTATGTGAAGAAAACAGAGTTTCATATTTTTCTATTTGGGCACCAATTTGGGATTCCCCAGGGACCCCAGAATGTCTGAGGAATCAACTCAGTCAGCACTTGAAATTGGGGGCATCTACTATTGGGCTGATCAAGGAGGGCACAAACATGATGAGCTGGGAAGCCATGAATAACCTGACTAAGGGGCAATTAACGAGGTTTAAATATTACCAGCTGAGTTCCTGGTGGGCGACAAGACTGGGTGGAGGAAGAAGAGACAAAACTCAGTTAGGTGACGAGAACAGACCAGTGGAAAAAACCTGGAATTTTGGTATTGGGCTTTCTTGGAAACTGATACGGAGTTTGAAACAGAGATTGGCGAGGGTGATCTGAAGTAAATAACTTGTGATTCTTATGATATCTAACAAATAGTAGTAAAACCAGCATCATTAAAACACAACCACCTATAGAGTATATTGGTCACCTGCGAAGCCATCTAAGATGTCCAGTAATGTATATAACTGCCCAAGATGTATGTTCACAGTGGCAGATGACCTGCATCTATTTCATGCTATGTCCAAAAATATCATCTTATTGGAACTCAGTCTGTGATTTCATGGAGGAAATTATCGGGACACGGGTCATAGTCAGCCCGCGCCTAGTTTTCTTTGGACTAAATTCGGAAGGAGAAGTGCAGCTCTCAGCGGTTTTGGTTTTATGTGATTCTCTTGGCAAGACGGGAGATTTGTAGACCGTGAGAAGTTGGCCTGGTATATGCTGTCCACTTATTAAAGTGGGCACCCTCTACCAGTCCAAACAACCCCTTATGGTGATAGGTTAAAGACAACCTTTATTGAAAGCTATCCTAGTGGTAGCTATGGAGAGCAGCCTTCAGGCTACGTCTTGAAGGAATGTAAAGCAGCTTGTTTTACCAGTCTATAATCTCTTGAATGATCAAATGAAAGGACAACCACACCAGGTATATATTTAAAATATATGTATTTAAGATAAAACACACCCCTCTAGTCCCTTTATATGGCTAGAGTTCGAAGTACTTAAGTTATAAGTCAGTATTCAACAGTAAAAGCACAAATACATGTTTGAGCCCTATGGGCGTACCAAACGATGTAAGAATAAATTGGTATAAGGACCACGACTGAACTAGACACAAGGCCTAGAGCCTTTGGAAGCGCTTGGGCCCCATGGAACCACCCAAGGTAATGACATAGGGGACCCACGGGTAGGACATGTGCAGTGTTAGAACACAGGCGCAAATCGCCGTTTACTTCTATGGGGAAAGTCACGGTTGGAAAATTACAAGTTAAGGACACTTAGAGGATGACTACAAGCAAACCCTTTTGGACTTAGAGGTGTCTAGGGCCAACACCCACGGGAGCACCGGAGAACTCGTGTTACCTCACCCAGGGAAGCTGGGTGCATAGGTGTCTTTTGGTGTTGGGTCGCGTCGTCGATTTCAATGGAAGCTGGCAAAGTAGTGCTGCTGCCGTGAAGAGGAGAAGTGTCCGAAGCGATCCAAGCCTGGATCGTAGATGGAAGGAACCTGAAAGCAGAGGGGACAGAGTCTGGGTAACTTACCAGTGACCAGGGACACGATAGTCTAATGCCCACAGATGTCGGGTGCTTCAGGCGAGTTGACGGGTGTCTTGACTTCAGCTACGAGGTCTAGGAGGCATCGACGACGACTAGGAGCTGGATTCGAGCTGTCCCACGAAGTCTGTCGAGTGCTGCAGTATCAGCGACCAGAATGGACCCAACAAGCCTTGGCAACGGCAATTCAAGTGGAAATAGAAGAAAGACGTCGGTGCAGACCAGCAAGGTCTGGGGGACTCACCCTGCGAGGGTAAGTCAGGGCACGTCTGGAGCAACCAGGGAAGCCCAAGCAGAAAAGGAGTTGCCTTCGTGGGGACCCACTAGCCAACCGACTAGCAATCGCGAAGAAGCCTCGAGCAGTCGCACTGGAAACTGGCCCACGGGTCACTCGTGGAGTGGAGGCCAGAGATCTTCGGTGCAGTTGGTGCTCAAGACTGGGGCTACTTGGAGCGCAGAGCACAACTTCGAGGAAGACCAGGAAGATGATGTACCGGCAAAAGTTCACGTGTCCAGGGGTCACGGTTCCACGTCACCCACGATAGCCAGGGGCCTCAGCTTTGCTGTGGACTCAGGGTAGCCTTGGGGAAGTCTGGAAATCCACCTCTGGTGATGCAAAGACTTCGGCGTCCAGCTGGAGCTTCAGACTGGACAGTTGCTTCTTTGGTGCCTGCCAAGCAGGGGAGTCACTCCTTGATCTCAAGGGAGATTTCTTCAGTCTTCTAGTTAAAGTAGAACATCGAAGGTCCAGGATATATGTTGCAGAGTTTTGTCCAGGGTAATCTAAAGTCTCAAGGACTGGGTTCCCATACTTATACAAAGTTAGGGAGCTGGACATTATCTAGGGACCCACCTATGGGAGGGTTTGGAAAGAGGGGTGGTTACACCCATTTCCTTTGTCTAGTTTCGCGCCAGAGCAGGGGCAGGTAGCCCCTGCAACCGGTTTGAACTGGACTATGCACATGGACACCAAGTGTGCCCCCAGTGCAGGACTTCAAAGCACCAGAGAGTGCTCCCGCCCAGACCCAGTACACATCTGCCTGTCTGGGAGGTGGTTACCCCTGCCGGAGTTTCAGCCAACAGCAGGAGGCCAGATCCGTGACTGTGGCACCGGCATTCATTTTGTGATGCCAGAGCTTTAGAAAGTCTTTACCGGGAAGACCAGTGTGAACATGTCTCTCCCTCTAGAAGGGTGGAATGCTACCCCCGCTGCCAGGACTGGCAGGGGGGTGGGGGAGGAGGGGTAGTATTCCAAAGTGTTTGACACCAAACACGACATGTTTCCGTGCAGCCATCCCAAAGTTAGAATTTACCACAAGGTTACAATGCACTTAGGAGTATATGGTCAGGCTGCACCACAAACCGCATCAGAGGAGGTACTCCGAATGCTGCAGAGGGGCTCTGCTCATGCAGGGGCACCTTCTCACATAAAAACCAGGCACTCTGCCTTCAGGATTGTTAAGGCCTGCCATATGAGTGACTTATAGGTTTTGTGTGTGTGTTCGCAATGGTAGTGGTATAGGTAGCCTATACCACCTTACCCAGGCTGCAGTAGCAGACCTGTGGTGCCATTTTGGAGTGCATCCCAGGGGTGGCATAATACATGCTGCAGCCCCTGGTAGGCCTCTGAGGTACCTATGCCCTGGGTACATAGTATACCAAATACTAGGGCCTTATAAGGCACTCCAGAATCCAATTAGAGATGTACCTAATGTACATGGAAACCATTTTAGAGAGGAAGCAGCTAGGCTGTGGTCCTGATTAGCAGGGCCACAGCCAGACTAAGGTCGAAAAACAGTGAAACACCAGCAAAAAGTGGGGGTACCCATGTGAAGCAGATCCTACTCTCCTACATAGACAATGGAAATCTAAAGATCCACCGTGTTTTACTGAGTGATTATATATATTATCTACTGGCGGTCGCCAGTAGATAGTTATAGTTAGGACCGTGTTTCCATAGGAAATCCGCAACATTCTATTTGGAATAACTTTGGCGCCGATTGACAAATCCTCGCGAAATCTTCAAAATAGGTGGGGCGCTCCGCTCGTACCCTGAAAGTCTCGGGGGGATTCGTCAAGCGGGGGCTGAGAAAAAAGGGGGATCCCAAAACACGTTTTTCCCATGCAATTTTCCATAGGGACCTTTAGTCCAAGGTACAGCCCAAACGGCTGAACAGAATTACTTTAAATTTGGCAAAGAGGTAGTCCTCAGGTCAGGCATGTGCCTTTTGCATATATGGTGTAAATCCGTGCAGTAGTTCCTGAGAAAATCAAAAGTAAAATCATATACATATCTGGGCGGAGCATAACCACACATCTCATCGTGAGATCTGATTGGCTGTCAGCACTTCATCCAAGAAGTGTTGGCAGCCATCTTGGGACCAATATACATGATAGCACCTCATTAAAAAGCATGGCAGTTAATAGAAGGTTTTAAGACTTTAGTTACATTATAAATCATTTGTTGATGGTACCATACCCATTTTAGGAATTGTGGTGTTCTAAGGTGATTTTACCATGTGAAAAAGCCTTCTGCTGTGATATCATGAATCATGTTTGAGAGAAAACTATTTTCTCATGCTTTTCCCACAGAGGTTTGGAAGGTGATCCATAAGCTAAACTGAGAGCATATTTTCTGTAAATTCCCATTATCTTTCTCAGTCATGGGAGAAGGAAGTCTGACATTCTCAGTAAAACATGTACATCCAACAAGGGCAGAGACTGTCAGTTGATTCCTTTGTGTTCTACTGCAGCTTCCCAGAGTGTTCTAAAGAACAACTAGAGCGCTAAAAGTCCTACTTATGACAAAAGTATGGCACACCTGAAGCCATCATGATTGGAATAAAGTGGTAACTCTTAAAACATTTAATTTAAAAAGGAACAAAATGAGGGGGTTCATTTTGCCATAGAAAGTATGATTAGTGCTGCAGATAGAAAAATTAGGGCACATTTTGAGTGACTTCTCAAATCCTGTTCTATTACATTAAAAAATTCTGACATGTCGACGTAAACATGCACTTTGAATACCAGCAGCAGACTTCCCTGGTGAGCAGTAGCTTTACTACAGTGATCTAATGAGCAACTAGAGTGCTAACATTCTGAATTTATGGCAAATGTGTGACACATCTGAATGCCTTCTTGATGGAATCAAAGTAAAAACCTGAAAGTATTTCCTACTGAGGAGACTGCAGTAAATGAGGAAATTAGGAAACTTCATAACAAACAAATCTCCCAAGATGGCCACCAGAGACAAAAGAGCCCAAATATCACCCAGATGTAGCCCAAGTATAGCCCAATGACAGAAGTGTGCAAAACACTTATTTTTTGTGTATTTGCAGTTTTATATAGTGCAGAGTTGTCAGGTATTGGAGTGCTTTACATGAGCATTGGTTACATCACACAAGATCAAATTCATTTTGGTTGTAGACATGGGGAGATTAAGTGATTTGACCAGAATCACAGAATGTTGAGCTGAAGCAGAAACTCCAACCTGGTTCCCCAGTTGCAAAGTCTGCAGCTCTGGAAGTAACACCACATCCTCTCCCCTAGGTGCAACATTTAATCAAGTGGTCAACTGGATACAAAAAACAAAGATTACAAATAATTTAAAAGTTCTTTGTCGCTATTTGAAAACTCAGAAAATATGTCCTCATTTTAGTTTTTTTAGAGCACTAACCATAATTTTGATGCAAATAAGACCCTCTCATATATGTAATTTCTAACGGAAATACTCTAGGTATTACAGTTTTGATTACATCAAGATGACGTCAGGCGTTCCACACTTTTGTAATAAATATAGAATGTTAGCAATCTAGTTGTTCATTGGGATACTGTTGGGAGGCAGAGGCCAGGGGCATGAACTCTGAAAATTGAAGGCAGGTAGGAGAGTGCACATGCAACAATTTGACCACACTGGGCAGGCAGGAAGGGCAGTGGCAGCACAACAGACTGGAGGGCAGTGGAAAGGGGGAAAGGGGCAACAAACCAAACATACAGGACTGGCAAGAGAGGCTGCGGCAATATAATAGACCATTGTGGGCAGAAGGAAGAGGCAGTGGTAGTACAACCATACATGCCAACCGACCCGTTTCAGCCAGGAAACGTCCAATGTTTTTAAGCTCAAATGGGCTTTATTTGATCTGTCTCCTATCTACAATCTCCTCTTTTTCAATGTAACTCAAAGGGGAAAATCAATACCCCAGTTTTTCTTCAAAATCTCCCTCTTACCGAGTTCAAAATGTTCGCAAGTATGGTACATTGGATCATGGTAGGCAGGCGGAATTGGGGTAGGGACATGGACTTGGATAACAGAGGACAGGAGGGACATGGAGAGGTGCACCAACCTGACCTTACAGGACAGGCATCAGGGTTTGCAGCAGCACAATACACCACACAGCGCATGCAGGACTGGAGTGCAGCACAACAATCCATAGAAAGCAATAGGGAGGGGACAGGATCATGCACATGGACAACAGAGAACAGAGGGGAAAGAGGCAATGGTAGCTAGCTGACCATAATGGACAGACAGGAGAGAAAGCTGCAGCATAACAGACCATAAAGGGCAGGAGGGACAGATCAGGGGCATTACAATGGAACAGACAAGCCAGGAGGGAGGGAATAGGGGTCTGCACATGGAAACAGAGGGCTGGGGGCAAGGGGGCAGGGCAGGAGCAGCAAGATGACCATGGAGGTCAGCCAGGATGGGCACTAGAAACAAGACACACTATGGAGAGCAACAATGAGACTATGATGGCATACACACAGACCATGGAGGGAAGGTGGGAGGGGGTCAGGGGCAGCTAGCTGACCACACAGAGAAGGTGGGAGGGGCCATGGCAGCACAGAAGACCATGCATGGCAAGCGGGAGGGTTAGTGGCAGCACAATGGCTATGATGAGCAAGAAGGAGGGTGCAGGGGCATGCACAAAGGACCATGGAGGATAGAAGGGAGGGTCAGGACCTGGGCACAGACAAGAGAGTTCAGGGGAAGGGGCCTCACAACAGACCGTGCAGGGCAGGCAGGAGGAGCAGTTGCAGCACAACAGACCAGGGAGGGCAGAAGGGTGTGGCAGTACATTGGACCATGTAGGACAGGAGGAAGAGGATAGGGGCATGGCATGTGGACAGGTAGGGTGGAGGTGGCAGGGACAAGTTACAGTCATCTGACAATGCTAGGCAGGTGGGAGGGGAGTGGCAGCTCAACAGAACACTCAGAGTAGATAGGAGTGGCAGGTCCATGGAACATGGTGGGCAAAAAGGATGGAGCAGGGGCATGCACAAAGACATCGGAGGGCAGGGGGAAGGAGAATAGGGGCAGCAAGCTAAGCACAGAGTTTAAGCAGGAGGTCAATGATGGGGCATAGAATTGGGCAATGGAGGGCAGGAGGAGTGGACTGGTACTTCATACTAAATGGATGGCAGTGGCAGCACATCAGACCATGCATGGCAGGAGGGAGGAGGCTAGTCCATGGATTCAGACAACAGAGGATAGGGAGGAGGTGGATGGGGCAGCAGGCTAACTGTTCAGAGAAGGTGAGTATTAGGAACTTTGTTTTTAAAACGTGTGTCTGTGCGAACTACTTAAAATATGAACAAGTATGCAGCATAATCTCACTTTTATTCAGGAAGAAGAGGACGTTTGAGACTGTGACTCTGGACTCACTTGGCAGAAACACCCCCTGACCCTCCACCCCCATCTCAAAATGTAATGCCCGTGAAAAGGGTAGGTGGACGCAGTGTTATATAGAACATAGTCCTGAGAGCACGATTGAAAATGAAAACTAGATATAGTATATGGTATAAACTATGCACCAAAAAGTGTGATACAAGATGAACCGGGGTGTGAAATATAATATGCAATACATTGTGCGCAATGACAGATTCATTGGCGAGCGCGAGATAGCACAGGCACTAGCGCGTGCTATGCGATATGCGCCTTGGAGTGTAATATGCACAGGGCAGTGTTGTGTAACCTAACTAGTCTCTAAAGTTGTAATATAAAATATATGCTGGGGAGTGTAATGTTGCATATGCACTGTGACAAAGATATGGATCCCAGATTGTAATATGTATGGCATAGCGCTGTGCGTTCTAACATAGGCATCGAGGAAGGCACGTTAGATGGGGCAATATAACCCGTGCAAAGGCAAGTGTGGCATGACATATTCACGGGGTGGTGTTACAGTGCACATGGGCTAGAGAGTGTCATAGCATATGCACTAGCTGGTGGAATACAACACAGAGGTATGAGGCACTCGGCGGGCACTGGTGGGTGTAACACAGCATTGGGCTCAGCCAGGAGCACGCTGTGACTCTCAAGTGAGGTTCGTCTCCTTTCCAGAGAGTAAAATAAAAAGTATTACACATTCGGCGGTGGATGTGTGTTTTATTAACCGTGAGGGGGGTTTCTTGCATAGTTTGGTCAAATTGTTGTCAAATCCCCTTTGAATGGCTTGGTGTGCGTGTATATTAAATGTGCCCGTCAATAGCTACCCATGTTTGTATAAATAAACGACAAGGGTGTCTACTTGGAGAGTACCCACCGGCGGGGGCGCCGGGATTAGGCACGGTAGGGCGTCCGACACATCAGAGCCTCACTAGCGGTGTAAATACATTCCATGTGGATTCATTCTATGCATAGTCGCCTTTTAATGAATCTCACGCAAATCGTCATGGTGATAGGTACATACGGTTTATTCAGCATGTCGTAGGTTTTTCTATAAATATATATTTTTTAAAAATAATAAAAAACAAAGGCCGGCCCCAGGGGATGGGGTTCCCAGGGCCATAAGTGGCCTGAGGAGGGGGGCAACGCAGCCCCCTCCTAAAGAATAAAAAAAAAAAAAAAAAAAAAAAAAAAAAAAAGGGCCATGACCCGGGGGTTGGGGTCCCCGAGGCCGATTAAGGCCTTGGAAGGGCCAAATTTATTTTTTTTCAACAAAAATAATTAGGGTGCAGGCCCTGGGGGCTGGGGTCCCCAGGGCCAGTAAATTAGAAAAAGAAGGGGGGGAGGGGGTCACACAGCCCTCCTTCTTAAAAAAATAAAATAAATGAAAGACTGGCATCGCGCCGGAGGCCCACCCCCTCCTTGCAGCACTCTGCAAACGCGCCCCCCGGCCAGTTGTAAGTTGGGGAATTAATTCCCCTTCAATACTGAGGGTCCCTGAGGGCCAACTAGCCCAACAGGTATCTCCAGTATGCGCCAGGGAGCTGCGTTGCAGACAGCTGTTCTGAGGCCACGCCCCTTTTTACACCTCTATGCAACGCAGCTCTGTGGCGCTTACTGGAGGTACCTAGTGGGCTATTTTGCCCCTAGGGATCCTCAGGATTCAAGGGGACTTAATCTCCCAACTTAAAAAACGGCCACAGGGCGTGTTTACACAGTGGTGAAGGGTGGGGACGGGGCCTGAGGTGACGTGTGCAAACACGCCCTGTGGCGCGTTTTAAGTTGTGGAAATAATTCCCCTTCAATCCTGAGGGACCCTGGGGGCCAACTAGCCCACCAGGTGCTTTCAGTAAGCGCCACTGCGCTGCGTTGCAGAGTGGTGGTCTAGGCCGTGCCCCTTTTCACATCTCTCTGCAATGCAGCTCTGTGGCGCTTACTGGAGGTACCTAGTGGTCTAGTTGGACCCTAGGGACCCTCAGGATTCAAGGGGACTTAATCTCCCAACTTAAAACGGCCACAGTGCGTGTTTACACAGAGGGGAAGTGAGGGGACGGGGCCTGAGGTGACGTGTGCAAACACGCCCTGTGGCGCGTTTTAAGAGGTAGTTTTAATCCCTGCCCTATTATATACTAGGGGCTTACAGAGGAGGTCATGCTGATCACAGGGGGACCCCAACGCATAGTGTTCCCTAGTGTATGTAGGTGTTTTCACTGTATTCTGAGTGTCTTTTAACATAGCACTGGCTCTAGGACTGGTTAGTCAGACTCAGTTACCACCAGTATCCGTCTGAAAAAGTTGAGGGTACAGGATGATTTTGCAACAAGGCTTCTTTCTGCTCTTCTGTTTGTTCTTTCTGCACGTTATCCTTCTTCCTGCACTTTTCTTCGTCTTTGAGGACTTCTGTTGCTTCTTTCTGCATTTGTTTTTTCTTCTTTCTTCACATGTCCTTTCTCTGTAGGCATAGTTAGAAATTAGCATTTAAAACAACCTTTGAAATTCACTGAAAAACCATAGGTTTCAGGCACGTTATAGTTAGGAATTAGCATTTAAAAAACCTTAGCAATTCACTGAAAGAAACATAGGTTTCAGGGGCGTTATAGTTAGCTGGACTTTTCACTCGTACAAAACCATTGAAATTCCCCCATTCTAGTTAGTTCAGCTAACTATAACTCGCGCGCCCGCAATGCACTGCTGATGTCACATATTACATCACTCATGACATGGTCAGTGACATCACTGATGACATCATACAGTGACTGTGTGTTTCTGTAAAGTTTAAATATGTTTTATATATATATATAGGTCAAGGTGTATTGAAGAATGAGTGGGTGTATGACTGTCTGAATGGATGATTTAGTAGGTGTGTGACTGACTGTATAAGTGAGTGATTAAACGTGTCTTCCTGAATGCATGGGTTAGTGACTGAACTGTGTGAATATCTATCAGTCTGCCTGTTGGTGTGTAAGTGGTTGCATGGGTTGGTGAGTAGCTACATGAGGGTCTATATGAGTTATTTATTGCTGGTCTGAGTATCTGTATGGGTGCCTGAATGTCTGTGTGGGTGGGGTGTGTGTGACTCACATCCACTCATTCACCAACAGTCCTATACAGTCACTCATACATGTACTCGCTCATCATATGTACTCATACATCTATACATCCTGTTACACAACTCCACTCATCCATAGAGTTACTCACACACATAGTCACTCATGTTAATAAAGAATCAAACATCCATTTACTTGCATATACAGTTATACACACACCACCACACTTACTTCTACAGAAACATACACATACTTAGTCTTTTAAACAATCACTTATAGAAACACATACATATTCATACAGGAACTCTTTCAATCTCTCACTCTCACATATACTCACTGATATACACCAATAGTCACATATACTAGTTTAAAACATATGTAGTTACTCAATTCAATTAAGCTTTATTCGGTTCAAATTAATGACCATAAAAGCACAAAAGAATACACATTATAGAAGTACAAAAGGGGGAGTTACAGTAAACATTGGCAATATTATAAAAATCACAATAAATTGGTTAAAACACAAAAAACAGTTTGTTAAAAACACATACTTTTACTGGAATTGATGCATTTGTTTAAAAAAGTTGCAGTATAAAAACAGATGTCCGCAGATTGCAAATTAAATATTAATTTCATTGCATGCTCGACTGTACGTATTCCATTTTTAACAAACAATGGTTTAAGAAAAGCAATACGAAAATTAGTGTACAGTTTACAGAACAAGATAAAGTGCAGTGTGCTTTGTGTGGAGGTCCCATCACATCTACAGGGCCCAAATGGATGTTTCCTCGCAGTCGGATGGGCCACCAAGTGGTGTGCCGTTCCAAATCTGAGTCTTGTTAACACAAATTTATGCAAGGGCCTTGTAACCAAGGTTAGATAGACAGGAAATCCTTCCATAGATAGGTACCTGTTATAAAACACAACAGTGGACAAAGTTCCGTCTGCAACTGTCCTCTTTCTCCCTGCAAAATCCAGAAAAGCCCTTTTTAATTCAGCTTTAGGGATCGATAAAACTGCTTTAGGATGTTTTACAATATTCAGGTTAAAAATATCTGAAAAGCATACAATAATGTATTTGATCCAGGGTATTGCTACAAATTTATCTAATTGCAGACAGTCCTGAATAATAGATCTAGTAAAAGACTTCTCATCCTTCAGCCAGATGGAACGCCAGGTCATCAAAGGCTTAAGGGATAAAAAGTCAAGTAGGTAATTAACAGATAATTCACGGTGACTCGAGCATTAGAGGCCGAGGTAGGCAAGCATAGAAGTTTGAGAAAAAGATTTTCTTCCAGCTGTAAATTGTGAGCACAACAGTAGCCCCAAACTCCTGCCCCGTACAGTGCAATAGTTACACATATGGCCTGATAAATCTTAAGCATGTCCCCGGTCCTGCGGTCCCCGATTTTAGCGGCAAATCTGAAGATGCCGTGGGCATTTCTAGCCATTTTATTGCGTATATTATTAAATTCATAGATCCACTTCTTATCACAAGAAAAGGTAATACCTAGGTAGCAGAACTTATCCACTTGTTGCACCTTTTCATTATCAATAAAATAACCTTTACTAGTATGTTTTAAATTCTTTGAACCACAGGTCATGGTATATGTTTTTCCTTTGTTAATAACTAGTTTCCTATCTTTAATAAAGGACGAAAAACTATCCATCAGCCGCTGCAGTCTCACAGAAGTTCTAGATAACAAAACAGCGTCATCGGCGTATAATAACACCGGCACTGGAACACCATTGATCACAGGAGCATCTGCGTTGACATCCTTTAAAATAGCATCAATTCCATTAATAAATAAAATGAATAAAAGAGGAGCTAAAACACAGCCCTGCCTAATACCACGTTTAACGCTAAAGTTTGGGGTACATTCTCCCTCATTACCAAAGCGCACACAAGTTTTTAATTTCTCGTACATTCTGGCAAGAAAGAATATTATACCCTCTGGTGCTCCCATTTTCAACAAGGTTGGCCACAGAATCGAGTGGTCTACCATGTCGAATGCGCTGCTCAAGTCTGCGAAGCACAGGTACACAAGGCCTGGTTTTGCATCAGTGTACTTCCCGATCAGCAGTTCTAAATTGACACACTGATCAAGCGTACCCCTGCCTTTCCTAAATCCGTACTGGCTGTCTGCCAGAATACAATCCTGTTCCACCCATTCCTCCAATCTTACAAGCATGACTCTACTCATAACCTTTATCGAGGAGTCCAATAGAGAAACAGGGCGATAATTCTTTGCATCAGCCCTGCTTCCCTTTTTATAAATTGGGACAATAATAGACTCCCCCCAGGTTGGAGGGGGCTCAGTACAGACAGCAGCATCAAAAACGACGGCCAACAAGGGTCCCCAGACTTCAGGTGCAGCTTTATAAACGTCAATCGGCACCCCATCCGGGCCTTGGGCTTTCCCTCCCTTACTCGCCCGAATGCCACTTTCGACCTCCCTAACAGAGATATCAAGTGGCAAAATAGGCCAACTGGAGGAACAAGCATCAATAATTTTACCAGAGTCAAAAATAATCGAAAAGTGGGTAATCCACCCTTCGCTGGAGACATTTGCAGTTAACTCGGGTACATTGGCCTCTCTAAGAAATGGTGAGTTAACTGTCGCCCAGAACAATATGCAATTAGATAATTCTGCAGCTTGGTTAAGTGAGTCCCAGGCTTGCTGCTGCAATTCCCCCTTCCTATGATTAAGAGCGTTTTTATAGTCTGTCCTCAAATTTATTATTAAGTTTTTATCCCTGGGCTTCTTCGCTAAAGCCTGCTTGAGGCTGGTTAGAGCTGCCGAACAACAGTGGTCAAACCAACCAGGTCCGATCCTTGAACGGCCCGGCCCCTATTGCGGCCGGTAAACTTAGCATCAATGGCAGTGTCGATTCCTTTAAAAGAAGATAAGACCCGCTCATGGTCAAATCTATTTTCCAAAATAAACACAAGGTCTACCAAATTCCCCTTTATTATAGAGATAATCGATTCCGAGGCTTTTTCCCCTACCCACCTAAGCCTTACCCCATTGGCCCTGTGAGCTTCTACATTATCAATTGTAATTCCCATCTCTATAGCACTATCTTCCCACAAAGTGGTGGCCATAATAATAATATTGTGGTCACTTATAACTGATATTTCAATTTCCGGAGCGGCAAAGCAATCGATAATACTGGAAGATACTATCACATGATCAATCGCAGAATCAGTGCGCCAATTTTTGAATGTTGGAACGGGCAAGCCATTTCCATCCTTACAACATTCCAATATTTCCAGGTCATGACAACCCATTAATTTATGCAAGGTTTCCCCATAGGTATCATGACCAAAGTGCAGTACATCCCATCCAGCATTATTAGTAACCCGACAAGCCTTTAACGATGACAGTTCGCACAACGTGGTGTTAAAGTCCCCACACCAGATAATATCAAATACAACATTGGATTCCAAACTCAGAGTATCAATGGTACTGGCCAGGTCCGTTACTATTTTACTCCTGGTGCCGTCGAAGATATTATTATAATAGTTGATCAAAAGGATATTGCGGCCTTTACCTTCAGAAATCCAAAGCATCTGTACAAGATCACCTACTGGTATGTGCTTTTTCACCACTATCCGGCGGAGGACCGATGTAAGTATAAGTAGACCCCCTTTGGCTCTACCAGGTTCCTCTCCACATGCAGGTAAGTTATAGGACACAAATCCCTTATAATTAACATCGCCTTTGCACCAGGTTTCTTGGAAACATAAAATATCATACTTGCTAATAAAAGTTTTCCAGCCTGGATCTCTGCCCTTCGATTTTAAGCCGGCCACGTTCCAGCAGACCAATGTGGTACATGTGCCTCTTCTGCTAACATTCGTAGTTACAGGTCCAGTGACAGAGGCCCCCCCCCCCCCCGATAGGCTGCCCCATATTACACAGATCCTCATGTCCCTCAACAACAGTCTCTCCCTCGGCCAATGAGGGCATAGGTCGTGTAGCCATGACTATAGTTTTATTAACACAGTCATCTACACCAATACTTTTAGCCTTCTCTAGGTACATCTCTCCCCCCTGCATAAGTCAATCATTAGAGTCCAGGGAGCTAAAGGCATGAAATCTATTTTGAGTTGGAATACCAGGGTAAGGTCTATAGGTAGCCGGGTAGGTAATATTACCTCTGTTCTCACAATGATTAGTATTAAGGTAACTGTAAAAGAAACCCAACGATCGAGCACGTACGTTAGCATCAGAGGTCGGGAGAGACGCTGGTCTTAGGAGAACAGTGGCAACATGTTGTGGATGTTTGAAGTTTACAATCACACAATCCCCCCTTGAGCTTTTCCTAGAACTCCCTATCCATTTAACTCTCCTGGTAGTCAGGATTTGGTCAGAAAAATTTAACGGAAAACCGCATTGCCTGTTCAACCAGGATATACTTTTGTTTTTTAAGGAGGCATGCGTTTCCTGGTGACCCCCATTTTCTAGTGGCGGTACATTCGTTAGTACTACCACATATGGTGCACATTCAGGCTGGAGATTAGTAACATGCCCTTTCCTTATTTCTTTCCAACCCTCGCTACTTTTAGTAATAGTGGCAGTCGGACTGTCACTACAGGTTGACGCTTGGGGGGCTGTGGAGTTAGGTATAACATTCTCCCCACTGCCTGTAGTCTTCATAGAGGGAACGTCCTGGGTATTGCATTTACTACTAATTGTGGCGGTAGTTACTCTTCCTGGTTCTTCAATGGCCCTTTTAAGAAGACCACCCAGTCTAACGACTTCTGCAGTTAGTTGTTCGATTTTTGACACAAGTGGGTGTATAATACCTCTGATCTTTAGGTCAATAATGTCCGCTAAGTTATTCATTAAATCAGCGTCTATTTTGACATCATTAGGCTTGGCAACCTCATCTATGTCAAAATGTTTTAATGGTGAGGCGGCCAGTTTCCTTACAGTGCGTTTTCCCCCCTTTTATTTTGAGTTTTCCTACATGCTCTAACTAGCCGCGCTACTGGGGCCGGAGAGTGTTGTACTACATTATCAGTAGAATCATCTGAATCCGCTAAAATGGGGGGAATCTGCTCAGGCTCGGGCAGTTCCCCATCTGAAACATCCAAATTATTAGTATTAATGCAACTATTATCATCCAATAATAAAGGGGCTAACGGAGACTGGGTAGGGGCTGCCGGCGGTGGAGATATGCTTATCCCTAGTGACTGCCGCCTTTCAGTATTTATTTTGCTCACCACCTGCACCAAATAATTATCCAAGGTACGCGGCCCGGGGGGGGCCTTCTGCTTCGGCATGCTAACAAAAGTAGTTAGAATAAAATAATACCAAAATAAAGCTTACAGAATTATACTAGATTTTACACACCATCAACTGGTGAAATAGCAAATTTCAAATACAAGCCAATAAACAGAGTTGCAACGCAATATAGTGTAAAGGGTCTCACTGTGCAAGGCTACGTTAAGTCCGGCAGCTTAGTAGGAACAGAGTCTCAGGCCCAGCCCAGCCTCATCAGGCCTCTGAGGGCCACAGAGGGCCCGCCCTTTGCCCGGGCTTAGCCCGGCGCTTGCCCCGCGCGCTCCCGCGACGCGGGGGCTTCCCTTGATTTTTTAACGCCTCCGGGCGCTTAATTGGCGGTGACGACTTCCGCCTGCAGGGTATCCTGGGGATTGAAGTCCCCCCTCCTCACAGCGGCCGCGTAGAGATGCTGGATGCGGCGGCGGGAGGGAAAGCTACGAGGCAGCAAGGCAGCGTGGACTCCAAGGTGAGTGGCTGCGGACCCCCACTGCAGCACAGGCGATTTTACAGTTACTCATAAAGACACTATTGAGACAGTCATTCACTCACTAACACACCCTTGCACACACTCATCCACCCATACAGTCCTGCACACATGCTGTCTTCAACACATACAAACAGTGAGTCACTCATTCATGCACTACGTAATACCCCCATCGAACCATACAGACACTCAGACACTCATACTGATACTCAAAAAAACAACTAATAACCTATATAGACACTCATGTAGCTACTCACCAACCCATGCAGCGCCACTTATACACAAAGTGAGAGACTGATATAGATATTTACATATTTAAACATTACTCACTAAGCCATGTATTCACTAAGATACACTTAATCAGTCAGTTATACAATCAATTTTTCAAAAACAAATACCCATTTATTCTTCCATCAACCTTGAGATATACATATATAAAACATATGTAATTTTGAGAAAAACACACATTCACTGGATGATGTCATCAGTGATGTCATCAGTGATGTCATCAGTGATGTCATGAGTGAGGTCACTGACCAGGTCATGAGTGATGTAATATGTGACATCAGCAGTGCATTGCGGGCGCGCGAGTTATAGTTAGCTGAACTAATTATAATGGGGGAATTTCAATGGTTTTGTACGAGTGAAAAGTCCAGCTAACTATAACGCTCCTGAAACCTATGGTTTTTTCAGTGAATACATATTACCTACTGGCGGTCGCCAGTAGGTAGTTATAGTTAGGACCCCTTTTCCATAGGAAATCCGCAACATTCTATTTTGAATAACTTTGGCGCCGGTCGACGAATCCTCGCGAATTTCTCAAAATAGGTGGGGCGCTACGCTCCGCTCCTACCCTGAAAGTCTCGGGGGGATTCGTCAAGCGGGGGCTGAGATAAAAGGGGGGTCCCAAAACGCGTTTTTCCCATGCATTTTTCCATAGGACCTTTAGACAGGGCTACAGCCCGAACGGCTGAACAGAATTACTAGAAATTTGGCAGAGAGGTAGTCCCTAGGTCAAGGAAGTGCCTTTTGTAGGTTTGGTGTAAATCTGTTCAGTAGATTCTGAGAAAATAGCCTTTAAATCAATATATATATCTGAGCCAGCTTACAGTACGCTTACCGTAAGCTTACCGTACGCGTACGGTGGCGTGCGCGAGCGCGATTCTGATTGGCTCTTAGATCTTAGTAAACATTCGAATCGGCCGAAACCAGGAAGCGGCGGCCGCCATTTTCTCTCTCGCACTGAGAGTTAGGTAGTTAAATAAAACCAATACACATGTAAAGGAGCTGTTTTGACAGCTCACACACACATAGCCATGATGAGGGAGTCCCCCAAGACCCCCCAAGACCAAAAAAGCCATTTTTATTTTTTCGCTAATTTCACCGATTACGCTTACCGTATGCGTACGGTAAAAAATATTTTAAAAAAACCACTATCCACACTCTCCCCACCCCCTGTGCTTTTGGTGGCCGCAGTCCACCAAATGTGCAGGGCTTATCAGAGGTGTAAAAAACCACAATATTTTTAACAAAAATAATCAAAGAAAAAATTATCCACACTCTCTCCACCCCGTGTGCAAATGGTGCCCGAAGGGCAACATTTGTGCATGGCTTATAAGCACCGCAAGCACAGTAAGCACCGCATGCTTACCGTGCACGCACGGAACGAACTGCGTTAAGTGGGCGCGCACGCCACGAATGGCGTAAAGTAACTTAGCATTTAAAAAAACGTACAAATTCACAGAAAAAACCATAGGTTTCACACACGTTATAGTTAGGAATTAGCATTTAAAAAACCTTGCAAATTCACTGAAAAAAACCATAGGTTTCACACATGTTATAGTTAGCGGAAATTTTACTGATAAAAAACCAGTGAAATTCCCCCGTTATAGTTAGTGCAGGCAACTATAACTCACGCGACCGCAATCTTCTGCTGATGACATATGTGTCTTTATGAAAAAAAAATATTTGTAATATATGTATAGCTAAAAATGTATGGAAGAAGACATGGGCAAATAAGTGTCTAAATACAGTATTAGCATCAGCAGAGGATTGCGGTCGCGTGAGTTATAGTTGCCTGCACTAACTATAACGGGGGAATTTCACTGGTTTTTTATCAGTAAAATTTCCGCTAACTATAACATGTGTGAAACCTATGGTTTTTTCAGTGAATATATATATATATATACACACACACACATATATACACACACACCAGTGAGTCTGATATGGCATTCGATCCAACAAGTGAGAAGAAAATTTGGGCTCCGTTGGTAAGGTAGAGAGAAACAACAATGAGTCCTATGACTGAGCCAATCCCGCTGTCGGCCACGGTATCTTCTTTCCTTTTTGGTGGTTCAGTGTGCTAAGGAGATGGAAGAGGACACAGCAGCTCACTTCTGGGTCATTACTCTTTTTTCGCATCATGGTCTGGACTGGACCTAGAGGGATTAGAGTATACCCCAACAAGAATGTTGGCAGAATGAGGACACAAAAAAAATGAAATAATTACACTTTGTGATAACGGCTTGCATCATATTTGTAATATTTGATAATTAATTATCAGATGCTATTTATTCCACTGCACACATGGAGTGTTCATCTATTCCATTTTCCAGTGATCTAGAAAAGGACATTTTATTGAACAAAGGTATTGGCCTGTTATAACCACTACTTAAATGCCACCGTAGACTGATGCAGTGTCCCGTTAGCTCAGTGGAATTCACAATTTCAAATTGTGGTGACCATAAGGACCAACTTTGTGGCCAGGAACTCACACTCCTCCGACAGGACCCGGTCACTGCGATACAAAGGAAAAACATCACAACTATAAAGGAAACCAAAATACAATGGTGTGCCGTACGAGTGCACGAGATACAACAGCGCACCGTACAAAAGTGTGTGGTCTCGTGGGAGGGAGGAGCAGCCGTTTGGCAACATAACACAGTGAACTCGACCATGTGCCATATGCTGGGCATCTCATCCATGATGACCATGGTCGCAGACATCTCACAACACCAATGACTGGCCTTTGTACACATCCTGTATGAATGCAGCGTGGTTTTCACTTCTATGCTCGTTCAGTGGTATGATGTAAATACAACCTCATCATGCAGACCACTTTCGGTTGAAAGGGTGTTCTATAAGTGTTGTTGTGCATGATTGCACTTAATACTCATAGAACAAGACACATGTCTGGTTTGATCATAAATCCTAAATCTTGATGTGTGTGAACGGTGCAAGGAGAATTGTTTTAATTTCTCCACATCTTTATATCTTCAATGCATGCTGAAATGTTCAGCATACATTAAAGAAAAATGCGTTCATAGTTTTTGTGCAGGAAGGTGTGTCTTCCTGTAGAAAAACAAACAGCACATGACACAGATATGCTTGCGCTATGGTGCAAAGGTGCCTGTGTCACCACATGGCTGCAGTTTAAGCAGCCGTGCAGAGAGAAGCATAGATTTGCAACATATTTATGTACATATGTTGCATCCCTGTGCTTCGGAAGTACTACAGCACACTGCAGTTAAAGAGGTTACTGTGTGATGCTGCAGCACTTCCTTATACTTCTGCACTTATACATTCACCATACGCTACTAATGCATTCATTCAGTCAATTACGTACTACTCATACATTCATCTAAACTTTCACACACTAACAAAGAAATTTAGCTCTTTTTTTAAACCAGGAAAGTTAGTTCTTACAAGAACTTTTTTTTTTCTTCTTTTATAATTTTTTTGGGGTTTTCTGAATTTTTTTTTGATTTTTGGGTTTTTTCTGGAAAAAAAAAAAAAAGAAACACAGGAGAAACCAAACAATGAACTTCAGGGAACAGTAAAAAAACAAAACAACAAAAAAAAACTAGCACTCTTCTCATACAAGATTGTTTGGATGAAGGGTCCTCATGTGCTTCATCATACTTGCTGTGCCGCAAGAGTATTTCTTGTTAGGATCCCCTCTCGATAAGAGTCTTTTGCAAATCTTACATGTGACCAAGGTGGCATTGGTCTTATTCTGTCCTTCGGGAAAAGTGAAAAATTTCCACACCACTGAAGAAAAACGTTTGTGTGGTTCCTCCGGCAAAAATTCATCCTCAGAGATTTGAGGTGATGCAGGTGATGCCTGCTGCCTTGAAGCCATTTTTGGTTGCAAAAAGTTAGAGCTAAGTGTATACTTAGTCTAAAAAAAATCTTCTTCTCTCCAAAGAGATGGGTCTCCAAAGAAGCTCAAAGAAGAATGATTGAAATGGGTGGGGTCTTTCAGTAGTTAGAACAGGAAGTGTAATGAACCAATCAAATCTCTTTTTTTGCAGGTCACATGGGATTCGCGCACCCTGCGCATACGCAGCACTCACCCAGCAAGTATCCGCAAAATTGAATTTAAAAAAAAATATAGCATTAGATGTAAAAATGTATTAGTTTTAAGACTAGTTTAGAGTTTGTCTTGAATTAATATGCACAGGAAATACATATGTATGTTTTTTTAAATGTTAAATATTTTGCGGGATTCGTGCACCTACCGCGTCATGGACGCATATGACGCATCGCGGAAGCGCGTAAACGTCGCGTTACGTACATCGAACGTATCGCGTATAGGCTGGTAGTCACGTACCGGTCGCATAGCGATCGCGCACTAAACACGTACCCAACGCATACCATGCGCTGATGCTATCGCGTATGGATCGTGAATGAAGCGCGGATCCAAAAACATTGAAAAAAAAAAAAATCTAAAATAAAGTTTTGCCCATATAGTTAAAAAAATATTTTGAAAAATATAAAAAAAATGTTTGAACAACTCATTAAGTTCAAATATTTATTAATTTTTAAAAGAATTAATTGAAAAAATATGTTTAAAAAATGGTGATAAAGTAGTATTTAAAAAAAACAATTAATGAAATTGACAAACTGAATTTGAAAAATATGGAAATCCAATCAAAATCATTAAAACATGATATATTTAGAGATAAGTTCTAGATCGGAATTGGCATTTAAAAAACCTTTGAAATTCGCTGAAAAAACCATAGGTTTCAGGGGCGTTAGTTAGCTGGACATTTCCCTCGTACAAAACCCTAGAAATTCCCCTGTTATAGTTAGTTCAGCTAACTAACTCGCGCCCCCGCAATGCACTGCTGATGACGTCACATATTACATCACTCATGACATGGTCAGTGACATAACTGATGACATCACAGATGACATCTCAAATGACATCACGGATGACATCATTCATGTGATAAATTAGTACACCTTCTCACACCCTAATATAACCTTTGATACACCAACTCAAAATTTCAGACGGCCATTTTGAAAACCATAGATACTGCAATACCAATAACTACATACCCACTCATTGAGTCTTAGGTCTATATACACCTCCACTCACTCACCTGTACAGTCACTCATACTTACAGTCACTCTGTACAAGAGTATCATATGCATTTATACACATATATAGACACTCACACACTGCCAATCATCCATTGAGGTACTGACACACCTAGTCAGTTGTGCAAATAATTAAACACGGTCCAATTGACTCACCTATACAGTTAAAACACACTCAAGTTCACTTACTCATAAAAATACTAAATAATTGACACTCATATTCAATTACTAGTACAAGCACACACTCATCCATACAGCCACTCCCGCAATCACACTCACATATAGTTATATACTCTTATACACTGTGTTTCACATATGTAGTTACTGACACATGTACAACAGATATATATTCAATCACTAACACACTCATACATACACTCACCCAACCATACAGTCCATCACAGTTGCACTCTTAAAACCATGCACCCATAGAATCACCCACTCACACATCTATGCACAGAGTCACACACCCCACCCACACAAACTCAGGCACCCATACAGATACTCACACTACCAATCAATAACCCATATAGACACTCATATAGCTATTCACAAAACCATGCAGCCATTTATACACCAACACACAGACACATACAGATATTCACACAGTTTAGTCACTAGTCTGCAGTAAGATACATTTAATGACTCACATAGAGTCAGTTACGCACCTAGAAAATCACCCATTCACACACTTATACACCCACTCATTCTTTCATAGGGCTTTCAGTATAAATATATAAAACATATTTAAACATTTCAGAAAAACACACATTCACTGGATGATGTCATCAGTGATGTCATCAGTGGTCATTTGAGATATCAGTGATGTCATTTGAGATGTCATCAGTGATGTCACTTGACCAGGTCATGAGGGATGTAATATGTGACGTCATCAGCAGTGCATTGCGGGGGCGCGAGTTATAGTTAGCTGAACTAACTAACAGGGGAATTTCTAGGGTTTTGTTCGAGGGAAATGTCCAGCTAACTATAACGCCCCTGAAACCTATGGTTTTTTTCAGTGAATTTCTAAGGTTTTTTAAATGCCAATTTCTAACTATAACATGCATGAAACCTATGGTTTTTTCAGTGAATATATATATAAAACACGGGAAGATTTACTCTTCAAACCATCAGCTGGCAAGATTAAAAAAATGAAAATGTCTGCCACAGAGAGTAGCCCCCGCTTAATACTCACGTATAACAAACAAAAAGACAGACTAAGAAAAATATTCAAGGACAACCGGCATTTAGTGCAAAGTGATCCAGTCATAGGAAGTCAAATGCCAGCACTACCCAAGATAACATACAGAAAGGCACGAAGCACAGGGGACCATCTAGTCAGCAGTACTCCAGAGGTCACCACGAGTAGCAATTGGCTGACCAATCGAAAAGGATTTGTCCAGTGTTTGGTATGTAAAGCATGCAAACACGGTGAGAATAAAACATCATTTTCAGCAGCTTTCAAAGGCAAGCCCTCTGTTATGAACAAATTTTTAACCTGTAAGTCAGACTTTGTTGTGTATGTGCTGGAGTGCTCTTGTGGACTGCGATATGTGGGAAGCACAAAGTTGCAGGTCCACAAGAGAATACTCCAGCACATGCGGGCCATCACAAACAAAGATATTACTTACCCGGTGGCCCGCCACTTGGAGGAGGTCCATTCTAGCAACATGGACCACTTGAAGTTTTATGCAATTGACAGCGTGCCACCCCCAAGAAGAGGAGGAAACAGGGAAGCCATGTTGAGGCGTCTAGAAACCAAATATATTCTAGAACTAGACAGCAAAAGCCCACATGGTTTAAATACAACAGAGGACTTACATACGTGGCTATAACATCATTGATTTTGGTACAAGGTTGGCATCTCAATAAAGAAACAAAAATGCCCCTCCCCCCTCCCAGATTCGTTTTCCTCAGTCTAGGAGTTTATGGTAAGCACATGGGCTCATGTGCACTGTACAATATACCTCTAGATAAAGTTAATTATAGGCACAGTTAAAAGTTTAAGCACTAGCACTTTTTTTTGCCATTTTGCACAAACATTAGAGTTTACATATTAGTATGATAATTTGATTGTTTACATAAGTCGGAAATGTTTACATCCATTAGCGTATTTTGCACAGAAATAACATGAGTAAAACAAAGAGATGAACAGTCATTATGTTATGATGTATTTGGAACTTGTATCGTTATAACAATCAATAGGTATATTAGACAATGATATACTGTGCTTTGAACGCATTTTTTGCATTACGCATTTATAGCAATGGTCATTGCAGGGATGTTAACGATATCGTCTAAAAAATGTTACCGAGTAACTGACAACAGTTATCAAAATTCAAACAACATCTCCACTCTTCAACAATGTTGGGCATTTATGCAAATATAAAGTAAACACAATTGTCATGAATTTATTATTGTTGTTTGCAATATGGCAGAAAGCGCACGAATAGTATGTTTTCTTGCTCCATTATTTCAGTTGAAAAGAGAAAAAGAAAAAAACTATGCACTTGTCACTTTAAAAGCCGGGGGAAATGACGTGGTGTGTCATGTGATCAAGAACCCTTGGAGGTTCGAAACGCGTCATGGCGGCCATGCACTGAAAGAAATAAAAAACTATACTTGCACTGCAAAAAGTGGAGTTCGCGCCTTTCTTGGTTCTGGGGACTGGATCGTGGAGAGACCGTTGCCAGAAAGGATTACGAAATATATATATATATATATATATATATATACACACATACACACACACACATACATATATACATACACACACATACATATACACACACACATACACACACACTGAAAAAGCCATAGGTTTCAGGGCTGTTATAGTTAGCTGGACATTTCACTCATACAAAACCATTGAAATTCCTCCATTATAGTTAGATGTACTCACTATAACTCGCGCGCCCGCAATCCACTGCTGCTGATGTCACATATTAGATCATTCATGACATGGTCAGTGACATCACTGATGACATCATCCAGTAAACGTGGTTTGGTTCGTTAGTTAAATATGTATTATATATAGCAATCTGCATTGAAGAATGAGTGGATATATAAATATCTGGAGGATTTAGTAGCACTGCGATTGACTGTCTAAGTGACCAAAGTGTCCCATTAAATATATTGGATAGTGACTAAACTGTGTGAATATCTATCACTTTGTCGGTTGTTGTGTAAACTGCTGCACCAGTTGGTTACTAGCTACGTGAAAGTCTATATTATTTATTGATTAGTTAACTGAGTATTTGTATGGGAGAGTGAATGTGTGTGTGGTTCAGGGGGGGGGTGACTGCCCAAAGATGTGTGAATAGTTGATTCAGTAGGTATATGAGGTTAAGACTGCATGTAATAACAGTTGTTTGGGTGAGTGAATATCTTTATGGGTGTGGTGATAAGCAAATATATCTCTCAATGGCACATGTCCAACAAACTAGAAAAATAAAGGGCCGTGTGTTGGACTTGGCCCTTCTTGCAGGGTCATCCCTGAACTTTTAGCCTTCCGCCTCTATTTTTTCTGACCTGTTGTTGGCTATTTTCTGACTCTGGGCACTTTACCACTGCCAATCAGTGATGAAGTGCATATGCTCTCCCTACTGTAAAATTGATATATGTTGGTTGGATTCCATGATTGGCTTATTTGGTTTACTGTCAGACCCCAGTAAAGTGCACCAGGAGTGCCAGGGCGTGTAAATACAAATGCTGCTGGTGGGATTGCAGTACAAAAGGGGGTGGTGATGGATGGAGCATCAGAACCAATCAAACACTCACATCCAGTCAACAAATCTGGGTTTGATCCATCACCGTTGTTTAGCCCACTCTGCCACCCCAGTTCAGACATGGCCATATGCAAATCAGTCTGACCCTCTGCCTCATGGGAACAGTCCAGCCCGAACTGCCAAGCCATACCTTCCCTAGACCGGAAACAAGCTTCCTGGGACCGGTTTCTGGCATTTCAGCCGTCTTCAGCCAGGCTTGCTTGAATCCAGTGGCAAAGTGAGTAAGGAACTCACGTCTGAGCATACCCTGCCAACTTATGGCGAACAAAGCGGTACAAAAGGGGGTGGTGATGGACGGAGCATCAGAACCAATCAAACACTCACACCCAGTCAACAGATCTGGGTTTGATCCATCACCGTTCTTTAGCCCACTCTGCCACCCCAGTTCAGACATGGCCATATGCAAATCAGTCTGACCCTCTGCCTCATGGGAACAGTCCAGCCCGAACTGCCAAGCCATGACTTCCCTGGACCCGAAACAAGCTTCCTAGGACTGGTGGGATTGCAGCACTGGTTGTGCCACCCACAGAAGCGGCCTAGTAAAATGTGTCTGCGTGCATTCTGGTACTGTCATGCTGACTGGGCAAAGTGCACCCACTTGCCAGTCCTTAAACCTTCCCTTTACTCATGTGAGTCACCCCTATGGCAGGCCCAAGGGCAGGGTGTATTGTAGCATAAGGTAGGACAAGCCCTGATGTGTGTGGCATGTCCTAATAGTGAATTACAGCCATTTTCGTTTTTTACTATTGTAAGGCTACCCTGTTCTCATAGGCCAGAATGGGCTGTTAAGATTGTTACATCCTATGATCCTAACAGTCCCAGGGAACATGGTAGAAAATCGAGTTTAGTATGCCTGAACTCAGAATAATAAGGTACATCTTTTAGTAAGGTTTATTTTAATATTCTGCGTTTGCAAATGTCACTTTTAGAAAGTTGGCATTTGCTTGCCTAACCATCTCAGCCCGACTCCGCGCTGATGTGTATCTGCCTGTCTGGCTTGTGTGAGTGACAGGGCTGGGGAAACCCAGAGGGGCAGGGCTAGGTAGCCTGGTGGTGAATAGAAAGATTGACATTAGATGGGTGGGAGGAGTACACCTGGACTCTGGGGCTGTGCTCTGCCACCACAATGCTGTCTCCACCCCCTGTGGAGCATCTGATGACTCTGAAAGAAGAAGCCTACATCGCATCAACAAAGTGCTCCAGGACTGAACTAGGCAAGGGCCCCCCCTGGCCTGGGAGAACAAAAGATTTGTGGTATAAATGTAGGAGCACTGCTCCTAAGAAACTAGATCCTATCCTGCCAAGTAAAAACCTCTGTCCGACGAGGAGGAACTGGGAAAGCTGCATGGAGGAGTACTGTCCCTGACCTTGGGGATTGGCCTGCAGTGGTTGCCTTGCTACTGAAGAAGAGGAAGAAAAGACTACCAAGACTTTTATTTGACTTGTGCCTGAAAGATCTCCAAGGGCTTGTGAGTGAGCTTGCCCCCTGAACGAAGTCTCAGGACCAGTGGACTTCACCGCCGCGGAATCGCCTTGGAAAACAGACCGTTTTCCTCACAACTTCGCTTCGAACTGCTGTGTACGTCTTGCTGATCGCAGCGTACTCCCCGTAAGCTAATATCCCGCTGTCCGGCACGAACAACGCGTATGGGGCCCCTCTAAGAGCTGTAGCTCGCACCGTAACTGAAGGACATCGCCTGTACCCGCTTGCACCCCCCTGCGGATCGTACTCCAAGATTAAGCGCCTGCCCCTGGCTTTGGGAAAGGCTGCGGTGCATCTGGGAGTCGTACATCTCCTGTACGGAGCGTACTGTTCGCCTGTATCAGCAGCCCAAGTGAAGCCCAGCGATCCTGGTACTACGCGTACACAGCGTCTGGCAGTACGAGCTGTACTCTCGCCCCGTCCCCTGAGCCGCGCACGCCCAAGGTGTCCCGTACTGTAGTACGTGCCGCCCGGAGGACATCGCACCGTACTGTGCGCCTGCTGCCAAGGAAGTGTCCGTGACAAACTCTGATGCTTAAGGTACTGTGTGTCCGTCCCGCTCCCCAGCCTATCTTTAACCGCGTACGCCTGGGAACGAAGCGCAGAGTCATTTAAATCATCATTAAACTCAAGAACTCTTTGAAAACAAGTATTGGGGTCATTTTAAACGTTACTGTGGTCTTGTGCTAAGCCTGATAAATATATAAAGTATTTTTTTTAATATATCCCGTGTGGAGACCATTTGTGGAGGGTCACTGTATTACTGTGTGGGTATTCACAAATGCTCAACCTAAACGCCCCGAGTTAACGCCTTGTTTGCTCGCGCCAAGCTACCTAGAGGGTGAGCAGGGGTTATTGTTGGAGTGTACCCCCTCACCCTGACTAGAAGAAGGACCCTCTGCTTGTCCCAGGTACCTACCTGTGCCAATCAGAGAATCCGGATTCTAACACAGTGTATGTGACAGTTGTATATAAATAAGTATACATAAGACTCCGTGATTGTATGAGTGACTGTATGGATAACTGTATACTTGTAATAGTGATTTTATAACACACTAAGTATCCGTTACTATCTATATGAATAAATGAAGTGGTGTTTGAATAAGTGTGTAGCTGAGTAAATGTAAGTATGATTCATTGTTTGCATAAATGAGTAGGATGACTGCATAAGTGAATAGGATGTGTGCTGGTGTGTAATGTCGATATAGGTGTATAAGTACATTTGATAGTGTTCTATTGATCATTGACAGCATGTATGAGTGACTCTATAGGTAAGTGATTAGATGTGTGTGTAGATCTAGGAATCACTAAGTGGGTTTTTAGAAACTTGTATTGGTGTGTCAATGGATTCAAATACGGTACTCTGTATTTTACAGTGAGTGATGAAAGGTTATACTAGTGTATGATGAGGTGTATCGGATTGTCACGTGGATGATATCATCAGTGATGTCATTTGAGAGGTCATCAGTGATGTCACTGACCATGTAATGAATGATATAATATGAGACATCATCAGCAGTGGATTGCGGGCGCGTGAGTCATAGTGAGTACAACTAACTAGAACGGAGGAATTTCAATGGTTTTGTACGAGTGAAATGTCCAGCTAACTAGAACAGCCCTGAAACCTATGGTTTTTTCAGTGAATTTCGAAGGATTTTTTAAATGATAATTTTTAAATGTAATAGTTATACGTATTTTCTTTATATTGATTTTCTACAGTTTAACTGTTTATTTTTACATATTTTATTTTTTAAATTACATTATATATTTTTAATATAAATGGAAATAAAAATGTTTTTTAAAATATAGAAACTGAAATATTGTTTTTTTGTTGAATGTATAAGTGCAGAACTACAAGTGTGTTGGTTAGTTAGGGGACTGCATGCATAGTGGATAGGGGTTTGAGGCAGTCCATGTGCTAATGCCTGACTCGCTGCACGAGTACTTGGATACGGACTGAATGATTAGAGTACTGCAAGGAAAGTGCCTGGGTGAATTTATAAGTGTTAAAATTACCTCAGGATCAGTACTGGGCTCAAAGATGCAGCACTGTGGTCTCTCCTGATAACTGGTGAGTAAATCAGAATTCGTAGTTCGGCTGCTTTTAGAGGAATATTTTAAAGTTCCAAAACTCCACAAAAAATTCTTCTAATTGAAACCAGTCAATGTTAGCCTATGGAAGGAAATTCAAGTTACTGGTAAGTATGGTTAGAATTACTTTTCAGCATCAGTACTGGGCTCAAAGATGCAGCACTGATGTCTCTCCATGTTGAGTACTATTACAGGAACAGGGGTGGGAGGCAATGATATTCAATGGAAGGAAATTGAAGTTACTGGTAAGTGCGGTTAGAATTACTTTTCGGGATCAGTACTGGGCTCAAAGATACAGCACTGAGGTCTGTACGGATAAGTGAGTAAATCGGAATTCGTAGTTCGGCTGAATTACTTCGGTCCAGTATATATAGAGCCACTTTCCTACACCATCCCCTACGTTCACCACTGTGCAAACATGCCCTGTGGCACGTTTTAAGTTGGGGAAATAATTCCCCTTCAATCCTGAGGGTCCGTAGAGTCCAACTAGCCCACTAGGTACATCCAGTAAGCGCCACAGAGCTTCATAGCAGAGAGATGTAAAAAGGCGCTTGGCCTGCACCACCTCTATGCAACGCAGCACAGTGGCACTAAATGGAAGCACCTGGTGGGCTACTTGGCCCCCAGGGTCCCTCAGGATTGAAGAGGAATCCCCCCCCCCCCCCCCAACTTAAAATGCGCCACAGGGCGTGTTTGCACACGTCACCTCAAGCCCCGTCCCCTCCCTTCACCAGTGTGTAACCGCGCCCCATGGCCCATTTTAAGTTGGGAGATTAGGTGCCCTTGAATCCTGAGGGTCCCTATTGTCAAACTAGCCCACTAGGTACCTCCAGTAAGCGCCACAGATCTGCACTGCAGACAGGGGTAACAAGCATTGGCATAGCCAATAGGTCTCGCTTTTGGGACCTTATAAGTATTTAATTACGCAGCACAATATCCTATAACTGTTGCATGGCTAAACACTTAGAAGGTCCCAAAGGCGAGACCTATTGGCTATGCCAATGCTTGTTGCAATCTGTAGCTAGTATCGAAACCACCTGGGCTGTTTTGGGTTCCCTGCCCATCACCGAGTTCATTACATCATATTAATGAACTAAATGACATTTATTAAAGGTAATCATTTTTAAACATGAAACATTCACGAAGCCCATCATGCCTTCCCGATGACGCCATTAGTTTAACAAGGAGACCAGTCAATTTGAAATGCCCGTATATGACTAAATAGGTAGGATCATTTTATTATACGGCATTTATATGGTCTAATAAATCTGGTTAGTTGTCAAGGCTCACCTTCAGCTTCTTGCTGGTTTCTGTTGTCTTGCACAGGAACAGAAGTCGCTAGCTTCCCAACTCCCACTACCAACCACTCAGCCCCGAGGAATGCTTGCAAGGAAGCTGGGATTTTGACATCAACTTCCGCAAACATTGCACAAATCAGTTATTGTGCGGATATCCGCATCTCTAATATTAAATACCATAGACAAAGCTCTGGTGTTATAATTTCAGTATATTGCATGTTGCATAAATGCGACGTAAAAAAATCTTTCATTAGGAAATAGCCAAGTTAAGGGTAATAGCAATCAAACAGAACTATCTGGGAAGTGTCAACACCTCAGTGAAAGAAACTATATACATTACCATAACAAGGAGGTTTAAGAGATCCCACGGAGCTCTGACAAGCATTCACAGGGACAGGCGAAGCGCCGCCTGGCTGTGCAAAAACTACCTCGCAGCAGACCAACACGAAGGCACACTTGATGCATGTAAACTCCCGGAGCAAGTAAAAGCAGTGAAGTACCCGTGGAGGCAGAGAGGAGTGTGGCACTGCACAGGAACAGAACTGCAGGCTGCTGGCACTGGTTTCAAGAGCCTGCTTTCCATGGCCACTGCCTGTTGCCTCGGACGTCTGCTGATTTCCACTTGCACAGCAGCAGGAAGGGGGGCTGAGCCCATGGTCATTGACTTGGGGGCCTCGCTTTCACCTACGCTAACTTCCCTCACTCGACCCCTACATTAATGCAGAAAGGAAGACACCACCTGCATGTGGTAGGGGCGCACCACCGAGCATGGAAAAAAAGCACTTCAGAAATTAAACAATCTGTTGTAGGCTGACACAAAACTGGAAAACTGCGGCACGGAGCACTCCCTGCAGGATTCTGTGCAATCTACACGTCTCCAGCATTGCGCCGTTCCTAATGCAATGAAAAGTCCCTTTTGGGTTACGGAAATGTTATTTAGGTACCAGATGACCATTCATTCAACACAGCCACTTTTAGCAACAGTTGGCTGAAAACGTAGAGGGGCCTCTCCGCCACTCCCAATAACATCAACCCCACCTACAACAATGACCAACATTCCACCGCAAAAATAACAAGCGGTGGTGTGCAGGCTGCCAAATGGTGCGCGCGCCCGGCGCACATGCACTGTATTTGGAGGCCTGAAAGCACTCGTTTGCACTTCCAGATCCCCCATTTACAAAAGCTCTCGCGAGAGCAGCGCTAAAGTGCTGGCTCAGGCGAGACCTAAAAAGGGGCGTGGCCTCTGAACACCTCTCTGCAACGCAGCTCCCTGGCGCATACTGGAGGTACCTGGTGGGCTAGTTGGCCCCCTGGGACCCTCAAGATTGAAGAGAAATTAATTCCTCAACTTAACGCACCACAGGGCGTGTTTGCACAATGGTGAAGGAAGGGGGCGTGGCCTGAGGTGACATGTCTGCAAACACACCCTGTGGCACGTTTCAATTTGGAGAATTAATTGCTCCTCAATCCTAAGGGTCCCTGGGGGGCAACTAGCTCACCAGGAACCTCCAGTATGCGCCAGGGGGCTGCGTCGCAGAGATGTGTTCAAAGGCCATGCCCCTTTTTACAATTGCAACGGGGCTCCGTGGCGCTTAAAGGTACCCGGTGGGCTAGTTGGCCCCCAGGGACCCTTAGGATTGAAGAGGTATTAATTACTCAACTTAAAATGCGCCACAGGGCGTGTTTGCAGAATGTTTGTTGGGGGGGGGGGGGCGCCTAGGGACAATCACATGTCTTTAAAAAAAAAAAAAAATTTGAAAGGGGGGTTGTGTGGCCCCCTTTTCTTTTTCGGGGCCCTGGGGACCCCATCCCCCAGCGCCTGACCCCCTATTTGAAAACAAATTAGTGTATTTACGGTAAGGGGGGGACGCATGCCTCCCCCCCCCCTCCCATGGACAATTGCGGTCCCCGGGGACCCCATCCCCCAGGGCATGGCCAATTTAGTAAAATATTTTTATGGAGGAGCTGCGTAGCCCCCCCTCCTCAGGCCATTTATGACCCCGGGGACCCCATCCCCTGGGGCCGGCCTGCCTATTTTTTTCTTGGTTTTTTTGTGGAGGGGGGCCGCATGCCGCCCCCCCCTTCCTGGGCCACTACTGGCCCCATCCCCTGGGGCCTGGCCACCTCGTTGGGGACCGTGGGGGTGTCCCCCAATCCCTCCATGGTCCCAGCCATCTCCCCACCTCCTGCGGGAGCCCGCATTGCTTTTCCACATGGGTAGCAGCTAACATGCTGCTTCCCATGTGGAAAAGCAATCTGCTTTGCTTCATTGAAGCGAGAGCAGGTTTCCCTGCTCTCGCTTCAATTATAGCAAAACAGTTTGCAATGCCTGGGCGGGAGCCTCGCGGTTTCCGCCCTGTCATTGCAAACTAGTGTCCCGGGGGTGGGCACCCTGGGACACTGCAGGAGCCAGCCCTGGGGGGTGGCGGTCCCCAGGGCCATCATTGGCTCCAGGAGGGGGGCCGCGCGGCTCCCCTCCTACTTAATTTAAAGCCCCGGGGGGGTAGTGGTCCCCGGGGCTTGGGGGTCCGTAAGGGACCCCCTATGTTAAATAATTAGTGCCCCGGGGAGGTGGCGGCCCCCGGGGCGTGTGAGCCCCCCCCACAGTTTTTTTTAAAGCCACGGGGGTGGCGGTCCCTGGGGCTGAGGGGGGGCAGTGAGCCCCCCCAATAATTTAGATAAGCCCCGGGGATTGGCGGTCCCCGGGGCTGGTGGGCCCCTCATTATAATATACATATTGCCCCCGGGACATGGCCCCCCCAGGGGCTAAATAAAAACGAGGCGCGGGAGCTAAGCGCATCCCGCGATTTAAAAAATAATAATTTGCTTGACCTTGGGGGTCCTTGTGGGACCCCCTGAGCAGGCCTAGGGGTCAGGGTGTTTCTACCCTGCCTCCTTTTTGCGTTTTTTCACTGCTTTGTGCCTCGGTTCTACCGAGGCACAAGATGGCTGCCAACACTTCCTGGTTTGAAGTGTAGACAGCCAATTAGCATAAAGCTCGTGCACGGGAGGATCCGCAGCCCTAGATATATTTGTACTTTTAAATGTCATTTTCTCAGGAACTACTGAACGGATTTACACGAGGCACGAGTCTAAACTAAGGACTAACACTTTGCAAATTTGGTGTAATCCCGTTCAGCAGTTCGGGCTGTAGCTGCGGCTAAAGGTCCTATGGGAAATTGCATGGGGAAAACACGTTTGGGGACCCCCCCCCTTTCTTCTCAGCCCCCGCTACATGAATCATCCTGAGACTTTTAGGATACGAGCGGACCGGAGCAGTCCAAAAGTTTTGCAAATTTCACAAAGATTCGTCAATCGGCGCCAAAGTTATTCCAAATAGAATGTTGCAGATTTCCTATGGAATATAGGTCCTAACTATAACCATCTACTGGCGACCGCCAGTAGAATATATATATATGCATTCTTGCACTTTGAAGGCACATTTTGCACTTTAAAAATCAGGATTTGCACTAAAAATCTGCGTATTTGCACAAGCAACATTTGCACCTTAGACTCATGGAACCTACTGTGTTTTTACATGGTCTGGACATTTTTTCAATAAGTTAAAGAAGTTCTAAACAGACATCATCCAATAATATTACTGTGGAATTTTATAGACCCATGCTGCTATAATTACTAATATATTTTGTACATATTGCATTTTTGCATTTGCCATGTAGACTAGTGTATTTCTTCTATGTTTATCATCACTAGCATCACAAGGTCATAAAGTGCTCCAAAATATAAAGGCTAATGAAGCGGCAGTTACTTTATGTGATCAAGGCCATCTGGTGGCCGAAACGCGTAATGGCGTGCTGATTTTTATTAAAAACCAGTGAAGCACGAGTTGGTGTCCGTGTGCTTCTTCCTCGCCGTCAGGAAGTGGGAGATAGCCTTTGGAACTTATATCAATCATTCTGTAGTGGGTCTGCTACCGTTCACGGATCCCCTCGAAGATTGCTGGCCGCCGCTTTCAGCCACTGCATGTCCTGTATTCCTGGTAAGGAAATAACGTGGCGGCTCCCCGTGCGGACTACACATCCCAGAGTGCCCTTGGAGAAGCATTGCCGGACGCAATTTTCCGACGCATTCGTTGGTGATTCCAGGTGATTTCTCCGAAGTCGGGCTACGGGGATTACAGACGCGCACGGGTATCGAGGCAGTGCTTCTTTATCCAATTGATCCAGGCAACTCCTGGATTTCGACTAAAAGACAGTATCACGACCCCACAAACATGTCCAGTAACGCCCAGCGGGACCGCGAGGCGGAGGCTGAGGAACTATTTAGGAACTTGATGTCAGCTTCCACGAGACGCACAGACGAGGGCATCAACTCAACCACGGATCCCAACCCTGATTTGAAGACATTATTAAAATCACTCGAGAAATGTCAACGGAGTGAAATGACTAAGTGGTGGGAGGAGATTTCACTGACCAAATATGTAGAAGCTGGTCGGATCCCACGAGGTTTGAGGATCATGTTGGCACCCAACTTTGACAACATCCACCCAGAAATGCTAGTGGAGTGGGCGGACAACAATCTCAACGCGTCCATGAACGCAGTCAAAATTCTTATCAAATATGCCCGAATCGATAGTGATGCGCTCATTAAGAAGATAGAAGAGATCAACGAACAACTTAATAAACGACCAGAAAAAGAAGAAATACTTAAACAGAGAAAAGAAATTGAGGTCAGGATCAGCAAACAACAAGAGAAAACTTTACCAGGGATAGAGAAGATTATGAGCTTGGGCAGATTTTCACTTTTGCTCGCCGCTATGATAGCGCAAGGAAGAGACGCTCGGACAAACTGGCCACTACCACTCGTGAAGTATCCAATAGCAGTGAACAGTGCATGCCAATAGAATCAGATACAGGTGACTGTTTCCTTGACCAGTGGCAGTGAAGGCGAGGAAATGGTCCGGGGTCTCTCGAAGTCCAGCATCTTACAACCTGGTGAAGAGCTACATTTTTTAGCCGAGGACCGCCGTCAGACCCTGAGGCCGCGGAATCCACAAGTATCCGCAGGGCAAAGCAAAACAAAAAACGCAATGCCAGAAGAAAGGCCCGCCGCGCAAAGAGGCAGAAAAACACAATGGCGACGACGCTAAATGGTGGTAAAAACAACAACAACACCATAGTGAATCTTTCCAAGCTCGCATTTACTGCTGCAGAGGAAAATATCCTATCTTTAGGTCTCTCGTACTGCGCTGGCAATAATTTCAACTACTGTAAAACTAGAGCGGATATGTTCAATTTCACAAGAAAGTTGAAATTAAAGAAATTTTTCACCATCAAAACTGGCAACAAAACGAATGCGGTCCCTCATGACAATACAACAACTTCCAAAGAATACAATCTGGAAGCAGCCGATGCACATTTACTCATCACCTTGGCAGATATAAATAATATGGACTCTGATTCCCTCAGTCAGCCAGTTGACACACGGCCCTCACAGGACAGACTTGCATCAATCATCGGCACAGAACCATGTGCCGGGCTGAGTCCATTTAGAGGCAAATCAAACTTTATTCCTATGATGCCCAAGGACGATATTGATACTTTTCAAGAGATGGTGACCAATGATTTAAAAAATCTCTATCGGGCCACAAGTTCTAACAGCAGGAGAATTAAACAGGATTTACAATATAAGAACTTGATTCAAAAATTGAACAATAATCCCGGCCTAGTAATCTGCATGTCGGACAAGGGGGGCAATGTGGTCATTTGGCCCAAGGAAGAATACTAAACTGAAGTCAAAAGGCAACTTTCGGACACGGACTGCTACGAAAAAATCAGCATGAAAATCTACAATACTTCAAAGGAATCCCTGAAGAAAATGTTACATGCCTATAAAAGGCAGGGATTAATTTCAAGCCATGAATTCAATTTTCTTTTCAATGAGTTTCCGATTATTCCCACGTTTCGCCGGATACCAAAAATCCACAAAGGAGTGAAGCCGGTACCAGGCAGACCCATTATTTCATCTATTGGGAGCATCAGTGAAAATGCGAGTAAGTATGTGGATTATTTTTTACAGCTATTAGTCCGGGATTTACCAACTTACGTTAAGGACACTGGTGACTTTATCAGGAAACTAGCTAGAATTCTATGGCGTGAGGATTTCTTGTTGGTGACTCTAGATATAGAGTCCCTGTATACCAGCATAGAACACGATACAGGAATTGCTGCCATTAAACATTACTTGGACTGTAGACCTATCAAATGTTACAGTCACAATGCTATGCTTTTAGAACTTATTCACTGGGCATTGAACAACAACTATTTTATGTTTGAAAATGATTTGTATTCCCAAAAGAGGGGAGTCGCCATGGGAGCTTGCTTCTCCCCCAGCTATGCCTGCTTGCATGTTGGCTGGTGGGAGGAGCAGGTTCTCATGGGAACCCATGCTAATGTGTTTAGATCCAAAATTGTAGAGTGGTTCAGATACATTGACGATGTTTTTATGGTTTGGAAAGGTGATCGTGAAAGTGTGATAAATTTTATTGAGGTTTTAAACAATAATACTTTTAATCTCAAATTCACTTTTAACATAGACAATACATCAGTTGAATTTTTAGACACCAAAATCACGATTGTTGAGAACCAAATAGAAACATGTCTGTATAGAAAACTTACCACTGGCAACTCCATCTTACACGCTAGCAGTGCCCATCCACCACACCTCATAAAAAGCATCCCCTATGGGGAACTCCTCCGCATTAAACGTATTTGCAGTATACCGGAGGAGAGAGCTAAATGTTCAGAGGAGGCAATGAGTAGGATGAGGCAAAGAGGTTACTCTGAGGGGATCCTCAGGGAAGCCTATGAGAAAGTGGAATCCATTCCCAGGGACTTATTGCTTAAAGATAAATCGGTCAACACGAGCGAACAAAATTCAGTTGATACACCTGATAACGCAATCTCCAATGTACCCAGTTTGATTACAACATTTAACAAACAGCACCACAAGATCAGGGCCATTGTTAATAAAAAATTGCCCGATTGTGTTAACTGATGGTGTTTTGGCCCCAACGCTACCCCCCAAACCAGTACTGACGTTTAGAAGGGCCAGAACCATGAAAGGGGAGCTCATGAGACCAAACATTTCAAGCCATGTTAGCTGTTCTTGGCTAAAACCCAAAAATGTTTTTTTTAAATGCACCAGTTGTAGAGCGTGCACATTTGGTCAAAATACTACTCAATATTCAGTCCCGTTCAGTGCTAACCCCAGACAAATCAAGGGTCACTTTACTTGTAGATCTGAATTCGTGGTTTACGTCCTTTTCTGTACATGTGGCTTGAATTACATAGGGAGCACCAAATTACAAGCCCATGTCAGAATTTTACAACATTTAAGGGCAATCGTGAATAACGGCTCTAGCTACCCAGTAGCACGTCATTTCAGGAAACAACATAATAATGATCTCAGTTGCCTGAAATACTTTGTTGTCGACAGTGTCCACGCACAGCAAAGAGGGGGCAACAGAGAGAAAGCTCTTAGACAACTCGAAACCAAATACATACTCGAGTTCGACAGCAAAGCACCCACAGGGTTAAATAACACTGAGGATTTACATAATTTTATTTGAGTATTTGCATGCCACACGGTACAAAATATTCTTTTAATATTCTTTTAATATTCGATTAAGATCTACAGCGTGTGCATCGGCAATCCTGCTGACTGAAGCCATCTCACTGACCAGTCCATGTATTTAACCTGTATCCTCACCAATTTTACAAATACTGTTTACCAATATTGTTTGAGAGTAGACTTCTTAGCCAGTCGTCTGAATTAATTTGTTCCTTCTATGTCTTTTCTGTTTTTTGCTTTTGTCTTTCGAATTCAAAGGGGTATAGTTTAGGAAGTGAAGAGAAAATGAGAAAAAAAAAAAAGAGAAGAAAAAAAAAAAAAATTCCTTCCTCGAATGTTGGTGCGTTCCAGTTATTCATATCTGATGAATCTTTCAGTCAGGCTCCTTTCATCCTTGTGTGAATTATAATTTAGGTGAAAGCAGCCCCATTGGACATGCCCAAACATCAAACTGTAGATACATTATTCGAAAGATTAGGTGGTTTGCTGAACTCAATATGTATATGTTAATATGTAAACACATACATACGATAAAGGTTTTAATGCCTTTTTTCCCCCCCTTTTTTTCTTGCTCTCTTTCCTCGCTTGTTTTGCTATCCTATCATTATTTGCACTTTCTTCACTTTTTGACCAGCTTTCATGATTTTCACATAGGCAAATGATCTTAAAGCAATTTTGGGTTTTATGAAATGATTTTGTAATTAGAAACAATTTTAACATTTGTTGAAAAATTGTAAAGAATTCAGACCGTGTATTATTTAACTGTATGAATTAGGTTTATAATATAGCTGCTATGTGTGTATATATAATGCATTTGTTTGCATTTTGCACCACTGTTGCGTATTTTGCACCTTTGCATTCTTGCACTTTGAAGGCACATTTTGCACTTTAAAAATCAGGATTTGCACTAAAAATCTGCGTATTTGCACAAGCAACATTTGCACCTTAGACTCATGGAACCTACTGTGTTTTTACATGGTCTGGACATTTTTTCAATAAGTTAAAGAAGTTCTAAACAGACATCATCCAATAATATTACTGTGGAATTTTATAGACCCATGCTGCTATAATTACTAATATATTTTGTTCATATTGCATTTTTGCATTTGCCATGTAGACTAGTGTATTTCTTCTATGTTTATCATCACTAGCATCACGAGGTCATAGAGTGCTCCAAAATATAAAGGCTAATGAAGCGGCAGTTACTTTATGTGATCAAGGCCATCTGGTGGCCGAAACGCGTAATGGCGTGCTGTGTGGGTGCTGATTTTCATTAAAAAACCTGTGAAGCACGAGTTTGTGTCCGTGTGCTTCTTCCTCGCCGTCAGGAAGTGGGAGATAGCCTTTGGAACTTATATATATATATATATATATATACACACACACACACACACACACACACACACACACACACACACGTGTTAGATTTAAAATCTTTACACTTAAAACAATTCTAAAAAGAGATCCTATAAGATATACAGGAAGATGAGGAACAATTTCATAGAATAAGTGGCCAGGAACAAGATTAAAAATCATTCAATAGTTTTAAAAGTATTTTGAGTGTGAGTCTCTGAAGGAGGATGGCCGCAGCTAGCAAAAACATAAGCAGTCCGATGTCTAAGGGATTTTTGTCCATTAGGAAGAGGCTGTTGGGACTGTGCTTCATGCACTGGGTCCCCCTGCTTGAAGACTGGTTTGTGCTGTGTCTTGTTACTCCAAGGGCCCGAGATGAGCTGGCTCCCTGTTTGGAAACACAGGAACATAAAAGTTTCCGGAGAAGTTTCAAGCGACGTGGTGGGCCAGTGTTGTGGCAGCTTGAGACCCTCCGAAGGCGTGCCCTGTGATCTTGGACACACGGAGGACAAGTGAGACTCAGACGCGCTGGTTGCGTGTCGTGGTACATAGGAGGCGTTGCTGAGGAGTGCCTGGTCAGCGTGTGCATTGGAGGTTAAGTGAGACTCGGACGTGCTGGGTGCGTGTCGTGGTGCACCGCAGGCGTTGGTGGAGTACCTGGTCAACGTGTGCACTGAAGGTGGAGCGAGTGTCGGGCGCGGACGGTGCGTGTCATGGTGCACAGGAGGCATTGGTGAGGAGTCCCTAGTCAACGTGTGCATTGGAAGCGGAGTGAGTCTTGGATGCGCAGGGTGCATATCGAGGTGCATATCGAGATGCACCAGAGGTGCTGGTGAAGAGTGCATGGTCATCGAGTGCACCGGAGTGAGGCTCGGACACAGTGAGCGTGTCGTGGTGCGGCCGAAGGCGTTGGTGAAGAGCACCTAGATATCGGAGTAAGTCTCAGTGAAGCAGTGTGTGCGCTTTGGTGCTACCTGGGACTGTGGAGGTGATCAGCTGATCATTGTGTGCACCGGAAGAAAGGGAGTCTCTGCAGGGCGGTGTGCTTGTCTTGGTGCCAACTGAGACCGCATGAAGGAGTGCCTGGTGAACGTGCACTCGGAGTCGACGTGAAGTCCTATCAGCGTTGTGTGTGGCTTCATGCCAGAGGAGACCCGGAGGTTGCTGTGGTGAAGGTGCACCCGGAGTAACGTAATCTTCTAATAGTCACGGCAAGGCAGAGCCGAGCTGCCAGGCCGAGCCACTAAGGCCCATTGAGAAAGTTCTACACTGAAGGCCCAGTTCGCTGAAGGAGGAGGGGAAGGGGGGGGGGCGCACCCCCAGGTACCGTGGATAACTACCTAGGCGGGGTGTGGGCTCGGAGGTAAACTCTCTGCCTCAGTCCTTCTGGCGACGTGAGCCTTTGCTTCGGCTCAGAGCGGGGCCTGTACTGAGCAAAGGAGTGGCGGTACTGTGGCCAGAGTGAGAAGCTGTACTATATCAGTGATACGTGTGGGGGGCAACTGTTATCAAAGAGGCCGATTGTCGTAATACACATTGCCAATATTGCTCCTAGCCAACTGCCGGACTGTCTTAGGACGCCTGACATTATTTCTGCATAACAAAGTATATGATTGTTGCGCTACCCATTGCATTATTTCTCCATTGCAAAGTACAGGATTGTAGCGGCCTGCATTGCATTATTTCTTCATTGCAAAGTACATGATTGTAGCTATGCATTGCATTATTCCTTAATTGCTAAGTCCAGGATTGTAGCGGTGCACATTGCATTATTTCTTCATTGCAAAGTACGTGATTGGGGTGTGACGCATTGCATTATTCCTTTATTGCGCAGGACTTGCAAGGTACCGGGGTGTATTGTTAAGCATTGTATTATTTCTTCTTTAAGTCACAGAAATGTGCAGTTCCTGAGGGGAGGGTCAAGGAGTGAACAGGTCTCTTATTGATTGCCCTCACACACCCCGAAGATCATGCGTCATCATTTAGGCTGTACTCCTAGTCGGGCCGGTTCTGCAATGCCCGACGGGCTCCCGCGAAGGGGCTCTTTATCGGATAGCTTTTAAGAGACAGCCGTATGGTGAATGAGGGTAAGTGGTCAAGGTAGTGGTATGAGTGCGTGTTTGTGAATTAAAATAGGTTAAGTACTGCCCTATAGAAATATTTATTCGTGGGGTGTACTGACCTAGTTCAAATGGGTGGGCCCTGTCTAGATGTAATGATCTTACAGGTCTGTTGTAATGTGGTCAACATGTTTCTTGCCTACAGCCCCTAGCGGGTCAACCAGCATTCTTCAGGACCAGTATCTACAGGAGTAAAAGTCTCCTAACTCGAATACTACCACAACGCAGGTGCTGAAGAGTGTTTTTATCACCAGCGTAGTGTACCAATGTTCCAGGCAAGTTGCCCTGGATACGAGAGACCTGAAAGAAAATAAATCAATCAATACCAGACTTTTGTCCGGAAGGCTGTAATCACTACCTATAGTGCAGTAATTTTCATACGAGCGATACTGCCCGTAATAAGTCGCACCACAACAGGGTTGGAAACTAAGACTTATAAAAAACCTACTGACAGTCATAGTCAGTTACTTTTTACTCACAATCATACCACTACCTTGACCACTTACCCTCATTCACCATACGGCTGTCTCTTAAAAGATCTCCGATAAAGAGCCCCTTCGCGGGAGCCCGGTGATTGCAGCGATGGCCCGACGAGGAGCACAGCCCGAATGATGAAGCATGACATCCTTCGGGGGTGTGTGAGGGCAATCAAAAGGAGACCTGTTCACTCCTTGACCCTCCCCTCAGGAACTACACATTTCTTTGACAAAGAAAAAAATACAGTGCAGGACCTCCTCAAAAGCTCTTGGTTCCTCTTTTGTTTAAATTACTTCTTTGCCAAGCACAGGATTGTATCGTTATGCAGTGCATTATGGTTTGTCCATTGCAACGTGTGTGATTCTAGCATTACGACCAGCATAGCATTTTGAAAGCGGTGGTTGGGATTTGAACCCATCAGCCAGCCGGAACTAATATTACCCTTTATTATATGTTGGCTTCTGTATCGTGTAGTCTGATCGTATATCTTCTTATATAAAGTTTATACTAGTTTTATCAAACTCGTGTGGAGTCCATTTGTGGTGTCACCAGTGGGTTGTTGTGGGTGTGGTTGCACATACTGTACACTCGTGCGTGGATAGGCACGGCTGCTTATGCCAAGCTACTAAGGGGGTGAGCAGGGCTATCTCAAACGGTGTGCTTACTTAGCCTAATGGTGAGTGAGGAGTCCTGGGTCTCGCATTTGGTGACAGTGGTGTGGGACGGGGACACCGGATTCCAATAAGCGCCCATTCGATAGATCAAATATTTCCTTTCCATCCTGGGATTTAGTGCTTCCCCCAGGTACTGCTGAGGTTTCAAGATTGTGAAGCTGTTTAACACTAGCCATCCCTGTGACCTTTTGGCTTAAATTGCCCTGTCTTCAATTGATGCTAGGATTTGAGGATTTTATAGCCATTTTCTTACATTGATCTTGGCTCACAGATGTTTACCAAGTTTCCCTCATGCTTAGTTGTTTGACAGTGTTGTTTAGATGTTTACATGCCGTTGAGTGTGGCTTCTTTGTTATTTCTTCCCATATGATGCGATTGATGGAATTTGCCACAGAGCTTTTCAATTTGTGGCAGACGTTGACAAAGGATGCCATTCTTAGGTATGACTGCACTGTTAGCCCAAACTCAAACCTGATTTGAGCTGGAGAAGTGCGGCGAGGAAGTTGAAATGCACTTTTCTCTCCTTTATTTAGCTGCCATTTTAAGGGCTTTCTTAACCCCTTGTAAATACTTGACAGTTCTGGCGGTTGCGCCCTGGTCTGAGGCATTGAAGCAGAACAGGATAGCGCCCATGCAATTGCGCACCCTTGCTGGTTCCATTGGGGCCGTAGAAGTTTGTCGAATGCCTAGGGAGTGATCACAAAAGCAGAATGGTATGGACCAAATTTTCTGTGGCCTTGCCACAGAGCCTGAAGGTCGCTTCCTTGGTTGTCCTCAACGAAGGCTTGCTGCGCGGTAAAGTAGGTAAATCGCCCATTCGATAGATCAAATATAATTTTTATCCTGGGATTTTGTGCTTCCCCCAGCTACTGCTGAGGTTTCAGATTGTGTAGCTGTTTAGCACTAACTATCAATGTGACCTTTTAGCTAAAATAGCCCTGTCTTCAATTGATGCTAGGATTGGAGGACTTTATTGCCGTTTTCCTAAATGGATTGTGGCTCACAGATGTTGACTGTTTCCCCCAGGCTTAGTTGCTCGACAGGGTCATTGAGATGTTTACACGTCAGCAAGCGTGGCTTCTTTGATATTTCGTCCCACATGAAGCAATTGATGGAATTTACCTTCAGAGTTTTTTTAATTTGTGACAGAAGGTGACAAAGGACGGCATTCTTGAGTACGACTGCTTTGTCAGCCAAAATTCTAGCCTGATTTGAGCTGCGGAGGAGCTGCGAGTGCTGGAGCGGGTAAAGTTTTTTTTACATTTTTTTTTAGTATAGCTTCTTCATTTTTGCATGTTTATATTAAAATGAATAATCAATTAATTATGATTTCATTAATAGTTTGATGTGCGATAACTAATCAACCGTATTAACAGATGAAATACACGTGGGAACGCATTTGCATGGCTAAAATAATATGTGAACTACGTACGTACGCATACTGTTATAAACGTTGCTTTTGTGATGTATTCGTGATTCGTGCTTTATTAAGTGAGTATAAAACTGCATTAAGTGTTGTTTCTGCTAGATAAATGCACACGCATACGGGAATTAGTGAGGGAATAACATTTTAGTAATAATTTCGATGTATTAATTATGTTTTGTGTTTCTTTTACTTAAGTTGACCATTTGGGCCTGCCACAAAATGGCTGCCTCCTGTAGCGGACATTGAGAATGACATCATTTCTGGTCCATGGAGAAGTGCGCCTGCGCTAACTTCAGCAACAGTGGCCTCTTCGTGACCCTAACCCTTCTGTACTCACCAAGAACGTTCTGGGCTACAAGCCAGCTCCCCTGAAAGAACAATGAAAAGATACATCGGACCGTCAAATTAAAATATTACATATAGAGACTTTTCCCGTATGGGAACTCGTTGAACAATTTTGACTGACCAATTAGAAGACTTTCAAAAATATTGGATACTTTTGGAATTTGAATTTACTATAAAATATGGTAGAATAGTGAGGTGGCGAGGTCGTTTTCCCATTTCCTGATGTTATGCTGACGGAGAGGACGGTGACACTGCAGGACAGCTGTTTCCCTGAAACTGACAGGCTGAACCGATGGCCATACTTTGACTTAGAGAACGACAATTAGCCAGAATAGGTAAATATGATGATTTGTGACTAGAATAACAGAGAATTTAATTTGAATTAATTAGATAAAGATTTATTGATTTACTAAATGTGTCGAGTTGTTATTCATTGAAAATGTATTGATTGAAGATAATTGAATGGTGAATGAAGTCACCAAGCCCACAACTAACTGATCCATAGGCCATTTATGGGAGGAATACCAAAAGGTGAAGAGAAGGGTCTAGTGAGTTAAAGGAGGTTATGTAGCGGGATTCCCTTCCATGTCAGCGTGGTAGAACCAATCACCTCCCGAGTAGTACGGATCGTTGAGTGAATGTTGGTTTTATGGGCCCCACCAGCGAATGTGTTGATTGAGTGTGATTGAGAAAATCAATTGGTCTGTGATGGAGGGTGGGATTTTGCATTCCGCGCTGCAACAGTTTTCTGGTTGCAATATGATGGTTGTTATTGTTTTGGTTTGGTGATGATTGCTTGTACATAGCTTATTGATTATTGATTTGTATTGGTATATGTACTAACACTCTGTTGAGTTGCGTTGAGTTCCATGTGGTTTGCACGGCTTCTGGGATATAGGAAGTTGGAAGTTTGTAACAGTTCCATAGTAGAGCAGAGGTAAGCGCTGTTCTCGGGAAAGACGGGATTGTTGGCCCTGTATGCACACAGGGGAAACGTGTAACGATTGAAGTTGCAAGACGCATTGTCTGGGTTCGATTCGGTGACATCGTCGTGTGTTGCCATTAGAGACAATTTCTGTATGAGAAAGGAGTGTATGATAGCGAAGGTTACCTGTGAAATTCTGGTCTTGGGTACCAGGGATCCAACTGGCATTCCGATAACGTTTATCACTGGAAAGGTAATAGGTACTCTCTGAGCTTGTTAGAAGGACAAAGTAGAGGTAAGCGCTGCTTTGTTAACGGGTATTATAATTCTGTAGTAGGACAGACTGTTCGCTGTTCTCGGGAAAGGCAGAATTCTGTGTGAATGTACTACATTTTCTGTATGGAAGCGTGTGTATGAAAAGGCATTCCAATTAATTGCGAAACTCTGGTTTTATTTCTCAGGAGTATTGGGTCTCCAGCCATGTGTTTTAACTCTGGAGAAACAGTTAATTGATGCTTGCTAGAAGGGTGAAGTAGAGGGATGTGCTACTTTATCAATAGAAGTAACGATTCCGTAGTAGGGCAGAGGTAAGCGCTGCTCTCGGGAAAGACGGAATTCTCGTGAGAAAGGTCTATTGCTATGCTTTGGTTAGCGAAGCGGACAATGGAGATGTTTTTATGTTGTTACTAATAGAACTGTAGAAATTGAAACAAAAACCTACCGAGTGGTTTTGTGAAGGAGAGGTAGACATGAGCAGGAGCTGCTGCAGCGACTGCTGACGTCAAAACGACCGCGCTGGGATTGGACAGAGGGTCAGAACAGTAAAACGCCCTGATTGGAGCGTTAGTGTGCGCCGCACAAGGATTGGAAAAATACAGGGTGACATAAATGTTCCAGGATTGATGCATTGGTGTGAGTCGTGCTGGGATTTGAGAATTGTGACAGTGACGAAGACGCTCCGGATTGGTGCGTTAGTGTGAGTCGCGCTGCAATTGGACAGAAAATCATACAGTTGTAGGAAGAGACTAGGGATTCATGACAGACAGGAAAATGTATTACCATTCAGTAGAAAAGAAGGAGAAGGCCTGGTTCAGTAAAATAAAAAGGGTAGTTTAAAAAGGACAAACCGATTGTGACAAGAGAAGGACAGTTACTTCCTCCAACAAAGACGCCCGCATCCTTCATGGTTGCGAAATATGGATATCATACTTGTATCTGGTTAGACAATTGGATGAAATATACTAGGGATGATGGAGTCCTAGCATTCCCAGAACACGGTTCATTTAATTTGGCAATTTTGAGGAACCTGAGAGAGAAGATGAGGAGTTTAGAGCCAAGACCTAGACCGACGCAGTTTGAGGCATTGACAGAATGGGAAGATGAAATGCATGAGCGAGAAAAACAGAGAAGTGGCAGAAGATATAGGAATATGTTTGGGCGACAGTATGACCGTGAAAATCATAATGATCGATTGAGACGATGGCGAGACACAAGTATGACTGAAGGCCTGTTCCCCGTAAGAAACACAGGAGAGAATGAAGGAAGAAAGTGTGTAGAAGAGAGACAATGTAGAATCAAGAAGGTATGGAGCGAATGAATCAGAGGATGATGTTCTTGATGACATGTTTTATAAAAATCCACCACCGTATCGACCAGAACCAGATATTTTAAACACCAAGTGCCCCAATGAGAGAAACGGTCCGAATTATAAAGACAGAACCTGGCTCACAAGATTTAGAAGGAAGCAACTCCATTAGAGAAGGAGAGAAAAGATCAGAAAATAAAACAAATTGTGACAATTCTGTGGAATTAGCAAAAACGACACTAGAACTAACTGAGAAAATAAGAGAATTGACCAAGGACCTAGAAGCAGTCACTGTTCCCGTAACAATAGGTCCACTAGAGCCCATTTTTGAGAAGCAAAAAGATGGTGAACATTGTTTGACAGTTCCTTATACGAGCAATAGACAGGTTGATCAACCACAAATGAGAGCAAATGAGAATCCACGGAGACACACGATAAGTATGATCGAACCTAATGTTTCAAACAATCCATTTATAAGCCAAGATTCCTCCGAACGAAGCTGAATGACAGTAGAATCAATATTAGAACCGCAAAGAATTTCAGAACAAGGTAGTGTGGAAAAACCAGTAGGACCATCAGACGAATTGAGTGAATGGTTAAGAGGCTTGCAGAGAAAAGAAAAAGAATGCCAATCAATTGATGTGGTTAAGTTACAATTGGTACTAGAGGAATTAATAGTAGGAACTATCTCCACAGAAAAGTTGAAAAATTACCAGGATGAGCAATTGCTGTTTTTGTGTAAAAGTGTCACATGGAGAGCGAAAAACCTACATGAGAGGTTAGAAGAAATAGCAAATGAGATGGGAATTGACATGGACAAGGTAAAAGCTTTACAGAAACCATAGAGTAGATTTCACCGAAAAAGATATTGAAAACATGAATACCACAGGACGGATAGGTCAGATTAAGGACATAATCACTTTGAGAAAATGGGAAGATGTGGACAAATGGAGAAGTAGGTAGTATAGAAAACGTGATGCCTCAGATAAAAAAATTTCAGCATTTCCTGTAAGAGAAAAAGAAAAGTTAGTGACAGAATGCCCCATGAGAGAGATTCCAGGAGGAGGCCATGTGCATGTCCATGGACAAGACAGGATATTTTGTCTTTCACAAATGATTTCCCTCGACTACGGGAAAAGCCCATTGAGTGGTACAGACAAGAAGACAGATTCGTTAAATTATCTAAAGTATTATGGATCGATTTGAATAGCCTATTTGACATAATAGTACCAGCAGATTTATGGACAGAGTGCAAAATAGTGATAGATTGGCCAACTAAGGAACACCCTAGGGATCCTAAAACAGGAGCACCAGACCCTGAAGTAATGAAGGAATATGAACAAGTTATGGTATTTTTGAAAAATAAGGTACTTCCCCAAAGAGACCGACTGGGTAAAAATTGATCGAACACATCAGGAAGGAAAAGAGTCAGTACATGCTTATTACGAGAGACTAATACTAGCTTTTAAGCAGTTTAGTGGAGATGAGAACCTGGGTGAGAAGGATTGGAGTCATTTCGTATACAGATTTGTATATGGTTTACGCCCTGAAATTTGTGACATGATTAAGCAGCATACTGTTGATTGGCAAAGCAAGAAAATCGATGAGATATTGAGACATGCTAAATATTTTAGTGAGGCGATTGAGGCAAAGCAGCGAAAACTGAAAGAAAAGGCAATGTGGGCACAAGTAAAAGTAGCAGAGCGGCAGGAAGCTCAATTAGTGGAACAAGCAAAAGACACAGGAGTGAGATCAAGATTTGGGCCTGGAAAAGGAAAGGGTAATATAGAAGAAGCTAAAAAGAAGTTCCCATGCCATAATTGCGGTAGGATAGGGCATTGGAAATCCGAGTGTAAGTTTCCCCCAAATACTAACAATGAAAATCCATCCTTGAACCAACAGGTGCAGCATGAGGTGAGTGGTCAACAGCAGCAACAGCAGCAGGCTGTTAATCCACAGAATCAGGTGCCAAAACCGCCTTTTCTACAGAGCAGAAACACACCGAAGTATAGTAACGAATCGGGATTCTACAACGAAGAACAGGTAAATAAACTGCCACGCGCAAGCGCTGTTTCGCAGTATTGGCTGCAACGCGATGAGTGATTCAGAGGAAAGCTATGGACGGTGCCGAAGGGAGGAAGAAGAGTGCGAACTTGGCGCAACTCTAGAAGTAGACCAGACAGGACCATTTTTGTAGATGGGAAGGTTAATGAAAATATTAATTTCCTAGCCGATACTGGAGCTACTCGATCAACTGTTAGGTCAGCTGATGTAAAGAATCTTCCTCTCGGATGAAACGATCCAAGTAGTTGGTGTACCCAACAAACAGATTAGAACTTGCCTTAAAGAACCAGTAAAAGTTAGAATAGGGAAATTTTCAGAAATGCACCACTTTGTGGTATGTGACACCAGTCCTGTGAATTTATTAGGTAGGGATTTGTTGTGCAAGATGAATTGCACCATATTTTGTACTCCGGATGGAATAGCATTTGAAACACCAGATGATGTACTGTATAAAATGACCATAGCTAACAGAGAAAATGAGGTTACTGAAACATATGCTGTATTCAACTCTGATTAATTACCAAAAGAATTGAAACAATCAGTAAAAGCAGAAGTTTAGGATTTCACTGGAGAAGCTGTAGGACTAATGAGAAATGTAGACTGTGAGAAAGTGGCTCTGTATATACTGTTCCCTAATAGGTACAGGGTGTACAGAGTCCACAGTCCCCCAGGGGCTGATAGAGGTTAAAGTTAGGTATGACCTTACTCTCTAAAGTGGTAGCTTGGTCGAGCAGTAAGGCAGTACCAGAGGACAGTGTAAAGCATTTGTTGTACACACTCAGTCAGCAAAAGGTTTCACACACTCAATAACTGAACTCTAGGCCAATGGTTTATATAAAAAAAATATATGCTTGTTTTATTTTAGAACCAACAAGTGGAATTAAAACATACTTTCTCAGCATGAGAGGTTGAATATAAATACTTTTGCAATAAGCAATTGTTTTTTGTAATCAGTCACAGTTGGTTGCAATAAACAATCCTATTTCCTAAACACAACAATGCATTGAGCTCAATGGTAAATTTAGGTTATTTGTAACAGATTACTTTTTAGATTACTTTTGGAATTCCAGGTCTGGATCCTAGATTCAGTCCTGGGACAGTATTCAGAATCAAGTGGTGAAAGTCGACTTAATTACTGTAATGATTTTTAAATAATATTTAGCTATTTCAAAAGTTGACACTTGGAAAATATTTCAAAGAAAACATTCAATGGATCTCTATGGCAAGAAATTCAAGTTGCAGGTAGAGTACTTTATCGTTACTTTTGTAATCCAGGACTGGGTACCTAGACTCAGTACTGGGGTCTTTATCAACAACAGGTAAGTAATTACGTTTGCAGAAATTGTACGATTTTAAAAGAATATTTCAAGATTGCAGAAATCGACACTTAGAAGAAATTTCACAGAAAAGCAGTCAATGGTTTCCTATGGGAGAAAATTGGGTTACTGGTAAGTATAGGTGCGAGTATTCTTCCGAGCCAGTGCTGGGCACCAAGATACAGCACTGTGAGCCCACCTGAGAACAGGTGAGTTTTTGCGTTTTTGTCGCTCGGCTGATTTTTAGTGAATATTTGAAGATTTGAAAAGTCTACACTTAGACGAAATTTCAAGAAAAAGCCAGTCAATGTTACCCTATGTAGAAAATAGAGTTAGTGGTTTTCAGGTAAGTTCTCGACTGGCAAAGGTGAGGTTCTGGGCATAGACTCATGGGTCCCCCAAGGTCAGATAGGCACAGTTAGTTCACCCTCAGCGGCTCTAGGGCAGCCGGGTGCAGAGAGAGTTAGGCCCAATGTTAGCCTATGAGGAATAGGGGGCCTGGTTTGGTGGCTGCTGACTAGCAGGCTAAGCGGCTGTGGGAGCTGGGCTCCGGGTCACTCACTCAGGGCAAGTGGGAAAGTAGGCTAGTGTAGAGATTGCACTGCCAGGGCCACTCGGGCGGCTGGGTGCTTTTGAGCCGTCGGGCGCTCAATGGAAATCAATGGGAATGCTCCGGTTAGGAAAAAGGCTGCAAGCTCGGGGACGAGGATGCTTCAGGTGCCACCACCACTTCGAGAGGTAAGTTGGGTAGTTGTAGGTTAGGTGGGTACCCCGGGATTGGGCACAGGGGGCCGCAGGGCGCCGCGTGCATGGGTGCCTTTTGGTGTCGGGAAATCTTACCCTCTGTTGATCGCGGTTGGGGGGGCACCTTGTTCTGAGGCTGCAGGCTTCTTCAGGAATGTCGAGGGGGGTCCTTGGGTGCCGGACTCGGGGTCACAGTCGCCGTGGGGTCGTCCTCAGGGTCTTTGTCCACTCCGGCACTGGCCAGGCTTGGCTGGTGCAGAGTGTGCTGGGTTTGCGGTTCCGGGCTGCTGCCAGGGGTTAGGAATAGGTTTCTGAGTAGAGCCTCTACTCATGGGAGTCCCAGGGGCTTAGAGCCAAGAGGTAGCCAGGTCCTCCGGGGTTGGTGAGGTTGCTGGCGAGAGATGCCGCGCTGGTGCAGGTTCGAGAGTCGACAGGCCGGTAAGGCTGGGGCCAAAGCAGTTGGTGTCTTCTCTTTTTAGCAGCTGCAGGGCAGGCCTTTGTTCTTCTTGCTTTTCTTGTAGTTTTTGAATCTGGGGAAGGAAGGTTCAGGGTGCCCCTAAATACTAGATTTAGGGGCGTTACAGGTAGGTGAGGCCAGGGACCAATGGGTCCTTGTCCTGGGGTGGGTACACCCCCTATCCTGCCTCTCTTGTGGGAGGGGGCCAGTAGCCTAATCCTGATAGGGTAGGGCCTCCCATCTTCAAGAGGGCGAGAGCCCGGAGATGTGCTTCACCTCGCCCCCCCCACCTGAGGGGTGGGGTGGGCAGGCTGGCACATCCCCTGTCCTTGTATGGGGTTTCCCGCCAAGCTTCCCGCCAGAGTGGGGGGTTGCAGTGGCCTGGGGAAACTCCAAGAGGCGGCATGCCTTTGAAGCTTCCCTTTGCTCATCCTGGGGGAGGAGATTTCTCACCTCACCCAGGATGTGCATTGTTGCAGGCCCGGGAGAGCAGGGGCTCTCCCACCCAGGGGTCCAGCAACGTGTCTGCTGTGTGGCAGCCTGGGCAGCCTCAGAGCAGACGTGGATTGTAGGTTAGTTGTAAGGGGGCATCTCTAAGATGCCCTCTGGGGTGCTTGGTACATTAAATCCCACACTGGCATCAGTGTGGGTTTAATGTGCTGAGAAGTTTGATACCAAACTTCCCAGTCTTCAGTGTTGCCATTATGGTGCTGTGGAGCTCGTGTTTGACGAGCTCTCAGCACCATGTACTCTTAAATGGCAGCACTGCACTTAGTGCCCAGGAATGGACCTGGGTACTGTAGGGACACAGGGCTCCTGCTCCTGTGCCCACACCATGGGCATAAGGCACCCAGCCAGAGGGGTGGCTGATATATGCCATGGCAGTGTAGGTGATGGGCATGGCACACAGAGATGTGTCATGTCGACTCTTCGTTTTGTCCTGCACCCAGACACTCAGCCTGCAAAGGCAGTGTGTGTGTGTAAGGGTACAGGGCCTCTAAGGGTGGCACAATGAGTGCTGCAGCCCTTAGAGGCCTTTCCTGGTCACAAGGCCCTGGGTACCTAGTGTACCATTTACTAGGGGCTGACATGTGGCCAGGGTTTGCCAATTTGGAGTTTGTGTGGTTTAAGGAAGGAACATAGGCCCTGGGCCCCTGATTGGCAGGAGTCCAGGGTACACTCAGTAAAAGTACATTCAGCAATTTAGCAAAAAGTGGGGGCATACCATGTAAGAAAGATGGCACTTTCTCACACAACCCCCCCCCCCCCCAAACGAAAGGTGATGAGACTAACCTTGTACTATGGAGTCTTCATTGTCTAAGTGGAAGAACCTGGAAAGTCCATCTGCATTGGCATGGGCAGTCCCTGGTCTGTGTTCCACTTCAAAGTCCATTCCCTGTAGGGAGATGGACCACCTTAGTAGTTTTGGATTTTCCCCTTTCATCTGCATTAGCCATCTGAGAGGTCTGTGGTCAGTTTGAACTAGGAAGTGCGTGCCAAACAAGTATGGCCTCAGCTTCTTCAGGGACCAAACCACAGCAAAGGCCTCCCTCTCAATGGCACTCCAACGCTGCTCTCTGGGGAGTAGCCTCCTGCTTATAAAAGCAACAGGTTGGTCTTGGCCTTCATCATTGGTCTGGGATAGGACCGCTCCTATCCCTAGCTCAGCGGCATCAGTCTGCACTATGAACTGCTTGGCATAATCTGGAGCTTTTAGAATTGGTGCTGAGCACATTGCTTCTTTCAGGGTGTCAAAAGCCTTTTGACAACTGACTGTCTAGTTACCTTTCTTGGGCATTTTCTTGGAGGTGAGTTCTGTGAGGGGGGTCACAATGGACCAATAGAACAAGTTACTTACCTTCGGTAACGATGTATCTGTAAGAAACATTAGTTAGTTGGATTCCTCACCTTAGAATATCCCCAGGCTTCAGACTGGATCCGGAAGATTTTTCGTCAGCAATACCCCTTGCGCGTCGCTAGGCGTCGTCTGCGGCTCCGCGTCAGTCGTCGGCGTCGTGCGCCGGAATGACGTCGGAGTACTTAGACACCGCCCTCGCGCGCTGACGTCAGTTCTTGTACATTGCATGGCTCTGCGTTCCTGGCGCGGAAAGCTAAGACCGACACTGGTGCCAAAAATAAAATCTAGGGGCCTAAAAAGGATAACCTTAACCCTAGATGTCAGTTCGCAGAACGGGGAGGATGGGTGGGTCGGTGAGGAATCTAACTAATGTTTCTTACAGATACATCGTTACCAAAGGTAAGTAACTTGTTCATCTGAAAGAAACACGTTAGTTAGATTCCTCACCTTAGAATAGATACCCAAGCAATACCATCCCCGGTGGTGGGTCTGCGAACCAAGATCACACCAGAAAGTCCTGGAGGACAGAACGGCCAAAGAAGCCATCCCTCCGGACTTGGCTGTCAAGGCAATAATGTCTGGCAAACGTGTGTAGCGAAGCCCACGTCGCCGCCTGACAGATGTCCTGCAAAGGGACACCCCGTCCCAAAGCAGTAGGTAGTAGCCGGTGTGGCCCGAGTAGAATGGGCGCGCAGCCCAACAGGATGGTCCTTTTTTGCCAAGGAGTAACAAATTTTGATGCACAAAATGACCCACCGAGAGATGGTCCGTTTGTGCACAGCTTTCCCCTTCTTAGCACCCACGTATCCAACGAAAAGTTGGTCGTCCACCCGGAACTGCTTTGTGCGGTCCAAATAAAAGGAGAGCGCACGTTTTGGGTCCAGACCGTGGAGCCTCTCTTCCTCTTTGGAAGGATGCGGAGGCGGAAAGAAGGTGGGCAAGGTGACAGACTGCACAAGATGAAATGGAGTCACCACTTTCGGAAGAAAGGAGGGACGAGGCCGAAGGACAACCTTGTCCGGATGAACAGACAGAAAAGGAGGCTTTGAAGATAAAGCCTGGAGCTCACTCATCCGTCTAGCCGAGGTGATGGCTACCAGAAAAGCAGTCTTAAGAGTCAGAAGAAGAAGAGGACAATTGTGAAGAGGCTCAAAGGGAGCGCACATCAGGAATGTCAAGACAAGATTCAAGTCCCACTGAGGCATTACAAAAGGGACAGGAGGGAACGGGTGAGTAATGCCTTTTAGAAAGCGTGTAACTACAGGGGACTTGAAAAGAGAAGGCTGATCAGGAAGCCGCAAGAAGGCAGAGATGGCAGCAAGATAACCTTTCAGGGTGCCCAGGGCAGAGCCCTGCCGGGCCAAAGAAAGAAGAAACAGTAGAACCTCAGAAAGAGGGGCGGAAAGGGGATCCACAGCCTTTGCTGTGCACCATGCCACACATTTGTTCCACCGGCAGGCGTATACAGACTTTGTGGAGGGACGCCTGGCTGCCAGAATGATATCACAGACTTCAGGAGGCAAGTCAAATGGCATCAACTGCCGCCGCTCAATCTCCACGCATGGAGGTGGAGGCTGGACAGGTTCGGGTGGAGGACCGTCCCCTGCTGCTGCGACAGAAGATCCTCCCGAAGGGGCAGACGTATCAGAGGATCGGTCAACATACTGAGTAGCTCGGGATACCAGTACCTTCGTGCCCAATCCAGAGCCACCAAGATGACTTGGGCCCGGTCGTGCCTGATCTTCTTCAGCACTCTGGGCAGAAGTGGTATAGGCGGAACGGCGTACAACAGACCGCAACTCCACTCGTGACGAAAAGCGTCGCCGAGCGAGTGCCGCCTTGGAAATTCCAACGCGCAGAACTGCTGACATTGCGCGTTCTCTTCGGTGGCAAATAGATCTAACCAAGGCTCTCCCCACTGCTGAAAGAGACCTTGCGCCACTTCGGAGTTCAGACACCATTCGTGATCCATCATGCACCGGCGGCTGAGTTCGTCTGCTCTGGCGTTCAGAGAGCCCGCCAGATGTTGAACCACTAGGGTGACGCCCTGGTGTTCCAGCCACGTCCAGAGGCGCAGAGCCTCCTGACAAAGGGTCCACGACCCCACCCCGCCCTGTTTGTTGCAATACCACATGGCGGTGGTGTTGTCCGTGAACACCTGCACGACACTTCCCCTGACAGAGGGAAGGAAGGCTTTCAGTGCAAGTCGGATCGCTCTCAACTCCAACAGGTTGATGTGGAGACGAGACTCCGCCGGAGACCAGAGGCCTCTGATCTCTGCCTCTCCCATATGGCCACCCCATCCCAGGAGGGACGCATCCGTCACTACGACATGCTCCGGTTGGGGAAGGGAGAGGCTCTTGCCCTTGACCCAATCGCGGTCCGTGAGCCACCACTGCAACTGCTGTGCAGTGCCCTCCGAGATCAAGACATGGTCGGACAGGTTGCCGTGATGCTGGGCCCACTGAAACTTCAGGTCCCACTGCAGAGCCCGCATGCGCCGCCTGGCGTGATGCACTAGTAGGATGCAGGAGGCCATCAGCCCCAGAAGCCGCAACACTAGCCTGACCGAAACCCAGGATAGAGGCCGAAAGATGGGAATCAGGGCCTGTATATCCCGGACCCGCTGTTCCGGCGGATAGACCCGGAATTGCGCCGTATCGAGAACTGCTCCGATGAAGAGGAGCTTCTGAGAGGGACTCAAGTGTGACTTTGGCACGTTGATGGAAAATCCCAGCAAATGCAGGAGATCCGCCGTAGTCTGGAGGTGGGAGACGACTGTCTGGGGCGAGCCCGCCTTCAACAACCAACCAGTCGTCGAGATAGGGGAAGACTGGAACCCCTGATCTGCGCAGATGAGCTGCGACCACCGCCATCACTTTCGTGAACACCCGAGGGGCACTGGTGAGGCCGAAGGGGAGCACGGTAAACTGAAAGTGCTCTTGGCCCACCGTGAACCGCAGGTAACGCCGGTGGGCCGGCAGGACGGGGATGTGGAAATATGCGTCGTACTCATGACACACAGTCGGCTGACTAAGTATGAAAAGGTCATATTAGGTGCAATTAATGTGAGTCTTGCGAGATGTGTAAATGTGAATCCTGCAACATTGTTGCCCGACGCGGAGAATGTGGAAGTAAGAGACGAAGCTGATCATGATTGCTTGGATGTACTTGATTTTTCCACAAAACCACGAGCAGATATAAAAGACCAACCTTTGCCAGAAAGTAATAATGTGACGTTTGTGGATGGGTCTTGTTTCAGAACAGATGGAGTGCTGAGTGCAGCATATGCAGTGTGCACAGTCGCAACAGTACTGGAAGCATCATATTTGAAAGGAATAAGATCAGCACAAGTAGCAGAACTTATGGCTTTGACTAAAGCGTGCAAAATTGGGAAAAATGTGAGAGTGACTGTGATAACTGACAGCCAGTATGGCTTCGGAGTTGTCCACGATTTCGGCCAAATATGGCTGCAAAGAGGTTTCCTAATCTCAAGTGGAACTCCTATTAAGAATGCTGAAGTGGTTGGAAAATTGCTGGAGGCGATACAGTTGCCTAGACAATTGGCTGTGGTGAAATGTGCTGCTCATGGTCAAGGTCGTGATTATATCACTACGGGCAACCGCTATGCCAATGATATGGCACAATATTGCGCACAGAATCAGAATTCAGTCAATCGGGCAAAGGAAAAGGAAAGGTCTTCTTGCTCCTTAATGTTTACTAACATTGTGGGAACTTGGAAAGAAGTAAGACAGTTGCAAGATGAAGCAGGAGATGAGGAAATGAAACCATGGGTAAAAGCAGGTTGTGCACCAAGAGAAGAACCATGTGTGGGTCCATCGAGATGGAAGGCCAGTAATGCCTGATAAATGCAAAAACAACAATTGATGGACAGAATGCAGAGCAATGTCATACATTCACCCCAGTACAGAGATCTGGGCCTAAATCCATCGTTTTTTTGCTCACCATGCCATTCCAGTTTGAACCCAGCCATATGCAAATCAGTCTTGACCCTGTGCCCCATGGGAACAGTCCAGCCCGAACTGCCAAGCCAGGTCCTCCCTGGACTGGAAACAAGCATCCTAGGACCGGTTTCGGGCTTTCAGCCCTCGTCAGCCAGGATAGCTTGATTCCAGTGGCATGGAGAGCACGGGACTCACGTCTGAGCATACCCTTCCCACTCGGGGTGACAAATGCAAAAACAACAATTGATGGACAGAATGCAGAGCAATGTCATACATTCACCCCAGTACAGAGATCTGGGCCTAAATCCATCGTTTTTTTGCTCACCATGCCATTCCAGTTTGAACCCAGCCATATGCAAATCAGTCTTGACCCTGTGCCCCATGGGAACAGTCCAGCCCGAACTGCCAAGCCAGGTCCTCCCTGGACTGGAAACAAGCATCCTAGGACCGGTTTCGGGCTTTCAGCCCTCGTCAGCCAGGATAGCTTGATTCCAGTGGCATGGAGAGCACGGGACTCACGTCTGAGCATACCCTTCCCACTCGGGGTGACAAATGCAAAAACAACAATTGATGGACAGAATGCAGAGCAATGTCATACATTCACCCCAGTACAGAGATCTGGGCCTAAATCCATCGTTTTTTTGCTCACCATGCCATTCCAGTTTGAACCCAGCCATATGCAAATCAGTCTTGACCCTGTGCCCCATGGGAACAGTCCAGCCCGAACTGCCAAGCCAGGTCCTCCCTGGACTGGAAACAAGCATCCTAGGACCGGTTTCGGGCTTTCAGCCCTCGTCAGCCAGGATAGCTTGATTCCAGTGGCATGGAGAGCACGGGACTCACGTCTGAGCATACCCTTCCCACTCGGGGTGACAAATGCAAAAACAACAATTGATGGACAGAATGCAGAGCAATGTCATACATTCACCCCAGTACAGAGATCTGGGCCTAAACCCATCGTTTTTTTGCTCACCATGCCATTCCAGTTTGAACCCAGCCATATGCAAATCAGTCTTGACCCTGTGCCCCATGGGAACAGTCCAGCCCGAACTGCCAAGCCAGGTCCTCCCTGGACTGGAAACAAGCATCCTAGGACCGGTTTCGGGCTTTCAGCCCTCGTCAGCCAGGATAGCTTGATTCCAGTGGCATGGAGAGCACGGGACTCACGTCTGAGCATACCCTTCCCACTCGGGGTGACAAATGCAAAAACAACAATTGATGGACAGAATGCAGAGCAATGTCATACATTCACCCCAGTACAGAGATCTGGGCCTAAATCCATCGTTTTTTTGCTCACCATGCCATTCCAGTTTGAACCCAGCCATATGCAAATCAGTCTTGACCCTGTGCCCCATGGGAACAGTCCAGCCCGAACTGCCAAGCCAGGTCCTCCCTGGACTGGAAACAAGCATCCTAGGACCGGTTTCGGGCTTTCAGCCCTCGTCAGCCAGGATAGCTTGATTCCAGTGGCATGGAGAGCACGGGACTCACGTCTGAGCATACCCTTCCCACTCGGGGTGACAAATGCAAAAACAACAATTGATGGACAGAATGCAGAGCAATGTCATACATTCACCCCAGTACAGAGATCTGGGCCTAAACCCATCGTTTTTTTGCTCACCATGCCATTCCAGTTTGAACCCAGCCATATGCAAATCAGTCTTGACCCTGTGCCCCATGGGAACAGTCCAGCCCGAACTGCCAAGCCAGGTCCTCCCTGGACTGGAAACAAACATCCTAGGACCGGTTTCGGGCTTTCAGCCCTCGTCAGCCAGGATAGCTTGATTCCAGTGGCATGGAGAGCACGGGACTCACGTCTGAGCATACCCTTCCCACTCGGGGTGACAAATGCAAAAACAACAATTGATGGACAGAATGCAGAGCAATGTCATACATTCACCCCAGTACAGAGATCTGGGCCTAAACCCATCGTTTTTTTGCTCACCATGCCATTCCAGTTTGAACCCAGCCATATGCAAATCAGTCTTGACCCTGTGCCCCATGGGAACAGTCCAGCCCGAACTGCCAAGCCAGGTCCTCCCTGGACTGGAAACAAGCATCCTAGGACCGGTTTCGGGCTTTCAGCCCTCGTCAGCCAGGATAGCTTGATTCCAGTGGCATGGAGAGCACGGGACTCACGTCTGAGCATACCCTTCCCACTCAGCATTCCGTCCATCATTTGTTTGTTGTAATGCCTGATAGCATGAGGTCTACCATGGCACGGATGTATCATGGCCAGGGACACATAGGGAGAGATGCCATGATCAGGTCGTTTAAGCAGACCTGGTACAATGGAAATTTCAGACTTGTAGCAGAAAGTCTTTGTCAAAGATGCTTGACATGTCAGCAATACAATCCTGGGAGAAAGACAGTAGTGAGTCTAGGAACAATAGGCCAAGAAGGAGGGCCTTTTACCAGAATGCAAGTGGATTTCATCGAGATGCCACCCTGTAACAGATTGAGGTATGTCTCGGTTATGGTCTGCCTATTCTCCAGATGGGTGGAAGCATTTCCAACAAGAAGAAATGATGGGATGACGGTAGCCAAGCTACTGTTGAGAGAGTTTATCCCTAGGTTTGGGTTCCCAGTGACAATTGAATCAGACAAGAGGAGGACATTTTCATAATGAGATTATAAAATTGATCAGTGAAGCATTGAATGTACAACAGAAACTACATTGTGCCTACCGACCAGAGGCTTCTGGTGTGGTTGAACAAATGAATGGTACTATCAAAAACAGGATAGGGAAAATGTGTTTGGCCACAGGTATGAAATGGCCCGATGTCTTGTCTCTAGTGCTCATGACGATCAGATCAACTCCAGACAGAACCACAGGGTTAAGTCCACATGAGATAATCATGGGACGCGCCATGAGACACGTGTTTACACCAGCCAACAAGTTGATGACTATAACTGATGACATGGTTTTGGAATACTGTAAAGGCCTGGCTGACGCAGTTCATTCTGTGTGTTTCATCAGGTTGGAGCGGATGGCACCACGAGAGGAAGCCAGCCCATGATCTGAGCCCAGGGGATTGGGTGAGGATAAAGGTCCACAGAAGAAGAAATTGTTTGGTTCCCAGGTGGGGAAAGCCAAGACAAGTCATCTTGACCACAACAACAGCTGTGAAGAGTGCTGGACTGAAAAACTGGATCCATGCAAGTCATACATTGAGAATTCCAAATCCAGTGGACAGCACTGATAAAGAATACTTGGATGATTCAGAATCAAATACAGAATCAGATGACGAAGAGTCAAAAACAAAAGAAAACCTTGAAAGGGGGGGGGAGACAGAGCCGAGACTGACTTTATTCCCTCGAAGCATCTCCCTGAGAAGAAGGTTACAGATCTCTGATACAAGTTCAGACTCTGGAAACGAGCAAGAGACACAAAGTTTTAACAAAGAACACAAAAAGAAGAAAATAAAAGATAGAGAAACCATTAGAAGAGACTCATGTAGATGAATTACTAGATGAAAGATTGAGAGAAATTTCACCTGAAATAACCATTGTAAGTGAACAAGGGACAGGTACAGAGAGAGGGGGACAGATTTCTGCGGTAGACCTCCGAGGAGGTGTAGGGAACTCCAACATCCAGCTAGGTGAAGGGACAAGTAGTCAGCAGGAAGATTGCGTGCCGGAGACCCGAGGAGGGACAGAAGTAGGGAAAACACAACAAGTGGTGGAAAAAGAAACTGTTGAAAAGAAAAAGCAAGTTGAGACATAGTCTGAAGAAAGCGAAAATGAGATACCTGAAGGTCGAGTTCTGAGAAAGAGAACTTGGCTAAATGAGAAAAACAACAAAGGAGGTAAATCGAAAAGAATTGCTACAGGCGACGTTTGGCCAAATAAAATAAAGAGATTGAGACATCGATTGACACGAGTGAATTCACCAAGAGCTGAACAAGTGAATGAAGTGTCAAGTCAAGAGAAATCAAAAAAGGAAGAGATTAGAGTGTCCGAAGAAAGCAAAAGGACAAGGAAACCTAATCTGAAGTATAAGTCGCCGGAATGGACATACGTGGCGCTGCCTGAAAGTGAAGAGGTAGATAGTCAAGGAAATCCAGAGGAGACTTTACTGAAAGTGGTTGAAGAAGAAGAAGAAGAAGAAGGAATCCTGAGAGTTATCTTGTCCGACATCGGAGAAGAAGAAACGGAAATTCTGTATTTCGATGACAAGAAAAAAGTGAAAAATGATGAGATACCAAACTGAATAAGATCAAGAAAAGCTGTTGATGGAGAAATAAAAGACTAAACAAAAAATAGAGACTGGTAGAACCAAGTAGGGGCTTAGTGCCTTAAGGTAGAAACTAGCTGTGAAGTAAATGTAAATGTCAAGGTACTTAAAGAGCGCACTGTCACCAGACGGCCACCTTGCGGTGTCGCCTTTGCGGTTTCCTGGCGCTGATACTCATACCGCTGTGGAACCCCCTCCTGGCTTTCCCTGTGCAGTGTCCACTCCTGGGCACCCCCAGGGTGAAGCCAGGCATCCTTAGCGCTGTTGGGGCCGGTGTGGAGGCTAAGCAAGCTATTGCCCAGAGTTGCAGCGTGGGGCCCGTGATTAGAATAGGCACCGAGGCGAGAATAGACAGGTCCGAGGAAATTGAGCCCGAGCCCCGCCGAGGCGGGAATCGAACCCTGGTCCCTGGCCAGAACTCTGCTTCAGGGTCTGCCGCTCTAACCATTGAGCCACACTCCTCCACAGTAGTAAAAGAGGCTAAGTCAAAAGACACTGTCCATTTTAACAAGATGGCCAACATAGATGGTAACAAAGGTAGATGTACTTTTATGAAAAGATGGTGTAAAATGTGTTGTTGTACAGGATTATTAATGCTTCTATGGAGCATACTTGCTCTACTGATCTCTTTCAAGGTAACTATAGATACATTAGAAGGACATACAGAAAATACAACTAACATAGGGAAAATTCAAAAGGTAGCTCCTCAAACGGTAGTTCCAACTAGAATAAGCAATGATCATTTACATAAAGATAGGTCTATAACTGATTTTTCTAACAATGTGTTTTCAAAGTTATTGTATGAATCTGTAAAGACAATGGATGTAAGGGATTGCTATGTATGCATGCAGTTACCTGCCTCTGTTTCAGAAGGAGTGACTCATCACCTTCCAGCAACGTATGGAATATCATGTAGTGTAATAGCTAGTTTATTTTATCAGACAGGTAAATTAGAGTATTATTTTTCAGATGTAGATAACATTTTTAGACAAGTGCCTTCTTATAACAAACTAAACAAAGTGAAACCTGCTAGGGTACTAGGGGAATTTTTCTTAGAAACTAACAAACTTATATTAGAAGACATTTTTAGAGACAATTTAACTTGCAGTTTGAAGAAAGAAGAAAAGACATTTTTAGACATGGTTGAAGGAGACAGAAAATGCAAAGAAAGGCCTCAGAAGGAAAGATGGATAAAACAGTCTGGGATATAGAAAAGGAAAAGCATTTGAGAGGTGAAGCTAGTCCAACCATGGCTTTAGATAGGCCTCAGAAAGGGAAATTATGCATTAGGAGGAATCAGACTGCGTATGATAATTATTTTGTAGGCAACAGTGAGTGCCAGGATACATACCTTTTCATGGGTGGATGGGGATTCAAAGGTGGAAATGATCCAGTCTTTCCTGGATTGTATTTTATTTGTGGAAACAGGGCATATTATCGTTTGCCAGACCATTGGTATGGCACATGTTATGTTGGCCTTGTCTTTCCAAAAATCTTTCATATGGATAGAGTAGAAGATAGTGTACTTAGTAATCATTTAGTACGTAGTAAAAGAGAATCTTGGGCAGAAATTATAGGTAATATTGTTGGATAATTGATACCAGCAGTGGGAATATCTTTGAATGCAAATAACATTCAAAAACTATCAACAGTAGTGGATCGCTTGTCAACAAGCACCGCTGGAGGATTTTTATTGGTTAATACTGAAATGGTTGCCATGCGTGCTATGGTAATGCAAAATCGACTTGCCCTTGATATCTTATTGGCAAAAGAGGGTGGAGTCTGAGGAATGCTGAAAGTTCAACATTGTTGCACTTACATTCCTGATGAAAGTAAAGATCTGAAAATTTATATTAAAAATATTACAGAATTGCATGATGAAATAGTACCACTGGAGGTTGAAAGTGTTTGGTAAAATATTGGAAACAAGATAGCTGCTATTAAGAATTATTTAGTTAAAATAGGTAGTACTTTTATAGGTAGGATATTGTTTCCACCAACATGTGTGATTTTCATAATATTAGTAATTAGATTAGGATATATGTGTTGTAGACATAATAAAAACAAGAAGAAACTAAAAAGAGAAAAACTAAAGAGAAAAGACAAGAAACAAGAAAGAGAATTTGAGGAGATAGAATTGGGAGGAGTGGAAGGAAAACCTATATGAATCAGTAAAAAGAGAAGATGAAGGTGAAACTGAACTATGAATTGAGCAAGAAAACATTTTAAAATTCCATAAAAGAAAGAACACAATTTGTGGGTTTTATGGTGATAAAATCACCAAAGGGGGGATATTGCAGGAGCGGGTAAAGTTTTTTTTTTTTTAGTATACCCTCTTCATTTTTGCATGTTTGTATCAAAATGAATAATCGATTAATTATGATTTCATTAATAGTTTGATGTGCGATAACTAATCAACCATATTAACAGATGAAATACACGTGGGAACACATTTACATGGCTAAAATATGTGAACTAAGTACAAACGCATACTAATGTTATAAACGTTGGTTTTGTGATGTATTCGTGATTTGTGCTTTATTAAGAGAGTATAAAACTGCATTAAGTGTTGTTTCTGCTAGATAAATGCACACGCATATGGGAATTAGTGAGAATAACATTTTATTAATCATTTCGATGTATTAATTATGTTTTGTGTTACTTTTACTTAAGTTGACCATTTGGGCCTGCCACAAAATGGCTGCCTCCTGTAGCGGACATTGAGAATGACATCATTTCTGGTCCATGGAGAAGTGCGCCTGCGCTAACTTCAGCAACAGTGGCCTCTTCATGACCCTAACCCTTCTGTACCCACCAAGGACGTTCTGGGCTACAAGCCAGCTCCCCTGAAAGAACAATGAAAAGATACATCGGACCGTCAAATTAAAATATTACATATAAAGAGACTTTTCCCGTATGGAAACTCGTTGAACAATTTTGACTGACCAATTAGAAGACTTTCAAAAATATTGGATACTTTTGGAATGTGATTTCACTATAAAATATGGTAGAATAGTGAGGTGGAGAGGTCGTTTTCCCCATTTCCTGACGTTATGCTGACGGAGAGGACGGTGACACTGCAGGACAGCTGTTCCCCTGAAACTGACAGACTGAACCAATGGCCATACTTTGACTTAGAGAACGACAATTAGCCAGAATAGGTAAATGTGACGATTTGTGACTAGAAAGAGAATTTAATTTGAATTAATTAGATAAAGATTTATTGATTTACTAAATGTGTCGAGTTGTTATTCATTGAAAATGTATTGATTGAAGATAATTGAATGGTGAATGAAGTCACCAAGCCCACAACTAACTGATCAATAGGCCATTTATGGGAGGAATACCAAAAGGTGAAGAGAAGCGTCTAGTGAGTTAAAGGAGGTTATGTAGAGGTATTCCCATCCATGTCAGCGTGGTAGAACCAATCACCTCCCGAGTAGTACGGATCGTTGATGAGTGAATGTTGGTGTTATGGGCCCCACCAGCGAATGTGTTGATTGTGTGTGCTTGAGAAAAATCAATTGGTCTGATAGAGGGAGGGATTTTGCATTCCACGCTGCAACACGAGGAAGCTGAAATACTTGCTTGTATATACGGGTGACCGTTTTATCGAGGACCATGGGGTCTTTTGATAAGGAAGACTCCAAGCAGTCTGTGAAGGTGTGAGGATGTTTAATGGAGAGGATAAGTCTCACCATGAAGGGGCCCTGGAGCAACTGCTTACAATCGGAATGCAGTGCCCTCATGACCTCATCACACATTCCAATGTCTGGGCATTCTGAACCAATGCTCACATTACCACAGGTCTCTCCCTCTAAGTGCTTCGCTGCCATAGGCCAGAGTGAGCACTACCCAGAGAGAAGAAACAGGGGAAGGGGAAGAAGAAACAGGGGGAGAAGAAACAGGGGGAGAAGAAACAGGGGGAGAAGAAACAGGGGGAGAAGAAACAGGGGGAGAAGAAACAGGGGGAGAAGAAACAGGGGGAGAAGAAACTCAGGGTGCTTTCAAACATTGCAAACTCAAGGAGATGATGGACGGAGCGCTGAAAATTTTCAGACACTCACCCCCAGTCACAGATCTGGGTTCAACCCATCATCGTTCTTTAGGTCACTTCGCCACCCCAGTTCAGAATAATTACCGGAGTTTTTTTTTTTTCGTTCTCCAAGGGTGTCAGCCGCCACTCACAGCACCATCTGATCATCCCAAAATACCTTGAAAGGAAGTAAAGAGAAGGTTTTACATTAGATGACAATTGCACTTCACCCTATTTTCAGAAAAACTGTCTTGAACGAACAAAACCAAATCAAGAATTGTGAAGCAACTATGGGTATTAAAATATGGACTTTTTTTAGTCACCAAGATCCATGATCCTTTGCTGGAAAAGGTCTCTGTGATAATGGAGCGCACACAGTGTTTCAGAGAACAGTCCCCAACAACAGTGCCTTCTTCATAATTCCCATTTACAGCCCATAAAACTTACAAAGCAACAGAATCAGGTTTACAAACAGCATGTTAAAGCCCTTGTTTACAATTGTGCCTATCCTTCATAAACCAGTCAACCACACTGATATTTATAGAAACCATGCTGTCTGAGCAACAGTAACTCCAGTTCAAGCTGATGCAGTGTGGGAATACTGAGAAACGGAAAGCAACAAGGCATCAATGTGTTGGCGCTTTTTATTTATAAGTTATCTTAAGGGATGATGTGGAGGGTCGGTGTCTTGTGAGCCCCAAAGGACGGCGACTCAAGAGCTGGAATTTGGACTCAAACCTTCGCAGGACAAAGCTTAGAACATTGGAATGTTGAGATCTCCATTGAACACAAGGAGCAGCAGCCTCTAAAACCCGATACAGGCCCGCTGCTCTCAACAATACAATGTCTAATGCACGGCCTCTCTCTTTCCCCTGCCTCTCCAAAATATATGTTTTGGGCAGAGAAAAGCAAAAGATAGACCCTGCAGCAGACCACACAGCAGCCTTCCCTCCCTCCCCCCCCCCACTACTCTTGAAGCTCACAGTGTCACTGGTGCCTTGGAAGGAGAGGGGGGAGAGGGTGGGGGGGGGCGGGGGGTCTGCTCAGCTCCCGCATCTCCCTGGATCACCTGAATGATGAAAATTAGTTTAGCCAAGCACAGGGAGAACATGGGGGGGGCGGACTCAAGCCTCCTTTCATAGCTACTGCTGTGAATGTTGAACAATTACCCCTTTGTGGCCCTGCATGCAGATGGTAACTGTCGAACTTTCACATCAACAACTGCAAAACAAAGGTTTGAGCCGCAAGGCTGTTTCAACACCCTCGGTATCAACCCCTTTATTTTATCAATCAACCCATTCTGCCCTCTTTGGGCAAATGTTGTAATAGCCCTATAGTCCACAGCAGCAGACTATACCGGCTATTAAAGGACAGATCCCTAGTTAGAGGCCTTTGAAGCTACAGCAAGCCATATTACAGATTTAAAATGGTTACTGGTAACATGGTTACGCTTTCAGACAAATAATCATCATAGTATTTGCAAGAGGATCACAAAGTATATCAATAGACAGACCAACACAACAACTGTCTGCTAAGAAATTGAAAAGGGTTCTTCTAGAACATCAAATTGCAAGCGGACAGAGTCTCCTCAGTTAAAAATCAAAGGAAAGTTCATAAGTAAAAAAAAAAAAAAAAAAAAAAAATAATCAATAAAACAACTAGCATGATGTCTGCCTCTAGGAAAAGGGTGAAAACAATCCAGCAAATATCCCCAAAACAGTACATTTTATACGTTTTCAGACAGATCACATTGACATGATTCAAGATGAGGTAATAATAACATCAATAAACTTTCATGAAAACACCTACAAACTGAATGAATAATTGAGACTAAAGGCAATGGCTTGACATTGGATATTGCATGTTCTACAATCAAGATACTTGTAAAGCGCACTACATACCCGTGAGGGTCTCAAGGCGCGGGGGAGGATCTGCCGCCGGATCCAATACAGCCCATGATTGCATGGGCTTCCTAGCACTCATTTTAGAATGCCCTGCTGAATCATTTTATCAACGACAGGTAAAATTCCCTCCGCTACTCCACATGTAAGATTGAACTGAGGAGTGGTGTTGCAGGGATTCTGCGAAGTCACAGAACTCTTCTTGGGGTCATGGAACCTTAGTAGGCAGGGACTGAGTCATCCTGCCACCTGAGTACCCATGAGCCCGGGGACTGGCTCACTATAGTGTCACTTGCCCTCCTACTCACTCACAAAGAACCAAGTGATTAGACACCTCAGAACACAACCGATCCTCTCCGGAATCACAGTTGCAGTACACACCTCTTCGCTCGCACTCTTGTACTCGTCCACAATAAGATCTGACAGACGTGAAAAGGTAAAGAAAAAAAATGTATTATTGTGCTCTAGTTTGCATGCCAAACAAGTAGAAAAATGCCCAACACAAATACGGTCAGCATAGCAAGTAGTCCATAAATCATAAAAAGAGAGGTTATATATGACAGGGTAGCATAACCTCCCCCCTTCTATAGAAGCAAAATGGGGCCAATAGTGGCCCGGGAGGGGGGACTGCACGGTATATATATATATATATATTGAGATGTCATGAGTGATGTCAGTGACCAGGTCATGAGTGATCTAATATGTGACGTCATCAGCAGTGCATTGCGGGCGCGCGAGTTATAGTTAGCTGAACTAACTATAACGGGGGAATTTCATTGTTTTTTTACGAGTGAAATGTCCAGCTAACTATAACATGTGTGAAACCTTTGGTTTTTTCACTGAATTTGCAAGGTTTTTTAAATGCTAATTCCTAACTATAACATGTGTGAAACCTATGGTTTTTTCAGTGAATTTGCAAGTTTTTTTAAATGCTAATTTCTAACTATAACGTGTGTGAAACCCATGGTTTTTTCAGTGAATTTGTATGGTGTTTTAAATGCTAATTCTTAGCTATAACATATGTGATTACCATATTTTTTTTATTGATTTTTTTTTTTTTTATAAATTCTTATATTAAATGTTTTTTTTTTTTAAAAAAAAACAAGTTTTTTTTTAACTTTTTATTCTCTTAAAACACTATGTTTTTTTTCTTTAAAATCTGCAATATTTCAAGATTTTTTACAGGTAAGATATACTAGTATAACTTTGAAAATATTTTATTTTTTTTATTTTTTTTAGTGCGCGTACGGTAAGCTTACGGTAAGCGTACGGTTTACGCAATGTCCGTAATTTATCTACGCTGTTTGCGTATAGTTACGCAATTTGCGTAGCCACGTGTACTGCGCGTGGGGCGCGTACGCGTGTACGCTACACATGCACGTTACGCGGAAGTGTTGGGGAGTGACTGTTATGCGCATGCGCGCGAGCGCGTGTCTTTTTTACGCGCATGCGTACTTTTGCCGTAAGCGCACCGTAAGCGTACGGTTGGTCATGTGATCATGAAACACAACTTTTGATTGGTTGAAACTACTTTCAGTTCTAGAACTCTCCTACACCACACCCATTCCCCTCATTTCTGCTTGTGATCCCTTAGGAGAAGGAGCTGGGTTGTCTTTGTGATACGATGGCAGAACAGCAGAGCCCTTCTGAGAGTGAGGCTAGCAGCACTACCTTGAGGCAGAGAGCGAGGAAACAAAAGACCTCTTTCATATGGGAGTATTTTTCTTTTCCAGAGGGCCAGCAAAAGGTAAATGCACCCTTAGTGACTTGTAAGCTGTAAGCTGTGTGGCCGTGTACTTTCAAGAGGGAATCCCGACAGGAAGTATTCCTTCGGGAATCACACCATGTTGAGACACCTTAAGGATGTACACAGAAGGACACATGCTCGACTTACTGAAGGTAACCCTTCAGTAAATCAACCAAGCACATCCACAGCAGCTCAGCCTGGACCATCATCTGCAGTGCCGAGTCCTTCTTCTGCAGGTCAGGTGAGCCCTTCATCTGTGGGGGGAGCATCTCCTTTTTCTTCTCCTCAGGAAATTAACCCTCGGTTTCTGAGGGTTGAAATACGGTGGGCCACTTGTCATGATCTAATTTGTTATAGGGAGACCAGTATTTCCCTAGTGAACAATAAAATAGATCAGCACACTTGTCGTACCGTCTAATATTCCCATTCTTTCTTTCCTCTGTCCCTGCATGAACACAACGGCTCTTTTAAGAGCCAACCTTACCTTTCATCTATTTGTTAGATATGTTTTGAAAACTTTTTTTTTTTTTTTTTTTTACCGTACGCGTACGGTACGCGTAATTATTTTTTTTTTAAAAAAACACTAAAAATCAATTATCACATTACAAGGTCCTTGAGAGACTACAATGAAAAACTGAAAATGTGATTGTGGAGAAGTGGAAAAAAGGGACCATGATATTTTTGACTTACCATACCCACTCAAAAAAATATTTATTCATTTAAATTTTTTTTTAATTGCTTTAAAAATGGTTCTAGTTTTCGAAAATTATCTATCTCAATCTGAAAAAAAAGAAAAAAGTATTAATATTTAATAAAACATTTTATAATACAGTACACATATTTACATATTTTTCCCAAAAAATTTTTTGCCTTTTTTTGGCTGTTTTCAGAATATATTGCATTTCACTATAAATTGAGAAAGCAATTGCATTCATCATTTAACAGCGGGCAAAAAAAAAAAATAACAATCTCAAAGATTGTATAAAAAAAGCCCAGAATCTCTTTTAACTTAAACATAACATTATAGAAATGCATAATATTCTAAAAAAATGTCAACTAATATCAATACTTATTTCTTTAAAATACCGTCTGATATTTTTGTTTCAGAAGTATAATCCCAAAAATATATCTCAAATAACTCCACAATACATATGGTTCCATTTCCTTTAGGCCAAATAGTAATTTTAAAATTCTTTGATTAAATTTCCAATGTTAATCCAATAAAAAACTAAAGTTTAAATTGTACAGATCTCACCGATTCTCTGTAACATTTTGGTTTCCGAAAGATTTATTAATAATTAAATAAGTCCACAATAGAATTGTTTACCTTTCCGCATGGCCAAATAGTAATTTTAAAAATCTTTTTTGAATAAATTTCCAATGGCAATCCAATAACATTCCAAAATTTAAATTGTGCAGATGTTACCGATTTTGTCTAAATTTTTGTTTTTCCAAAGTTTCATTAAAAATTAAAAAAGTCCACATTACAATTGGTTACCTTTCCATTAGGCCAAATGGTAATTTGTAAAATCCTTTTTTTTGAAAATTCCACTGGTAATCCAATAAAATTGTAAAATTGTTTTGTCCAGATGTTGCCAAATCTCTCTAAAATTTAGGTTTCAGGAAGATTAGATAGGAATTTGCTAAATCAAAAGGCAAACGTTGCTTAAAAATCAATTGGGAATCATTACACAGTGTCCAGCCTTTTTCACATTTAAGATAAACTGTGTAATGTCCAGAAGTTACAGTAGGTCCATCATGGAAAATTATTGCAACTGTTACAAAAGTTTTTCCTGAAATTGATAATTGCTGTCCTGTAAACTTCTTTATTAAAGTATCTAATTTTGAACCATCAGCTTTACAGCGTTGCATCATTAAAATTACATACTGTCCGTATTCCTTTAAAATTAACGTTGAAAACATGTCAGATTGACACTCACTGCATTCCATGCTATGATTAGCATCTTTAACTAATTTAGCAAAAGTGACTGTTTTACTTTCTGGCAATGTTAAATAAATAAACCTTTCAGAATCAACATTAGAGGCACATATATTATAACAGTTTTCACAACTATGTTCCCATTTATAAGAGAGACCAAATACATTTTTAATGGGAACCCCTTCTTCTTCCAGTACCTGAAGAAAAAACATCAAGAATTCCTGTGCGTCTTGCTGTACATTTTGAGAAAACTGTGTTCGTCCTGAACATACATCTAAAAGTTTTCTAATTTCAGTGGCACTTTCTATTTGAGTTTTATCATTACTCAGCTTTTGAAAAAGGAGACTCAACTCAGAACAGAATCTTTTTCCCTGATTTACTATTATCTGCTCTTGCACACTTTCCAGATAAAATGCAACATTCAGCACTACATTAGCGTAGCAGTTGACACCAGAGCTATTTTCAAAATGACATCCTACAACCTGTTCTTTTTCTTTTTGCTTGCAATTACATCACTCCTCTTTTTTTCCTCCTCTCTACATCTTCATTACAGATATTCTCATTTCTCCTTTTACGAGAAACTACACGTTTCTCCAACACAGGATACTGACCTAAATGAGGAGCATAGCTTCTTCTTAATCTATTATACTCCTTTACACAATTTGCATCAGCACTAACTTTTGAGTCATCAAAGTCTATCATGAATAAACCTGATAATGTTTTCACTCGTGACAAAGCAACATATGCCATACCTTCTTTGAACACAGTTGAACCAATGTTCACAAATGCACAATCTACAGTCAATCCTTGAGACTTGTGAATAGTTACAGCATATGCTAGAGAAAACGGAAACTGCTTCCTACGTACATATAAATCTTTCACAAGCATGAAACAAACTGAACAACGACAAATGTCTTTAACTTCTTCCACCTGATCAAATTTTATTTTTAAACATTCAATTCCATCTTTTTTCTGATAATTAATAAAACCCACAACTCTTCCCATAGCTCCATTAACTAAACCTTTTTCAACATCCAAATTTCTCCTTAAAAATACTCTACAGTTCATGCAAACATATAGATTTTTTTCTAATCCAGCTGTTTTGGAAATGTTCTTCTCTAGTGAATCCAATTTATTTTTCAGTGTGCCTGTTAATGTGACAGTAATTCTTCCATCCTCAATTTTGTCCACTGCTTCCAATTTCCTGATATCTTCCTTTTCCAATTTCAAAAGCTCCTCATTGAATATTGAGCATTCACGTAGAGTTGGCATTAAGCAGATGACACTTTTCTTTTCTGCAATGTTCTTGTATATCTTCTCTGCAACTATTTCTTCCTTTGGAAATAAATTATGTAGCAGCCGACTCTGTAATGCTTTTTTGCCAGCTTCAGTGAGTAGTCCAATTCTGATATCTTTCAGAATACTTCCATATTCTTCATCGTTTGCTTGCCTCATAGTAGTAGTTAGTTCCTTGTACTCAAAGAAGGACCAAATATTTGCATTACCGATGCTTCCCAATGACTTTTGTGTCTTCATGTGTCACAGTATTAAACACTGGTTGTCCTTTAACTGGAGTAAGTTGCAAAAGATCTCCAAAAACTATGACGTGTTTTCCTCCAAATAACACGTCATAGTCTGTCTTCAGAATTTGCTGCATTCTTAAATGCACAAAGGCAAGCATTAAGTTTGATACCATGCTCACCTCATCAATAATGAGAACTTGCATCTTCTTCAATACTCTTGAAACTTCCAAGCATGCTTCTCCAGTTAGCTTGTTGTATTGTATTTTGTTCTCATGCTCCACTGGTAACATTAGCAAACGATGTAAAGTGATTCCTTTTATGTTATATGCTGCTAACCCAGTTGGAGCAGTAACCACACAAGACAAAGTAGAATCCGTTTTTTGCTGTAGGTAGCTTCTGATGACTTTTATAAGGAAACTTTTTCCAGTTCCAGCTTGTCCGCTTACATACATCCTGATTGGATGAAATGATGTGCATGAGCACTCTTTTTTCATGTAGAAATCCGTGATCAATTTTGTTTCTGATCTCTTCATAAATTTGTTGCTGCTCTTCGTTCAGTTGTCTTTCCAAATTTTGTAAGTCTATAAATTCTTCTTGAGCTTGATTCATAGCTGTTTCCACTTCATTCATGGCTATTGATGCTTCATTTTCAACGATTGGTTGTCCTAGGGGATCTTGACTGAGTGTTCCTGAACTTTGGCTGTCCTGAGAACTGTCTCTAGCTATTTCTGTCACGTTCCGCTGTGGCTCCTGTAGATCCGAATGAAGCACAAGGGTTCCACCTCCCGACGTACCTGGCTCTGGTTATAGAGACACAGAGTGCCAGGGCAATCAGGCGAGGGAAAGGACTAAAACGGGGACCGTGGGAATTGGGAGTCCTGCAAAGAAAGAACAGAAAAGAACATAGGACATAACCACAAGGTAAACTACTCTGTTAGGTCTCACTAAGTGTAGCTGCCAAATGTGTCACTTCATGCATACCATGTCCCCTTAGGGACGAAGCCTTCCCTTCAGACTCGAGAGGACAAGCCCCCTCCAACACTCGCAAGATCTAACAGACCTTCTTCCCCTTTGTTCCCCTGTCGGTTCCCCCCGTGGCGCTACTGAGCGCTTCTGAAATTATGTACAAGGGCCCTAATCCCAAAGTCACTAATCCAGCATTGACCTCATGTATAGAGTTAGCGCTTGCTGTGCCCTTGCCTGCATGAAAGGGAAGAGTTAACCAAATGTCTCGTATTCCGGGTTCCCTTCCTCCTCCTCTCTGGCAACGAGAAACAGTCCCGAACAGAGCCGACCCCTCCCTAGGTCCCGAGATACCTGTTTCCTTTGCCGGAATCTCACAGCGTCTTCCTCGGCTCCTGAGGGGAATAGAACCGCTCCTTACCTAGTTCAGTCCTGGGGTCTAGAAACGCGGCGACGCTTACGTCAGCGTCCCGCGTGTGGTTTCGTGAAGCCGGAACTGGCTTCCCTGATACGTGTACCTCGCGGCGGCACTCCGCCACAACCCGGTACTCTCCGAACTCGATAACAGACGCGAACACACGCGTCTTCCTCCTTCTCTGCTGGGCGTCTTCTCCAGCACCAACCACCTTCCAGTATTACGCGCCTCGATTGGCTTGCAATGCGCGTATTTACCCCTTCTGGTCACGCCTTCATACAGCCGGGGATTCTGGGGGATGTAGTCCTCCTCTGGCTGTACCTTCGGTAGGCGCCCTAGATCCGCGCCTGACAATTTCTGCTGCAATTGTAGTTTCCTGTTCAATTTCTTCATTTAACATTTGCAGATAAGTTGAGAATGTACTGCATTGTATGCTGTCTTTGCAAGCATTAAAAGAATCTTCATAGCTTTGAAATTCTCCCAGTAGTTCATCCTCTGTACGCCATGGTTTAAACAGCTGTAAAAGAGCCAAGTAGTAAAATTCCTTTTTGTCAGTAGTGTCGCAACTCAGCTTCCTGTGATTTATCAAACTTCCTTTTGTTTGCTTCACCAAACATCCTTCCTCACCAATGACTTTATATTTTCCATTGTTGATGTCTTCTGCGGCTTTCCGTGAATAAATGTAGTTCTGCAGCACTTCATACAGACACATGTTCTCCAGATGATGACTTCTCTTTGGGTAATATGTGTCCAACATGTTTGATTTCAAAATATCTGTACTTTCTGGGTCATTCTCGGCCAAATATTCAATTTCTCCAACAGATTTCAGAGAGAAATCTCTTCCCACATTTCCTTCAATTCTGTTTTTTCTGATTTCGTAATGTAAGACGTTACATAACGAGCAACAGCAATGGAATTGTCAGCTACATACTGTATATCCATGTTAGCATTCCACATGGATAAAATGACTGGGTTGTAGTCATTTATATTTTTTGATTCTTCTTTTCTTTTAAGGTTGTAGGTATTCTTAGGTGATTTTCTTGTGATAGTATGTCTCACAGCTGACATAAAACGGTTTACTCTTCTTTTGAAAGAACAGGTCTAGGAAATCCAAATCGACATTTAGTGTAGTATTTATCTTTGCTCTTGTATTTCCGTCGACAGTATTTTCCACACCGATGACTTTGGAAACGTAAAACTTGCTCCTTTAACTTTTTTTCTTCTGTGTTTTTTGGTATAGCACATGTTGCATATTCTTCAATGTAATATAACACTGCTTCATCAGCATCTGTTCCAAACTTTGGGGCATCCTTGATCCACAACAGCATATGAATATGAGGAGCACCTCTTGCCTGGTACTCTTTTCTCCAAAAGAAATCCACTACTTCTCCTAGAGGTGGATTTTTTTTATTGCAGATGAACGACATCATAGCCTCAAATCTATGATTGAAATATCTGCAAACATTAACCGGACCCAATGAGCACAGTTCTCCTGCTGTCTTGTATTCGATGTTTTTAATGTTTGAATTTGCCTCTCGTAGAAAATCCAGTAAATCATCCCAAGCGTACTCAGCACAGCTTAGAGTAACGAACCATGTTGGTGTTCCTAAATTCCGTAACATGCATTTTAATTCACCATGACGTCGGTACCAATATTCATTTGTCCCACGCTGACAAGCCATCAGATTGATCAGTTGTGTTTCCAAATGATCATCTCGGTGCTGCACTTTCTCCATAAAATCCTTAGCAGACACATTTTGTAAATGTACTCCACTTTTTAAAATGTGATTTACTGCATAAGACAGTGCAGACAAGTCACTTTCAAATAAAAGATGGAACAAATAAGGAATACTTTGTCGAAATCTGGGATCTTCGGCATATAGTCTTGTAGTCCGATACTCAGAAGCTGGAATCTGTTCCGGACGTTCATCGTATCGTCCTCCTTTTCCTGTAGGAAACAGCTGGGGAAAACATCGAGCTTCCAAGCTCTCCTCCCATACACTCACGGGAGTTCCTTTTGCTTTCTTCATCTGAAACAGATCAATATTGTCTCCCATAACTTCTTTTGAATGAAGAGGATGTATGCTAAAATGTTCATAAATTTCTTCTTCCTTTGACTTGTCCACTTTTTCAATTTGTCCAGTTGGTGTTTGTGTCTTCTTGTAAATCTTCTTCTTCTTCTTCTTCTATATAAATTGATTCATACCATTTGTTATTCCTTTTCAAATACAAATTTGCTCTTTGTACTTTCCGTACATCTACCAGCTCCTGCCAAATCTTCTTATTCTTTGTAGGTACACCATTAACCAGAATAACTAATGGTTCAGTTTCCAAAGTATCCGCATCAATAGTTTCCATATTTTTTTTCAAATCCAAGGGCAAATACACCACTCTACCTTTTAAACCGCTCAGTAAATCTGAAGGAGGTAATTTACCATCTTTGGGCTCCATACGTACTATGGTCTGGAACGGATGAACACATTGAATGAGTATAGACTCATATGTATTTAATTCAGAAAGTTCAGCAGGAATTGCATCCAATTCTAAATTATTATGTACAGCTCTGGTCGGCATTCTATTTTCTTCTAACTTATTATAACAGTATTTACAAATACGCTGAACTTCACCCAATTCAAAACAATTTTCAAGAAATATATATGTGGCAAAATCCTTCCACTTATAATTATCTTCATTTTCACTTTTTCTATAGAGATCAACATACCTGGTTTGTTTTCTATAATGAGTTCTGCGGCAACAAATACAAGTAATATTTGGTCTTTCATTAGAGATTATTGCAAATTTTGTTATGTGATCATTAAATGTCTTACTTACAGAGGGTTCTACATTCTCTTCCACTTCTTCCTCATTTACTGTGTCCTTTTCTGCACTGTTTTGTTCAGGACCAAAGTAACAAAACTGAATTTCATCAACAACCTTCTCTACATCTGATACCGATCCACGGAACAGAGCCCTATTCAATTCATCTAACTTTATTGCTGGACTTTTAGCAAAATACAACCGTCTCACAAACTTTCTCATTTCAGTATGATGAACAGCCAGTATCCTAAAATGATGGAAAACACTATTACACACTTTTCTAGATAGACAAGCCAGAGAATGACCCTGCAAACCAGTATTCTCTCTCACTCTGCATGGATCCAGACTTTGAAGCACCTTAATCTTCTGTTTTACACTTTTTTTACTATATTCTCTTAGAAACTCACGAAATTTATCAATAGATTCCTGACGCACAGTGCAAATACTACTACAATTCCAAGTGTACACTGGGGCTTTAGGACGTCTCCCCATAGCCTCATCCGCCATCACTTGTACCTCATCTCTTGGAACCATTATCTCCTTCTCCATTATGCAACCATTTTTCACTTCGTAAGCACGACCTCTGGTGTCAACTGCATGCAGCAAACTATTACTTTGAAAATAGCTCTCTTCATTAAAAAAAGGTTCACTACTTGAACTATGCATCCATTTTCCTAAAAACACTTTACAAAAGTTCTGTTCACTACTCTTTTCCTTTGTGATTTCAGTACATTAACCATTTTATCTAATGTACGCATCCTATTCAAAATTAAAATGAATAGTTTCCTTTTTAATTCTAATGCCTTTGCTGCAATGGCTTCAATTTCTTTTTTTCTCTTATAAAACTTAGCCTTTTGCTTATATTTCTTCACATCCTTTATCAAATTGGACATAACTCTTCTCTGAAACATTTTTCTACGTATCTCTTTAAACGCTGTTTTTCTGTTTAAGTTTATCTTTTTAGTTGCAGAAGGTATATTTGCATTAACTAAATGCTCAATTTTTTCCTCTCCTTTTCTATTGAAAACATTTTTTCCAGTACAGACATTTTGTACATTTTTCCTTTTTTTGAATATGTTCTTTAAAAAATCTTTTGTTTGCTTACCAGAAGATTTTTTCTTTTTCCCAACATGAGCATCTCCAACTAACTTAGGTCCTCCAGTTGTCTTCAAATATAGGTTTTTTTTGTGGTCTTTCTTTACTCTGGATTTTGTAGGCATCTTAAATTTTGTTCACTGCTCTTCAGCAATACCTGAAAAAAACTAAAAAAAAATTCCTTTATTTTATTTAAATATATTACTACATTTTTTATGTTCTTTAGAAATCTTAAAATACTATAAACCCGTTTCCTATAAATGAAAATCACAATAACACCTTCACAAATTAAATTTCTAAAAATAATGCCTGTGTGCACACAAAGTCATGCTTTGAAATTAGGCAGAAAACTGCTTTTTCAGACCAGCACCATGTGTAACCTGATTGACTGCCTACACTCCAGCAAGGGCAACCAGCCTTAGTGATGCTGAATGTATTTGCATTACTGACTGAAACCTCAAACCCCACTCGCTTGTGAATAATGTGCATGATTCCACAGGGTAAGCAGCTGGGTGTGTGCTAAGAGTCTGCTTCTGCACCAAAAAATGGCTCCCCCTTTCCATCTAATGCAACTGTGAAATCACCAGAGCAATACGCAATAAATCTCTGCCTGTAATTCCTATATGCACACAGAGTCATGTTTTCACATTAGTCACAAAACGAAATTTCTTTGCCAATTTGAAAGCACACTTACTACTCTTTTTTTTGGCAAGTGATAAACACTTTTACAGACTGACACATTATGAATCCACTTTTCAGATTCTTAAAAAAGCACATGTCCAAACTGCTTTTTCAGATCAGCACCATGTGTAACCTGGTTGACTGCCTACACTCCAGCAAGGGCAACCAGCCTTAGTGATGCTGAATGTATTTGCATTACTGACTGAAACCTCAAACCCTTAAAGTATTCTTTATTTTTACCAGTACACCTTAATTTATGGTGAAAACATAGTCCATATTATTTTACATGTTCTTCACATTTAAATTTCTCCCAAAACAGAAAATAATAAACACAACTTCAACAAAAGGAATCCCATTTCTATTATTCATTTCTTAATTTACCATATACATCCCCTCTCAAACTCTAAACTCACCTTTAAAATTAGTTAGCTGTGAAAGAAATGTGGCACTCAAACAGCAGATTATCAGAGCCAGGATCTCTGTTCTTTACACCTCTCTCCTCTCAGCAGAACCAGATAATGGCAAACTTTCCCTCTCTTTTTCCACACATATACATGTTAGTTTCAAATCTCAGTGCTTCCCCCTTTTTTCAAATGTAATCACACATTTCTATTGGTTGAAAACCAACCCTTTTCCAAAAGTACCCTTCCCCCTACTTGACTTCTGCCTAGTTCCCTTCCCCCAACTTGACTTCTGCCTGCTACCATAGCAACAGCTCATGGAACACTGCTGTGTGGAGTTAGGTCAGAAGTTCACCAAACAATGTTTCAATTCCACAGAGCAAGAGTGCTTGACTTTTCAAACCTAACAGCAAATCCATAGTACTGTTCTTTGGTAACACATTTTTCTGTACCAATACAAAATATGCTTCTATTAATTTACACATACAGCCTAGTTTTTATTCTAGAATGGTATGAAACAGCCAATCAGTTTTTTGTTTTGAAAAAAATATGTATGCCTCCATTTCCAAACTGTCTTTCATTTCTTTTTACCATTCTACTGAAAGACACCTCCTGAGTGCATCCAGTTCTCCTTTGAAGATGTTCACAGTGTGGATTGTAGGGCACAGCTATGTCTTCTGGAGTGAAAAGTATGCAGAGAAAACAGATATGGTGAGAGACCTTGCTTTGCCAAATGTAGACATTAAATGGATTGGTCAGAGAGGGTTAAAGTGGCACCAATTGATGCCATTGGTGAAATCCTTCATGCAAAACCAACACCCTGACCTCATAATAGTGCACTGCGGTGGCAATGACCTAGGCACTTTGACTGGGGTAGGTCTGGAAATGCTTATGAAGGACACCTTTGCACAACTGTTTTCACTTTTCCCTAAAACTGCCTTTGTGTTTTCTAACATATGCCAAAGGCAAAAATGGAACTGGTCCAATCATTTCTGTCCGCAGATTGACAAAGCAAGAAAGCACGTCAACAAATCTGTTTCTGCTTTCCTCCGTGACTATGGTATGGGTTCCATTTACCACAACAACTTGCGTTACGACATGCAAGACATTTATAGAGGAGATGGTGTGCACTTCAATGATGAAGGGAACAGAGTCTTCCTCTTGAATCTTAGACTCTGCATCGGTACTTACTTGTAGGTACCACTAAAAAATCATTTCATAAACACAACGGCTCTTTTTAGAGCCCCCTAATATCTAAACACTTAAATCTGATTTTCATTTCTTTTTTTCTTTTTTTTTTCTACCGTACGCTTACGGTAAGCTTACCGTACGCGTACCCCGCGATTTTTTTTAAAATCAATAAATGTTGTCTTTGTACTTTTCTGTCCTTCTTTGACCCCCTTACAAATGTTAGGGGGTCTGTAACTCTCCTCCTTGCCCCCTTTTCAAGATATCACTCCGTTTTTTTCTGAGTGAAACACACGAAATGGCGGCCGCCGCTTCCTGGTTTCGACCGATTCGAATGTTTACTAAGATCTAAGAGCCAATCAGAATCGCGCTCGCGCACGCCACCGTACGCGTACGGTAAGCGCACCGTAAGCTGGCTCAGATATATATATTGATTTAAAGGATATTTTCTCAGAATCTACTTGTTAGACGGCGACCTCAGAGGAGCCCGGAAGGGGGTCCTGACTTCCCTGAGTCCCGCCCGTGTAGTATTGCAGCCGGGCACTGGCGAGAGATTCCCCAGGGAGAGGAATCTCGCAACTAGGATCGTACTTCTGGCACCACACGACACAGAGAGACCACACTGGGTATTCTCAGAAAACAAGCTTTATCAAATAGGTATCACTGCAAATATGTACAAGGGGAGCACGGGCTCAAGAGTCTCGGAAAGGTAGGGGGTAGCGGGACTGTCTCTGGTATCGGTTCAAAGCAGGGACGTATCCGGCGCACAGCTCACAATCCTCGAGCCGGGGGATACGTGGTCGGAGTCGGGGTCCGGCGGGACCGTGAGTGTCTGGGGGAGCCGCGAGTCACTCAGCGGGCTCAGGTACAGGTTCGGAGGTCTTACGATCTTCAAGGAGCCGCGAGTCACTCAGCAGGGCTCAGGTACAAGTTCGGAGGTCTTACGATCTTCAGGGAGCCGCGAGTCACTCAGCAGGGCTCAGGTACGAGTTCGGAGGTCTTACGATCTTCAGGGAGCCGCGAGTCACTCAGCAGGGCTCAGGTACGAGTTCGGAGGTCTTACGATCTTCAGGGAGCCGCGAGTCACTCAGCAGGGCTCAGGTGGGTTCAAGTTCCAGGAGCCGCGACCACGTCGGCAGCTCTCGTTGTTCCAGCGTTGAATCTGCCGGACAGTCTCAGAGCACCCCTTGTTATAGGTCGACCCCGCTTTGATGTCCGGAGTCTGTGCAGGCAGGGGTCTTGTCACCTGGGGGCCGCTTGTCGGGGTTTCCTGCTATTGTCTTTTGATCCTTTCAGGGCCGGGTCAGGAGGAGTCCCAGACACCCAGCAGGCACGGAGCCAGCCCGCAGGGAGGCCGGAGGGCCGATTGAAACCCATCGTCCCAGGGGAGTTAGAGGTGCGACAGAAACTGCTCCTCCCTCTCTCATCCCCTGGAAGCGTGATGTCCTCCAGCCGGAGTGGCGCCTCGAGGCCCGGGTCGCGCTGGAGCCGGGCGGCCATCTTGTTGCATGGAGTGGGCACGCGGGTCCGGGGTGGCCGAAAGGAGAGAGGCCATGGACGGGGATGTCCGGGGTTGGTGCGGGTGTCCTGGTGGGAAGGGCCGGCTGGGCCGCGTGCTTGGGCTGCAGGCGCCAGGTTTCGGTGGTGCGGGGGCACGGAGGGCCATTCTTCGAGGCCGGGTCCAACACTACTGAACAGATTTACACCAAACCTACAAAAGGCACTTCCTTGACCTGAGGACTACCTCTCTGCCAAATTTCAAGTAATTCTGTTCAGCCGTTCGGGCTGTAGCTGTGTCTAAAGGTCCTATGGAAAAATGCATGGGAAAAACGCGTTTTGGGACCCCCCTTTTATCTCAGCCCCCGCTTGACAAATCCCCCCGAGACTTTCAGGGTAGGAGCGGAGCGTAGCGCCCCACCTATTTTGAAAAATTCGCGAGGATTCGTCAGCCGGCGCAAAAGTTATTCCAAATAGAATGTTGCGGATTTCCTATGGAAACGTGGTCCTAACTATAACTACCTACTGGTCGCCAGTAGGTAGTTATAGTTAGGACCCCTTTTCCATAGGAAAACCTCAACATTCTATTTTGAATAACTTTGGCGCCGGTCGATGAATCCTCGCGAATTTCTCAAAATAGGTGGGGCGCTACGCTCCGCTCCTACCCTGAAAGTCTCGGGGGATCCGTCAAGCGGGGGCTGAGATAAAAGGGGGGTCCCAAAACGAGTTTTCCCCATGCATTTTTCCATAGGACCTTTAGAACGAGCTACAGCCCGAACGGCTGAACAGAATTACTCGAAATTTGGCAGAGAGGTAGTCCCTAGGTCAAGGAAGTGCCTTTTGTAGGTTTGGTGTAAATCTGTTCAGTAGATTCTGAGAAAATAGCCTTTAAATCAATATATATATCTGAGCCCGCTTACGGTACGCTTACCGTACGCTTACCGTGCGCGGTGGCGTGCGCGAGCGCGATTCTGATTGGCTCTTAGATCTTAGTAAACATTCGAATCGGCCGAAACCAGGAAGCGGCGGCCGCCATTTTGTGTATTTCACTCAGAAAAAAAAAAGAGTGAAAACAAGAAAAGGGGGCAATGAGGAGAGTTACAGACCCCCTTACATTTGTGAGGGGGTCAAAGAAGGACTGTAAAGTACAAAGAAAACATTTATTGATTTTAAAAAAAATCACGGGGTACGCGTACGGTAAGCTTACGGTAAGCGTACGGTAGAAAAAAAAAAAATAAATAATGAAAATCAGATTTAAGTGTTTAGATATTAGGGGGCTCTAAAAAGAGCCGTTGTGTTTATGAAATGATTTTTTAGTGGTACCTACAAGTAAGTACCGATGCAGAGTCTAAGGTTCAAGAGGAAGACTCGGTTCCCTTCATCATTGAAGTGCACACCATCTCCTCTATAAATGTCTTGCATGTCATAACGCAAGTTGTTGTGGTAAATGGCACCCATACCATAGTCACGGAGGAAAGCAGAAACAGATTTGTTGACGTGCTTTCTTGCTTTGTCATCGCACCGCGTGCCCACCGTGCGTGCACGGCACTAACTGCGTAAAGTGGGCGCGCGGTGCGCGAGCGCACCGCGTGCTCACTGTGCGCGCACGGTGCGCGAAGCGCACCGTGCGCGCACGGAACGAACTGCGTTAAGTGGGCGCGCACGCCACGAATGGCGTAAAGTAACTTAGCATTTAAAAAACCGTACAAATTCACTGAAAAAACCATAGGTTTCACACACGTTATAGTTAGGAATTAGCATTTAAAAAACCTGGCAAATTCACTGAAAAAAACCATAGGTTTCACACATGTTATAGTTAGCGGAAATTTTACTGATAAAAAACCAATGAAATTCCCCCGTTATAGTTAGTGCAGGCAACTATAACTCACGCGACCGCAATCTTCTGCTGATGACATATGTGTCTTTATGAAAAAAAAATATTTGTAATATATGTATAGCTAAAAATGTATGGAAGAAGACATGGGCAAATAAGTGTCTAAATACAGTATTAGCATCAGCAGAGGATTGCGGTCGCGTGAGTTATAGTTGCCTGCACTAACTATAACGGGGGAATTTCATTGGTTTTTTATCAGTAAAATTTCCGCTAACTATAACATGTGTGAAACCTATGGTTTTTTCAGTGAATATATATATAAATATATATATATTCAGTGAAAAAAACCATAGGTTTCACACATGTTATAGTTAGCTGGACATTTTACTCGTAAAAAACCATTGAAATTCCCCCGTTATAGTTAGTTCAGCTAACTATAACTCGCGCGCCCGCAATGCACTGCTGATGACGTCACATATTACATCACTCATGACATGGTCAGTGACATCACTGACGACATCACTGATGACATCATCCAGTGAATGTGTGTTTTTCTGAAAATTAAATATGTTTTATATATGTATATCTCAAGGTTGATAGAAGAATAAATGGGTATATTACTGTCTAAATGGATGATTTCTTTTTGAAAAATTGATTGTGTAACTGACTGATTAAGTGTATCATAGTGAATACATGGCTTAGTGAGTAATATTTAAATATGTAAATATCTGTATCATTTTTTCACTTTGTGTATAAGTGGCTGCATGGGTTGGTGAGTAGCTACATGGGTGTCTATATAGGTTATTAGTTGGTTTTTTGAGTATTAGTCTGAGTGTCTGCATGGTTCGGTGGGGGGTATGACGTAGTGCATAGGTGCATGAATGAGTGACTCACTGTTTGTATGTGTTGAACAGAGCATGTGTGCAGGACTGCATGGGTGGATGAGTGTGTGTATGGGTGTGTTAGTGAGTGAATGACTGTCTCAATAGTGTCTTTATGAGTAACTACATATGTTTAAAACTAGTATATGTGACTATTGGTTTATATATGTGAGTATATGTGAGAGTGAGAGATTGAAAGAGTTCCTGTATGAATAAGTATGTATTTCTATAAGTGATTGTTTAAAAGACTAAGTATGTGTAAGTTTCCGTAGAAGTAAGTGTGGTGGTGTGTGTATAACTGTATATGCAAGTAAATGTATGTTTGATTCTTTATTAGCATGAGTGACTATGTGTGTGAGTAGCTCTATGGATGAGTGGCATTGTGTAACAGGATGTATAGGTGTATGAGTACATATGATAAGTGAGTACATGTATGAGTGACTGTATAGGACTGTTGGTGAATGAGTGGATGTGTATGTGGATCTTAGAATTACTGAAGAGGTTGTTGTAACTGTTATTGGTATGTCCTTTGTTTTGAAAATTTTAGTCTCTATTTTTGAATGCGTGTATCAAAGGTTATATTAGGGGAAGAGGAGGTCTGCCACTATCACAAGGATGATGTCATCAGTGATGTCATCAGTGATGTCACTGACCATGTCATGAGTGATGTAATATGTGACGTCATCAGCAGTGCATTGCGGGCGCGCGAGTTATAGTTAGCTGAACTAACTATAACGGGGGAATTTCAATGGTTTTTTACGAGTAAAATGTCCAGCTAACTATAACATGTGTGAAACCTATGGTTTTTTCACTGAATTTCTAAGGTTTTTTAAATGCTAATTCCTAACTATAACGTGTGTGAAACCTATGGTTTTTTCACTGAATTTCTAAGGTTTTTTAAATGCTAATTCCTAACTATAACGTGTGTGAAACCCATGGTTTTTTCAGTGAATTTGCAAGGTTTTTTAAATGCTAATTGTTTTTTTTTTCTTCTATTTTTTTTAACATATTTTTATTTTATTTTTCTTACCTTTTATAAAGACTATGGTTAAATTTTTAAAATTCTTTAATATGTTTTTTTTTAAATATATTTTTTAAAATAAACATGTAAAATTTATTTGCAGTACTTTTATTTTTTTTTATTATTTTTTTAGTACGCGTACCGTAAGCTTACGGTAAGCGTACGGTTTACGCAACGCCCGTAATTTTTCTACGCTGCTTGCGTATAGTTACGCAATTTGCGTAGCCGCGCGTACTCCGCGTGGGACGCGTGCGCGCGTACGCTACACGCGCACGTTACGCGGAAGTGTCGGGTAGTGTCTGTTATGCGCATGCGCGCAAGCGCGTGTCTTTTTTTACGCGCATGCGCACTTTTGACGTAAGCGTACCGTAAGCGCACCGTAAGCGTACGGTAGGTCATGTGATCATGAAACACAACTTTTGATTGGTTGAAACTACTTTCAGTTCTAGAACTCTCCTACACCACACCCATTCCCCTCATTTCTGCTTGTGATCCCTTAGGAGAAGGAGCTGGGTTGTCTTTGTGATACGATGGCAGAACAGCAGAGCTCTTCTGAGAGTGAGGCTAGCACTAGCAGCACTGTTTTGAGGCAGAGAGCGAGGAAACAAAAGCCCTCTTATGTATGGGATTATTTTACTTTTCCTGAAGGCCAGCAAAAGGTGAATGCACCCTTAGTAACTTGCAAGCTGTGTCAGCGTGTACTTTCAAGAGGTAATCCTGACAGGAAGTATTCCTTTGGGAATCATACCATGAAGAGACACCTCAAGGATGTACACAGAAGGACACATGGTCATCTTTTTGGAGGTAACTCTTCAGAAAGACAAGCAAGTACATCCACAGCAGCTCAGCCTGGACCATCATCTGCAGAGCTGACTCCTTCTTCTGCAGGTCAGGTGAGCCCTTCATCTGTGGGGGGAGCATCTCCTTTTGCTGGCCCTCTGGAAATGAACCCTCGATTTCGGAGGGTTGATATTCGATGCGCCTTTTGTCAAGATCTAATTTGCCATAGGGAGACCAGTGTTTCCCTAGTGAACAACAAAATAGATCAGCACACTTGTCGCTTTGAATAATTTTCCCATTCTTTCTTTCCTCTGTCCCTGCATGAACACAACGGTTCTTTTAAGAGCCAACCTTATCTTTCATCTTTTTTTTACATTTGTTTTTAAAAACTTTTTTTATTTTTTTTTTACCGTACGCGTATGGTGCGCGTACTTTTTTTTTTTTTTTTAAAAACCACTAAAAATCAATATTCACATTACAAGGTCCTTGAGAGACTACAATTATTATTATTGACTTACCATACCCACTCAAAAAAATATTTATTCATTTGTTTTTTAAAAAAATAGCTTTAAAAATGGTTCTAGTTTTCGAAATTTTTCTATATCAATCTGAAAAAAAAGAAAAAAGTATTAATATTTTTAAAACATTTTATAATACAGTACACATATTTACATATTTTTCAAAAAATATTTTTGCCTTATTTTTGCTGTTTTCAGAATATATTGCATTTCACTATAAATTGTGAAAGCAATTGCATTCATCATTTTACAGCGGGCAAAAAAAAATAACAATCACAAAGATTGTATTAAAAAAGCCCAGAATCTTTTTACTTAAACTTAACATTATAGAAATGCATAATTATCTAAAAAAAATATCATCTAATACCAATACTTATTTTTACAGACTGACACATTATGAAACCACTTTTTTGATTTTTTTAAATGCACATGTCCAAACTGCTTTTTCAGACCACCACCATGTGTAACCTGGGTGGCTGCCTACATTCCAGCAAGGGCAACCAGCCTTAGTGATGCTGAATGTATTTGCATTACTGAGTCCAACCTCAAACCCTTAAACTATTCTTTTTTTTCCAGTACACCTTAATTTATCGTGAAAACATAGTCCATATTATTTTACATGTTCCTCACATTTAAATTTCTCCCAAAACAGAAAATGATAAACGCAACTTCAACAAAAAGAATTTCCATTTCTATTATTCATTTCTTAATTTACCATATACATCTCCTCTCAAACTCTAACCTCACCTTTAAAATTAGTTAGTTGTGAAAGAAATGTGGCACTCAAACAGCAGATTATCAGAGCCAGGATCTCTGTTCTGTTCACCTCTCTCCTCTCAGCAGAACCAGATAATGGCAAACTTTCCCTCTATTTTTCCACACATATACATGTAAGTTTCAAATCTCAGTGCTTCCCCCTTTTTTTCAAATGTAATCACACATTTCTATTGGTTGAAAACCAACCCTTTTCCAAAAGTACCCTGCCCCCAACTTGACTTCTGCCTAGTACCCTTCCCCCAACTTGACTTCTGCCTGCTACCATAGCAACAGCTCATGGAACACTGCTGTGTGGAGTTAGGTCAGACGTTCGCCACACAATGTTTCAATTCCACAGAGCAAGAGTGCTTGACTTTTCAAACCTAACAGCAAATCCATAGTACTGTTCTTTGGTAACACATTTTTCTGTACCAATACAAAATATGCTTCTATTAGTTTACACATACAGCCTAGTTTTTATTCTAGAATGGTATGAAACAGCCAATCAGTTTTTTGTTTTGAAAAAAATATGTATGCCTCCATTTCCAAACTGTCTTTCTTTTCATATTGCCATTCTACTGAAAGACACCTCCTGAGTGCATCCAGTTCTCCTTTGAAGATGTTCACAGTGTGGACTGTAGGGCACAGCTATGTCTTCTGGAGTGAAAAGTTTGCAGAGAAAACAGATATGGTGAGAGACCTTGCTTTGCCAAATGTAGACATTAAATGGATTGGTCAGAGAGGGTTAAAGTGGCACCAATTGATGCCATTGGTGAAATCCTTCATGCAAATCCAACACCCTGACCTCATAATAGTGCACTGTGGTGGCAATGACCTAGGCACTTGGACTGGGGTAGGTCTGGAAATGCTTATGAAGGACACCTTTGCACAACTGTTTTCACTTTTCCCTAAAACTGCCTTTGTGTTTTCCAACATATGCCAAAGGCAAAAATGGAACTGGTCCAATCATTTCTGTCCGCAGATTGACAAAGCAAGAAAGCACGTCAACAAATCTGTTTCTGCTTTCCTCCGTGACTATGGTATGGGTGCCATTTACCACAACAACTTGCGTTATGACATGCAAGACATTTATAGAGGAGATGGTGTGCACTTCAATGATGAAGGGAACAGAGTCTTCCTCTTGAACCTTAGACTCTGCATCGGTACTTACTTGTAGGTACCACTAAAAAATCATTTCATAAACAACGGCTCTTTTTAGAGCCCCCTAATATCTAAACACTTAAATCTGAATTTCATTTATTTTTTTATTTTTTTTTCTACCGTACGCTTACCGTAAGCTTACCGTACGCGTACCCCGTGATTTTTTTTTAAATCAATAAATGTTTTCTTTGTACTTTTCAGTCCTTCTTTGACCCCCTCACAAATGTAAGGGGGTCTGTAACTCTCCTCATTGCCCCCTTTTCTTGTTTTCTCTTTTTTTTCTGAGTGAAACACACAAAATGGCGGCCGCCGCTTCCTGGTTTCGGCCGATTCGAATGTTTACTAAGATCTAACAGCCAATCAGAATCGCGCACGCCACCGTACGCGTACCGTAAGCGTACGGTAAGCGTACCGTAAGCGGGCTCAGATATATATATTGATTTAAAGGCTATTTTCTCAGAATCTACTGAACAGATTTACACCAAACCTACAAAAGGCACTTCCTTGACATAGGGACTACCTCTCTGCCAAATTTCTAGTAATTCTGTTCAGCCGTTCGGGCTGTAGCTCGTTCTAAAGGTCCTATGGAAAAATGCATGGGAAAAACGCGTTTTGGGACCCCCCTTTTATCTCAGCCCCCGCTTGACGTATCCCCCCCGAGACTTTCAGGGTAGGAGCGGAGCGTAGCGCCCCACCTATTTTGAGAAATTCGCGAGGATTCATCGACCGGCGCCAAAGTTATTCAAAATAGAATGTTGCGGATTTCCTATGGAAAAGGGGTCCTAACTATAACTACCTACTGGCGACCGCCAGTAGGTAATGTATATATATATATATATTCACTGAAAAAACCATAGGTTTCAGGGGTGTTATAGTTAGCTGGACTTTTCACTTGTACAAAACCATTGAAATTCCCCCGTTATAGTTAGTTCAGCTAACTATAACTCGCGCGCCCGCAATGCACTGCTGATGACGTCACATATTACATCACTCATGACATGGTCAGTGACATCACTCATGACATCACTGATGACATCTCAAATGACATCACTGATGACATCACTGATGACATCATCCAGTGAATGTGTGTTATTCTGAAAATTAAATATGTTTTATATATGTATATCTCAAGGTCGATGGAAGAATAAATGGGTATATAAGTGTCTAAATGGATGATTTGTTTTTGAAAAATTGATTGTGTAACTGACTGATTAAGTGTATCATAGTGAATACATGGCTTAGTGAGTAATGTTTAAATATGTAAATATCTGTATCAGTCTCTCACTTTGTGTATAAGTGGCTGCATGGGTTGGTGAGTAGCTACATGGGTGTCTATATAGGTTATTAGTTGGTTTTTTGAGTATCAGTCTGAGTGTCTGCATGGTTCGGTGGGGGTATTACGTAGTGCATAGGTGCATGAATGAGTGACTCACTGTTTGTATGTGTTGAACACAGTATGTGTGCAGGACTGTATGGGTGGATGAGTGTGTGTATGGGTGTGTTAGTGAGTGAATGACTGTCTCAATAGTGTCTTTATGAGTAACTACATATGTTTTAAACGAGTATATGTGACTATTGGTGTATATATGTGAGTATATGTGAGAGTGAGAGATTGAAAGAGTTCCTGTATGAATAAGTATGTGTTTCTATAAGTGATTGTTTAAAAGACTAAGTATGTGTAAGTTTCCGTAGAAGTAAGTGTGGTGGTGTGTGTATAACTGTATATGCAAGTAAATGTATGTTTGATTCTTTATTAGCATGAGTGACTATGTGTGTGAGTAACTCTATGGATGAGTGGCATTGTGTAACAGGATGTATAGGTGTATGAGTACATATGATGAGTGAGTACATGTATGAGTGACTGTATTGGACTGTTGGTGAATGAGTGGATGTGTATGTGGATCTTAGAATTACTGAAGAGGTTGTTGTAACTGGTATTGGTATGTCCATTGTTTTGAAAATTTTAGTCTCTATTTTTGAATGTGTGTATCAAAGGTTATATTAGGGTGAGAGGAGGTCTGCCACTCTATCACAAGGATGATGTCATCAGTGATGTCATCAGTGATGTCATTTGAGATGTCATGAGTGATGTCATGAGTGATGTCACTGACCATGTTATGAGTGATGTAATATGTGACGTCATCAGCAGTGCATTGCGGGCGCGCGAGTTATAGTTAGCTGAACTAACTATAACGGGGGAATTTCAATGGTTTTGTACAAGTGAAAAGTCCAGCTAACTATAACACCCCTCAAACCTATGGTTTTTTCAGTGAATTTCTGAGGTTTTTTAAATGCTAATTCCTAACTATAACGTGCCTGAAACCTATGTTTTTTTCTGTGAATTTCAAAGGTTTTTTTAAATGCTAATTTCTAACTATGCCTACAGAGATAGGACATGTGAAGAAAGAAGAAAAAAGGCACAGAAAGAAACAAAAGAAGTGCAGAAAGAAGCAACAGAAGTCCTCAAATACGAAGATAAGTGCAGGAAGAAGGATATCGTGCAGAAAGAACAAAAAGAAGAGCAGGAAGAAGCCTTGTTGCAAAATCATCCTGTACCCTCAACTTTTTCAGACGGATACTGGTGGTAACTGAGTCTGACTAACCAGTCCTAGAGCCAGTGCTATGTTAAAAGACACTTAGAATACAGTGAAAACACCTACATACACTAGGGAACATTATGCGTTGGGGTCCCCCTGTGATTAGCATGACTTCCTCTGTAAGCCCCTAGTGTATAATAGGGCATGGGGATTAAAACTACCTCTTAAAACAGGCCACAGGGCGTTTTTGCACACGTTAACTCAGGCCCCGTCCCCTCCCTTCACCACTGTGTAAACACGCCCTGTGTCCATTTTTAGTTGGGAGATTAAGTTCATTTGAATCCTGAGGGTCCCTAGGGTCCAACTAGCCCACTAGGTACCTCCAGTAAGTGCCACAGAGCTGCGTTGCAGAGAGGTGTAAAAAGTGGCACGGCCTGGACCACCTCTCTGCAATGCAGCTCAGTGGCGCTTACTGGAAGCACTTGGTGGGCTAGTTAGCCCCCAGGGGCCCTCAGTATTGAAGGGAAATTATATCCCCAATTTAAAACATGCCATAGTGCGTGTTTGCACACGTCACCTCAGGCCCCGTCCCCTCCCTTCACCACTGTGTAAACGTGCCCTGTGGCTGTTCTAAGTTGAGAGATTAAGTCCCCCTGAATCCTAAGGGTCCCTAGGGTCAAACTAGACCACTAGGTACCTCCAGTAAGCGCCACAGAGCTGCGTTGCAGAGAGGTGTAAAAAGGGGCTTGGCCTCAGAACACCTGGCTGCAGCGCAGCTCCCTGGCGCATACTGGAGATGCCTGTTGGGGGCGCGTTTGCAGAGTGCTGCACGGAGGGGGCATGGCCTCCGGCACGATGCCAGTCTTTTATTTATTTTAGTTTTTTAAGAAGGGGGGCTGTTTGGTTCCCCTTCTTATTCTAATTTATTGGCCCTGATGACCCCATCCCCCAGGGCCTGTCTCCCAATTATATTTTTTTGACCCCAATCCCCAGGGCCGGCCACTGTTTTTTATTATTTTTAAAAAATATATATTTATAGACACACCTAGGACATGCTGGACAAACCGTACGTACCTATCACCATGACGATTTGCGTGATATTCATTAAAAGGCGACTATGCATGCAATGAATCCACGTGGAATGTATTTACACCACTAGTGAAGCTCTGACATGTCTGATGCCCTACCGTGCCTAATCCTGGTAGACACCCTTGTCGTTTATTTATACAAACATGGGTAGCTATTGACGGGCACATTTAATACACATGCACACCAAGCCATTCAAAGGGGATTCGATAAAAATTCGACCAAAACTATGCAAGAAACCCCCCTCACGGTTAATAAAACACACATCCACTGCCGGATGTGTAATACTTTTTATTTTACTCTCTGGAAAGGGGACGAACATCACTTGAGAGTCACAGCGTGCTCCTGACAGAGCCCAATGCTGTGTTACACCCACCATTGCCTGCCGAGTGCCACACACCTCTGTGTTGTATTCCACTAGCTAGTGCATATGCTAGGACACTCTCTAGCCCATGTGCACTGTAACACCACCCCGTGAATATGTCATGCCACACTTGTCTTCGCACGGGTTATATTGCCCCATCTAACGTGCCTTTCTCGATGCCTATGTTATAACGCACAGTGCTATGCCATACATATTACAATCTGGGATCCATATCTTTGTCACAGTGCATATGCAACGTTACACTCCCCAGCACATATTTTATATTACAACTTTAGAGACTAGTTAGGTTACACAACACTGCCCTGTGCATATTACACTCCAAGGCGCATATCGCATAGCACGCGCTAGTGCCTGTGCTATCTCGCGCTCTCCAATGAATCTGTCATTGCGCACAATGTATTGCATATTATATTTCACGCCCGGTTCATCTTATATCACACTTTTTGGTGCATAGTTTATACCATACACTATATCTAGTTTTCATTTTCAATCGTGCTCTCAGGACTATGTTCTATATAACACTGTGTTCACCTACCCTTTTCACGGGCATTACATTTTGCGATAGGGGGTGGAGGGTCAGGGGGTGTTTCTGCCAAGTGAGCCCGGAGTCACAGTCACAATCGTCCTCTTCTTCCTGAATAAAAGTGAGATTATGCTGCATACTTGTTCATATTTTAAGTAGTTCGCACAGACACAATGTTTTAAAAACAATAAAGTTCCTAATACCCGCCTTCTCTGAACAGTTAGCTTGCTGCCCCATCCCCTTCCTCCCTATCCTCTGTTGTGTGAATCCATGGACTAGCCTCCTCCCTCCTGCCATGCATGGTCTGATGTGCTGCCACTGCCCTCAATTTAGTATGATGTACCAGTCCACTCCTCCTGCCCTCCATTGCCCAATTCTATGCCCCATCATTGACCTCCTGCTTAAACTCTGTGCTTAGCTTGCTGCCCCTATTCTCCTTCCCCCTGCCCTCCGATGTCTTTGTGCATGCCCCTGCTCCATCCTTTTTGCCCACCATGTCCCATGGACCTGCCACTCCTATCTACTCTGAGTGTTCTGTTGAGCTGCCACTCCCCTCCCACCTGCCTAGCATTGTCAGATGACTGTAACCTGTCCCTGCCACCTCCACCCTGCCTGTCCACATGCCATGCCCCTATCCTCTTCCTCCTGTCCTACATGGTCCATTGTACTGCCACACCCTTCTGCGCTCCCTGGTCTGTTGTGCTGCAACTGCTCCTCCTGCCTGCCCCGTGTGGTCTGTTGTGAGGTCCCTTCCCCTGAACTTTGTCTGTGCACAGGTCCTGACCCTCCCTTCTATCCTCCATTGTCCTTTGTGCATGCCCCTCCACCCTCCTTCTTGCCCATCATAGCCATTGTGCTGCCACTAACCCTCCCACTTGCCATGCATGGTCTTCTGTGCTGCCATGGCCCCTCCCACCTTCCCTGTGTGGTCAGTTAGCTGCCCCTGACCCCCTCCCACCTTCCCTCCATGGTCTGTGTGTATGCCATCACAGTCTCACTGTTGCTCTTCATGGTGTGTCTTGCTTCTAGTGCCCATCCTGCCTGACCTCCATGGCTATCTTGCTGCTCCTGCCCCCTTGCCCCCAGCCCTACTCCCTCCCTCCTGGCTTGTCTGTTCCATTGTAATGCCCCTTATCCGTCCCTCCTGCCCTTTATGGTCTGTTATGCTGCAGCTTTCTCTCCTGTCTGTCCATTATGGTCAGCTAGCTACCATTGCCTCTTGCCCCTCTGTTCTCTGTTGTCCATGTGCATGGTCCTGTCCCCTCCCTCTTGCTTTCTATGGATTGTTGTGCTGCACTCCCGTCCTGCATGCCCTGTGTGGTGTATTGTGCTGCTGCAAACCCTGATGCCTGCCCTGCAGGGTCAGTTTGGTGCACCTCTCCATGTCCCTCCTGTCCTCTGTTATCCAAGTCCATGTCCCTATCCCATTTCCTTCCATGATCCAATGTACCATACTTGCGAACATTTTGAACTTGGTAAGAGGGAGATTTTGAAAAAAAAACTGGGGTATTGATTTTCCCCTTTGAGTTACATTGAAAAAGAGGATATTGTAGACAGGAGACAGATCAAATAAAGCCCATTTGAGCTTAAAAACATTGGACGTTTCCTGGCTGAATCGGGTCTGTTGGCATGTATGGTTGTACTACCATTGCCTCTTCCTTCTGCCCACAATGGTCTATTACATTGCCACAGCCTTGAAGGAGGGTAGATTTTGTATCACAGGGGGCCCCTGGCCCGTTCTGTCCACACCTGAAGTATGAGACCCTTGTCCTTGCCCTGCCAGCTGCATTTGTAGGCCGTATTAAATTGACCAGCTGGTCCTGTGTTGCTATATAATTATCCTGAGACATCCTTACCACTCAGCCAGCATAAAACCCCTGTGTAGGCCCTTCTGTTCAATATGTAGGCCTCTTTGTTAAATTGACCATAGCTCTGCAATTTTAGTGTATAGCAGTCTGAAGGCAGGTCTGCGAGGCCTTCTGATCCAAACTAGTAGCCCCCACCCTACCAGAGTGCTCCGTGCTCGGTATCAAAGTTCAACATCCCCCTGAAGCTGTCGACATACAATAGGCTGCATCCTGGACTGGTACTTGCTTCCTGGGCAGGTTTCCCGCTTTTAAGGAAGTGGCAACCGCAGAGCGTCAAGTTAGGAGAACTGAGGAGATTTTATACATGAATATATTGAATTCCCGTACAATACCCATTATTTTCTGCTTGCTCTATGGAACTTACGATAAGCGATTGGCCTGAGAGACTGACCTTTTCACCCAGTCCATTGTCAGCATTAAGTGGGTAAATGACGAAATGTCTGGTAAAATCTGCAGAAGAAGCTTTTGGGTAGCATACGTAGGTAGATGTAGCGTGCAAAGGAGCCCACAAAATGATATAAAAAGGGAGCACCCACAGATATCGACGGACTACCTCGCCGTCTGTATGTAGGTTAACAGGCAGTGCAGGTTTTCCCCAAGAGCTGGGAGCTCTGGTCTTCCTTTGCTTAAAATGTCTTGCTCTGCTTTGCTTGAAGTATCTTATTCTATTTTACCTATATGAAATGTCATGTTATGTTTAACCATTGTTCTCTTTACTTTTGCATTTAAAAGATTTTGTATTGTAATTGCAGGAATGCTTGCTCTAAGAGTAAACGTGAGTGTTCCTAGGTAACATTTTCCTTGGTGTAACTTGTTTCTCATGATGCATTTATAGATGTGTTTTCTCTCTCTCTTTGTCAGTACATTAATTGAGATACAGAGAATATTATGACAGCTGTATGATTATCTGGATTCTGTATTTTGTACTTTATGTCTCTATTCTGCGGTTTCTTTGAAGTTGCATCTTCTCATTAAACTGCCATTGTATTCTGCCTCCAATTCCATGTCTCATATGTCTGTTTTCTTCATTTTTGGAGCAAGCGTTCCTAGGCACCCCGGCTCAAATTAAGGTGCCCCTTTTGTCCCTGACTCACTCTCCTGCTCAGTTCTGTGGTGGCTCCCGGGGATCTGGGGACCGCCCCTAGCTTCCTTGACCCGTAATAGATCTTCCCTCCAACAGCCTCTCTTGCAAGTCCTGTATTGTTGGTTTGTTGCCCCTGCCCCCCTTTCCACTGCCCTCCATAGTCTGTTGTGCTTCCACGGCCCTTCCTGCCTGCTCAGTGTGGTTAAATTGTTGCCTTTGCACCCTCCTACCTGCCTTCAATTTTCAGAGTCCGTGCCCCTGGCCTCTGCCTCTCAACAGTATCCTAATGAACAACTAGATTGCTAACATTCTATATTTATTACAAAAGTGTGGAACGCCTGACATCATCTTGATGTAATCAAAACTGTAATACCTAGAGCATTTCCTTTAGAAATTACATATATGAGAGGGTCTTATTGGCATCAAAATTATGGTTAGTGCTCTAAAAGACTAAAATAAGGACATATTTTCTGAGTTTTCAAATAGCGACAAAGCACTTTTAAATTATTTGTTATCTTTATGTTTTTTTATCCAGTTGACCACTTGATTAAATGTTGCACTTAGGGGAGAGGATGTGGTGTTACTTCCAGAACTGCAGACTTTGCAACTGGGGAACCAGGTTGAAGTTTCTGCTTCAGCTCGACATTCTGTGATTCTGGTCAAATCACTTAGTCTCCCCATGTCTACAACCAAAATGAATTTGTTCTTGTGTGATGTAACCAATGCTCATGTAAAGCACTCCAATACCTGACAAGTCTGCACTATATAACACTGCAAAAACACAAAATAATAAGTGTTTTGCACACTTCTGTCATTGGGCTATATTTGGGCTACATCTGGTTTATTTTGGGCTACATTTGGGTTCTTTTGTCTCCGGTGGCCATCTTGGGAGATTTATTTGTTATGAAGTTTCCTAATTTCCTCATGTACTGCAGTCTCCTCAGTAGGAAATGCTTTCAGTTTTTTACGTTGATTCCATCATGAAGGTATTCAGATATGTCACACATTTGCCATAAATTCTGAATGTTAGCACTCTAGTTGCTCATTAGATCACTGTAGTAAAACTACTGCACCATGGAAGTCTGCTCCTGGTATTAAAAGTGCATGGTTCAGTCTGCATGTCAGAATTTTTTAATGAAATAGAAGAGGATTTGAGAAGTCACTCAAAATGTGCCCTCATTTTCTTTCTTCAGCATTAATCATAATTTCTATGGCAAAATGAACCTCCTCATTGTGTTCCTTTTTAAATTAAATGTTTTAAGTGTTACCAGTTTATTCCAATCAAGATGGCTTCAGGTGTGCCATACTTTTGTCATAATGAAGACAGTAAGCGCTCTAGTTGTGTTTAAGAACAATCTGGGACATTCTGTCATTGGGCTATACTTGGGCTACATCTGGGTGATATTTGGGCTACATTTGGGCTCTTTTGTCTCTGGTGGCCATCTTGGGAGACTTATTTGTTATGAAGTTTCCTAATTTCCTCATTTACTGCATTCTCCTCAGTAGGAAATACTTTCAGTTTTTTACTTTGATTCCATCAAGAAGGCATTCAGATGTGTCACACATTTGCCATAAATTCAGAATGTTAGCACTCTTTTTGCTCATTAGATCACTGTAGTAAAGCTACTGCTCACCAGGGAAAACTGCTGCTGGTATTGAAAGTGCATGTTTCAGTCTGCATGTCAGAATTTTTTAATGAAATAGAAGAGGATTTGAGAAGTCACTCAAAATGTGCCCTAATTTTTCTTTCTGCAGCACTAATCATACTTTTTATGGAAAAATGAACCCCCTCATGTTGTTCCTTTTTAAATTAAATGTTTTAAGAGTTACCACTTTAATCCAAGCAAGATGGCTTCAGGTGTGCCATACGTTTATCATAAGTAGGACTGTTAGCGCTCTAGTAGTTCTTTGGAACACTCTGGGAAGCTGCAGTAGAACACAAAGGAATCAACTGACAGTCTCTGCCCTTGTTGGATGTACATGTTTTACTGAGAATGTCAGACTTCATTCTCACATGACTGAGAAAGATAATGTGAATTTACAGAAAATAAGCTCTCAGTTTAGCCTATAGATCACCTTCCAAACCTCTGTGGTAAAAGCATGAGAAAATATTTTTCTCTCAATCATGATATCCCAGCAGAAGGCTTTTTCACATGGTGAAATCACCTTAGCACATACCACAATTCCTAAAATGAGTATGGTACCATCAACAAATGATTTATAATGTAACTAAAGTCTTAAAACCTTCTATTAACTGCAATGCTTTTTAATGAGGTGCTATCATGTATATTGGTCCCAAGATGGCTGCCAACACTTCTTGGATGAAGTGCTGACAGCCAATCAGATCCCAGGATGAGATGTGTGGTTAGGCTCCGCCCACATATATATATGCTTTTAAATGCTATTTTCTCAGGAAATACTGAACAGATTTACACCAGACCTGCAAAAAGCACTTCCTTGACCTTATGGCTACCTCTCTGCCAAATTTCAAGTAATTCTGTTCAGCCGTTCGGGCTGTAGCTGTGTCTAAAGGTCCTATGGAAAAATGCATGGGGAAAACGCGTTTTGGGACCCCCCTTTTTTCTCGGCCCCTGCTTGACGAATCCCCCCGAGACTTTCAGGGTAGGAGCGGAGCGTAGCGCCCCACCTATTTTGAAAATTTCGCGAGGATTCGTCGACCGGCGCCAAAGTTATTCCAAATAGAATGTTGCGGATTTCCTATGGAAACAGGGTCCTAACTATAACTACTTACTGGCGACCGCCAGTAGGTAATATATATATATATATATATATATATATATATATATATATATATATATATATATATATATATATATATATATATATATATTTTTTTTTTTTTAATGAGGCCAGGCCCCAGGGGATGGGGTCCCCGGGGCCAGAAGTGGCCCAGGGGGGTGGGGCCACGCGGCCCTCCCCCTGGAAAAAAAAAAAAGCCAGGCCCCTTCCCATTGTTTTTTAAATATAATAATACAACCATTTGTAGAGGGCGAACAGCTACCTCCGATAGAGGGGTCACGGCGCTGTAGCAACAGGTGGCACGCGAGACCGAGGATTCCAGGCCATTAATCAAGATTAAAAAGCCATGTTTTTGCTGCTTTCCTGAATTGTGTTTCAGAGGCAATCTGGCGCAAGGCATTAGGCAGGGAATTCCGTAAAATGGATGCACCAAGCATGAAAGATCTGTCACCCATCAGAGCTTTAACTTGTGGGGTGCAAAGCAGGTTCTGAGAATTCGACCTCATTGAGTCTGCTTGTAGGCACCTAGCCTCTGTTTCAAATAGCTAGGGCACGTTCTATGGATTGACCGAAAAGCTAGGGTTAAGGCCTTAAATTTGATTCTATTGGCTACCGGCAACCAATGTAGTTCCTTGACATGCAGAGTGATTATGCTGCCGGAAAGGGACAGGTCTAATCAATCTCGCAGCCGCATTCTGAACCATTTGAAGTTTAACAAGGTAGGCTGGTAAGCCCAAGTAGAGGCTGTTCGCATAGTCCAGGGGAGAAGTCACTGTGGCATGGACTACGGCCCAACGGCAATTCTGTTGCAGCAGATGTATACATTTCCGCAGGTTTCGCAAACTGCGGAAGCAGGCAGCTGTCACCTGCTGAATTTAGTCCGAAAAAGATGTCAGCCTGCCACTTTACTCCCAAATTTTTGGCAATGCCAACTGGAGTGGGTGGTAAACCCATTACCATCGGCCACCAAAGATCTGCAGCAGGGGGACTGGTTTTTACCAAAACACATCACTTCCGTTTTATCGGCAATCAGTTTGAGTTTGTGGTTATTCATTCAGTGGGTGATATCTTTTAAACAGCCCTTACAGCTCTTGAAAGAATCTTCCGACTGTTCATTAAAAGGGAATACCAGCTGGGTGTCGTTGGCGTAGGAAATCGCCTACATACCCCAGTTGGCTCTCAGAAAGAATAATGGGGCCAAACAGATGTTCAATAGAGGGCTTAAGGCCGACCCTTGAGGCACTCCGCACCATTAGTGCTTGCGGTCGGACTGATACAGTTGTAGAGCCACCCTTTGTGTACGCTTATGGAGGAATGACTTCAGCCAAGCCAGGGCTGCACTCCCAACAATGTCCAAAAGATGTTGAACCAGCATTGAGTGGTCTAGCGTGTCAAATGCTGCTGAAAGACCCAGGAGCACCAGCATAGCTGATGCCCCTGAATCCAGCGCCATCCTTACCGAGTCTGCCACCTCTAATAGCGCGGTCTCTGTACTAAAGACAGCATGTGACCCATATTGGGTGTCGTGCAGGATATTGTGGCTCTTGATTAACTTGGCCAATTGTCGCTGCACTACCTTTTCTAGCATTTTTTGCTGGTGCTGGCAGCAGAGAGATAGGTCTGTAATTATTCAGTTCCCGAGTCAACACTCAGTTTCTTCTTAAGGGGAAGGAGAGTGGCGTGCTTCCATAGGTCAGGGAAAATGCCTGTGGTAAGGGAAGTGTTCCATATTTTAGACAGCGCATAGATGGAAATAGGTGCGAACTCTTTCCACAATTTAGGAAGGCACGGGTCCTCCGGTGAACCAAACTTACCACCCTGGATCGCAGCCAGTGCCTCCTTCTGAGACATAGGAGTGAATACTGAAAAGAGAGGCACAGGTGCTATCCTTACCATCTTATCTGATTGGACTGTTGCAGCTATTGCTGAATAGGAATTCTAAACCTTAGATATTATCAAAAAAGGCCCTATGGGATGGGGCCCCCAGGGCCTAAAAATACTAAAAGCAGGTGGGGGTGGGGGGTGGGGCACACAGCCCCCTTTCTAAAAATATTTTTTTTAAAAGAAATGCCAGCATCTCGCTGGAGGCCCCGCCCCCTCCCTGCACCACTGTGCAAACACTCCTCTTGGCGCGTTCTGAGTTGGGGAATTAAGTCCCCTTTAATACTGATGGTCCCTGGGGGCCAACCAGCACACCAGGTACCTCCAGTAAGCGCCACTTAGTGGGATTGCTGAGATGTGGTCCGAGGCCACGCCCCTTTTTACACCACTCTGCAAAAGCACTTCTTGGCGCATTAGTGGTGGGGCGATGAGGTTCTCAAGTCCTGAGGACCTCAGGACACGAGGTGACTTCATCCCCCGAGCAGCAGTGCGCCAGGAGCTACGTTTGCAGAGTGGTGTAAAAAGGGGGCCTGGTCTCAGACCAGGCTCAGCAATCCAGGTGTGTTGCGCTTACTGGAGGAACCTGATGGGCTAGTTGGTCCCCATGGACCCTCAGGAATGAAGGGGACTTAATACCCCAAATTAGAACTCGCCAGGAGGTGTGTTTGCAGAGTGGTGGGGAAAAGGGGCATAGCCTTTGTCTACCTCTCAGCAATCCCACTGTGTGGGGCTTACTGGAGGTAAGAGGTAGGCTAGTTGGCCCCTAAGCCCAGCAGCGAAGAGGACTTCAATCCCCATCCATGAGCGCGCCAGGGAGCACGTTTGCAGAGTAGTGGGCAAAGGGGGAGTGGCCTATGAGAACTTAGCAATCCTGGTGTGTGGGACTTACTGGAGGTAATAGGAGGGGTAGTTGGCCCCAAGGATGTTCTTGGGGCCAACTACCCCTCGTTCCCCTAAAGTAAGTCCCACACACTGGGATTGCTAAAACGTCTTCGGAGGCCATGCCCCCCCCCCCCCTTTCTCCACTACTCTGCAAACGCGACCAAGTTAAAAAAGTGTTTGCAATGTAATAGGTTTCACATTTGCGAGAATTAGAGCTATTGGGTTGTAAATATAAACATTTTTTACAAATGTTCTTTGGAGTGGACGTCTGTTGTGTGTAGTGGAATTATGCGGTATGTTGTGCAGTGAAATCATGTGAATAGAAAGTATGTGGTATTTAGTGTATAGGAATTATGTAGAGTGGGATTATGTGTTATGGAGAGTAATTATGTGGTTGGGTAGTCTGTGTTGTGGAGTGGTAACGTCAGGTATAGTCTTCCTCGTTTCTATAGAAGCTCAACTATTAACTTAGTGAGACAAAAAAGAATTAATCACTGAGGAGCACTTCTGGACCTAATCAGAGGTATGAGCAGGGCCACTGGAATTATGCGACTGTTTGGCTGCACCGACTTTCGCGCAATTATACATTAGCTATATAATCCATCATCTGCTCCCTAATCTGCAGTATTGCAGAAACGGCTCAAACGTTACTAAAAATGTTGCGACAAGTGTTACAGCATGGTGGAAGGCCCTTGGCAAACCTAGAATGGTCACCTGTTACTTCTTGCTAAATGTGGGTGTTAAATTGGTACTAATGGTGTGCAAGCCACTCTTGCTTTGCGCCTCTTACCACTTTCTGCATTTCTGTTGCTTCTTTCTGCACATTTTTCTTTTTCTGCACATCTGTTGCCTGTTTCTGCACCTCATTTGCTTCTCCCTGCACCCCTCTTGCCTCTTTCTGCACCCTTCTTCCCGCTTTCTGAACCTCTTGCCTTTCTGCACCTTTTTTGCCTCTTTCTGCACCTCTTGCAACTTTCTGCACCCCTCTTGACTTTATGCACCCCTATTACCTGTTTCTGCACCGCTCTGGTCTCAGTCTGCATCTCGGTTCCCTCTTTCTGTATCTCTTTTGCCCGTTTTTGCAACTCTTACCTCTTTCTGCAGTTCTATTGTCTGTTGGGCTATTTCTAAATCCGTATTGTTTCTACAAATTCTCTTCAGCCTAAGCATTTCTCCATGGGGTATACTTTCTATTAAATGCCTGGAATGAAAGCTAGTGGCATGTAGCACAGAATTGCTCGCTGTCTCTTTACGGTGTACTTTGTTTCGAGTTCGTTGTCTTCAATGTAGATCTGCACATCTAAAAAGTTAAGTTTGTTCGCTCACTGTGGCTGTGAAGAAAACAAGTTACTTACCTGTAATTTTGGTTCCCCAGTATTGGTAACTTTCATAGATTCTCATGCTTTGTATCATTCCCCGTCGTCGGAATGGGAGCCTCGGTAAATAAAAAATATATCATAACCATAGAAACAAAAGAGAAAAATAGGCCTAGGCCTCATCTCATTTTGTAGTATATCACTCTGTGTAAAAGAGCCCAAACTTTTGCCAGGACCAATCAGCACAGCCTCACCCTTTGGAACCTTCCTGAGAGAGCTCAGAGCCTCAGATTTTCGTAGCCGTTGTGCAAACAGCCACTACCTCAGTAAACCGGCAGAGCTTTCCCAGGGGAGGTGGGTGGGCGCATGAGAATCTATGAAAGTTACCAATACTGGGGAACCAAAGTTACAGGTAAGTAACTTGTTTTCTTACCCCAGTATTGGAACTTTCATAGATTCTCATGCTTTGTATCAGAATAGCAAGCAGTAAATACTAAAGCACATCTTGGTAGACACTTGGTCTTACATAACCATCTCAGTTTACAGTAACAACCAGTACATGGTAATCAAGAAAAATAATCATTACTGAACCAAATGGGCTTACCAGGATGGAGGGATTGTCGGGAAAACTCACCTCTCAATGAAAAAGATTCCTGAGGACTGCTTGACCAACAGCCGCATCATCTCGTCCCACCGACTCCAGGCAGTAGTGCTTCATGAAGGTGTGTACACTGCTCCACGTCGCTGCTCTGCAAAATGTCTTTGATAGCCACTCCAGCAAAAAGAGCTACTGAAGATGCCATCACTCGTGTAGAATGAGCACGGGCCCTTCTGTCCAAAGGTTTGCCCGCAGCCTGATGACAGAATTGAATTGCACTGGAGATCCAGCGGGAAATGCCACCCTTAGCGAGAGGCAACCCCTTCCGTGGTGCACTGTAGGAAATAAATAACTGTGTAGACTTCCTGAAAGATCGTGTGCGCTCAAGATAGAATTTCAGACATCTCTGGACATCCAAAGAATGCAATGTTCGTTCCGCCTAGGTAGAAGGACGTGGAAAAAAGGAATTCAAAATCAAGGGTTCATTCAGATGAAAATCCGAAGGCACCTTCGGGATGAATTTTGGGTTGGTTCTCAAAATTAGCACGTCCTTTTTGAACTGCAGAAAAGGCTCCACTATGGACAGAGCCTGGAGTTCACTAACCCTCCTAGCCGAAGTCAACGCTAAGAGGAGGGCTAGCTTCCAAGAGAGGAACTTCAAGTCCGCCCTGTGGATCGGCTCAAAGGGAGCTTTCATGAGCTGAGCCAGTACTAGATTGAGCTGCCAGATCGGTGGAGGTGCTCGGACTGGAGGATACATCCGAAACAACCCTTCAAGGAACTGTTTTACAATCCTTGCAGACCATAGAGATGGACCCGATGTCTTCCTTCGAAAACGGGAAATGGCAGCCAAATGTACCTTGACCGAAGAGTGCGCCAAACCTGACTTAGCCAGTGACAGGATGTAAGGCAAAACCTGATGTGGCCGGGATTTATAAGGATGGAGTTTATTCCTCTGGCACCACAGACAAAATCTCTTCCATTTTGCCCTGTAAGTCTTATTAGTGCTTAAACATCCCTGCACTCCCTGGAGAGATTCAGATGACGGAATTCTCAGTGTTCAGGAGCCACGCTGTCAAGTGAAGTGACTTCGGATCTGGTTGGAGCACCTGTCCCTGATCCCGCGACAACAGAGATGGAATCAGCAGCAAGCGAATTGGGCGATCCTGGGAGAGCAGCAGGAGTTCCGTGAACCAGAACTGCCGGGCCCACGCTGGAGCAATGAGAATCATCTTGCATGGTTCCGCCCTGACCTTCCTGAGAACTCGAGGAATGAGACGAATGGGAGGAAAAGCGTAGCAAAATGCGCCGCACCAAGCAATCGAAAGGGCATTCCCCAGTGATCCTCGATGGGGAACCTTGCTTGCGTAGAACTGACATTTGGCGTTCTCCGGAGACGCAAAGAGGTCTATGGTCGGAGTACACCATCTCTCGAACACTTCCTCCAGTGTGGCCTGGTCCAATTCCCACTCGTGCGTCACTTTCCTCTGACGACTCAGAGCATCCGCCGTGATGTTGACAGATCGACTGAGCCTCTTTGGATAGAGTTCGTGATCTTGTTCCCCCTTGCATGTTGATATAGTGCATAGCTGTCGTGTTGTCTGTCCGGACCAGCACTGCACGATTCTGAAGTCTGGGAAGGAACGCCAGCAAGGCTAAGCGGAGAGCCATCAGGTCTAAGAGGTTGATGTGGTTTAGGCTTTGCGCTGGACTCCAGTGACCGCTGATTTGAAGCTCCTGGAGTACCGCTCCCCAGCCTTCTAAGGAGGCATCTGTGGTCGCCACCATAGGAGAAGGAGGGATCCTGAATGTTAACCCTACTGCGATGTTCTTCTTTATCAGCCACCACTCGCAGGCCTTGCGTATCCCTGGTGTTATCCACACCTTGTCGTTGAACGACCCTTCTGCCTGGCGCCATTGTTTGTCTAACTCCTCCTGCAGAGGACGCATATGAAGCCTGCAATGCGGTATTAAAGGTATGCAGGATGATATCGATCCGAGTAGGGACTTGTACCTGCGAACCGACACCTTTTTGCTCTGCAGCACCTGACGAGCGGAGGTGATCAGCTTGCGTTGACGCTCCTCCGAAGGACGAGCGGTGCACAGCGTCGTGTCCAGAATAGCTCCAAGGAATTTTTGGGACCTGGAAGGCATCAGCACCGACTTGATCTGTTGAGCTGAAGACCCAAGTGGGCGAACAAGTGAATGCAAGTTGATACTGCTTGAGAAGCTGCCTTGAGCGACGGAGCTTTGACAAGCCAGTCGTCTAAGTATGGAAAAACCTCCAAGGATTGCTTCCTGAGGAACGCCGCGACTGGTGCCAGCATCTTTGTGAATATCCGAGGTGCAGACCGAAGGCCAAACGTAAGCACCCTGAACTGGAAATGGCTCTTGCCTACTGTGAAGCGTAGATATTGCCTGTGAGCTGGGTGGATTTGAACGTGGAAGTACGCATCCTCTAAATCCAGGGACGCAAAAAAAAAAAGAAAATCGCCCGGATTCAGTAGGTGTAGAATATCCTGGAGAGTGACCATCCTGAAGGAGAGCTTGATGAGATAGGTGTTGAGCTCTCTTAGGTCTAGTATAGGACGCCACGTATCTTCCGTCTTCCGAACCAGGAAGAACCTGGAATAGAAACCCTTGCCTCTTTGTGAAAGAGGTACCGGTTCTATCGCCCCCCTTGATGAATAGTTGGTGGGCTTCGAGATGTAACAGACGAAGATGCTTTGAGGGACGGGCGTCCGGAGCTCTTGTTGGAGGAAAATCTTGGAATTCCAACGTATGGCCATTCTGAATATTCAAAACCCAGCGGTCCGATGTTATAAAGACCCAGCTGTCCAGACAATAGGAGATCCTGCCCCCAACCGGTGTTCTTGGAGGAGGAGGAACAGTAGTCAGAGCCAGGAGGCCGCTATTGCCTCTTGGCATGGTCTCGTCCTTGACGGTTCCGACGTCCTCTCTGGGACTGACGAGAGAAAGACGCCGATTGTCCTTGGCGGTGGTTTGAGTACTGGTTCTTATAAGACTGTCCTGACTGGGAGGAATACTGACGTTGGTTTCCTCGATAAGTAGAAAACCCTCGCCCACGTGCTCCTTTAAATGGAACATTGCGATAATTCAAGGATCCTAAGGACCTTGCCGTGTCTGTGTCCTTTATGCTCTGCAGAGCCTCATCCACATGCTTACCAAAAAGCATCTCTCCATCAAAAGGAAGGTCCAGGATCTTATTTTGGACCTCCTGACGGAACCAGGTCGCTTTAACCATCCCTGACGGCGCAAGACCGCTGACCCTGCCAAGGCCCTGAAAGCGGTAGAGGCTATGTCCATAGCACAGTCGATTATCTCCGAGGAACATCTCTCCCCTTCCATAAGGACTTGTTTGGCCTCCTCTTGATTAGAGTCTGTTAAGAGGTCCACAAACGGTTCCATGTCGCACCACATCTGGCGGTCATACCTGCCCAGAATGGCTAATGAATTTGCTGCCCGAACCAACAAACTGGCCATGGTGGAAAATCTCTTCCCCACATGGTCTAACCACCTGCCATCCTTATCCGGAGGTGTAGTCAAAGGCAAAGGGTTCTTGGACTTGCTCTGTGCAGCTTGAGATATCACAGAGTCCGGCTTTGGTTGACCAAGGAAACATGCAGGACTGCCCTCAGGGGCCTTGTATTTCTTCTCCAGCCGGGGAAGAACCGGGATGACCGTTGCCGGGTTCTGCATAACCTTGATCCCCTCATTCCATACATGTTCGATGATAGGAATCAATCTGACGGACTTTCTGTACTGCGCTTTGAAATCATACAGGAAACAGTCCGACTGTTCTACTGAGAGAGGCAGCCCAAATCTCGTGGATGCACGCTCCATTAGATTATGGAACCCTCCAATATCTGCTGGCGGCGACACGTTTGTGTCCCGCCCTGCCTCATCCGGATCTTGCATTCCCGTATCATCCAGATCCACATCCGGATCCCCTGGATCAGTAAGCGGGACCACGTGCCCCTCATCGTCACCATCCGTATCCAAATCCTGTGCATCCTCCTCAGCAGGCTCCGTAAATGAAGTTAGAGGAACCACTACTGGTACTACCACTGGCGAAGTACGTGGGACATTCTCCGGAGGGGAGGGGGGGGGGGGGGGGGGGGGGGGGGGGGACTCATCCACTAGCGGCCCTCGCGGGACCCCAGAAGTAGATGGACGCAGTGGTTGAACTTCAGGGCGTGACGGAAATCGCGCTCTGTAATCCTGCAGCATCAAATGCAAGTCCGTAACCAGAGCAACTGGTAGAGCTACCAAATCCTGTCGCACAGTCTGAGGACGAAATTCTTGCTGAACATATTGTTGTTCCTCTTGGTCAGCTTGCTCATAGTACTCCTCCGTATCAGTGTCCTGCTGCTTTACGTGCAGTTCCGAGGGACTGTAGGCGTCACCAAACTGCTCATCCACCTCCTCATCTTCCGAATCATCCAGCAGCATGGATGGTGGTAAAGGCGTCACTTGTCTAGGAGATGTCATCTCCGGTGTAATTTTCAACTTCTGTATCGTAAATGCAGAAATTTTACTCGTCGACGATGGTCCCGTCGTCGGAGCCGTCGTCGAAGGGACCACTAGCGTTGACGAAAGAGACGACGAACCAGTCGACGGCACGGTAATCTTTGTCGACGGAGTAATCGTCGTCGGCAATACGGCCGTCGACGATGTCTGAATCGTCGTCGACGGTAGGGCCGTCGACAAAGACTTCTTCGTCGACGGAACACTCGTCGACGGAGCTTTCTTCGTCGACAGGACAACAGTCGACGAGGTAGTCGTCAGCAGCATTGACGTCGTCGTCATCGTCGTGGTCTTCGTCGTCGAAATCGCCGTCGACAGGATCTTCATGGAAACTGTCGTCGACGAGAATGACGCTGTCGTCGACGAAACAGGAGTAGATATCATCGACGGTCCCGTCGACGAACTCAAAGAAACTGTCTTTGGAGCGGTAATCGTCGTCGACGTACCTGCTTGAATCATAGTCGACGGACGCTGCTACTTCACAGAAACCATCTGTGAAGTCCCTGCAGAGTGTTTCCTCGCAGATTTATCCTTTTGGGACGGAGGAGAAGATATTGAAACCTCCTTTTTATCCCTAGAGGCTGTGTCCACACCAGCAGCCTGTCCCTGCCTCTCCTTTACACTTTCGTGAGGAGATTTCTTGGGACCAACCTCCTCAGACCTTTCAGAGATCCCATGAGGGGCTTTGACAGGGGGCTCTTCAGAGATGGAGGGAGATGACCTACCCCTCTTCCTTGATCTTCTGGAGGAAGTGCCAGAAATTGAATCTTCCTCATCTGACGAGACAACCTCCTTTCTGGTCTTTAGTTTCTGCAACCATGTCAGCAGACGACCCTCTCTGTCTCGCAAAGTCTTGGTTGAAAGAGTGCGACAAATCTTGCAGTCTGTGGCCTTGTGCTCCGGGTATAAGCAGTAAATACAACTGTCATGCTTATCTTCCACGAAAAGCCTCTTCTTTCCACAAGAAGCACATGGCCTGAATAAGGCTTTCTTCTCCTTCTCAGACATACTGTTACTCAAAATGTCAAAAGTAACTTCTGAAAGAACAATGAGAAACAACTGAGCAGAGCTCAGTGGAGACTCCCTAGCACAACGTGCGGTAGAAAAATCTGAGGCTCTGAGCTCTCTCAGGAAGGTTCCAAAGGGTGAGGCTGTGCGGATTGGTCCTGGCAAAAGTTTGGGCTCTTTTACACAAAGAGGGTGATATACTACAAAATGAGATCAGACCTAGGCCTATTTTTCTCTTTTGTTTCTATGGTTATGATATATTTTTTATTTACCGAGGCTCCCATTCCGACGACAGGGAAGGATACAAAGCATGAGAATCTATGAAAGTTCCAATACTGGGGTAAATTCAAATTGATTTAATTATTATTAATGGTTGACATATTCAAATGCACTTGCCTTGGTGCCTTTCCACACCACAAATAAGTAGTCTATAAAACGTAGCCAAATCATTACATTATACTTAATTATTGTCCCATGAGTTCCCATTAGAACCAGCTCCTCCCACCAGCCCATATGTAAACAAGCATAGCGGGGGGAGAAGCTGGCTCCCATGGCAACACCACGTATTTGTTGATAAATAAGATTTTGAAACATAAACAAGTTGTTATTCAGACAAAAAGTCACCATACTGGTTAACATTTTGCCGTGCTGTAGTAACCAGATCGGTCAGTTCTCACGATAAAATTCTAGTGCCCTTATCCCACCCTTTGATTAATGCTTGTATAAAGCGACATCCCGTCTAATGTCATAAGTAGGTAGTCTTTTTGCCAGGAAAAAATCTTTCAATCTCCTAAGGAAGTCACTTGTATCTTTAATATATGATGGTAATTTTTGCACATGTTCTTGTAGGAAAAAGTCAACATACTGCGATGTATTCTCAAGCAGACTGTATTGTGCAGATATTATAGATCTTCACGGAGGTTTCATTGCACCTTTGTGCATTTTTGCTATAAAATATACCACTGGCAATGTTTGATTCTCTTTTTTGAGGAATTTATTTTCATCCATGTTGATAAGGCCTGCACTTTTCATGCTAGTAATTTTGCGTAGAATTCATTGGATGTTGCACGGAGTGTTAAGACATTGCTTTTTTATTTGTGCAATTCCTATCACTCAGTTGTGACAAGGCCTCCTGCATGTAGACTTCCTAGGGCCAGATGACAATATTGCCACCTTTATCCGAATTACAATTTGGTTGTTATTTGTAGCTTAATCATCAATTGTTGGTATTGGTGATTTTGTTTTAGTCTTGGCTTCGTTTTGTGCACTTGATACTTTAGGTTTTTTATTTGTGTTATCTGTTATTTAAAAATATCAATAGAATCTCACGGTGCAATGGGATTGAATGTAGATTTTGGCTTGAATGGTATCAATGCTTTAGATTTGATCATGGTTGTGGAGTCGGTGAGTACGCTGGTAATTGCTGTTGGTCTGCTATGGTCTCCTTGGGAGCTCCGAATGTCATTCTCCTCCTGGAGTTCCTGGAAATCCCCAAGTAGTGGCATATCAGATATAGTTAGAGTTATTATTGGTGAGTGTACAATGACCCAACTATTTATCCATTGGGCTGTCAGTTATACGCAAAAGATGGTATTTCTTCTACTTTAATTTGGGGACAAATTTGAAAATATCCATTCTAGTGTGAGCATAATTAAAGTTGCTTTCAGGGCAGTATGAGAGCCCTAGTGATAATTGCTAATTAGTGCCAGCCCATATCACAAACTCAGAAAACAGGATTATTATTTTTCACCAAATCGGGGTCGGAAAAATAATCAATAGAAGCACCAGTACGGACTTCATAATTGAGGAGTTCAGTATGACTTACATAAGCAATTGGACCCCGCAATATCACCCAGAAAACGGGAGGAGACTGTATTAAGTGACAGAAATATGAGACAGATTGGAAATAATGTATAAAATTGTTAAATGTTGCCTTGAAATGCTGCAACAAACATTTGTGCATGCTTACAGAATGTGATTAACAAAGTTAAATTGTAAACCTGAACTACCAGTATCACAATGCTTCATAACGGGCAACAGTGGATACGGAGAATATAAAGTGGAAATAAACAAGGGACTTTGTAAACTACCGTGACCAAGAACGTGAAGTTTGAAACTTGTAGGAGGAGAGCTTTTGTCCAAATTAAGAGCTGAAATTTACCGAGGTGTGTGCCGTGTATTCATCAATTGTTGAAACATTGTCTGTGAGAATTAGTCCTTTTCTCGCCAAGAGTACAAGCTACAACGTGTTTCCCCCCCAACCCCACCAAATCAAGGACTAAAAACTGTTGAATGGAGATATATATAAAGAAAAAACCACAGAGCCCAACTTAGTCTTATTCCCATGCAGACATTTAGCCATCTGAAAGCGCAGCAGCATTTAAACACTCAGTACTGCCTACGCATTTCGGCATCACTGCCTTTTTCACAGGTGAGTGTTAATTCAAAGTCTCAATGGTCACGTGGCCCTTTACACGACTACAGGCCCCAGAATGCACCATCTTTGTTGCAGCATGGCTTGGCACAAGTTCCATTTATGTTTAATAGCGTGATTAAAACTGCCAATGTCCCATTCAGTTTCTGACTTTATAGTGCACACTAATTATTAGGCAAAGTGCATTTTTCGCTGCCACGCTCCAAATACATACTCGAGTTGCGCATTTTCCAAAGGGAGGGTGCTACCTCTCTCATCTCCCTTTCTTTTCTGCCTTAACACCAAATTGCCATGGAAATACTGAGGCTGGTGTAGATGGAAAGCCCAACTTAGTCTTATTCCCACATAGACATTCATTCGTCTGAAAGCGCAGCAGCATTTAAACACTCGGTACTTCCTATGCAGTGATGCCGAAACGCGAGGAAACAGAGGAGCAGAAAGTCCTTGTTGAAAAGTCATCCTGTGCCCCCAGCTTGACCTCCCCTGTATGGCCCTAGTACATAATAGGGCAGGGGGATTAAAACTACCTCTAACTAAGAGGTGCCGAAGGAGGCAAGAGAGTGCAGAAAGAACCAACACAGGTGCTGAAAGAGGCAAGGGAGGTGCAGAAAGAAGGAAGAGTAGTGCACAAAGAGGCAGGAGGGGTGCACAAAGAGGCAGGAGGGGTGCACAAAGAGCAAACAGGTGCAGAAAGAGAAGAGGGATGGAGAGAGACAAGAGGGTTGCAGAAAAATGTAGGATGGGTGCACAAAGAGGCAAGAGAGGTAGAGGAAAAGGCAGGAGGGGTGCAGAAAGAAGGGAGAAGTGCAGAAAAAGCCAAGAAAAGTGCAGAAAGAGGCAAAAAATACATTAGGGGACAACAGGAGTGCAGAGAGAAGCAAGACAGGTGCAGAAAGAAGCAAGGAAAGTGCAGAATGAAGCAACAGGGTGCAGAAAGAGGCACGAGAAGTGTAGAAACAGGAAAGAGAAGTGCACAAAGGCAAGATAATTGCTGAAAGAAGCAACAGGGGTGCTAGAAAAGTGCAGAGAGAGGCAAGTGAGATGCAAAAACAGGCAGGAAAGGTACAGAAAGAGGGAAAAAAGTGCATAGACAACAGGGGTGCAGAAAGAAGCACAGGGGGTGCAGAAAGAGGCAACAGACGTGCAGAAAGAGAGAAGAGAGGTTGAGAAAGTACATGAGATTCGCAGAATGAGGTCAAGAGAAGTGCAGAAAAAGAAAAACGTGCAGCAAGAAAGAAATGCAGAAAGAGGCAAGAGAAGCGCAAAGGGAAGCATTAGTACCAATGTAACACCCACATTTAGCAATAAGTAACACGTGACCATTCTAGGTTTGCAAAGGGCCTTCCACCAAGCTTTAATACTGGTCACTACATTTTTGGTAACGTTTGACACGATTCAGCAAGAAACAAGGCTTTTTTTGTTAAAATCTGCAGCTCAGGGTGCAGATGATGAATTATGTGTCGAATGCAGAAAATGTATAACTGTGCGAAAGTCATTGCAGCCAAAAAGTCACATAATTCCAGTGACCTCTGACTAGGTCCACAAGCCCTCCTCAGTGATGCATTCTTTTTTTGTCTCACTGAGTTCATAGTTGAGCTTCTATGGAAACGAGGAAGACTACCATACCACATAATTAATCTCCATAACACATAATCCCACTCCACATAATTCCTATACACTAAATACCACATACTTTCGATCCACATAATTTCACTGCACAATATACCACATAATTCCACTATACACAACGTACATCCACTCCAAAAACATTAGTAAAAAACCTTTTGCATTTACAACGCCAATAGCTCTAATTCTCGCAGATGCGAAACCTATTACATTGCAAACACTTCTTTAACTAGTAGTCGCGTTTGCAGAGTGGTGGAGAAAGGGTGCTACCAGTTCTCAGGAATTCCAGTGCGAAGGGCTTAAAGGAGGTATCAGTAGGGCTTCTTGGTCCCCAAAGTCCCGGAGGAGTAAATTGTACTTCATACCCCATCTCGTAGTCTGCTAGGAGAGTTTGCAGAATGGTAGAGAAAGGGGGGCACGGCCTCCGAAAAAGTTTTGCTGGCGGGACCTACTGGAGGTAACAAGAGGGGTAGTTAGCCCCCAAGGACATCCTTGGGGGCCAACTACCCCTCCTATTACCTCCAGTAAGTCCCACACATCAGCATTGCTAAGTTCGAAGAGCAAGACACGCCCCCTTTGCCCACCACTCTAAAAACGCTCTCCCTGGCGCGTTCTTGGATGGGGATTGAAGTCCCCTTCGCTGCTGGGGGTCCTTTAGGGTCCAACTAGCCTACCTCTTACCTCCAGTAAGCCCCACGAAGTGGGATTGCTGAGAGGTAGACAAAGGCCACGCCCCCTTTCTCCACGAGTCTGCAGACGCATCCACGTGGCACGTTAGTTGTGGAATTAATTACCCTTGAATACTGAGGGTCCCTGGGGGTCAAATAGCCCACCAGGTACAGCCAATATGCTTCCCAGAGTTGGATTGCAGAGAGGTGGTCCGAGGCCACGCCCCCTTTTTACACCACTCTGCCAACGCGCCTTTTGGCGCACTGCTGCTCGTGCAGAGTGGGCTGGATTCACGGTTCCTGGCTGGCACCAGGGGTGTTGCGGTTTGAGCAGAGCCACTGCTCGCGGGAGTCCCAGTCTCTAAGAGGGTCAAGGCAGGCAGGTCCTCCGGGGTTCTTGAGGTTGCTGTCCGCAGGAGAAGCCGGTATTTAGCAGGAGCAGGTTCAAGGATCAACAGGCCTGTAGGGCTGGGGCCAAGTCAGTTGGTGTTGTCCTCTTGTTAGCAGCTGTACGGCAGGTCGTCTTCTTGGTCTCCTCTTGTTTCTAAATCGGTATCTGAGGAAGGAGGGTTCAGGGTGCCCCTAAATACTAAATTTAGGGGAGTTACAGGTAGGGGAAGGGCAGGGACCTATAGGTCCCTGTCCTGGGGTGAGAACACCCCCTATCCTACTCCTCTCCTGTGGGAGGGGGGCATGTGCCTATCTGATTGGGCAGGGCTCCCCATCCTCAAGCTGGCCAGGGCCTGGAGTTATGCTTCACCTCGCCTCTCCCACCTGAGGGGTGGAGTTGGTACATGCTGGCACACCTTTCCTCACGTAGGGTTTCCCACCAGTCTCCCGCCAGAGTGGGGGTCAGAACTGGTGGGGGCCAGTTGCTAAGTACAGCAAGTGGTCTGGAGAAGCTCACAAAGGCAGTATGCCTTTGAAGCTACCCCCTGCCCATCCTGGGGGAGGAGACCTAGCACCTCGCCCAGGCTGTGCATTGTTGCAGGCCTAGGAGAGCAGGGGGCTCTCCACCCAGGGGTCCAGCAACATGTCTGCTGTGTGGCAGCCTAGACAGCCTCCTAGACCAGACGTGGATTGTAGGTTAGGTTTCAGGGGGCATCTCCAAGATGCCCTCTGTAGTGCATTTTACATTAAATCCCACACTGGCATCAGTGTGGGTTTAATGTGCTGAGAAGTTTTATATCAAACTTGTCAGTCTTCAGTGTAGCCATTATGGTGCTGTGGAGTTCGTAATGACAATCTCCCAGCACCATATACTCTTAATGGCATCACTGCACTTAATACCCAGGAATGGCCATGGGTACTGTAGGGGCATGGGGCTCATGCACCTGTGCCCACACCACTGGCATAGAGCATCCAGTTAGAGGTTGACTGATGTATGCCAGGGCAGTGGGTTTGTGGGCATGGCACACAGGACAGTCTGCAAAGGCAGTGTGTGGGTGTCAGGGTGCAGGGCCCCCAAGGGTGGCACAAAAAGTGCTGCAGCCCTTAGGGGTCTTCTCTGGTCACAATGCCCTGGGTACCTAGGGTACCATTTACCAGGGGCTGACATGTGGCTAGAGATGCCAATTGGGTTTCTGCTTCAATACAGTTTTAGGGAAGGAACACAGGCAATGGGCACCTAATTGGCAGGAGCACTGGGCACACTCAGTCAAAGCACATCAGCAATTCAGCAAAACGTGGGGGCATACCATGCAAGAAAGATGGCACTTTCTCACAGATGGGGCCTGAGGTGACGTGTGCAAACACGCCCTGCGGCAGGTTTTAAGATGGGGAAATAATTCCCCTTCAATCCTGAAGGACCCTGGGGGCCAACTAGTCCACCAGGTGCTTCCAGTAAGCGCCACTGCGCGGCGTTGCACAGAGGTGGTCCAGGCCATGCCCTTTTTTTTTTACACCTCTCTGCAGTGCGCTTACTGGAGGTACCTAGTGAGCTACTTGGACCCTAGGGACCCTCAGGATTCAAGGGGACTTAATCTCCCAAATTAAAATGCCCACTGGGCGCGTTTACACAGTGGTGAAGGGAGGGGATGGGGCTTGAGGTGACGTGTGCAAACATGCCCTGTGGCGCATTTTCAGAAGTAGTTTTAATCCCCCTGCACTATTATGTACTAGGGGCTTACGGAGGAGGTCATTCCAATCATAGGGATAACCCAACGCATAGTGTTCCCTAGTGTATGTAGGTGTTTTAACTGTATTCTAAGTGTCTTTTAGCAAAGCACTGGCTCTAGGACTGGTTAGTCAGTCAGTTACCACCAGTACCCATCAGAAACATTTGTAAAAGCTGCACAAAAACCCAACCACTTATAAATTCACCCAGGTACTCTCCTTGCAGTACTCTAATCATTCAGTCACTACTCAAGTACTCATGCAGTTAGCCAGGCCTTAGCACATGGACTGCTTTAAACCCCTATCCACTATGCATGCAGTCCCCTAACTAACCATCACACTTATAGTTCTGCACTTCTATATTGAACAAAAAAAATTAAAATATTTCAGTTTCAATATTTAAAAAAAAAAATGTTTATTTCCATTTATATAAATAATATATAATGCAATTTAAAAAATAAAATATGTAAAAATAAACAGTTAAACTAGAAAATCTGTAACAAAAAAAATACATAAAACTATTGCATTTAAAAAAAAAACTACGAAATTCACTGGAAAAAAAAAAAATAGGTTTCAGACATGTTATAGTTAGGAATTAGCATTTAAAAAACCTAAGAAATTCACTGAAAAAACCATAGGTTTCAGGGCTGTTATAGTTAGCTGGACATTTCACTCGTACAAAACCATTGAAATTCCTCTGTTATAGTTAGTTGTACTCACTAACTCGCGCGCCCGCAATCCACTGCTGATGATGTCACGTATTCCATCATTCATGACATGGTCAGTGACATCACTGATGACATCTCAAATGACATCATCCACGTGACAATAAGATACACCTCATCATACACTAGTATAACCTTTCATCACTCACTGTAAAATACAGAGTACCATATTTGAATCCATTGACACACCAATAAAAGTTTCTAAAAACCCACTTAGTGATTCCTTATCTACACACACATCTAATCACTTACCTATAGAGTCACTCATACATGCTGTCAATGATCAATAGAACACTATCAAATGTACTTATACACCTATATCGACATTACACACCAGCACACATCCTATTCACTTATGCAGTCATTCCACTCATTTATGCAAACAACGAATCCTACTTACATTTACTCAGCTACACATATATACAAACACCACTTCATTTATTCATATAGATAGTAACTCATACTTAGTGTGCTATAAAATCCCTATTACAGGTATACAGTTATCCATACAGTCACTCAGAGACTTATGTATACTTATTTATATACAACTGTCACATACACTGCCTTTTATTTTTCTAGTTTGTTGGACATGTACCATTGAGAGATATATTTACTCATCACCACACCCATAAAGATATTCACTCACCCAAACAACGGTTATAACATCTAGTTTTAACCTCATATACCTATAGTGGGAAGTTGGCCTGGTATATGCTGTTCACTAGTTAAAGTGGACACCTTGCACCAGTACAATTCGACTCTTATGGTAGATAGGTTTAAGACAACATTTAAAGAAAATTATCCTAGTGGTAACTGTGGAGAGCAGCCTTCAGGCTAAGTCTTGAAGGAATGTAATGCAGCTTGTTTTACCTTATAATCTCTTGAAAAACTAAATGAAAGGACACCACACAGATATACATATATAAAACATATTTAATTTTCAGAAAAACACACATTCACTAGATGATGTCATCAGTGATGTCATTTGAGATGTCATCAGTGATGTCATGAGTGATGTCACTGACCATGTCATGAGTGATGTAATATGTGACGTCATCAGCAGTGGATTGCGGGTGCGCGAGTTATAGTTAGCTGAACTAACTATAACGGGGGAATTTCATTGGTTTTTTACGAGTGAAATGTCCAACTATAACATGTGTGAAACCTATGGTTTTTTCAGTGAATTTGCAAGGTTTTTTAAATGCTAATTCCTAACTATAACGTTTTTGAAACCTTTGGTTTTTTCAGTGAATTTGTACGGTTTTTTATATTCTAATTTTTGTATTTTTAATTAAAGATATTTTTTTTTAATAAAAATAAAATTACTATATATTCATTTATATATTATCTGTATCTTTTTTTTAATTTATTTTTTAAAAAAATTCAATTAGGATAATTTTTTTTTTTTTTTCAATTTTCTAAATTATTTTTTGTCCACTTCTTTTTTTTTTTATATAAATTCTTAGGGTGCGCGCTCTGAGCGCGCTCCTAGTACTATTTCGTAAGTTTTTTATGAATGCCGGCGTACGTTATTTACGTACGCAAATATACTTCATGGTGCGCGCTGGGAGCGCGCACCCAGTACGTATGCGTACGTACGTACGCATGCGTGTGTGCGTCCTACGCGCTCGACGCGGTTTACTTCCGCATACGCTAAAATTACGCGCAATAACGGTCGCGTATACGCGTGCTCAACGTATGCGCGCTAGGTACGCGCATATGACGTATGCACCTGCGCGCTTACGCGTTCGTGCATACGTCATCACGGGGTGCGCGCTCGGAGCTTGCGCAGTGCGCGCACCTCGGGTTTATACATAATAAAACAATATTTCTTATTGGTTATCATTACTTTCAGTTTCTAATTGTTTCAATGCCACACCCAATCCCCTCATGGCAAGTCATGTGATCAAGAATCATCACTTTTGATTGGTTTGAAGTACTTTCTGGTCCAGATTCTTCCCAAACCACACCTACTCCCCTCATTATTAGTTCTGATTCCTTTGGAGAAGGAGCTATTCTGTTGTTGAGAGACAATGGCTGAACAGCAACCTACTTCAGACAGTGACCAGGACACTCTTGAGAGGCAGAGGAACAGGAAGCAGAAAGACAGCTTTATATGGCAGTTTTTCTCTTTTCCAGAAGGTCAGAAAAAGGTAAATGCACCGAAAGTTACATGTGTACTTTGTAAAAAAGTCTTATCTCGTGGGAATCCTAACAAGAAATATTCTTTTAGCATTCACACTATGTTGAGACATGTTTACAAAATGCATCCAGTAACTTTTCGTCGAGCTTCTGGAGAAAACCCTCCACCTGCTCAGCCGACGACATCAGCAGCAGCTCAGCCGAGCACATCTTCGGCAGCTCAGGGGAGCACTTCAGCTGCGATGGTGCCTTCACCTGTTTCTACACCTCTTGTTGGTCCACCTTGTTTGGCGAGGTTGTCTACACGGTGCACTGATTGCGGTTCTCTTATTTCTGTGGGGGAGACCAGTCTTGATCTCCTTCAGAGAAAATTTGATGCGCATCCGTGCACTAGGCCATAGATGTTTTTTCTTTTTTTGCGTTTTTCTCTTCCTGTTTCCCTCCATTAACTCAAGGGCTCTTTTAAGAGCCACTTATAAACTAAACAAATTTTTTTTGAGATATTTTTTTTGAAATTTTTTTGAGGTGCGCGCACCCTGCGCGCACCCAAGGTTTTTTAAAAATTAAAAAAAAAAAAAAAAAAAAAAACATTAATATACAAAAAGAGGTGAAGAAATGGAAGCACACAGAGTCATGCCATCATTTTAAGCACATAACACAGGCTGCCCCTTTCATGGGCTGCATTTCTTTCAGATCAACAACTTCACAAATTAAATCTCTACTAATGCAACTGTGAAATCACCAGAGCAAAACGCAATAAATCTCTGCCTGTAATTCCTATTTGCACACAGTCATGTTTTCACATTAGTCACAAAACGAAATTTCTTTGCCAATTTGAAAGCACACTTACTGCTCTTTTTTTTTGACAAGTAATAATCACTTTTACAGACTGACACATTATGAATCCACTTTTCAGATTTTTTAAAAAGCCCATGTCCAGACTGCTTTTTCAGACCACCACCATGTGTATCCTGGGTGACTGCCTACACTCCAGCAAGGGCAACCAGCCTTAGTGATGCTGAATGTATTTGCATTACAGACTGAAACCTCAAACCCCACTCGCTTGTAAATACTGTGCATGATTAAACATGGAAAGGAGCTGGGTGTGTGCTAAGAGTCTGCTTCTGCACCAAAAAAATCGCTCCCCCTTTTTCCTACTAATGCAAATATAAAATTACCAGAGTTGTACACAATAAATCTCTGCCTATATTTCCCAACATGTGTAACCTGGGTGACTGCCTACATTCCACCAAGGGCAACCAGCCTTAGTGATGCTGAATGTATTTGCATTACTGAGTCCAACCTCAAACCCTTAAACTATTCTTTTTTTATACCAATACACCTTAATTTATCGTGAAAACATAGTCCATATTATTTTACATGTTCCTCACATTTAAATTTCTCCCAAAACAGAAAATAATAAACACAACTTCAACAAAAAGAATTACATTTATATTATTCATTTCTTAATTTACCATATACATCTCCTCTCAAACTCTAACCTCACCTTTAAAATTAGTTAGTTGTGAAAGAAATGTGGCACTCAAACAGCAGATTATCAGAGCCAGGATCTCTGTTCTCTACACCTCTCTCCTCTCAGCAGAACCAGATAATGGCAAAGTTTCCCTCTATTTTTCCACACATATACATGTAAGTTTCAAATCTCAGTGCGTCCCCCTTTTTTTCAAATGTAATCACACATTTCTATTGGTTTAAAACCAACCCTTTTCCAAAAGTACCCTTCCCCCAACTTGACTTCTGCCTAGTACCCTTCCCCCAACTTGACTTCTGCCTGCTACCATAGCAACAGCTCATGGAACACTGCTGTGTGGAGTTAGGTCAGAAGTTCGCCAAACAATGTTTCAATTCCACAGAGCAAGAGTGCTTGACTTTTCAAACCTTACAGCAAATCCATAGTACTGTTCTTTGGTAACACATTTTTCTGTACCAATACAAAACATGCTTCTATAAATTTACACATACAGCCTAGTTTTTAGTGTAGAATGGTATGAAACAGCCAATCAGTTCTTTTTTTTTATAAAAAAATATGTATGCCTCCATTTCCAAACTGTCTTTCATTTCTTTTTCCCATTCTACTGAATTACACCTCCCGAGTGCATCCAGATCTCCTTTGAAGATGTTCACAGTGTGGATTGTAGGACACAGCTATGTCTTCTGGAGTGAAAAATTTGCAGTAAAAAGAGGTATGGTGAGAGACCTTGCTTTGCCAAATGTAGACATCAAATGGATTGGTCAGAGAGGGTTAAAGTGGCACCAATTAATGCCTTTGGTGAAAACCTTTCTACATCTCCCACAGCCTAACCTTATTATTGTGCACTGTGGTGGTAATGATCTAGGCACTTTAACTGGGGTAGGTCTGGAAATGCTTATTAAGGACACCTTTGTGCAATTGATGTCGCTTTTTCCACAAACTGCCTTTGTATATTCTAATATATGCCAAAGGCAAAAGTGGAACTGGTCCAACCAATTTTGTCCGCAGATTGACAAAGCAAGGAAGCACGTCAACAAATCTATTTCTGCTTTCCTCCGTGACTATGGTATGGGTTCTATATATTGCGTTACAACATGCAAGACATTTATAGAGGAGATGGTGTACACTTCACTGATGAAGGCAACAGAGTCTTCCTCTTGAACCTTAGACTCTGCATCGGTACTTACTTGTAGGTACCAAAAAACAAACAATAAACACAAGGGCTCTTTTTAGAGCCACCTTATATCTAAACACTTAAATGCGATTTTTTTTTAATTTGTTTAATAAAGTTTTTTTCCGGGTGCGCGCTGGGTGCGCGCACTCGGCGATATTTTTTAACAAAATATAAATCTTTTTTTTTGCCCTACAAGGTCCTACTGTCATTTCCCGACATCTTTCACCGTTCACCCTGTGACTTATGGGTCATGTAGTCATTACTTCACCAGTCAGTTATTTACAAATTGCCCATGTTCTCGGTAACGTATTTTCACGTTTGACAGTTTAATTTACCAACATCTTTGTCCAAGTCTTGCAATCTTTTGCTCCGGTGGGATGTATTTAAAGTCTTTTGCGTTGCGCCATTTGTGTACATTTTAGCCCTCCAGTGGGCATACTCCTTATATTTATCCTTGAATTAATTTTCTTGTCAGCCCTCTGGTGGGCTAGTACATTGTAGTCCGTTTGAGTCGCGATTGCAGTCTGGACATAATTCTGTATTTGCTCAAGAACATTCAATTATTCAAAGATGTATATACAGTTCTTCTGACTGATTTAACCCGAATGGCATCATGGATCTCAAGTTCAAAATATGTCTGGATTCTTTCTGGCGTAGGATTTTCTCCCTATTTCCACCACGCACATTTAAAGGCACTGATTCGATGCCATAAAATTTCAAGAGTTTCCAATTGGCATTATGATGGATTTCCATGTGCCTTGCTACTGCATTGTTTTTGTCTTTATTCTTTGTAGCTCGTACATGTTCCAAAATTCGCTTCTTGAGCTCACAGATGGTTGAGCCCACATATTTGAGTGGGCAAGGACATTCTATGACATACACTGTGTATTGACTTTTGCACGTTATCAGATTTTTGATTTGCCACGTTTTTTTATTGGCCATTGTGACTTCCATTGTGGGTTTGGCGATCTCACAAACTTTGCAATTGTGACACTTTACAAAGCCAGTTGTATGTAGCCATGATTCTTTCAACTTCTTTGTTTTGTAGAAGCTATGTACTAAGCGATCTTTTAGATTCTTTGCTCTTCTGTAAATAATAGCACTTTCATAGCCTCACCCAATACTTACTTTATCTGTGGTAGCCACAGATATTATCACCTGCCTGTTGGATGGTCAGGCGTATGCTATGTATCTTTTCTATTGCCCCCTGTGTTTCTGGCACCTGCATCCTACCACCGAGACTTTAAGTTATTTACTGATATCTCTAAAAACAGATATAAAAAGGACAATAAGTGTTGACGAAGTAGACCAAACAGATACCACTCTACAACAGTATGTTGATTTTAACCTGGGTTTGTTCTTCTTTGTGGGAGCTGCATTAAACAGTAGGAAAATTAGACGATTGACTAGAGTTGTGGAAGCGGTTACCAATCAGACAGCCTTGGCGCTTGGAAATATTACAGAGGAGCTGCAAATTGCAAGGATTGTAGCTCTCCAGAATCGAATGGTTCTAGATGTTGTTCTGGCTGATCGAGGTGGTGCATGTCACATCATCGGTAGCAGTTGTTGTGTATTTATACTGGATCACTCACCTTCAGTGTATGACGCAATTTCAAAACTGCATAAGATCGCTGCAGAAATTCATCCAGAGACTGGTACTTTGACTCTAGCTGGATGGTTCTGGACTCTCGTTTCTGCTTGGGGCTGGAAGCTACGAGCTATCTTGTGTATAATTATTACTGTTTTATTTACATGCTGCGTATGTATTCAATGTGGTCCAATGCTTTGCTCCATTTGCATTTCTGCTTGTATACCTGTTAAAAGGAATATTGAAGAGATCAAGGCCCAACAAATGTTGAATAAAGAAGTGGCCGAAATAATGTTAATAGATATAAGAGATGCATATTTAGATTATCTTAGAGGAACAGATGTCTTCAGCTAATGCTAAAAGGGTCGTCTGTTGTAAATTGGCAGAGATTGGATTAGCATTAGCGGAATCCATCTGGTATTTAGAGGCTATCTTGTCCATGTTGTAGAATCCATTTTGTATTTCTGGCAGCCATTTTGTTTGCCATGTGCTCACCATGTGCTTTGTCCTCCCTTAGTGTTGACTGCTCTTGTAATCTGCCTAGCAACAAACTATATTTAGTATCTCCTACTTCCGCACATGCCCAGTTAAATTTGCAGCTGCTAGTAGCATGTAACTGTCAGGATATGTTTACCAGTGTTAGCAAACTGTCAACTCCTCCCACTTGTCGACTCTGCAGTTTCTGTATGACCATATATGTGCATAACTCCTCTCAAGTATACTTGTACTGTCTTCTTTTAGCCCCTGTGTGGGTATAAAAGGACCGTGGCCCTGCTGTTCAGTGTGCTACTTCATTCAATACCGAAGGGTGCTGTTTGAATGTAGTTCCACCTCATGAGGTTTATTAAACTCTGTATTTTCTATTTCAGTTTCTGTGCCAACTGCTTTCCAATAGTCTGAGGACTCTGTGCAGAGAAGGGCGAACCCCTTGCACTGGTAGGCCTAGCTGAGGCCTATTTTCTACACGCTTACTGGAAGCACTTGGTGGGCTAGTTAGCCCCCAGGGGCCCTCAGTATTGAAGGAAAATTATATCCCCAATTTAAAACGTGCCATAGTGCGTGTTTGCACACGTCACCTCAGGCCCTGTCCCCTCCCTTCACCACTGTGTAAACGCGCCCTGTGGCTGTTCTAAGTTGAGAGATTAAGTCCCCTTGAATCCTAAGGGTCCCTAGGGTCAAACTAGACCACTAGGTACCTCCAGTAAGCGCCACAGAGCTGCGTTGCAGAGAGGTGTAAAAAGGGGCTTGGCCTCAGAAAACCTGTCAGCAGCGCAGCTCCCTGGCGCATACTGGAGATGCCAGTCTTTTATTTATTTCAATTTTATAAGAAGGGGGGCTGTGTGGTTCCCCTTCTTATTCTAATTTATTGGCCCTGATGACCCCATCCCCCAGGGCCTGTCTCCTAATTATATTTTTTTTACCCCAATCCCCAGGGCCGGTCACTGTTTATTATTTTAAAAAAATATATATTTATAGACACACCTAGGACATGCTGGACAAACCGTACGTACCTATCACCATGACGATTTGAGTGATACTCATTAAAAGGCGACTATGCATACAATGAATCCACGTGGAATGTATTTACACCACTAGTGAAGCTGACATGTCTGATGCCCTACCGTGCCTAATCCCGGTAGACACCCATGGGTAGCTATTGACGGGCACATTTAATACACATGCACACCAAGCCATTCAAAGGGGATTCGTCAAAAATGTAACCAAAACTATGTAAGAAACCCCCCTCACGGTTAATAAAACACACATCCACTGCCGGATGTGTAATACTTTTTATTTTACTCTCTGGAAAGGGGATGAACATCACTTGAGAGTCACAGCGCGCTCCTGGCAGAGCCCAATGCTGTGTTACACCCACCATTGCCTGCCGAGTGCCACACACCTCTGTGTTGTATTCCACCAGCTAGTGCATATGCTACGACACTCTCTAGCCCATGTGCACTGTAACACCACCCCGTGAATATGTCATGCCACACTTGTCTTCGCACGGGTTATATTGCCCCATCTAACGTGCCTTCCTCGATGCCTATGTCATAACGCACAGTGCTATGCCAAACATATTACAATCTGGGATCCATATCTTTGTCACAGTGCATATGCAACATTACACTCCCGAGCACATATTTTATATTACAACTTTAGAGACTAGTTAGGTTACACAACACTGCCCTGTGCATATTACACTCCAAGGCGCACATCGCATAGCACGCGCTAGTGCCTGTGCTATCTCGCGCTCTCCAATGAATCTGTCATTGCGCACAATGTATTGCATATTATATTTCACGCCCGGTTCATCTTATATCACACTTTTTGGTGCATAGTTTATACCATACACTATATCTAGTTCATTTTCAATCGTGCTCTCAGGACTATGTTCTATATAACACTGTGTTCACCTACCCTTTTCACGGGCATTACATTTTGCGATAGGGGGTGGAGGGTCAGGGGGTGTTTCTGCCAAGTGAGCCCGGAGTCAGTCACAAACGTCCTCTTCTTCCTGAATAAAAGTGAGATTATGCTGCATACTTGTTCATATTTTAAGTAGTTCGCACAGACACACGTTTTAAAAACAATAAAGTTCCTAATACCCGCCTTCTCTGAACAGTTAGCTTGCTGCCCCATTCCCCTCCTCCCTATCCTCTGTTGTGTGAATCCATGGACTAGCCTCCTCCCTCCTGCCATGCATGGTCTGATTTGCTGCCACTGCCCTCAGTTTAGTATGATGTACCAGTCCCCTCCTCCTGCCCTCCATTGCCCAATTCTATGCCCCATCATTGCCCTCCTGGCTTGTCTGTTCCATTGTAATGCCCCTGATCCGTCCCTCCTGCCCTTTATGGTCTGTTATGCTGCAGCTTTCTCTCCTGTCTGTCCATTATGGTCAGCTAGCTACCATTGCCTCTTGCCCCTCTGTTCTCTGTTGTCCATGGTCCTGTCCCCTCCCTCTTGCTTTCTATGGATTGTTGTGCTGCACTCCCGTCCCGCATGCCCTGTGTGGTGTATTGTGCTGCTGCAAACCCTGATGCCTGCCCTGCAGGGTCAGTTTGGTGCACCTCTCCATGTCCCTCCTGTCCTCTGTTATCCAAGTCCATGTCCCTACCCCATTTCCTTCCATGATCCAATGTACCATACTTGCGAACATTTTGAACTTGGTAAGAGGGAGATTTTGAAAAAGAACTGGGGTATTGATTTTCCCCTTTGAGTTACATTGAAAAAGAGGAGATTGTAGACAGGAGACAGATCAAATAAAGCCCATTTGAGCTTAAAAACATTGGACGTTTCCTGGCTGAATTGGGTCTGTTGGCATGTATGGTTGTACTACCATTGCCTCTTCCTTCTGCCCACAATGGTCTATTACATTGCCACAGCCTCTCTTGCAAGTCCTGTATTGTTGGTTTGTTGCCCCTGCCCCCCTTTCCACTGCCCTCCAGTCTGTTGTGCTGCCACGGCCCTTCCTGCCTGCTCAGTGTGGTTAAATTGTTGCCTTTGCACCCTCATACCTGCCTTCAATTTTCAGAGTCCGTGCCCATGGCCTCTGCCTCTCAATAGTATCCTAATGAACAACAAGATTGCTAACATTCTATATTTATTACAAAAGTGTGGAACGCCTGACGTCATCTTGATGTAATCAAAACTGTAATACCTAGAGCATTTCCTTTAGAAATTACATATATGAGAGGGTCTTATTGGCATCAAAATTATGGTGAGTGCTCTAAAAGACTAAAATAAGGACATATTTTCTGAGTTTTCAAATAGCGACAAAGCACTTTTAAATTATTTGTTATCTTTATGTTTTTTTATCCAGTTGACCACTTGATTAAATGTTGCCCTTAGGGGAGAGGATGTGGTGTTACTTCCAGAACTGCAGACTTTGCAACTGGGGAACCAGGTTGGAGTTTCTGCTTCAGCTCAACATTCTGTGATTCTGGTCAAATCACTTAATCTCCCCATGTCTACAACCAAAATGAATTTGTTCTTGTGTGATGTAACCAATGCTCATGTAAAGCACTCCAATACCTGACAAGTCTGCACTATATAACACTGCAAAAACACAAAATAATAAGTGTTTTGCACACTTCTGTCATTGGGCTATATTTGGGCTACATCTGGGTGAGTTTGGGCTACATTTGGGCTCTTTTGTCTCCGGTGGCCATCTTGGGAGATTTGTTATGAAGTTTCCTAATTTCCTCATGTACTGCAGTCTCCTCAGTAGGAAATGCTTTCAGTTTTTTACTTTGATTCCATCATGAAGGTATTCAGATATGTCACACATTTGCCATACATTCTGAATGATAGCACTCTAGCTGCTCATTAGATCACTGTAGTAAAACTACTGTTCACCATGGAAGTCTGCTCCTGGTATTAAAAGTGCATGTTTCAGTCTGCATGTCAGAATTTTTTAATGAAATAGAAGAGGATTTGAGAAGTCACTCAAAATGTGCCCTCATTTTCTTTCTTCAGCATTAATCATAATTTCTATGGCAAAATGAACCCCCTCATTGTGTTCCTTTTTAAATTAAATGTTTTAAGTGTTACCAGTTTATTCCAATCAAGATGGCTTCAGGTGTGCCATACTTTTGTCATAATGAAGACAGTAAGCGCTCTAGTTGTTTTTAAGAACACTCTGGGACATTCTGTCATTGGGCTATACTTGGGCTACATCTTGGTGATATTTGGGCTACATTTGGGCTCTTTTGTCTCTGGTGGCCATCTTGGGAGACTTATTTGTTATGAAGTTTCCCAATTTCCTCATTTACTGCAGTCTCCTCAGTAGGAAATACTTTCAGGTTTTTACTTTGATTCCATCAAGAAGGCATTCAGATGTGTCACACATTTGCCATAAATTCAGAATGTTAGCACTCTTTTTGCTCATTAGATCACTGTAGTAAAGCTACTGCTCACCAGGGAAAACTGCTCCTGGTATTAAAAGTGCATGTTTCAGTCTGCATGTCAGAAGTTTAATGAAATAAAAGAGGAAATCAGAAGTCAAAATGTGCCCTAGTTTTTCTTTCTGCAGCACTAATCATACTTGTTATGGAAAAATGAACCCCCTCATTTTGTTCCTTTTTAAATTAAATGTTTTAAGAGTTACCACTTTAATCCAAGCAAGATGGCTTCAGGTGTGCCATACGTTTATCATAAGTAGGACTGTTAGCGCTCTAGTTGTTCTTTGGAACACTCTGGGAAGCTGCAGTGGAACACAAAGGAATCAACTGACAGTCTCTGCCCTTGTTGGATGTACATGTTTTACTGAGAATGTCAGACTTCATTCTCACATGACTGAGAAAGATAATGTGAATTTACAGAAAATAAGCTCTCAGTTTAGCTTATGGATCACCTTCCAAACCTCTGTGGGAAAAGCATGAGAAAATATTTTTCTCTCAATCATGATATCCCAGCAGAAGGCTTTTTCACATGGTGAAATCACCTTAGAACATACCACAATTCCTAAAATGAGTATGGTACCATCAACAAATGATTTATAATGTAACTGAAGTCTTAAAACCTTCTATTAACTGCAATGCTTTTTAATGAGGTGCTATCATGAATATTGGTCCCAAGATGGCTGCCAACACTTCTTGGATGAAGTGCTGACAGCCAATCAGATCTCAGGATGAGATGTGTGGTTAGGCTCCGCCCACATATATATATATGATTTTACTTTTGATTTTCTCAGGAACTACTGAACAGATTGGCACCAGACCTGCAAAAGGCACTTCCCTGAGCTGAGGACTACCTCTCTGCCAAATTTCAAGTAATTCTGTTCAGCCGTTCGGGCTGTACCTTGGACTAAAGGTCCCCATGGAAAATTGCATGGGGAAAACGCGTTTTGGGACCCCCCTTTCTCAGCCCCCGCTTGACGAATCCCCCCCGAGACTTTCAGGGTAGGAGCGGAGCGCCCCACCTATTTTGAAAATTTTGCGAGGATTCGTCAACCGGCGCCAAAGTTATTCCAAATAGAATGTTGCGGATTTCCTATGGAAACACGGTCCTAACTATAACTATCTACTGGCGTAGATTATATATATATATATACACACACACACACACACACACACACACAAACGCAAGAGTTACCCCCATAGAAGAGCCTCCAGGCTTTTAATGAGATGCTGCAGAGTCATTCTGTCAGGAAAACAGGCTTTAAAATCATCATCAACCTTAGCCAGGCGCGTTTCAGGTTTCCCCTTAATCATTGGCATTGGTACTGCAATGTTCACAGGCAAAATGGTGCTGCTACGTATGTTCTCGATCTCGCCCCAGTGGCGTGGCCGCCCCCGCAGCCTGCTGGTTCCTGTAGTAGCGTTTAGTATTACTCAAGTGAGTTTTGCCCGGAACGTGCGTTTAAAATAATGAACTGGTAAAAAACGTCATCAGCAGTGGATTGCGGGTGCGCGAGTTATAGTTAGCTTAACTAACTATAACGGGGGAATTTCATTGGTTTTTTACGAGTGAAATGTCCAGCTAACTATAACGGGTGTGAAACCTATGGTTTTTTCACTGAATTTGCAAGGTTTTTTAAATGCTAATTCCTAACTATAACGTGTGTGAAACCCATGGTTTTTTCAGTGAATTTGTATGGTTTTTTAAATGCTAATTCTTACCTATAACGTGTGTGAAACCCATGGTTTTTTCAGTGATTTTGTATGGTTTTTTAAATACAAATTCTTATATTAAACGTGTGATTTTTTTTTTTTTGCAAGGTTTTTTACATCTTTTTATTTTTACTTTATATTCTCTTTAAACACTATGCTTAAATTTTAAAAATTCTGCAATATATTATTTTTTCAATAGTATGTAAAGTGTTCGATTATAGAGGGATTAAATTTACCATTCACACTCCAGTCTGTGCAACAGTAAGGAAAGCACTTCACTTCAAACACAACATTTGAATAACCCCAAATAAAAATGGTATAGATAAAAGTACAAAAAACAAATAAACAATTGAATAACTGATTATCAATTGCAAATATTGTTATTTATCACTTCCTACCCTTTACAACCAGAAACCTATCAACCAACACATAACTTACATAAGCATAACACAATTAACAATTATTTAAATTAAATTTGGATTTGTAGAGCATACTACAACCTGAGTGTGTCTGGGCTAATAATCAATAAAATAATTAATAATGCATTAAATGAATAATTAGTATTTATTTAATTAACTTCCCAACCTATACCCCTACAAACCCAGCAGCCTGCACCTAACAGAACTTTAAAAATATAACTACATGATGTAGATAGTTAAAAATTAATGGAATATCTAATAACGTAATGAGTAATTATTACGTAACTTCCCGCCCTATACCCCTCGAAACCCAGTAGCCTGCACCTAATATACAACTATAAAATATAATTATTACACAATTTACATTATTTTAATAGTAGATTAACAATTGTTAGTTATTTATACTTAATATACACTATATATCCCTACCAACACGCTACGACACTATGCATTTCTATTAGCAATTAACAAAATACAAATAACTTAAAATTACAAACTATTTACAAATATTACCAATTATACAAACAAAATTAATATGTGCAATAAAACAAAGAAATAAAATAAAACTGGTTTTACATTTGTATTATAAAAGTTTTTTTAAATCAATATTTCTGCATCACAATATTTTGAATCATTAAGTTTTTTCCCAATATTTCTGTAACTCAAGAACTAAAATTTAGTATTTTATCAAAATCCTATCATCCCTCATACTGCTTAATTCACATTATTTTCTTTAGCTAAAGTCTCTAGTTTTTCATAAGTATCTCATGCACATTTTGCCGTTTCCAAATTCAAATAGTTCAATTCTTCATTATACAACATTGTCATCTTTGAGCCAATTGTACAGTTTATAATTTCTTCTAATTAAATGGTTCGTCTTAAAATATCAATTCCTTTTGTTTGCTCAACTGAAGAAACTGGGGTAACTGAGCTAGGTCCTGCTTCATCTTACGTTACGCACCTTTCTCTACCATTTACAATTCAACACTAGCCTCATTATATGCTGGCGGTCTCTCAATCAACAAATCATTTATAAATATATATTCCTCAGAATCTCTCTCCCATCTCTTGCTTTTTGTCATCCTTGTTTACTTTGTTTGTCTCAGTCAGGTTGACGATCCAAGGATCGGTGGACCAAACATCCACAGCTTGCAGAAGATCTGTGATCAAGTAAAGAGAAATGGATGGCGGGAGTTGTTGTTCACCAGCCTTGACAGTCGGACATCCCACGAATTGAAAAGAGAAGCATTCCACGATACGCGCAACTGAGCAGGGTCATTTAACCATACGCTCCTGGAACATGAAAGGACTTTTTTTGAGAAATGAGGATGCATCCAAGTTAAAATACCTGAACAATTTTGATACAATAGTGGTCCAAGAGACGTGGGCACATTCCAGCATACCACCAATAGGGTGTGTAGGATGTAGCAGGTTCACACAGAAAAGCAGCACCTTTCGGAGAGCAAAAGGCGCTCCAGCTGTTTATAACCATCAAGGTCACTAATGGGTTTTTAGGAGCCATGGCTACTGGCCCTACCTTTGTATGGCTGGTCTCGGCATACGGTAGATCCTCTGATTTTAGTCAAGATCTACATTAACCCAAGAGAACAAATATGGCATTGGACAAGCTGCGGTTGGAGTTGAAAAGGGACTGTACAGCAGCCAAGCTGCTAATCACCGGTGGCTTTAACCTAAACCTTTTCCAGCACCCAGACGTGGATGACGATGATGTGCTTGGTGCCATGCCAGACCAAAGTTAACCACTCTACAGGTGGCAAGATATGATCGTGAAAAACTCCTGGGAGCCTGTGAATCAGTTGGACTAAGAGTCCTGAATGGCCGCCTCCTGGGAGAGATCCCTTCCAAACATAAACTAGGTCCTCGAACAGAACGGTTTCATGACAAGCCTTAATGTAGAAGTCAAGCTATTGACTTTAAAATTGATCACCGTGTTGAGGTTGATCATCAACTACGTCTTAAGTGGAATACAGATAATGTCCACAACCTGGCGGCTGACATAGTAGAGATTTTTGAAGCAACTACAACTAGTGAGTCAAACCCAGTCAAGGCTTGGAAATGCCTCAGAGTGTCTGGTGGCAAAATACGGGCAAATAAGTCACACAAATGTACAAGTGTCAATTTTAACACGGTCACTGTGTGCCAAGGCGACTCGCATTATGAGATTCCAGATTACTAGATCTCTCCGGCAACTGCGGTGTTTCCCGCAGAATGCTGCTCTGCTAAAAACTCTAGAATATGAGAAGGCTTAAAAGAGTTCTGGTCTCTCAAGAGAAGCAGGCATGAAGCTTTATGGACCAAGCACCTACACTCGTCAAAGCAAAATGACTCCGAAACGTTTTGGAAGCTAATCAACAAGATCGACAAAGGGCATCAAATAATGCGAGCATAAGTGAGGATTACTGGGTGGAGTATCTGAGGTCACATTTTTCAGGCTGTTCAGACAGCTCAATCCCCTCAGTGCCCCCCTCACAGTAATGCCATATGGCAAGCGATATCCTCGCTGCCGATGATCCACTGGAATACTCGACTTAGTCCATAATCAAAATTATAGATTACTCCCACTCCAGCTCTGAACCTGGCCCAATGGTACCCCTCGAACCCTCCAAACACAAAATATACCAATGTGGGCGAATTTCTTGGCTTTAATGTTTAACACCATATTGGCCTCCAGGAGCACACCAAAAAGTTGTCGAGATTCAATCATTCACCCCATTTTCAAAGGCAGGATAGCTTCATCTCCAAGCAGTTATTGCTTGATAGCGCTGTTAGATGTCAAGGCTCCCCGTCCTACTGCACGTGCGGCACACTATGTGGCCGTAATCTATCAGTTGGATCGGGGAACGCAGTTTGAGCTAGGCTTTGTCCCGATTTGAACGCATCCCCTGCAGTGATCTGAGAGCGCACTGCGGGCGCGTGTTAAAGACTCAGAAGTTGCCAGTCTAGTCGGCAGCCTTTAAAGGCGAGAGGACTGCTGCTCAGCAGAGAAGTGCGTTGGCAGCATTCGAAGCCATGCACTTCACCAACGGTTTGAGAGCGAAGGAGAGCTCAGGAATTTTCTTAGTCAGGGGTTAGTGAAGCCCAGTTCATTTGTAGATTCAGTTTTAGGATAGCTAGCGTCTCGTGTGCGGTGAGGAGTTAGCTAGGATATTAATATATTTATTAAATAGGAGTAGACTGTAAATATTGGAGAAACTTGTTCATAGTGAATCAGTTCCACTCACCTGTTCACCTCACGGAGGTCTGCATCAAGGAGTAGAATCCAGTCTTCATAACCGCAAGTACCTGAAAGAAAAAAGAAAGTTTTAGTTATAAGAAATATTTGGATACTGTCTGATAATTTAGAGCATGGTCCCGATAACCTCTGTAGTTATAAGTTCAAGGTACAAAAAGACTCATAGAAGAGAGGCTAAACCTTAACAAAAGCAGGATAAACGAATGCATTGAATAAGAGAGTAAAATAGTGTAAAAGAATAAGTTAGAGAAGCTTATTAATTTGATATTATTTAATTGCAGTTCGCATAGAAGTCGGTGCCCAGCGGTGCAGAATTGAACCCAGAAGCAAGGCAGTCTCTTCTGTCCCCTTCCCACCTGCGGGGTTCATGTGAGAGCTTGTATCTCGAGGACTCGTGTGGAGACCTGCAGGGGGAATTTGGAACTTGCATCATTCTGCTTCTGAGTGTACTGAGGATAGGGAGTATAAAAGTAGGGCCTTGACAGAGTGAAGTGCCCATGTAGTGAACTCCGAGTAGAATGGCAGAAGGTTATGATTTGAAGAGTCGGGGGAAGATTCTAGAAGTAATACAGCAAGAGTTAATGGTGGTTAGAAAGGAAAATAAGGCCCTGAAGACTGAAATGGAAGCCTCTAGGAGAAAAACCTTGGAATTGGCGGTCAAGTTGAAGAGTTTTTGTATTCCGCTTTAGGTGTCCGTATATAGATTTTCCCCAAACATGTCCTTATATAGGCACAATTCGCATTGCCCTTATATAGGCATAAGATCCCAGTCCTTATTTAGGCATTAGCCATGCTATCCGAATACAGGCATGGTCACCTACATCCGTCCACCCCAACGTCACAACGAGTTCTTAGAAACCAGCCCCGGAAGCTCTTGGGAGTTCCCCTAGCACAGGATTATTGATTTCGCCAAGAACTCATTTATTATGCATGAACCGCTATTCCTTAAGGGTTCATTCCGGACTTCTTTCTTTACGTCAATGCTAACATTCCAAGGCACCTACCAGGTATAAATATACCTTCCATTGCCCAAGCAAGTAGGAGGAGACCTCGACTTTAGAGGAGCCCGTGTCCCGGCCTGACGCACTGACAAGAGGCGCTGTCATCCCTGCTCGCAGAGAATCCAGCTTCCAGTGTTCTTCGCGGGGTGTTAAAGTTCGAGACCAAGAAAGATTCCCACCTCTCTCATTCTCAAGGTATGGAGCAGACTAGAACCTAGAGCAGAGGTCTTCAAACTTTTGAGCTCTGAGCCCCACCTAAGCAAAATGTTTTGAGGTCGGGCCCCCCTCCAAAACTTTATGACAAGGATTGGGGGAGCAGGAGGGACATGGCTGCGTGAAAGGGAGCGGGGCTTATGAGGCGATTTTAGAAATATTTTTTCTGTAGCTTATGAATTGCACCAAATATGAGACTTAAACAGCAAAAGCATCAAACAAACAGATCCCAAACAAACTGCTCCCCATAATTGGGGTGTTGTGAGCCCCTCACACTCTCTGACCCGAATGCAACTATACCTGCTGCACTAATCATAGCCTGCTACTCAGGACTGCAGTTATCTCCTTTTCCTTTTTTACCTCCTCCCCTCCAGTACGGATCATCACCTCTGTCCTAATGCTTGAAAGGACAATAAGCTCTGATGCCCCTTTTTTTAAAGGTAGACAGTCATAATTGTGATGCAGTGGGCCTCCGAAATCCCTGGGCCCCAGTCCTGCTGCATCTGCTCCTTTATGATAACCAGCAGAGGCCACTTACACACTTGACAGCAGTACCAGCTTCACTAATGAATGTCCCTTTTACAAAAACAAAAACACTTATATTGTCCCCTTCTTTGGGGTATCTCTCTGAAGAAGCGGTTTCTGGCCATTTGTAAACATAAAAATGAGTCTGCATACAGTGCTCCCTATTCTGGGCCTTCTTTGACAATATCTATGAATTTCGCTCCTTTTCTCTGTCTCCTAGACCATTACTGTGAGACCCCAAGGATCGAGAGGATTAGGGCTTTGCATCTGAATGCAATCCTGCTGGCCTTCTACCTGCCACACTTACTTAGCTTTCACAAAAAAACTGCCCCTGAATGGTTAATACTGACTATGAGATGCCTCTGCCTGAAATTGAAGTGTGGGTGGTGGTGCAGAAAGTTAAAAAAGAAACCATGGAATTAGGAGTTTCTGTAGCAACGTTTTCCACATAATTATCAGTGTACTGCATTTGCGACATAATCTGCAGATTTCAACAACAAAAATCTTGATTCTAGTTCAAACGGAACAAAAGTTACTTAAAGCGTGACAAAGTGTTCCAGAGCAGTGGAAGGCCCTTTGCAAAGATTGACTGGAGACCCATATTTCCCCCGACAGCGTTACCATGAGTTAAAATTACAAAATAATGAGGTAATGCTAACCACAAAATGTGGCGCATTGTGCTGCATAATTTACCTTTTCTTGCTGCATAATTTAGTCAAACCTTCCGCATAATGTGGTCCTCTTCTGCTGAATAATTCCAGTGGATCTGCTTAAAGCATTATGGCGGCAAAGATCTATTCTTTTTAAGATGTAATGTAAAGGAGTTATCAGCTGGGATCTGGAATAGTGGAGACACTTACAAAAATGTCTGCATTAGATACAGTTTGATTACTTATTACTAAAAAGTATGTTTTGTAAGAACTTGTTTTATCTCAATCACTGCATCATTTTGCAGCGGCATAGCTTAGAGTATGTAAATACTGTTTTAAAATAATGACTTACATATTCACAGTGCTTTCTGCCACAGGTTGGGACCTCCTAGCACTAGAAACAGGGCCATTGGAATTATGCGGCAGGAGAAGGACAAATTATTCAGCTTGGTTGACAAAATTCTGCAGCAAGCAAAGGTGAATTATGCTGCCTATTTTGTGATCGCATTACTGCGCTATTTTGCTATTCTTACACTGGTTAAGATTGTCCTGGCCTTTATTGCCCCTCATAAGTACCACATTAACACCCACATATAGCAATAAGCAACAGAAAGGTGACCAGTTAACCTTTAGAAAGGGCCTTCCACTGTGAGGTAACAGGTGTTGCTGCATTTTTTAATCTGCAAACTATGCAGCAGATGATAGATTATGTGGCAAATGCGGGAAAACCATAACTATGCGCTGTGAGTGCAGGGCGAGTGTGAAAGTGAAGGGTGAGAATGAGGAGAGAGTTGTCTGAATGCAGGGTGAATTCCAGACACTTGAAGTTAATCAGCATGTTATTGACGGGGCACAGGGTTTCAGATACAAGTTAAACTACTGCTATTATGGAATTAATCAGGGAATCGAGGGTGAAGGAAATAAATAATGTGCTGATCCTGCAGCAAACTTCCAGTCTTGTGATTAGGGTTGCCAGCTCATTATTTTTATGTTGCAGACGGTACAAAAATAAACAGTCACCTAAAGCCCTATTTTCAGCACTTATCTGTGCGCACTTCGAAAAGCAAATATAAAGCACTTTTAAATGTGTTCTAGGGCTACCTGAATGTTTCATGACTGAAAATAAAAGGAACAGACAGAAAGTCAAATTACAAATGAACACGTACTTTTTTATTTAAGACCCTATTTAGTGTCAAAGCAAGGTCTTTGCAGGCTCTTTAAACATACATGGCTGGCATTTTTTCTACACTACAGCAGTACATTTACAATACAAATGTAAGGAAAAGGCAGAGTGTGGGCCCAGGGGGTACTGGAGAAAGAAAAAAAACGAAGCCTCTGTAACCAGTTTCCAAAAGGTATGTATATGGTCTTTAAAGACCTGTGAAAAACTCGGGCCTGCTGGTGTCTTAATAAAACTCCAGACATGGCCCAGCCGAGCCCCCAGCAGCACACCCACTGACCTCTGGCCCCACGGCACTCTGAGGGCTTCGGAGAAAATGAAGACAGCCTGGAAATGCAGTAAACATCGCTTCACTTCCAGGCGTCTTCATTTACATGTGCTTACAGAGGCCTTTGCGCCCCCCTGGGAACCCATCCACGCCCCCCCCCCCCCAGGGGGGGCGCGCCCCACAGTTTGAAGACCTGTGACCTAGAGGGACTCTTGGCATACAAACTTAGCATACAGACTATAGCATACCATACTTTAGAATACATCACCTACTTCTTACCTTGTACTACACTTAAGTTAGGTACACTGGGGTAGAACTAGTTAGAGAAGCATCTTATGAGCACTCACATTTTTAGCTTATGTTATTTATGTATATGAATATATATGTCATAGCTAAAAGAATGCTAGCGCAGTATTATCTCTTTCTACTGCTCACGCTGTACATAATACATCTCGCATACTGTCTTACGACTAACAGCTCATATCTTTTACACGAAAAACAAGACTGTTCAATAAATCCTTTTATTGAAACGCCATTCTATTCTCTGTGTAACTCTGCAGAAACTAAGCATGCACGATTAGCTGAGTGAAACGGTCATCTGTGGTTTCCACGATTCTGAGAGTGTTCCGATTCTAAGGGGAAACAAAGCGGTCATGTTTATGCGATTGCCAGAAACTACTCCCTTCTTGTTTACAAGGAGTTTCTAGTGGCCTCTGAGTTAGCTGGCACAAAGTAATTAAGTTTAATATACTTGATAGGGGCATACTGACCTCAGTCCTATGCCAAAACTATAGGGAATATTATTCCAATGCGCAGAGCTTATTAGGGGAAACAGGAACTACACATGGCGCCCAACGTTTGGTAAGGCACTACTTTAACGCTAGATACTGAGTAACTCAGTCGTGTTTTTCTCAGAGACCCCTATTCATATACTCCATAAGACGTCTGGAGTGGGTAGGGTTAAGTATCCGCCAAAGCTGAATAGGACAAAAATCCTATATATTAGCTGTTTTGTTTGTTCAACGTTAAAGGATTACAGGGTTCCAAAATATTGTGCACCTTATCTTGGTTTCCTTGAAAAACAATGTCCCAGAACGGGGATACTAACACCGAGCACGGTGTAGCTGCGGCTGACCAAGTCGTAACAGCTTTTAATTTTACAGGTTTAAATGAAACCGATGAGGGTGTTATAAACATCCCTCCAAACTTAAGGAGAGCTATCACTCTAAAACTTATAAAACACGGCCTAACACCAAGAGGTGGTAGAGCAGTTTGTGATAGAAGCACACGAATCCTTTCAGACAGAGGTATTCTATTTATGAATTATATTCACAGAATCAAATCCAGCAACATAAGTCTTTCACCTCTTTAAAGAAGATGAACCACCTGAGGAATATATTCCTTTTGAGGATATTGAAATTCCACTCACATACCAAGAGCATAATCTCTGGTTTAAAGGCGCCCTAAAACATCACAAAAACATTACAGGAAATGGGCAGTTGCTCAGGCCCCAGCATTATACAAAAATCATGTAGGGTGGGATGAGGACTCCCCTCACCACAAAATAGAGGTAAAATAGAGGTAAAAAAAAAATAAAAATGAATAAAAAAAGCCTACTGCACTAAGGCAGTACCCAATAAAGCAAGAAGCTAAAAAAACAGGTCAGAGAGATCTTAGATCAACTTGAATACCAAGGGGTGATTGAAACATGCACCTCCTCAATGAACAATCCTTTTTCCCTGTCCAAACCAGACAATACATATCGTCTAGTCTTGTATTACAGACACCTGAACAATTGTTCTAAGACATTTGCAGTGCAAAATGCACATAGTACAGCATTAATGAATAACATTGTGCGTAAAAAATATAAAATCACATTGGACATTTTAAATGGTTTCTTTTGTCAAAACATTGCACCTGAAAGCAGGTACTTAACAGAGTTCTCAATAATGGGGATCCAGAGTCAATTTTGTCAACTCCCACAAGGGTTCAAAAACATCCCAGTGTTATTCTCAGCAAGAGAAACAGTAACTACAAATTTATGACGACGAGGCATTGTCATATTTCGATGACTATCTGACCGACGAGGACCTAGATAGGCACTTGAACAGGGTGAGTACCATTACACTGGCCTTCGCCTCGGAGGGCTATAAATTAAACTTTAAAAATAATCCAGAATTGCCCATCTTAATGTCCTTTTCCTAGGATATGAGCTTTCAAGTGAAAGCAAAAGCCTGACAGCTAACTTTAGAAAAGTGTGACCTGCCCGAACCTCCAAAGACGCGGAAAAATGTACAATCCATCTTGGGTTTCCTAAATTTTGGAAGAACTTACATTCTAAATTACACAGAAAGGGTTAAACCTCTACGAATTATTCAAACCTGATTTTCCAACAAAACATTGGACACAGTAACACAGACATCCTGCGTTCACTCCAAGCTAACATGTTAGCAACAAGTCACTTACAAACACGCGAAAATAAATGGAATCTAGTGATCCGAATAATTTTGGGTCAATGCGGATTAACCTTTCTAACATTTGAGGGTGAAAGAGTACCAATAGCATACATATCACATTAGTATACACAAGCAGAAATGCTTGTCACTGCAACAGAATAACTACTGACAGCAGTTCAAACCGCTGTAGTAAAGCTCTAGCTCAGGGGAAATGCATGGTCGTGACTCCAGTACCAGCCTTAGAGGCGGTTACAAAAGTGAGCATTCTAAATGCAAAAGCTTTACATTCTAGATAGATACAATGGGTTAATTCTCCGGCTGCAACAGATGTTGAATAGGTTTTTGATCCAGATTTAAAAACAGAAGCATTCCTGCAATATGAACATGAATGTCCTCTGCCCACTGAAATTCTGCCTCTTGATAAGTACGAATTTATCATTTATACTGACGGATCAGCACAACCCGCTACAGGGAGTAAGCAAGCTTACAATGAAGCGTGCGCAATTGTTAAATGTCGCATGCGCGATGGTATCTTCCGAATGGTCACTTAAACTCAATCTCTAGGAGATTGTACAGCTGAGCGAGCTGAACTACAAGCATTCAAACTGGCTATAGTGTGCGATTACTTTTACTGTGTTCAGTCATATAATGAATATTTACAAAATTGGCTTCAAAACGGATTCAAAGATGCAAAAGGTGGCACAATAAGGGCATAAAACGCTTTGGGAACAAGTAGTTCAGTTGAGAAACAAACTACCAAAAGCTCACGTGATACACATTCTGAGTCATCAACGTGATGGCGTTCACGTTGCAGGGAAATCATAGGCTGATGAAGCCACAAAGCTGTTCAGACTGCTTCCGTAGCTGCGATCACTCGTTCAAAAATTAGAACAAACTGAGATATTGTTGGCTGTCAATGCTTCAAGCAAAGGCAATGGTGCAGCGTTACCAAAGAAATTTCCACTCAATTACTCTTATGTAATTGATGCAAACAACGTTCCTTTTGCTCGAATCCCTGGAGTGCGGGATAGGGTAATTCCAAACACGGAACAGGGAATAGGACTGATCCTAGCAGCACATAAAGGGATAGCCTCTGCCCATGCGGGTGTTTCTGCAACAGTATCTTTACTAAAACAAAGATATTGGTGGCCTGGCATTAGGAAACAGACAAAAAACTGTTTTGGAATGTGAAATCTGCGAACAGATGAAAGTCTCCACAGTGAAACATCCTGTGCAGACACCCCTGTTACTTTCAGACATTAGCTTGTGTTTATCTGGACCACTGTGGTCCCTTGCAAAGGGACGGTAACTATAAATATATAATGGTCACAGTAGATTTATGCTCAAGGTTCTTATGGATGTGGCCTCAGCGCTCAGCTGACGCTCGAACTATTATAAAAGATTTGCGAGTCTTTATCGGCACATTACATTCTGACCAGGGCCCTGCGTTTAGCTCTAGGGCTTACAAAGAAGCCATGGCCAGTTTGGGCGTAGCATTGCGGTACTCCTCTCGGTTTCATCCGGAGGGAAATTCTGTTGTGGAAAGGAAAAACCGGGACATAAAGCAGTCTAACAGCTAGAGTATTAGGTTTGGGTGGATCTAAATGAACTAAGATCGAAACAAAGCAACGTGTTCCTGAAGCCAACCACCACTGTGGAAAAAACGGCAGTCCCAGCACGGCCTGTCTGGATCCCAAAAGTTGGGGATCTAGTCAGAGAAGGTTGCCGACAAGAAGGAATTTGGGCCTTCTTACAGACAATCAGTACCTGTCCTAGCGATCCACGTAACAAGAACAGTACTCCTGCGGCCCCTTGCTGGAAAAAAGGAGAAAAGATTTGTCAATCAAACCACACTATGTGGGCAATACTCAATAGTAGGCCTCGTGGACTCCGACCTAGTAGCAGACTCCCTCCTCTCACTATCCAAGAGGTTCAGACTGAAAGACTCAAAACCATCGAGAATTCAGCAGTAACAAATGAAGGACTAAGCATCAATGCTATGGAACTCATCCCTCTTGAAATACAAGTAACAGTTCGTCCAGATACACCCGTCTACACTAACGTAACACGTGATCAACTGGTTCCAGCGATTTCAACGAATCCTGATGCAATTCCAACAATTGACCGACTGCTTCTGGCTACTTCATTAACTTTGATAAGTTTTGAGGCTCCAAGTGAGCCTGAAACGACGCGAGCCCAAAAAAACTTTCAAACAACAAGTACAAGACTTTTCATTTTCTGAAAGAGACTTATCTGGTTTCACCATGGATTGAAATATGGATTATTTCTGGAATATTTTTCTTTCTGCTTGGGCTAGCTTTGGTAATGACTTGGCGTGCTTGTGAATGGCAGATACATTCGTTTGGACACTGAAAGTAAAAATGTGAACTTACTTTTAAACCACACAAATCTTCCCATCGTGAAGCAAGAAACTGTAGTAATAGCTGAAAAACGTTTACAAATAAGTTTCCATCTTTTTCAGGGTACAATACATCTGATCCAGAAACATTTTTCTATAGAAATGCAAACACATCAGGACAGAAAAATGTGTTAACTAATACAAAACAGATTTATTCTGCAGCCTTTATTGCCCAACTGTCTAGACAAGGTTTGACTTTTGGAAAGACCAACACAAAATCTGTCTGGGGTTCTAAAGATTGGCAAGTGCAGGGGATAGAAGCTGTGTTTAGAGCCTGTATCATCCCACAGCAAATAATGTTTTTGAATGACACTGTGCCACTTATGTCAGGACATTTCTTCACACGGGGCTTGTAATGGTTCTGTGGCAAACCTGTCTTACCTCATGTTGAATGATCAAAGTTGCTGTGGCATGTGGCCAGGAATCCCATATCTGGTAACGGTTAGCTCCAGGGTTACTTGTTGTTTGCAAGTATTGTTCCCCCAAATAGACACAGTCAGGGAGTCGCCTCTGTGGCCTTCATTGAATGTTTCTTTTATACGTTTTGATACTTTAAGCAGAATGAAAGCCATGCTTTTGCAACTGACCATGCCTTTGACCTCGGCCAAAGAAACCTATGATCTACAAATTGCAAGGACTTCGGCTGAGATCCAAGCTCGAATACGTACAAACTGCCCTATACATTTTGTAGAAATGATGTGACGTATCTTAAACATGTCTGATACGAGCGGGATTGTACATTTATTTAAGACCGTATGTTCAGGACTGTTAACACCTTTTCAGGCGGTCTTCGGAATCATTCCAAACTTCGTGCATTCGGTGTTTGGTGGTCTGCCTTTAATTCTAGCACTCGTTGCAGGAATCCTGTTTTTATTCCTACTACGCCATGGCAAGTCTATCCACTGGCGTCACTCCCAGTAACTTGGAGAAAGCTCTCCTAGAGCGGAAGTGCCGTGAGCGCATATTGCAACTTTTGAGCATTCTTAGTCTACGGGAACTTAATACAACATGGTTTCTGTCATTTAGACCAATCTGGCAAGATTGCATCTTACCTGTTCTACGCTGCCTGCTTTGCGGTGAAGAATGCGTGCTAGACATTTGTCTAACACTCCCATCAGTCATGCCAAAGGGTATCGATACTCTGCTGGACCAGATTACGGCCCATGCTCTGTGTTGTATCCAGAGGCTACCAATCATGATGACGGCCTTCGTTGAGATCACAGACGCTTCCTGCTGCTGAGGTACGAGATGGATCAACATGCACACAGGTAACAACGGACGTGAACATTGCTGCGGTATCCCATGCTGAAGGAGATGCTTTACATCTCTGTGCAGTTAACCTTCTAAACGAGGTGTTCTAACTGTCACCGACATCGGTAGACAATATTTTGTCTACAGGAGTAGATGATTTCATGTTTTCAGCAGACCCATACACTGACATTGATAGGGCTCAGTGTACAGGGTAAGCTATGAATTTGGCTTCCATATTTTCTAAAAAGAACAAGACTTGGAACTCTTCCTAAAATTTACTTTTTTTTCTAAATTTGAAAATACATGGCAATTCAATCTGCTTACAGTAGAACTATTCATATAGAACGGACTTCTTTGAACACTTCCAGGGACACATTGTCGCCTTATTTACCACTATTTCATTTAGTACCATGTTATGAAATGGCTTTGGGTTTAATAATTGTCAACCATTCGTCATATGTATACATTTCTATTCATTCATATTGCATTTATTTCCGATATCGGCTTAGAATGAAAAACTGCTTTAAAATGTACAATACCTTTGCATTACATGTTTAGCAAAAGTTTTTTTAAACTTTAGTATGCTTTCACAAATGTTTGACAACATGTGGTACTTAGTTTAAGGTTTAGCATTTAATGTTTAGCATTTAGTACCATCGTTCATTCGAAGGTGGAGTGGGTGTTATATTCCGCTTTAGGTGTCCGTATACAGTTTCCCGAAACATGTCCTTATATAGGCACAATTCACATTGCCCTTATATAGGCATAAGATCCCAGTCCTTATTTAGGCATTAGCCATGCTATCCAAATACAGGCATGGTCACCTACATCCGTCCACCCCAACGTCACAACGAGTTCTTAGAAACCAGACCCTTAAGCTCTTGGGAGTTCCGCTAGCACAGGATTGTTGATTTCTCCAAGAACTTATTTATTATGCATGAACCACTATTCCTTAAGGGTTCATTCCGGACGTCTTCCTCAGCCCGACTTTACGTCAATGCTAACATTCCAAGACACCTACCACGTATGAATATACCTTCCCATGCCCAGGCAAGTCAGAGGAGACCTCGACTTTAGAGGAGCCCGTGTCCCAGCCGGACGCACTGACAAAAGACGCTGTCATCCCTGCTTGCAGAGAATCCAGCTTCCAGTGTTCCGACTCCCTTCGCAGGGTGTTAGAGTTCGAGACCCGAAAAGAGATTCCCACCTCTCTCATTCTCAAGGTATGGAGCGGACTAGAACCTAGAGGGACTCCTGGCATACAAACTTAGCATTCAACATAAAGATTCTACCATTTATTACATGGATATATACGTGCATATAGGTGCGCTATTCTGATTTGAGCTGTTAATCATACGTAAATGATGGGGTCATAAAAAGATCTAAGCACCTTCTCTTAATTCCCATAGAGCGGCGGGAAGACCCCAATGATGAAGCAGGACACTGAATCCGGTTTCAGTGTGTGAGGTGTATTTTACAGTTTTTGTAATATTTCCCTTCCTGAAATAAGAGAAGGTGCTTAGATCTTTAGGACACCATCATTTATGTATGATTAACAGCTCAAATCAGAATAGCACACATATGCACGTATATGTCGATGTAATAAATGGTAGAATCTTTATGTTGAATAACAATATTAAGAGGACGACGATTCTACCTTTTTCCTCTTCACTCCCCCCCCCCACCCTTTGAATTTCTGATTATACAAACTTAGCATACAGACTATAGCATACCATACTATAGACTACATCACCTACTTCTTACCTTGTACTACACCTAGGTTAGGTACACTGGGGTAGAACTAGTTAGAGAAGCATCTTATGAGCACTCGCATTTTTAGCTTATGTTATTTATGTATATGAATACATGTGTCATAGCTAAAAGATAATGCTAGTGCAGTATTATTCATTTATACTGCTCACGCTGTACATAATATATCTCGCATACTGTCTTACGATTGTAACTGCTCATATCTCCTACACGAGAAATAAGACTGTTCAATAAATCCTTTTATTGAAACACCCGTCTATTCTTTCTGTGCAACTCTGAAGAAACTAAGCATTCACGATTAGCCGAGTGAAACTTTTATCTGTGGTTTCCACGACTGAGTGTGTTCCGATTCTAAAGAGAAACAAAGTTGTCATGCTATTGCGGTTGCCAGAAACTACTCCCTTGTTTAAAAGGAGTTTCTAGTGGCCTCAGAGTTAGCTGGCACACAAAGTAATTAAGTTTAATATACTTGATAGGGGCATACTGACCTCAGTCCTATGCCAAAACTATAGGGTATATTATTCCAATACGCAGAGTCTATTAGGGAAATAGGAACTACACTACAGAGTGGGGGTTCTGGGGCTACAATTCCCCCTTCTGGTTCAGCTACGACAAGTACCAGTGCAGTCCTGAATCCAGGTGGCACCACACAAGTAGTGCATTCCTTGGCCCCAGTCATTCCACTAGCTCCACCAGAACATTTTAGTGGAGATCCCCAAAAGGCTCAGATCTTCTTCAATCAATGTTCATTACATTTCATGTGCCGTCCACCCGTCTTTCCAGATGCACGGTCTCGTATTGCTTTTATCCTCTATTTCAGTGGAGATGCAGCTTCATGGTCGATGCAGTTGGTCACACAAGATGAGCCAAAACTGTATGATTATGACGAGTTCAAAAAATTATTTGAGAATCTTAGATCAAAGGTTGCTCAGGCAATAGACAAATTGCTGGAATTAAGACATGGAAATTGTGAACTGCTGACATTTAGAGCAATTCAATAAATCAGTGGTAGAGATTGAGTGGCCCGAATGCAAGAGAGCAGCTTTATTCTATAGAGGTTTGAAGAATGGGCTGGAGGACGCCTTGGCACAAATCCCCAATCGCCCCACTGAGGAGTCCGCTTTGATAGATCTAGCCCTGCAAATCGATTATCGCCACTCAGAGAAAGGGAGAGAAAAGAGAATTTTGCCCAAGTATTCCTAGATTTGATCTAAGACGAACAGACTTCACGAAAACGTTGGAGAAAGAATCGGGAGTTGAACCAATGCAAATTGGTAAAATTAGGGGCCAACTTTCCAAGTAAGAGAAGGAAAAAAGGACAAAATCATCTATTGTGGTATAAGTGGGCATTTTGTTAAAAGTTGCCCAAAAATACCAAAACTCTACACGAAGGAAAACTCACAGCACCACCAGTAGGAGGAGTTGGACTACTGGATGCGTATGAGGAAACCACTCCAAAAGGTCATCAAGTTGCAAATAAGTTAGTCTTCAGCTCCTCATCTGGTCTCAACTACGCCCTTGAAGTTTAGAGAAAAGACCCTTCTAGGAGTCACCGTTGTAGGAAGGTGGAATCTCACTGCATGGTTATCGCCACTTTTTTCCTGGTTTGCGACTAGTCTGACTGGGATCCTTCTAATCAGGACCCCAGTTTATCTGATTTCTCCCTAAATTGATTGCATGTACTTTAGGTACACTCCAGATTGGATTCTGGGGTACCCTTATAAGTCCCTAGTATATGGTATACTATGTACCTAGGGCATAGGTACCCCAGAGGCCTCCAAGGGGCTGCAGCATGTATTGTGCCACCCCTGAGAGACCTCTCAATCTGACACCACAGGTCTGCTACTGCAACCTGTGTAAGGTTATATCACTGCACATATAAACTCGTCAGTCACCCCTATGGTAGGGCTTATCAATCCTGATGGCAGGGTGCTGGGTTTTATGTGAGAGGGAGCCCATGCATGAGCAGAGCCCCTCTGCAGCCTTCAGAACTTATTTCCGGGTTGTGATGCAGCCAACCATATACTTGTAAGTGCATTATAACCTTGTGGTAAACGCTAACTTTAAAATGGTTGCATGGAGACCCTCAGCCCTCATGGGGACAGTGCAACCTGTACCCCTGGACAATGTGTCCATTTGCAGCAACATATGCTTTTCGGCGCTCTCAGAGTCTATGCTTTGGGCTACTTGTAGTCCTGACCATGAGCAGTGTTTCCACTGAAGATTACCGGCCTACACTCCACGAGTGCTCCGTGACCTGGTATTTTGAGATTCTTCTCTAGGTCCCTTCGCGATTCCTGGCCTGTTGGCATGTGGGTCCCTGTGAAGGCAACTTTAACTTTCAGTGGGCTTTCCTGGTTGCTCCAGACATGCTCTGACTCCATCGCCTGGGGAGTCACCAGGACCTGGTTGGTCCTCACAAGCATATTTTCTCTGACCGAGTGGGTTGCAGTTGCCAAGGCTTGTTGGTGTTCAATCCGGACACTGACCCCCCTAGCACTCGACATCTTTCGTGGGACAGCTCGCCTGCGGACTTTGGTCTTCCTCGACGTCTCCTAGTCCCCATGGCTGCAGAGTCAAGCTTCACCTCTTCTCACCTGAAGAACCAGACATCGGTGGGCATTCGTCTACCGAGCCCCTAGTTACTGTGAAGTGACCCAGACTCTGTCCCCTCTGCTTTCAGATTCTTCTCATCTCCGATCCAGGCTTGGATCTCACTGGACACTTTTCCGCTTCAAAGCAGCAGCACTTTTCAGCATCACGCCATTGAAAACGACGAAGATTACCGACACCATTTAATACCTATGCACCCGGCTTCCCTGGGTTACGTAACAAGAGTACTCCGGTGCTCACATGGGTGCTGGCCATAGAACCTTCCATGTTTGAAAGGGTTTGCTTTACAGTCTTCTCCCAAGTGTCCTTAATCTTTAAAATTCCAACCGCGACTTTCCCCATAGAGTTGTACAGAGCTCGCGGCTGTGTTCTTACACTGCACACGACCCCGTGGGCCCCGTGTCACTACCTTGGGTGGTTCCTTGGGGTCCCAGCGATTCTAAGTGCTCTAGGCACTGTGTCTAGTCAAGTCGTTGTTGTTATACCACTCTTAGTATATGGTTTGGTCTCCCCTGTGAGAAAGTGACTCTGTATACACTGTTCCCTAATAGGTACAGGGTGTACAGAGTCCACAGTCCCCCAGGGGCTGATATAGGTTAAAGTTAGGTATAACCTTACTCTCAAAAGTGGTAGCTTGGTCGAGCAGTAAGGCAGTACCAGAGGACAGTGTAAAGCATTTATTGTACACACTCAGTCAGCAAATGGTCTCACACACTCAATAACTGAACTCTAGGCCAATAGTTTATATAAAAAAATATATGCTTGTTTTATTTTTAGAACCACAAATGGAATAAAAATATACTTTCTCAGAATGAGAGGTTGAATATAAATACTTTTGCAATAAGCAGTTGATTTGTGTAAACAGTCACAGTTGGTTGCAATGGACAATTCTATTTCCTAAACACAACAATGCATTGAGCTCAATGGTAAATTCAGGTTATTTGTAATAGATTACTTTTTAGATTACTTTTGTAAATCCAGGACTGGATCCTAGATTCAGTCCTGGGTCAGTATTCAGAATCAAGTGGTGAAAGTCGACTTTATTGTGTAAAAATCATTACAGTAATTTTTAGCTATTTCAAAAGTTGACACTTAGAAAATATTTCAAAGAAAACATTCAATGATTCTCTATGGCAAGAAATTCAAATTGTAGGTAGAGTACTTTATCGTTACTTTTGTAATCCAGTACTGGGTACCTGGACTCAGTACTGGGGTCTTTATCAAAAACAGGTAAGTAATTAAGTTTGCAGAAATTGTACGATTTTAGAAGAATATTTAAAGATTGCAGAAATCGACACAAAAGAAATTTCACAGAAAAGCAGTCAATGGTTTCCTATGGGAGAAAATTGGGTTACTGGGTAAGTACAGATGTGAGTATTCTTCCGAGCCAGTGCTGGGCACCAAGATCCAGCACTGTGAGCTCACCCGAGAATAGGGGAGTTTGTCACTCGGCTGATTTTTAGTGAATATTTTAAGTTTTGAAAAGTCCACACTTAGACGAAATTTCAAGAAAAAGCCAGTCAATGTTACCCTATGTAGAAAATAGAGTAAGAGGTTTTCAGGTAAGTTCTCGCCTGGCAAAGTTGAGGTTCTGGGCATAGACTCAGGGGTCCCCCCAGGTCAGATAGGCACAGTTAGTTCACCCTCAGCGGCTCTAGGGCAGCCAGGTGCAGAGAGAGTTAGACCCAATGTTAGCCTATGAGGAATATGGGGGCCTGGACTGGTGGCTGCTGACTAGCAGGCCACGCGGCTGTGGGAGCTGGGCTCCTGGTCACTCACTCAGGGCAAGTAGGCTAGTGTAGAGGTTGCACTGCCAGGGCCACTCGGGCGGCTGGGTGCAGGGTGCTTTTGAGCCGTCGGGCGCTCAATGGATTTCAATGGGAATACTCCGGTTGGGAAAAAGGCTGCAAGCTCGGGGACGAGGATGCTTCAGGTGCCACCACCATTTCGAGAGGTAAGTTGGGTAGTTGGAGGTTAGGTGGGTACCCCGGGATTGGGCACAGGGGGCCGCAGGGCGCCGCGTGCAGGGTTGCCTTTTGGTGTCGGGAAATCTTGCCCTCGGTTGATCGCGGTTGGGGGGGCACCTTGTTCTGATGCTGCAGGCTTCTTCAGGAGTGTCAAGGGGGGTCCTTGGGTGGCGGACTCTGGGTCACAGTCGCCGTAGGGTCGTCCTCGGGGTCTTTGTCCACTCCGGCACTGGCCAGGCTTGGCTGGTGCAGAGTGTGCTGGGTTCGCGGTTCCGGGTTGCTGCCATGGGTTAGAAATAGGTTCGGAGTAGAGCCTCTACTCATGGGAGTCCCAGGGGCTTAGAGCCAAAAGGTAGCCAGGTCCTCCGGGGTTGGTGAGGTTGCTGGCCACGAGAGATGCCGCGCTGGAGCAGGTTTGAGGGTCGACAGGCCGGTAGGGCTGGGGCCAAAGCAGTTGATGCCTTCCTCTCTTTTTAGCAGCTGCAGGGCAGGTCTTTGTTCTTCTTGCTCTTCTTGTAGTTTTTGAATCTGGAATCTGGGGAAGGAAGGTTCAGGGTGCCCCTAAATGCTAGATTTAGGGGCGTTACAGGTAGGTGAAGGCCAGGGACCAATGGGTCCTTGTCCTGGGGTGGGTACACCCCCTATCCTGCCTCTCCTGTGGGAGGGGGGCAGTAGCCTAATCCTGATTGGGTAGGGCTTCCCATCTTCAAGATGGCGAGAGCCCGGAGATGTGCTTCACCTCGCCTCCCCCACCTGAGGGGTGGGGTGGGCAGGCTGGCACATCCCCTGTCCTTGTATGGGGTTTCCAGCCGAGCTTCCCGCCAGAATGAGGGGTTGCAGTGGCCTGGGGAAACTCCCAGAGGCGGCATTCCTTTGAAGCTTCCCTTTGCTCATCCTGGGGGAGGAGATTTATCACCTCACCCAGGATGTGCATTGTTGCAGGCCCGGGAGAGCAGGGGCTCTCCCACCCAGGGGTCCAGCAACGTGTCTGCTGTGTGGCAGCCTGGGCAGCCTCAGAGCAGACGTGGATTGTAGGTTAGTTGTAAGGGGGCATCTCTAAGATGCCCTCTGGGGTGCTTGGTACATTAAATCCCACACTGGCATCAGTGTGGGTTCAATGTGCTGAGAAGTTTGATACTAAACTTCCCAGTCTTTAGTGTTGCCATTATGGTGCTGTGGAGCTCGGGTTTGACGAGCTCTCAGCACCATGTACTCTTAAATGGCAGCACTGCACTTACAGTGCCCAGGAATGGACCTGGGTACTGTAGGGGCACAGGGCTCCTGCACCCACACCATGGGCATAAGGCACCCAGCCAGAGGGGTGGCTGATATATGCCTTGGCAGTGTAGGGGATGGGCATGGCACACAGATGTGTGCCATGTCGACTCTTCGTTTTGTCCTGCACCCAGACACTCAGCCTGCAAAGGCAGTGTGTGTGTGTAAGTGTACAGGGCCTCTAAGGGTGGCACAATGAGTGATGCAGCCCTTAGAGGCCTTCCCAGGTCACAAGGCCCTGGGTACCTAGGGTACCATTTACCAGGGGCTGACATGTGGCCAGGGTTTGCCAATTTGGAGTTTGTGTGTTTTAGTGAAGGAACATAGGCCCTGGGCCCCTGATTGGCAGGAGTCCAGGGTACACTCAGTCAAAGTACATTCAGCAATTTAGCAAAAAGTGGGGGCATACCATGCAAGAAAGATGGCACTCTCACATCCCCCTGGAGCCCACTGTGTATTGTGCCATTTACTGTCATTCTAGTGATTTAATATTGTGTGCTTTGTTCTTTAATCTCATAAAGAGGTTAGTAGAGAGTGTTTAGTAATAAATACATATATTTTAAATATATACCTGGTGTGGTTCTCCTTTAATTTGGTCATTCAGGGAGGTTATAGACTGGTAAAAAGCTGCTTTACATTCCTTCGAGACTTAGCCTGAAGGCTTCTCTCCACAGCTACCACTAGGATAGCTTTCTTTAAAGGTTGTCTTTGACCTATTCATCAATAAGGGTCGTTTGGACTGGTGCAAGGTGCCCACTTTAATTAGCAGACAGCATATACCAGGCCAACTTCTCACAACTGGATGTTGGATTCTGGGCCCACCGGGAATTTTTGCGACATTAAATTTGCCTCCATGGTGGGCTTAGAATCAATTCGGAAGGTTAGAAGTAAGGGCAGTTGATGGAACAAATTTATCGTCAGGACCAATTGTGAGCCACACTGAGCCTTTCAAATTAATTCCTTCAGAGGGTCATCGTGAAGAAGTACAATTTAATCTTATCGATACACACCCCCCCCCCACCCCCAAATCCAACTCCTTTTGAGACTACCATGGTTAACAGAACATAACCAGACAAATTGGAGTGAGAGAACTGTGGTGTTAGACTCCGAACATTGCTATCATGAAAAGGTGGAACACAAGAAAGAGTCCGGCCTCCCGGTTGTGCGAGAACAAGCTAATGTTGTGTACAGTTCAAACTGCAAAACTCCTGGAAGAATATCAAGAATTCGCCGATCTGTTCAATGAAACAGTCAAAAAATCTACAGCGTAATCGGTGTTATGATTGTAAAATTGATCTGGAGCCAGGAGTTAATCTACCGTGCAGCAGAATTTACGCTCTCACTTAAAAGGAAAATCAGTATTTGAAGGACTATTTTCAAAAAATTTGAGAAAATGTTTCATCCGACCCTCAGTCTCCAGTCTTTTCTCCACTCTCATTACCAAGAAAGATGTTGAATTTAGGAGTTGTATTGACTATCGTGCACTGAATAGAATAACTACTAAGAATAGTTATCCCTTACCTTTGATTTCAGTTTTTCTGGATCAACTAAAAGTTGCAGATATTTTACGAAATTAGATTTGCGGGGTGTAGATTTGCGGGGTGTGTACCACCTTATCAGAGTGCGTGAAAGAGACGAGTGGAAAACAGCCATCATAAACAAATATGGATTATTTGAATATCAGGTAGTGCCATATGGTCTCTGCAACACCCCAGTGGCATTCCAATACTTTATCAACAGCGTGTTAAAGTAATTTATTGATCAATGTGCAACTGTAAAAAATGTACGATATTTTGATTTATTCATCTACCGAAGAGGAGCATCAGTCACAGGTCAAAAGAATCCGTGTCTAAGACAAAACAGTGTGTACGCAAAGTTAGAGAAATGTGCCTTTGGAGTAAGATCAGTGGATTTCTTAGGATTCATCATCGCTCCACAGGGTCCGACGATGGACAAGAAAAAGATTGAAGCAGTACTTGAATGGCCTCCTTGCCAAATTCTACAGGAGGTTCATTAAGGATTTTTCTCAGAAGGTCATACCACTCACCAGACTTTAAAAAAGGGGAACTCCTTTCCAACAGACTACTGGGGCAGAAGAATCCTTTCAGTCTTTAAAGGAAAGTTTCACCTCAGCACTAGTTTTGTTACATGCTGATCCAAGTCAACCCTTTTTACGTAGAAACTTATGCTTCAGAGCAAGCTATCGGAGGAGTCTTGTCAGAATGTCATAAAGATACCGGACAGTTGCATCCAATCACATATTGCTCTAGGAAACTACTTCCGGTGGAAATCAATTACACTATTACGGAAAAAGAATTATCGGCCATCAAGGATGTCTTTCAGGGGGGCGCTAGAGGGCGTACAGCAAGATGGCCGCCCCCTAGTATTGCTCTGCCCGGCAGAGCCACAATCTGCCCCTTACCTGCCTGAAATTGCAGCATCTGCTTTACCAAACTGAACTGGGCAGTGGTGTTGGCCTTCTGCAAGTGCTGGGGTGGAATTAGCGGAACTATCGACGGCCGCAGCGCTGAAAACATGGACCCGCCAACTGCTCGGCGAGCTATTGCAAAATGGCACCCGCCGAATGCTTCTGAGACGCAGTGCATCTGCTGGAGCCCTACAGAGTGAGCTGCATCTCGCCTCGGCCTCCTGCACACAGACGGCAAGACAGGATTGAGGTGGAGGCGAGCATGCTTCTACTGGCCCTGGCAGTGAGAATCCGGATTGTGGATCGGAGTGGAGGGAAGCGACCGCCCAAGTCACCTGCACATTGGACCTGCTGAAAGCGACTAGCTGCCGATCGTGCCGTTCCCGGTGCTGGAGGTGGTGAGTGGGGTGCGGCGTCTGAGGCCCGGAGCTGCGGTGGCGGTTGGGGGCCATGGGTTGGCACCGTGCTCTGCGAGCTGCGGTGGGGGCCAGCGGGGATGTGCGCGCGGCGAGGCTGCTGGCTCTGCACACCGCGTGGAGTTGGGCCACCACACTGCCAACTGCTGTCACATCGCTAATGCCGCTGCTGGGCCTTCTGCTGCAGCTGGAGAGCAGAGCCCATATCACCTTTGATTGCCTGCACCAGGCTGTTGTCCCTGGCGAGGGAGATTACGACGAGCTCGCTCTTTTCCAAATAGCAAGCTGACGGATTTGGCTGCCGTATTGCCTGTGTGGACTGCATGGACTTGCTCATTGGGCCTGGGCTCTACGCTGTTCCCCTGGTGATCAATATTGGTGTTCCCCTTATATGCGCCGCTGGCGCTGTGCGGCTTTGGGACGGAGTGCTGCTTCGTGGTAACCTTTGGGTGCCTCTGGCCCGTTGTGGGCCCTCTCTCTCTCTGGTGCTTATATGTGGTGTACCCTCCCTACTTTTCACGTGCCGAGAGATTCCTTATTTGTGGGGGACCTCCTGCTATAATTTGCAGGGCTGTCCAGTGCACGCTTCTCTACGTCTGTGTCTTGCCTAACCAACACAGGGTGCAACCACTTGTGTCTGCCATGGGGAGAATGGACAAAAAACAGCCCCACCTCACGTTTGAGACTCGAAAACCTTCTAAATCCTCACAGAAGGCTGCCTCGGACGCAGACGCTCACAGAGATAACCCCCCCACACTGGAAGCTACTTTATTGGTAATGCCGCGCAGTCTTCAATCTATCGAGGGCACGATGGCGGCTGTGAACCTTCATCTAGATCATTTGTCAGCGCAATTCAAAAAACAGAATGTCCGTATCGGGGAAGTTGAACATGTCTCTGCAACGGAGGATGGGTTGAGTGAAGTTTCTGGCAGGGCGCTCAACATGGAGACGGTGTTGTCCATCATCCAAGCCAAGAATGACTATTTAGAAGCAGGATCCCGGCTCAACAATATCAGGCTCATGGGGCTGCCGGAATCCACCAATGTGGGGAAGATGGAGACTTACATGGAGAACCTTATTAAAGATATCTTTGGTACTGAGCACCTATCCCACATGTTCGTCGAGCGGGCTAATCGCTCTTTTGCGGCGAGACCTGTTCCGGGCACCTCTCCTCGTCCCATCATAGCGAGACTCTTAAATTACAGAGATCGTGACACCATTTTGCGATTAGCCAGAGACAAAGGGACTATCGAACACCAGAGCAACACTGGCCTTTTTCCCTGATTTCACGGTGGCTGTGCAGTCTGCCAGAAGGTAATTATGTAGAGCAAAAAAATTCTTACATAAGGCCGGATGGTGACTCAAAAATCTCCTCTAACCCTAGCCCTCGAGCATGCTAAACGAGTGAAACGCATGGAGGAGGATTGATACAAAGAGGCGTTCCTGATTTTATTATTTTAATGCTCACTCAGGGATGTAATATGTGTACGATTCTGTAAGGGTGGTTGTTTATCGGTGGGGTGGCTCCCACTTCCGGATGACAGTATGCTCAGGTTATAGTGCGCGCTGTTGCAGATTGGATTGGACACTGGCACAGGTACTAGACCTGCTCGGCCACCTCCTACTAGTTGGGAGGCTAGTAGCACCCTGCGCCCCCCAAATGGGTGTACCCCAAATGCAAATCTTTGTTTTCGTTACAGTGGGTTTCATTGAATTGGGATGGTTTTGGCAAGTTTGGGATGCTGAAGTGGGTGGGGGGGATGGGTATGGGAGATTAGGAGGGGCAGGCTGATGTATTTATTTTGTGCATTTGTTGTAAAGATAGGTTACGATGCTTCAGATATGCATGACATGCTATATAGCGCTGGTATTCATACAGTGCTGTGTGGACAGTATGAGTGGTATGGTTAAGTTCCTCACTTGGAATGTACGTTGACTCAACACTCCTAAAAAGATACTATCTGTTTTGGCACACTTGGATAGACTGGAGGTGTAATTAGCCTTACTCCAAGAGATGCACCACACTACAAAATCAGCGCAAATCGTGGGCACGTGGTGGGCAGGTGAGAGAGTTGGGCCTTCGTATTCCACCTACTCTAGGGGTGTGATGACCCTTGTTAAACAAGCATTGGCATAGCCAATAGGTCTCGCTTCGGGGACCTTCTAAGTATTTAGTTATGCAGCACAATATCCTTGGTGCAACACCATCAACTGTTGCATGGCTAAACACTTAAAAGGTCCCTAAAGTGAGACCTATTGGCTATGCCAATGCTTGAATGCTTTGAACCTGATAATAAGTGTCAGGACAGAGAGGGGGAAGGGGGATAAGCACGGAACGCTTTGAACCTGATCAGTGTACAGCCGTAACTCGTTCCTGAGAAACACAACAGAAGCAGCAGTAAAAATAAGGCAGGAGTATGAATCTCTCCCAGGCAGTGACAGTTAACTACATTTTATTAACTATGCTTGAAGCGCACCCTCCGTGAATCCTGTGCTTCAGAGATGTAAAAGTGAAAGCGCTTCGCCCATGGACGCTGCACTGTGAAAGAAGGTGGGGGGATGATAAATTACCTTTGGCTATGTTGTCAGCTGAGGCACAAGGCTTAATGAGCCTTGACAGAAACCCACATGGCGGCTGCACGCAGGCACGCGCACGCAAGCTTGAGGCCACAAAAGCCTCTGGTAGCACTTTGAAAATCTCCTTACTAAAAGTCAAGCCAGCAGCGCATGCGCTGCTCTAGGCTCGACCTAAAATGGGGTCCCCTTCACTACGATTAAGACTGACACGGATGAGCATGGGGGAGTAGCGATTGTGCATGGGCAACTGGGTGGCATGAGTGTGCTGTTGGTTAATGTGTATGGGGCACACCGACGATCCGACCTTTTTTGCGGAGGTCTGGCGCCGAATTTCTGAGTTTCCTTCGGCTGAGATAATTTGGGGTGGTGATTTTAATGTTTGTCTAGATATAACCTTAGATAGGGTCAGTAGTGGGACAGGGAGGCTTAAGCAGGCAGCGGAGACACTATTAGGGATATTGGATGCTGGCCAACTACATGATGTCTGGCGACTCCAACTTCTGTGAGGCCGTGAAAGCACGTTTGTCTCCTCTGTACATGGGACCTGGTCCCACAGATTTCTGGCTTGTTTCAGAGGTAGTCTGTACCTGGACAGCGAGGGTCGGGCACATGGCTCGTACACTTTGACCACTCCCCGTGGTTCTTGAACTGCAGATACCCACGTGCGAGCGGCCACCCTTTACATGGAGACTTCAGCCTACTGGATTAACGGACCCGGTTTTTAGACACACTATTGGGCAGAAGATTAGTAAAAAAAATTGAGAAAATGGGGATTCGGTAGAGAGCGCCAGAGTGCTGTGGGAGGCGTTCAAGGTGACTGACTACCCGTGGGGTTTGCATAGGGCAGAGGTCTTCAAACTTTTGGATGCCGAGACCCCCCCTGTCAACATTTTGAGGCGTAAGGACCCCCTCCTGACAAAAATGTCTAAACCTGTTGACTAAATTGCGTGGGATGAAAATGTAAATGAGGTTATGTGATGCCGCGTATTTTGGGATAGCATTGCTTCATTATTTTGATATTTGTTACACACAGTAACGCTGAGGAAAGATTTCCCCCAATCAGTACCCATTTATAACCAAAATACAGCAATTATCATCAGAAAGATTTCAAGTCAACCTTTGTGAAGGGCCTTCCACTCTGCAGCAATACGTGCTGCCACATTAGAAGCTCACCTGGCCCTGACCGGAAGAAGCAGGGGCCCCTTAAAACCCTGGCGGTTTTGTGTAGAGTTAAGCCGTTTACCCATGCAGCTTTCCTCTCACCCCCTCCCTTCCATCCCTCTCTCCTCTCCTAACCCCGGATCCCTCTCTCACTTTGCAGGTCATTTTCTTTCACCCCTTTTTACAACTTCTGAACTCTCCCCATTCAACCTCTCACTTCACCTTTAATCACCTCTTGCCATTCTGTCCTTTCACTGCCCTCATCTCTAACAGTCTCTCACATTTATCTCATGGCCTCTCTGGCCCTGTCACCTCCCGTGCCCATCTGCACTTCTCATTCACCTCGTCTCTCCATTCAATTTTTGTCTATTTGTATCTTACACCTCTCCAGTCCCCCCATTCCTCTTTCACATCTCCCCTTTGTTCTAACAGAAGCCCTCACCTTTGGATCACACTCACTTCTTGCGTGTCCACACTTCTCTTCGGCAATTCACATTTCTCCTCATCCCTGACCTCTTCAATCAAATTCTCTCACTCCCTTGCTGTCCTCTCTCATTTTGGGTGCGGATGCAAGTTCAGAATAGGATGAATGAATGTATGATTACTGATGGGCTTGTTTGAGTGAGTTGCATATTGAGTAGTGAGGGGGACAGGTGAGTGAAGTGTCACGAGTGCAGGATGAGTAGTGTACTCGTGTGACTGCAGGTTGAGGTATAGTGTGAGCAGGACAAGTGCATTTTGAGTGCAGAGTGATCACTGTGAGTGCAGGGTGAGCAGGTGAATGGTGCAAGTGCATGGTGATCAGTGTGAGTGCATTGTGATCGCTGTGAGTGCATTGTGATCGCTGTGAGTGCATTGTGATCGCTGTGAGTGCATTGTGATCGCTGTGAGTGCATTGTGATCGCTGTGAGTGCAGGGTGAGCGGGTGAATGGTGCAAGTGCATGGTGATCAGTGTGAGTGCATTGTGATCACTGTGAGTGCAGGGTGAGCGGGTGAATGGTGCAAGTGCATGGTGATCAGTGTGAGTGCATTGTGATCGCTGTGAGTGCAAGGTGAGCGGGTGAATGGTGCAAGTGCATGGTGATCAGTGTGAGTGCATTGTGATCGCTGTGAGTGCAGGGTGAGCAGGTGAATGGTGCAAGTGCATGGTGATCAGTGTGAGTGCATTGAGATCACTGTGAGTGCAGGGTGAGCGGGTGAATGGTGCAAGTGCATGGTGATCAGTGTGAGTGCAGGGTGAGCGTGACAATAAAGGGCGAGAATGAGGAATGAGTTGTCTGAATGCAGGGTGCATTCCCAGACCCATGAAGTAACTCAGCATGTTATTGACGGGGCGTAGACTTTAAGATCTAAGTTAAACTATTGCGGCATTAATCGGGGATCGAGGGTGAAGGAAATAAATAATGTGCTGATCCTGCAACAAACTTCCAGTCCTATGGTTAGGGTTACCAGCAGATTATTTTGATGGCCCAGTCGGTACAAAAAAAAGCAGTCACCTAAAGAGGTATTTTCAGCGCTTATCTGTGCATACTTCCCAGGGCCGGCTTTAGGGCTGGTGGTGCCCTGTGCGACAATGTTGGTTGGTGCCCCCCCAATGACCACCCCCACCACGGATTCTCTCACTAGCACCCTTTAACAGTGACCAAGTCTCCATAACCCCACACTCTCAGATGCATTGAATTAGTTATATAGTGCCACTCATACCAGTGTAGGGTGTCCGAGCACTTTGCATCACACACACATTACACAGAGACAATCATAAGTGTGTAAATCAGTGTATAGGAAATGTTACATAAGCCAAAGGACTAAAAGTATAGGAGTCACATGTCATCCATACTGGTAGGCAGTATAGTTCAAGAGTGCTTGGTGTGGAGAAGCACAAACTCAGAGTCGAAAAAGAAACAGCATAGTTTGGGAGTTTCCTTTAATAATAAGAATTGATTTCTAGCCAAATTAACCCTTTTTGCAACATTAATCAATGGTCTAATAAGGTATTCTTTGTAGTGTGCATGCTGTTCTAGGATGAAAGTTAATAGCTCACTATTCTCTATTAGGACTTTAAGTTATAAATTGCAAGTAACAAAAGGATGTCTCTTTTGATAGCAGTAACCTGCTGATCTCCTCACATCATACCCACTCTGTAATCTACTTGGTACACGTTCTTTGCAGCAGGCATATTAACCCTCTGCACTAACTTCACCTAAGTCAAAACCTCAACTATACAACATTCTGATCTCTCTCCAGGAAGATAATTAATCACACAAGTTATCTTGACATTTATGTAAGGCCTGGTAATTGCTGGGGGAAAGAAACGCTGCAGCAGGTGCTCAAAAGCACAATAAACTTTCACACACGGCGCCCCCAGGAAGCCAACTTTGTATTCCTTTCCATGAAATGCATTCTCACACTACGGCAGTGAATGTAAAATCCAAATGTAAGGAATAGGCACAGTGGGGACCCAGGGGGTACTGGAACCAGCAAAAAAACCTAAGCCTCTGTAACCAGTTTACAAAGGTATGTTAAATGGTCTTTAAAGACCTGTGAAAAAACACGGGGGTGCCGGAGATAGGAATCCAGACACTGCCCAGCTGAGCCCCCAGCAGCTCAAGTTTCACTGCAGCAGCCCGGGCTGAGACAGGACGGGGGGGGGGGGGGAGGGCTGAAGATCTTGGGCCTGGGCAGAAGTGTGACTGGGAAGGTGCGACCCCCTTTGCATCACTCCACGGCCCCCCTGGGGGTCGCGCCCCACAGTTTGAAGACCCCTGGCATAGGGGCACAATCTGGAGCGTTACGAGATCTTCGACACAGAATACATAAACTGGGCTCTGATTTCTCTACACTGGAGCGTGAATATGAGAGAAGTCCCTCCCCGCAAACGTTAGCCGAGATAAGAGACCTTGTCACCGATCATAATGAAACGGTTGATCAGGAAGCGATGCACCGCTCCAGACGCAGTACTGCCCGCTACTACGGGGAGAGGGTTACCCAAGCCGTTTCTTGGCGCAGAAACTAGCAGCACCGCGCAGTCAAGAGTGTATTTAGGAACTCTTAGATGAGAATGGGGTTGGACACTACTCAACTCCCGAAATTAGCAATATAGTTTTTTTTTGTGTTTCAATTTTTTATTGGAATTTACAAAAGAATACATATAGTATAATAACTGTTTGCATTATCATACAATAAATGATTAAGAAAATTGTTATATATAAGCATATAATAAAACTTTCTGAATAATTAATCATATTATATAATTTAATAAATACATAAACAGATCCATGCAAAAACAAATATTTGACTTTATATTGAGGCCATAAAAGATGGAATTACGGAAGGGGGGGGGGGGGGGGGGAGAGAGAAAGGGAAGGTAAAGAAGGGATCACAAAAGAAAACGATAAATGAAAATGTACACAAATATAAGACATAATGCTATATAAAGCTATATAAATATGTTCCTGAGAAAAGAAGACACTCTAGAAAACCAATAAGAATAGAGAAAAGATGAATATAAGGGATAATAATTTCACTTGATGTATAAATATATATATTAAAAGATACAGAATTGTATGCAAGTGTTCTGGTGAGTAGCTATTAAAAACAACAACAAATAATAGGCAGACACAATATGTATTAAGATTTATTAACCACCAATAATGAATGATAAATGAGAATGAAAAGGGATAAGAATTAAATTACTGCATAGATGGGTCATTAATATTAGCATCGGTATTTAAAGCTAGAAAAGGTGACCATACTCGAAGAAAGATCAGATTGATCCTGTATGTTGTATAGAATACGTTCGTAGGAAGCTGTTTGAATCATGGCCACAATCCATATTTCTTGTGATGGTGGTTGAGGTGACTTCCATTGCCGTAGTATACACATTTTGGCTGTAGCTAAGGCTGTGTGTAAGAGTAGCAATATAGTTTTGAAGTTTTACACCGCACTCTATGCGGCTAGGGATGCCCCATCGACTGCGAAGATAGATTCCTATCTTGAAGACGTTGCATTGGGGTGGCTTTCAAATGCACAACGGGAATATGTAATGCAGCCCTTTCATGTTGAGGACGTTAAGTTAGCTATTATGTCATTACCTACCTGTAAGGCAGCAGGTATGGACGGGCTCCCCAGTGAACTTTATAAAGCCTATGCGGAAGACCTTGCTCCTAGCTGTTTTTGCGGAGGCTTACGAGGAGGGGAGACTTCCGCCTACCCATAAAGAGGCCATGCTGGTAACCTTGTTGAAACCAGATAAGCCCGCCAATCATTGAGAATCCTATAGACATCTCTCAATCATTGATAGACACCAAGATCCTGGCAAAGATGATTGCCACTAGGCTTCAACCGCTGGTCCCTCTTCTGGTCTTGCCAGACCAGTCGGGCTTTATGTCTGCACGCTCTAGGACACAACCTGCGTACCATGTTCTCTGCGTTGCATTATTTCGACCCAGACTTTCAGGTGGTGGCAGTGCTGCTCGACGCAGCAAAAGCTTTTGACTCCCTCCAGTGGGGTTTCATGTTCACGGTTTTAACTAGAATGGGCCTTCCCCCGTTTTTTCTTCAATGGATTAGAGTGCTATACACGGAACCAGTCGCTCATGTACGTGTCAATGGCTGGGTGTCTTCGGCGTTCCCCATAGGCAGAGGCATGCGGCAGGGATGCCCCCTGTTGCCAATGCTTTTCTAGCTTGCGCTAGAGCCGCTGGCCTGTAAACTTAGACAAAGGCATGCAGCGGCGGCATTAAGTTTTCGGCAGAGACCACTTATGGTCTCCTTGTATGCCGACGATATGCTTTTATATGTCAGTGACTCTGCTACTTTTTACCAGAATTGCTATGGGAATATGTGAAATTTGAGTGGCATTCGGGCCTCGGTATTAACTGGGCAATGTCAGTGGTGTTTCCGCGGCCTGCTGGTACTAGGGAGATCGAGCTGAATTTCCTGCTGACGTAGACTCATGATCTTGTTTGGGAGGCCCTAGGACTGAAATTAACCCCATGCAATGCACTGCATGGGCTTGGAGGATGCTTGCACAAAGGGTGCAGCTGTCGTATCTATATGCCCCACTGCTGTCACTGGCCATGACAGTCCCTTGCCCCATCATCCTGGAATTCCTCATAAAGAAGAATTACTTATGAGACAATTTTGGTGGCCTGGCATGACAAAAGATGTACAACAATATGTAGGAGGATGCAAGACTTGTGCACAAGGAAAGTCGGATCGGCTAGCCCCTCAGGGGCTGTTACAACCCTTAACCACTCCTCCTCACCCATGGCACACTGTCACCATGGATTCGATAGTGGATTTGCCCTCCAGTCAGGGATACAGTTCAATATTAGTAAAGGTGAATGCTTTCTCTAAGATCACTCACTTTGTCGCCTTAAAGGGTAACCCAAATGCCAAACAGTTAGCCATGCAGTTCAATCAGCATTTTATTAAGATTCATGGAATACCTAAGATTCGGATTACTGATCAAGGATCTCAATTCTTGTCCCATTATTGGAAGGCCTTTACTAGAAAGCTAAGCATAGAAACTACATTCCACGAGTTTTCACCCACAAACTGATGTTCAGACGGAGAGAACCAATCCGGAATTAGAAAAATACTGATGGTTGTTTGTTAGATCAGGAAGGTGATTGGCCAGATCTCCTTTGGGCAGCTGAGTTCGCACACAACAATGCTAAAAATGCTTCCACAGGGTTTTCCCCTTTCTGTTTCAAATATGGGCGGCACCCGAACTTTTCTGTAGCATTTCAAGAGGTGGCGGTGCCTGCCGTACAAGATCTAGTTCAACATCTAACAAAAGTTCAAGAATCAGCAACTAGAAATTTGGCTCTAGCGAAAGAACGTTACAGATTAAGTGCGACTAAGAGGAGATCAGGGGCAAATTTGCAGGCGGGAGATAAGGTGAGGTTGAGTACTAAGAATCTGAGGCTCAGAGGAAGTAGAAAATTTCAGCCCCGTTTTGTAGGTCTATACTCAGTAGATCAGAAAATAAATCCAGTGACTAACAGGTTAAAACTCCCTTCGCAGGTCAAAATACATCCAGTCTTTCATGTGTCTGTTAAAAAAGGCATCATATTTTAAGGAATCACAACCTCCAAAACCATTGTTGATTGAAGGTAAGGAAGAATATATGAGGTTAAAAAGATTCTAGATTAAAAAATGGTTAGAGGAAAGACATTTGATCGATTGGAAAAGCTATGGACCAGAGGAAAGATCTTGGGAGGAGAGATCCGACGTTGATGCTCCTAGATTAATACGAGCCTTCCATCATCAGTATCCTCACAAACACAAGCCAGGAGGCGTGGCCTTGCATAGGAGTACTGTCAAGGCTCCGCGTCTGACTGCCCGTGCGGCACACTGTGTGGTGGTAATCTAACACAGTCGGATTGGGGGATGCAGATTGGGCTATGCTTTGTCCTGATTTGAACGCACCCCCTGCAGTGATCGGAGTGATCACTGCAGACACACGTTAAAGACTCAGAAGTTGCCGGTCACAGCCTTTGAAGGCACGTGGACAGCCACTCAGCAGTGAAGTGCGTTGGCAGCATTCGAAGCCGCGCACTTCAACAACAGTTTGAGAGAGGAGAGCTCAGGAATTTTCTTAGTCAGTCAAGTTCATTTGTAAATTCAGTTTTAGGGTAGCTAGCGTCTCATGTGCAACGAGTAGTTAGACAGGATATTAATATAGTTATTAAATAGGAGCAGAGTGTAAATATTGGAGAAACTTGTTCATAGTGAATAAGTTCCACTCACCTGTTCACCTCACGGAGGTCTACATCAAGGAGTAGAATCCAGTCTTTCTAACCGCAAGTACCTGAAAGAAAAAAGATAAAGTTTTAGTTATAAGAAATATTTGGAGACTGTCTGATAATTTCAATTTAGAGCATGGTCCCGGATACCTCTGTAGTTTTAAGTTCAAGGTACAAAAAGACTCATAGAAGAGAGGCTAAGCCTTAACACACGTGGTATAAGCGAATGCATTGAATAAGAGAGTAAAATAGTGTAAAAGAATAAGTTAGAGAAGCTTATTAATTTGATGTTATTTAATTGCAGTTCGCATAGAAGTGTTACTCCAGAAGAAGCAACGGTGGGTGCCTAGCGGTGCAGAAGTGAACCCAGAAGTAAGGCAGTCTCTTCTCTGTCCCCTTCCCTTTTCCCCCTGCGGGGTTCATGCAAGAGCTTGTAACTAGAGGACTCGTGAGGAGGTCTGCAGGGGGTATTTGGAACTCGGATCATTCTGCTCCTGTGAGTGAACTGAGGACAATGAGTGCACAAGTAGGGCCTTGACAGATGTGGACCTAAAATACCTCAACCCTGTTGTCACAAGGCCTGTCTGAGTGGGCATTAGAAGCTGAAGACTGCCCTTGAATCAGACGGGCTTCACAGAGAAGCCAGGGATCCAATCCAATCCGATGGCTGTGGGTCTCATCGCGAAGAGACTAACACGCCACTGCACATGTGCTTTGTGGATTTCAAGGCGGCATTTGACCTCGTACCATGTGACCTCATGGGGTCTTTAAACCCCCGAAACATCAAGTTGATGATTCAGCTGGTGCAGTTTCTTGGCAATTTTAAAGGTTTGATTAGGGTAAAGGACCTCTCCAAACAGGGTCTCAGTCCGCCTTAATTCAGGAAGGGTGCCAACAGCCTGGCGCAGTTGGGCACAGTGGGCTCCTGAAGAAGGGCTGCTAGGGGCTGCATGATGCTTGAGAGAGAGGAATTCTGCACCCTCTATCCCGGGTGAGGTGGCCCAAAGATCCTACATGCTCTTTGCTTCTGTGTTCAGGAGGGTGAACTGGTTGCACTTTGCACCCTGTCACTTTGCACCCTATTAATTTTTTACTTTAATAAATACGTGTCTATGTTACGACAGGGGGAAGGGAATCTTTGAGTGTTTTAATATATGGCTTAAGCCCTCTCTACAATATCTGCCGCTATGGTCGAACGGAAGCTGCCAAGCCTGTGTTTTGATTATGTTTTTGCTTTTGTAAATGATTTACCCAACTGTGTTAAATACGGTTATGGGTCCCTGCACGTTTCATGGGCAGATATAAGACGGGGCAGGAGGAGAGCTGGGTGCATCCAGAGATTTGCTATGCACTTTATTTACAGCATAATACCTATGTGGCCATGTTCCAGGTTTATTACATCTGCTGCTGTGACGGGGGAGGTATCCATATGATGCCTTGAATATGTCAAGGCTTAAGCGCTGGGTCTACGATGTTATACGATACTCTGAATATAAGAGCTGATGATAAATGCAGCTAATCAGGGCTTGGAATGGTATAAGAACTGTTACCGGGAGGTCGACCGGTTGGTCTACAGAGGTGTAGTATTCCCTTGTTGAGGGGATGCAGTGTTCGTTTGTACGGAGCCTCAGGAAAAAGGTATGGTTGGCAAGATTAGTTTCTCGGAGCGCAAACAAGTCTTTCCTGAGGGATGAAAGTTCTAACGTTAGGATAGAGAGGTGGAGTTCAATGTTAAGGAGCGATTGAGCTAAGAGCGTGGAGGGAAACGAGGCAAGGTCGTCGGGGGAGAGTGTGGTATGTTCCACATTTGACAGGGAGAGAGGAATAGGAAGAGGACGTGGAGGGAACCCCAGTGGCGGGCAGTGAGGGGTGTTCATGATGTTAGACTGAAGAGGACTTGTGGAGTGAGCAATCATTCCCAGGGGCCTGGAAGGTGCGATGAGAGGAGGGGGTATGGGGCGAGTGAGGTGGGGTCCATCTTGTCGATGGAGGTCAAAAAGCGACCCAGGGAACTTTTCAGCATTATCAAAAATCAAACTGCTTCTGCCCCCTCGCCCCCCCCCCCCCAAATTGTTGGCCTCCATCGAAAGATGTGAAGAAATTGCTAACTTTTTTCTGAAAAAATCACCAAGATTGATCAATCCTTCGCCTTATCCCTCCCACCACACTGCTCATCATCCCTCTTTGCCCTCCCATCCAAGTCTCCGTTTACACCCATTTCCCTGCCTGACCCTGTTCATCTCCCGCCTGCAGACGCCCCTCCTGAACATTTCCTCACCAGCCCACAGCTAAAAAATAATGCATCTTGGCTTAGCTTTACCCCTGTTACAGAGCGTCAAGTCATCACCACGCTTAAAGCCTCCTCTCATACCTTTGACCATCTCCCTGCTATAATTACACCTTATTGGCCCAACATCATCAACTCCTCCTTGGCCACTGGGTGTGTCCCTGTTTCCCTCCAACATGGCCAAATCACTCCTATCCTCAAAAATGCCGACCCCACTGATCTTAATCTGCGTCCCAGCTCGATTCTTCCTCCTTTATCCAAGGCTCTTGAAAAATGCGCCTTGCTCCAACTGGACGAGCACATGGACTCTTTCTGTCTTTTGGACACATTACAGTCAGGCTTTAGAAAGGTCTGCAGTATTGAAACTGCTATGCTCAACATTGTTGATGACATCCATCACTCCCTTGACAAGGGGGAGGCCTCCCTTCTCATTCTTCCTGACCTCTCTGCGGCGATACTGTTAACCACTCCGCCTTACTCAACACGCTCAAAGATAATTTCGGCTTTAATGGTCTAGTCCTAAAATGGTTCACCTCCTTTCAGCATAGAACCCAACAAATTAAAATCAGCAGTTGTCTCTCTAAACCTATTCCTGTCTTCCGGGGTGTTACCCAAGGTTCTATTCTCTCTCTCTCTATTTAACCTCTTCATGGAACCCCTCACCCTCATTCTCAAGCAATCCGGTATCAACTACCACCTCTATGCTGACGATACCCAGCTTCACTACAAAATCAAATCCCGAGCTGACATTCTGCACCTCAATGATGCCCCGACTAAGATTCAACACTGGTTCCAGCACAATCACCTTAAACTCAACCCTAAAAAACCTGAAGTCATTCTCTTCGCTCCTAAATACAACCAGCTCCCCATCCAACTCTGGATCTCTGACCTTAAAGCTCTCAACTGCTCTTTGTCCACTTCTAACTCCGTTAAATCCCTTGGAATAAGTATTGACCACAACCTCAGCCTTTCTCCCCACATAAAAAATGCGGCCAAAGGTGCTCTCTTCACTCTTCTCCACCTCAAGAAAAGTAAACCCTTCATTCCTGCTGATGACTTTAAATTAGTTGTTCAATCACTAGTATTTTCTAGATTGGATTACGGTAATGACATTCTCTCTGGAACACCGAAAGCCCACTTACCCCAATCAAATCTGTCCTTAACCTCGCGGCAAGACTTATTTCTGACTGTAAGCGGTTCAACCACATCTCCCCATCCTCAAAGAACTCAAATGGCTTCCCATCGAAGGCAGATCCACAGACAAGAAAGCTTGCATTACGCATAAAGCCGTGCATCATCACACCCCATTGTATCTCTCAGACACTCCACAAAGCGGGCTGCTCTAGAGAAATGAGGAGCACAAATAATTGTGTGCTAGTACCGCCCTTGGTAAACAAGAAAGCTACCCAGTCACGCTCTTTCTCCAGAAATGCTCCCACTATCTGGAACTCACTCCCCAAAGATCTACGTTGCAACCCCTCCTACCTCAGCTTCAAACAAGCATTGGCATAGCCAATAGATCTCGCCTTTGGAACCTTATAAGTGTTTAGCCATGCAACAGTTGCATAACTAAATACTTATAAGGTCCCAAAAGCGAGACCTATTGGCTATGCCAAGCGGGCGCGAAAGTGATCGCGCTCAAACATCAAAGCAGCCGCGAAAGTAATTGCGGTCAAGCGTGGCGTGCGCGCCCGCGCACATGCACTGTAGCTCTAGGCTGGCCTGGTAGCATTTTTTGGAGCCCTCTCAAAAAGTCTCGCCAGTTCAGCGCATGCGCTGGGTCAGGCGAGACCTAAAATGTTGACAAACCAAAAGCGAAGCGAAAGTACGTGACCAAGGAGGAATGCAGCTTTTAAGCCCCTGTATGGAGAGAGTGGCGCGCTGCATAAATGCCCTATAGCATATCATACATATTAGCCGTATTTTTTTTCATATTTCAATATGTTTTGGTCATGTGCATACCGGCAAACACCGGGTGAAATTAAGCCCCTGAATGAAGAAGAGTGGCGCACCGCACAACTGCCCTATAGCATACCACGAGCACCTTCTGTTGAAAGAACTTTGAGAGGGAAATTTGAGGCATTCTTCAAGCTCATTTTTGCGCTCAGGACAACATTTTCATTACTGCTGTTGTAAACCGTGGCACACAGCTCTACTGTGTATTACTATTTAATAAGCTTGGACAAAAACAGTGACGAAAAAGGTTATTTGGGGAATGCTTTCAATTACAACAAGCATTTCAAAGAAAAGCTGGGCGGAAATCATTTAGTAACAGGATATTAGGTTAACCAAGGGCGGCAGCATCTGGAAAGGCCATAAATTTCATTAGCGGATAACAACCAACAGTGAAGGGAAAGCACGTGACCAACGAGGAATGCGGCTATTTAGCCCCTGTATGGAGAGAGCGGCTCGCTGCACAACTGCCCTATAGCAACAAGCATTTGCAATGCAATAGGTCTCGCATTTACACGAGTTTGAGCTATTGGCATTGTAAATGACAATGCCTTTTATTTAGGTTTGGTTTTTACAACATAAATAAAAGGCATTGTCATTTACAATACCAACAGCTCAAAATCGCGTAAATGCGAGAACTACTGCATTGCAAATGCTTGTTTTACCTCGCTGCCATGCATGATGCCAAACGCAAAGCGGCAGGCACCACACCAGGTCTTTAAAGAAGATTCAGACCTGTGTTATGCAATACTAACTCTGCTCTATCAAACCTGCCTAACGTCCACGCAATTCCCAGAGAGCTGGAGGGGTTCGATCTTAATTCCCATATACACGAAGGGCGACAAAAGGGATCCATCCACTCACCGCCTCATTGTCCTCCAGGACATTTAAGCCCAGGCTTACGCCTCTGTTCTATTGAAAGACCTGGAACAGTGGGCAAAAGTGAATGACATAATTCCACTCAGTCAAATGGGCTTCAGGGCAGACTTTCACACTGGATAACATTGTGTCCCTTTCCTATTTAATACACCGGGCAACGAACAACAAAAAACTCCCACTCGGTCTGTTTTGTGGATTACTCAGCCACCTTTGACCTCATTGAGAAAAACGGCCTATGAAGGAAGCTTAGAGATTTGGGCATACCAAACAAACTTCTCCAGGCCATTATATCCCTATACACTTCTACATGGGTGCAGGTCAAGTAAACACCGACAGCGGTCACAAGGAAAATCCAGACAGATAATGACCTTAAGCAAGGTTTTGTGCTTGCGCCCCCTGTTAATCTCTTTTTTGCAGACATGGGCGCAGCACTGAAACAAGTGAGCCTTATCCTGCCCAAAATTGGAAACATTAAGGTCTCAGTGCTCCAATACGCCAATCACGTAATTCTTTTGCATCACACTAAAGTAGGCTTACAGAAGGCCCTCAATGCCTTGCACAAGTACAACCTGTATAATAAAATGGTGGCAAATGGCTCCAAGACCAAAGTACTAGCCTTCTGTAATTCAACCAAAAAACCTAATTGCACATGGACCTTGGGTCCATTAACAATCAGAACAGCCGATGCCTATAACCACCTGTGTGTCTGTGCATCAACCAAAGGCGGTACCAAAAAGCACCTGATGCACACTGTGTCAAAGGCGGAATCAATAATAATCATGTGCAAATGAAACAATCCCCTGGAAAGCCCTTCTACCGCCCCAAAAAGATGAGTCCTAGCAGCTACCCTCCTACCAACGATCAAGTACAGCCACAAACCGGGGCCAACTAGTAAACATCATGGATAAGAATCAGCTCAAGGCATACAAAATGGTTTTCAGACTACCATCATATCTACGGAGCTCCTTCATAAGGCTTGAATGTGGTCTGGAGGGCCAAACATGGGCAAGCATGGCGTCCTTTGTAAACAACTACTACAGGGTAAAAAAAAAGCCCCACCTAACACCATGAAACTGTTCTCCAGAACACCTTCACCCAAGAACCCATGGTCATTACAGCTTCAAATAACAATTGCCACCCTTCAAATCAATCAGACGGTATTAAACAGTTTACAGCGTTCTTGAGCCAATGTTAAAGCAAAGCTGAAAAAACAAACAAATATTGTCAATGGCAAGAGATATGGGGAAACCTAGTAAATCAATGTTACTATCAGTGGTGGGGCAATCGTATGCCAATGCTCAGCCAGACTGACTCAGACCCCAACCTTATCTTAGCTGTGCACTTCTGAAAGCATGCCATAAATCAATAATGTTTGCAAGCCTTATGGGACTGCAATCTAAAAAGGTAAACCCCAGGTGGCAGTCACTCACTAAAACGTCAAACTGCAGACTTTGTGATTCCATGTGTGAATCTTTTAATCCTTTATTATGCGGTTACCTTGCACTCTTCAAACCACAGAAAACACTATTAAAACCACTACTTTTTGCCTACGGCATAAGAACAAAAATACAATAGGTCTCGCAGTTGCGAGAGTTTGAGCTATTGGCAATGCTTTTTATTTATGTGTTTGAAAACTTGCAAGCGGTGCGTAAACATGCACTATGTAGGTTTTCTGAACACAAATAAACTGCATGGTCATATACAATGTCAATAGCTCAAACTGTTGCAAATGCGAGACCTCCTGCATTGGAAATGCTTATTATGCAAAGGCATGAGATACCTGACTAACTCACAATTGCAACAGCGTTTTTTGGACGCTGTCCAGTGGGCTTATATGCTGTGTTTGGCAATGGTCCAGTCCATTCCCAGTTATAACATTCAAGTCAGCCCTTTCATCCTTGTATGCCTCTGTTGCTCCTGTAAAAGCAACTGTGAATGTGTATAAAAGCTGCAGTTTGAGTGTCTGATATCGGCACCAGAGGAAGAGATAAAATTACACATGGTGTCCGGGGCACAAGAATATAGGAGCTGAGCTGAATCGCTTCCATCTATTTACAATTAGCTGCCTTTACAGAAGCTCAAGGAGGCAGTAATTTGACCCGGAAACCAGGGGTGAACCTGGGTGCCTGTAGCCCTTTGGAGTGAAAGAAAAGCTTTTCAGGCTGCTCACATTTGTAGTTTACGGAAGGAAAAGGAAATACAGCAATATGCGCACAAGACCGCACGGTGTCTGCAGCGCTTTCAAGCAAACTATTGTAGGATGCGGGGGAGCAGTAATCAGCTAAAATGGGGCGGCAAGCAACTTCATATACTTTTACAGAGTGCTGCAAAATGCAAATATTGGAAAATAACTACTAAAGCGTCCAGCCAGTTACAGTTTGGGGGAGCTCTGAGGGGGACATAAAAGCATTGGGTGTCTTCCGACACCGGGATCTGAGACTGAAAATGCAGCTTTTCTAAACATTCACAGTTGCTTCAATGGGAGCGCACTATTACACATGATGTCGGGGGCACAAACATATAGAAGTGAAGCAAAAAAGTTTCAGTCTATTTACAGTTGCCTTTACAGAAACTGAAGGAGCAACACAAACGTGACCAAAACAACATTGGATTGAAAGTGAAGTTTCTCAAGCTGCTCACATTATAAAGAAAGCGAAAAGAAATACTGGAATGTCAGCCTAAGACCACACAACGTGTCTGCAGCGCTTTGAAGGAACAGAAGATGGGAGGGTGGGAGGCAGGGGACAGCAAGAAACTACAGGTTATACATCTTGATCTTGAAGGTAGCCTAACACTCAGGAAGCCTCAATTTTTACATACGCTTGCATTCATATTTTTTCAGTTCAGACTTCACCCTTTCATCTGAAATGCTTCAAACGACTCTTCATGTCGTTGATGAAAACAGCGATGTCTTGGAGATAGATCCCACCGTTCCTAGGCCCCCACAGACACACATGAGAACTGCAGACTGGAACCTTGGTGCTTCCAGAAAAAACACACAGACAACACGCACTCATTTTGCATAAAGTGTAACTTGAGAAAAGGGGCGTTTGTTTATGCAATAACAAGTAGTCATTTCTCTGAAGTATTTACATTTTAAACAAGTTAGGACTATTGACTTTGTCAATCGTTGTTAGTTGCATAAGATAAATTAGCAGTAACTGTGGCTTGTATATAATATTGAATGAAAAAGCATCCACTTGAAGCCCTAGTGACACCACGACAATGTTACTGCTCCTGAGTTTCAAAAAGAGGCACAAGAATCCAGAGCAGACATGGCGAGTAAGTTGGCTGAAGAGGTGGGGGTGGCAAATGGTGTTCACGGGCGCTTTGATGTCCTCAGTGGCCGCGCGGCTCACTGAAAACATCAAAGCGCCCGCGAAATGTAAGTGATCGCAATCGCGATCACACTTCAAAGCGCGGCTGTGTGACAGGCGAAAGTGAAAGACGAGTGCTTTCAGGCTGCCAAATGGTGCGTGCGCCCGGCACACATGCACAGTAGTTGGCGGCCTGAAAGCACTCGTTTGCACTTCCAAAAGTGCTTACTATAAGTCTCGCCAGAACAGCGCTAAAGCGCTGTCTCAGGCGAGACCTAAAAACGCAGGCTGAAATGTATAGTGGTGACAGGGCTACTGAATTTGTAAATAAAATACCTATTTAAAAGTGTGAAACTTGCGAACTTCAGGAAAGTGCCTGGTAACAGCGTGGTGACAGACATGTGATAGAGCTAATCTGTTTTCACTAGGACATGGCCTTGGCTATGCAAACTGGGGCTCACTAAAAGGTTTACAGTAATAATTGTGAAATTGGGCACAGCGTGTTTTGATATTTTTGGAGGGTTAACCAACAGATATATATAGTTCTAATCCTAGTTCCCCAGTGGCTGTGTTCACATTTGTAATGGTCTAAAGCGTAAACGCAGAGGTGAGCACTTGTTTGTTTTTATAGCATGAAGTGCGCCTGGAGACCAGTCGTCTGGGCGCTGTATGATTTGTAATCTAGCATGAACTGCGAATGGTGACAGGCCCTCTTTTTTACTATATCGTAAACTGCGCCTGGAGACCAGTCATCTGGGCGCTGGCAGTACACTTAAATGACGCAAGAGGAGAAAAAAAAAAGACACAAGTTCATGTATCTGGATGGATATAGTGGGGAGGGACAGTCCAGTGAAAGATATCCGACACAAGGCCCGTTTGTCGTAGGCCCTTGCCCAACCCATCCGCCAATGTGTGACTTTAGTTAACTTTTCAAGAATTTTACGTATAGTATAAGGTTCCGTTGTGTTCCCGCTTTACACCATGAGATGCGAAATTTGGGGAGCGTTAAAGCGTTTGAATTAGCGGGGTACAAGGTTACGGGATGTCGAATAGGAGGCAACAATTACCAGGTTTCCTTGGATTTACTTTAGTCAAAAGAAACAAATTGAGATTTCTTAATGTTATCGAAATATCCTATCGGTTGTAGGAATACCTACGTGTGGTGAGCAGCCATTGAGCTGGGTGTGGAAATATCAACGAATGGCCCCGTTTTTAAATAGCACTTAACTCATTTGGCTAGTCGGGTTTCTAAGATCATCCAATACCTACAGATAATGGAACTGTCGTACAGGATCACACAACGAGCCCAAACGGCGGAGCCGGGATTACCTGGATAAACATAGACCTGAAATTAGTATTAGTAGTGCCCACAGCACTTCAAAACTGCGTGACTGGCAGGAAGCTGTGGTTTTTTTAGAAACCGTAAGTAGGATGTGGAGATTAGACACGTGATTTCACATACCCTGGTTTCAAAACCTCTGTCGACATGCACACATTATAATACATACAGCACTTGTTATCCTAGTTTGTCAGTTTCTAAGTGCTGTAAACCACGGGCATTACTATTACCCAATTCAACGCTATTGATTATATCGACCTCTGGAGGATGAACGGCTCAGATCGTCTTGTGAGCTGTAGGTCTCATGCACAGATGTAACCTCGAGACACCCGCTGCCGGTCTGGGAAGCCTGGGAGAGATCTGAGGGGACATATCCTGGTCTTGGACAGGAGTCCGGTTTAGTGACCAGCGGTGCCTGGGCTGTGTGCATTTTGACCAGCAAATTCAGATTTAACAGTTTTCAATTAGCGCCACTAAAAACATGTTGAGGAACGGTCAGGAATGGGCCCCCTCAAAAGTGCTCGGTAGCACAAATAAAGCTTTGCCTCACAGAAGTGCAAAAGGATATTATTAGTTTTTGGGGCAAAACAGATGCGAGAGCCACGCCTTCTTGGGAGACAGTCTCGGCTATTACCAGAGCAGAGGTGAGTGGTCCTATCCCAGACATCCAGTAGGTTTTTAGACTGTAAAATACCAGGGATTGCCTGTATCCAATGCAGCAGTTGTTAGGGTGTGGACTTGTTGTGATTATGGTTACGCTTGTAACTCTTGAACTACATGTCCCATAATGCACTATGAGGGTAGATGACTTGTGTACCTTCCCACATTGCACAGGGACTCTATCAGCTGACTTGAACAGCATATAAGCAAGCAGGAGCTGCTCCCAGGTGCTTTGCTTCCTGGTAATTGGGCCGCGCCTTATCCTGTGAACGTTCTCTTACTTTCTCCTGACAGAGGACGCCGTGTGGAATCCCTGCTGTTGGTGCAAGTTTATAATTGCAGAGTCTGCTTTGAACTTTCCTCTTCGAGCGCGAGGACGTGCTGATTGTTCGTTCCTGATAACCCTATCCTTTTTTGCCGTATCGCGAGGTAGCGCTGGGACGGCTGCTTGTTTGAACTCCTGGTAATAGCGCGAGGAAGCGCGGTGTATTCCTGCTTGGTAAACTCTCCCCTGGATGTTGGAACGCGCCGTAGCATTCAAGAAATCAGCTGTCTTGAATTCCCGGCAATAGAGTGAGCACGCCTTAATCTGAGACAACGTTTTGCTTTGCTTCTCGAGCGTGAGGAAGCGTTCGCAGTGCTACGGCTCCCAACGGAAAGAGGGGAATTGCGGTAACTGGATGCCATGTATTTATTTTTTATTGATTTCATCGCCACAGTACTGGGGCACGCTATGACAAAAATAGCAACAAGTTAATAAAAGCGCTAGACACGCTAAACTGTATCCTTTGTGTTGGACACTGCACTGTGGGAAACGAACTGTGACGCTCTATGTATACATACGGAGAGAAGAGACGCCCTGGTCTTTATTGCCTTTTTGCCTAACTGACCCCAAGTAAGTGCATTCTGGACATTGTACAAGGCGTCTTACTATTAGAGTCAGAGACACAAACCTGTTTATCGCATTGAGGGTACGCCGGATATCAGTTATACCTTTTCTTTCACTTAATGAACTGGGCACTTACTATCCTGATGAACCACGTATACTAACGCTCCTGGATTCCGTTCAAGACGATTACGGAGCTCATTTAAAACTTACTGGCATACATTCCCTGTGTAAGTGTGAGAAAGTACACAAGGGTACCTGTTAAAATAAGAAGTTAAGCACCCTTGATATAGAAGACATCTGTCCTAACCTATACCTTATTATTTGTCTTCCTTTGCTGCAGGTTCATGTCTCGTCTCCTCCTGTTACCCCACAGAATGAAATAGAAACCTCCAGGTGGCTCATTCCTGTCTCTTCGCTCCTCAGATATATCTCCCTGTTCTTGCTAGTTTAATAGCCAAGGGGTGAGTTGTCTCTGGGGAGAGGAAAGGCTCATTCTTCGCTCCCGTGGATATTGGCCTGCTCTATAATACTTTCCGAGTTAATTGTTCTTACCTTCATAATAGTTGCTTTTGTTGGCGTGGCGAGAATGCCCCCCTCCCCCACCACACACATACAAACACGCCCCCTCAGACCCATGGTGGGGGTGGAGGGGGGGCAGTCTGCTGCCTACCACCGTTTTGCAGGATGTCCACTTAACATGAGATGTCAGTTCCTGGCTGTGGGGTTTCTCTGCGCTAGGGACTTGTGCACGAGGACATGTTTAGATGCCTATAGGCTGCGCACGAGGATGCTTAAACAGGTGTTATCAGGAAGAATTAGTCGGTTAATGCTCGCTTGGATTAGATCACGTGATCGCCATCTCATCTTTAACCGACTCAGCTATATCGCTAGCGGGACCTGTGAACGGAAAGGGACCGGTTTTTTACATCAATATAAACTGGGCACTAAAAGTCCTTTGACGGGGCGTTTTGCTAATTTTTTTGATTCACCTTTGCATGTATGGTACGTGTATTTGGGTTGTCCTAATGCCTAGAGCGAGCGACCTCGAAGCTGGGGAGCCGGGTTCGATAGCCACAACTGTAACTGGGCAGAATGTCCTTTGAGTGTTTTTGTCAGGTTTGTGCTTTTTCTGCAATATGCACAGGACTTTTGGCCAATTTCATTGACTAAGACGCACACGACTGGTTGATATTTTGCCAAGTAGCAATGTCATAAACCAACTGTACCCGTTCTTCTGGGATTCTGTCTGTTTTGCTTTCAGATGAAATTTCCCCCTACCTACTCTCCTCCAGACATTAAGCTGCAGAAAAGATAATGACCGCATACAGGGCTTTAAGCGGGTTGAACAAAACTTTGGGGGGGGGGGGTCTCTCAAAGGGGCGTGGCCAATGTAATTAAGGCCATGGCTTAAAAACACGCAAGCTAAAAATCTGTGCTTAGCTTAGTGTTCCGCCCGACTTGTATTTTGCTGCTTCTGTCATTGCATCCAGATATGTCATACAACTACTAACATCATACCTACTAGTCAGGACTATTGGCTTTATCAATGGTTGTTAGTTGCATAAGATAAATAAGCAGCAACTATGGCTTGTTATATAGAATATTGAAAATGCTTCCACTTAAAGCCCTGGTAACACGGCAATGCTGCTGCTCCTGAGTTTAAAAAAGAGAAGGGAAATCCAGAGAGAAAATGACTCCCTTTAAAGGATTTCACTTCCCCTACCAGCTCACCTGGCATGACGTCATGCCATAACTTATCCACAAGTGAGCACGCGCTCATCGATGTGCCTGCTGTCACTGCAGTCCAGAAAAAAAACGGAGCGCCAGGGCACAAAACCGAGCCCGATAGAGACCCGTTTCGAAACCCCAACTTAAACCCCTGACCGCATACATCTTCACAATAGACAAACAAGCATTGGCATAGCCAATAGGTCTCACCTTTGGGACCTTATAAGTGTTTAGCCATGCAACATTTGCATAACTAAACACTTATAAGGTCACAAAAGCAAGACCTATTGGCTATGCCAATGCTTGTTTTTCTTAGGCACGAGGAGAATAAATGATTTGCCCAGAATCACAGGATGTTGAGCGTCGTTGCCGAGACTCGAACCCGGTTCACCGTCGACCGCTCTAGCCGTTAGTCCACATCCTCTGCCCTAAATTCCCCTAGTTCTTGAGATTATATCAAAGGAGAATTACTAAAAGAAATCAGAGTGCGCGGGGAGGGGGAGGGAGTCCATTGAACAATGACATCCACAATAAATCCTAAATTCAATTTGTCATTTTATTATTTTCTTTCGCTAAAACTTATTGTGAAACAGACCCCGGCTTTAAAAGCGACGTTAGATCAGAAATGAAGCGGGGACTGCACCGACCTGGAGTGTGTGGCAAAGATTCAACAGGAGCCGGTCCCAGCCATGGACGCCGAGTCCTTCTGCTGCGAGAATAGAACCACCGGGACCTTCTCTAGGGGTATATATAGCGCCTCCTCGAACCGAGAGATCGGGTGTCAAGGCGCTTTATATGGCAGCAGAGCAGGCATGGGGGAGCGGCCATCTTTAAAGGTCTCCAACGCAGACATGAAAGACGGACTACCGCCCGTAAGCCGCGAGTGGAGCAGCCATCTTTAAAGGTCTCCTCCGCAAACATGAACGACGGACTACCGCCGGAGGCCGCGGATGGAGCGGCCATCTTTAATGGTGTCCTTCATGCTGGCGGCTGCTAGTTATCACAGGAAGGCTTAACTCAGCTCTCTTTATTTTTTATTTATTTATTTTATTTATTTAATGCGTTTTTATATAGCGCGGACTTTACCCGAAGGTGTCAGAGCGCTTCACAATACCAGCAGTAATGATACATAAGGAGCAAAAATACAAGTGAGCATGTTACAAAATCAAACGGTACGTTACATGAGGCAATAGTGACAATTGTGCAAGTATCAAGGGCAAACAAAATACAAGAGGTAGCAAACGATTCGTTACAAAAGGAAAAAGTGACGTGTGCAGGTTACAAGAGCATACAAAGTACACGTAGAGGTAAAGAGAAAAAAATTGCAATAGATGGCCGACACTCAGAACACTAAAACAAAAGTTACGTTACATGAGGCAGTGGTGGCCGTAGTGCATGTATCAAAAGCAAACAAAATACAAGAGGTAGCAGACGATACGTTACAAAAGGAGAAAGTGACATGTGTGCATGTAACAAAAGCGATCAAAATACTAGTAGAGGTATAATACTGCAATATATGGCAGACACTCAAAACACAAAACACACTGGGAAGGCACTTCTATAGGCATGGAGAACAGAATTTCCTATAATGGAAGGACTTCCTTCAGAAAATATATTTGCGAACAGCTATCTAGTTAGAAGGGCGCGAGCAGCGAATTTCACCAGATAGTGTGTTAGCTTAAAGAGAAAAGTGAGAAGTAAATGGACCGGTACGGTAAAGTCAAGTATAGCGAAAACAATAGTGGTGAAAGAGAATAGATTACATAGTGCAAGTCACTCAATAACAATGTCAATAGGGTATCCCTTCCTTAGTTCTGTGTTTGACTAAATACCCACGTTTCTATTAAGCTATACAGCACATGTAAAAGACTTGGGGGCATATTTACAAGCTGGCGATAAAAAATTATTGCCGCTTTTGCGGCCGTTTTCAGCCGAAAAGCGGCGATAATTTTATCGCCTAATTTGCAAGGTGACGCTAACGCGTGAAACCTTGCTTTAGCGTCGGGATTCCTAACGCCCAGCTTTGCATCTCTAATGAGATGCAAAGTGGGCGTTCCTGACCTAACATCAAGCCCCACACTATGAAGCATAGCAGCAGGAAAAGTAGCGATAACCGCTACTTTCCTTACACCTGCTTCAGGACTGACTTAGCCATGATATCCTATGGAAGGTGGATATCATGGCTAAATTTGTGAGTCCCTATCAGCAAGATAACGCCACTCTACGTGAGATTATTGCTGGGTTTCCAGCGATAATCTCACGTTAGGCAGTTAGCGCTAGGATTTTTATCGCTTTTGAGATAAGCGTTGCTAATAGCACGCTATCTCAGCGATAAAAATCCATGCTAGCCGGCGATAATTATCCTAGCGCTAAGTGCGCTTAGTGATAATTATCGCCGGTTGTTGCTGATATGCCCCTTGACTCTTTATCACAATACACTTTAAACAATGATTACTTCAAACCTGTGGCCATATTCTTTCCAAAGCTTACATATTTTCACATAAATGCCTTTGAGCAAGATTCATGTTTTTGGACCTATACATCCTATAGAGTTGTTGTCATCTAAGAGGTCTTTGACATGTAATGAGAAATTTCCTAGTTAGCACGAAGGAAAGTTTCAATTCTAATAAGGAGGCGGAGGCGAGGATTATGCAATTCTTTCCTCATTTTTTATTAACCAGCATGTTTAAAGACACAAGAAAAAACATGACAAGACCACAACTCCCATGAAGCTCGGGAGTAACCATGGCCACGAACAGTTCAATCATAGTAGATAATGAAGTCCATAAACAGTTGCAGCCACCGTAGTCCTTCCTCTTTCTCTGCTGCAGGAAGTTAAGCCCTGTGGGTCCTATTCCGTCTTGAAGTTGGAACCTAGGAGGATATATATAAGATATTGCGGATTGACTATGAAACCGCAACACATACCAACATCAATCAGACTGTGTATGGTATCAATACAATTGTAAAATCCTGTCAAAGCAATAAGCAGTAAGCATACCATTGTGCGAGAATGCAATAACATGATATAGCATACGAACATAGAAAAAATATATACACAACAAAGTATTGAACATCACTAAGATCCAATGACAAGAGAAGACTAAAAAGTTACTTCCCTGGTCCGAAAAAAACTCTGAACCCACGCTGTTCTTAGAGCTACTACGAAAGCTTACCAAGGGTGGGAGGCATAAGCGAAACATGCCCGGGGGGATAATCCTCGCCTCCGCCTCCTTATTAGAATTGAAACTTTCCTTCGTGCTAACTAGGAAATTTCTCATTCTACAGCAGGAGCGGAGGCGAGGATTATGCATGTTCAAAGCCTACTTACCACCAATGCGGCCGCCTCATGGATTGGTTTAAAGTAGAACTTTTTAAAAGTTGAATCTGAAGACCAATCCGCCGCATTCATAATGTCCTCCAATCTACCCCCTACCTGAATGGCCTTGGAAGCCATTGCTCCCCTGGTAGAGTGTGCGCCAAATTCACTAGTGCCAATACCAGCCTCAGTCATAATCCACCTGACCCATCTTGCAATGGTCGGTGAAGACACCACCTTGAACGGTTTCTTAATGGCAATCAGGAGTTGCAGCTCACCCGGATGCCGTACCTCCAATGTCATATCCTCATAGGCCTTCAGGCACCTAACGACGCACAACTTCGTGGAATCTTGAAAAGCAGGATAATTTACTGACCTTGTACTCGTTTTGGTTCTCCTCGAGATGTTGAAGGTAAAAATCCGTGCGGTAAGATCCAGAGCTCTTACATCTGACGCCCTCTTACATGAAATAAGGCAGAACAGCATTGCCAGTTTCGCCGAGATTTCCTTTCTAGATAGATACGGATTGTCTTGCCAGGATATCAGCAAATGTAGGACCAGATTGCACCCAGAGGCCCTCAAAACGAGGCTCAGAGGGTAGAGAAATCCTAATGCCCTTCAGGAGCTTACACACCCAGGGGTGTTCTCCTACCGGATTGTTGTCAATCGGAACATGGCCTGCCAAAATGGCAGATCTGAAGGAGTTAATGGTGCAATAAGCCAGTCCTTCTCGAAAAAGCTCAGTTAGGAAGTTGATGACATCCGAAACATTGGAGCCCACGGGATCCAAATGCTTCTCCATACACCAACGTACCCATCGCCTCCAGTCTGATCTGTACCTCTTGATGGTCCCCGGGGTCCATGCCTGCTGGATGAGGAATTCAGCATCTTGCGAAAGAGATCCGTCCGACCAGCGTCACCTGAAATCCTCCACGCCATAAGATGAAGATGGCCCTGGAGCAACAGGGGATGAGGATTGCCCAGGGGGTCCAATAAGACTCCGTCAAAGAACGGTAGATGTATCGGAAGGTCCCAACTCAGCTCTAGGAGAGAAGGGAACCACGCTTGAGAGCGCAAAATCGGGGTTATCAGGATTAAGGAGGCCTTCTGTCGACGAACCTGTGCCGCCACCCTCTGAATGAACAAGAATGGTGGGAAGGCGTAAGCCCGCATCGACGACCATTCTTGGAGAAAAGCGTCCACCGCCTCCGCCCCGGGATCCAGTCTCCAGCTGAAGTATCTGGGAAGCTGGGCGTTCAATCTGGAAGCAACGAGATCCACTTGGCAGGGTCCCCAAGAAGCCATCAGCGATCTGAAGACTGTTGCATCCAGCCTCCAATCGCTGGCATCCCGGAAGTGCCTGGAGTTCCAGTCCGCAACCGAGTTCTGAGTTACCTGGAGGTACTCGGCCGTCACCGAAATCTGACGTTGAAGGCAGTAATGCCAGAAGTCCTTGGCTAGTTCCACCAGAACCCTGGACCGCGTGCCACCCAAGCGGTTGATGTATTGCACCACCGTCGTGTTGTCCATCCGGAGGAGCACATAGCAAGACACTTTGTCCTTCGTGAAGGACCGAATAGCAAAGGAACCCGCCAGGAGCTCCAGACAGTTGATATGAAGGGAAAGTTCCTCCTCCATCCACCTGCCCCCTACGGAGGTCGAGCCGCATCGGGCCCCCCAACCGAGGCGGCTGGCGTCCGAATCTATCACCAGATCCGGCTGCGACCCAAAGATCGCTCTGCCATTCCACGCCTCCATGTGGTCGATCTACCACTGGAGCTCCACCATGGATTCCTGAGTCAGATAGATCAACTGAGAATAGGTAAGGCCCCTCCGCAGATTGGACGCTTTCCGCCTCTGTAGTGCACGGTAGTGCAGGGGCCCAGGAAAGATTGGCCTGAATCGAGGATGATAACAAGCCAACAATCCTGGCCAGCTGCCGCAAGGAGATCCTGTCCCTCCTGAGGACCTTCCTCAACTCTTTCTTGATTTTGCCAATCTTCTGCTCCCCCGGACAGGTCACCCCCGAGCACACTCCCCGTGAGTGAGCCCGTCCCCTGGTGCCACCTCTGCCCTGAGCTGTGCCCTGCGCCCTCTGTTGTGCCCCGACCGCCGGATCCGCTTGGTCTGTGGATCTCCTGTGCCCCCTGCCACCAGCTTGCTTCGCCGCCTTTTTGTTTTTTCCCGCCGTTTTGCCCAGCCCCCTGTGCTCCCCCCCGTCGCCCAGCCCCGGCCGCGTTTCCCGCCACCTCCCCGCCGCTGCCCCCCTGCGGCCCCGCCCCCTTCCCTCGCTCGCCCTCCCCATTCGCCACCCCGCTCCCCCTCCCAGCTGCCCCTCCCTCGCTCCGCCCCCCCACTCTCCTCATATGGCAGAGTGGCCAACGCGCAGTGTGCACGCGCAGCGGGCGCGCCGATTGTGCACCGAAGGTGCGCCAAAGGTAAGCCCGTCTGCGCCCGTCCGTGCCTGGCCCGCGCCCAGCGCCCGAACCCCTGGCCCCCGAGGACCCCAGCCCACCCACCAGACGTACGACGCCGCCACCATCAACGCACTCGACACCGGCCGAACCCCGGGATGCCACCAAGCCACCCCGAGACGCACCCACGGACCCTTCAGCTGCCTCACCTGCAAGTTCGCCTGCATCCGGACCTGCCCCGCAACAGCACCCGCCAAGCCGAACACCAGCAGCAACCACCTCAAGTGCATCCTGCTCAACACCCGCTCCGTCCACAGACACGCCATCGAACTCTGGAACCTCCTCGACACCACATCTCCAGACGTGGCCTTCCTCACGGAAACCTGGATGAACGACTCCTCAGCGCCCGACATCGCCATCGCCATCCCAGAGGGATACAAGATCACCCGGAGAGATCGCGATGACCAGACTGGAGGAGGCATCGCCATCGTCCACAAGAACACCATCCGCTTCACGACCAACACCGACGACACCCTGACTACCGCCGAACACCTACACTTCCAGATCCACACCGACCCCAAGACCACCCTCAGAGGCACCCTGATCTACCGACCCCCGGGACCACGCACACCGTTCAGCGAAGACATCGCCGACTTCATCAGCCTGCACGCCCTCCCCTCCGCTGACTACATCCTCCTGGGGGACATCAACTTCCACCTGGAGAACAACAACGACCGCAACACCACCACCCTGCTTGACAACCTCGCCAACCTCGGACTCAAGCAGCTGCTGTCAACCCCCACCCACCTCGCCGGACACACACTCGACGCCGTCTTCTCATCCAGCAAAGACATCACCTTCAGCCACGCCACTGGACTCCACTGGACGGACCACAGCTGCGTCTACTTCACCTTCAGAAGAACCACGATCCACCACCACCAGCAACAGGATGCTCGAAGAAGCTGGAACAAGATCACAGCCGACCAGCTCGCCGCTTCCCTGAGCCAGCACCCTCCAGCCAGCTCAGCGAACCCTAGCCAGTCCGCCGACAACCTCACGAAGTGGATCAGCACCTGCGCGGACGAACTCGCCCCACTGAGGACCCCGCCCAGCAGACCCGGCAGCAAGAAGGCCCCATGGTTCACCGACGAACTCAAGAGCTCCAAGAAGAACTGCCGAGCCCTCGAGAAAGCCTGGAGAAGGGAGCCAACACCGGACAACATGACCACCCTCAAGCTCGCCACCCGGAAGCACCATCAACTAATCCACGCCACCAAGAAAACTGCATTCAAGGACCGGCTGGACAACAACGCACACAACTGCAAGGAACTCTTCAACATCGTGAAAGAGCTCTCCAACCCCAACGCCGGAAACAACGACATCACCCCATCGCAAGACCTCTGCAACTCCCTCGCCTCCTACTTCCACAACAAGATCGCTGACATACACAACAGCTTCATCCCACAAACAACGCCCCCCACGACCGCACCAACGCCCCCCACCACCACCCTCAGCACCTGGACCCCGATCAACACAGAAGACACCATCTGCACGATGAACTCTATCCACTCCGGATCTCCGACCGACCCCTGCCCTCACCACGTATTCAACAAGGCCGACGCTGTCATCGCACCCCACCTGCGGGACATCATCAACACCTCCTTCGACACCGCCACCTTCCCTGAGAGCTGGAAGCACGCCGAACTCAGCGCTCTACTAAAGAAACCAACAGCGGACCCCACCGAACTCAAGAATTACCGCCCCATCTCGCTCCTCCCGTTTCCAGCCAAAGTCATCGAGAAGACCGTCAACAAGCAGCTGGCCGCCTTCCTCGAGACGAATGGATCCCTCGACCCCTCACAGTCTGGCTTCCGAGCCAACCACAGCACCGAGACCGCCCTCATCGCTGCCACTGATGACATCCGAGCCCTGCTGGACAACGGAGAAACAGCGGCCCTCATCCTCCTAGACCTCTCCGCGGCATTCGACACTGTCTGCCACCGCACCCTAGTGCAGCGCCTCAGCAACGTCGGAATCCAGGAGAAGGCACTGGAATGGATCATCTCCTTCCTCGACGGAAGGACACAGAGAGTCCGCCTATCACCGTACAAGTCAGAGGCCACCGAAGTCATCTGCGGCGTCCCCCAAGGATCCTCACTCAGCCCCACCCTCTTCAACGTCTACATGAGCCCCCTTGCGGCCATCGCACGCCAACACAACCTCAACATCATCTCCTACGCAGACGACACCCAGCTGATCCTCTCCCTGACCAACGACCCCGCCGCCGCCAGAGCCAACCTCCACGAAGGGATGAAAGACGTAGCCGAGTGGATGATGACCAGCCGCCTGAAACTGAACTCAGACAAGACGGAAGTCCTCATCCTGGGCTCCTCGCCCTCCGCCTGGGATGACTCCTGGTGGCCCCCCGCCCTGGGCACCGCACCCAAACTGACAGACCACGCACGAAACCTGGGCTTCATCCTGGACTCCTCCCTCTCCATGACCAGACAAGTCAACGCCGTCTCCTCGTCCTGTTTCAACATCCTGCGCATGCTACGGAAGATCTTCCGGTGGATCCCCACCGAGACCAGGAAGACGGTCACCCAGGCCCTTGTCACCAGCCGACTGGACTACGGCAACGCCCTCTACGCCGGAACCACCGCCAAGCTCCAGAAGAGACTCCAGCGGATACAGAACGCCTCAGCCAGACTCATTCTCGACATCCCCCGAAGCAGCCACATCTCTGGACATCTGAGAGTCCTGCACTGGCTCCCCGTCAACAAGAGAATCACCTTCCGCCTCCTCACCCACGCACACAAAGCCCTACACGACCAAGGCCCGAGCTACCTCAACAACCGCCTCAACTTCTACGCTCCCAAACGCCACCTCCGATCAACCAGCCACGCCCTCGCCGCCGTCCCCCGCATCCGAAGAGCGACAACAGGAGGAAGGTCCTTCTCCTACCTGGCCGCCAAGTCCTGGAACTCCCTCCCGACCGACCTGCGCCTGACCCAAGACCACCTCTCCTTCAGGAAGAAGCTCAAGACCTGGCTGTTCGAGCAGTAGCGCCCCCCCCCCCCAAGCGCCTTGAGACCCTCCGGGTGAGTAGTGCGCTTTATAAATGGCTTTGATTGATTGATTGATTGGAGATGTAGGGTCGCCGTCCTGGAATCTATCCTGAAGCCCAGAAAGGTCATGCTCTGCTGCTGGACTAAGTCCGACTTTTCCCGGTTGATGGTAAACCCCAAGCTCTGAAGGAGGGAAATTGTGATCTCTAAGTGTGAGAGTAGATGCGATCTGGACTGATCCATTATCAGAATAAATAAATGATCAACCGAATGCCCAGATTTCGGAGATGCTTCACCACCGGCTTGAGGAGCTTCGTAAAGCACCACAGGGCCGAGGACAGGCCAAATGGCAGAGTTCGAACCTCGAAAACCTGTGCTCTCCACTGAAACTGGAGGAACATGCAGTGTGGGGGAAAAATGGGGACCGAGAGGTAGGCGTCCTTGAGGTCCAGACGCACCAACCAATCATCCTGCAACAGAAGGCCTCACCTCCATTTTGAAGTGGCAATAGACTAGCCACCTGTTGAAGGCCCTGAGATTGATAACCGGTCGGTAGCCCTTGTCCTTCTTTTCTACCAGGAAGATGTTGCTCAAGAAACCCGAGGGATGGAGCTCTGAAAGGCATATTTCCCCTTTGGACAAAAGTTCTTGAACCTCTTGGTCTATAAGAGACTCGTCCTGAGAAGAAAACACCATCGACCGGGGTCTGACACCTTGAACCGGCATTCCGTAGAACTCTATGTGAAACCCTCTGACCGTTTCCAGTACCCAAGGGTCTGAGGTAATCTCTGCCCACTTGTGAGAGAACAGGGAGATTCTCCCCCCCCAACCGAACCGGGCTAACAAGGCAACGCTTACCGCTGTATCCACCGGCGTTGTTGTGGATGCCTCCCCGGCCTCGGCTGTTCTTTCCTCTGCCACCCCGGGAGGGGTAGAAGGTCCCTTGTCGACCGTCCTGCCATCCGTTGTTTCGCTTGGCTTGGGCTCTATTAGTGCCTTGACTCGATTGACGGCCGGAGGAGCGACCCCTGCCTCATCCGGCCCCACCGAAAACCTTCCCCGGAAAAATCTTCTTCATAGAAGCCTGCGCCTTGTCCAGGGCCGAAAAAGAAGCCACAAACTTCCCTAACTCCTTGATGAACAGATCGCCAAAGAGGGAGCCCTGGGCTATCGAACCCGCTTCCGAGGAAGAGAGCTTCCCCAGCTTGGGATCAATCTTCAACAACAGCGAACGGCGGCGCTCGGCCGAGAGGGCGCGATTCGCATTGCCCAGAAGGCAGAGAGCGCGCTGCGCCCATCCCGCCACCTCGTCCGCAGAAAGGGGCTCCCCAGAATCTCGGGACCTCTCTGCTAACTCTATAACCTTAGTCAACGTTCCCACCATATCCAAGAGCTTGTCCTGGCAAGCCCACCACGATCTATCTATCCCCTTCTTGGGATCCTTCATATATTTTGAGAAGAAAGTACACAATCTGGGGTCAATCTCGGGGGTCAGAGTGACTCCGCTGGGAAGGGACGGTCTGGGGCATTCGGACCGAAGTCAGGCCCTAACCTCCTTATTAAGTGGTTGCCTAATCTTGTCAGCTACGTAATCGGCTACTTTCTTGTCCGGGACCCATTCCGTGGACCGGGGCCTGTAGATGCATAGGGGATTAAACATATCGGCTGAGGGACCTTCCCCTTCCCCCACTGATGAGGTAGAAGACTGAGAGTGCCAAGACCTGTCGTGCTCCTGGTACCCATCCAAGGAATCTCCATCATCCTCAAATTCCACCTCCCCTATCTCGGGAAACCCCTCCTCAGGGTTGAAATCCGTGGCGCCATCGTTGCTGGTTTCACCGGGTAAGACCTCCTCCCGGTAGGGTGCATCAAGAAACGTGCGTGCACTTTTCTGAAAAGACTTCCGCCAGACGACTGAAGCCCTCAAGGTGCCCCGCGTCATGCTTATGAGCCTTGCGCGGGTGAATAGTAGGCACACCGCTAGGCCCGGCTCCCCCGTCCCCCAGTATTCCAGTGCCCTTGAAAACATGGGCGGACAGACGGTCAAAGCTTTCCTGCAAAGGGGCAAGCGCCTGGGCGATGGCCGAAGAGAGGAGCCTGTCCACCTCTGCAGGTCTGTGCGCCTGGGGGAGCCGGTCCTCCTCAGAGGACAAAGATGGGGTGTAATCATGCTCCCTCTGAGCCTGCATCGTAATAGGAGGTGAGGACACCAGAAAAAAATGCCCCAATTTAGTTAAGGGGGGCCCTCCCCCTTGTCGGTGTCCAGGAGCTGCCACACACCGGCGAAAAAACCAACGAGCGGAGAAACCAGTAATATGTAAATATTTTAATAGGGCTAAGCCCGTCACTCTTACCGCTAAAGCGGTGTCAGGCGAGGGGGGGAAGGATCTAGGCTCCGATCCCTCAGCGGCAGCTGCCTCACAAGCGGCCCTTCTCGGGCGCCGAAAACGAAGAGCTGCGTTGAAGGCACGAAACAGTGTCACCTAGTGCACCCGCTCCGTATAAAAATACTAACGCGCTCGGGACGAAGCCTAACGCGCTACACCATCGGAAGATACCCGCTAAATATACAGTGCAAACAAAGCGGAACTATGCAATTCTGTCACAATAAGAACAAAACACAGCCCATCAAGCCAAGACCCAAAGCCACAGTAAGGAGAGAAGGGACTTTACTGACGGGCCAGCAGTGAAGAAAGAGGAAGGTCTACGGTGGCTGCAACTGTTTATGGACTTCATTATCTACTATGATTGGACTGTTGGTGGTCATGGTTACTCCCGAGCTTCATGGGAGTTGTGGTCTTGTCATGCTTTTTCTTGTGTCTTTAAACATGCTGGTTAATAAAAAGTGAGGAAAGAAATGCACAATCCTCGCCTCCGCTCCTGCTGTAGAATCTGAACTATTAAAGGCAAGAAGACTTCATCATATGTTGATTGTCAAATGGAAATTCACTGTAACATGCATTTTGTATTGTTCTAGTACAGATGTTTAAACAATGCGTGCTAGTGAATGCCATTCCGTCGCAGAATTCAAACCTTTCCTTATGTTATCTGTTCGACAAATCCATTGATTCTCCTTAAAGGTGAGGGTTTGGTCTACATTTATCTGTCTGATTGTTGGTTTTATAACCTCCATAACCCACAAGAGCATGTCTTTCTCTGAGTGTTTAGTCTGAATATAGTGCTCCACTAAGGGGGCGTTATCCACTTTACTTCTGATACGTGATTGATGTTGTAGAATACGCTTTTTCACTGTTTGTGTGGTTTTGCCTATATAATGTAGGCCACACGGACATTGGATGCAATAAACCACATTTCTTGTGTTGCAATTGGAGAAGTGTTTTATTGGTGTCTTTTTGCCGTTAATCTCAAATGACTTGATAGTTTTAGTGTTGGCAAACGCTGAGAACACACTACACTTGAAGTGTCCAACAACAGTACTCAGTTGTCTAATATTATCTCAAATTGTCGATGGTGTGAGTATCAGGTGCAATATATGCATGCACAAGACGATCTTTTAAATTTGAGCCTCTTTTGAACAAAAACAGTGGTTTATTGACCAGTTCAGCTAGCCCGGTCAATAATGTCTTACTTTGTTCACATTAAATTTGTTTATGTTCTGAGAAAATTGATACCCATGTGTTAAATAATCATTGATTAATTTCATTATAACTATTCAATGACGTTCAGATTAATCTTATGTAAGCTACCAGTCGGAGCTTTACTGCCAAATAATTATTCCAAGTGTGTTAATTTTATGAAACAAAATCCCTTGTAGGCATATTTACCTATTGGTTGCTTCCCCTGCAGTGCCAGATATCTTGACTCTGCCCTTTCTCTTGAGACTTCTTTTTAGGCTAGCTTTGGGTTCCTTTTGCTGTTTTGTTTAGCACTTTCTGAGATCTAAAGGGGTTGGAAAGTTGTTCTGAGCCCCATGTACCACTGATCATGCCGATTTGTCAGGTCAGGTCTTACTGCCTTCACCGGATGGTGTTTGTTAGGCCTGGCGCAATGGTTAATTTCTAGGCCTGATATCGAGTTACGCACATTCTGCGTTGACTATCCCTCAGACCTTGTCTTTTCCATGCACTTGGATCTGCAGTTCACAGTTTGTAGCTAGGGACTTCCAACTAGCGGGCATGCTTCTCTCGCTACTTAGGAGAGGCATGTCACAGTGACCAGACTTTGGAGATTTTAAAAAGCTGAAGAACAGAAAAAAACACCGCCAGGATCATGACATCCGGGAACTTTGCCTAGGGATGGTGACTGGACAGGGACTGCCTCACAATTCTAGGACTTCTGGCTAACCCGGCAAACCTCCTGATTAACTTGACACCATGCGAGCACCTGCTACTCATTGGTTCTTGTGCGTGTGCTGTGAAGGTTATGGGGTCTTCATTGTCCCAGGCCGACAGGAATCTTGACTCCCGTCACTTGAATACAGCTTCAATTTAGAAGTGAATGGGGCCCTCCATCTGGCCGGAGGCTTCTAATTTTTGGGAGACACTGTTGCAGCTGCACACCACGAAGGAAACATGGGTCCCGGGCCAGATGCCAGAGAATGGGGACATTTTGATTAGGTAGTTTGGATGCAAGGAGCAGAGTGCCTGTTTTTAAGTACTTTGTCTGGGAGCCACCCCACCCCCTCGTCAGACTGTCCTCCCCCTGGCATGTGGCCCCCCAACCCCACCCTGGGAATCAGCAGCAGAGTGAGGCCTTGCCTCCTGTAGGTGCGTTTAATGGCAAACTTTAGTGAGAATACTCTGTAGACAGAACACATACAGCAGCCCTGAATGCCCACATGCAAGTAAAAGTTTGTATGCCCAACGTTGTCTCATTGGTCCTTCCTTTAGTTTGGGTACAATACATTTTTGGTTTGTGGGTGAATGGGTGGTATTTACTCTGGGGGTTTTATCTTACTGCACATTTGGGCTGCGTTTGTGTGACGGCATTACCTTCCCAGACAGTTACTCCTCCCTGCCGAGGTTGTAGCCCCGGTCCCTATCTGTGGTTGCTGTTGCCACGTGTTTGTCAAATTACCGGATCCCTGTTGCGGTGACTAACTGACCTCCCTGCGGCGGAACGTATGGTGCATTTGCTCCAGCGGAAAAGGGGGGCACATTTTCATATCCTCCCTGCGTCACAGATCCGTCATCCACACTTATTCATACACACACACATTCATTGGTGGGGCCCATAACACCAACACTCACACTTCTCACTCTAATCCGCATGCAGAAGGATGAGGAATCCGCTGGACATGTGGGGGGGTACCTTATTACCTATAGGGAAGGAAAAACTTGTTACAATATATACATTTTTACATCATTACCTATAGGATCCTAACCTTAACATCAAGGCTCTCCACCACTTGGTCGACGGACCAATTAATTGGACTGGTTGATGGTGATCTAGAACCAGCTAAAACACATTAAAGCTTCAGAATTCTTATTTAGTGTCCTACTCAAAGAACCACAAAATCATTCTTTGTTAATCAATGTTTAGTTTATCTAATTGCTTGTTTTCAGTTGCATAATTAGCATTTAGGTCAACAAGGTTCAAATTGACTTATTCAACACAATTTAGCATGACATTTATATTTACCTATTCTTGCTATCGGGGTCTTTTCTAATTCAGTTGGCTCTGAATAACCCAAATCCTTTTGAAAAATCGTCCCAATCGAACCCAGGCCAAAACTCAATAAGTCTGAAAAGTTCCTTCGCTCAGCACGACACAGTCCCAAAGATATCCAACGGACCAATCAGTCGTGCAAGCAAAATTCAGGACACCCTCTGGAACGCACTAACTCCTCCGGGACGCAACTAACTCCTCCCTATTCTACTATCCTTTTACAACAAATTTGGGGAAACGTGTAACATTTACTGAATTGGGAACGTTTTGGGATTGGTTGAACCCCTTAAAGTTACAAACTAATTCTCTATTTCTCATAAACCGGGGTTCTCATAAGATTTGTCATGCCATTCTCTTAGCTCATACAGTTCTCATGTGAAAATGTCCGATGTATCAACATTTTGGCTCTCCGTTATAGGTGGCTATTGTTCCTTCGGGTCATTTACACTGACTGAAATCTGGCAGTCCTCCACGTTCCTATCCTTGACAAAGAACACTGTGCTCTGAATTGAGGATGCCTGGAGATCTTCGGAGCCATCCGAGTCTGCGCAGTAGACATCGCGCTCACAAGACAATGGCCACTTCCGAACTCCATTTTGAATGTCATGGCTTGGTAGGCCCGAATGCCAACTTAAGCAAAACAAACATAAAACATAATTAATATACAGAAATGAAGATTCTAATGTCTAAACCCACACTAATCCCATTATTTATTAGTATTTTCCTAGCTTATGGCAACATTTAAAGCAATAATACTCACCATTTGGTCCCAACAGGAACGCAAACGTCACCAAAAGCAACATAAATCATGACATTTTCTATCACCACACCTTCTATTGTTAATAGGCGTACCACAGTTAGTCATTAAAGTTATTCTGCCATGCAAATAGCAATTAGTCCCGCGTGTAATTCGTGTTTAACAAAGGTGCACTTTGTTGGTTAATAAATCACAGCACACAGTTAATACAGATTAATATATAAACTGATTACGTCATTAGTATGTTCATGAAAAATAGAGAAGGTATACCACATTTTTTATTAACTGCTCCATCAATCCCCCCTTTGATGATTTTTAATATCACCATAAATTCCACTAAATTTTGATAAAAAATTTCGGAAATGAATTCAGCTCTCTTAAGTTTATTACATCACATTATAGTTTCCCCCGTCTCATCCTCTCTTGTTTTCTTATATATACTTTCTTCCCATTCTTTCAGTTCTATGTCCCCTATTTCTCTTTCCTTTCTTTCTTTCTCTCTTTTCTCAACTACATCTCTTTTTATTTTATTTTGTAATTTTCTTCTTTTTATACACACACATCCTAACCTCAGAATTAATACTAACATTACCATACAAGTTATTGGAATTAGAATCTTGCCTATAAATGTACTTCCTAACTTAATTAAGAAGTTCTTAATAGTAGAAAACCCTTTCCCAATTCTTTCCCAAACACTTTCAACCTCCAATGGAACAATCTCCTCGTGCAAGTCAGTTATATTCTTAATATATGTCTTTAAATCTTGACTTTCGTCAGGAATATAAGTACAACAATGTTGCACTTTCAGCATCCCACAGACTCCTCCCTCTTTTGCCAAAATAATATCGATTCTGCATAATCATGGCTCTCATGGCAACCATTTCGGTATTTACCAGTAAGAACCCTCCAGCAGTGTTTGTCGATAAGCGATCCACTACTGTAGACAATTTTCTAATTTTGTGTGCATTCAGAGATATTCCAACGGCTGGTATCAGTGCTCCAAAAATATCCCCTACAATTTCTGACCAACTTTCCTCCTTCTACGTGTTAGCTGTCTACTTATCTCATGCGCATCATCTTTTCCCCTTCCCACATGAAATATTTTTGGGAAGACCAGGCCTAGGTAACATGTGCCATACCAATGGTCCGGTAGTCGATAATAAGCTTTGTTCCCACAGATAAAATATAATCCAGGGAATACCGGATCATTTCCTCCTTTAAATCCTCATCCTCCCATGATTCTATACGTATCATGGCATTCACTCGCACCTATAAAATAGTTATCATACACAGTTTCATTTCTTCTAATGCACAATTTTCCTTTCTAAGGCCAATCTAAAGCCATAGCCGGACTTGTTTCTCCTTTCAAATGTTTTTCTCTTTCAACATCCCAGACCGACTTTTCTCCCTCTCCCTCAGGTATCTTTCTTTGCATCTTGATTCTCCTCTCTTCCACCATATCCAAAAAGGTCTTTTCTTCCCTATTCAGACTACAAGTGAGATTATTTCTAAATACTGATTCTAAAGTTAATTCTCTAGTTTCTAAGAAATATTCACCTAAAACTTTACCAGATTTTATCTTATTTAATTCAGGAACTACAGGTACTTCTGAAAATGTTTTATCTACATCAGAAAAATAATATTCTAGTTTCCCTGCTTTATAAAACAAACTTGCTAATACACTACATGTTATTCCATATGTCACAGGAAGGTGGTGGTACGTAACACCTTCAGACACTGATGCAGGTAACTGCATGCAAACGTAACAATCTCTCACATCCATAGTTTTTATGTATTCATATAATAATTTCGAGAAAACGTTGTTAGAAAAATCAGTTATGGACCTAACATTATGTAAATCAGTTCTATCTTTCACTCTAGTTGGATGAGTATCATGAATATTTTCTATTTTAGTCTTATTCTCACTATGACCCTCTATCGTTTCGAATGTTACTTTAAATGAGACTATTAAAGCTAATACATTCCACAGAAGCATTAGTAATCCTGTACAACAACAACACACCTTGCACCATCTTCGAAGGAACACACATATATATTTTCTACCTTCTGTTTTTGCCATTTCGGAAATGATTAGTGTCTTTTGACTTAGCCTCGTTTACTCACAACTAGTTTTGTCTAAACCCAAGGCTCTGAGCGCCTACTTTATTCCTTTCGGATATGTGTCTTATTCAGTATTTCAATTTTTCTCCGGAACACCTCAGTTCCTTCAATCTGGCATTTGATCATTCTTCCCTTTATTCTCACAGTCTTGGTTCAGAATTTCCTGAACATCCGTCTCTTCTCCGATGTCGGACAAGATAATTCTCAGGATTTCCGAATCTTCGTCTTCCTCAACCACTTCTGGTATAGTCACATCTAGACTTCCTTGGCTGTCTGCTTCCTCTTGTACTTCAGGAAGTGCCACGTATTTCCATTCTGGTGACTTATACTTCTGGTTGGGTTTCTTAGTCCGTTTTCCCTTTTCCAAAGGTGTCTGATCAATGTCTTTTGATTTCTCTTGGCTAGAAACCTCATTCACTTGTTCTGCTCTAGATGACTTTACTCGTGTCAATCGATACCTTAATCTCTTTACCTTGTTTGGCCAAACTTCCTCCTTCGCTGGCCTTTTCAACTTACTTCCCTTTTCACTTCTTTCAGTTTTCCATGCTCTTTTCCTCAGGACTCAGCCTTCTTGTACTTCTTCTTCACTGTCTTCAGATTCGGTTCCACCTTGACCCTTATTTTCGGTAGTTTTTCTTTCCACAACTTCCTGCTCCTTATCTAATTCTGTCCCTCCTCGTGTATCTTCCAAACAATCTTCCTGTTGACTAACTGTCCCTTCTTCTACCTGGATGTGTGGATTCCCTACACCTCCTCGGGGGTCTTCCGCAACAATCTTACCCTTACTCTCTGTATCTAGTACCTCACCATCTACTTCTGTGACTTCAGGTGGAATTTCTCTCGTACTTATATGCGGAGCTTCTTTATCAAGGATTTCCTTGACAGTTTCCTCAATGTTTTCCTTTACATTCTCATGTACTTGCACTTGTTCCGTACTTGACTCTAAGCTAGTGTCAGAAATCTCCAATCTCCTTCTTAAGGGAAAGTTCTCTGGTGCTATAACTGGACTTGATTCCAACTCCCCCCTTCCAGGAGTTGGTCTTGTTCTTGCTTCTTCTGAATCCGACTCGGAACTGGTATCAGATTCTTCCAAGTATTCCTCTTCATGGTTATTCGCTGGATTAGGGATTCGCAAAGTATGACTCGCATGAATCCAATTCTTCTCTCTGGCACATTTCACAGCTGTCGTCGTGTTCAAGATCACTTGACGTGGTTTTCCCCACCGTGCGAGCAGACAATTTCTTCTTCTATGCACTTTAATCCTTACCCAGTCTCCTGGACTTAGATCATGAGTTGGCTTCTTTTCAAGAGTGGTTGCATCCGATCCAACCTGATGAAACACAGAATGAACGGAGTCAGCCAACCCCTTGCAATAAGCCAACACTAAGTCATCAGATATAGGCAGTAGTTTGTTGACAAGAACGAAAACATGTCTCATTGCCCTCCCCATTACAATTTCGTGGAGACTCAGTCCAGTATTCCTATCTGGGATAGATCTAATAGTCATGAGCACTAGAGGCAAGACATCAGGCCATTTTAAACCTGTGGCCAAACACATTTTCTCCAATCTATTTTTAATGGTGCCATTCACTTGTTCTACCACTCCAGAAGCCTCTAGGCGATAGGCACAATGCAGTTTTTGCTGTACATTCAATTTTTCACAAATCAGTTTCATGAATTCATTATGAAAATGTTTCCCTCTATCCGATTCGATCGTGACTGGAAAACCAAATCTGGGAATGAATTCTCTCAATAGGAGTTTTGCTACTGTAATTCCATCACTCCTTCTAGTCGGGTACGCTTCCACCCAACGTGAAAATAAGCAAACTACTACTAGAACATACCTCAGCCTATTGCAGGGGGGCATTTCAATGAAGTCAATCTGCATTCTGGTGAAAGGCCCTCCTTCCCGTCCTATCGTTCCTAGGCTCACCACTGTTTTTCTTCCAGGATTGTATTGCTGACATATAAGGCATCTGACACAGACTGTCAGCTACAAGCCTAAATTTGGCATTATACCATGTCTGTTTGAAAAGCCTAATCATAGCATCCCTTCCTACATGTGCCTGTCCATGATACATCCGTGCCATGGAAGAGACCATGCTATCAGGCATGACTGGTCTTCCATCCCTATAAACCCAAACGTGGTCTGTTTCTCGGGGTGCGCATCCTGATTTTATCCACTGTTTTCTTTCCTCATCTCCTGCCTCTTCATGTAACTGTCTCATTTCCTCCCACATATTCACAGTGTTATTAAAAAGTAAGAGACATGAATTCATTTCTTTTTCCCTGCCTCGATCAACCGAATTCTGGTTGCACGCACAATATTGCGCCATGTCATTTGCAAACTCGTTCCCCGCCGACACATAGTCCGCGGTCTTTGAATGGGCAGCACATTTTACGTCTGCCAATTGCTTAGGCAGCTGTATCACCTCAAGCAATTTCCCAACCACTTCAGCATTCCTTATAGGGGTTCCATTTGATGTCAAAAACCCGCTTTGGGACCATAACTGCCCAAAGTCATGCACCACACCAAAGCCATACTGACTATCGGTAATCACAATGACTCTCAAATTCTTTCCCAAATTGCACGCTCTTGTTAATGCAAACAATTCAGCAACCTGGGCCGATCTCACTCCTTTCAGACAAGACGCTTCCAGTACAGCCGCTACAGTACATACCGCATATGCTGCACTCAGAATGCCCTCGTCTGTTCTAAAACATGACCCATACACAAACATTACATAGGCACTTTCTTTCAGAGATACATCTTTTATCAGGGCGTGGTTTAGTGCAAAAGTCAAGAACTTCCAGACAATCATGATCCACATCATTCCTTACTTCCACATTCTCAGCATCAGGCAACAATGTTGATGGGTTCACATTTAGACATCTCACAAGGCTCACATTTGTTGCACCTAAAATGACCTTCTCATACTTAGTTAGACGACTATGCGTCATAAACTGAGTGCGACTCCTAGTTCAAAGGATTGCCACATCACAGGATATCCCATCACAATTCCCTCACTCTGTTCCAAGCTCTTACAGGTAGCTGCTACTGCTTTTAAACAATCAGGTAATGCCTGTCAAAGAGTACCTTAATTTCCACGGAAGCAGCAACGGAAGACAGATCCCAATGTCCCTGCACCAGTACAGTCACCAGTCACTGAGTAACGGCACTAGCACGGGGGAAAGGGGAAGTGGGAAAAGAAGAGACTGCCTCAGGATGGTGCAACTGCCTTCTCTTTACAGAATCGTCTCATGGAAGTTTTCAATCCTCCACTGGCAACCCCTGGCGAGGAACACCTAATGCACAGATGTGAACAAAAAAGGTTATAACAACATCCTACTCTACTCTTTTTCTAGTGACATTAAATATCATAACTAACTCCTACCTAGTACTCCTGTAGGCTTGCTTCTCTTCTGAATATGGTAAATACTTGCTAACTTTTAAGATAATTACCAGTCTTAGTCAACAATTTACGAATTGATAAACTCAGTTTTCACTCTTCACATGGTGCAAGATATATACATTAGTAGCATGGGAAACTCTCTTGAATTTCTGTAGAGCCGATTGTCAAAAGCTGTTTCTTGCTTTGCCTCACGTAAGTGTTGATAGTTCCGCTTCTCCAGTAGGCAAAAGGTAAACGCGCAAAAGGAACAGGGAAAGGGAAAGAAGGACGGAAAGGAAAAGGGAAGGTCGCCTAGGAAGGAAAGGATAACTGGTCCAGAGCGCTAACACTCTCTTACTGACTCGAGTTGTTGTTATCGACTTGGCATCTGGAACTCCACAGGAAAGTTCTTACTGCAACCTCACAGGAAGACTGCTACCAACTTGTGCTGAGGGATTGAACTTAGAGAGCTACTTGGAGAGCCGCTGCAGACTTGTGTTGGCTTCAGATAACCGTAACCGCTCAGACAAGACATTGACGGCAAGCGGTAATTTCGGCTCCAAGACTAACACTGCAAGATCTCACTAGAAAACAAGAGAAATCCGCCGGAAAGGGAATGAACCCTTCTAGGGTGCAGAAAGTCCGCCTTCCACTCGCTAAAGGGAAGAGGGCAAACAAAACGAAACTCCTCACAGAATATCACGATTGAAGTGCGCAGGTTACCGCATGCTCAACCGTCTTGTAACGTCCTGTCACAGATGCGCAGCAATTCAAGGAAAGAGCAGCGGCCATCTTGAAAGGTCCAAATGCCCACAGTAACACTATAAGTTCCAGTAAAGATTCACCATTTGAGGCTTCACAAAAGTTCGCTGCCTCTTCGATTTTCGCAGTTTACACTGAACTACAGATACTACATTAGTCTGATTCCTGACAATGCCACAGCTACAGGATCTGGTATAGCCCAAAAATATGCAATTGGTCGCCTCAATTTTCCAAATTTCTGTACCAGTACAGAAAGTGCACACCCATTCCTCTCGCTGCAATAGAGCTCAAACTCTTTTTCATAGTCAGGCATGCCAAGAGCTGGGGCATCACACAAACCGTCTCTTAATTGTTTGAAAGCCTTCAATTCCTCCTTGTTCAATTCGAGGGGGTCTTTCACACCACTCTTTGTCAATCGCACCAGAGGTTTTGCAATCAGTGAAAAGTTGCTGATCCACTGACGGCAATACCCAACCATTCCAAGAAACATTCTCACCTCTCACCTCTCTTTGAGTCATTGGGACTCTCATTCCTTTGATTATTCTGATCCTATCTGCAGTCACCTTTCTCAGCCCTTTTTCAATTTTATGGCCTAAATACTGTACTTCTTTTTGGCAAAACTGTAATTTTGATGGGGATACCTTAAGTCCTCCATCTGCTAAATGATTCAGCAACGTAACAGTATCCACTACACAGGCCTCTCGAGTTCTTGATGCCACCAGTATGTCATCGATATATTGGACTAGTACTGAATTTTGGGGCATTTTTAAATCTTCTAGGGACTTCTTCAGAATCTGATTGAATATCGATGGACTTTCTGTATACCCTGTGGGATTCGGCACCATGCCAAAGTACGTTCACCAAACCGGAATGCAAAAATCTGTTGGCTGTCAGGGTGCAATGGGATGGAAAAGAAAGCATGACACAGATTAATGACTGTGTACCATTCTGCATTATGAGGAATCTGGTATAGAATCACAGAAGGTTTTGGTACGATGGGACAACATGACACAACAATTTTATTCACTTTTTTCAGGTCTTGTACTATCCTAAAAGTTCTGTTAGGCTTTTTCAAACCCATAATCGGTGAATTACATGGGCTGCTCATTTCTCTCAAAATACCTTGGTTAATCATTTTGTCTATTATAGGAGTAACTCCTGCAATTATCTCGGGTGTCAATTTTTACGGGATCTACATTTCTCATTAGTCCCATGTCTTCTCCAGTGAAATCCCATACCTCCGTTTTCACTGTTTTCTTTAATTCCTGAGGCAATTCTTCTGGGTCAAATACAGCAAATGCCTCAGTAATCTCAGGTTCCATATTGGCCATGGTCATTTTGTACAGTGCATCCTCGTCAAGAGTCATAAAAGCTATGCCATCAGGAGTACAGAAGATCGTACAGTTCATCTTACACAACAAATCCCTCCCTAACAAATTTACAGGGCTGGTGTCGCATACAACAAAGCGGTGCATGTCGGAAAATTTCCCTATTTTAACCTTAACTGGTTCAGTTAAATACGTTTAAATCTGTCTGTTTGAGACTCCAACTACTTGGATTGTGTTATCCGAGAGAGGAAGATTTTTAACGTCAGCTGATCTAACAGTTGAGCGAGTAGCACCAGTATCTACTAGGAAAGTAATGTTTTCATCATTTATCTTTCCGTCCACAAAAGGGCCTGTCTGGTCTACTTCCAGAGTTGCGCCAAGTACGCACTCTTCTTCCTCTCCTTGGCACCGTCAATAACTCTCTTCTGATTCACTCTCATCGTGTTGTAGCCAATACTGCGAAACAGCACTAGCGCACGGCAGCTTAGTTACCTGTTCCTCGGTGTAGAATCCTGTCTCATTACTGTATCTCTTTGGGTTTATGCTCTGTGGAAAAGGTGGTTTTGGCACCTGACACCGTTGGGCAACAACCTGCTGCTGTCGCTGTGGTTGACAACTCACCTCATTCTGCACCTGTGGATTTAATGATTCATTATCGCCATTAGCACTTGGGGGTAATTTACACTCGGATTTCCAATGCCCTACCTTTCCGCAGTTATGACATGGCCACTTCTTTTTGGCTTCTTCTAGACTAATCTGTCCTTTTCCCTTTCCAATATTGGGTTTTTGTTTCACATGGCTCATGCCATTTGCCTGTTCAATCAGTTGGGCTTCCTGTCTCTCTGCCACCTGAACCTGAGCCCACATGGCTTTTTCTTTTAGCTTACGTTGTTTGGCTTCAATCTCGTCACGCCTGCCATGGACGGACCACTTTGTCATATTCAGCGGCCTAACAATCAAGGAATCACTGAGGAAGAAGGTCACATCTACTAAGCCAGACTCTTTTAAAGTATGGAAGAATTTGGCCACTTACAAAACTATGATTGTTGCAGCTAAAAAAACATTTTTTTCAGAACAAATTGAAAATGCCAAAAATTCCAGTAGGCAACTATATGACATTACCAAAACCTTATCTGGTAATGCACCAGATTTAAATCCGCCCCGTCACAATTACTCTGCGACGCACTGTCTGAATTCTTTTTCTCTAAGGTCAATGACATATACCAAGCTTTTACCTCAAAAATTAACATCACCAGAGCCTCTCCTTCTCACACGTCCTCAGGAAACATCTTGTCCAGCTTTAAGGCTCTTACTACGGATCAAACAAAAATCATCATTACGTCTATTAAATCCGGATCGGCTCTGGACCCGTGCCCTTCCTCAGTTCTCTCTATGATGATGGACACGACTGCTCCGGTCATCACTCATGTTTGCAATATAATATTGAGTTCCGCGACTTATCCAGATTCCTTAAAAAACACACTGGTTAAACCCCTGCTGAAGAAACCTAGTCTAGATAAGGAGCAACTCAAGAATTATAGACCCATAGCAAGCCTCCCTTTCCTAGCTAAAGTGGCGGAAAAAGCCATGAACCAGCAGCTTTCAGAGCATATAGAGAAACATCAGCTACTGGATGATACACAGTTTGGCTTCCGTAAGGATCACGGTACGGAAACCGCCCTCATCAAGGCAGCAGACGACATCAGAATTATCCGGGACCAAGGAGGGACAGCATTACTGGTATTGTTAGATCTCTCGGCAGCTTTCGACACGGTCGACCACAAGATCTTGGTGGACCGTGTCGGTAGGATGGGCATTCATCACACTGCGAGAGACCTGCTCTCTTCCTTCCTGGCCGATAGAACGCAGGTGGTCACACTGGGGCCATATCAATCGGCCAAACTGTCACTTCCGTGTGGGGTTCCTCAAGGCTCCTCCCTTAGTCCGACACTATTTTACATCTATGTGTCGGACCTTGCATGTGTAATCAAAGCATACGGGATGAGCCTAACCTCATATGCTGATGACATGCAACTGGTGTTGGCCATTAAAGGTGATGGGCTGGAAGTGGCAGAGCGCTTCCAAAATGGAATGAGGGCGATCGGCGAGTGGATGTCAGGTAACTGCCTGAAGCTCAACTCCGATAAAACGGAGGTGGTCATCTTTGGATCCCTCTCTCCAATTTGGCCTGCATCCTGGTGGCCACCAGCCTTTGGTACCCCTCCTAGCCCGACCCCCAAAGTCAGGAATCTGGGAGTAATTTTTGATGATCATCTTAATTTTATGCCACACGCAAACAAAGTAGCAGTCACAGCCCATCATAAACTTAGAATGATAAGGAAAATTATTCCTTTTCTACCGGATGATGCTGCTAAAACACTGGTCAGTTCCTTAGTACTTTCATCCCTAGACTACTGCAATGCACTCTTTTTAAATGCCCAAATCAGAGTAACAAAAAAACTGCAGACAATACAGAACGCAGCAGCACGTCTGCTGTCGAGAACACCCAAGTTTGCACCCATTTCCGACACCATCAGGACATACCATTGGTTGACGATCCAAAACAGGATCAAGTTTAAATCACTTTGTATAGTTTACAAGGCACTTCACGATCAAGGACCACGTCCTCTTAAGGACCAGCTTACCCTCTATCGACCGGCCAGACAGCTTCGATCCATAACTCTTAACCAACTAGTGGTTCCACGCTCCAAAACAGTCTCCTGGGGTGACCGCTGTTTTTCAGTTGTGGCTCCTAAGATATGGAATACTTTACCACAACATATTAGAACCAGCCCATCACTTTCTCAGTTTAGGAAGAAACTGAAAACCTGGCTGTTTAACCAGTAATATTGCCCATTATCCTCCGATGTTTTCATTCCTTGTGAAAGAAAGCTGCTATAGTCTAGCGCCGAGACGCCTACGGGTATTCGTTCGCGCTCAATAAATGTCAGAAATAAATAAATAAATAAATAAAATATTTTGCATGCCTCAATACTTCGTCTATCTTTTTATTTTGCCAAACCACAGTATGCTTTTTCATCATTTCGCATACTTCAGGTCGCAACCCGTACACAAATCGATATATAAAATGACTTAAATCTTTCTCACTCAAATTTTCATCACCACTGTATTGTTAAAAAGCCAATAACAATCTCTCATAATAGGCATGTACAGATTCTTTTACTTCTTGATGAGTTCTATCAATTTTTACCCAATCAGTTTCTTTTGGAGGTACTTTATTTTTCAAGAAGGTAACTACCTGTTCGTATTTTCTCATTACTTCTGGATCAGGGGCACCTGTCTTAGGATCTCTAGGGTATTCCTGAGTGGGCCAACCTACTGTAATTTTACACTCTGCCCATAGATCTGCTGGCACAATTATGTCGAATAGACTATTCAAATCTATCCACAGCACTTTTGATAATTTAACAAACCTATCTACCCGCCTGTACCATTCCACCGGCTTCTCGCGAAGGCGGCGAAAGTCATTTGTAAATGATAAAATGTCCTGCCTAGTCCAGGGAACATGCATATAGCCCCCCCCCCCTGGGATTTCCCTCATGGGACAATCAGTTACCACTGTCTATTTTTCTCTTACTGGGAAAGCTGAAAAAGCCTTGTCTGTTGCATCGTCTCGTTTCCGAAACCACCTGCTCTTCCATTTATCTACATCGCCCCATTTCCTTAGCAGAACAATCAGTTCTTTAATTTGAGTTAATCTTCCTGCAATATTCAAATTCTCAATGTCTTTTTCAGCAGCCTACTCTGTATGGTTTCTGTAACGATTTTATTCTCTCAAAATCAATACCCATCTCACTCGCCACTTCTTCCAATTTCTCATGCAAATTTCTCGCCCTCCATGTTATACTTTTACATAGAAACATTAGCTCTTCATCCTGATATGCTTTTAACTTTTCTGTGGGAATAGTCCCTACTATCAATTCCTCCAAAGTTATTTTTAATTTTGCCACATCTAAAGGTCGAGGTTCGGCATCTTTTCGCTGTATGCTCCTTAACCAATCACTTAGTTCATCAGAAGTAGGACCTATAGGGATTGTTTTGTTTCTTACTCGCTCTAGACTCCTCTCTGGGGATTCTGGTGTCTATTCTGTTGTCATTAATGTTTTACTTGCTGGACTTTGATTTACTGTCAAATGTTTAGAAGTACTTAACCCAGAAGTTACCACCAATGTTCCCCATGGATTTTCTCCTGAATCCCTTTTTCCCGTTTCAGTTTGTTTATTACTATTGTAAGGAATTGTTAGACAATGCTCACTATCCTTCTGCTTATCAAAGACAGGCATCACTGGTCCTATTGTTACAGGTACAGTTACAGCTTCCATATTTTTGGTCAATTCCCTAATCTTTTCAGTTAACTCCAAGGTAGTTCTAGCTAATTCAGCTGAGATTTCATTTGTCATCCCAACAGGCTGTGTATTTTCAGATTCCCTAAAGGGATTATTTTTCCCTAAATCAGGTGGTGTTGGCTCAAAATTCTTATTTCGTGGTGCCTCTTTTACTGGCACACTTGGCGTCAACAAAGTGGAATTTGGTTGGTACGGGGGAGGATTTTTATAACACATGTCCTCGAGTACATCATCCTCCGATTCATTCACACCATACTTGTAGCCTTCTGGTCCTGTATTGTTTCTCTTCTCTGTACACTTTCTACTACTAGTCTCTTCAACATTTCTAATAGGGAACATCCCATTAGCCATATTTGCACTCCGCCATCTCCTCATCCTCTCATCATGACTCTCTTGTCCACACGGTCTCCCAAACTTGTATTTATACCTTCCGCCACTCCGCTGTCGCTCCCTTTCATACATCTCATCTTCCCATTCTGTCAAAGCTTCAAACTGAGTAGGTCTAGGTTTCGGTTCTAGTCTCATCATCTTTTCTCTTAAATTCCTTAATACCGCTAAACTAAAAGAGCCATTTTCTGGGAATGCTAATACTCCATCCTCTTTGGTATACTTCGCCCAATTATCTAACCATACCCATATTTCGCCACCATAAAGGATGCGGGCGATTTCGGTGGGGGAAGTATCTGTCCTTCCCTAGTCACAATTGGCTTATCCTTTTTAAATAAGTTCTTGATTTTTCCAAACCATGATTTTTTCTCTTTCTCTGGTGGATCGTAATACATCATTTCCTTATCCTGTATCGCTAACTTTCCTCTACGACTATTCTGTGGTCTTATCCAATCGTAGCGCGATTCACACTAACTCACCAATCCGGAGTGTTTACGTCACCCTGTAATTCTCCAATCCTAGCGCGACTCACACTAATGCACCAATCCGGAGCGTTTTACATCACCCTGAAATTCTCCAATCCTAGCGCGGCTCACACTAACGCACCACTGCGTGAACACTTCGTCTTTCTATGGCTGGCCAATCCCAGCGCGGTCTTTCTGACGTCAGCTTGTCTCGTTACTCCTGCTGCTGCTGACCCCTCCTTTACAACATTTATCGGCAAACATTTCGTCTTACGTTCTCTTCAATCAAACGTCTGTTAGTAACGACATAAAAACACCACCATTGTCCGCTTCGCTAAATCAAAGAAATAGTTTTGACCTTCTACCCAAGAATTCCATATTTCTTGAGAGAAGCGCTTACCTCTGCCCTTCCACAGAATTATTGCACTCGCCGATAAAGTAGCACTCCCCTCTACTTTACCCTTATAACAAGCAAAGGCTAACCGTTTCTCTGGTGATAAAACACATGTGGCGACTACAATACTCCTAAGAATTAAGGCTAGAGTTTCACGAGAAAACCGAGTGCTATTTCATTTACACACATTCATACGGAAAATGTAGTCCTTTTACACAAGCATTCCGTATTTCTCGAGAGCAGCGCTCACCTCTGCCCTACCACAGAATTATTCCATTCGCCGATAAAGTAGCACTTCCCTCTACTTTACCCTTCTTACAAGATTAGGGGAGACCTATTACCTTTCCAGTGATAAGTGTAATCAGAGCTCACAATTGACTCCTATTCTTAAGACTGAAATTTCACAGGTGGCCTTCGCTATCCATACACCACTTTTACACAGAATATGTCCCTACCGATAACACATGACGATGTTACCAATTCGAACCCAGACAATGCCTTCGTGCGACTCCAATCGTCACACATTTTCCCCATGTACCTACTGGGCAACAAGACAATACACCGTGCGACTTCACTTGCCACACGTTTTCCCCGTGTACCTACAGGGCATCCAACTTCCTACATCCCGGAAGTCTTCAAAAACAACATATAGCGCAACGCAACCAAACATAGAATGTTAGAGCATAAACCAAAAATCAATCAAACACCCGCAATCAATAATCAATAATCACCAAAGCAATGCAATAAAACCATCAATCTGCTACCAGAAAAACTGCTCCAGCGGAAAAGGGGAGCAAATTTTCATATCCTCCCTGCGTCACAGATCCGTCATCCGCACTTATTCATACACACACACATTCATTGGTGGGGCCCATAACACCAATACTCACACTTCTCACTCTAATCCGCACGCAAAAGGATGAGGAATCCGCTGGACATGTGGGGGGAGGGGTTCCTTATTACCTATAGGGAAGGAAAAACTTGTTACAATATATTCATTTTTACATCATTACCTATAGGATCCTAACCTTAACATCAAGGCACTCCACCACTTGGTCGACGGACCAATTAGTTAGACTGGTTGATGGTGATCTAGAACCAGCTAAAACACATTAAAGCTTTGGAATCCTTATTTAGTGTCCTACTCAAAGAACCACAAACTCATTCTTTGTTAATCAATGTTTAGTTGATCTAATTGCTTGTTTTCAGTTGCATAATTAGCATTTAGGTTGATGGAGAGGGTATGAAGCCACTATTCTGCATCCATATACTAATTAGAATAATCTATTAAACATAATATTATTAATTGTGTTTGCATGATATTTAATCAATATTACTAATATATGAAATACACGTGGGATTTGCTATTTGCATGGCTAAATAATTTTTGTAATAAAATATGTACGCATACTAACAATAGAAAATAGAATATTGCATGAAATATGTTGCCTTTGTGACGTTTTCGTAATGTCGCACCAGATGACATCAATTGGTGAATATGAACGCTTTAAATGTCGCTATCTGCTAGATAATTACAAGCACATAGAGGGATTAGTAAGGGGTTAAGAGTCCTAAAGTTAGGAGTCCTAACTATACTACTACTAAACTGAGAAAAATCCTAAATTTAAGGCTTTCGGTATTCACAGAAGGCATTTAGGAGTCCTAAAGTTAGGACTCCTAACTTCTGTGAATACCGAAGTGAGTAAGTGTCTTCTGTGAATACCAAAATGAGTAAGTGCCTTCTGTGAATACGAAAATGGTAGTAAGTTTAGGATTTTGTCTTAAGTTAGTTCTGTGAATCGGGCCCCTTGACTTTACTTTTATTATAAAAATGAGGATAGAATAGAGAGTAGGGGAATGCGTTCGCAATACTTTCCTTGCTGACGAAGACAACGGTGACGCTACACGACAAGACTGCTGTGCTCCTGAATCTTTGACTGACTGAATGCTGCCCAATTTCCTGATGAACTGAAACATTTTATGGGCACTGTTCGATGCGTGCACGTCTCTGGTCCATGACCCAATCTTTGGGACTGTAGCGTGCTACATGAAGAACTTTTGAATTCCGACTGATTGACGGCTATATTTGATGACTTAGAGGATGGCCGATAGCCAGATTAGGTAAATATGGTGTTCTGTGATTTACGTAAGGTTTAATAAACGTACTAGATGGAACTAAATTCTTGCAATAATTAGATAAACATATATTGATTAACAAGCAAATGTGTTTTGTCATTCATTAAGGGATGATAGATCAACATATTGAATATGTTTTAAATAGTCTAAATCACCTTACTGATCCAACTAAATGATCCATCGATTACGTGGAAAGAGTATCTAGAAGTTGGAGAACTGAGATCTGTAGGTGTAAGGATTTGATGTATAGTTATGTAATATAATAGTTTCCTATAGGTTATAAGGTATTCCTTTCATGTCAGCGCCCAAACCGCTCATCTCTTCTGTATGTGCAGACGTGATGTGTGAATGTTGGTGTTTTTGGGCCCCACCAATGACGGATGTTTGAATGTGTTAATGTGATATCTGGTCTGTGACGAAGGGAGAATATTTGGTATGGGTTTTGTCCTGATCCCCGTTACCCAGGTTTCCGCGCTGTAGCAGTTTTTTCTGGTAGCAGTATGATGGTTTTTATTGTTTGGTTTGGTGATTATTGCTTGTAAATTGCTTATTGATTATTTATTGGTATTGGTTTATGTATTAACACTTAGGTGGCGATTCCAATCCTGTAAAAAAAATTCCCGTACGACTCGCATCCGTATATTTTTACGTACGAATCGTACAAGTCCCGTCCCACCGGTGAAGTACGATTCGATTCGTATGTGAAAAATACATACGAATCGTATCGGGAAAAAGTCCCCGGGACGTCCCTGGACAGTTTTACGTACAAATCGTAAAACTGAAGTCCGACCGCACAAGTACGATCCGTACCGGCCTAACGAATTCACAAGCGTATGGAAAACGTCCCGTACGGACCAAACTCCGTACGAATCGAATCACGGGTAAACTTGTGCCCGGGATACGAGTCGTACGGAGTTTTGTCCATGCGGGACAATGCATGTCAGCACCGTACACCCCCCTGTATGTCGGCACCATACCCCAGCCCCGTACTTGTACGCACTGTACTCCAGTCCCATACCCCAGCCCCGTCCTTGTATGCACTGTAACCCAGCCCCGTACTAGTACACCCCGTACCCCAGCCCGATCCTTGTACGCACCGTACCCCAGCCCCGAACTAGTACGCTCCGTACACCAGCCCCGTACCCCAGCCTCGTACTAGTACGCCACGTACACCAGACCCGTAACTCAGCCCTGTACTTGTACGCACCATACCCCAGCCCCGTACCCCAGCCCCGTTCCTGTACGCACCGTACCCAAGCCCCGTACAAGTACGCCCCGTACACCAGCCCTGTACTTGTACGCCCTGTACGCCAGCCCCGTCCTTGGATGCACCATACCCCAGCCCCGTACTAGTACGCCCCGTACACCAGCCCCGTACTTTTATGCATCGTACACCAGCCCTGTACCCCAGCCTCGTACTAGTACGCCACGTACACCAGACCCGTAATCCAGCCCCATCCTTGTACGCACTGTACCCAAGCCCCGTACAAGTGCGCCCCGTACCCCAGCCCCGTCCTTGTACGCACCATACACCAGCCCCGTACCAGTACACCCCGTACCCCAGCCCCGTCCTTGTACGCACCGTACCCCAGCCCCATACTAGTACGCCCCGTACACCAGCCCCATACTTGAATGCACCGTACACCAGCCCCGTACCCCAGCCTCATACTAGTACGCCACGTACACCAGACCCGTAACCCAGCCCCATACTTGTACGCACCGTACCCTAGCCCCTTACCCCAGCTCCATACTTGGACGCACCATACCCAAGCCCCGTACAAATACACCCCGTACACCAGCCCTGTACTTGTACGCAACGTACCCCAGCCCCGTACTAGTATGCCCCGTACACCAGCCCCGTACACCAGCCCTGTACTAGTACGCCACGTACACCAGACCCGTAACTCAGCCCCGTACTTGTACGCACCATACCCCAGCCCCGTACCCCAGCCCCGTTCCTGTACGCACCGTACCCAAGCCCCGTACAAGTACGCCCCGTACACAAGCCCCGTACTTGTATGCACCGTACACCAGCTCCGTACCCCAGCCTCATACTAGTACGCCACGTACACCAGACCCGTAATCCAGCCCCGTACTTGGACGCACCGTACCCAAGCCCCGTACAAGTACGCCCCGTACCCCAGCCCCATCCTTGAACGCACCGTACCCCAGCCCCGCACCAGTACGCCCATACCACAGCCCCGTCCTTGTACGCACCGTACCCCAGCCCCATACTAGTGCACCCCATTCACCAGCCCCGTACTTGTACACACTGTACACCAGCCCCATACCCCAGCCTCGTACTAGTATGCCACGTACACCAGACCCGTAATCCAGCCCCATCCTTGTACACACCGTACCCAAGCCCCGTACAAGTACGCCCCGTCCTTGTACGCACCGTACCCCAGCCCCGTACCAGTACGCCCCGTACCCCAGCCCCGTCCTTGTACGCACCGTACCCCAGCCTCGTACTAGTACGCCCCGTACACCAGCCCCGTACTTGTATGCACCGTACACCAGCCCCGTACCCCAGCCTCGTACTAGTATGCCACGTACACCAGACCCGTAACCCAGCCCCGTACTTGTACGCACTGTACCCCAACCCCGTACTTGGACGCACTGTACCCAAGCCCCGTACAAGTACGCCCCATACACCAGCCCCGTACTTGTACGCATCGTACCCCAGCCCCGTACCCCAGCCCCGTCCTTGGATGCACCGTACCCCAGCCCCGTACTAGTACGCACCATACACCAGCCCCGTACACCAGCCCCGTACACCAGCACCGTCCCCCAGCATCACATATGTACGGACCGTACAACAACCTCGGGTGTGCCAGCACGGTATAACAACATCGCGTATGTACGCACCTTACATACACGAGGTTGAAACGACTCGCACTGAACCAGGGCACTGGAAAACACCACAAGGAGGCTCAATTCGACTCGCACAACACCACAAAACACGTCTACAGGCAACAAAACATCAAAATCACTGACCATGGCCACATCCAAACAGGCAAACAGAGACCCAAAATCACAACCACCCATTATAACAGACCCACCAACATTTCAAACTCAGGCACACCCACAAATGGCTCATCACAACTTGGAGCTACAGAGGGTATGTGCCAAGCCGCCCTCCACTCAGTAATCATTAGACCAAACAGGGCTTAGCACCGAGAGGAAACATAGTTTTTACTTAGGAACTACACAGGTCATGGGGATAATTACCACCCTTCAGCTAATGGTATTACATCCAAATTAATGTAGTCCTAGCCCCCTCTAATTTCAATAATCGACCAAAATAACAGCCCTTCACTATCTGACTCCCAAAAAGAAGTAAAGAAACTTCAAGGAAAAAAATGAAGGAGAAAGTGAGAGGGAACCTCACGTACGCAACACCAGGGAGGCTACCAGCCGGTTCTCGCCAGTATGCCCACGTTTTATCATCATCGGTTACCCTCTCACAAGAGTCACGAAACTAGAGTCCAGTGAAAAAAGAGAGGAAACAGATAAAAAAGAAAAGTTTGTTACTTTCCGCATCAAAGAAAAGAAACCCGTGTATTGCGAAGAACCAGATGTCCCAAGCAATATTTAAAATTGAGTTAGACACTCACTTGCAATGACCCTCTTTATTCAGAATAGTGAGTGTACTCAAAGTAAAAGCACTTGATGTTGCTAACCTTTGTAAAGAAGGCCAACATGTTTCATTGCCACTTAACTTTGTTCTGGCAATTTCATCAGGGCAAGGGTTTCAATCAAGCACCTCACTGGACGTATGCTTTTATGTTGCGGAAGGGCTGTATTAAAAACAGGAGAGAAAACAAAACAGAAAACCCAATTTCTGTTCTATTATCAATTAAAACGCCCCAACCAAATGTGTTCATAGCCACAAGTTTTACACATCAGTTACTTATTGCAAATGGTAGTATTTACCATGTAGAGGCGGAGGGCATTCGTACCTGCCTCCACTATGCCGCACGGGGTTGTATTTAATACTCTTTCCCCAGTTTTAAAAGCTGCACTATTGCTAACTAGTTGTTCACCTGTGGAAAGAAAACGTCAATCAGGCTTCATATCGCACGTTGTTGCATTGTGTATATAGTATTATAATCAACGAATGCCACGAGTTATTCCATGCTGACACTCTCATTGCATCCAACAATCATTTAAAAATTACAAGAGGCGTTTCTGCTTTTCGAACTCTGCCCCAAGTAACTATGTCGACAGTCATTTCAGCGTGTCCGATTACTGCCACAACACAGGTTGATGGCCGACACTGCACAGGGCATTTACAAAAGCACACAATCACTGATACACCTCTCTCACCGCAACCGATATCTGGAAGGGCCGTCTCTCATCCCCGCTTCACTTTTCCGTTGTGATGCGGCTACTGATATTCTCAGCTTCGTGCCCCGCCCCTCTGCTTCCGGCTTACATGTCGGAATCAAAGCTCGCACCACTATAGAACTTCAGCCCGCCGACGGCGGCCATCTTGGAGTGTATACAGGTTCGAATATGCCAACATTAAATCAAAGTCTCAATACACTCAATGAAAGCAGAAGGAGAATAATTTCGAACAAAAATCGTCCAGACAGGTTCTAAGTCTAACACGGGTAATGCACTATCTCGTCACAAAACCACAGTGTGCCCCCTAGACATTTCAACCAGGCAACTCTAAATCTGCTACCCGCCACAGCGGCCACCTTAAAGTGTATCATCATTCATTGTCAAATCGGGATCCCAGAGCACCTCAAATGCACGGAAAAAGGATAATTCCCAGCATTCTCACGCAATGTGTACACTACACATTACTTCATCCAAGTTCTCATCATATTATCACCATACAGTATTTCAATTTCAGACAGCTCAAATCGTCTTGAATATTTTTTGTGTGGTACTGGGATTGGGATATTATGAATTACTGCATCCACCATTACATCTATTCTGCCGTAATTTCGTTTAGTTTCACACCTGCCAACTGGGCAATTCTTCAGAAAATCCAAAAGGATCTTCACGTTGCTATCAGGGGTTCTATTGTCTACTCACTTTGTTCCACTCTATATGATCGTTTAGCCCCACTTGATCCACTTTCTCAGAAAAAATCCAACAAGCTTCTCTGGTTGCTAGGACTTGCTCAATACAATCATTGCTGGCAACGACCTTCTCCAGAACCACCCACCTTAAAGCCTGTACATCATGTTTAGATTTGTGGAAATGTTGTACCAGGCGTGTGATAAGTTTCCCAGCTCCTATAGTGCTTAGATGTTCTTGGATCCGAATTTTTATTTTCCTTGTCGTTAGACCCACATACTGTAACCCACACTGACATGTAAGTCTGTAGATGACATTTGTGGTGTTACAGTTTGAAAATGTATTCAGATGCCAAATTTTTCCGTTGTTTAGGGTTACAGACTTGGTCTTATCCGTCAGGTTACAGACCGAGCAACTGCCACAAGGGTAGTGTCCGGCCGGCACCGATGAAGTCCTTTGTATCACCTGGGATCGTGAGTGTACCAATTTATCTTTTAAATTGGTTGCCCGCTTAAAAGCAAATCTGGGTTGGGGCATTTTAAAATCAACAGTGGACAACAGTGACCAATGTCTCCTGATCAACTGTCTTATCTTGGATGCCAAAGGATCATATGTCATCACCACACTCAAACAATCACCTGATTCCCTTTTATTCCTTTCTAAAAGGGCCTCCCGTGGTGTATTCCGGGCCCTTTTGCATGCCCTGTTGACGATCTTCTTTGGGTAAGCTCTTTGAATCAATTTACCCGAGAGCTCCTCTGCCTGTTGGGAAAAAGTCTCTATAGTAGAACAGTTACGACGATGCCAATTTTTTAATGGTAATGGTGGATGCAGTAATTCATAATATCCCAATCCCAGCACCACACAACAAATATTCAAGACGATTTGAGCTGTCTGAAATTGAAATACTGTATGGTGATAATATGTAAATGTGTAGTGTACATATTGCGTGAGAATGCTGGGAATTATCCTTTTTCCGTGCATTTAAAGTGCTCTGGGATCCCGATTTGACAATGAATGATGATAAACTTTAAGGTGGCCGCTGTGGCGGGTAGCAGATTTAGAGTTGCCTGGTTGAAATGTCTAGGGGGCACACTGTGGTTTTGTGACGAGATAGTGCATTACCCGTGTTAGACTTAGAACCTGTCTGGACGATTTTTGTTCGGAATTATTCTCCTTCTGCTTTCATTGAGTGTATTGAGACTTTGATTTAATGTTGGCATATTCGAACCTGTATACACTCCAAGATGGCCACCGTCGGCGGGCTGAAGTTCTATAGTGGTGCGAGCTTTGATTCCGACATGTAAGCCAGAAGCAGAGGGGCAGGGCACGAAGCTGAGAATATCAGTAGCCGCGTCACAACAGAAAAGTGAAGCGGGGATGAGAGACGGCCCTTCCAGATATCGGTTGCGGTGAGAGAGGTGTATCAGTGATTGTGTGCTTTTGTAAATGCCCTGTGCAGTGTCGGCTATCAACCTGTGTTGTGGCAGTAATCGGACACGCTGAAATGACTGTCGACATAGTTACTTGGGACAGAGTTCGAAAAGCAGAAACGCCTCTTGTAATTTTTAAATGATTGTTGGATGCAATGAGAGTGTCAGCATGGAATAACTCGTGGCATTCGTTGATTATAATACTATATACACAATGCAACAACGTGCGATACGAAGCCTGATTGACGTTTTCTTTCCACAGGTGAACAACTAGTTAGCAATAGTGCAGCTTTTAAAACTGGGGAAAGAGTATTGAATACAACCCCGTGCGGCATAGTGGAGGCAGGTACGAATGCCCTCCGCCTCTACATGGTAAATACTACCATTTGCAATAAGTAACTGATGTGTAAAACTTGTGGCTATGAACACATTTGGTTGCGGCGTTTTAATTGATAATAGAACAGAAATTGGCTATTCTGTTTTGTTTTCTCTCCTGTTTTTAATACAGCCCTTCCGCAACATAAAAGCATACGTCCAGTGAGGTGCTTGATTGAAACCCTTGCCCTGATGAAATTGCCAGAACAAAGTTAAGTGGCAATGAAACATGTTGGCCTTCTTTACAAAGGTTAGCAACATCAAGTGCTTTTACTTTGAGTACACTCACTATTCTGAATAAAGAGGGTCATTGCAAGTGAGTGTCTAACTCAATTTTAAATATTGCTTGGGACATCTGGTTCTTCGCAATACACGGGTTTCTTTTCTTTGATGGGGACAGTAACAAACTTTTCTTTTTTATCTGTTTCCTCTCTTTTTTCACTGGACTCTAGTTTCCTGACTCTTGTGAGAGGGTAACCGATGATGATAAAACGTGGGCATACTGGCGAGAACCGGCTGGTAGCCTCCCTGGTGTTGCGTACGTGAAGTGCCCTCTCACTTTCACCTTCATTTTTTTCCTTGAAGTTTCTTTACTTCATTTTGGGAGTCAGATAGTGAAGGGCTGTTATTTTGGTCGATTATTGAAATTAGAGGGGGCTAGGACTACATTAATTTGGATGTAATACCATTAGCTGAAGGGTGGTAATTATCCCCATGAGCTGTGTAGTTCCTAAGTAAAAACTAGATTTCCTCTCGGTGCTAAGCCCTGTTTGGTCTAATAACACCCACAAATGGACCAATAAAAAGGGCCCACACACACTAACCATGAGCCTTTGCGACAGACTCACTACAGCAACAGAGCACACCACAAGAACTACACCCATACACCTTAACCTATACATCTTCACACAACCTCCTTCACACATACCCCCTCTTCACATTCACACACACACCTTCACATTCACACACACACCCCCACAACCAGCCACACCCTCACCCCACACCATGCCCACAGACAAGAATCCAAAGTTCACAAGGGAGGAGCTGGAAATCCTTGTCAACGAAGTCATCAGAGTCGAGCCACAGCTCTTTGGAACATTGGTCAGACAGACCAGCATAGCAGAAAAATCACGCCTGTGGCAGAGGATCGTCGATAGGGTGAATGCTGTTGCACCCATCAGAAGGACCAGGAACGAATGCCAAGCCAGGTGGTACGATCTGCGGTGGGCAGTCAAGAGGAAAATGAATGAAGCCTACGCCCAGACCAACATCACTGGAGGTGGGCTGCCCCGCAGACCGGTACATTACCATCCCTGGGAGGAGAAGGTGATGGCCCTGCTCCCGCCGGTGGAGGTACACGGACTACAAGGACTTCCAGAGCCTGGTGAGTATACAAACAACTCATGGAACATGGGGGGAATGGCATCCACACCCCCAACTACACAAACTGCACGCAACTACCCCCAAGCCCTCACCGGACACAACCACACTAAAAAACAACGCTCATGCCACTAACATGTGTATGCCACATTCACAAAACAAGGCCATGCCATGTCCCATGCTACACGAACCACCAACACAAGAATGGATGTCCGCAATGCTGGGAGGGGGGCCTCACAAAACGCATTGTTCAACTCACAATCACACCATTGGCCTCATCCCATATGGCCCAGGTACATACCCATGCACCATGCTCAATGCACAGGGACTGGCAAAGTACTGACAAGATAGCTGACACTTGGCCCTGCTGTAGGCAGCACAAGGCCCTCCTCTGACCACTACAAACTCAAACACCAACACAACAAGCTCAGATATCTAGGACAGGAACACACACTCACTGTCATGGCAGCATGCTCCATGGGGGGACAGATACATCACCTGGGAGACCCACTGCCAAATCACCCTACACCCACCAGCAGGCCCTGTCACACACACCCCTCACACAACCACCCACCCCGGGACAGCCAAAGTATTTACCCACTCTCACAATGGACATGTCTCACAACAAGACCAATATATAGCCCAAGAAGCATCCAAGACAAAAACCAACAGGTCAAGGAGTCAGGAGCACATATCAATCTTGCCCCCGCAACATACCCATCCACAGAATGCTAGGCACATACAACTACCTGGAGGAACTGTGCCAACTTGAATCTGTATGAAAAATGGATGTCGCATGATACAGCATTAACACTGTCTTTCTCTCACACACAGGGCACCCTGATGGATCTCCTCCCAACAATGGGGGGGAAGAATCACAGTCCCAGGCTCGGGAGGAACCTGATCCCACCGGCAGCGACGCCTCTCAACACTCCGCGGATGACCCCGATCGACCTGGACCCTCTGGTGTCCGACCCCTTGCAGCACTTGCTTCAGGAACATCTGTGCCAACCACCACCCCCGTTCCTGCCACATCCCAGGAGACACCCAGGAGCCCTGCCCGCACTGAACAACTGAGCCAGTCTGACCTGGAGGGACCAGGTTCGCCGGGCACCCAGGAGGAGGCAGACAACACCGCAACTGCCATCCCTCAGGGGTCCGGGAGACCCGATGTGCCCACAACGGCAGGCCAGGCTCGTGTGGGCAGGGGTGGTGGGAGTGGAGGCAGGCGGAGGCGAGAACCTGACCAGCCAGCTGAAGGGACCGGTATGTCACACGTACGCAACATCATCGACGCATACCGGCGTGACACCAGGGTCCTCAGCCAGTTAGTGGAGACCCTCACAGAGATCAAGAACCAGCAGGCCGAGCAACACGCCAGTCAACAAGAACACCAAGGACGGATGGAGGCAAGACTGGCTGAGCTCCTGGCGGTGCAAACGGACATAAGCCATTCACTCCGTCGGATCGCCGACAACATGGGCAACCCTCCCTGTGCCACCAGGCGAAGACCAACACCAGCCACAGGGAGGGAGGAGGAGGAGGATTCGTCCGACGGAGCGTCCCAAGCATCATCAATGCCTGCATCTGAGGGTCCCGTGAGGAAGGTGGGTCATCCACGAAAAAGACCCTGAGAGGCAGCGGGCCATCCACATCTCCCAGGTCACCTGGCATGGCACCTGGCCTTCATGTGCAACAGCATTCACCTCATTGACTGACATTCTCTGCCACATGGACTTGCTGGTCACAGTCTGACCAATGATGCAGAAGACTGTGGTCTGGACTATGATGACTTCAAATGGCAAGGATACCATCTCCCCCTGTGAATTTTGGATTCTGTACAGCACCTATTTTTTTCCACAAATCACACCCCAGACCTAGAATAAAACACATTATTTTGAATTTGTTGTTGCAGTCATTTTGCATGAGTCCACAACATACGTGTGGGGAAATGTTAAACTATGCCTGAGTGTTGAACTAACGCCAGCCATCCATACCCTGGGATCGTAGTCCGGTACAGGACACACATGGGTCGCAATGTATCATCCAATACAGACATGGAGCACAATACTCGACCGTGATGGCCTCAAGCTGCTATGGGGGGTCTTGCAATACTGTGCGGACAGACCGATTTTGAAGAGTATCATGAAGGCGTAGAGGTCATGGGTCATGTGGAGGGGCCCGGGGAGGGACTCCCAGGTCTGTTTGGCCAGGTGGGATAACTATCTCCTGCATGCTGTAGTCCTGTGGATGTGAAGAATGGTGGACAGGGCAAGGTTGGAATGCAGGGAGTTGGATAATGGGGTCTTGGATGACAGACGTCCAAGGTTGGTTTGGGGTCTGGGGTTGGGGACTGCCTCCTGAGTGTGGGTGAGGATTCTGAAGGTCATCCTGCAGCAGACAGTGAGCCATTGCAGCTATCTCAGATGGACGGTGATGTGGCTGGTGCGCGCCATGTTGAAGATGAGCTGTGCAGATGCACCCGGGATGTGGACAAGTTAGCCTGGATTTTTGCTGTTCTTGCTCCGTAGAGGGTGGTGCTGTAGTTGCCCCGGCTGGTGTCGTGGACCTTGGGGACGGGCTGTCTTGCCTTGGAGTGGATCTATCTGTGGATCATGTGCATCATGCGGAGGGTGTTGCAGCATGAGGTACAGATGCTGGTCATTTGCATGGCAATTGTGAGCAACGAGTCCATGATGAGCACCAACTTGCGTGCGTTGCCACTGGGTGCTGGTGCAGTGCCCCAGTCAGTGGTACACAAGGAGTTGACACAGCTATAAGGGGACAATCCTCAGATGAATACCCAATTCATGGCCAAGTCCATCCTCAGGTGGCTGATGTTCAGCCATTTGGTAACACACCTCATGGCTTCTTTAAGTTAGGAACTGGAAACGGCATGGTCTTTTGTGAGTGTGATGAGCAGCTGGCTGTCAATAGCATACGAGATGATGATGAGGTTGTGTGCGCATGTGATGGAGGAGAGGGAAGTCATGGACACATTGAAGATTGACACGCTGAGAGATGACCCCTGGGGCATGTTCCAGATGACCACAGTGTACTACATGCCTAAGGCTCCAGGCAGACTCCCAGGGACTTGCTTGTGAGATAATACTTGATTTCATTATGGTCCAGCCTCTGGATACCAGTTTTGGAGATGTGTGAGCTGACAGTGTGGTAGCACATAGTGTAGAATGCTGTTCAGAGTTCAAGGGGGGTGGCCTCACCATTGTTGAGCGGTGCAAACTTGGTGGTGGTGGCAATGCTGACATTTGCAGTGGTGTGATTACTGTGGAAGATGTTCTTGTGCAGGTTGCCTGGAGCTCTTAGCGTTTGCCTCAGTTTGTCAGTTGTTTGTTGCCTGTCTTCTTGATGACATTTCCTGGTTAGGGAAGCACGGTGATGTTCCTTGTGAGCCTGCGGGCCTGCCGCCCGTTGTCTAAGAAGGGCCTGGGTCACTGCATGCCTCCATCTACCATGGAATGTGCCTAACTCAAAGGATACATACATGACGTGCTGGACGGGGGCTACAAGGATGGGGAATGATGTGTAACAGATGTTGTGTGGGAAGGGGCCTCATGTAGATCCCCAGTGGATGTTGCACATGAGCCGGTTGTTGTATTTCCTGCCGATGGAAGTCCAGAACCTGAGGGGGTTTGTTCATGCGGATAATAGTGCTGTCTGCCTCTGTGTGCCAAGGCTGGCGTGTATGTGCATGAGCCAGCAGTGCTAGAAAGTTACAATGGATTGCCTCTGCCTTGCAAGCGTGGGCAGTCTTTTGGATTGGGAGCTAATGTCAGTGCACTCACAATGCTGATGAGCTCCTTGATGTCCTGTGTTTTGGTGCCTCAGCCCTATCTGAAGGATCTCAAATTGTCCTTGATGATGATATGGTGATGTCTGTGTGTGCCGTTTTACAGGCTTGTAAGGCCACTGATGGTTCATTGTGTCGCAAGCTTGCCACAAGAGTCTGGCTACACCTGTATGAGTCCAGTCGGTCTGCCTTGTCCCAGGTGGATTAACTATTGTTGTGCTTCACAGAAAAGTCCGTCAATGTGGCAACATTGGTGGATCAGTTACTGATCCAGTGTGTGAGGTTGCACGGTGTGGCGTTGGTGTTGGTTCCAGTGTCCCACACAGCTTGTCTGTGGTGACTTACATCAAGCATTGGTGGATCAGTAGTGGGGTGTGTGTTAGTGTGTTGCCTGTCCGCGACGTGGATGCAAATGTTGATGGACCAATGATGGATGGTGGGGTTCCTCTCCTCCAGCCAGAACTTACTGACCCACATCCACATGTAGCCTGTGGAGGCTTAGGGCATGCGTGAAGATGGACGTGTTGATGGCTTTGCGGAATTGGGGATGTAGGCATGGAGATCTGTATAGGAGTGTTACCCTGAGGGTTGCCAGGGGGTTGTTGCAAACCCGGATTTGTGACTTTGAGGGTGGACTTGTGAATAAATTACACATCATCATACGGGATTCTTGGTGCCGTCCCTGCGGGTGATCTTGTATCCGTCTGAGATGGCAATGAAGAAGATGTGTGCTGAGGATGCATTTATCAAGGTCACGGCAATAAAGGTGATGTGTGGCCCTGTTGTGTTGAGGAGGTAACAGACTCAAATGGCGTGCTGTTGGACGGAGACGCTGGGGAGTAGGAGGGACATGACCTGGTTGGTGTGACAGGGCCTGGAAGGCGGGGCATCGTTGTGTAGGCAGTTGGAGTTGCACACTCTGCATGCAAAGGGTTCGTGTGTGCGCTTAGGGGATGCCTGAGAGCAGGCGGCAGATTTTTGGTTGGCCATTGCTTGGAGGGTGGCTGCAACATGAGCCTGTTGTGTGATGTGGGTCATGCAAGGACATGAGGGCCGTGCACTGTGCACGTTGCAGGCGCTGACGGTCATGCATTTGGCACGGCGTGGCCGCAACTGTGGCACAGAAAAGCTGATGACAGCATGATGAATGTGTGGAGAGGGGAAAGGAGGAGCATCTTAGAGGCGTGTGGCTTTCCGAATCATGGAATTTGGTGGGCCCCTGCCGCAGGGGCCGCAGAAGCAGGCGGCATGTCCTGGAAAATAGGCTAAAACTATCACACAAAGCCAAGGAGGTCATAAAGGACAACTGCAACAGGCGTACGTAAATGAAGCAGTGTCGGGTTACTCATGGCTCACTCAGAGAAAATGGATGAACAATCATCAAAGATGACTGACACAGGATCTGTGAACAGAAGGACGAGCGGCGCACAGGAGACACATCCTCAGCATGCGGGGACAACCCGTTGGGGGGAGCAGCCTGCACAAATACATACACAACCATGGACTTCATGCACAATAGAGATTAGTAGCCATTAAGAACTGCATGCATGTTGCGGAAGTACACATACACTCATATGCACAATCTGTGACAACTATGCCATAGATGACGCCTGCAAAGTGGCAAGAGACGTGCTGTGACAGAGATGAGGCACTTTGGAGGCTGAGGAACACCTTTATTACCCAAACTCAGCACCAAGGGAAATGCATCCATATGAACAGACTCACATGTCATTTGACTTAACATGTGGGACATACGCTGGACACCCCCTTCACAACACGGATGTTCGAAATCCCAATGAACTGGCACACAAGTTAAGGGGATGAGCCAGACACCTCCTGCTGCACACAGAGCGGATGCAATTCACCATTGAGCCTGTAATGGGGATGTCCCACACTATGTCCACCCGTAGCATCACGTATGTTTCAGAGGGAAGTGTTACCCACACTGATGCCTTAATCAGAATCCTACATCGTATACAGATGACTGTCACGAAGGGTGACTATCAATTCATGGGAGTGATGATACATGTAAAGTGCCCCATGGTGAGTACACATGTATGCATAGTAACACAACATGCACAGAAGCAGTACCCACACATTCCCAACCCGTACCACCACCAAAAAGCCTTGCTGCAAACCTTACCCAAACTGATATTTCAACATGTCCGTGCATGAAACGCTGATTCAGCACACGTTGCAATACTCATGAGGGATAGTAGGAGGACAACAATGACACGAGCAGACAACAGGTGCAACAACCTGGGAATGACAGACAGACAAGAAGTCAGCACTAAGATTTGCCTCTGCACACATGGTCAGTCACTGAACATGAACAAGGTTGTACCCTTGCAAATTGGTAAGAAAGTCTCTCAGGAAAACGGTGTGGCATTACATCATCACTCGAGTGACACATCAGAACACACATCTAAGTCACTTTGCCATCACTCAGCTGGATACAATCATTGCAACACATGCCACACAAGGCTACAAGCGTGCACACTCAGACCCAGTGATGAGGTTCTGGACTTTTAAGAGTCCAGAGGTGTCAGGGAAACAACACCCGAAGACCCCTGAGTTCCTCCTGTCCCGGTGCACAAATAAACAGAGACACGGGCTTCTCGATGGTGGCGTCAAAGACCAAGGTTTATTTACTGCAGGGACACAGAAATCATAGGAACCACACAGAGGCAGAATCTACGAGACTGTTCGAATTGCATTAAGTGGGTTACTCTTTAAATACACGCAAAATGTCTTTAGGCTACATTACACGAATATTTCTCATGCCCAACCCGGTATCCCAAACAAACAGTAAATTTGACATCCAACAATAATTAGTCGTAGGTTTTCGGTATTCGATCAGGTCCTCTCGACAGTTTTCCATTCTTTGCCCGATCCTCCCCATCATAAAAATCGTAACCTCCCCATTGTAAAAGCCCAGAAGGAAAGGAGCAGAGCCAGGTGCAAAGGATTGAAAAGTAGGATAAGAGGTGTTTATGGATCATAAACGGGCATGGCTACCGTCTTCGGCCTTTCAGTCAGGACAACGGACACGAGAACCAGTACAGCAGGACTGGCCCCAGGCAAGGGAGGTAGCTTGATTCTGCCTAGTCATGCAGCGTCAGCCTTTCTCGGGGCTCGAGCTTACGTGTCTTTAACAAGGTGACTTTGCCGGGGTCATCGTCCGTTCATTGACTATGTGAGGGCAAGAAACAAAATGGATGCCGTAACTAAAATGGATGCCACGACTTTACCACAGAGTGCCCTATTTCTCAGTGAATTCATGCTAGTTGCGTAGCGAAAACACTGTCATGCATACAATGGATCTTTTGCGGTTCATTGGTACCGAAATCGTGTCAGTACTACGATACCGAATTCACGGGTTTCGGATCGCTACAGAACCTCAGACCGTCCTTTTGCCCTTACATAGGCAATAACTCACTCTATGTCAGAGTCCATTTCTATGTTCATCAGGTCACTGATATGTTGTTGGAGCATTACTCTATCCCGTGGCGTATCTCTAAAAACAGGTGGCCTTCTTACACATGTATAATTGCAGAGATTACATAAGGCAGGACCACACTGAACAATGAGACAGCACGAAAATAAAAATACTAATGCAACACCAGTGACTATCAGAACCTTCCATCCCCACGCAGACAACAGGCTCCAGAACAATCCCATTAATGACCAGTCACCTTCCTCTACATGAATAGAGTCAGAAATCTTATGTAACTTAGAGATGGCCTTGTATACTGTTGGCGCATTATCCGGAATAAAAACGCAGCAACTTGATTGGATCATCTTACATACTCCACCTCGATCTGCAAGTAACACGTCAAGGACCATACGGTTCTGTAACGTCATGAGGCGATCCGCTTGAAGCTCAGCTGTCAGGTTACTAAGAGCACCCGCCGTTTCAGTGATAGTGGATTCAACTACCCGTGTTAGTTGACGTAAGTTTCTACTGTTGGCCATAGGCCCCCAGAATGGGAGGAAACCCTTGAAAAAGTCTCCTGCCTCTTGGCCAGCAGTATCTTCTTTACTGAAAACACCTCTCACAACTCTAGTTTTGTGATAGTCCGGTGCAGCAGTGTATGTCGGAGGTAACAGTTGAGCGATGTAACATGAGCCTGAGAAGTCAGCAGGCAGCCATGTGTATGCTCTGTCTTGGCAAACAAAATAGGTACCCTTAGCAGCTAAGAATGCGGGGGAAGACTGTGACGGAAAAACATATGTTTCGATACAGTCACTCTTCCCTAGTCGAGCTTTCGGATTCCTCCCATTTCCTTGCAAACAGACTTGACCTTGGTGGGGTACGACCCAGATCGGAGTTGAGCTCTTACGTTTGTTCTCACCCAGAGTAATGCCATATTCCGTAACATTCCAACCCATGTAAACTCGCAATTCATCCTTGGGAATGAACGGAGTATTATTGACATCTCTCACCATGTCAGTGATTCCTTTTACCAAGGCTCTATTAGCAGAGTTATACCGGGTGGAACGCGGATGTCGTGGAGGATAGGTCTCTAGGGCATAAGCGAACATGGTCTGAAATGCCCAGAATGATCCATTATAACTAAAAGGCAGAACCAGATAGGGGATGCCCTTGTCCATGGTATGTGGTATCAAACCACACACCCAGCAGTTTGTTGTATTAACCACTAGTTGATGTTGGTGCAAGAGTTGAATGAAAGTGTTATTTATAAACTCAGAGCGTCGAGCTTGCTCGTGGGCAGGAAAAGGATGGAAAGAATGAAGAGAAACAACAGTCGGAGAAACAGGAGCATGGGGAGATACTGTAGATGCAACAGGTGTAAAGATCAACTGAATACCAAAAATAATTCCGCCTACCAAAGTTATTAAGACAATTAGAAGTGTCAGAGTACATTGCATTAGGAAACATTTACTGTACAATATGTCATATAATTTTGTCTTGTGCACATTTATGACATTAACCCGTCGTAATTCAGGAAGCTCCATCTTCTACAACTGTTCGCAACGGATGGTTTGTACCTGTTAAAAACTTGCCTCTGTTTATCCTGGGAGTTCCCAAGACAAACAGAAGAAACCGACCTAGTGTCTGATTCCCTGCAAATTAAAACAAGGCACACGTTACGACCCTACGGTAACCCAGATGGCAAGGTGAGAGAAACAATAAAAAAAACAAAAAGATAAAAATTTTGAGCAAACTTCCTGACTGAATGGAATGCAGTAAGATCAAAACAGTTTTCAAACAGAAGGGTAATTATGCAATGTCATTAGTTCATAACATGAGAACGTAGATTATATCTGTACTTTCCGGGTCTTGTCTGGTCTTGAAATAGCTGGTCTACAGGTGCAGAAATGTTCGACTCCACAGGTGACAAATGTTCACTTTGTACAATACTCGGTTCAGGATTCAAAGGAGCGGTTCCTGCTGGGGTGTCAAAGTTCTGTGTTTCTGTTCGTGGGTGGTCCGTTATGTACTCTGCATCACTGAAAGGGATGTGCCTAGGAACAGGTTCTGTCTCAGATACACCAATTCCCTGTCTAACCCAGTTATCATAGGGGAGTGGAAGAGGGACACGCTTCGTATGGCTGGCGTGCACCCAATTTTTCCTTCCAGCTAGGCGTACTGCAGTTCTTGTTGTGAGGAGGACCTGAAACGGACCCACGAATCTTGGCTGGAGGTTCCGAGTACGTTCAAAGTTCCGAACTACCACTTGGTCGCCTGGTTTCAACGTGTGGCCTGGACTCTCCGGCAGTTTAGGCAAGGATTCGAATACCTGTTGATGAATAAGACTCAATTTAGCAGTCAGATCATGAAGGTAATCAATCAACATTGGGTATTCAATCTGTTTGAATTCCTTTGGCCTAGGGACTCCCCAAACATTAGCAGGGCGGCCGAACACAATCTCGTATGGGCTAAGCCCTATTCGAGAGTGTACAGTCGCTCTGGTGGACAGTAAAGCTAAAGGCAGTGCGTCTGGCCAAGAGAGACCAGTGGAAGCTTGAATTTTCGCAAGTTTCAGCTTCAGGGTGCCATTGTACCCTTCAACCAAACCCGCTGATTGTGGGTGATTCGCACTGTGGTATTTTTGGGAAATACCCAGACCCGCACACACACTCTTCATAACTTTCCCTACAAACTCACTTCCATTGTCCGACCAAACAATCCGCGGCATACCATACCTGGGGAAGTATTCTTTTAGGAGGATTTTGGCAGTGGACATAGCAGTGTTGTCCTTTAACGGATATGCCTCAATCCATCTTGAGAAGGCACAGACTACCACTAGGACGTATTTAAGATTGTTACACCTATCCATGTGGATATAATCCAACTGAATCACTTCAAAGGGACAAGAAGGGGGAGCAAAATGGGCAGTTGGGGTTGGGGTTCCCTTGCCAGGATTATGCATCAGGCATACCATGCAATTTTTCACCACTCTTTCTGCACACTTAGTAATTCCATCGTTCTTCCATACTGGAGCTAACATTTTACAGATCCCTTTCGAACTGATGTGCGCCGCTCCATGCGCCATCGTGACTACTGCTAGTACATACGCATCAGGTAACATCCAACGCTGCTGCTCAGACAAATCGACCCAACATCCACTTGAATCCATTTTACCCGTTTTCTCCTTCCATTCATTCTTCTCATTTTCAGTTGCTTCATTCTGGATTGTTTTCACACTTTCAATCGTATTCTCACACATTCCTGATTCCGCAATCCATCGTGCAGACGTTGCAACGTACATTCGGCTCGTCATGTTCTTGGCCGTTTCTTTAGCGACCTCATCAGCAAACGCATTTCCACGGCCAACATCATCCGTAATCCTCCGATGTGCACTGCACTTCACAATTGCAACTTCATTCGGTAGAGTCAGGGATTCCAATAGATCGCTGACTAACTGTCCATGTTGGATCTTAGTCCCATGGGACGTGAGAAAACCTCTTTCTCTCCAGAGACGCCCAAAATTGTGTGCAATGCCGAAGGCGTATTGGCTATCAGTAAACACATTCACTCTCTTTCCCTTAGCTAAAACACACGCTCTTGTCAATGCAATTAATTCTGCAGCCTGGGCAGAATTCTGACTCACTCTTGCGGTCTCCACAATTGTACTCAAGGTCGTAACTGCATACGCGGCCGTCACATCACCATTCTGTAATTTGAAACAAGACCCATCGACATATAAAGTGCCATCTGGATCTAGTAATGGAGTATCTTTTAAATCAATCCTACCTTTTGTCTCTTCCTCAGTTCTGAAACAACAATCATGGGGCTCTGAATCACTCGACTCCTGAGTAGTCGGCAACAGTGTTGCTGGATTCAATATGTTGCATCGCTTGATCTGAATGTGACTTGCCAAAAGCGTCAGCTCATAGCCTGATAGTCTAGCACTGGTGAGGTGCTGAGTTTTCGTTCGATTCATGAGTGTATCCACCGCATGTGGAACCATGACTACTAACATGTTGTTCATGACTAGTCCAGCAGACTGTCGAATAGACACTGCAGCTGCCGCTGTAGCTCTCAAACAACTTGGCAACGCTCTGGCTACCGGATCTAATGTGGATGAGAAATATGCACAAGGCTGCTGTTTGTCACCAAATTGTTGCGTTAATACACTCAATGCACAACCTTCTCTTTCATGGACATATAGAGTAAACGGCTTACTGTAGTCAGGAGTACCCAACACAGGAGCTGAACACAGCGCATCACGTAAGTCAGAGAAGCTCTGTTGACATTCATCAGACCATGGCAAAGGGCTTGGAACACCTTTTCCAGTCAGGGCTACCAATGGTTTCGCCATGAGAGAAAAATTTGGGATCCATTGCCTGCAGTATGACGTAATACCCAAAAACGCACGCACTTCTCTCTGTGTGCTTGGTACAGTCATCTGTGAAATTGCTTTGATTCTCTCTGGGGTCAACCTTCTTCCCTCCTTTGACAGAAGATGACCTAAGTAGGTCACTTCTTGGCAACAATATTGCAGTTTAGAAGGTGACACCTTGTGATGTAAGTCTGACAAATGACGCAACAAAGAAATTGTAGCTGCTTTGCAAGTTTCCTTGTCATCAGCGGCTAGTAAAAGATCGTCTACGTATTGGATCAGAGCAACACCATGAGGGAGTACAAGGGCATCTAATTGACTCTTCAATGCTTGGCTGTAAATTGAAGGGCTTTCACAATAACCTTGTGGAGCGCGTTTGAATCTGAAACTGCGACCTCCTAAGGAGAAACCAAAAATGTCTCTACTTTCCTCGGCTATGGGAATGCTGAAAAAGGCATTTTTCAAGTCGATCACTGTAAACCATGAAGCTGAGGCAGGAATCAACGTCAGTAATGCAGTGATATCTGGGACTACAGGAAATTGTGGGATCACTATTTTGTTAACTTCTCTGAGGTCAATCACAAATCTGTAAATTGGAGGTTTGGAAGGGTCAGTACGTTTCAAAATCGGCAGAACAGGACTATTGCAGATGTTCCCTCTAGTTTCCTCTATCACATCTTTCTGTATTAAGTCTTTCACAATCAGCAAGAGTGCTCGTTCACCTTCATTCGAAATCCGATACTGTGGGATTCGTGGGAATTTAACATTAGCTTTCAGACTTACCACATAAGGGGGAATTTCCAAGAGGCCTACATCATTAGGACCAGTCGCCCAAAGAGTATCAGGGAGAGAACGCAGCTCCTTTGGGAGCTTGTCCATCGACATATACATTGGAGAGATGACTCTTTTGCCTAAAGTGAGCTGTACTCCCGAAGGAGAACAGTACAGTGTCGCGTGCAGGCGTTTTAACAGATCTAAACCAAGCAGATTCTCATTACAACCGGTTGTTAGGATAAGGGGTGCTTCTAGTTCGCATGGCCCAACAGATATTGACAAAGGACTAGAAACAGGATTGTGAACAGGGGCACCTGAGAATCCTACCGAAGTGTTCGTTAAGCCAGACAAAGGTGCGCCAGGGAGTTTCGCATGCATAATTGAACTTTTTGCCGCACCAGTATCCAACAGAAACGGTTCGACCACGCCTGAGGTAACTACTGCGACATAAGGTCCACTCTGATCAACTGGAACTGATACTACTCCCTCTCTTTGCCTGCGGCTGTCCTAGTGCTCGCTTCTTTGAATGTCTTCATTATGATCATAGTAATCTCCAACATGATACTGTGGAGATCTACCTGGTTGCGTAGGTTGTATATTTCGCTGATCAAAATAATTCGATTGGCGATCAGTCTGTGGTGTCATCGTACCACGCCCTCTACCTCTAGGAGCTTGCATAAACCCAACATTACCTCTCTGAGCTGGGACACCACTAGTTTGTGGGTGCAGTACCGGACACTCATTCTTATAATGACCCTCCTTTTTACAATAAGCACACTGATTCCATGCTAACTGTTGTCGGGGAAAACCATAATTAAATCTTTGGGCCGTCCCTTGCTGGAATTGTGGTTGTGGCTGAAACTGGGGTCGCTGCTGTGAATCTGACTGATTCGAACGAGGCGGATACGCCTGTTGCAGAAGAACTTTGGTCTTTAGATCTTTCATTTTCTTTTCTGACTTTTCCTTCTCTTCTTTCTCTCTATTCTCGTAATACTGAGCAGTTGCAAGTATCTGTGCTGTCGTCGACACTGCCCATGCACTTTCAGAATCCTTTAACTTGTTACTAAGCTCAGGTAGTAAATTAAACACGAACTTGTCGACAAACAATCTCTGGCCTCCCTCAGTACTCATATCTTGCCCACTGTGGTCTACGAAGGTCTCTTCAAATCTAGTGAAGAAGTCAGAGACGCTTTCGTCCTTCTTTTGCTTGCATGCCGATAATTTATCCCAATTGACTCGTAACGCTGGCATCAGCGTTTTCATCAGAGTAATTATTCTGCCAGGTAAAGCAGCAATCAGAGGTTCAGGTTTAGCACCGCCAACTTGTTGCGCATCTGCCGCTATAATAGCTGCCCAATCACCTCCTAAGGCGACTGGGTGGTTTTCTTGCCGAATTTTGGCCCATATAGGCTGTGGCACCACATTACCAAACAACATTTCAATGTCTGCCAAATTCATGATACACGCTTGAACTGTCTGCGTTAATTCTTTGTAATAACCAGCAGGATTTTTATGTGGGTCTGGTAACGCTTGTTTTACGGCTAACACTTCGGCCCGTTTCCAAGGGATGTGTATCCACACTCTCTGGAAATGTGCCGGGGCAGCGACAATATTATTAGCCCCATCTGCTGGAACTGCATCACGCCATATCGGTGGAACTTCCCTCATCGGATATTGTCCTCGTCGTTTCCTAGTAGTAATCGGTGAACCATCAGGGTCTCTTGTCGCTCGAAGAGGGGACTCATCCCTGTAAGCTAAAATCAGTTCTATCGCTCCCCTTACTTCTGGACCTATCACCATTCCTGCGGCAAATTTCTGTTGAATATTTATCAGGTCAGAGGGGACGGAGTCTAAATCATCATCTTCCCATTCTTCACGCACAAGAGAACTCATCACGTCAAAAACATAACGTTGAGTTGGTTCATTCCATTGCATAAAGGTATCTAACACTCTTCGTGCATCATACTTCGTAGCTTTTGACATCCACCTAAGAGCTGTCGAATCTAACATGTCTCGTTCCTGAGGACCAGGAAGCTGGCTACGTCTCTGTATAGAGTCAGAAACGGGGGTCCCAATTAAAGACCTGTAGAGAGGAGTTAAGATATTAGTTACAGAGTCGGTTATTTTCCGACGAACGGAAAGCGGAGTCAGAATGTTCACAGGGTTCGGGGACAGAACAGCTGAAGCAGATGAAATAGTAAGGGTAGGAGTAGCAGGTAAAGCAGTTTGCGAAACGACAGGCAAAGGCGGAACGGGCGCCCCAGGAAGAGGGGGTGCCGAAGGAACATTAACCACGGGAAGGATAGGAGCTGGAATCAAAGGAAGTGGAGCAACTATTCCAGGCTGACCAGCAGCTGGCTGTACAACAGGTAGCAACTGTGGTACTGTAATACCCTGTGCATACGGTGGGGGTGAATTCAACAGGTAAGACAACAGAGGATCCTTTTCATGATCCTCCATCGGCTTAGCAGGACATGATGGCAATACAGGGTAACATTTATCAATTGCCAAATTATATTTTCTATTCGCCATCTCCATTGCTTTCTCAGTCTCGTTGACATGCAGCTGCCTAGCAGACTCCATTAAAGTCAACCCTTTCTCTTTCTGTTCTTTCTTCGTTTTCCTAATTTCTCTCTGTTTGGCTTGTTTGCGCCATACGCGAAAAGAATCAAACATTGCTGGCCGGGCTTTTTTCTTGAACAACTTCATTTCTAGATTGTCTAGTATTTCCGTTTCGAAGCTACCATGCGGTGGCCAACTAAGGACACCATCTTTTTTGGTGTAACGGACCCATACTTCATTATACGTAATAGGACCCACACCATGTTTACAATAGAGCTCATATGTAGGAGTTCCAATCGGAGGAACCGAACACGAATCCTCCAACCGGGAATCCCCGTTGCAACATAACCAGGACAAGAAACAATTACTACTGGTAGTCATGACAACAAAGACAAATTCCAACAAAAATGCGCAGAGAACTTAGGCCTACCAAAATGAACTAATACCAAAACAGAGATTATCTAAACAAGAGCAACCAATGATAATCTACGAATTAAACCAGAGCAACAAGGAACAACCAAACTGAGCGTAGCCCACTTAATACTTAACTGAAATGTGGAAGACGTCACCAAGGAGAACCCGTCTACGTCTCGCCGTACTAAGGTCTGCACCTCGGGTCCAAGACAGGGCGACAGTCAAGGCAGCGGTCCTCTGTAGCCGTCTGGGAACGGGAACCCTCGTGGAAGAGATCGTCGGGCCACTTTTACGACATACAGGGATCGATGAAGCGGGGTACCTCCCTCCGTAATCTTCACACGAAACTTCTCGAACTTTTCAGGCTTTGGACCGGTACCGGATGACGTCGCCCCACGTTGGGCGCCAATTTAAGGTTCTGGACTTTTAAGAGTCCAGAGGTGTCAGGGAAACAACACCCGAAGACCCCTGAGTTCCTCCTGTCCCGGTGCACAAATAAACAGAGACACGGGCTTCTCGATGGTGGCTCAAAGACCAAGGTTTATTTACTGCAGGGACACAGAAATCATAGGAACCACACAGAGGCAGAATCTACGAGACTGTTCGAATTGCATTAAGTGAGTTACTCTTTAAATACACGCAAAATGTCTTTAGGCTACATTACACGAATATTTCTCATGCCCAACCCGGTATCCCAAACAAACAGTAAATTTGACATCAAACAATAATTAGTCGTAGGTTTTTGGTATTCGATCAGGTCCTCTCGACAGTTTTCCATTCTTTGCCCGATCCTCCCCATCATAAAAATCGTAACCTCCCCATTGTAAAAGCCCAGAAGGAAAGGAGCAGAGCCAGGTGCAAAGGATTGAAATGTAGGATAAGAGGTGTTTATGGATCATAAACGGGCATGGCTACCGTCTTCGGCCTTTCAGTCAGGACAACGGACACGAGAACCAGTACAGCAGGACTGGCCTCAGGCAAGGGAGGTAGCTTGATTCTGCCTAGTCATGCAGCGTCAGCCTTTCTCGGGGCTCGAGCTTACGTGTCTTTAACAAGGTGACTCTGCCGGGGTCATCGTCCGTTCATTGACTATGTGAGGGCAAGAAACAAAATGGATGCCGTAACTAAAATGGATGCCACGACTTTACCACAGAGTGCCCTATTTCTCAGTGAATTCATGCTAGTTGCGTGGCGAAAACACTGTCATGCATACAATGGATCTTTTGCGGTTCATTGGTACCGAAATCGTGTCAGTACTACGATACCGAATTCACGGTTTCGGATCGCTACAGAACCTCAGTGACTCACCATTATGAGAAGAAGTTGCGTATGAGCTGACTCCGGATATCCTTCTCCTCCTCCTCCACTTCACTTGCCTCGTGCCCAAGCTCTTTATCCTCCACAGGTGGATGTTCCTGCTCATCCGGATTGTCGTAATTTAATCTCTGGGACCGCGTATGGGACAGGGCCCCACCCCTGTCTATCCTGGTATTAGCGAACCGCAAATGGTTAATGCGGTATGTACAAGTGCTTTGTATACCGTTCTAGCTATGAATGCACTGTGTACACGTTATTCTGCATCACTACGCGGGTTCCATTTTGGAAGCAGTGGCCATCTTGTGATTGCCCTCACATAGGCTATAATGAAGCAAATACGGGCCTCACAGCACATTTGCCTTTCCATGACTCTTCTGTGACCTGGGCAGCTTGGCTCTGCTGCCCCAGGTCAAACTGGTCTCACGAGCTCCCCTTCCTCCGGCCACCTGTGATGAGCATCAGGGCTTGACACGCCATAAAGTCCTTTCATCCCACACAAGCCGCTGGCTAATCTCTTTCACACCTGACTGTTCCTGCTTTATGACTTGTTTCTATCAACAGGAGCTGCCCGTGTTTTATTGGGGCCTATCGATATCTGATGTGGGATCTGAACCTTGCTGTGTAAATAATTGTGGGCTGGCTTAACTGGAATGTGGGATGGTCATCATGACTCTGCCTTTTCGTTTGTAATGTATACTTTAAATGACCATATCATAAACCTAGGAATGTATGCCTGAGGCAGAAAAAACTGTACTTAAGGAGAAGCCCGTTTCTATGACTTTTTAGCAGTCTCCTGAGACCATACACACTGTTGTACTTCTAGGATACCTGTAATTGGTCTGCAGCCAATAAATGAATCTTTGACTTCACCCAGAAGACTCTGTGTTTCTGTAGGTCTGGAACAGGGAGAACCCAGAAGTCATAGGGTGTGTGCCCCTGCACCGCTGGGTCTAAAATACCCAGTACTTCAGTTTGGCGCCCAACGTGGGGCGATTTCAGCGGTACCAGTCCAAGCCAGAGGTTCGTGAGGAGCTTCGTGTGGAAATTCCGGAGGAAGGCCGCCACTTCATCGACCCCTGCATGTCGACGTGGTCCGAAAGTCTTTTCTGCGAGGTTCTCCGCGTCCCGACGGCTACGAAGGACTGCTGCCCTGATTAATCGACCTGTTTTGGACCCTTGACGAGTTTTGATAGAGCGAAACAATCGAGAGAGTCTTCTGGTGACGCCATCGATCATCAATATTCAGTTAAGTATAAGTGGAGCGTCTCCCATTTGTTTGGTATCCCTCGGGATCGTTTTGATTTGGGAATTTGGAGTTTGCAAACGCCAAAGCCAGAGGACTCGTGTATTCACGAGACTATCGTAATCGATAATCCTTTGACGTTTGGATCTAGACTAGTGAGCGAAGATGCCTGGTTCTAGAATATTTGGTAGAATATTTTGTTTGGGTTGTGGAAGAGATTTCCAGCTGGAGGAATCATGTCCGGTTCCTCCGGTTGGAACTCCAACTTATGAGCTCTATGTAAAACATGGCGTAGGCCCCATTGCATATAACGAAGTATGGATCCACTACACCAGAAAAGACGGTGTTTTAAAATGGCCCCAAAATGGTAGTTTCGATACCGATATTTTAGATAATTTGGAAATTAAATTGTTTAAAAAGAAAGCCCGGCCGGCGATGTTTGATTCTTTCCGCTTATGGCGGAAGGAAGCCAAACAGAAGGAAATTAAGCTAGCGAAAAAGAATAGGAGAGAAAAAGGTATGACAGTAATGCAAGCAGCTGTACAATTCAAAGACAATGAGGAGGAGCAGATGAATGAGCAATTGCACAGACAGCGTAAGTTAGGGATCGACAAATGTTACCCAGCTTTACGGCACTCTAAACAGAATGAGTTAGAAGAAAAGGAGAAAGATCCCCTGATGTCGCATTTGTTGAGTTCGCCACCCCCGTATGCTCAAAATGCCACGGCGCCTCCCCAGCTTGTGAATATGCCACCTCCAGTTAATATACTGCAAGCTTTGCCGCTACCGCCAGCTGCTTCGCAGCCGGCTCCTATCCCTATAGCGCAGCCCTCTCAAGGGCCGCCAGTTGTGTTTCCAACTGCCCCCGCGCTTCCTGCGACTTTGTCTAATTCAGCAGCTGCCTCCCCTGACACTCTTCCTTGCACCACTCCAGTACCTGTTTCTGCATCCTCTTTTCTCCCCTCTGTTTATCCCCCTGTTTTTGCCTCAACTTCTCCTTCAGCGTGACAGCGTTTGGCTAATGTGGTTACTACGTTAATGTCACCTCTCTTTGAGTCATCCGGTGTGACTCCTGGCTTACAGCGTAAGCAATTGCGCAGTCAATTGCCTAACCCCGATGAGAAAAAGGTAATAGATCGCATGGCGCGTAGATGGATTGTTTTCCCTTCACTATATGATGTGGAATCAGTTGTCAACGTTTTCCATCAATGGGATGCCCCAAAACAGAGGTATGTCTTTGAGAAAATGTGCGAAATTCTCTGTGAGGAATTGGATGATAGTGGTAAAGACCCAAGCCCGCAGGAGTTGTGTCGAGTGAGATTTGATTTTGGAACTGGTACCATTGTGGATCGCGATGTAGATAAAGCAGTTGCGGTTGTATTATCCTTCAGGAATGATGATTGTCAACAGTCGTTGTTTGAACCTGATGTCCCTGTGGGAAAAAGGGTAAAAGCACGCCAATATCCGATGCGTGAGGTTTCCCCAGTTTGGAGACCTGCTGAACCAAATGCTAATCCACCTGTCTTAGCACATTTTCAGCGTATTTGGGTACATGTTCCATGGAAAAGATCTGAGGTGTTAGCACTTAAGCAGACACTTAAGCAGACATTGCCTGATCCCCGTAAAAACCCTACCGGTTATTATAAGGAGTTGTCACAAACTGCAGAATCCTGTGTAATGAATCTGGCTGATATAGATATGCTGTTTGGGAATGTGGTTCCACAGCCTTTGTGGGGATCCATTCGTAATATGGATCATGCTGCAGAACTAGGGGACACATGGGCTAACATCATCGCTGCTGACGCTAGACAGATAGCAGTACTCCCTGGTAGAATCATCACGTATATGAAGACAATAATGCCCGCGATGCGCGTAAATTGGGATAAGCTATCTGCATGCAAGCAAAAGAAAGATGAGACAGTGTCAGACTTCTTTACCAGGTTTGAAGAAACGTTTATTGACCACAGTGGGCAAGATATGAGTACTGAGGGTGGCCAACGGTTATTTGTGGATAAATTTGTGCAGAATTTACTTCCTGACCTGTGTAAAAAGTTAAAAGATTCAGAAAGTTCTTGGGCTGTTTCCTCTTCAGCGCAAATACTGGCTACTGCACAGTATTATGAAAACAGAGATAAAGACGAGAAAGATAGAACAGAAAAGAAAACGAAAGAACTAAAAACAAAGGTCCTTTTACAGCAGGCCTATCCGCCACGTGGAGGTAAGAATAATTATAGGCAACCCCAAGGTGTCTATCACCAACCCCAACAATTTCAGAACAATCAGCAAATGAATGGGTATTATCAACCACGTGTCCCTGTAGGTCCCAACCAATGTTCATACTGCAAAGAGGAAGGTCATTTTAAATATAGTTGCCCTAAATTGATGCAGCGTAACGGCAATATGTATGGCGCAAGAGGGAGGGGTGGTCAGCAAGCTCCTAGAGGCAAAGGGCGTGGGAATGTTCCCCAGAACGCGCGTCCTCTTCCGCCTCAAAATACCATCAATAGCTTTGATCAGCAAGCCAACGCTATTAGTAATACAGCTCAGTACTACAATAATGATTATTATGCAGAGGACGGCGATGCAGAAAATAATGATTACTAGGACAGCCGTAGACAGAGAGAGGGAGTTGTTTCAGTGCCAGTGGATCAGAGCGGACCGTATGTTGAGGTGACTACAGCAAATGTAACGGAGCCCTTTCTGCTAGACACTGGTGCTGCAAAGAGTTCAATCATGCATTCAAAACTCCCTGGCGCACCTTTGTCTGGCGATATAAATGTTTCAGTAGGTTTTTCTGGCGCCCCAGTTAGAAACCCGATTTCTAGTCCCATGTCACTTTCTATTGGACCTTGCGAGCTGAAAGCACCCCTGATCCTAACAACAGGTTGTGGTGAAAATTTGCTAGGGTTAGATTTGTTAAAAAGATTGCATGCTACACTGTATTGTTCACCGTCAGGAGTACAACTTACATTAGGCAGGAAAGTTATTTCCCCGATGTACCTGTCTAAAAATACAATGCCGCCTGAATTGTCAACCCTTCCGGATGTCCTTTGGGCTACTGGTCCCAATGATGTGGGCCTCTTGGAGATACCGCCATACGTGGTAACTTTAAAAGCCAATGTCAGACTGCCACGTATTCCCCAGTACAAGATCTCTAATGAAGGCCAGAAAGCATTGTTAGACATTGTCAGCGACTTGATTAATAAGGGTGTAATTGAAGAGACAAGAGGCAACGTTTGCAATAGTCCGATTTTACCTGTCTTAAAACGAACGGTCCCTTCACAGCCACCTGTTTACAGATTTGTGATTGATCTTAGAGAGGTTAATAAGATTGTTGTGCCACAGTTTCCAGTTGTCCCTGATATAACTGCCTTGTTAACGATGATTCCAGCCTCTGCTGCATGGTTTTCAGTGATTGATTTAAAGAATGCTTTCTTTAGCATCCCAATTGCAGAGGAGAGCAGAGACATTTTTGGCTTCAGTCTGGGAGGCCGAAGCATCCGCTTCAAACGCGCTCCCCAGGGCTACTGTGAAAGTCCATCAATATACAGCCAAGCTTTAAAAGCGCAGCTTGATGCACTTGTTTTACCTAGTGGCGCTATCCTGATTCAGTACGTTGACGATTTACTAATTGCCGCGGATACTGAGAAGATCTGCAAAGAAGCCACATTATCATTGTTGCGTCATTTATCCGCTTTCCATCACAAAGTGTCTCTCTCAAAGCTGCAATATTGTCGACAAGAAGTGACCTACTTAGGTCATCTCTTATCGAAGGAGGGAAGGAAACTGACCCCAGAAAGAGTTCAAGCCATTGCACAGTTGAGTGTGCCAAGAACACAGAGAGAAGTGCGTGCTTTCTTGGGCATTACCTCATACTGTAGGCACTGGATCCCAAATTTTTCCCTGTTGGCAAAACCTTTGTTAGCATTAACATGCAAAGACACACCGAATCCTATCCCATGGTCTGAAGAGTGCCAGAAAAGTTTTGTGGAATTGCGCAGTGCATTATGTTCAGCTCCTGTGTTGGGTACCCCTGACTACAGCAAGCCTTTTACATTGTATGTTCACGAGAAAGATGGTTGTGCATTATCAGTGTTAACACAGCCTTTTGGTGACAGACCGCGCCCATGCGCATATTTTTCATCAACCTTGGACCCTGTAGCGAGGGCATTGCCAAGCTGTCTGAGAGCGACAGCTGCTGCAGCTATGTCTATCCGACAATCTGCTGGTTTGGTAATGGACAACACATTGATCGTTATGGTTCCACATGCTGTAGACACATTATTAAACAGAACCAAGACACAACACTTGACTAGTGCGCGATTATCAGGCTATGAGCTCACACTGTTAGCAAACCACATACACATAAAGAGATGCAACACGCTGAATCCAGCTACGTTATTGCCAATTCCAGCAGACCTAGATGAGATTGAGCAACATGACTGTCTGTTCAGAACAGAAGAAGAGACGAAAGGGAGAGTAGATCTAAAAGATACTCCCCTGACTGAGTGTGATGGTACTTTATGGGTGGATGGTTCGTGTTTCAAGCTCCCTAATGGTGACACGACTGCTGCATATGCTATCACGACTTTACACACGGTTGTGGAAACTGCACGTGTGCCACATAATTCGGCCCAAGCAGCAGAATTAATCGCCCTCACAAGAGCATGCGTGTTGTCTGAAGGAATGAGAGTGAATATATACACCGATAGCCAGTACGCCTTTGGCGTGGCGCATAGTTTTGGGCGATTGTGGAAAGAACGTGGGTTCCTGACGTTGCATGGAGCTAAAATTCAGAATGGCAAGTTGGTGAATGATATCCTTGAGTCACTGACCCTACCGTTGCAAGTTGCGATTGTGAAATGCAGTGCGCACAGGAAAATCACAGATGATGTTGGACGTGGGAATGCGTTTGCTGATGAGATCGCGAAAGAAACAGCACAGAATGTAAAGACTAGAATGTATGTTGCAGGCCCCGCAAGATGGGTTGATGATGTTGGGATGTGTGAAAACACAATAGAAAGTGTGAAGTCGCTTCAAGCTGAAGCTACAGAGAAAGAATTAAGCAAGTGGAGAGAAAGTGTGGGTAAGTTGGATGAGAATGGTTGTTGGATTGATCTGACAGAACATAGGCGATGGTTGTTGCCTGATGCATATGTGCTTCCAGTAGTTACAATGGCACATGGAATGGCACATATCAGTACGAAAGGAATTTGTAAGTTGTTGGCTCCAGTATGGCAGAATGCTGGAATTCCCAAGTGTGCAGAGAATGTGGTCAAAAATTGTATGGTATGTCTGAAATATAACCCTGGTAGGGGAACCCCAACTCCAGCTGGTCATTTTGCACCCCCATCATACCCATTTGAAGTTTTGCAGCTGGACTTTATCCACATGGAAAGGTGCAACAACCTGAAATATGTATTGGTGGTTGTCTGCGCTTTTTCAAAATGGCTAGAGGCCTATCCTCTAAAAGATAACACTGCCCTATCCACAGCCAAAGCCCTTGTGAAAGAGTTCTTTCCTAGGTTTGGAATGCCAAGAATGATGTGGTGTGATAACGGAAGTGAGTTTGTGGGTAAAGTGATGAAGAATGTGTGTGAGGGGCTAGGTATTAGGCAGAAGTTCCACGCTGCAAATCACCCCCAATCAGCTGGATTAGTAGAGCACTACAACGGCGCTCTAAAACTTAAACTGGCCAAAATCCAGGCGAGCACCGGTCTTAAATGGCCTGATGCTCTGCCTTTAGCACTCCTGTCCACCAGAATGACCGTACACTCATGAGTGGGACTTAGTCCTTACGAAGTGGTTTTTGGCCGCCCGGCCAACGTATGGGGTGTACCAAGGCCTACGAAATTCAGTGAGATCGAGCATCCAGTACTACTCGATTACTTGTATGATTTGACTGCTAAACTACGTGTTTTACATCAACAGGTGCATGATACTCTTCCCCAAGCTTCTGAAACTCCTGGACACCCTATCGACCCTGGCACACGGGTGCTGATTAGAAATTTCCAGCGCAAAAGCAACGACGAGCCTCGTTGGATCGGCCCCCACCTTGTACTTCTGTCAACGAGATCAGCGGTTCGGGTGAAAGGGAGAAAGAATTGGGTCCATGGCACCCACTGCAAGGTAGTCCCCTTGCCCCTGCCATATGACCAGTGGATCCAGGAGGGTATCGCCGACTCTGAAACAGACACTGTACCTCGTTTTGTACCATTCAGTGATGCACGCATAAAAGGCACAGTTTCAGACCAAGAGAGTAACGATATTTTGCAAGAAGCTGTGCCATCATCAAGTCGGTTGGACACCACAGAGCCTGAACTTTTGTTCCAGGATCAAACAGCACCTGGCCGTCTCCGCTATAATTTGAGACCAAGGCCTATGGACAAATAAAGATTTCCTTACTATCTTTTCTTTTTGACATTATAAGCTCTCCCATCTGAAGGACTTTCTTGATTTTTGTTTTTCGAACCACCATCCGGGTTCAGCCGCAGGGTCGCGGTGCCAAGACTTTGGGGTACAGGCCGAAGACGTTAGGTCAACGGTTCTGGTTGGTCTAGGGCGTTCCCTGGACTGACAGGCGTACTCCTTAGCAGAAGAAACTCATCCGCCGCGAGCGGCCCGATTAGAGGATGGAGTTTTTTAAGATGGAGAGACCCGTTGAGGAAATGAACTTTAAAGCAAGGATGTGTAAAATTATAAAGAGTAAATGTTTTGTATTTTTGTGCCTATTTATACTATGTAGTATAATAATGTTCATCGTTGGATTTGTATTTTTCTCCTCTCAAAAGCCCATTGCACCCACTGTACAGCCTATACCTCTTTCTACTGCCTCCTCACACTCTTTTCACCCTCTGCCTGAACATGAACAAACCAGACGATCAGAATTTGTAAATAACTTGTTTATTCAGTTCTTGCACCAACACCAACTAGTAATGAATACAACCAATTGCTGGGTGTGTGGGTTAATGCCACATACCATCAATAAGGGTATTCCCTATCTAGTGCTGCCATTTAGTTACAATGGATCGTCATGGGCATTCCAGACCATGTTTCTCTATGCTCTAGATACCTACTCCCCGCGACAACCGCGTTCCATCAGACCTATCACCAATAATAAGGCTTTGATGAAAGGAGTTGCCGATATGAGCAGAGATATCGATGCATACTCGTCCATACCCAAGGAAGAATTGAGACCTTATGTAGGATGGAACGCAACGGGGTATAGTATTAGTCTGGGTGAAAGACAGCGAAAAATCTCATCCCCAATCTGGGTCGTACCCCACATAGGTCGGTTCTGCTTACAGGGTAATGGTCAGAATCCTAGAGCTCAACTGGGGAGAAGTGACTGTACTGAAACGTACACTTTCCCATCACAGTTGTCTCCTGCGTTTTTGGCTGCCAAGGGCACATATTTCATCTGTAATGACCGAGCATATACATGGTTGCCCCCTGATTTCTCGGGCACATGTTATATTGCGAACTTGCTACCGCCAACATTTACTGCTGCCTCTGACTATCACAAGACCAGAGTTGTGAGGGGCGTAATTAGTAAGGAGGATACTGCCGGTCAGGAAGCGGGAGACTTCTTCTTGGGTTTCCTGCCGTTTTGGGGACCTATGGTAAATAGTAGGAACCTGAGACAACTGACTCGTGTGGTTGAATCCACTGTCAATGTAACGGCTGGTGCCCTCGGAAATTTGACAGCTGAGCTCCAAGCGGATCGCCTTATGACTTTGCAGAACCGCATGGTTCTAGACGTTATTCTTGCAGACCGCGGTGGGGTATGTAAGGTTATCCAATCCAGTTGTTGCATTTTCATACCAGATAACGCTCCAACAGTCTATCAAGCCATCTCCAGACTCCATAAAATATCTGAGTCCATACACGTGGATAAAGGAGATTAGTCACTGGTGGGGTGGTTCTGGGAACTGATATCTGCCTGGGGTTGGAAAGTTCTGATGGTCATTGGAATGATCTTAGCCATTCTTTTTCTGTTCTTTCTGTGCATACAGTGTGCTCCTGCGATATGTGGCCTCTGTGCTACCTTATGTGTAAGGAAACCTGTATCGAGGGACGAGCTAAGTAATAGGATGATGCTACAGCAACATCTCCATGACTTTGTGAACATTGACCTAGACTCGGATTAAGATGAGTATAGTGATTGCCTATGTAAGGGCAAAAGGAGGGTCTGTTGTACTTTAATCTCTGTGACCGCGTAGGGGACAGGGCCCCACCCCTGTCTATCCTGGTATTAGCGAACCGCAAATGGTTAATGCGGTATGTACAAGTGCTTTGTCTACCGTTCTAGCTATGAATGCACTGTGTACATGTTATTCTGCATCACTACGCGGGTTCCATTTTGGAAGCAGTGGCCATCTTGTGATTGCCCTCACATAGGCTATAATGAAGCAAATACGGGCCTCACAGCACATTTGCCTTTCCATGACTCTTCTGTGACCTGGGCAGCTTGGCTCTGCTGCCCCAGGTCAAACTGGTCTCACGAGCTCCCCTTCCTCCGGCCACCTGTGATTAGCATCAGGGCTTGACACACCATAAAGTCCTTTCATCCCACACAAGCCTCTGGCTAATCTCTTTCACACCTGACTGTTCCTGCTTTATGACTTGTTTCTATCAACAGGAGCTGCCCGTGTTTTATTGGGGCCTATCGATATCTGATGTGGGATCTGAACCTTGCTGTGTAAATAATTGTGGGCTGGCTTAACTGGAATGTGGGATGGTCATCATGACTCTGCCTTTTCGTTTGTAATGTATACTTTAAATGACCATATCATAAACCTAGGAATGTATGCCTGAGGCTGAAAAAACTGTACTTAAGGAGAAGCCCGTTTCTATGATTTTTTAGCAGTCTCCTGAGAACATACACGCTGTTGTACTTCTAGGATACCTGTAATTGGTCTGCAGCCAATAAATGAATCTTTGACTTCACCCAGAAGACTCTGTGTTTCTGTAGGTCTGGAACAGGGAGAACCCAGAAGTCATAGGGTGTGTGCCCCTGCACCGCTGGGTCTAAAATACCCAGTACTTCAGGATCCAGGATGAGTGGCACTGCCTTCTCCACTGCCATGTTTTGCAGCATGCAGCACACGATGAAGATTTTGCAGACCTTCTCCGGTGCATATGGGAGGGACCCACCGGTTTTGTGAAGGCACCAGAATCGGCTCTTCAGGAGGCCAAACGTCCTCTCAATCACTCGCCTGGTCTGCCCGTGTGCATTGTTGTACCGGTGATCTGCAGCTGATCTTGGGTTGCGGAGAGGTGTCATCAGCCATGACATGTTGGGATATCCAGAGTCCCCTACATGGAAACATCATGTAAATAATTGGGTCAGGAGATGCCGTAAGAGGCAAAGATGTTGCAACACACAGGACAAACAGAGTATACCCACCAACAAGACATGCTCATTCATTGTGCAGCCACAGCATCATTTCTGGCACCCTGCTACGCCTCATGATGTAGGCATCGTGTGCTGACCCTGGAAAACGTGCACAGACATGGGAAATCCGCATGTTAGCAAGACACACCACAAGGGCATTTATAGAGTGGTAATGTTTACGGTTGCGATAGGCTACCTCCTGTGCCTGTGGTGGTGCCAAAGCCACATGTGTCCCATCAATGGACCCAATGACATGGGGCATCCCTCCCAGGGCATAGAATTCACCTTTGACATCTCTCAACTCCCCAGAATCAGGAAATTTGATGAATTGATTAAGGTGCGCCAACATGGCTGCCAAAACATCACGCAGGACACGGCTGAACATTGTCTGTGACATCCCCCCCACATCAACTATGGTAAATTGAAATGTACCTGTGGCAAAAAAATGTAAGGATGCCATCACCTTCATCTTGGGGGTCAGCGCAGTAGGATACCTGTGTTGCGGTTGGAGGTGTGGTGCCAGCTTGTCCGTCAAATCCGCAATCAACTGTTGAGTGAATCTGTAACGCCGGATGCAGTCACGTTCCCTCATGGTAGCCAAGTCTGGCATTGTTCGGGGGACAGGCGGTGCCCTGCAGAAAATTGTATTGAATAACGAAGTTTGAGAGTCTACAAACATCAATGTCAATGAACAGAGCACATGCTAAACTGACACTAGACATTATATAAATATGGAATCTGGTCTGTGCAATACATCCAGGGCACATATGCCAGCTTGGTGAGACTCCGACGAAAAGCACGATACACCTGTTGATTGTCAAGTGTACCTGACATGCCATGAAACGAGCTGGGGTCCAGTCGGAGTGAACAGCCAGAAACATCACAGGAGTGACATACATCCGACGAGCTGCATTTAAAGCAGGGCATCTCATACAGACAGCTGATGGCAAGCGAGACGCACAGGTCACATGGAATGTCAAATGTACAGCTCAAACACATTGTGATGAAGGGGTACACGTGTAAACAGAATACACAGACATTGCGACGACGACGATATGTCTTCCAGAGAAAATATGATGTCCGATGCACACAGAGCCTGTCTCCGTGGAAGTCCACATGGGGCATGGTGTGCGTAGATGTGTGCCAGGCCCATCTCCACACAGACACATGTTAGATGCAGTAACTGCAGATGTAGTTGACGGAACACTAACAGCAAGCTCATGGGAACACAGGACACACACAGGACATAGTCACATAGGGGCACGCTGATCGTGACATGTCAGTTGATAGAGTGTCCCTGTCCCTGGTATCAGGGGACAGGTGGTGGTGGTGGTGACTATGCCATACCAGTGAGGCTGTGCTTCACACGTTTGTACTACAGGCACACATGTGCAAAGTGAGAAGGGGAAGTGTGCCACATAGTGCCCCATCACACATGACATGTGAACACAGCTCATCACACATCAATTGTGCAAATAAATGAGAAGACATGTGCATCATCACAGCCTGACACACCTAGGCCCTGCACCGGTAATTCTGCAGTGAGAATGAGTTGATGTTCAGCCTTGTGCGAGTCTGCGACATCCATTCCTGGCGTGTGCGCCTCTATCAGTGTAAACGTATGAAACGCACCATACACGCGCTCTAAAGCGTGTGTATGGCCCGTATCACTAGAGTAGTGTTGAGTACGCCTGGTATGGACCGTACACACGCTCTGAGAGCGTGTGTACGGTCCGTATCACTAGAGTAGTGTTGGCGTAGGAGTACGCCTGGTACGGACCGTACACACGCTCTCAGAGCGTGTGTACGGCCCGTATCACTAGAGTAGTGTTGGCGTAGGAATACGCCTGGTACGGACCGTACACGCGCTCTCAGAGCGTGGGTACGGCCCGTATCACTATAGTGGTGTTGGCGTAGGAGTACGCCTGGTACGGACCGTACACACGCTCTGAGAGCGTGGGTACGGCCTGTACCACTGGAGTAGTGTTGAGTACGCCTGGTACGGACCGTACACACGCTCTGAGAGCGTGTGTACGGTCCGTATCACTAGAGTAGTGTTGGCGTAGGAGTACGCCTGGTACGGACCATACCCATGCTCTGAGAGCGTGTGTACGGTCCGTATCACTAGAGTAGTGTTTGCGTAGGAGTACGCCTGGTACGGATCATACACACGCTCTCAGAGCATGGGTACGGCCCGTATCACTATAGTGGTTTTGGCGTAGGAGTATGCCTGGTACGGACCGTACACACGCTCACAGAGTGTGGGTACGGCCCGTATCACTAGAGTAGTGTTGAGTATGCCTGGTACGGACCGTACACACGCTCTGAGAGCGTGTGTACGGTCCATATCACTAGAGTAGTGTTGACGTAGGAGTACGCCTGGTACAGGCCGTACCCACGCTCTCCGAGCGCGTGTACGGCCTGTATCACTATTTTAGAGGTGCCGTACATGTACGTGTACGCGTGGAACGCACCGTACATGTGTGTGTATTTTCAAATTTCATATTGGACAAGTATTAGGCCCAAAATGCATGCTGGTTGTCATGGATACAGAGATTTCAGTTGCAATGTGTCCATCAGGTGGGCAGGAAGAGTCAGTTGGCCAAAAATTACAATGTTGCAAAGTGCAGGTTGCCTTGCAATGATGCTCAAAAGTCGAATCATGCAGATTCGTGTCATCGGTGTAGGTTTAAAGGGATTGGTGTAAACGTAGGATGCTAATGAGTCTGACCAATCACCATGTACTCCTGTAAGTGAAAGCCCCTGAGCAAGACAGATATAAGGCAGCCAGCACCCCTGAGAGGGCACTTGCCTGCACAACTTACTGTCGACCACATTGCTACAGCCTCGGATTCCTCTGGCACCATGTCGCGGTCTGTGGAGAGGGCCCAGCCATTCACCCTTGAGGAGAATGAGGCATTGCTGGATGTCCTCCTCCCACAGTACCCCCAGCTGTATGGGCGACCAGGGGTTCAGGTGAGTGCTGACTCAACTACCTTTTACTCTGCACCTTTTTTGTGACTGTGACATCTGGGATTGTGTCCAAGAGGGACAAACATGCAATGTTGTTTAGAGTGGGTCCCGGGGGGGAGGCTTATGTCCCTCATGCAGAGCATGATGTAGTTCCTGTGTGCACTCCTGCCTTGCATTGTGCTTACTGTGACATTCACTGCATAGTGCATGACACATTCAGCATGGCAACTCCTTTGTAGATTTTACAAATACAGTCCTGAGGTGATTGGGTGGTCCCCCCGGTGTGACAGGTGACTGTACCTACAGATGTGTCTGAGTTGAGTGGACCTGTGGGGAGAGTATCCAAGTGACGTGTACGGCCTCCTGGACATTGATGTGTGTGAATGTTCCTTGTCATGTGGGTGAGTGTCTATGTGAAGTGTTGCACCACAGCTGCATGGAGGAGGCAACAGATCAACCCATCTGATGTGAGAAGTAAGCTGTGCTGTGTGTCGGACTTGCTGAGATAGCACGACACCTGTGACACCCCACAGGCAAGTGGCACATGTGCAGAGTGAGGGTTGTATCCGCTGTTGTGAATGGCAGGTGATTGCTCAGTGCCTGGGTGTGTCTGTGTACTCTGCTGGGGTTGCATCAGTGGACTGGGGCATGTGACTGCTTGGAGGTGCTGTCCATCAGCCTGCTGTTGCATGTGAAGCACAGTGTGTGCCATGATCATGGAGTGTGTTGCACCCCTTCTGCCACCTGTGTACTTTCAATGCCATGTAGTGCATTGGGGCTTCCACAGAGGACAAGGTGTATATGAGAATACAGCAATTCCTTGGCAGCATCCTCTGCCCTGTTCAACATAGCAAAGATGTTAAAAAGTGTGTCTATGGGACATGGAGCTGGTGTAGTGATGTTGTCTCACTTTCTCATCCTCACAGGTAACTGCCTACGAGAAGGGATTGATCTGGAAGGAGATCGTCAGGGCCGTGAGATCGACGGGGGATTGCAGTCGGCGCCTAGCCCAAGTGAGAAAACGCTGGCAGGACATCCGGTGCTGGACCCGGCGGATTGCCCGGGTCCAGCTGGGGCTCTCACCACCTCGCCCCCACGGCGGGCGCCGATGCCTGACCCCCCACATGACCCGTGTCCTGGCAGTGGTCTTCCCAGACCTGGATAGGCAGTTACAGGATGAGCTGCAGCAAGGAGGGGGTAGGTACATGGCTGTTTGTTGTGTTGTGTGTCACCAGCTTTTGGAAGAGCTCTGGAGCCTGGATACACTGCCGTAGTTAATATGTGCAGTGCATTTTCAGTTCCCCAATGTCAACCGGTGCTCTTATTCATCTCTTCCCCTCCTTGACATGTGTCCTCTGTCTGTGTGTAATCAGATTTGCACATGGTCATCTAGGCTGCCAGTTAAACCATTGCACATTGCTTTCTGCATCATGTGGGAGGGTGGTCTGTGACATGTGTTGGTAGCTTGCCTGTGCCCTGACCTGTTCACTATGTTGGGGGTCCATATTTGTTTGCACTGATGATGAGTCTCAACATAGGAGTGTGAGGTTTCAACTGAACACCCTTGCAGCATGCATGACCAATGTTGTGGGCTCAGACATGATGTGCATGAGTGGGAGATATGCATAGTGCCATGACGGTTGCTCATGTTACAGTCAGCTAATACCATGCCCACGGATCAGTGTGCCCACCACAGTCCCCTGAGACACCCTGGCCTCTTAATCATGTGTGTCACCCGACACTTTGCCCATTCTCTGTGTGTTCAGCATAGTTCTTCCTCTGTGGCATTGTTCCCTGGCCTCATTTGTACTTATCCAATGTGTGCTACATGTGTCCCCTGTACATGGAGACACCATTTGTTTTGTGCATACTCACACTGGGCAGTGCCTGTGTGGCTATTCACAACAATCTGTTGCTGGTTGTATGTCACAAAAATGTAATGCCAGCCTCAGGAGGTGATGTTGTGTACACTTGGGAATTGTTGCTGCAGATGTTTGTTATCCCTGGTTAAGAGGTGTCACTTCTTGATCTGTCTCAATCACATTGTCTCAGGTATGGGGGTTTTGTGCGGTAGAGGCCTACATGCACTACCCTGATTTCTCATTGCCAGGTCTGACCTGTGTGTGCGAATTGGCTGGACAGAGAATCACCCTGCAGTGACCCAGTGATGTTGGCGCAGGGGTTATTGTTTGTGTTTTGCAGCCTGTGTCATTTGTTTATGAACATGATTCCTTCTCATGCATTTTTGGCACCTGAGTGTGTTTCAGCAGCAAGGCAGTTTGGTCTTTGTGTGCTGACATCTGTGTGGACATTCTGGCTTGCCATGAGAGTGTCTCCACAGTACAGCTATGCTTTTTTACTATACATTTGCACGCCCATTATCTTATGCATTGTCCTGGGTTTGGACATGTGTGCCACTCCACATGGCAGGCATTGTGTCTTATGTTTAGACAACTGTGTCATCAGGTAACGGATGCCCATGTGTAGGCTTTCCTGTTTTCAGTTTCTATTCTTGGTAAATTCTGGTGGGGTTTTTTCAATGTTTTCATGTGATTTGAATACCTTAAAAAACAGTGGTTATCAATGGTTACACATTTTCGTGCCATTAAAAAACTACAGAAACAGTGTTTTTCCGGTGTTTATGGAACGTTTCGCTTTTATTATTGCTTTCTTTCTGCAGTGATGGTGCATGGTATATTGACAGCATAAGTATAGAGTATATGAGGTCCAAATAGATTTTTGCTAATTAAACTTATTGTAGTACACCATACAATACTTCTTCAGTGAGTCTTTGATCATGTGTGCTCGCTCTTTCCTTCCCATGTAAACCTCAGTGAAAAGGCCCTCTCAATATTGGCACTTGTGATGGGCAACGTCAAAACAGCCAGTACAAAATGTGTTAACTCCAGCCACTGACATAGCTTTCCATGCCAATACTGGTCCACTTGAACCATCTAACAAGTGGCAAGGATCTCTTACAGGGAAGCACTTCAGCTCAGGTATCAATTTTGACGGGTCATCACACAACCTTTTCATATACGTAGCTGAATCACTGCATATACAAACAATATCATTCCAATCTTTCTTGAACTTGGAAAGAACCTTTTTTGCAGAGGATTTCAAGTGACACCGGGTTCCATGTTTTCCAAAAGTCTAGTGTCATGTTTTAACCACTATCCCAGATGCTTGGTGATAGTGCTCTTTTCACATATACTTGTCACTATACCTTGCATTGAATGTTTAAAGCCTGAGGTGTTAGCAATTCGCCTACTATCAATACTGACTCACTAGAAACTGGGGACTGATGTTTTAAGGGTTTTTCCCCATTCTATGTGGGTAAATGTGATGACACATATTAGTAAAGATTTGTATGAAACCAGCCATTTATCAGTGAAAGAATCAAATATGATTTTGATATTTCCTGATTCGCTACAGTTTATAAAATAATTAAACAAGACCTATAACATGCTTCTAAACTCTGCATCTTTAGACCAAAGACCACAGAACTGAAAAAAACAAATGGAAGAAGAAACAATAATTTAGTGGCATCCCTAAACAACAAAACTCAATCAGAATAATGTTAGCCCACTGCTAGCTTGGATAACAAAGTTTCATTGTATTGGCCCCTTCAGGAAGAACAAAATGACTCTTTCACTCCCTTTTTCCTTTCTTTGAATGGCATTTAGTTTGTGGTTGTGCAGGTGTTTTTTCAGTGTTTATATGTTTTCACTGGTGAGGGCTATTTCTCTTTCAGTGGGGTTTTATCAGTTATTATAGGTTTAACCCTAAAACCGGACAGCCTACCCATGTGCCAACAGACATAAATCAAGTAGTTAGTCAAGAATGATTGTCCCTTGCCAATCCCAACACTCGTCAACAGCTCTTCATGTTTAAAATGCTTGACTTTGATGTTTTGTTGTTAAGCACAATAATGTGCCTGCATGACAGATGTCTCCAAAGGAGGTGCACACCAATCCACTTTCAGGTAACACGCTGGCACATTTTTAGAGAAGCCACTGTTCTAAATAAACGGTGTTGCAGATTATACATATTCATGTTCCCACAGTGTTATGGATTTGGTGTACGTCCTTTGTTGGTGGTGATACCTAATTACCTGTGTCAAGTCATCCAGACCTCGGTGGGCCCATGTATATGTACTCTCAGCTACACCATTTTTCTATAACAGTGGCTTCTTTACAAAAGCTGCCAGCTTCTTCAATGACTGTGTAAATCTGGTTTTGTGTGCACCTCCTTGGGAGGCATCTTTCATGCAGGCACATGTGTGTTCTGTTCACAAAATGGCACATTCTAACATTCTAAACATGTCGATTGTGTAAAGTCTTGTGAGTCCCAAGGGATCAAAGTGTTTTGGATTTTGTGTTGCATAGTACTTACAGGTCTCAGAGTGTGGGGACACCTTGAGTATTGAGGTGTGTTATTTTGGATGGGGTGCACAACTACTGTTTCTTTCAGGGTAACCAAGAGGTGGCATGACTTCATTGTATTGCTGTGCTCACCTGTTCACAGACACTAGCTTCTCAGTGTATTTCTCATTCAAGTTGTGGGCTGTTGTGTAATTTTTTTCGTGTCCAAGTGGCATGGTGGGTCTACCAACTGCGGAGTACAGGGCTTAGATATGTGCGGAGTAATGTAGCTGTTACTCATGATGCATTGCCTGATATGTGGAGAAGTGTGGCTCACTGGTTAGAGTAGGCAGACCTGGAAGCAGAGGTCAGCCCGGGACCAGGGTTCAATTCCCGGCTCGGCTGGGTCTTGAGTCCATAAATTGGCTACGGACTCGATAATTCTCGCTCCAGTGCATACTCGATTCATGGGTTCACACTCTGCGACTCTGGGCAATAGCTTGCTTAATCTCCACAATGGCCCCTCGCGGCGGGATGCCTGGCTTTCACCTTGTGGATGCCCTGCTGGGTTATCTCACAGGGGAATACCAGGACGGGTTCCCTAAGCAAGTGCTTAGAGACCGGTTGGTGATTTGCGCTATATAAATATCTTTACATTTACATTTACATATGCAGTGTGGCCTATTGTTTTTTGGACTCATGTGATGTATACAGGTGACTGATGGTTTCTGTTTCTTCTCCTTGCCCACAGCATCATCCACGGCAACAGAGGGAGACACCTGCACGGACCTGGAGGAGGGACCCAGAACCAGTGCCACCAGTGCTGAGGAGTCTAATGGAGCCAGTGGTACGGAGGGCGAGGAGAGTCAGTCAGAGGACATGTCTGGTGTAGACACCAACTACGATGCAGACGGGTCCGAGGCTGACCTCATCGAGGAGGCGGAGGCTGCTACAACAGCTGGCAGCAGCACAACATCTGTCCCCGCCTCCTCCATTCCAATCACCGCCCTCCCAGTAGCTCCGGTCCATTCTGTCCGTGCAGAGCTACTGCATGTCTCCTTTGGGCCAGGCACCGCACCCCCTGCCCCTGTCACCCCTGCTGCCCTCAGTGAAGAGTCTGTGGAGATACAGTGGCAGTTGCAGGTTGGGCAGGCATCGGTGCTGCAGGTCCTCCATGGCCATACCAGACTGCTGACACAGATGGTGTCGTTCATGGAGGGCATGTCAGCAACGATGTCTGACCAACGCAGGATTCTGCGTTCCATGGACTCTTCCCTGACGGCAGCAGTGAGTCTCCTGCAGCGCTCCGTCCCCCCCTACCCCAGCCCCATCCACACTTCCCTCTCCCATACCTGTCCCAAGCACACCCAGACATTCCCACACACGCACCCCACCAGACACAGGCAGCACACCACCAATGAAGGGCAAGTGCACACCTCCTGGCACGCACACTCAGGGGGAGGTAGGCACACCCACAGGGTCGGGGACTAAAAGACATACACGCAGCCACAGTCGGAGTCCGCAGGCCTCACAACCCTGTCCCTCCACAACCACTCCCCTTGGCTCCCCTGCCAAACGGTCACCCCAGCAGCTGTTTCTGGCTGGGCTGGACCTCGCCCCCGCTGAGCCACCACCACACAAGCGGGCGAGGAAGTCCCCAGGCAGGGGAGTTGAGTCCCCTACCACTTCAACCCCCTCCCCCATGAACGCTGCGCCCCATTCCGCGCCCACCACACCCTCCCTTGACCCTGGGCAATCCTGTGGTGCAGGGGCTACCCTGGACGCACTGGCTGCGGTGTGCAGCGCAGAGCTGACCCCCACCTTTGGCGCTGCCACCCCCCCTGTGTTGGACACGTCCACCCCTGCACCCACCACACCTACCCTTCCCCCTCCCTGTCCCTGCGGTGCCTATGCCTTCCCCACATGATGCCCCCCCGGTCGACGAACCTGAGGGTTCCAGTGTGCAGGCAAGCTAGGGGGAAACTCTCCCATGTGTCCCCCCCCATGGACTTCTGACATGGACTTGCCATATGGCATTTGTAAATATTGTTATTTAAAGCCACTTTTGTTTCTGCTGAATAAAGCATTTTATTTTCATTTTGACACTATTGCATTGCAGGTAATTAATGTTGGTGCTGAGGCTCCATAAATTGGGGTTGTGGTGATGAGTTATGGTTCTGAGAAATGTTTTATTCTGATGGTCATGAGGTTGACCATGGTATCTGTGTGACATTACAATGTCTCTGCTAAGAATCATTGTTAGTGTGTGTTACTTTGGATTGGAGACATTGTCCCAAGGAGTGTTCCTTCCTCTGTGGCACCTGACATCTTCCCTGCAAAGAGTTGCACAATTGTTGTGCTGACCTGTGTCTACATTTCCTTTGTTGGTGACGGATCCCTTCAACTATGGCCATGCCTGCTCACCGATGTCTCAGGCTGCATCGTCTGTGCCATCCTTGGTAGTTACTGTACTTGTGTATTGAGTATGTCGAAATGCATTCATTGAGAAATTCTCCCTTTTCAGCACTATGCATGTGTGTAATCCCGGCCTAGCACACAAATGGTACTTGTTATGCAGGGTATTTGGGCACCTGACTGACAATTGTGGGCATTGTATTTGTGGGAATTCCACCCTATTCCTTCCATGAGAGGCAACATCTTGGTGGCTGGCTCAGCACCTGTACATTCCTATCAGTCCTGGGATGTGCATGACAGTGTGTGTTCCCTTTGGCTCTCTTAGTTTTGTGTGCAGTTACATGACTATACAGTCTTGTGGCCTGATCTCAGGAGTGGTATTGTGCTGCATCTACCATGGGTGGGTATGCATGTGTTATTTGTCCTCACACCCACATGTGGTGTGTCATGCTTTGGGGGAAAGACATCCATCTTCCTGGGAGTGGGACCCTGCTGTCAGTGATGTGTTGTAACGGCACTATCATCATAGTCCAAACTTAGGGATGCGTACATACACCCATGTAGTTGTGGGCATCTGATAATGATGTACACCCACCCATGTCTATATCCACTGCTGGTAGTGATATGCACCCACCCCCATGTCTCTGCCCACTGCTGGGAGTCCTCTGCAGCCACCCCTCACATATCTCTGGGCACTGCTGGGAGTCCTCTGCAGCCACCCCTCACATGTCTCTGCCCACTGCTGGTATTCCTCTGCACCCACCCCCACGTCTCTGCCCACTGCTGGGAGTCCTCTGCACCCACCCCCATGTCTCTGCCCACTGCTGGTATTCCTCTGCACCCACCCCCATGTCTCTGCCCACTGCTGGGAGTGATATGCACCCACCCCCATGCCTCTGCCCACTGCTGGGAGAGATATGCACCCACCCCCATGTCTCTGCCCACTGCTGGTATTCCTCTGCAGCCACCCCCATGTCTCTGCTCACTGCTGGTATTCCTCTGCACCCACCCCCATGTCTCTGCCCACTGCTGGGAGTGATATGCACCCACCCCCATATCTCTGCCCACTGCTGGTATTCCTCTGCACCCACCCCTCACATGTCTCTGCCCACTGCTGCTATTCCTCTGCACCCACCTCTCACATGTCTCTGCCCACTGCTGGTACTCCTCTGCACCCACCCCCATGCCTCTGCCCACTGCTGGGAGTGATATGCACCCACCCCCATATCTCTGCCCACTGCTGGTATTCCTCTGCAGCCTCCCCTCACATGTCTCTGCCCACTGCTGGGAGTCCACTGCACCCACCCCCATGTCTCTGCCCACTGCTGGCATTCCTCTGCACCCACCCCCATGTCTCTGCCCACTGCTGGGAGTCCTCTGCAGCCACCCCTCACATGGCTCTGCCCACTGCTAGTATTCCTCTGCACCCACCCCTATGTCTCTGCCCACTGCTGGTAGTGATATGCACCCACCCCCATATCTCTGCCCACTGCTGGTATACCTCTGCACCCACCACCATGTCTCTGTCCACTGCTGGTATTCCTCTGCACCCACCCCTATGTCTCTGCCCACTGCTGGTAGTGATATGCACCCACCCCCATGTCTCTGCCCACTGCTGGGAGTCCTCTGCAGCCACCCCTCACATATCTCTGGGCACTGCTGTGAGTCCTCTGCAGCCACCCCTCACATGTCTCTGCCCACTGCTGGTATTCCTCTGCACCCACCCCCACGTCTCTGCCCACTGCTGGGAGTCCTCTGCACCCACCCCCATGTCTCTGCCCACTGCTGGTATTCCTCTGCCCCACCCCCATGTCTCTGCCCACTGCTGGGAGTGATATGCACCCACCCCCATGCCTCTGCCCACTGCTGGGAGAGATATGCACTTACCCCCATGTCTCTGCCCACTGGTGGTATTCCTCTGCAGCCACCCCCATGTCTCTGCCCACTGCTGGTATTCCTCTGCACCCACCCCCATGTCTCTGCCCACTGCTGGGAGTGATATGCACCCACCCCCATATCTCTGCCCACTGCTGGTATTCCTCTGCACCCACCCCTCACATGTCTCTGCCCACTGCTGGTATTCCTCTGCACCCACCTCTCACATGTCTCTGCCCACTGCTGGTACTCCTCTGCACCCACCCCCATGCCTCTACCCACTGCTGGGAGTGATATGCACCCACCCCCATATCTCTGCCCACTGCTGGTATTCCTCTGCAGCCTCCCCTCACATGTCTCTGCCCACTGCTGGGAGTCCTCTGCACCCACCCCCATGTCTCTGCCCACTGCTGGCATTCCTCTGCACCCACCCCCATGTCTCTGCCCACTGCTGGGAGTCCTCTGCAGCCACCCCTCACATGGCTCTGCCCACTGCTGGTATTCCTCTGCACCCACCCCTATGTCTCTGCCCACTGCTGGTAGTGATATGCACCCACCCCCATATCTCTGCCCACTGCTGGTATACCTCTGCACCCACCCCCATGTCTCTGCCCACTGCTGGTATTCCTTTGCAGCCACCCACCCACCCCCTTGGTGCAGTACACTGCTGTCCTGGACATAAACACACCCCAATATGAAGGTAACATGCTGCACCAGGCCGTAAGCCAACATTGTATCCCAAATGTACTGGTGCCGTAGGAGTACGCGTGGTACGGCCCGTACACACGCTCTGAGAGCGTGTGTACGGCCTGTATCACTGGAGTAGTGTTGGCGTAGGAGTACGCGTGGGACGGCCCGTACCCCCGCTCTGAGAGCGTGGGTACGGCCCGTACCAGGCGTACTCCTACGGCACCACGACTATAATGATACGGACCGTACCCACGCTCTGAGGGCGTGGGTACGGTCCGTACAGGGGCCGTAGGGGTATGCCTGGTACAGCACGTACCCACGCTCTGAAGGCGTGGGTACAGTCCGTACAGGGGCCGTAGGGGTACGCGTGGTACGGCCCGTACACACGCTGCAAGAGCGTGTGTACGGTCCGTACCATGCGTACCTGTCATGATCCTGGTGAGAGTCCATGGACGAGTGTGCAATAAAGCCGGCACTCCCTGCTATGGCCAGGTTCCGCGTAGCAAAACGAGCCGCTGGAACCTGACTACAAGTCCCAGAAGGCCTTGAGACACTGAGCACCGGACTGCAGGAAGTTCCGCCACTCACGTAATTACGACTATAAAGCCCCTCCCCTTCCAAGGGGGCAGGGCTTGACAACGCACCAGCAGTTTCAGGAAGCGGCGCTTAGCGGATGGTGATTCCCGCTGGAGGACGAGCGCACGCTACCCCTTCCGAGAAACCTGATTTCACCAAGCAAGACATCGAGCCCGTGTCCTTCGAGGTGTCCCGTTATTGACGCCTATCGGACCTTCGTTAGGAATAAAGACGCTACAATCACAGGTATTTAGGCATGCGTGGGGGGAGGTGCAGACGCACTACACCCACGGACATAGCCGCGACAGTGAGAACAACTGTCGAGCGGCTTTCTTGAATCCTCGCTGCTGTGGAACTTTGTATCAGACATATCCGCGATAGTGAAGTCAACTATCTCGGTCGGCTCCTTTCGGTTACCTTTCGTTACGGCGCCTTCCAGTGAGCGCTGGGGACACATTGCAGGGAAAGAGAACAATGCTGGGTTAACTAACAGAAGTCTGCAATTGGCTGTGTATGTAACAGCTTCGTGGCACTCGCACTGTTTCATAAGAGAAGAAGCTCCTTTGGTAAGTGCTGAACCCAGGGGGATAGGGGAAGAGTTTTGGTTTCCTTTCCTAACATGGCTATCGGTTTGTATCATCCTTTCTGCAGCATGCCCAAGGGGAGCTAATCCTAGAGTCCCTTCCCTTTCCGATGACTGAAAACCCGCAGTGAGCACAAGAGTTCCTTCATTTCCCTTTTTCCCCCGTGGTGCCCCCTTACGCTTTGGTGTTTGCAGTCCTTTGCGTGGGGTTGCGCACGGGAGAGGCAGGGACCTATCTACGTACCATCGTTCCCGCCGGCTGACTCCCGAGGTTAGTGGCCACCAGATACTTTCGTTACTGACAGCCTGACAGATTGTCAAGCCCAAGTATACAGGAGATGAAAAAAGAGATGAGTACCTTGCGCAGAGAGGTCGCAGGTATTGCTAGACAGGGCCCCGGGAAGAGGTCTTATATCAAGGACTGGACTCTTCCCCCCCCTTGTCACCTATGCCCCCGACATTGGGGAGTGGTTCCTCTGGGGTGGGGTTCTTCTCTGCGCCCACAGCAACCCATCCTTCCCATGATTCTGCACCCACAGTCCACGTCATCCAGAACCATAGCATTCCATTAGCATCCCCTGAACGTTTTTATGAGGACCCCAAAAAGTTTGAGACGTTTCTCAATCAATGTAGGCTACATTTCCTCTGTAAGCCGACAGTGTTGCAAGAGCACACAGCAAAAACCTCCTTTATGATGTCATACATGGGGGGCAACGCGGCTAGCTGGACCATCCCTTTGATGGAAAGAAACAATCCGGTACTACACAATTTCCAAGACTTCTGCACAGAAATGAGGAAGCTGTTCGATCGCAAGTCGCACATGATGTCGTTGGACCGGGAACTGCTAACCCTCCGGCAGGGGTCACAGGATCTGCTATCCTACATAACCACCTTTAACCGACTCCTGGTGGAAACTGACTGGCCCAACAAGAAACATACCACCCTGTTCTACCAAGGACTGCGAGGAGACTTAAAGGATGTTTTAACCCAAGTCGTGCAGTTACCACAAACCTGCGAAGAACTGATAGATCTCACCGTACAGCTGGAGCATCGTTTGCAAGAAAGGAAGGGGGATAAAGCTCGAGGCGAGGCACGCCTCCTTTTCCCCAGAATTAAGACGGTCCCTGAAGAACGCCTTAAGAATCCCGACGGAAGCGAACCAATGCAAATCGGAGGGATGCGTGGCCCGCTCACCACTGAAGAAAGGGAAAAACGGCGGCAGCAAAAGCTCTGTCTCTACTGTGGAAAAAGTGGTCACTTCATTAGAAAATGTCGAGCTAGAACGAAGGCACCCGAACGGCCGAACACCTCTCGGATACAAGCGGTTACCTCGTCACCTGAATCGGAAAACTAGAAAGCCCAAGCCAGGAAGGGATCTCTGCCTTGGGTTCTGGAACACCAAGAATCCCCCTAACACTTGCGAATACCATTCAACCTTCAGTGGCTCACATTAATGTGAACGTCAGTATATGGGTCACTGACAACCACCCTCTCGGCGTGTCTGCCCTTTTGGATTCCGGCGCAACAGGGAATTTCATAGATCAACAATACGCCCGTAGGATTGGGGTGCCCTATGAAAACAAGACGACGCCAGAGATAGTGAAGGCTGTGGAAGGGAAACCTTTGACGTCTGGACCAGTCAGGCACCACACTATTCCCCTTAAGATGAGAGTGGGGGAAAACCACTATGAAATCATACAGTTCGACCTAATTGATGCCCCTCACTTCCGCTTGATTTTGGGCATGCCTTGATTGTCTCTGCACGACCCTGTGGTCCGATGGGCGGACCGCACCATATCCCTAACCTCTGATCATTACAAGGACCACTGCACCCTGCAGTCCCTCCGGTGGGGCAGCCTCTCCAGGACCCAAGCAAGTCTTCTCGCTGAAGGTAGGGAAGAGCCCGAATATTGCTGTTCCACTACCCTACCCGATGCTTATCTGGATTACCAACCCGTGTTTGATAAGCGAACGGCGATGCGATTACCACCCCACTGGACGTTCGATTGCCGCATAGACCTCCAACCTGGGGCGGACATCCCCTGTAGTCGGGTGTATGCCCTTACCGAGTCTGAGACACGATACCTAAAAAAGTACTTAGAGGAGAATTTAGCGTCCGGATTTATCAGGCATTCCTCATCACCCGCCTCTTCTCCCCTCTTCTTTATTACTAAAAAGGACTGTGATGAGTTGAGAGCCTGTATAGATTACAGAGCCATCAACAAAATAACGATTAAAAAACGATATCCTCTGCCCTTGATCCCCGTGTTACTAGACCAACTGAAGGGCGCACAAATATTCACCAAACTAGATTTACGAGGTGCGTATCATTTGGTACGTGTCAAATCGGGCGATGAATGGAAAACGGCATTTCGAACCAAGTTTGGGCTCTACGAGTACCAAGTGATGCCCTTTGGATTGTGCAATGCCCCGGCGGCGTTCCAGTTCTTCATGGATGAGGTCCTCCGGGGTCTATTAGACACTTTTTGCATTGTGTATATTGACGATATACTCATCTATTCGTCTTCTCCCCAAGAACATGTAACTCACGTGCGAGCCGTATTGGATCGCCTTCAACAGCATTCCTTATACGCCAAGCTTGAAAAATGCTTATTTCATGTGAGAGAAGTAGCCTTCCTAGGTTACATCATCAATGCCCAGGGATTCCAAATGGACACAACCAAGGTGGAAGCGATCACTTCATGGAAGGCCCTGAGTCATGTCAAAGCGGTGCAATGGTTTCTTGGATTTGCCAATTATTATCGGCGCTTCATAAAAGACTTCTCCAAGGTGATACACCCCATATCCCGTCTATTACGAAAGAACACTCCGTTTGTCTGGGACTGTTAGAAGGCGACCTCAGAGGGGCCCAGAGGGGGCCCTGGCTGTCCTGAGATCCACCCTCAAAGTATCGTAGCCGGGCACTGGCGGGAGACTCCGCAGGGGAGGAATCTCGTATCTAGGATCGTACACTCGGCACCACACGACAAAGAGACATCACACCGAGGGTTCTTAGGATTCAAGCTTTATCAAATCGAAGTGGTAGGATCTTTATGATCAGCAAAGCAGATATTTACAAGCAGAGCGTGGGCTCACAGAGTCTTGGCGGGGGTAGGAGGTAGCGGGACAGTCTTTGGGGGGATAGGGATCAACTGCAGGAGCGTACCCGGCGCACAGCTCACAATCCTCGAGCCGGGGGATACGCTTGTCGTCGTGGGGTCCGGCGGGACCAAAGAGAGTCTGGGGGAGCCGCGAGTCACTCAGCAGGCTCAAGCACAAGTTCGGAGGTCTTACGATCTTCAGGGAGCCGCGAATCACTCAGCAGGGCTCAAGCACAAGTTCGGAGGTCTTACGATCTTCAGGGAGCCGCGAGTCACTCAGCAGGCTCAGGCGCAAGTTCGGAGGTCTTACGATCTTCAGGGAGCCGCGAGTCACTCAGCAGGGCTCAAGCACAAGTTCGGAGGTCTTACGACCTTCAGGGAGCCGCGAGTCACTCAGCAGGGCTCAAGCACAAGTTCGGAAGTCTTACGATCTTCAGGGAGCCGCGAGTCACCCAGCAGGGCTCAGATGTTCCAAGGCGAATCTGCCGGACAGTCCCAGAGCACCCCTTGTTATAGGTCGACCCCTCTTTGATGTCCGGAGTCTGTGGAGGCAGGGGTCTTGTCACCTGGGGGTCGCTTGTCGAGGTTTCCTGCCATTGTCTTTTGATCCTTTCAGGGCCGGGTCGGGAGGAGTCCCAGACACCCAGCAGGCGTGGAGCCAGCCCTCAGGGAGGCCGGAGGGCCGATCGAAACCCATCGTCCCAGGGGAGTTCAGAGGTGCGATAGAAACGGCTCCTCCCTCTCTCATCCCCTGGAAGCGTGATGTCCTCCAGCCGGAGTGGCGCCTCTAGGCCCGGGTTGTGCTGGGGCCGGGTGGCCATCTTGGTGCATGAAGTGGGCACGCGTGCCCGGGGTGGCCGAAAGGAGAGAGGCCATGGACGGGGATGCCCGGGTCGCGTGTGTGTGTTCTGGTGGGAAGGATCGGCTGGGCCGTGTGCTTGGGGTCCCAGGTACCAGGTTAGGTATTGCGAGGACAGGAAGAGCCATGCTACGAGGCCGGGTCTAACACGCGTCCCCCCCAGCTGAAAGCCGGAGAGAACTACCCATCATCTTGGGGGGTTCTCTTCGCTGAGGCGGAAGAACCAGGAGAGGCCGTCAGCGTTGGCGTGGTCCGTACCAGGGCGATGTTCTACGGTGAAATCCATCCCCTGGAGGGAGATTGACCACCGCAGTAGCTTGGGGTTTTCTCCTCGCATCTGCATGAGCCATCGCAAGGGCCGATGGTCGGTTTGGACTTTGAAATGGGTGCCAAACAGGTAAGGGCGCAGCTTCTTGAGGGCCCAGACTACGGCAAATGCTTCGCGCTCAATGGTGCTCCACCTCTGTTCTCTGGGCAACAGCCGCTGGCTGAGGAAGGCGATGGGCTGGTCTAGGCCTTGGTCATTCACCTGGGACAGGACGGCTCCAATGCCATGCTCGGAGGCATCGGTCTGGACTACAAACTCCTTGGAGTAGTCGGGAGCCTGGAGGACGGGGGCCGTGCACATGGCCTTCTTTAGGGCATCGAACGCTTCCTGGCAGGCAGTCGTCCACTGCACCCTCTTGGGCTGTTTTTTGGTTGTGAGTTCGGTGAGGGGGCCAACCAGGCTGCCATACCCCCGGATGAATCTTCGGTAGTAGCCAGTGAGGCCCAGGAAGGCTCGGACCTCCGTTTGGGTGGTGGGTGGTTCCCAGGCTAGGATGGCGTCGATCTTCGGCTGTAGAGGGGCGACCTGACCGCTCCCGACCTGGTGCCCCAGGTAGACTACTGATCCTTGCCCAATCTGGCACTTTCTGGCTTTTACTGTGAGGCCTGCCTGGCGCAGGGCGGTTAGCACTCTCCGGAGGTGCTGGAGGTGCTCACTCCATCCGGAACTGAAAACGGCGATGTCGTCTAGATAGGCCGCACTGAACTGTTCCATCCCGGCCAGGACCCTATTCACCGGTCGCTGGAAGGTGGCCGGGGCATTTTTCATTCCGAAGGGCATTACGCGGAAGCGATAATGCCCATCTGGGGTGGAGAAGGCGGACCGCTCCTTGGCTTCCTCTGTGAGAGCAATCTGCCAGTATCGGCAGGTGAGGTCGAATGTGCTGAGGAACCGGGCCGCCCCGAGTCGGTCAATGAGCTCGTCGGCTCGGGGAATGGGGTGGGCATCGGCCCGGGTGACGTCATTGAGCCCCCGGTAGTCCACGCAGAATCGGAGCTCGGGGGCGACACCGGGGGCCGCTGCCTTCGGAACTAGGACCACGGGGCTGGCCCAGGGACTATCGGATGGCTCGATCACCCCCAGGGTCAACATCTTCGAGACTTCAGCTTGAATGCAGGACCGGACCCGTTCAGGGACTCGGTAGGCTCGGTGTCTTACTGGCGGGCTTTCCCCGGTGTCCACGTCATGGACACACCAGTCGGTGACTCGGGGGATCAGGGAGAAGAGGTCGGAGAATTGTCCTAGGAGCTGGCGACAGTCCGCTTGTTGCTGGTCAGTGAGGGATGGGGAGAGGTTCACTCCTTCCACGGAGCCATCCTTCTCCCTGACACACAGGAGGTCCGGGAGGGGATCGGACTCATCTTCGGCCCCGTCATCGGTGGCCAGCAGGAGGCTCAGTTCTGTCCGCACGAAGTGAGGCTTGAGGCGGTTCACGTGTAGGACCCGCAGGGGATTCCGGGGCGACTGGACGTCCACCAAGTACGTGACTGGACTCTTCCGCTCAATCACTTTGAAGGGCCCGGTCCACTTGTCCTGGAGGGCGCCAGGCTTCACGGGGGCCATGACCCATACCTGCTGGCCCGGCTGGAACTCGACCAGAGTGGCATTCTGGTCGTACCAGCGCTTCATCTCTTCTTGGCTTGCCTCCAGGTTGGCCTCGGCCAGCTCTCGGAACTTCCTGGTCTGGTTCCGGAGGGCCAGAACGTATTGGAACACATCTCGTGGGGTGGTCTGGGGTGCTGCCTCCCACCCTTCCTTAACTAAGCTGAGGGGACCTCGGTCGGGGTGTCCATATAGTAATTCAAACGGGCTGAACCCCAAGGATTTCTGTGGGACTTCCCGGTAAGCGAACAGGAGGCAGGGGAGCAGGACGTCCTACTTACGCCGGAGAGGTTCTTCTAGGCCGTTGATCATCCCTTTCAGAGTCCGGTTAAACCTTTCTACTAGGCCGTTCCCTTGGGGATGGTACGGGGTGGTGAACTTATAGGACACTCCACATTGTTGCCACAGGGACGTCATGTATTTTGAGATAAAATTAGTGCCGCGATCGCTCACGACCTCGCGGGGAAAACCCACCCGGGAAAAGATCCCCATCAGGGCTCGGCCCACCACGGGAGCCGTGACGGTGCGTAGGGGGATCGCCTCAGGGTATCGGGTGGCGTGATCCACTAGGACCAGGATGAAACGGTGACCTTGGGAGGTGGGGGGATCCAGGGGCCCCACGATGTCGATCCCGACTCGTTCGAATGGGGTACTGATGACCGGGAAGGGTTGGAGGGGAGCCTTGCGCTTCCCCCCACTCTTCCCACTAGCCTGGCACGTGGGACAGGACTTGCAGTGGGCTTCTACAGCTGCTTTCATCCTAGGCCAGAAAAAGTGAGTCACGAGACGGCTGTAGGTCTTGTCCTGACCCAGGTGGCCGGCGAGGGGGACGTCGTGGGCCAAGCCCAGGAGGAAGTCTCGGAAGCGTAGGGGTACCACCAGCACCCGGCCGGATCCTAGCTCCACCGACTTCTGCTCACTGTACAAGAGGTTATTTTCCCAATAAACTCGGTGCGTTCCGGTTTGGTCGCCTGCGGCTTGGCCCTCGGCCTGGTGCCGCAGTCCGACCAGGGAAGGACAGGTGGCTTGCTCCCGGCAGAACTCCTCCCGGGTGGGCCCGCCCTCGTGGCGCCACGGGGCCAATTCGGCCAGATCGCCTAACTCGGGGACCGGGGTGGTGTCGGACGGTGAGGGTTCGTCGCTGGCGACTGACCCTCCCGATGGGGGGACGGGAGGACCCTCGGCGGGGACTGCTCTGACTTCCTCGGTCGGGGTGTCCACGACTTCCCCCAGGGGGGTGAGTCGGGCGGACATAGATCGGGTGGTGGCGCACACCCACTCGGGGAGTCCCATCATTCCTAGGTGGGCCTTGCGCTCGACGTACTTCCAGGGAGAACTCTCCAGGTCGTTCCCTAAGAGGCAGTCGACCGGCTGGGAGGTTCTTACGGCAACCCTCAGTTTACCTATCACCCCTCCCCACTCAAATGGCACCAGGGCTACCTGGCACATACTCTCTCTATTATCTGCGGAAATTACGGGGCAAAAGACGTTGGGTAGGATCTGCTCCTCGGGGACTAAGTGCCTGAGGACACCGGTGATGCTGGCCCCGGTGTCTCGCAGGGCTTCTATTTGGTGGCCATTGATCTTGACGAGCTGCCCGTACTTCTTCGTGTTGGAGGGCAGGAGGCTACCAGGGACCATCTCTCTATCTCCCAGGGAAACTAGGGCCATAGCTGCGGGTTCCCACTCCCCGGTGTCCTCAACCTCCTCCCCCAGGGCTACGTTGGCTATCTGTCTAGCAGGGTTTGCAGCAGGGGGGACCTGGGGGGCCATGGGGCACTCCGGGTCATTGGCGTAGTGCCCGGGCTTCTGACAACGGAAACAAGTGATGGTTACCCGGTGCCCCCGTCTCCCGGGGGGTCCGGAGACTGGTGGGGGGGGCGCCGGGAAAGGTGGAGGTTGGGTCTTCAGGGGACTCGACTGGGACTCTCTCTGCCCTCCCTGGTTCCCTCCCCCTCTCTGGCGGGGTGGTCCCTGACTGGCTCGGGGGTATTCTCCTACAATGCTCCGGGGGACCCGGGTGTTGGTCCAGCGGTCTGCTTCCACAGCCAGCTTCCTGGGATCGGTGAGTTTGCTGTCGAGCAGATGCTGGCGTAGTTCCACAAAGCAGTTCGCAGCCAGGTGTTCCCACAACATGAGGTCGGTGAGTTCCTCGAGGGTGGTGACCTTGCTGCCCTTGATCCACCCATCGAAGGCCCGACTGAAAAAGTTTACATACTCCACCCAGGTGGTGCCCGGGATCTTCCTGCAGTCCCGGAATCGCTGGCGGTACATCTCTGGGGTGAGGCCGTACCTGGTGAGGAGAGCCTCTTTCATGTGGCTGTAGGAGGTCTGCAGGGAGATGGGTAGGTCAAGCAGGGTGTCCCTTCCTTCGCTCAGAAACCGTCCCCACAGCCCTGCCCCCCAGTCCTTCTGCGGGACCCGATGAGAGGTCATGGCGACCTCGTAGGCCCTGAACCATTGTTGAATGTCATCATTTTTATAATATTCTTTGACCACGTCCTTGGGGATGTGGACCTTCGGTTCCGCCGGGGAGGCCGCCTCTCGGTTCCCCGGGGGCCTCCCTTCCTCGTTTCTGGCTTTGAGCTCGATCTCCTTCAAGCTGCGTTCGTGCTCTAGTTGGAGCTTCCTTCCTTCGTGCTCCCGTTGGAGCTTCTTCTCTTCCAATTCGCCTTGTACGCGCATTTGTTCTACTGCTAGCTTTTTTTCCGCTAATTTCAATTCGCCTTCGATTTTGAGTTTGGTTAACTCGAGTTCGTGATTGCGACTTCTCTCTCTGTCTGCGAGTTCTTCCGGGGAAAGGCCCCCGTCTGGCACGAAGCCTCGCACCTGATTGCTGCCGCTTTCGCCTTGGGGGGGTTCTGCTTCGTCGTGTCGCTCCCCCATGCCTTCTGGGCGGGAGGCCCCGGCATCCACCCAAGCTTTCAGTGCTTTCTGCAAATCTTCTTTGGTGTTGAGACCTGTGGTAGCGATTTTAAGTTCTTTGCAGAATTGCTTCAGTTCTTTGTGCGTGTATTCTTCTAGTTGTTCCACCTGGAACACCCTGTTGGTGTTGGTTTCTGCGGGGCTCATGGCGCTTCCTTCTGCCATCTTTGTCGGTAGTGCGTCAGTCGGTCACGGTACGATCTCTAGGTTATGGGCCCGAATCCCGTCGCTTGCCACCAATGTTAGAAGGCGACCTCAGAGGGGCCCGGAGGGGGCCCTGGCTGTCCTGAGACCCACCCTCAAAGTATCGTAGCCGGGCACTGGCGGGAGACTCCGCAGGGGAGGAATCTCGTATCTAGGATCGTACACTCGGCACCACACGACAAAGAGACACCACACCGAGGGTTCTTAGGATTCAAGCTTTATCAAATCGAAGTGGTAGGATCTTTATGATCAGCAAGGCAGATATTTACAAGCAGAGCGTGGGCTCACAGAGTCTTGGCGGGGGTAGGAGGTAGCGGGACAGTCTTTGGGGGGAATATGGAGCAACTGCAGGAGCGTACCCGGCGCACAGCTCACAATCCTCAAGCCGGGGGATACGCTTGTCATCGTGGGGTCCGGCGGGACCAAAGAGAGTCTGGGGGAGCCGCGAGTCACTCAGCAGGCTCAAGCACAAGTTCGGAGGTCTTACGATCTTCAGGGAGCCGCGAGTCACTCAGCAGGGCTCAAGCACAAGTTCGGAGGTCTTACGATCTTCAGGGAGCCGCGAGTCACTCAGCAGGCTCAGGCGCAAGTTCGGAGGTCTTACGATCTTCAGGGAGCCGCGAGTCACTCAGCAGGGCTCAAGCACAAGTTCGGAGGTCTTACGACCTTCAGGGAGCCGCGAGTCACTCAGCAGGGCTCAAGCACAAGTTTGGAGGTCTTACGATCTTCAGGGAGCCGTGAGTCAATCAGCAGGGCTCAGATGTTCCAAGGCGAATCTGCCGGACAGTCCCAGAGCACCCCTTGTTATAGGTCGACCCCTCTTTGATGTCCGGAGTCTGTGCAGGCAGGGGTCTTGTCACCTGGGGGTCGCTTGTCGAGGTTTCCTGCCATTGTCTTTTGATCCTTTCAGGGCCGGGTCGGGAGGAGTCCCAGACACCAAGCAGGCGTGGAGCCAGCCCTCAGGGAGGCCGGAGGGCCGATCGAAACCCATCGTCCCAGGGGAGTTCAGAGGTGCGATAGAAACGGCTCCTCCCTCTCTCATCCCCTGGAAGCGTGATGTCCTCCAGCCGGAGTGGCGCCTCTAGGCCCGGGTTGTGCTGGGGCCGGGCGGCCATCTTGGTGCATGAAGTGGGCACGCGTGCCCGGGGTGGCCGAAAGGAGAGAGGCCATGGACGGGGATGCCCGGGTCGCGTGTGTGTGTTCTGGTGGGACGGATCGGCTGGGCCGTGTGCTTGGGGTCCCAGGTACCAGGTTAGGTAGTGCGAGGACAGGAAGAGCCATGCTACGAGGCCGGGTCTAACAGGGACCAAGAGGCAGACCACTCCTTTCAAGAACTGAGGAATCGCTTCACTCAGGCTCCAATCCTGCTCCACCCAAACCCTGACCTACCGTTTGTGGTGGAAACCGATGCGTCACAATACGCCATAGGTGGAGTGCTGTCCCAAAGGCACCCCAGCACTGGACAACTCCATCCCGTAGCGTACTACTCGAAGAAGCTTTCCCCTAGCGAGGTGAACTACTCCATCACGGATAAAGAACTGTTAGCCATCAAACGGGCGTGTGAGGAGTGGAGACACTATCTTCTGGGTGCTAGTCACACAATTGAAATGTACACAGATCACCACAATCTCTTATTTTTTAAATCCGCCAGAGCCCTCACACCGCGTCAGCTGCGCTGGTCCCTGTTTTTCTCAGATTTTGATTTCCTTATAAAGTATCGGCCTGGACCCCAGAACGGCAAAGCCGATGCATTGTCCCGTATGGAGGAACCTGCAGACAGGGAGAAGAGTGTACCACCTGCACCACCTTCCATTCTCCCTGAGAACGCTTTTCCCCATCAAACTCTTGCATCGACCTTATCGGAAGAATTCATCCAGGATGTAAGGACATCCGTGGCAAAACTGAATGGCCAAGCCTGGATACAAGAAAACCCAGAGCACAAAATCAGGAAGGGAGATTTGCTGTTTCATGAACAGGCCCTGTACGTTCCCCAGCAGTCCCTACAGCAGCAAGCGATGGCCTGGATACATGATTCAACGTTGGGAGGTTATCTAGGAGAACACAAAACAATAGCCGACCTGGAAAGATCCTTCTGGTGGCCCTCATTAAGGACTGACGCCAAGGAGTATCTGAAGAATTGTGCTGTTTGCGCACAGAGCAAGGTCAGTCATTCCAAACCCATGGGGCTGTTACGTCCAATCCCCATCCCACCAACCCCATGGCACACGGTGTCCCTGGATTTCATAGTTGAGATGCCACCTTGTGAGGGTTATACCACCGTATTAGTGGTAGTCGACCATCTGACAAAAATGGGACACTTCATCCCTCTCAAAAGACTTCCTACATCCGGTGAATTGGCTCTGGTATTCCTGCAACACGTGGTGCGTGCTCACGGAGTGCCCAGAGTGCTTATAACAGACCGAGGAAGCCAATTCACCTCACGAGTCGATGAAAATGGAAGCCCGCTTATCCACGAGTTACCACCCTCAAACGGATGGTAAAACAGAAAGACTCAACCAGTCGCTAGAACAGTATCTACGATGTTTTACCCTCCAGAACACCATAGACTGGTACCCTTTGATCAGGTTGGCAGAATTCGCATACAATAACGCAGACCATGTCACATTGAGGTGTTCCCCTTTCTTTTGTCTGTACGGTTTCCACCCTAACATGCTCCCGTTCGATTGACCTGTGGTCACCAAACACCCTACAATACAAGAACACCATTCTCACCTTAGAACCATACTAAAAGAGGCAAGGCAACACTTAGAGGCCGCACAGGGACAACAAAAACTTTATGCAGACAAAAAGAGAGCTCCAGAACCCGAATATCAAGTGGGGGACAAGGTGTGGTTGGCCACAAAGAATCTACGTCTCAAAGGGGTGGGTAAACTCGCTCCCAAATACGTAGGTCCGTATAGCATTGAACGGGTCCTTAACCCGGTAGCAGTGAGACTGTGCTTACCCTCCTCCTGGAACATACATCACGTTTTTCATGTCTCCCTACTCCGGCCCTGTCCTGCAAGTATGAGACTGCCCTCAACTCCCTTGCCCTTAGAAGTGGACGGGCAAGAGGAATATGAAGTGCACGCCCTGTTAGATTCCCGGCTAGTAAGAGGACGAGTGCAGTACCTGGTAGATTGGAAAGGGTATGGGGTGGAGGAGAGGACCTGGGAACCAGCTTTCAACCTTCACTGCCCCAAGCTACTAGAACAGTTTCATGCCAGTTTCCCTAGTAAACCAGGACAACCGCCGAGACGGTGGCCCTTGAGAGGGGGTTCTGTCACGATCCTGGCGAGAGTCCATGGACGAGTGTGCAAGAAAGCCGGCACTCCCTGCTATGGCCAGGTTCCACGTAGCAAAACAAGCCGCTGGAACCTGACTACAAGTCCCAGAAGGCCTTGAGACACTAAAACACCGGACTGCAGGAAGTTCCGCCGCTCACGTAATTACGACTATAAAGCCCCTCCCCTTACAAGGGGGCGGGGCTTGACAACGCACCGGCAGTTTCAGGAAGCGGCACTTAGCGGATGGTGATCCCCGCTGGAGGATGAGCGCACACGCTACCCCTTCCGAGAAACCTGATTTCACCAAGCAAGACATCGAGCCCGTGTCCTTCGAGGTATCCCATTATTGACGCCTATTGGACCTTCGTTAGGAGTAAAGACGCTACAATCACAGGTATTTAGGCATGCGTGGGGGGAGGTGCAGATGCACTACACCCACGGACATATCCGCGACAGTGAGAACAACTGTCGAGCGGCTTTCTTGAATCCTCGCTGCTGTGGAACTTTATAATATTAAGCACTGGGAACGCGCTGAGTCAACAGACATATCCGCGATAGTGAAGTCAACTATCTCGGTGGGCTCCTTTTGGTTACCTTTCGTTACGGCGCCTTCCAGTGAGCGCTGGGGACACATTGCAGGGAAAGAGAACAATGCTGGGTTAACTAACAGAAGTCTGCAATTGGCTGTGTATGTAACAGCTTTGTGGCACTCGCACTGTTTCACAAGAGAAGAAGCTCCTTTGGTAAGTGCTGAACCCAGGGGGATAGGGGAAGAGATTTGGTTTCCTTTCCTAACATGGCTCTCTGTTTGTATCATCCTTTCTGCAGCATGCCCAAGGGGAGCTAATCCTAGAGTCCCTTTCCTTTCCGATGACTGAAAACCCGCAGTGAGCACAAGAGTTCCTTCATTTCCCTTTTTCCCCATGGTGCCCCCTCACGCTTTGGTGTTTGCAGTCCTTTGCGTGGGGTTGCGCAAGGGAGAGGCAGGGACCTATCTACGTACCATCGTTCCCGCCGGCTGACTCCCGAGGTTAGTGACCACCAGGTACTTTCGTTACTGACAGCCTGACAGTACCCCTACGGCCCCACGACTATAGTGATACGGACTGTACCCACGCTCTGAGATGGAGATGCAGGGGCGCTTTTGAGTGGAGATGCAGGGGCGCTAAGTGCGGCGGCTGTGTGTGTTCCAGGGAAGCTGTCACAGCGCGGGGTGAGGTGACAGGGAAAGCAGGGTGAGGTGAGTGGGGGGCAGCAGCTAGTGAGAGCAGCGGGTGAGTTTACAGCAGAAGGAAGACAGTGCGACAGAGGGAGGGAGAGAGAGAGGGAGAGGGGGAAGACAGAGAGCGGAAGACAGAGAGGGAGAGACAGAGAGAGAGGGAGACAGAGGGAGAGGAAGGGAGACAGAGGGAGAGGGAGGGAAGGAGACAGAGGGAGAACAGAGGGAGAGAGAGGGAGGGAGACAAAGAGAGAGGGAGACAAACAGAGTGAGTGAGACAGAGGGAGGGAGAGAGAGAGAGACAGAGAGAGAGGGAGGGAGACAGAGAGGGATGGAGACAGAGAGAAAGAGAGACAAACTGATTGAGAGAGAGCGAGAGAGAGAGAGGGAGAGAGAGAGAGAGGGAGAGGGAGGGAGACGGGGAGAGGGAGGGAGACAGAGAGAGGGAGGGAGACAGAGGGAGAGAGAGCGAGAGGGAGGGAGACAGAGAGGGAGGGAGACAAACACTGAGTGAGACAGAGGGAGAGAGAGAGATAGAGGGAGGGAGGGAGAGAGAGAGGGAGAGGGAGACAGGGAGAGGGAAGGAGAGAGAGGGAGAGGGAGGGAGACAGAGAGAGGGAAACAAACCGAGTGAGGGAGACAGAGGGAGGAAAACAGAAAGGGAGGGAAACAGGGATGGGGACAGAGGGAGGGAGACAAGAGGGAGGGAGACAAGAGGGAGGGAGAGAAGAGGGAGGGAGAGAAGAGGGAGGGAGACATACAGAGGGAGGGAGAGGGAGGGAGGGAGGGACTGAGACAGAGAGAGGGAGGCAGACAGAGAGAGGGAGGGAGACAGAGAGAGGGAGGGAGACACAGAGGGAGGGAGGCAGAGACAGAGGGAGGGAGACAGGGAGGGAGACAGAGAGAGAGAGGGAGCGAGGGAGAGAGAAAGGGAGACAGAGTGAGGGAGACAGAGGGAGAGAGATAGATAGATAGATAGATAGATAGATAGATAGATAGATAGATAGATAGATAGATAGATAGATAGATAGATAGATAGATAGATAGATAGATAGATAGATAGATAGATAGATAGATAGATAGATAGATAGATAGATAGATAGATAGATAGATAGAGAGAGGGAGACAGATAGAGGGAGAGTGATAGGGAGAGAGAGTGATAAAGGGAGGGAGGGAGACAGAGCGAGAGAGATAGATAGATAGATAGATAGATAGATAGATAGATAGATAGATAGATAGATAGATAGATAGATAGATAGATAGATAGATAGATAGATAGATAGATAGATAGATAGATAGATAGATAGATAGATAGATAGATAGATAGATAGATAGATTAGATAGATAGACAGATAGATAGAGATGTGTGAATGCCGGGTCTGGTGGCTCAGTGGACGAAGGCATCCGCTGCAGGGGCCTGTGTTCAACCTCATGGTCATAGTTTTTTTTTGCTCTAGCCCCGCCCCCACCCCCACCGGTGCGGCCCTTTGCCACAAACCACACTGTAAATTTGGCCCCCGAGAGAAAGTTTGTGAGTACCCATGCTTTGACTAAAGCATGCAAGATTGGAAAGAATGTGAGAGTAACTGTGATAACTGACAGTCAGTTCGGTTTTGGTGTGGTGCATGATTTTGGCCAAATATGGCCACAGAGAGGATTTTTGACATCAAGTGGAACTCCCATCAAGAATGCTGAAGTGGTTGGGAAATTGCTTGAGGTGATACAGCTGCCTAAGCAATTGGCTGTTGTGAAGTGTGCTGCACAGTCAGTCTGGCGATCATATTGCCGACAAATACGCCAATGATATGGCCCAATATTGTGCACGTAAACAGAATTCTGTGAATCGGGCGAAGGAACTGAGTTCTTGTACCTTAATGTTTACTAACATTGTGGGTACCTGGGAAGAAGTAAGGCAATTGCAGGAAGAAGCAGGAGACGAGGAAATGAAGCAGTGGGTAAAAGCAGGATATGCACCAAGGCAAAAGGACCATGTGTGGGTTTATCGGGATGGAAGACCAGTTATACCTGATAGCATGATGTCTGCCATGGCACGGATGTATCATGGTCAGGGACACATAGGGAGAGACGCAATGATAAGGTCTTTCAAGCAGACCTGGTACAATGCAAAATTTAGACTTGTAGCAGAAAGTCTTTGTCAGAGATGCCTTATATGTCGGCAATACACCCCTGGAAGAAAGACAGTGGTGAGTCTAGGAACAATAGGTTGAGAAGGAGGGCCTTTTACCAGAATGCAAGTAGATTTCATTGAAATGCCTCCCTGTAACAGGCTGAGGTATGTTCTAGTTATGGTCTGTTTGTTTTCTAGATGGGTAGAAGCATACACAAAAAACAATAGAAAGAGTGAGGGTAATGAGAATCCCGAACCCCCGGTCTGGATATGAGTATATAACAAAGGAGGGAGAAAGATTCAGTCGAAAAAAATTCAATCGAAAAGAAGGGGGAGAGATAGAGAAAGGAATAATTCGGGGCAAAAGAATTTCCTATTTGGAAAAAGACCCATCACTCACCAACCTGGTTGGTGACATGCTTCATCATCTGGGTCCCACCCTGACCGCCGAATGCCGCCAGGGTGTGCTTCAACGCCTGGAATTCCAGCGGAGCGGGTTTTCGTGTGTATAGGTGTGTGAAAACGTGAATGATGAAAAATAAAAGTGATATATTAAAAGTGTCAGCGGTGTGCTTCCTAATAATTTAATATGAAGCCACTTGGCACGATTAAAAACTGTGAATAGATATCGTAACTGGTATTAATGGCCAGTGATATCAGTGTTGGTATGTGTGTGTGGTCAACATGTTTCAACCTTTCTAGTAATTCTTAGGTTTTCGTCAGGACCAGAAATTTGAGGAATGGGGGGTCTGCACTCGCTAAGGTGCACCCACACCCTGAACCTCTGTGTTCTACACCTTTATTAGAGAGTAGTTTGTTGTGCCTTCAAGCCGTTCTTGAAGGATGATTCGGATCTGTAGAAGTAAAATCCGAAAAAAGAAACTTTCTATTGGAATTATTCCTATTAACTCTCCACGCTCACTTGTTATGGTATGCGATATGCAATGTGAGTCATTGCATGCAATCTATTGTAAGTTATTAAGTGTGGTTTTTGCATGTCTCACTCCATGTGTAGGGCATGCATTGTCGATTTGGCGAAAATCATTATTATTAATATTCTCGCATCACGTGCATTAATTGTGCCTATCTGTTGGCAATACAAGAAGGGCATACGTGATGATTCACACTGCTATCAAACATTTCTAGTGCAGTGCGCGTATAATGGTAGTAGTACAGAAAGAGACAAAACAAACAAATAAGGAGAGCTCAAGGACTCACGTTAAAAAGGCTAAATATAAAGCCTCTTGGTTCCCGTGGGGAGCGTGGGTTCTGAACCATTGCTGTGATAGAGAAGGGAAACAACATTTTCAGCATGATTTGTCTTACCTTGATCTAGTAAGGCCCTTCTATAGTTGGAATAGGGATACACTTACGTTCTCTCACCGGTACGCCCGTTTACACACCTACTTCGGGGTCCCACAGTTACCGAATGCTGGAGCTGTGGCTGTCACGGTCGGTATTTAAGAGAAAATGCTTCCGCCCTTGTGACTTGGGGTGTGGTTTCATTGGGTCATAGGGATCAAGGTAAAATTCAGTATTTCGTGAGAGTGATAAGGGTTCTGCAATAAAGAGGTGTTTCTTAGCAGATATTTGCTGAGTCATAGGGCTAAGCTTAAAATTCAGTATTCCGTGTAAATACTAAGGGCTCTGCAGTAAAGAGGTGTGTTGCAGAGAAATAGGTAACATTGGATTCTGATTGAAACCTTGGTGTGTGTTATAACAATGAACTGAGAAGAAGAGATAACAGAGACCAAATTCATCTACTAAGTACCGAGTTCCATGGTATATTATCGTTCAGCCCTATTATGTGGGTTGACAGACGGTACACCCATCTTTGTTCCTTTTCAAAGAGTGTATTCTGACTTTCGACAGATTCAATAACAGTCCAAGTCATATCATTTGGAATGCGGTTATTGCTGATAAAATGTTCAGTCAGTTTAGTAGTCGCTTTCTTGCATCGGATAGTGCTACGATGCTCTGTTATGCGTCGTTTTACTTTACGAGTGGTCATGCCTACATAACGTAGATTACAGGGGCATGTTATGAGGTAGACTACATTGCAACTGTTGCAATTGGTATGGTTTTTTGTGTCCAGATCTTGTTGTTTTCTAGTGTCAGTGTTTTGGTGTGTGTAGTGAGGTGACATCCTGAGCAGTTCCCACAGGGATAGTGACCTGTGACTTTCGGTAGTCCCCAAAAGGTCAGGACTGTGGCTGCATCAACTGCAGTGATTTTCTTCGGTCGAGTGTTAACCAGTGAGTCCTTTAGACTTCTAGCTCGTTTGTGTGAGAATAAAGGCTTCTCCCATTGCAGAGTGCCAGTGTTTAGAATTGACCATCTTTTTCTGATGGTGTTCGTCACCTGATTCGACATAGTATTATAGGTTGTCACACAGGTGAGGGGTGGTTTCTGTATCGGTCTACTGGTTTCTTCTAACAGGGCATCTCGGGGTTGGTTTCTCGCCCGTTTTTGGACCTTGTCCAAGATGTGCTGAGGGTAACCTCTTTCTGAAAGCTTTTTAGAAAGAAAAGAGGCCTGTGTTTTGTAGTCTGTCAATTTGCTACAGTTCCTTCTTAATCGAAGGAACTGACCATAGGGTAGATTCTCTTTTAGTGTTCAAGTTCAAGTTCAATTAACTTTATTCGATTGTAATCCTTACAATCATAAAAGCACAATTCATAACATACAGTCATAGACACATTTCATAAACATACAGTTAGACAAACCATCCAGGTCATTTATGGGACAAATAATTTGCATACACAATTATATAGCAAAAGTAACAGACAGAATAGACAAGTTAAGAATATAAATATATATAAAAAAAAAAAAAGGTTAAAAAGTACAACGATGATAGCAGCATAATTATCCCTCCATACTTTTCCTGAAGGTAATAGCTAATTTCAAAAAGCTGCATACGAATAGGGTGCAGTCACAATTCAGGAGTTGAAGGTAGTAAAGTGCTGGTCTGATCTGTGTAAATTTTAGATCTTTTAGGCAAGGCTTTAAATATAGTTTCCGAGGTACTGTGTAATATGGACAAATTAATAAAAAGTGCACCAGATCTTGCGGAGACTTCCCGTCGCAGCCACAAGCAGGCAACAATTGGCCTCGATGGGCCCCTCTTGGTACCGCCAGTAAGAGGTGAAACAAATCAAAACGGAACCTTGTCAATAAGTATCGATCATAGCCAGACATAGGCCATGATAAATATGGTTCCATTTGTAAACATGTTCTGAGTAGAACATGTTTCCTAACGCTGTCTTTCAAAAGCTCACCCTCCTCCCGGGCGAAATACCTAGTTATCATAAATGTTTTCTTCACGAAAATAACATCTGCTTTAGTTATGGTATTTGGGGATGAGAACAGGTCCGGCCGTCCCATTTCAGTGAGGTGGTCATTGATATACTTCAGCCACGGGACCTTGAACCTGCCGTCCCAGGTTAAGGCTTCTTTCAATATATCATGTGTAAGAGGTATATCGTTGTTTAGCCAGGAGTTTAACCAACATAATAGGGGATTTGCTGCTATTTTATCGCTAAGAAAGGGTACACCTAACTCCTCGTGAACCGAGAAGTTTCCGGTTCCCCTTGGCAGCCTTAGTACCTTCTTTAAAAAGTTGTTTTCTACAACCTCCAGATCTCGCGTCTGGCTATAGCCCCAAAGCTCGCTGCCGTAGCTAGCGACAGCAATGCTCTTGGCTTGGTATAATTTAGGCAGAGCAGCCACCGGGCTATTTCCCATTTTTCTCGCAAAGCCAAGTATGGCTGCGTTAACGCGTGTTACCTCGCCCTTCTTTTTAAGAACAGCAGGGCCCCAAGATAGTTGATCATCAAGAAGCACCCCGAGGTATGAGAAAGTTTTGGAGGTTGGAATTTTTTCCCCGTTTATGAAAAAAGAGTTTGGTTTACGCGACCCCTGGCCTATTTTCATCGCATAGGACTTAGAGTTGTTAATACTTAGGCCTCGAGACTCCATGAAGTCGTAAAACGAATTTAAAAGTGTCTGGAGACCAATTGCTGTCCTTGAAATAAGGACAGCGTCGTCCGCATAGAGCAGGACTGGGACACCTTTTCGTCCTATGTAGGGGTAATCCGCACCTGTTCTTAACAAGTAATTCTCCAGCTCGTTGATATACAGGTTAAAAAGAAAGGGAGCCAGGATGCATCCTTGCCGAACGCCCCGATTAATTCTAATATCCCCCGTTACTTTCAAGTCTTGGGTGTAACGGACATTGGCTCTTGTATCGGAGTGTAGATCTGTGGTAAATATTTCATTACCGGTACTATTTTTTATGCGGTAAAATCTAGTAAGAATAACTTAAATACAATTCGAATTGCAGGCTTCAAATTCCATCACCACGAAAGTTCAGGAAGGAAGGGCATACATTATTGACAGGTAATAGTATTTATATGGAAAGCATTACGTTAAGACAGATGCAAGAGGCGTAACAGCTGATAATACAGATAAAATAGGCATACGTAACTAAAAAAGGCGGACATATAGGCGTAACTTATAAAACGTCATTATACATGATGTCACAAGTGGGTGGATCCATAAGAGAATCCTGCAATGTCAGCAGAAATATTTGGCAGAGATGCGCGCGCAGCCGCATGACGTGTGATTGACGTGCAACTAGAGGGTGAAGGGGACTTGACATTTAGCTCTACATGTGGAGACAGAAGTCTGGGGTCATGTCAACCTAATCCCAAATCATATCTAATATCCTATGTTTAAAGAACTGTGTTATCCAAAAGGAAAGGTCTCTAGGATAGAATCTATTCTATACTGACTGTTAGTGCGTGTACAAGCGTCTAAGTGTCTACATGAGATGCGAGGGGGCAGGAATCTTCCATGGTGACAGGGGCTATGAATTACTTGCATGAGGACAGCGAGGCCTGGCCCTTTGCATGGTAGCTGGAAGAATGTTTACCTAAACTACTAGACAGGAATGCATCGGATGAGGAGCGGAGCAGATAATCTTGAAGGTGAAATACAGTTTTTGGCAGGCAACAGGCTGGATCAGGCACCGTTAGCCGCGCAGGGAGTAGGACAAAGTTCATGGATACAGATGCAGGCTCAGACTGGAGCTTTCAGAGGCAGAAGGCAGGAAAAGGCTTGATGGCAGAATTCAGGGCCTACTCGCCTGAATCTGTAAAATGTGGAAAGTGAACCACATAAAGTCGGTGGCCTTTCATACTTAGGAGTGGAATATCTGACCCATTCATGGCGGATCTGAAAGAGGACATGTTGACGGTGGACGCACATATATTTGCGTCTTCAAAACTGGAACTGGAGGGAACATAGCATGCACATGGAGCCGTTGGGGTCTACGATAGGGGACATAACTGATCACAAAATTCATATTTCCTCGTTCCCTCCTTGTCCCCTACGGACCCTCAGGAGATATCGATCTTCATCAATCCATCGATCTGTTCATATAGCATCATTTGTTCTTCTTTCTTCTTCCGGGATCTTGGATGTGGGATACACGATGTGGCACACAGACCACAAATCGCTGGCCCACATTGTAGACATAAGCAGCAACTGAATAGTATAAGGAAGCCAATACCTAGGAAGGATAGGATCCTCCATCCCCAGGCGGACAACACGCCCCAAAACCAACCGGACCAAGTCCAGGTGCCTGGGCTCTGGTGTATCTGGCTTATAATCTTATGAAGGCGGGTTATGGCTTTATATACTGACGGCGAATTTTCTGGTATGAAAATGCAGCAACTTGATCCGATGACCCTACAAGCTCCGCCCCTATCGGCCAGGATGACGTCAAGGACAAGACGATTTTGAAGCACAACAATCCGCATAGCAGACTGCTCTTCTGTTAAATTGCCTAAGGCGGAAGTAGTCTCGTTCGCTACTGCTTCAAGGGTTCTAGTTAATCTACGTATCAGCTTACTATTAGTGACTGTACCTATATAGGGAAAGAAACCTTTATTGAAATCTGTGTATTGCTCCCATGCCGTTTCAGTGTAATCGACAATTGGGAGATCTCTCTGCTGTCTATTGTGTACTAAATGGGTATTTCTGTGATAATCAGGAGGAGCTAGGAAGACAGGTGGCAGAAGGAATGCTATGTAACAGGTACCATCCCAATCTAGAGGTAGACGTATATATGCGGTCTGGCCACATATGAAGTAGGAATGACGGGACGCTCTAAATGTAGACTTGCCTTGATCACTGAATTTTATTACAGTGGTGCATTTACTATGGCCCATGTGTATGGAACCATTCTTTCTTACACATAATTCCCCTTTTACTGGGAATACGGACATGGCGGGCAAGATTGGTGTAGCTTCAGATTCAACGTTCAGGATCATGAGGTTAAGTGTAAAATTACCTAGTCCATATACTTCATTCTCTAGATCAGTTCCTGTTCTTTTGGGAAGTCCCTCCTTATTAGGATAGCAGACTTTAAGCAAAACTAGGTTCAGATTTCCCCATACCTAGTTGTCTTGATAAACTGCGGAATTTGAATCTAGGGAATTAATCAAACTAAACCATGCTCCACAGGAGCCATTGTGTGTGAACGGATATGGAAAGAGGGGCAAAACTCCTTTATAGTTCTGATAGGGAGGGAGTCGGCCACATATCCAACAATTTGTGGCATTGCTGGTCTGGTGGGAATGATGTAACATACTAATGAATGTGTTGTTGCGCAGCGCAAATCTATAGGACAACTCATGCGGAGGTAATTCGCTAAAAGAGTGTTCTGCAGTTACATTGTAAGCACGCTTAAAAATAGGGTAATACATGTGCAATAGTATACTGGAAACGATGATCAGAAGACTTAGAAAAAACAAAATTAATAAGGTTACTGTGCAGTGACTACGAAGTGATTTACAATACGCATGCTTTTTAAGCTGCATCTGTTGATTTCTTTCTCTATTTCGGTCTAGAGGATACATGTCAGAGACAAATTCAACCGATTCACCTTGGAGAGGACTTAAACAATCAAATTGTCTGACTTGCTAGACCTTAATTTTAGTTTATAAAGTTCCGTTTTTGACGGCTCGACCAAGGGAAGCTTAGAGTCTGTCTGTGAGGGAATGCAGGGTTGAGTATTCACACTGGATGGTAGTCCATAAAATTTCTTGATATGACTCGAGTGCAACCACCCTTTACGTCCCTCGATCTTCACGGCTGTCCTTGTTGTCAGTAGAACAAGCTTTGGCGATTTCCACCTAGGCTCCAGTTGGGTCTTCCGGTCGAAATTCCGGACCAGAACCAGGTCGCCCGGAACCACGTCATGGGGCTTCACCTCAGTATTATCGGGAAAAGCTGCAGCTACCTGTGAACGACAAGATTGTAGTGCAGACATCAAGGAAGCCAGGTAATCTGTCAGCATATTACAATCAACATCAGTGATTTTGCGAGGTATAGGCGTCCCCCACATATTTGGTGGTCTACCGAAGATCACCTCGTACGGGGATAGCCCTGTTCGAGAATGTGCTACCATTCTCATGTAAAAGAGCGCAACTGGTAAGGCTACTATCCAATCGACACCTTTTTCTCTACATATTTTGGACAATCTAATTTTCAGAGTTTGATTATGGCGTTCCACGAGACCTGCTGCCTCGGGATGTCGGACACAGTGGAATTTCCATTGGTAGCCTAACAAAAGGGAAACGTGTTTCATTAGTTCGGATGAGAATGGCTGGCCGTTGTCTGAGTAGACAACACGTGGTAAACCGTACCGTGGGAAGAATTCTCGAACTAACTGTTTGGCAGTAGTCGGGGCAGTGTAATCTGAAACCGGGTAGGCTTCTGTCCAACGGGAAAGAGCACAGACAACTACGAGAACATATTTGAATCCTCGACATCGTTCCATCTGGATATAATCCATCTGGAGGACTTCAAAAGCATGATCAGGAGAATGAAATCCACCCTGCTCTACGGGGATGCTTTTACCTGGATTAAACTGACAACATATCATACAGGTACGAACTTTCTGTTTGGCTGCTGCTCGCAAGTGTTTGTTGAACCAAATGTGTTGAATACTGTCTAGCATAGCTTTTTCTCCTAGGTGCGCTGGACTATGTATTGTGTTAATGATGACTTGAACCATGGAGTCGGGAAGAAACCATATAGATTTTTCCTTCGTCATCCATCCTTGATCCGTTTGGATCCCTCCTAATTCAGTCCATTTCTTTATTTCTTCTGGTGTAGCATGTGTCTGTATGTCAATTACATCAAGGACGGGATCCTTAACTATCATGCAATGTGTTGGTGTCGGAACTATTGTCTTTGTCGTGTCAGTTATATGAGTCTGATTCTGAGCAGTCTGTTTAGCTGTTCTGTCAGCTAGGTCATTACCCTGAGAAATGATATCGGTAACTTTTGTATGGGCTTTGCATTTCATAATCGATATTGCAGTAGGTAAATGAATCGCGTCTAATAGGGCTTGAATGAGGGGTCCGTGTTGGATGTGGGCACCGTGAGAAGTTAAATAACCTCTCTCTCGCCACAGTACGCCGAAGTCATGGACGACTCCGAATGCATAACGTGAATCTGTGTATATGTTGACTTTCTTATTTTTGGCTTGAATACAGGCTTGTGTCAGAGTGATGAGCTCTGCTGCTTGAGCTGACAAAGTGTTAATACAATTTGTTTCAATGACTTCAGTGTCTGTTGTGACTGCGTAAGCGGCCACTAACTCTCCTGTACTTGTTCTCATACATGAACCATCTACATATAATGTCAGGTCTGGATCTGATAAAGGGATGTCTGTCAAGTCTTGTCTGGGTTTCGTCGTGATAGTAATGACTTCGACACAATCATGTGCCAATGGATCTGTTCCGCCTACTGGTAACAGTGTGGCAGGATTTAACGTATTACAACGTCTGATTTCTATGTGTGGCTGAAACAATGTCAATTCGTAACCGGTGAGTCTCGCTATAGTCAAGTGTTGTGTTTGTGTGCGGTTCAAAAGAACCTCTACTGCGTGTGGTACTTGTACTGTCAATTGGTGTCCTAACACTATGGTATCGCTTTGTCTGATTGCTAAAGCTGTTGCTGCCACCGATTTCAGGCACGCAGGAAGAGCCTGAGCTACTGGATCTAATGTACTAGAGAAATAAGCACATGGTTTGTGTGATCCTGCTTGTTCCTGAGTGAGTACTGACAAGGCAGTACCTTCGCGTTCTGTAACAAAGAGTGTAAACTGTTTATTGTAACATGGTGTTGCTAAAACAGGTGCTTGGCATAAAACTTTCTTTAAGTTTTCAAAGGCATGTGTATGTTCTTGAGTCCAAGGGAGAACAGTCGATGTGGCTGCCTCCTGTGTTGTCAACTGGATGAGTGGTTTTGCTAGAAATGCATATTGAGGGATCCACTGCCTACAGTACGAGGTGAGGCCTATAAAAGCCCGCACCTCCTTTTGTGTCTTGGGTGGTGGCATGTTAGCGATTAACTGGATGCGATCGGGTGTAAGCTGTCTTCCCTCCTTGGACAGCGAGTGCCCAAGGTAAACAACTCGCTGGACACAGAATTGCAGCTTAGAAGGGGACACCTTGTGCCCCTTGTCGGCCAGAAATTTTAAAACCGTCAGTGACGCTGTTTCACATTCAGGTTCGCTTCGGGCGGTGATCAGCAGATCATCGACATATTGAAGTAAGGCAGTGTTAACTGGCATGTGGATACTGTCAAGTTCTCGTTTCAGTGCTTGGCTATAGATGCTGGGGCTTTCTGTAAATCCTTGAGGTGCGCGTGTGAATTTAAAACTTCGTCCATTTAAACTGAAACCGAACAGATATTGACTTTCTGGATCTATTGGGACGCTAAAGAAAGCATTCTTGAGATCAATTACAGTGAAGAACGTTGCTTCTGAATCAATAGCTGTTAGTAGTGAAGAGATATCTGGGACCACAGGGTATTGTGGTATAATACATTTATTTAGTTCGCGCAGATCAATAACTAATCGATATACTGGTGGTGCTTTTGGATCCGTTCTTTTAAGAATCGGAATTATTGGGGAATTGCATATATTGGAGTCGGTTTCTACAACCACTCCTTGTGTAATGAGCTCGTCAATGATTTGCAGCAAAGCCACAACAGCATCTGGTGGTAACTTGTATTGTCGCATTCGTGGTAGTACTACTCCTGTTTTTAGTGTGACTCGATATGGTGTAATGTTCATGCAACCAACATCAGTGGGGCCTTGTGCCCATAAATGTGTAGGTAAATTCTGCAGTCGGTGATCCATGTCTCTGGACACGTAGTGACCTTTAAAGTCACGTAAAAATAGTCGTACTCCTTCCGGAGAACAACATATTATAGCTCCTAGAGCTTTCAATGTTTTTATACCTAACAAGTTTTCTGGACATGATTTAGTAAGCAATAAATCTGTAGTACGTGTCAATGGACCAACCGTGAGTGGAAGAGGTTGTGTTACGTCATTAATTATAGGTTTTCCTGAGAATCCAAGGGAAATATTCTGTGAGCCTGAGAGGGGTGCCCCTGGAACTTCACTGCGTCTTATAGTTGTTCTGCTTGCCCCTGTATCAAGTAAAAACTTTCTGTCTTCCCCTAATAGTTCACTATGTACATAAGGTCCCTCTTGATCTACAGGAACCTCAATAAGGGGTAAGCCAACTTCCCTCTCTAGGCTATTTCATGTGTATCGCTGATAATCGGGATAATCTGCTTGTGCATACTGATACATCTGTTGTGTTGTTGCTTGTGTGGCAGCAATAGGCTGCGCTTGTGGTGGTGCTACGGTCTGTTGTGGAGCTGCCTGTTGCGGAGCTAGTTGTTGCGGAGCTGACCTAGGTTGTTCATGCTGAGGAATTTGTTGTTGATTCTGATCCTGTCTAGGTGGACGTGGTCTTTCCTGGGTTCTACCTGTGGCAATATTATGTTTCAGAACTGGACAATCGTGTATATAATGACCTTGTTGTTTACAATAGTTGCATGTCCCTTTCATTGGACCTGCGGAATCACCCTTTTGATGACCATCAGCTGGGACTGACTGAGCAACAAGCATTTTCATTTTTGTATCTTTCATACGTCTCTGTTCGTGTTCTTGTTCTTCTCTAATTCTATTGTGGTGATATTGTAACATCTGTAACATCTGTAACATCTGTGACGGGATATTACCTTGCCAGGTGCTCTCGAATTTCAATACTCTATTCTTAACTTGCGGCAGAGAATTTTCAACTAATTTTGTCACAAACAGATGTGGATATGACTCGCTACTTGCTTTTATGCCACTATTGATACCAAAACATTTTTCAAATCGGGAATAGAAATCACTAGTGTCTTCATCTTGCTTTTGTTTACAGGCTGAGATTGCACCCCAGTCCTCCTTTTTCGTAGTTAATAAACGTGGCAGTACCTGCACTAGTAATCCTGGTAGTGCTGTAGTCTTTTCCCCAAGCCCTGCTCCTGCAGCTCGGGCCTTCTCTTCGTTTTCTAATGCTGTCCAATCTATCTTTTGGTCTCCCACCTCCCATTCCTTTTCTTTGAGTTTCTCGTACACACCGGCAGGCATTAATACTTTCAATATTTTCATAATGTCGGGGTATGTGTACTCTCCCATGAGTAACATGTCTTTTATCTCTCGGTGGAAACCTGCTGGATCCTTGTCATGGCTGGGTACTACTTTCTTCATTTCTAATAATTCAATTTTAGTTATAGGCGTGTACACAAACACGCGTGTAAAGTTATTACCTTCACCTCTGATTGGGTGTACTTCGCGTAACGGGTTCTGTCTATCTATGTGATACATTTTTCTTCCCATAATGGGAACCGGAACGTGTTCTGGGCACACGAAAGTTATATACTGGTTTCGAAATTCTAGAATTTCTTTAATTAAATCAGTACCTGAACCTCTCCAGTTATCCGTGAGTAGTTCTGTCAATATCTCAGGTAAGGGTCCTGGATCGGAGTGTTGGCTTTTATATAATATAAGGAGGTGTTGAATCATGTATATACTAGCTAAACGCTGTTCGTCTGGGGCAAGATTCAGAAACGTGTGTGCTAGTGCATCATCACTGTATTTACTGGGACTGTCAGCCCATTGTACTGCTGACCTGGCTAATTCTTGTTCGTCCATGGAATCGAGCATATGGTACCCCCTTCGATCTCGGAGTAATTTATCAGCAGCTTGGAATAGGTGTTCAGGGGATCTTGCATTTAACATAGGGTTTGTAAAATGTCTATTACATTCTGGACGTATCGGACGTATCGGATCATTAAAGCCTCTAGTATTACTATGGGGTCTTCCTCTACCTACGTAAGCTATCGTATCTAATTGTTCTGATTCTTGCTCCTCCTCTTCCTCTGATTCAATTCTGTCTGCTTCTCGTCTTTCTTTATGTATTCGTTCTATTTCCTTGCGGATCTTTCGATACATAACTACTATGCATGACTGTTTATCATGTTTCTCGTCTGATATATTCTGACCCCATTTGGCAAGTTTTTGCATGGTATCATGATCTGCCCCAGGCCTGTCTTGGTTCCTAATTACGCAGTTTATAAAAAAACGTAGTAGTTGTCTTTGGACATCCACTTTCTGGTATTCCATAGCTTCGTTAATACTTTCTGGACCTCGCCCTGTTTGGACAAAGCGATATATATTGTCTAGGTGTTCAACCATTCCTGGTATCGTCATTAAATACAATGTAGCTCGTCGTATACGTAGTGATGATATGAGCAATCTGTCCTGTTTACCTGGTACTGGGTCGTATCTACAATCCACAAGCTGTTCTTTAAACATGTCGGATGTCGCTAGTTGGGGTGTACGCTGGAGTGCTAAATCTCTAAGGGTCTGTTTATTTCGCGGCGGTGTGGCAAACATGTCTGTCGCACCTCCTGTAGCACCATCTGAAGTGCTGGGCAAGAAAGGATTCGTTGGACGTAAGATAGAAATCGTAGATGCGGGAAAAACAGTAGAAACGGATGGACCTGTGGGAATGGGCGTAGGAGTTTGTTGTTGTGGGGATACAGACAGATGCTCTTGGTGTTGAACACCATCGGCAAGCGGTGTGGGTGGTATGGTATTAGCATACTCGGGAGCTACGTCATCTAAATAGGAGGAAAGGAAAACGTCCTTTGCTGTTTTGGGATGTGTTTTGGGATGTGCTTTTATCGGGAGCAATGGAGGAGTCAAGTCTTTTGGTATTTCCGGGGTAGCCTTAGGTAACCCTTCGGCCAGAAGAGGATACATACCATTCATAAGAGTGTTTCTTTGTCTATCTACTTGTTCTGATTTTACTCGGGTACCTTCCTCAATTAATAGATTTTCTCGGGTTTTATTTGAATTCTCTCTACCTTTCTCTTCCTGTCTGAGCGCTTTTTCTGTACGTCTATATGATTCTTTACGCCATAATTCAATGGCATCTTTCTGTGACTGTCTGGCTTTCTTTTTCCATAATTCTTCTTCTACTCTCATGATGCAATCTGCATCCCAGGTCCCCACTGCGGGCCACCTCTGACTTTCTGGTAAATCCTTGGTGTAATCCACCCATAAATCAAGAAATAATACGGCATCTAGGCCATGTTTATGATACATAAAGTATCCTGGGGTATCCCTAGGTGGAATGGGAACAGCTTCTTCGAGTACCCCTTTTCTAGTTTTGATCTGTCTTAATTTCGAAAAGAGCGGCATTTTTAGATCTGGTTACTTAATCTTAAACACACTTAATACAGTAAACACAATAATGAACAGTCATTCACACCACAATATGTAGAACGTATTTAAAACATTTAACATTTAACAGTTTAACGAACGATGATAACTAATAGAAAACTGGTTATTGACATAATACTGACACTAAATAATACTTATTTATATGCAAGACATACTAGATATACTGCTAAACAGTACAGATACACTGCTGGAACAGTGCAGACCGGATTTGTGTACCCAAACCCGTCTTGACCGGCACAGACTATGTGCACGTTAAATGCCTCCCCGGCAATGGTACTCACCGGGTAGCTCGGAACGGAAGGCCTCGGAACGGAACTGAAACTGGACCGGACTGGACTCGACTCGACTGGACTCGGAACTTCGGAACCTGGTGGGCCTCTGTATACCTCGGATCTTGCTCTCTCAGCTAGGCTCTGGTCGGGATACTTCGCACTTCTCACCGCCTCGTCTGGGTGTTGATCGCAGCTTCAGTCGCCCCCGCTTGGCCGGAGGGAGATACAGGAAATCCTGCGGGTACGCGTTTTTGTCCGTTCAGCTGTAGCAGGAGACCGGGCCTGCAACGCACCGCCGGCGCGTGAGATGAGAAAGTGTCCCTGTTCGGGCGCCAATTTATGTGGTAAATATTTCATTACCGGTACTATTTTTTATGCGGTAAAATCTAGTAAGAATAACTCAGTAAATATAAGAGGCAGAATCCGTGGTATTAGAGGTTCTAAAGGCTTTATTCCTTGACAAAGGAAATACAATTCGAATTGCAGGCTTCAAATTCCATCACCACGAAAGTTCAGGAAGGAAGGGCATACATTATTGACAGGTAATAGTATTTATATGGAAAGCATTACGTTAAGACAGATGCAAGAGGCGTAACAGCTGATAATACAGATAAAATAGGCATACGTAACTAAAAAAGGCGGACATATAGGCGTAACTTATAAAACGTCATTATACATGATGTCACAAGTGGGTGGATCCATAAGAGAATCCTGCAATGTCAGCAGAAATATTTGGCAGAGATGCGCGCGCAGCCGCATGACGTGTGATTGACGTGCAACTAGAGGGTGAAGGGGACTTGACATTTAGCTCTACATGTGGAGACAGAAGTCTGGGGTCATGTCAACCTAATCCCAAATCATATCTAATATCCTATGTTTAAAGAACTGTGTTATCCAAAAGGAAAGGTCTCTAGGATAGAATCTATTCTATACTGACTGTTAGTGCGTGTACAAGCGTCTAAGTGTCTACATGAGATGCGAGGGGGCAGGAATCTTCCATGGTGACAGGGGCTATGAATTACTTGCATGAGGACAGCGAGGCCTGGCCCTTTGCATGGTAGCTGGAAGAATGTTTACCTAAACTACTAGACAGGAATGCATCGGATGAGGAGCGGAGCAGATAATCTTGAAGGTGAAATACAGTTTTTGGCAGGCAACAGGCTGGATCAGGCACCGTTAGCCGCGCAGGGAGTAGGACAAAGTTCATGGATACAGATGCAGGCTCAGACTGGAGCTTTCAGAGGCAGAAGGCAGGAAAAGGCTTGATGGCAGAATTCAGGGCCTACTCGCCTGAATCTGTAAAATGTGGAAAGTGAACCACATAAAGTCGGTGGCCTTTCATACTTAGGAGTGGAATATCTGACCCATTCATGGCGGATCTGAAAGAGGACATGTTGACGGTGGACGCACATATATTTGCGTCTTCAAAACTGGAACTGGAGGGAACATACATGTACTTATAGCATGCACATGGAGCCGTTGGGGTCTACGATAGGGGACATAACTGATCACAAAATTCATATTTCCTCAGATCAGCCAATAGATGAATTAAATTCTGCTCGACGCCCATCTTTGACATAGTGTCCCATAATTTACCTCTATCCACACAGTCAAAGGCGGACGATAGGTCCATAAAAGCCATGTGAATGGTTCCCTCCCGGGCCAGGGTGTATTTACCTACAATCAAATATAGGTTCAGACACTGGGTTACTGTTGAATGGCCGGGTCTGAAGCCATATTGTATTGGGGAGATAACGTTATTCTCATTTGCCCATGTTAATAGCCTATTCAAAATTACACCCCCTACCACTTTTGCTACGGCATTGATTAAAGATATTGGCCTGTAGCATAACGGGCTACTACGGTCACCCTTTTTAAACACGGGAACTATAGTCGATTGCCCCCACGACTTTGGGCACTTAGAGGTCGCGGCTGCATTTACTACGTTCGTGAGAACAGGGGCCCATAATGAGGTACAGGATTTAAAAAGATCCGAGGGCAAAGCATCCGGGCCTGGTGCCTTATTACCAGTTAACCCTTGAATAGCCTTTTCTACCTCGTTGACTGAAAAGAACAGAGAGTTCTCCTTAGGAGTTAAAAAGTCATAGTCTGCCTGTTGTTCATTGCTTTTAAAAATTATGCTGAAGTGAGTGACCCAATCTTCCTCCGGGATATTAGTACCTAGTGCAGTATCATTGGGATTATCAAACAAGGGTTTATTAATGATTTCCCAAAATTTACTGCTATTACCCAGGACTGAAGGGTCAAGCAGGGACTCCCAGGTACGGGCCTTAATTTCCTTTTTCCGTTTATCAAGTGATTTTTTGTAAATCAGACGGAGATTTTTAATTTGACCTGAGTCTCTGGGCTTAATTTTTAGCGCCTTTCTTAAATCACTGCTTGCCTTGGAGCAAGTATGGTCAAACCATTTAGGATTAGATCTAACTTGTCCCTTCGCAGGAACTAATAACAAAGAACCTACTGTTGACACCACACCTTCAAAGATATCTAAGATTTGTTCTGGGGACATAGATGTTGATACACAGGCCGCAAGTTCCTCACCACAAGATTTATTGATTTCAGTATAAAGGTTTTCATGGTTTACCAGATGCCATTTCAAACGACGTTTGCCATTTATACATTTTAGAACTCCCCGATCTACACAGTTCTTTCGCCGTTCAAATATACCACCACCCAATCTGATGGTTAAGGGGTTATGGTCACTGTAGATATTTGTTTGTATGGAAAAGCTGGAAGCCTGATTGGCAAGGTCGGCAGATAATAATATGTGATCTATAAAAGACCCATAGCCTGAACCTTTGAATGTTGGAACGTCGTAAACCTTAGACTCTGGCACCAAAGACATAGCTGTAATCAAATTATTCTTATTTAGCAGATCGTTAAGGTGAAGTCCGCGCCTGGTATGATCAAAGTGAAAACCATTCACGCTATTACACCCCAGTGATCCCATGGGGGTATCTCGTGGGTTACCACAAGGGTGTGTATTAAAATCTCCTGCAATGAGTAGGTTACATGGCGATATACCTGTTCTTTCTCTCAACATTTCATTCAAGAGCAGTATATTACATTCCCCATGACTGGATATAGCATTATAAAAGTTAACCAGGGTTAGAGCATGTTTGCCTCTCTTCAGTTCAAGCACTTGAATGTTTCTATTTGCATAAAGTCGATTATTAATATGACAAGAAAGAGCCAGGTTAATAAAAATAGCCAGGCCCCCCTTTGCTCTACCACTAGCTGAGGGGGCTGCTGGCCTAAGGAAACTCTGATATCCATCAATGAAGGCATTATTATTTTCCATCCATGTCTCTTGGAGGCATATAAGTGCATGTTTCTTAACAAATGCCAACCAAACAGGGTCACATATCTTATCGGCCAGACCTGCTATATTCCATGAAATTAAACTTGCATTACAAATATCGCCAGTCTCTGTTTCAATGGCAACTTTAGTGAAAATAGGTTCTGGTGACCGGCTTGGTTGTTCAGCGTATGTAACTCCCATGGTTTCTATTTTAGAAGAATTTGGCTCTACATGGACTGGAACTATGTTAAAAGCTTCAGACGGATAATGCGGTGTCCTAATGGGCTCGTGTTCGATTAATGCAGAGCTGTCTGGAAAAGAATCTGCGTCTGGCTCAACATAAATATTACTATCCAGTTCAGTGATTGAGAGGGGAACAATTGCCGCTTGTGGGGTCCTAATGTCTCCATGAACAAAATTACTTGGCGTTTGATCTGTGTGCATAGATGTGGCTGATTCAACATACAGTCAATCAACCCCCTCTAGCCAGTTCTGCTCATAGAGAACATCAAACCTATTTGAGGTGGGTACATTATAGTTGATATTAGGGTTTTTTTTTTTTTAAATGGTTACGGTGATGATGCAACCCGTGTGGGGTCTCCCATCTCTCATATTGAGTTACTGGGTGATTGACCTATCTAACCTCCCCTGGTGTATCTCTCCTATACTGTCTTTGATCTCTTATAGTGTAGGGTCCCTGGTTCCTTGGTGTTACTTCGTTATAATATAAATCACAATTAACATGGTTTTCCTCCTGCTCTATAATGGGATAGAAAGACGTTTTATTTAAACTATAATCGCTTGAGGGGTAGAAATAACCTAGATCCATAGTTCGGATCAAACTATTGATCGGGCCATCCTTCCAGCTGGTGATATACCTTGCTACACGATTATCCTTAAATGTGACGACAATGCAGTCACCCTCAGTAGATTTAAATCTATGGCCCACCCAGTCGACCCTCCTAACATTTGTTATTTTACCACTAATGTGGCGAGGGATTGGTCTATGGGCGGTTAACCAGTGGCTTACTTTGTTTTTCAGATCCCCATATCTCTCTACTTTGCCCTTTTCTAGTTGCGGTACACCTATCATTACTATGGTGTATAGGTGAGATTCGGGAGGGAGATTAATGTAAATGGGTTTATTATTTTGATGTAACAGCGTAGGTATTTGCGCTGGACGTATGTTAGTAGCTGTATTTACTGTTAACATGGGCCTTTCAGGCTCAACCTGATCATCCTGTAAAACAGGAGATACACCTTCCGTGGCCCATTCACTCTCATCGCAGCCAGCTAAAGAACCATCTGAGGTAGTGGACACAGTCGGTACTACTGCTATTTCTTTATATGCACTTATAAGCGGATTTGAATCATTATGATCTATAACACCCAAAGAGGGGATAGATGCTAATTTAGAGCCAACAGTTTCAATATTGTCAATCTGTATAGGTGTAGTTGAGAGTTTGGGCATACTAATAAAATCCTTATTTTGGGTCCTCTCAAACTTCACTAGAAATTGCTCTATACTGGTAATTTTTTCACTTATAGGCTGTAGGAGAGATCTAACTAACTGTTCCAGGTCTGTCAGATATGCTTTATCTAATGAACTCACCCTTTCGGTCTGACTTGACTGGTCTATGAGAATTTTGTTATTCTCTGTTTGTTTATCTTCAGACGGTAGTACATCTTGCTTAGAGGATGTTATGGATGTTCTAATAATTGGTTTAGCCAGTCTGAAGTTTGACCAGATATATTTTGCAGAGGGCTTATGGTTACCCAGAGGTCTATAAGTTTTCCTCATAATTGATTTTGTTTTTTTCCCATAGCGCCGTTTCCTCTTTTTTGGGGGAGGCGATTTATCTGCTGCTATTTCAGTAACTAGGGGGGAACTTTCTGCACGTACTACCCCTGGGGAATTTAATGACATATTTCCTGATTGTAATAGGCACAGATTATCCCCACTATTAGAGACAGACACAGGGCTTCCCTCAACACTATTTGGTGGTAAAAATGGGATTGGTGATATATTATTGCTACAATTTTTACCACTAGGTAGCCTTGAAAAAGATTGCAACAGAAGTAAATCCTCTACATTAGTAAAAGATTCCGCAGTGTTATTATGAGCAGTAGTATGCAATACGAGATTTGGAAAACACGTATTTGGGGTCAGTGAAAGGCGCCTCTCCGTGTTTTGAATAGCGTCTGCAACTACCCCTATAGTTTTTTGTAACATTAGGTCTATAACTGTAAGAGACGGTAGTGGTGTCGATGGCACAGTTTTCTTTCTGGTGGATGATCTTGTTGCCACCGGGGTCTTTCTTACTTTAGTCATTCTATACAGAGTACCTGAATGAGTGACTACGAGATTGAACACTTATGAATGGCAACACTTAACTATTGTAAACAACCACACGGCTAATCATATGTCCTAACGACACAATACCAATGTCACCTCAATGTTTTGTCCCAGGCTGTAGATGGAACCAAGGGGGGTGGCCCGTCCCGTCTCCTTCTGTCCCCTGAGGGCCACAGAGGGCCCGCCCTTTGCCCGGGCTTAGCCCGCGTGCGGTCCCGCGCGCGTCCCGCGACACGGAGGGAGCTGTTCGTTTTTGGCGCCTCCGGGCGCGAGGTGGGAGTGTCAGGGGGCGGTGTCACAAGCAGTGATTATGGGAAGCGTAGTCCTTCCCTCCGCACAGCGACCGCAATGTACACCGACAACAGCGGCAGCGGGAGGGAAGGCTTCTCGGACACCGGGCCGATCAACAGCAGCCCAACACTTCTGGATAGGCCCCCAGGTAGGCAAGCACCGTAGTTCTGGCAGCGTAGTTCTGGCAGCGTGGAAGTCTCCCGCACCTCTGAGGGAGCTGTTCGTTTTTGGCGCCTCCGGGCGCGAGGTGGGAGTGTCAGGGGGCGGTGTCACAAGCAGTGATTATGGGAAGCCTAGTCCTTCCCTCCGCACAGCGACCGCAATGTACACCGACAACAGCGGCAGCGGGAGGGAAGGCTTCTCGGACACCGGGCCGATCAACAGCAGCCCAACACTTCTGGATAGGCCCCCAGGTAGGCAAGCACCGTAGTTCTGGCAGCGTAGTTCTGGCAGCGTGGAAGTCTCCCGCACCTCCGAGGGAGCTGTTCGTTTTTGGCGCCTCCGGGCGCAAGGTGGGAGTGTCAGGGGGCGGTGTCACAAGCAGTGATTATGGGAAGCGTAGTCCTTCCCTCCGCACAGCGACCGCAATGTACACCGACAACAGCGGCAGCGGGAGGGAAGGCTTCTCGGACACCGGGCCGATCAACAGCAGCCCAACACTTCTGGATAGGCCCCCAGGTAGGCAAGCACCGTAGTTCTGGCAGCGTAGTTCTGGCAGCGGGGAAGTCTCCCGCACCTGCGAGGGAGCTGTTCGTTTTTGCCGCCTCCGGGCGCGAGGTGGGAGTGTCAGGGGGCGGTGTCACAAGCAGTGATTATGGGAAGCGTAGTCCTTCCTTCCGCACAGCGACCGCAATGTACACCGACAACAGCGGCAGCGGGAGGGAAGGCTTCTCGGACACCGGGCCGATCAACAGCAGCCCAACACTTCTGGATAGGCCCCCAGGTAGGCAAGCACCGTAGTTCTGGCAGCGTAGTTCTGGCAGCGTGGAAGTCTCTTTTAGTGCTCTCGGGTGAAAGCTATCATATTGTAGTAAATTGTTTTTGGATGTTGGCTTGGTATAAGTTTTTGTTTCAAGTTTGTTGTTTTCATTGTGGATTTCCACATCTAAAAATATCATAGTAGTTTTATCAATGCTGTGTGTGAATTTTAGATAGGGTTCACAGGTATAGAGCGAAAGACGGGTTGGTTTGCGGCACACCCAGAGTGTTTCGTTCCATCCTTTTTTTTAAAAACAACTATGAGGGCTAAAGTAGCGAAGAAGCAGCGTCCCACTATAGCTACAACTTGACACACCATTAAACTATGCTATTACGGGACAGCTTTGGGAGAGATGCCACAGATACTGGCAGCGTGAGGCACAAAGCGGAAGGATAGACGCATAGTGAATTACGCAATGTCAGAATACATAGAACAGGTTTGTGATTCCTGATTATGTGTTACAGGCTCACAGTAGGAGCTAACCAGAGGAGCCTTGAAGGAGTGCAGTCTATCGCATGCAAGAGCTCCAGGGTAAAGGTATACCCACTTTGGGAAGAATCCCGGTAAATGACATGGCTTACACGCTACAAGGGAAATAATACACATTTTCCATTTTGCCCGATGTCAATTAATGTTGCTATGCGTTGTCGTGTGTCTCTTTGTCTCTTGTCTCTTACAGGAGTGTTTTTATCAAAATACAGGCGGAAATGCAGGGTTGAGGAAAAAACCCCACGCCCTGAAGAAATTGCCGTGAGTGTACCCAAAGGCAATGAAACATGTCGGCATTTTAATAGGAGTAGACACACAGCATGGAATAAAATTGTAGGCCAGAGTGTTCTAGCTCATCTTTTTATATAGTTGTGGGGTTTCTAGGTGCACATAATTTGGCACTACATTTCCTTTCATACACACCTTAGCACTTTCTAGGTTGTTATTCATTTCTCCTCCTTCACCTACATTATAATTTTGGAACGAGGGTAGCTGATGATGAGACCTTGAGGCAGCAGGCGAGTACCTTCCTGCTTAAACCTCCCTGGTGTTGCTACCGTGAGGCTCCCTCGTTCCTCTCCTACACTTTTTCATCACTATTGGGTGTTTAGAGACAGACTCCTGGGGACTATAAAGACCACCTTACCTTGTATGAATCTTTTCTTTCTCTTCTTTAAGTAGGTGAAATCATACCCATAAGTAGCATAGATGGTGTGACCACATGCTGTATAGACTGTCTTAAAATACATGACAAAGGGTATAGATGTTTGAACGGTTCTTCACCTTGGGAACAGGTCACTTGTTGTATAGAAATGCTTGAGTGGGGGATGACCTGTTCTCTGCCCCTATAGCTCCATTTTGTGTTGTGTTCACAGGTGTTGAGCCAGGTGATTAAATCTTGCAATGTTGTCATTGGGCCGCACCATGGCGCAAGGATTGACAGATGCGCCAACATTCCAAATCCTTGCGTCACCGCGGATGCGCCGTATTTACACGATCAGTTCAAGGCAAGTTTGGCACGTAGGTGGGGCGGGGGTAACGAGCTCGCAGTGGGTTGTGCTGTGGGTAATTCAGATGGCACTGCCTACTGTCAAGAGGTCCGTGCAGTGCTCGCCAGCAGGGCTAACTCTGTGAGGGGTAATTGGCGCTGCCGTTGACAACCCCTGGGAGGATGCCTCAGCGGGTAATTGCCGAGGCTCGAGCTCCACCACTATACACAAGATAATTGTGCCGGGCTTGGGGGTTCGACTCATGGAGCCAGCCTTTGTTTGGCCCACACTTTTGATCTGGCACTTCGCAGGCCCTGCCTCTGTCCGCTGAGTTCGCTGCGACAGCGGAACAGTGCAGAGTCTTGTCCTGATATTTCTTTGCAGATTGTGGTATTTGCTGTTTGCCTCAGAATGCAAGTTTTAATGGGGGGCGATGTGCAAAGATATTTACCTTGCAGAGAAGTATTGTGTGGGTTTCGTGCAACATCCATTATAGTTTCTTTTAGACTAGAACGCGCCATCGATAATGAGAAGGCATGGGGGTCTCATCATGTGCAGTAATATCATTGAGCTGCTGCTGTGCCGAAAGTAGAACATAAGCCTATACCTTAGAAGCGGGGAGGTAGCTCAGTGGCGAGCCAGGTTTCGCGTGATGAGGCCCCGGGTTCATTCCCCGGCATCCCCAGGAGTCGCTGTTCCCTATGAAGATTGATGCGAATTTGGCCAGAGTGCTCGTGCAGTACTAGCAACCGGGCAAGAGAGGGCCCTTTTGAATGGCACAAGATAATTAACCCATAGGTATGCACGGGCCAGCAAGGGAGGGGCGATTAATGCAATCTGTGGAGCAGGCTTGCTAATCTATACCTTGTTACGAACTGATGTGAGGAGTGGCCACCATGCCAGGTCTTAACTTCGACTGGTCCATGACTGGTATCCTAACATCTGGGTTGCAAGGACTTGGTTGTGAAGTGGGACAGGGGGCCGTGACAGTGAAAAGGGGGCAGGTGATTAAGTGTAGGGTCACGCTCCAAGTTGGCGATCACCGTGCTCGAGGCCGCAGGTGACCGGTCAGGGGCCGTTATAGGGCCGGGAGCACAAGGCCAGCTGGTTTGTACAGTTTTAAGTCCAAGGGGATGTCGACATGGTCGCAGAAGGGCCAAGGGGACCAGTATAGGGCCACTGTAATTTGACTAAGTGGGAGCTGGTGCGCTGCCCGTGACTTAATTGCTCTCTGGCGCTTGGGACAGTCTGCCACGGGTTGGCACGGTCTGTCTATTGTAGAGATGCCCCCGAAGGCATGGATTAATGCAATTGGCATTAAACGCACTGCTCCCAGCTGCCCAAGCCAACCTTTTAAATTTTGAGGGCTTGAAACAGGCTGAATTTTCATGTTTGCACGAGTACCCGGGTCCGTAGTTGTGGTGTTACTATTTAGGGGCAGCATGGCAGGAGCAAGGCGTGGTGCATAAGGAAGTGGCGCCGGACAGGAGTCCTGGCTTGTAGGGGCACAATTGTCAGGCGTTCCTTAGAACTGCCTTGCGGTATGTAGCGCGCGCGTATGCCGATTGTAGTTTTGCGCTATACTGGGCGTCAAGATGTATGGGTCGCCGCGAACAGGCCTAGGTCCGAATGGCGTTTTACTGTGCCTTCAGTTTGCATTGCGGTACATCTGCCATGGTGGTTACCGGACAGGGTGCCCTAAGTTGGGCAAAGCAGCACACCAGTTTGGGGTTAATTATTGGTGCCCTAACCAAGTGCACTGCCAGGGGGCCATTAGGGGAAAGACCACCCGGGGGGCAGTCTATAACAATTTGGCTGTAGGGATAGATTATTCATGCACTATCCTGATAGTGGGCATCGCTCCACCTTTCCCAGCAAGGTAGACGTTGGCGGGTAGTTGTGTCACTTGACGTGGAGGAGCGTTTCTTTCAATGCTTTTCTCCATAGAACTAGTCTCGCCAACTTTGTTTCAGAGTTTGGAGGGTGCCTGTGCCTCAAAATCAATCAGCATGTAAATGAGTATCGGTGGACATTAGCTGTCCACTGTACAGGCTCTGGTATCCTATATATGTGTCGTGTTCTAGGACTCCAGCTTTGCGAGTATAGACTCCTGTGGAGTACCCCAGTCTCTGGTCTTCATTTAGTTAGCTGTGGTGGCTTCAGCTCCAAAGTTTTCATTTCCGGTAGGTACAGGGATAGCTCTTCTATGGCCAAGGTCACATTGGGATTACTTTGGAATCGGGTTGTGCGGTGTAAACCGCGGTGTCCTGCCGGTGTCTCGGTAGCATGCGCCGTGAGAAGACTTTCGGATTATTGCATTTAGTGAGTTTCCGCTACTTGGCCTACTCGATCCGTTGGCCATCAGGAGTTACTACCTACATGCCACGTTATTTAGTATAACGTCGGTTGCATGGCGACGCAGTGCCCGCTGCACAAGCCATGGGCGAGCTTGCTATTCAGTGAAGGGAAACACTTAAGGCTTACTCAACACAGAAAGGTGACAGTCCCACCATTTCAGAATGGAAACATTTTCGAAATGCGATGCGGCAAAGCCAGAATTGGGGCTTCGGTCATCTTCTACAACTAACAAGCCTTGTAAGCCATCGGCACTGGGGTGTTGTAGGTGTAGTGTGGGCTTGTAATATACAGCTGGAGGCCATGTGAGAAGCTGCAAAATACCAGCCGGCAGCCCACTGAGCTTAGCACCAAACCAAGGGTTAGGCCTTTATGAGGAACATCCGCTGGCACCATAGAGAAACAGGTCCACATGTACACTTGGGGGGCATTCCCCTGCAACCAAAGGCAGGTTTCGGGTTGCTTCAGTTAAAACCTACCCACCCGCGCTTTAGCTAGGGCGGCAGGTGGGTGGTGAGGTTCTGGATTTTTAAAAGTCCAGAGGTGTCAGGGAAACAACACCCAAAGACCCCTGAGTTCCTTCCTGTCTCGGTGCACAAATAAACAGAGATGCGGGCTTCTCGATGGTGGCGTCAGAGACCAAGTTTTATTTACTGCAGGGACACAGAAGTCATAGGAACCACACAAAGGCAGAATCTACGAGACTGTTCAAATTGCAAGAAGTGGGTTGCTCCTTAAATACACGAAATATGTCTTTAGGCAACATTACACGAATATTTTTCATGCCCAACCCGGTATCCCAAACAGACAATAAACATACATCAAACAATAATTAGTCGTAGGTTATCGGTATCCGATCAAGTCTCCTTGTCAGTTTTCCATTCTTTGCCCGATCCTCCCCATCATAAAAATCGTATCCTCCCCATTGTAAAAGCCCAGAAGGAGAGGAGCAGAGCCAGGTGTAAGGGATTGAAAAGCAGGATAAGAGGTGTTTATGGATCGTAAACGGGCACGGCTACCGTATTCGGCCTCTCAATCAGGACAATGGACGCGAGAACTAGTATAGCAGGATTGGCCTCAGGCAGGGGAGGCAGCTTGGTTCTGCCTAGTCACGCAGCGTCAGCTTCCTCGGGCTTGAGCTTACGTGTCCTTAACAAGGTGATTCTGCCGGGGTCATCGCTCGTCCATTGACTATGTGAGGGCAAGAAACAAAATGGATGCCGTATCTAAAATGGATGCCATGATATTACAACAGAATGCCCTATTTCTCAGTGAATTCATGCTCGTAGTGCGGCGAAAACACTGTCATGCATACAATGGATCATTTACGGTTCACTGGTACCAAAATCGTGTCAGTACTACGATGCCGACTACACGGGCTCGGATCGCTACAGAACCTCAGACCGTCCTTTTGCCCTTACATAGGCAATAGCTTACTCTATATCAGAGTCCATCTCTATGTTCATCATGTCACTGATATGTTGCTGGAGCATTATTCTATCTCGTGGTGTATCTCGAAAAACAGGTGGTCTTCTTACGCATGTTGAAACACAAAGGCCACATAAGGCAGGACCACACTGAACAATGAGACAGCATGAGAATAAGAATACCAATGCAACACCAGTGACTATCAGAACCTTCCATCCCCATGCAGATAACAGACTCCAGAACCAACCCATTAGTGACCAGTTACCTTCCTCTACATGAATAGAGTCAGAGATTTTGTGTAACTTGGAAATGGCCTTATATACCGTTGGCGCATTATCTGGGATAAAAACACAGCAACTCGATTGGATCATCTTACATACTCCACCTCGATCTGCAAGTAGTACATCGAGGACCATACGATTCTGTAACGTCATGAGGCGATCCGCCTGAAGCTCAGCTGTCAGGTTACTAAGGGCACCCGCAGTTTCGGTAATAGTGGATTCAACTACCCGTGTTAGTTGACGTAAGTTTCTACTGTTGGCCATAGACCCCCAGAACGGAAGGAAACCCTTGAAGAAGTCTCCTGCTTCTTGGCCAGCAGTGTCTTCCTTATTAAAAACACCTCTCACAACTCTAGTTTTGTGATAATCCGGTGCAGCAGTGTATGTCGGAGGCAGTAGTTGAGCGATATAACATGAGCCTGAGAAGTCAGCAGATAGCCATGTATATGCACTGTCTTTGCAAACAAAATAGGTGCCCTTAGCAGCTAAAAATGCAGGGGAGGACTGTGACGGGAAAACGTATGTTTCGGTACAGTCGCTCTTCCCTAGTCGAGCTTTTGGATTCCTCCCATTTCCTTGCAAACAGACCTGACCTTGGTGGGGTACGACCCAGATCGGAGTCGAGCTTTTACGTTTGTTCTCACCCAAAGTAATGCCATATTCCGTAACATTCCAACCCATGTAAACTCGCAATTCATCCTTGGGAATAAACGGAGTGTTATTGACGTCTCTAACCATGTCAGTAATTCCTTTTACCAAGGCTCTATTAGCGGAGTTATACCTAGTGGAACGCGGAGGTCGCGGGGGATAGGTCTCTAGAGCATAGGCGAACATGGTCTGAAATGTCCAGAATGATCCATTATAACTAAAGGGCAGAACCAGATAAGGGATACCCTTGTCCATGGTATGTGGTATTAAGCCACACACCCAGCAGTTCGTTGTGTTTACTACTAGTTGGTGTTGGTGTAAGAGCTGAATGAAAGTGTTATTTATAAACTCAGAGCGTCGAGCTTGTTCATGTGCAGGAAAGGGATGGAAAGAATGAAAAGAAACAACAGTCGGAGAAACAGAAACATGGGGAGATACTGTAGATGTAACAGGTGCAAAGATCAATTGAATACCAAAAATAATTCCGCCTACCAGAGTTATTAAAACAATCAGAAATGTCAGAGCACATTGCATTAGGAAACATTTGCTATACAATATTTCATACAGTTTTGTCTTGAGAGCATTTATGACGTTAGCCCATCGCAGTTCAGGAAGCTCCATCTTCTACAACCGTTCGCAACGGATGGTTTGTACCTGTTAAAAATTGCTTCTGTCTACCCTGGGAGTTCCCAAAATAAACAGAAGAAACCGACCTTGTGTCTGGTTCCCTGCAAGTTAAAACAAGGCACACGTTACGACCCTACGGTAACCCAGATGGCTAGGTGAGAGAACAACAAAAACAAAAAATAAAAAATTATAGAGCGAACTTCCTGACTGAATGGAATGATAAGATCAAAACAGTTTTCAAATAGAAAGGTAATTGTGCAATGTCATTGGTTCATAGAATGAGAACGTAGGTTATATCTGTACTTTCCGGGTCTTGTCTGGTCTTGAAACAATTGTTCTACAGGTACAGTAATATTCGAGTCCACAGGTGACGAATGTTCGCCTTGTATAGCACTTTGTTCAGGGTTCGAAGGCACAGTTCCTGGTGGGGTATCGGAGTTCTGTGTTTCAGTTCGTTTGTCCGTTATGTACTCTGCATCACTGAAGGGGATGAGCCTAGGAACAGGTTCTGTCTCGGATACACCAAATCCCTGTCTAACCCAGTTGTCGTAGGGGAGTGGGAGAGGGACACGCTTCGTATGGCTAGCGTGCACCCAATTCTTCCTTCCAGCTAGGCGTACAGCAGTTCTTGTGGCCAGGAGCACCTGAAACGGGCCCACGAATCTTGGCTGGAGGTTCCGGGTTTGCTCAAAATTCCACACCACAACTTGATCACCGGGTTTCAACGTGTGGCCTGGACTCTCTGTCAGTTTAGGCAAGGATTCAAATACCTGTTGATGAATAAGGCTCAATTTAGCAGTCAGGTCAAAAAGGTAATCAATCAACATTGGATATTCGATCTGTTTGAATTCCTTTGGCCTAGGGACTCCCCAAACATTAGCAGGACGACCAAACACAATCTCATATGGGCTAAGCCCTACTCGAGAGTGTACAGTCGCTCTGGTGGACAATAAAGCTAAAGGCAGTGCGTCTGGCCAAGATAGGCCAGTGGAAGCTTGGATTTTAGCAAGTTTCAGCTTCAGGGTACCATTGTACCCTTCAACCAAACCTGCTGACTGTGGGGGATTCGCACTGTGGAATTTCTGGGTGATCCCCAGACCCGCACACACACTCTTCAGAACTTTCCCTACAAACTCACTTCCATTGTCCGACCAAACAATCCGTGGCATACCATACCTGGGGAAGTACTCTTTGAGGAGGATTTTGGCAGTAGACATAGCAGTGTTATCCTTTAAGGGATACGCTTCAATCCATCTTGAAAAGGCACAGACTACCACTAGGACATATTTAAGATTATTACACCTGTCCATGTGGATAAAATCCAACTGAATCACTTCAAAGGGACAAGAAGGGGGAGCAAAGTGACCAGCTGGGGTTGGGGTTCCCTTGCCAGGATTATGCATCAGGCATATCATGCAATTTTTCACGACTCTTTCCGCACACTTTGTAATTCCATCGTTCTTCCATACGGGAGCTAACATTTTACAGATCCCTTTCGAACTAATGTGCGCCACTCCATGCGCCATCGTGACTACCGCAAGCTCATACGCATCAGGTAACATCCAACGCTGCTGTTCGGACAAATCAACCCAACATCCACTTGAATCCATTTTACCCGTTTTCTCCTTCCATTCATTCTTCTCATTTTTAGTTGCTTCATTCTGGATTCCCTTTACACTTTCAATCGTATTCTCACACATTCCTGATTCAGCAATCCATCTTGCAGACGTTGCAACGTACATTCGACTCATCATGTTCTTCGCCGTCTCTTTGGCGACCTCATCAGCAAACGCATTTCCACGGCCAACATCATCCGTAATCTTTCGATGTGCACTGTATTTCACAATCGCAACTTCATTAGGTAGGGTCAGAGATTCCAACAGGTCATTGACTAACTGTCCATGTTGGATCTTAGTCCCATGGGACGTGAGAAAACCTCTTTCTTTCCACAGACGTCCAAAGCTATGTGCTACACCGAAGGCATATTGGCTATCAGTAAACACATTCACTCTCTTTCCCTCAGCTAAAACACACGCTCTTGTTAATGCAATTAATTCTGCAGCTTGGGCAGAATTCTGACTCACTCTTGCGGTCTCAACAATCGTACCCAAAGTCGTAACTGCATACGCAGCCGTCACATCACCATTCTGTAGTTTAAAACATGACCCATCAACGTACAAAGTGCCATCTGGATCGAGTAACGGAGTATCTTTTAAATCAATCCTACCTTTTGTCTCTTCCTCAGTTCTAAAACAACAATCATGAGGCTCTGAATCACTCGACTCTTGAGTAGTCGGCAACAGCGTTGCTGGATTCAATATGTTGCATCGCTTGATCTGAATGTGACTTGCCAAAAGTGTCAGCTCATAACCTGATAGTCTAGCACTGGTGAGGTGTTGAGTTTTCGTTCGATTCATAAGTGTATCCACAGCATGTGGAACCATGACTACTAACATGTTGTTCATGACTAGTCCAGCAGACTGTCGAATAGACACTGCAGCTGCTGCTGTAGCTCTCAAACAACTTGGCAATGCTCTGGCTACCGGATCTAATGTGGATGAGAAATACGCACAAGGTCGCTGTTTGTCACCAAATTGTTGCGTTAAAACACTCAACGCACAACCTTCTCTTTCATGGACATATAAAGTAAACGGCTTACTGTAGTCAGGAGTACCCAACACAGGAGCTGAACACAGCGCATCACGTAAGTCGGAGAAGCTCTGTTGACATTCATCAGACCATGGCAAAGGGCTCGGAACACCTTTTCCAGTCAGGGCTACCAATGGTTTTGCCATGAGAGAAAAATTTGGGATCCATTGCCTGCAGTATGATGTAATACCCAAAAACGCACGCACTTCTCTCTGTGTGCTTGGTACAGTCATCTGCGGAATTGCTTTGACTCTCTCTGGGGTCAACCTTCTTCCCTTCTTTGACAAAAGATGACCTAAATAGGTCACTTCTTGGCAACAATATTGTAGTTTAGAAGGTGAAACCTTGTGATGTAAGTCTGACAAATGACGTAATAAAGAAATTGTAGCTGTTTTGCAAGTTTTCTTGTCATCGGCGGCCAGTAAAAGATCATCTACGTATTGGATCAGAGCAACACCAGGAGGAAGTACAAGAGCATCTAATTGACTTTTCAATGCTTGGCTGTAAATTGAAGGGCTCTCACAATAACCTTGTGGGGCGCGCTTGAACCTGAAACTGCCACCACCTAAGGAGAAACCAAAAATGTCTCTACTTTCCTCGGCTATCGGGATGCTGAAAAAGGCATTCTTCAAGTCGATTACCGTAAACCATGTGGCTGAGGCAGGAATCAATGTCAATAATGCAGTGATATCTGGTACCACAGGAAACTGCGGAATCACTATTTTGTTAACCTCTCTGAGGTCAATCACAAATCTGTAGATTGGAGGTTTGGAAGGGTCAGTGCGTTTCAAAATTGGCAGAACAAGACTATTGCAGACATTTCCTCTAGTTTCCTCTATCACATCTTTCTGTATTAAGTCCTTCACGATCAGTAAAAGTGCACGTTCACCTTCATTTGAAATCCGATACTGTGGAATTCGTGGGAATCTAACATTCGCTTTCAGACTCGCCACATAAGGGGGAATTTCCAAAAGACCTACATCATTAGGACCAGTTGCCCAAAGAGTATCAGGGAGAGAACGCAGCTCCGGTGGGAGCTTATTCATTGACAGGTACATTGGAGAAATGACTCTCTTACCCAACGTGAGCTGTACTCCCGAAGGAGAACAGTACAGTGTCGCATGCAGGCGTTTCAACAGATCTAAACCAAGCAGATTTTCATTACAACCGGTCGTTAGAATGAGGGGTGCTTCTAGTTCGCATAGCCCAACAGAAATTGACAAAGGACTAGAAACAGGATTGTGGACAGGGGCGCCTGAGAAACCTACTGAAGTGTTCGTTAAGCCAGACAAAGGTGCGCCAGGGAGTTTCGCATGCATAATTGAACTTTTTGCCGCACCAGTATCCAACAGAAACGGTTCGACCACGCCTGATGTAACTACTGCGACATAAGGTCCACTCTGATCAACTGGAACTGATACTACTCCCTCTCTTTGCCTGTGGCTGTCCTAGTACTCGCTTTTATGAATCTCTTCATTATTTTCATAAAAATCCTCAACATGATACTGTGAAGATCTACCAAGTTGCGTAGATTTGTAACGCCCTGAACGTCTCGGGATCGTTTAACAGACACGATAATGAGGACGCAACCACTTGTGAAGGGTTAGTTATTTTAATGAAGGCAAAAATAACACAAAGAAGAAACAAAAGTTATAGTCACTGGAATCCTCCAGGCTAAGTACGTTACCAGCCCACAGCACGGGTGGTCCTAACCGTCCTCTGCATATACGCCGGTCCCGGCGTATGCCAACAGAGGGCAGAAATGAAATGGCCGACAATACCAATCGGTAGGCTGTGAGGGGCACGAAGAGTGTTGGGGAGAATCGAGGAGTCAGGGAAACACCCAGCCGGGGTCTCTACCTGAAGGGAGCAGCCGCTCAACCTCTTCCTCAGACTGCACCGGGACGCGGAGTCATCTCCTGGTGATGCGTCACCGATACCCCAATCAAAACCAAGAAGACTGAACCGAGAGCAGCCGCTCGATAGATCCTGTGGACTTCCGGGTCCTTCACAGGTGACGATGGGGCAAGACACGGCCCAGGGAGTAACGACTCGACCTGCCTCCGTTCTTGCCTTACTGGAGCTCCACTCCGGAACACTGCTCTTCACGAAGCAGGTACGTCGGTGTAAACACAATATCCGACAGCGTTGTACCTCCCGGTTCCTCCCTTTATAGGGCGTGTTTTCCTTGAGTTATGTAACAGCTCTCCTGTTTACATAAGGGCGTGTTTTCCTTGAGTTATGTAACAGCTCTCCTGTTTACATAAGGGCGTGCTTTCCTTGAGTTATGTAACAGCTCTCCTGTTTACATAAGGGCGTGTTTTCCTTGAGTTATGTAACAGCTCTCCTGTTTACATAAGGGCGTGTTTTCCTTGAGTTATGTAACAGCTCTCCTATTTACATAACCTCTCAACCGCTAAGCATCCTGGGAGATGTAGTCCGTTTTCGCTGGTTACCGTTTTCCTCCCCTCGCATGACAGGAATTCTTGACAGTACATCCTCCCTCTCAGCGGCTCCCCACGGGTCCAGCGCAGGCAGGAAAACGCCGATGGAACAAGGAGACCAAGCGCGGAGCATGAACCCCTTCAGCCGGTTCCCATGATTGCTCCTCCGGGCCATAGCCTTTCCACGCCACCAGGTACCACAGCCTCCCCCTGCGCCATTTGGACGCCCGTATGCCCGACACCTCATACTCCACCTCCGACTCCACGCATACCGGCCTAGGTGTCCCAGACGGCTTGGAGGGTGCTGGTTTGAGCAATGATACATGAAAGACAGGGTGTATCCGCAATGACTGGGGCAAGCACACCTTCACGTTCACGGGACCCATACACTTGGTAATTCGATAGGGGCCCATGTACTTGGGATGGAACACACTGTTCTTTCGAAACCTCATGTTCCTTGTGGATATCCAGACGTAGTCTCCAGTGCGGTACAGCGGCCCGGGCCTTCTCTTCCTGTCTGCCGCAGCCTTGTATCTTCTCTTGGCCTCAATTAGGACAGCCCTTGAGCGCATCAACGTGTCTTTTATGTGTGCCACCCTGTCCGCTGTGGCGGGAATCCTGTCCTCTCTGAACGGATGTAGAAATGGCAAGAACCTGGGATGTTGGCCATAGTTGCTATAGAACGGAGATGACTGTGTGGAGCTGTGAGTGGCGTTGTTATAGGCTATCTCTGCAACCCACAGCAAGTCGACCCATTCTTCCCTGCCCTGGTCCACAAAACATCGCAGAAACTGTTTGAGCGTTTGGTTCAGGCGCTCGGTTTGGCCGTCCGTTTGAGGGTGGTAGCTGGTGGACAGGGCGGTCTTAACATGCAGCGCAGTGCACCAAGTCTTCCAGAATTGCGCAGTAAACTGCGACCCCCGGTCCGACACGATCACCCCCGGTAATCCATGCAGTCGTACCACATTCTTTAGGAGTAGTGACGCCAATTCCCCGGCCGTAGGGACTCTCTTGCAGGGGATGAAGTGCCCCATTTTCGTCAAGTAATCCACCACCACCAGTATCGCCGTCATCCCCTGGTCTACCGGTAGGCCCACCACGAAGTCCAGTGATATGCTATCCCATGGTCTATCCGGGGTCGGAAGTGGATGTAAGAGCCCTTGGGTTCGGCCATGGTCGGCCTTCATGGTAGCACACGTAGGACACTCCTGTCCCCACCTCCTGACATCCACTCTCATGGTTGGCCACCAGAAATGCCGTCCCATGCTAGCCACCGTTTTTTCAAATCCCAAATCACCTGCGCATGGAGAGTCATGGCACCAGATGAATGCTTGTTTCCTTAGCCTAGGCGTGGGTATCAATAGGCACCTGCCCTTCAGGGGTATCCCGTCCTTCAGCTGCCATTCTCTGTGACTGAGGAGCCACCTCCGCCATGCAAACGACCTGATCCCTCTCTTTATTCCCCTCAGGAAAGTATCCGGTTGGATAACCCCCAATACCATCCTCGGGGAAATGATGGAACGCTCGGTCGCAGGCAATGGTTCCTTAACTGCAGATTGACGGGACAGGGCGTCCGCCTTCCGGTTTTCCGTCCCCGGCCGATATGTGATGCGGAAGTTGAACCCCGCAAAGAAGATCATCCACCGCAGCTGCCTGGGAGAAAGGTGTCTTGTGGCCGTCATGAACTGCAGGTTCCGATGGTCCGTGTACACCGATACCACATGTCTTGCCCCCATCAACCAATGCCTCCATTCGGGGAAGGCGTCCTTGATTGCGAGAAGCTCCTTCTCCGCAATATGGTAGTTGCGTTCGGCGTCGTTGAGTTTGCGGGACATGTACGCAACGGGATGAAGCACCCCTGTGTCGTGGTTGCGTTGGGACAAGATAGCCCCCAGCGCCACATCCGATGCGTCCGCTTCCACCACGTAGGGGAGATCCGGATCGGGGTGAGCCAACACCGGCGCCTTACCAAAGGCGCTTTTCAGGGCCTCAAAGGCTTTGTTCGCCTCAGGGGACCAGACAAACTCCTTGGACTTCCTCAGTAGCTGTGTGATTGGGGCCACCAATCCTGAAAATCCATCTATAAACCGCCTGTAAAAGTTGGCGAAGCCAATGAAACTTTGGACGTCCTTCACGCTTTGGGGCACCGGCCATTCTTTCACCGCCTTGATCTTTCGTTCTGCCATCTCCTGTCCCTCTGGACTCAGCATCACTCCGAGGAATTCCACGGATGTGACGTGGAAGTCACACTTGCTGAGTTTACAAAACAGCATGTTTTCCCTCAGCTTGTGGAGCACAGCTGTGACGTGGTGTACGTGCTCCTCCTCACTGGACGAATAGATGAGGATGTCGTCGATATATACGACCACGTAGATATCCAACTCCTCTCTGAATACCTCATTCAAAAAGTACTGAAAGGCTGCCGGGGCGTTGCACAGTCCGAACGGCATGACGAGGTACTCAAAAAGGCCAAACCTGGTCTTAAAGGCGGTCTTCCACTCGTCTCCGTCCCTCATGCGCACCAGATGGTATGCCCCTTTCAAATCCAACTTGGTGTAGATACGAGCTTTCTTGACCTGTTCCAGAAGTACACTGATGAGAGGCAAGGGGTACCGATTTTTTATGGTTATCGCATTCAATGCCCTAAAGTCCACACAGGCTCTCAGCTCCCCGTTGGCCTTCGGGATGAAGAAGAGTGGCGAGGCGGCCGGAGACTTGGACGGGCGGATGAATCCTAGCTTGAGGAGTTTATCCAGGTACCCCCGGAGATGCACGTTTTCAGGCTCCGTCAGGGCATACAGCCTGCCGCTGGGAACGCTGGCCCCTGGCACCAGGTCGATCTGGCAGTCAAACTGTCTATGTGGTGGTAGCACTTCCGCCTTCACCTCATCAAATACATCCTCAAAACTGTGATAAGCCTGGGGGAGAGCCACATCTTTTTCTGCCGCTGTAGCCACCGTCTGACTCCCGCTCTCATCTGCGTCAAGGGATTCCGTTCGTATTCCACAATGCAGGATGCAATACGGTGACGTCATTTCGAGGCGATGTGTTGGCCAATCCACAGAGGGGTTGTGCTTCTGTAGCCACGGCAATCCCAATATGACGCCATATTGGGGCGCTCGGATGATGTTAAAATCGATTTGTTCCAAATGGTTCCTCCCATATCTCATCGGAAGGACCCCCGTGTGCTGCCCGATGGGCCCCGTCACCAATCGCCTTCCGTCTACAGCATAGACGTCTTCGGGTACAGCTTTGGAAAGAAGCACTAGCCCTAGCCTGCATGCCTCGTTGTGGTCCATAAACATGCCAGTGGCCCCTGAATCTACCATGGCCACAACGGGTATCCACTGGTCATGCACTCCCACGTGCACCGTGAAAAACAGGTGTCGTTGTCCCTTAGTGACCGAGTTGGAAAGTGAAGGGATGGATGAGTGACTCCGAGATGCCCCTTCCTTGGTCTGGGAGTCCTCTAGTTTTCCGCCGGTATGTCCACCACGGCTGTTACCGACCGGTTGGCCCGATAACGCGACGTCTTCGGTTTGGCAGGGCATTCACGTACGTAGTGGCCTTTTTTGCCACAATATAGGCACAATCCTTGTTTACGGCGTGACTCTTTCTCCGTGGCTGTGAGGCTCGCTCGTATTGCGCCGATGTCCATGGGTTCTCCCTTGGATGCGGTGGAAGTTTCAGGACTTCCCACCGTCACATAGGATGGAAGGGATTTTCCTTTTCTCCCATGATCCCCCTTTCTTTCACTTAGCCTATGTTCCAGCCGTAATACCAGGTTGATAAGGCCCTCACATGTCTTGGGTTGAGGGTCAATATGAGCCACGGCGTCCTTGAGCTCATCGCACAGCCCTTGATGGAAGAGCGCCGTCTGTTTAGCAACAGGCCACTTGGTTTCCGCAACCAGCCTTCGGAACGCGTTGAGATACTGCACCAGGTCGTTGGATCCCTGTCTCAACTCAAGCATTTCACGGTCCGCCGTGTACGAGTCAGCCCTTCTGTCGAACACCTTCAGGAATTCCTCGCGAAAAGCACCCCAATCACATAAGATGGGGTCGTCCCTGCTTACCAGAGGTACGGCCCATTGTGCCGCGTTTCCAGCCAAATAGGAAATAAGGAAAGCCACACGAGCCTGACTCGTGGGGAACGCCCTTGGTTTGCACGTTAAATGTAGCGCCACTTGTGTGAGGAATACCTGCACTGTGTTAGGATCCCCACTGTACCTCTCTGGTGGTGCCAAGGGGATGGCTACCGGCATTTCCACTACTACCGCAGGGGTCGGGTTCGTGAGGGAGGTGCTGGGCGTGAGCGGGTCCAATTGGATAGCATCCAGTCTGGCTTTTACATCGGCTGTTTCTTGCCTAGAGGCAGCCACTTCAGCTTGCACGGTCGCTAAAGCAGCCAGCACATCATCAAGTGTTGCCATGTCTGTTATCGACCGGGAGACAGTTAGTGTTATTTAAGGTCGGATATTTTGTAACGCCCTGAACGTCTCGGGATCGTTTAACAGACACGATAATGAGGACGCAACCACTTGTGAAGGGTTAGTTATTTTAATGAAGGCAAAAATAACACAAAGAAGAAACAAAAGTTATAGTCACTGGAATCCTCCAGGCTAAGTACGTTACCAGCCCACAGCACGGGTGGTCCTAACCGTCCTCTGCATATACGCCGGTCCCGGCGTATGCCAACAGAGGGCAGAAATGAAATGGCCGACAATACCAATCGGTAGGCTGTGAGGGGCACGAAGAGTGTTGGGGAGAATCGAGGAGTCAGGGAAACACCCAGCCGGGGTCTCTACCTGAAGGGAGCAGCCGCTCAACCTCTTCCTCAGACTGCACCGGGACGCGGAGTCATCTCCTGGTGATGCGTCACCGATACCCCAATCAAAACCAAGAAGACTGAACCGAGAGCAGCCGCTCGATAGATCCTGTGGACTTCCGGGTCCTTCACAGGTGACGATGGGGCAAGACACGGCCCAGGGAGTAACGACTCGACCTACCTCCGTTCTTGCCTTACTCCACTCCGGAACACTGCTCTTCACGAAGCAGGTACGTCGGTGTAAACACAATATCCGACAGCGTTGTACCTCCCGGTTCCTCCCTTTATAGGGCGTGTTTTCCTTGAGTTATGTAACAGCTCTCCTGTTTACATAAGGGCGTGTTTTCCTTGAGTTATGTAACAGCTCTCCTGTTTACATAAGGGTGTGCTTTCCTTGAGTTATGTAACAGCTCTCCTGTTTACATAAGGGCGTGTTTTCCTTGAGTTATGTAACAGCTCTCCTGTTTACATAAGGGCGTGTTTTCCTTGAGTTATGTAACAGCTCTCCTGTTTACATAACCTCTCAACCGCTAAGCATCCTGGGAGATGTAGTCCGTTTTCGCTGGTTACCGTTTTCCTCCCCTCGCATGACAGGAATTCTTGACAAGATTGTACATTTCGCTGATCGAAATAATTTGATTGGCGATCAGCCTGTGGAGTCATTGTACCACGTCCTCTACCTCTAGGAGTTTGCATAAACCCACCACTACTTCTCTGAGCTGGGACACCACTGGTTTGTGCGTGCAGTACTGGACACTCGTTCTTATAATGACCCTCCTTTTTACAATAGGCACACTGATTCCATGCTAACTGTTGTCAGGGAAGACCATAATCGAATCTTCGGGACATCCCTTGCTGGAATTGTGGCTGTTGCTGAAACTGGGGTCGCTGCTGTGAATCTGACTGATTTGAGCGAGGCGGGTACGCCTGTTGCAAAAGAACTTTAGTTTTCAGATCTTTTGTCTTCTTTTCTGACTTTTCCTTCTCTTCTTTCTCTCTATTCTCGTAATACTGAGCAGTTGCAAGTATTTGTGCTGTCGTCGACACTGCCCATGCACTTTCAGAATCCTTTAACTTGTTACTAAGCTCAGGCAGTAAATTAAACACGAACTTGTCGACAAACAACCTCTGACCTCCCTCAGTACTCATATCTTGTCCACTGTGGTCTACGAAGGTCTCTTCAAATCTAGTGAAGAAATCAGAGACGCTTTCGTTTTTCTTCTGCTTGCATGCTGATAATTTATCCCAGTTGACCCGTAACGCTGGCATCAGGGGTTTCATCAGATTAATTATTCTACCAGGTAGAGCAGCAATCAGAGGCTCAGGTTTAGCACCACCAACTTGTTGCGCGTCTGCCGCTATAATAGCTGCCCAATCACCTCCTAAGGCGACTGGGTGGTTCTCTTGCCGGATCTTGGCCCATATGGGTTGTGGCACTACATTACCAAATAGCATTTCGATGTCTGCTAAATTCATGACACACGCTTGAACTGTCTGCGTTAACTCTTTATAATATCCAGTAGGATTCTTACGCGGGTCTGGTAACGCCTGTTTTACTGCTAATACTTCGGCTCGCTTCCAAGGGATGTGTATCCACACTCTATGGAAATGTGCCGGAGCAGCTGCAATTCCATTAACCGCATCAGCTTGAACTGCTTCGCGCCATATGGGTGGAACTTCCCTCATCGGATATTGACCTCGTCTTTTCCTAGTAATCGGAGAACCATCAGAACCCCTTAGAGACTGAAGAGGAGAGTCATCCCTATAAGCTAAAATCAGTTCTATCGCTTCCCTTACTTCTGAACCTATCACCATTCCAGCGGCGAACTTTTGCTGAATATTTATCAAATCAGAGGGGACGGACTCTAAGTCATCATCGTCCCATTCCTCACGCACAAGAGAACACATCACGTCAAAGACATAACGTTGAGTTGGTTCATTCCATTGCATAAATGTATCTGACACTCTTCGTGCATCATACTTCGCAGCTTTCGACATCCACCTAAGAGCTGTCGAATCTAACATTTCTCGTTCCTGGGGACCAGGAAACTGGCTACGTCTCTGTGTAGAGTCAGAAACGGGAGTCCCAATTAAAGACCTGTAGAGAGGAGTTAAGATATTAGTTACAGAGTCGGTTATTTTTCGACGAACAGAAAGCGGAGTCAGAATGGTTACAGAGTTCGGGAACAGGGCAGCCGGAGCAGATGAAATGGTAAGGGTGGGAGTAGCAGGTAAAGCAGTTGGCGAAACGATAGGCAAAGGCGGAATAGGCAACCCAGGAAGAGGGGGTGCCGAAGGAACATTAACCACAGGAAGGACAGGAGCTTGAATCAAAGGGGGTGGAGCAACTATTCCAGGCTGACCAGCAGCTGGCTGTACAACAGGTAGTAACTGTGGCGCTGCAATACCCTGTGCGTACGGTGGGGGTGATCTCAACAGATAAGACAACAGAGGATCCTTTTCAGGGTCCTCTATCGGCTTAGCAGGACAAGATGGCAAGACAGGGTAGCATTTGTCAATCGCCAAATTATGTTTTCTATTCGCCATCTCCATTGCTTTCTCAGTCTCGTTGACATGCAACTGTCTAGCAGATTCCATTAATGTCAACCCTTTCTCTTTCTGATCCTTCTTCGTCTTCCTAATTTCTCTCTGTTTGGCTTCTTTACGCCACACACGAAAAGAATCAAACATTGCCGGCCGGGCTTTCTTTTTAAACAACTTCATTTCTAGATTGTCTAGAATTTCAATTTCAAAGCTACCATGCGGTGGCCAACTAAGGACACCATCTTTTCTGGTATAACGGACCCACACTTCATTATAAGCGATAGGACCTACACCGTGTTTACAATAGAGCTCATATGTAGGAGTTCCAATCGGAGGAACCGAACACGGATCCTCCAACCGGGAATCCCCGTTGCAACTTAACCAGGACAGGAAACAATTACTACTGTTAGTCATTATAAACCAAGAGCAGATTCCAACCAAAATGCGCAAAGAACTTTAGGCCTACCAAATGAACCAATACCAAAACAAAGATTATCTTAACAAGAGCAACCAATGATAATCTACGAATTCAAAAACAAACGTATCCAGAGAGCAAAACAAGAGCAACAAAGCACAACCAGACTGAGCGCAACCCACTTAATAATTAACTGAAATATGGAAGACGTCACCAAGGAGAACCCGTCTACGTCTCGCCGTACTAAGGTCTGCACCTCGGGTCCAAGACAGGGCGACAGTCAGGGCAGCGGTCCTCTGTAGCCGTCTAGGAACGGGAACCCTCGTGGAAGAGATCGTCGGGCCACTTTTACGACATACAGGGATCGATGAAGCGGGGTACCTCCCTCCGGAATCTTCACACGAAGCTCCTCGAAATTTTCAGGCTTTGGACCGGTACCGGATGACGTCGCCCCACATTGGGCGCCAATTTGAGGTTCTGGATTTTTAAAAGTCCAGAGGTGTCAGGGAAACAACACCCAAAGACCCCTGAGTTCCTTCCTGTCTCGGTGCACAAATAAACAGAGACGCGGGCTTCTCGATGGTGGCGTCAGAGACCAAGTTTTATTTACTGCAGGGACACAGAAGTCATAGGAACCACACAAAGGCAGAATCTACGAGACTGTTCAAATTGCAAGAAGTGGGTTGCTCCTTAAATACACGAAATATGTCTTTAGGCAACATTACACGAATATTTTTCATGCCCAACCCGGTATCCCAAACAGACAATAAACATACATCAAACAATAATTAGTCGTAGGTTTTCGGTATTCGATCAAGTCTCCTTGTCAGTTTTCCATTCTTTGCCCGATCCTCCCCATCATAAAAATCGTATCCTCCCCATTGTAAAAGCCCAGAAGGAGAGGAGCAGAGCCAGGTGTAAGGGATTGAAAAGCAGGATAAGAGGTGTTTATGGATCGTAAACGGGCACGGCTACCGTATTCGGCCTCTCAATCAGGACAATGGACACGAGAACTAGTATAGCAGGATTGGCCTCAGGCAGGGGAGGCAGCTTGATTCTGCCTAGTCACGCAGCGTCAGCTTCCTCGGGCTTGAGCTTACGTGTCCTTAACAAGGTGATTCTGCCGGGGTCATCGCTCGTCCATTGACTATGTGAGGGCAAGAAACAAAATGGATGCCGTATCTAAAATGGATGCCATGATATTACAACAGAATGCCCTATTTCTCAGTGAATTCATGCTCGTAGTGCGGCGAAAACACTGTCATGCATACAATGGATCATTTACGGTTCACTGGTACCAAAATCGTGTCAGTACTACGATGCCGACTACACAGGCTCGGATCGCTACAGAACCTCAGTGGTGTATTTGTCATATAACAGGTGTCCGGTGGTTCAAAAAGTTTGGTGAACACTACGTTAGAGCCTTATGGCGACAGGGCATTATTGACCATTCAGCGTTCCCAACATTCAGGATAGGGCTGGATGCATACAATTAGGGGGCCATCCACGAGGTGGGTAATTCAAAGGGTGGTCCAAGCAGACCCAGGCATCTTAGGTTTAAGGCATTCAAGAAGGATATTAAGGGACCAATTTGAACATGCCCCGATACCCTAAAGGCGTTGGCGTTCCCAGGACCCAGCTTTGCGAGTACGAACTCCTGGAGCTGCCCCGGTCCACTTGTCTTCGGTTAATAAGCTTTCATGGCTGTAGCTCCAGGGTTTTCAATTTCTGTTAAGTTCAGAGATAGCTCTCCACCAGCCAGGTCACATGACCGCAGATTATGTGTAGGCAGGTAAAGAAAGCACCTTATGTTAGTCAGCTCCAGATAACACCGGGGAAAAGTATTCAATTAGTCAGAAGTGGAAAGGTGAAGGTTTTGTTCCCACCAGCACAGGAGCTTTTATGCATGGGTGCTGTCATTCGCCAGGCTAGGAGGTTAACTTCTCTATTTCAGAACAAGTGCAGAGTATGTTACTCCCTGTCCTCTCATCCAAGTACGGGCTAACTTCTTGGCATGTTGGGATACTGTAGCAAAAGGGTTATGGGACACATAGGCTGGGTAAGGGACGTACTCAAGATCAGTTCTCATGCCCAGGGCCTGCCTGCCCTGCCACTGGTTAACAGCCCTTCAGGGGGAAGTATAATTGCACTCTCACCCTGGTAGCTACAACCCAAAGAGAGGCGCTGCGAAACGCTGAGCGGCAGCCGGCCCGAGAGCCTTATTCTAACATCGGCTGGCACCAAATAGAGGAATACCATGCACTTGGGTGGGGCATCCCTCTGCAACCATGGGTAGGTTTGGGTCGCCCCCGTAAGACATAATTACCCGCGCTTTAGCCAGGACAGCAGGCAGGTGGTGGTCGTGCCATGGAGCTTTAAACACACAGTCCTAAGGAAGCACCTAGCATTCCGCCATTCCAAGTAAGGGCAGTTGGCGATAAATAAGTAACAGCAAGGCGGTTAACAGACACCGGCTGGTCAGTGACAGCGGGCCCTGGGGGCACTCGTGCTTCACCACCACAGAGAGGCAACCAGTCGGGTACCAGGGGGTACGCACAGGTGTATACGGTGTGCTTCTCGAGGTTCTCATGACCAAGACGGTTCGTGGTAGCACACTAAGTTGATGGTTTAAGGTCATCCCGGGCTGCAATTACACAGCCCAGTATGAGCGCTTCATCTGGGGGGAGCCAGGCCCGTGTAGAGGTCACGCCTGGGGGGAATGCGGGGCTCCCTAAGGTTCCCATGACCTAGGCGGTGCGTGGCATCGCCTGCAGCAAATGTTAGGCACCATAGTACAGACAGTGCGCCCTGTATTGAATCAGGCAGTCTCCAGGCGGGTATGTCTAGGGGGCTCCACCAGAGGGAGCTGAGCGGGCGAAATTCCCTGCAGGTAGAAGGGTTGTAGGGCAAGTTCTGGGGGCAGCCTGGGTCATTGTCGCAGGACGCCTAGTCAGGGACATTCCTGTGCGCCTTCATTTGGCATGCACAGGGACCGATCAAAGTTAAGTGTAATCCTCCTGGCCTTAATAGCCAGAGTAGGCAGGCGGGTCAGGGAGCATCACCTAGCGAGTGGGTGCTGTCCTTAGATGGGCACGCTGGTGTTCAGACACACTCGGCGCTAGTAGGACGGCAGCTAGGTGAGATCAGCAAATAGATGGGGCTTTGTGAGCCTGGGAGTCGGCACCGCCCCCGCCCAGACTTGGCTCGGGGCTGAGGCAACTCAAGCAGTGGAACTTTCCCTCATGGGGGTGGATAGTTCTTGGCACAACCTCCCAGGCCTAACTGCTCTTTTGTTTCATCAGACACTGTCTGACCCAGGCTAGCATCAAGGGCTTTGGGATATAGATGGGGCCATCTATAACCAGAGGGATGGTTCTTTTTCATCTAGATTGCAGGAAGCACCAGACAGGAGAGGGGCAGGTATGACTATAGCTGCTTGGGTGGGGGGCTCTGGCGGCGACGGTGGCCGCCTCCAGAGCGGTGGCGGAGTTACAGGGCGATCTGGGAGCAGGCCGGTACCAAGGGTACCTCTGCGCGGCACCATAGGGGGTGCCAGAGCCAAATCCGAGGAGCCTCAGAGGAGGGTCCCGGAAGCCATGTCGGCACCCCGCTAGTCCTTCGGGCGGTTGTGGGCCTGAACAACCGGGGGTTTGCTATGCTACGCTCCGCCCCAGGAAGGGGCGTGAGTAGAAGGTACCAACGGTCACGTGATCCTGGAAGAGAATCACTTGGATGGCAGCAAGGCGGGGTTCGCCCCAGTGCTGCCAAGGCTCATCAGGCCGGCAGGCGGCCCAGTTGGTTGCCTGCCCTTGGATCGCCCGTAAGATAACCCACCTATTACATAACGTGTATGTAATAAACCTGCAGCAATTTTGTACCCAATCAAACAGTCTGAGTGTGTGTTATTATTGGGTAACGTATTTTGTTGGAGGGGGGACTGAGGGGTGCCAATGGCGATACTATGTGCGTACGATACAGTACAATGTCAAGCCTCCACAGTGGGAGTGCTGTGCTGCTTTTACGGCATTCTGCGCCGGCGCCCCCTGCTCCTCTCAGCAAGGGGCCGGTGTAAAGTGCGCTCTGCTGGCCAAGTCAGGCAAACCAGGTTCAAGGCAAAGTAGCGTGTGCAGGTATCCCGCACAGCGCGCCTTGACCCATTGCTCACTACTGGAGGTGGAGATCCAGCTTCTCCCCTTCGCTCATCTGGCTGAAGAGAGCGGGCTCCCTCTGGGGCAGTCCCTCCTTCACAGGCAACTTATATTCTCCTGCCAGTATCTCTGGGAACTATCCGGGTGTGAACCAATGACACACGCAGTGCTTCAGGCCATGCTGACCATGGGATCAGGAGCTTGTAAAAGCCTAAACAGAATCAACAGTAATGAAAAATACAACAATGAAATAGCATCCAAGTGTTATTTAGCGGCAGAACAGGTCCAAGTTTTGATGAGAGAAATCGCTGCTCTGAAACAAGAGATCTCAGGAGATTCTTCCCTGATCAACGCTAAAAGTGCCCTGGAGAATCTCACCAAATCATTAAAAGACTTTGAAACAACTACGCAGAACAAGAAGCTGGATAAACTCTCCAAGGATATCAGGTTTTACGAGAAAAAGAATACGTACCCCTACCTTAACGAGGATTATTACAAGCAAGACAATTCGGGACGTTTTACAGGACGAGGCAGAGGTGCCTTTAGAGGCAGGAGGAATTACACCAATTTTTCTGACTCCACTGTGAGCTCAGACAGTGACCCGGAGGTCCAGGGTCCGAGCTACGATTACAACTATCGTGACAACTATCGTGATAACTGGTATCCCCCCCAAGGTTATTTCCCTTTTTTAGGGGAAGGCCAATGGAGACCCCCGCGAGGACGAGGCGGCAATTGGCCAAGAGGACCATCGAGAGGCCAGCAGAACCCACCGAGTACGAATTGGGACAGAGGCAGAGGCTCAACCCCCAAACAGGTCCGTTTCCAACAGGAGAATCATGGAGAGATCTCAACAAGGAGGAAAGTGTACAGATGGTAGAGCCCCACAATAACCCTGTGGTTAACATTTCTGCATACAATTTGAGCACTGATGAACAAGCTGTTCTTTCAAAAGGTCTATCATTCGTACCAACGGCTCATCCCAATTCATTTAATCTCAAGACAGAACTTTATGGATTTTTTCGTAAGATCCGTCTCAGATACTTTTTCAGAAATGCTGAGGATAATCCCTCTAAATCCCACACTGGACTCAGGCCTCCATCTAAGTTCTTTCCACCGACCAGTGCCATGAGTAGCAGGATTTTGGCGTATGAGAACATGGTTCTGAATGATGTCAATACCTTACTATCGACATATAAACACACTATACCGAACACCAGTAAATCTGAAAAAACTGCACTCGTGACCCTTAAAAACAATAAGGACATTGTGATCAAGTCTGCCGATAAGGGGGGAGCCATAGTGATACAGGACACGACTGCCTATAAATCCGAAATTTTGAGACAACTGCAAGATGGTGTCAGCTATTCCTTGCTCAGATCCGACCCCACCAAGGACTTGATGGGTGAAATCCTTCTTATCACTTCGGAAGCCTTTAACCTCGGTTTTATAAGCAAACTGGAATTCGAGTACTTGAACCAAAAATGCCCACGACTACCGACCATCTACACCCTACCGAAAATACATAAAGACATTATTCATCCACCGGGGCGCCCTATTGTATCGGGGTGTGGGTCATTATTGGAACCTCTATGCAAGTACATAGATTTCTTTCTAAAACCGTTAGCTGAGGAAACAGAGACGTACCTGCGTGATACTATGCAAGTAATCAACATAGTGGATCAACAACCTTTCAACTCCAGCGAGCAAATACTCGTGACTTGTGATATTGTATCACTTTACACCAGTATTCCTCAGGAACCAGCTTTGGAAGTCATGAGAGAAGTCTTGAACTCCAGACCAGCACCGATGAGGGTACCTACTGACTTCATTATAGCCCTCTTGACTATTGCTATGAGGAAGAATTTCTTTTACTTCCAAGGAAAGTACTACGTACAGACGAAAGGAGTGGCGATGGGGGCTGCCTTTGCCCCAGACCTGGCGATCCTGTATATGGACGATTTTGAAAAGCGTTTCGTCCTTTACAACAACCCCTTCTCTGGACACATTAATCTATGGAAGAGATATATCGATGATATATTGATGATCTGGAGCGGCGATATACCCCAACTTAATTTGTTCCATGAGTGGCTTAACCGATGCGACCAAGACATCCAGTTTACCATTCAGTCCAACACTCAGGAGATACCATTTCTTGATTTGAAAATATTCAGCGAAGATGCCAAACTTTTCACCACCCTATACAGGAAGCCAACCGAACGGAATTCCCTGCTGAGGTACAGTAGTTACCACCCACGTGGTTTACGTGATAATCTCCCAGTAGGTCAGTTCCTGCGGATCCGCAGGAACTGTACTAAGCGAGTGGACTACATGACAGAGTCGGAGGACCTGAATGCCAGACTAATTGCCAGGGGCTATCCGAAGCGTTTGGTTAAGAGGGCCCAGAAGAGGGCCTGGTACAACCCACGTGATGATTTGCTCATAGCTAAAGATCCTGCTACATCACCAACGAGCAACAAGATGATATGTGTGACAACGTTCTCAACTAGAAGCAATGCCGTGAAAAAGATAATTAACAAACATTGGGGCATTGTATCAACTGAGATCAATCAACTGAATTTACCGATGCATTCCTTCAGAAAAGCCATGAGCATCAAGGACCATGTGGTACATTCTTTCCTTGAGGACCCGGTTGCACCAACTATCCACTCAATTTGGAAACTACCACCCGTTGTAGGTCATTTCAAGTGCGGATCGTGCAAGGCATGCCCAACTACCATTCAATCTAAAAAGTTTGTCTACAAACATCAAACCATCACTTTTCATTCACACACCAATTGTAACTCGACCAACGTCATTTATGGGATCCTCTGCCCATGTGGCCAATTATATATTGGCCAAACTCAACAAAAAATCAAGGCGAGAATTCTACAGCACCAAAGTAGAATAAGATGTAATGTGATCGGAGCACCTCTAGTTGAACATTTCAATCAACTAGGACATAGCCCCGAGCAAATGCAATGGATTGTGGTGGAGAAGACTGAACTGGGCCCTAGGGGTGGCAACATATCTTCTATTCTCACCATTAGGGAGTCCAAATGGATGATTCGCTTTGACACTGTCAACATGGGTCTGAACGAACAGGATCCGAGTAATGCCCAATTAGCCATTCTAGGGAACTGAAATTAGTTGGCCACTGTATCTCGATCCATCCAGCTGTTAGGTCGCTTCTGTTGTGAATGGAACCTTTAATCTATTTAGCTGTTTAATTACTTTGAAACATGTTATTCATCTATGCTACATTTATGTTCCAAATGCTATGTCTATCCATTAACACTCTGTTTACTGTCAATGGTATAACGGGTTCATGATCAATCACATAGGCCGTCGTGTGTGTTTACAATCAATGCAAAGGTTTTCTTTTTGCTCGAATATGTTTCTTTCATCTTTGTCTGTAATTACGTATGTGCCTGATCAATTGTGATGTACCCCCTGCAGGTTTGCTCACCCCCTGTCCCCTCATGCCCATGGACTGATCTGCTTCATTCATGCTAGAAGCCTCAATCGAGATCCCCTTTCTTAATACACTTTTAATTAATGTGTAACCATCCATCTAGCCTCTTAATTTAATTCACTGGAGTGCTCGGAACTAATGTCCATTTTTTCGCATTAGTCGTCAACGAGCGTTTTGCCTCCTTCCCCATAGAACTACTCACGGTGTCTTTCTTCTACTACACCGACGCTGCTAGCATCGAGCTGCTGCGCCCGGTTGAACGTCACGCGGCGCACGGCGTGTCCTTATCAGTGAAATCTCCCAACGGGTCCAGTGCTTTGTTTGAAACCGCGAGCACGACAGGCCATGACAGCCGCTTAAGGTATGGGAACGTCTGTTCTGTTAAACTCTCTTGCTACGAGCAACTTAGCAATGCGTGGCATCTTTTTCTAAACTCAGTTGCCTAGCTTTCTAACTCCCTCACGAAAATGCATACCGGCTCTGTCGAAGTGCACTTTATTGTGATACTGGAAACGATGCGACTTCACCATACTTGTTTTCTCCAGATAGACAGTTTTTAACGCCCTGTCATCACTTTCATTAATGTACAGCAATACCGATATAGTCTATGTCCCACCACTTACCAAGGTGCGGACTTTCCCCCTATTTAATCGCTGTTATTGTTGACAGATTAGGGTACTAGGTCCTTAGCTGAATATCCTCTAGGTTGGGTTTTCCATCTGTTTTTAAATCAGTACTCTTTCCCATTTTATTCATAGAGGTCATCAACCTTCGTGATTTATTTCACTTGTCACACCGATGTCTTTCACGGCGTGTGTTGTTGGATTTAATAACTTCTCTTCGTTGATTTGATCATCACCAGTAAGTGAGATTTTTTCTTTTTTGTTCTGAATAATTTCCAATCCTTTTGACCTGTTTATGGATGGTTACAACGACACCTTAAATTCATTACAGGTGAACTCCACCCTCTACAGTCCTCGGAGCCCACCAGGCCCTGCACCCCCGGACGCGCACGTTCCAAGTGATTAGATACCCTGTTTCTAATATGGTAACTATGGCGATGTTTTCGCTTACCCAGTCTCCCTAAGTCAATTTAGTTGGGACTCGACACAGTTTTTAACACTTACCCAATGTCTCTTTAGGTGCCTTCCCCTTCTGCTCCACCTATCTGTTTGTCCTGAGGAAGACCCCGCCAGTAAGGACCTCAGTCGCCTACCTATGCTTTGGGGTCGAAACGTCGACATAAGACTGTGCCAATACCGACAATAGTGCAATATGCACTGGTTTCCTCTGATCGTATATGGTTTTTGTCAAATCATCTATTTTCTTCTGTGAATGGATTTCATACTAATTAATTGGCACAATATTGCGTGCCAAACAATTGATTTGTACGAGTAGTAAAAGTTTTTCCATGTCACTTATCCTATTACCTTACCCAATCCATCACTCCCTTCCCTTACCCCGTGGCACCCCACACTGATTGAATATTGTGAATTTTTTTCTACATTAATATGTTCCCATCTAGGTGTGATTAAATAACACTTGGATGCTATTTCATTGTTGTATTTTTCATTACTGTTGATTCTGTTTAGGCTTTTACAAGCTCCTTTGTTCTGGGACCATTTCTTTTCTACTGTTCTGATACCCAGGTCCCAGCGACTTTTTGGGTTTACCCTTAGTTTAAACGCGACCATGGGATCAGGTCACCATCTTATCACATGGCTGTACAAAGCCATACGGGAATTGGCGGCCGCACTGCTCAACACACACCGCCAAAAATGTCGGAGTTCACGAGGGTGCGTCATGATGAAGAATGGGAAAATAGACTTGGAATTCCCAAAGAAGGTCTCCTGAAACTCATATTTCAAAAACATTCAGTTCTCCCTCCTACATCGGGCATATCTAACGTCAGCGCAGCTCCACCGCCACTTCCCAGAGTCACACTGTGCTTGCCCATGATGCCACACACATAATGTGTCACTTGTACACATGTTATAGTCCTGCTTGGCTCTTCAACATTACTGGGGTGCCATCCATGCTGCGCTGCAGGGAGTCACAGGTCGTCCAGACATTTTCACTTGGGAAGCCTGCTTGCTAGGCATTATTATTTTTTTTTTTTATAACTCTTTTTATTAAAGTTATGCGAGACATACAATTTGCGTACAGTTCCATCCAAACACATTACAGAGAGCACGAAAGGACAAATCATACAGTATAAGAAGGAGAGGAGGAGGAAGTTATGGTGAGGGGGGAATATCACTTCCGAGCTCCTCTGGCGGGGCACATATGTAACCACGGTATGAATTCCAGGGCGACCAGACCTTGGTCAACTTTCGGGGACATCCCCTAGCGGCATAGACCGTCTTCTCTCTGAGCATACACCAGTCAAGGTCGGCCTTCCAGTCTGCAACCCTTGGAGTTTGCATAGCTCCCCAGTGTTGAGCAATGTTCCTTTTGGCCACCATGCAACCCAATGTGACCCATTGTATCGCATGCGGGCCCAGATCTGTGGGTTCCCAGATGTTGAGGAGGCATCTAGGCGCTTCTGGGTGTATGTTAAGTTTGAGTACCTGGCTCATGATGTTGTGGATGTCTCGCCAGTAGGTCTGTATGTGATCGCAATGCCAGACAATATGGGTGAAAGTGCCCTGTTGCATGCATCCCCTTTTACAGTAACCATCGACTGAACTACCCATATGTTGCAGTTGGGGCCCCCGTGATATAAGCTCGGTGCAGAATTTTTAGCTGTACAAGTCGCAGACGCGCAGATATGGCGACAGTTTTAGGCGAGGAAACCGCAGCCTGCCAAGTCTCATCATCTAACTCTATGCCATCTTTTTCCCATTTCTCCAGCAGAAGCGTCAACGGGTCATCCATATTATTAATGAGTTTTCTATATGTTAGGAGATGGCTCTATCAGGCAGATATCCGTCTAGCAGTCTATCCTCCAGTGGTGCGTATTCAGGTGGAGGGGTGTCGCGGGGCAGTGCCGCCAAGAGTGCGTGGCGTATTTGCAAGTATCGGAAACGCTCTGTGTCCGCCATATCATATTGATGTTGAAGAGAGGCAAAAGGTTTGACCCCCCCTGCGTCCCACAGATCTCCGACACGCGATATGCCAATCAGGTCCCATTTATCAAATCCACGAGTGTTGCCCAAATATCCAAGTTTCTGTGAATCCCACAGGGGTGTGAAAAGGGTCAATTTGCTAGACCAGCCCATGGAGGCGGTCGCAGTGTGCCAAATGTGAACGGAGTGCTTGGTGGGGCCGGTGAGCGGGTACTTATTTGGCTTGGAGTAGATGGCCCTAGTAAAGGCGCCATTAGGAAGAAGGTGCCTATCCATATTAAACGCGGGGTCGTCGGGCCGCCCGTATGTGGAGTGGTTTATCAGTGTTAAATGTGAGGCCCAATAGTATTTCTTGATGTCAGGCAATCCTATCCCCTCATCGTACCAGTGAAGGGTGAGTTTCTTGAGAGCAATACGAGGCCTCCCGTTCCATAAAAGATCTCGCTGTAAACCCTCGATTTGCTGGAAGTAGGAATTGGGTAGTGGATCTGCGGCTTTCTGGAGGGCATAGAGAAAGCGTGGCAATGACATCATTTTAAAAAGGGCCGCTTTGCCTAATAGGGAGAGGGGCAGTGACTTCCAGTTCGCAATATCGCGTTTCAGCCGCTGTATCGGAGGAATGAGATTTCGGGTAAATCGGAGGGTTTTGTCTAGCAAGACAAAAAAAGCCAGATATTTGAATCCATCTGGGGCCACTGAAATGTGACAACCCCGGGGTATTGGAGGGGCCCCACCACTCAAGACGTAGGTAAGTGACTTCTGCCAGTTGACGGTGAAGCCAGAATATTTGCCAAAAATAGAGAGGATATCAAAGACAGCAATAAGTGATCTTTTGGGGGAGGCGAGGTACAGCAGTATGTCGTCCGCGTACAAGGAAATTCGGTCTTCCCAGTCCGTTGAACACCGCAGCCCGCGGATCATTACATCTCTACGAATCCAAGCCGCAAGGGGCTCAAGGGCTAAGGCAAATAGCAAAGGGGAGAGGGGGCACTCCTGACGTGTCCCTCGACTAAGCGTGAATAGATCCGACTTCCTGTTATTTACGACTACCTGTGCCATTGGTGAGGCGTATAGCAACCTTGTCCAGCCAATGAAACCCGGCCCGAACCCCAGCTTGCCCAGCACCGCAAATAGATAGGGAGACCACCACGGCGTCCTCGCGCAGGGTCGACGCCCTGCCCAGCACCCCGTGCAGCCTGCGGAGATTTAGCGCAGTGTTTCGCCGGGGCATAAATCCCGATTGGTCGGGGTGCACCAGGCTACTTATGACTTTGATTAGTCTATTGGCGAGTATCTTACCGAGAATCTTTGGCTCTGCGTTTAGCAACGAGATGGGCCTGTAGGAGGCACAGTCAGTCGTAGGTTTCCCCTCCTTATGGATCGCGACGATTGTCACAATTCTCTGATCCAAGGGGAGGGATCCCCGCTCGAGGCTGTCTTCGAACACTGCTTTCAGGTGGGTTGCCAATTTGTCTGGACGGAGCTTGTACAGCTCAATGGGGAGGCCATTAGGGCCGAGGGCCTTGCCCGGCTTGAGTGCTCTAATCGCGATTGCGATCTCTTCCGCTACAATAGAACTATCCATAAAGTCTCGGTCAGCATCTGATAGTACTGGCAGAGAAATGTCTCGCAATAATTCAGATGAGTCTGATTCGCAGTGCGGTACCCTGGAGCGGTATACTTCACGGTAGTGAGCTGCAAAGCAGTCGACTATTTCTTGAGAGTCTGTTATGACTGATCCCTCAGAGTCCCGTAGCTCAGGGACCAGCCTGCTTGTGCGCTCCTTTTTGTCCAGCCAGGCGATTAATTTCCCGGCCTTGTCGCCCCAGTCATAGATCCGCCCCAGTCTGGATTGCGCCAGTATCTTGGCACGATCAGTGACTAGGGCGCGGTACTCCTCCTGTCAGAGGCGAAGGGCATGTAGGACCTCCGGTGAAGGGTCAGACTCATGATTACTCTCGAGCCGGTATATGTCTTGTTTAATGTCAGCGATCTCCGCAGTTCTGTCGTTTTTGAACCCAGATATTAGGGAGAGGGCTTCACCCCTGATCACTGTTTTGAAGGCCTCCCACTACGTCTGCGGGGAGTCTACCGACGTCTCGTTATCGAGGAAATAGTTGTCAATGGCTTTGATAAGACCGGCTCGAGTCCCAGCGCACCTGAGGTGCCAGGAGTTGATTGGAGCGATACGTCCCACCGGGGTGTCGTCCAAGACCATGTGGACCCAGAGGGGAGAGTGGTCAGAGACGCCCCTAGCCAGGTGTCGTACTTCGTGTATGTTCATTATCTGCGGGGCATGGACAAGGATGTAGTCCAGCCGCTAGAGGGTGTTGTGAACGCCAGAGTGAAAAGTGTGCTGGATCTTGTCAGGGTGGTAAGCCCTCCAACAATCCTCGAGGCCCATTGCCTCTAGAAAACTAGAAAAGGAGCGAGCGGCGGGTGGCAGTGCGCGGGGGGGGGGTGCCTATCTAGCGTCCCTGAGACTACTGAATTGAAATCTCCATTGCTAGGCATTATTAAGCCCCGGAAGGTGCAAACGCGCTTTGCAGCCACAGCCCTACTGTTAGCCAAGCAGGCAATCACACTACACTGGCGAACACCAGCAGGCCCCCCAGTGAACGCATGGACTGGAGCAGCATGCAAATGGGGTGCTGCAGAGGAGGAAGCCCTTCGGTACGAGGAGGTGCGTCAGATGCGTTGATGCCTCATCTCCCCACATTCGGCTATGTTGCTCACGCACTTCCGCAAGCAACTGACAAAGATTCTGAGCCCTGCAGTTCTAGCACCCGCTGGAGGTACCAAGGTGGGCACCTTTCCCAGCAGAATTGACTAACCCCAGCCCTCCATGAGTGCTGCCCTGCCCAGGCCCCATTATTCTCACTAGTGTCCAACATCCAGAGATCCCATTGCCTAGCTACCTGTGCCTCGACCCGCGCTCCCTACTACCATCACACCACTAGAACCCCACCCATCCCCCCCTTACCATCCCTCCCAGAATTTGCTTCAAGTTAACAGTGTATTTTCATTCGTGGGTGGGATAACACAATGCAGCACTAACAACGGTGAACTTAAAGCTCATAGACTTGCTTCTTGTCACTGCCTGTTGTTTAATGTGAAGACCTGAATAACACGTTATGCCTGTAGCCTAAAACATCATGTTCCATGTAATGGCACTTTGCTGCATATGCTATCATTTGTATTGCTATTGTACCATTGAAAAACTCAATAAAAACATTTAACAAACAGCAGCTTAGCAGACTTTTGATATTGCCTATCGCTAGATTTACTCTCACAGTTTTCTCATAAGATCCATTTCCCTGCTCCATCCAGCAACGGCAGTAACTTTGTCTTTAGTAATTTTTTATCCATTCGAGCCATGGCACATCGATGGTCCTGGACAAGCCCTTCTGTAGTAGCACGTACATTCTTACTTTGGGTAGCTTAACTGGTTTATACCTAATATGGCGCTCCCATCTTCTTAGGCTCCGGCATGTAAGGGAGGTTCCCTTGGGATCTCCTCCTCCGTGTCGGATGCAATCTTCCACTATAGCCATGTCCTCTGATTTCAAGGATCCCTCCTCTGGCCATGGTCTATCGTACAGGTCTTTTCCCTCAGTCCAGTGGTCTAGCAGGTAGGAGAATGGCCACGCAAAGATCTCCCCTTACACAATCTCCCTTGGGTTTAGTTTATCTATCCCTTGCGTTCGGGTGGAGCAGTGTACGTCTTTGCAGCTGCTCTCCCTCGTACATGTGCAAAGGTGTCATCTCCTATGTCTTGGTTGGTTCAGCACCAGGCTACCTTGGTCTCCTATTTCCCAGTCAGACTATCTCCTACGATGAATATTTTGTAAGTCTCGGATACCAGCCACAAGCCTCTATTTTAATTCTACCTCTGGTTATTCCTCGATGAGTATCCTCTTCCTAAGGATGCTCTCTTCATGTGGTGGGCACACTGCTCTGTTTTATCACTGTGCTTCCTGGATGCAAGCTTTTTCTCTCTCTTCCTTGATGCACAAATGTGAATCCCTCCAGGCGGGGTCCCCTTACTTTGTCTGTAGCTAGGTTCAAGGTACCAATTAGCTCCTATCTGGCTCACCAAAATGTTTGAACATGAAACACTTTGGAAAAACAAGAGACAAGAGGTATTTGGCAAGCCAGACAGATACAGCCAGGAGAACTGTTACAGTCACAGGGTCTGAGGACTGTCTCAACTTATAGTCGATCTGACATGGGTTATAATACAATACATTGAGTGCGATAAAATAGTTCCAGCGATCCTTATTTGGTAAGGAATGTGAATCTCTGCCTTAGGAGCCATAAATTAATGTATTTGATGAGGAATCCAGGTGGAAACATGTGCTGATGTCCGGCATGAGTAGCGCGTGATCACTGCCTGTACTGTGTCCTGATTGGCTATGTATTTCAAACTTCATTAGGCATCTGACTTTATGGTGATTTGGGAACGTGCATACCCCTCCGGCCATGTGTGATTTATTGGGACCAATCTCCCTGGGCCATTGTGGTGTTGCTGTGCATATCTATGGGACTGATCTGGAGTTTCCTGTTCGCACGTTTGTCTGCCAGCTACATGCCACCCTATCAGTGACCTCGGGCATGGGTCTCAGCTGCTGCCTGACTATGTATTTCTGAATCGGGGTTGACGTGGATTTTACAACAGGCGAATTTGTCAATGAATATGCAATATTGCTTTTATATATTGTCACAGATCTCCCACAGGACACCGACCCAGAAGAACCAGATGAAAACCCGTTACCTCCTCATGCTATGCCCTTTCTTCTTTTACAGCCGTTTCATCCGTTCACGGCTTCCTCCGTGCAGAACGAATATATCAGCGGGCCATTTAAGGAGGAGGAATTCCTAGAATCCAAACCTGTCCCCAACCAACTGCATCCAATGACCAGCTGACGCGGAAGTCAAAGGCTGTAACCTCCCAGAGGCTGCGTGTTGTGAGAGGGCTCGAGAGGACGCCCATGATTTCACCGAAAGAGACTTGCAGTACGGAAGGGCTCTACGGCCAAGACCGGGAGTATGTTTCCTGCATAGAGGACGTCAAGGTGCAGCTCTCTGGATGGATCGCCCTGTTGCAGAGGATTACCATCGCCAGGGGGCCCTGGGTCCGACCTGCTGGGGGTCTCGCCCAACATCAGTGCTAGCTGCAGAAACTTGCTGCCACCTCATGCGCCAGATTCCCTGGGGAGAGTGAGGTGGCAAGAGGACTTGGGCCTTCCGGGCTCACGACGCAGGTAGACGGCTGGGCCGTGCTGTCTGTGGTCGGCCCTTGTCCTGAGTGGAGGCTGCCCTGAGCGGACCCTCCTGGCACACCGGAGACCCCAGGGAGCCATCAAAGGGCCGGACGTGTGCATCTACCGGGACCCAGGTGGGTGCGAAGATTGGAGACGTCGACACGGTGCCCCCATCCAGTCTCAGGGTGGGTGGCACGCCCCATTGATTTTCGCCCGTCCTTCTCCTGCGGATCCCCTCCCTATCTTCAACAGCGGCGGGGGTTGATCTGGAGCAGACTCTCTGGTTGCGTCTCTAGCCACTATGGGCAAGGATAAACCCGGTGCGGCAGCCCCCAAACAGCACACCATAGACCACTACACCACCGCCACCCCGACTAGAAAGGGAGCTGCAGAGGGCCTCTCCTTGGACACAGCGACGCTTTTGGAGGCTATTAATCAGTCACGAACCGCCCTTGAGGCCCAGTTCGAGTCAGTGGGCTTGGAAGTGTCGTTCCTCCGCCAAGATCTCCGAAAGGTGGTCGACCGCATCACTGAAGCAGAGACGAGGGTCTACACGGCAGAGGACACTGTTTCCTCCCTCCAGAAGAAGGGTAGAAAAACTGGCCATGGTCTCCCAAGAATTGGCGGCGCAGAAGGGCGAGCCCATGGCAACAGCATCCGCCTGGTGAGCTTCAGGTTGGCTCAAGGCGCTGCTACCTTCCGAAGACATCTCATCCTGCTTTGTGATCGTGAGGGGCCACCGTGCTCTGACTAAAAAGCCGCCACCAGGGGAGCGCCCGAGGCCCGTTATTACTCAGCTACTCAACTACGCCGACCGCAATGCCATCCTCCACTTTGCACGGACGCATAAAGACAAGATGACTTTTGAGTCCTATCCCATCTTGGTCTTCCCAGACTATAACTGGTTGGTCCAGCAGCAGCGTCAATCCTTCGTGGCAGCCAAGCGGCTACTGTGTGAGCTGAACTTATCCTATGCGCTACTGTTCCCGGCCCGCATAAAGGTGATCTACAACTCCAAAACATTCTTTTTCGATACCCCAGAGGAGGTGTTTGCATGGATGGACGAGCGACGCAACCACAAGCCGCATTCACCATTCACCACCCCATATAGACTCCGACTCTTCCCAAGGTTCATAGAGGAGCGGCAAACAGGGCAGAGACGCAACTCATCGGCGGAATCGATCCCGCTCCAATTGGCGTGCCCAGAACCGGACGGATACAGAGGACTGTGGTAGCCTTGGGGTCTTGGACATATTTTCCTCTGTTCTCTTCTCTAATTGGACAGGTCATTAGCAGTGGCCACATGTTGGGGTGTCTCTGTTCCTAAGGGCGGTGGCTGGTATTTCCCTGGAAGGTGTTGCACTTCACGCGCCCTCAACGTTTTGAGTTAAGATGGGTAATATTGGAAGGGTGGATCCATTAGGGGAACTGCCGGGGTCTTCATGTTTTGGGGCAAGGACGAGATTCCACCGTGACAGATACTCCATGTTCCAGGATGTATGGGGATGGGGGGCTGTGGGGAGGTTAGGGGGAGTTGTTTGTTGTTTGTTCGACAGTTCTTTCACTGTACACGCACCACTATATCCCATCATTTCCACATCATTCTTCGCACTACCCTTTAAAGAATAGACATGGCCCTCACGGCGGACGACTCCCTATTGGGGGAACTTAACATTGTTCCTGGAATGTGCGCGGTCTATTGAATAAGGTCAAACGGGGGCGGTACTTCATCTGGCAAAGCGTTACTCGGCCGATATTTTGCTATTACAGGAGACACATCTACTGGGCAATAAAGCTCCATGCCTCTCTCGCTATGGGTACCCCACGGTGTACCACTCAGGCTTTTCAAGGGTGGCGCGCGGTACGGCCGTACTTGTTTACCATAGAGTCCCACTCCAAATTACACAGAATTGGTTAGACCGAGGCGGCCGTTTCATGGTCATCTCTAGTACTCTGGCTGGGAACAGATCACAATTGGGAGTGTCTACGCCCTCCACCGCTCAGCCAGACTTTCATTGTAAGAATGACGCAGTTATGGGGGGATCTCACGGGTGGTCTGACGATCCTGGGTGGGGACTGGAATGACATCATGAATCACTCGGACAGGTGGCGAGCTCGACCTCTGGTCGCCCCCCCTCAGGTCAAAACTGAACATATTGACACATACATTGGATTGGGCAGACACATGGCAGGCCTTTCATCCCTTGGAGGCCGGGTTCACATACGCATCATCCGTTCACCCCACCCTTTCACGTCTAGACTATTTATTCCTCCCTCACAGTTTTATCCACAGGGTGTCGCATATCTTCATCCTGCCCCGCGGCCTGTCTGATCACTCACCGATCCAAGTCAGACTCCGTCTACAGACCCACGTGCCCCCTACAGATGGCACATGTCTCCCTGGCTGCTCAGAGGTGCAGAGTATCAGGAAATGCTGCATAGGGCAATTGCTGATTATTTTAGCTCCAATGCCGGGAACTCCCAGTCCCCGATCACCTTATGGGAAGCCTTTTAAGCCTACGATTCGAGGGGCTGATATAAGATATCATACGGGCAAACTGGCGCGATATGGCGCAGATACAAGAACTGGAAGATTGACAGGTCACTTTACAATCCTCTCTAGAGAGGGCTCCAACGCCGTTGCTCGCCGTAATTTACTACATGTTCAGCAGCAGCTGCACCAATTGCTCACTGATAGTGCTAAGGAGGCCTGGCTGGTGACCCAGTATAGTATTTATCAATGGGGTGACAAGTCTAGTCAGATGCTCCATAGGCTGTGCCAGGTTAGAGCCTCCCCGACGCAAGTTCCTCTCTTGAGGTCCCCTGATGGCGATATATGTACCTCCCCTGAGGAGGTGGTTCAGGCCTTTGCCAACTTCTATGCTGCTCTATACGATGACTGCGAGGTAATAGCCGAACCTCTCGTAGATGATTTTTTCTCAGATATCCCCCTAGACGCCTTTCGGACGAGCAGCGAGATGCCTTGGACAAGCCCATCTCCCTGGACGAGTTCCAGGCAGCCCTATCCAATACGCACTCAGGACGTGCACCGGGCCCAAATGGGTTCCTATGCGATTTCATGCACCCCCATATGGGGACCTTCCGCCCTCACCAACTTAAGGCGCTACACACAGCCTCGGAACAGGGTATTCTGCCACCAGACTAGCGACACGCCGAGATAGTCGTCTTCCTCAAGCTGGGCCGCCCTCCAGAGGATCCGGGTTCATACTGCCCCATATCCCTGCTAAATTACGAGCCTAAATTGCTAGGGAAAGTCCTGGCTGACCACCTTCCCACGTGTATCCGGGAGCTGGTGCAACCAGATCAATCTGGTTTTATGCCACAACGCTCCACCAGGCACAACATCAGACAGGCCCACAATGCTGTAGCAGAGGCAGACCATCTGGCGGATATTGACAAGGCGTTTCACTCGCTGAGCTGGACCTAACTTTTTTAACTTCTAGAGGCGGTTAACCTAGGGCCCCGTTATCGTGCCTATGTGAAATTGGTGTATACGGACCGCACGGCCACGGCCCGCGTGGCTGATTATCACTCTGCCCCCTTCCCCACCCACAGGGGAACTAGACAGGGATGCCCCCTTTCCCCGCTCTTATTCGTCTTAGCCATTGAGCCATTGGCAGTGTGGGTACGCCTTGAAGCGGTCTTCCGAGGGTTGGACTGGTCGCTCAGATAGGATCGCACTGTATGCTGATGATGCTTTATTCTTCATTTCCGGCCCTTGGGTCACTGGGCCGCGGGTGCTCCAGATTCTGCAGGTGTTAGGGACGACATTTGGACTATGTGCCAATTGGTCCAAATCCGTCTTGTTCCCCATATGCGGTGAGCAGAGGAGTAAAGCTTGGGCTTCACAGCTGATCGTCGCAGAGGAGGGTTTCAAGTACCTAGGTGTGTATATCACTAGATGTCCCAGCGAAGCGTGGTCGCGCAATATAGCTCCTTTGCTTCCAGTGGTGCGTGATGAAACGACTGTGTGGTCCCACCTCCCTCTAGCACTATATGGCCAGTCCGCCATTTTTAAAATGGTGTGCTTGCCACACTTGCTCTATAGGCTGCAGAACTATCCATATCCTATTCCCCCGTCGTGGTTTCTCCAAATAAATGCGCTCCTGAACAGGTTCCTCTGGGGGGGAGGGGCGGTCCAGGTGGCCCTGGCGATGGGTATTCAGTCCACATACTGTGGCGGGATTGCGGCGGCCGACGTTCGTACGTATTACTGGGCATCTCGGCTTTTTGCGATCAATGAATGGTGGTATAACTCTCAGGCTGACCCAGCCTATGCAGTGGAGAGGCTCTCCCTAGCGGAAAGCCCGCTACTTCATCTTCTATACAGTAATTCCTCCTTAGAGGCGCTCCCCCAGCCTGCTAAATGGTGATTCAGATTTGGAGACGAGTGTCCAGGTCTATGGGTTGGTGGGGCATGTTGACCAGCGCAACCCCCCTCTGGCAGGGTTCACAACTTCGGCCAGTTTCGACCCTTGCGGGGTTCCGTAGATGGGATCTCTACACTTGGAGATGTAATGCAGGGGTCCACGCTTAAATCCTTCCAGAGGCTGCAGGAGGAGTTGGACCTACACACATCTCAGTTCCACAGGTATCTACAGCTCCGCCATGCTCGGTTTCCCCTAATACAACACCTCCAGTCGTTACCCGAATTTCACCTAGTGGAGGGTAGACTGTTAATGGGTGATCTAGGGTCCCACAAAAATTTTCAAATTTATCAAACCCTCACTACACACTCCAAAACTACCATACATCGGACCCGGGTGGCGAGGGAGGCGTACTTACCGGCCCTGACAGATGATGATTGGACTGAGGCTCTGGCTAGCCCCAGGTACTCTGCTGTTTCCACTAGGTACTGGCTGATCCAGTTCAAGTATCGCCACAGGATTTATTACACTCGCCTCCGCCTCTGGAAGATGGGGCCATTCAGTCCCCCTTGTGCCTCTGCTGTAACTCTGATGAAGGGTCGTTCCTACATACCGTTTAGAGCTGCGGGGCACTTCTGTGCGGGCGTGCTGTCTTGCTTGGGGTGGGTACTGGCTTAGGACATCCCGGCAAACCCTACGCTGACACTTCTGCACAGAACGAGGACATTGGGGGGAATAGATACAAGAGACACCTCCTATTCTTGGGCCTCACTTTAGCCAAGCGGGACATTGCACAGCATTGGAAGGCTTCCTCTTCCCCCGGGGTTGTGGCATGGATAAAAGCTTTGGATAAATATATGTTGGCCGAAGTGACGGTGTTTCAGGCACGGGCTGCCCACAAAAACATGGGAAGAGCTGAGCCAGGTGGGATAAATACCGCGGTATTGACCTGTCTCTTCTTACACAACCAGCAAATCAGGACCCTCTTGAATGGCTAGTAGAGTTCGATCAGCCAGTTTGATGCATTAACTCGCCGTGGATGTGAAGGAAGACTCCTTTGTTGTACATATATTTTGCTTCTCAGGGGATGTATGGTGCAGGGTTGGGGGGAGGGGCGGGTTGTTCAGTCTGATGTTCCGCAGACCTCCTGGGGGAAAATGTTCAGTACCTACAGTCTATGAAATCTGTCATGTGCCTATATGATGCTTATTGGGTTCTGCCCACTTGGTGCTATGGAAAATCAATAAAATCTATTGTTTAAAAAAAACAGATAACCCAGACTTTATAGTCCTATTTAGAAACAGGCTTGGCGGTGAATCCCCTACCTCAAACCTGCTAACCCAAAACCCCTGGTCTTCCAACCGTAATTTCAGATTTGCTCAAGCTAATGACCCTACCCTCCAGTTTGCATGGAAACAGGCCAAGAAAAATAACTCTTGTCAATTGTATCCCTGTGTTCAGATACAGAATTACCTTCTTTATCGTATAGGGAAAAACTCTGCCTATCTGCACGGTCCTGTGCTGTTACTGTTCTTCGCCACGAGGGCATCCTGACCCATTTGACCGCCTCCTCGGCCACCCTGCTGTCCCTGTCTCCCCCCGCCGCCGCTGCCTCTCCATCTCGGCACGGGCGCTGAGAAGGGGGGACTACAACTCCCAGGGTCCTCTGCGGCAGGAGCCACCGCTGCTGATTCACGCACCTGGAGGCGCTTTAAAATCAAGGCCAACCCCGGGGGAGCGGGTGTGACTCTGCCTGTCTGCACGGTTCTGTGCTGTTACTGTTCTTCGCCACGAGGGCATCCTGACCCATTTGACCGCCTCCTCGGCCACCCTGCTGTCCCTGTCTACCCCCGCCGCCGCTGCCTCTCCATCTCGGCACGGGTGCTGAGAAGGGGGGACTACAACTCCCAGGGTCCTCTGCGGCAGGAGCCGCCGCTGCTGATTCACGCGCCCGGAGGCGCTTTAAAATCAAGGCCAACCCCGGGGGAGCGGGTGTGACTCTGCCTATCTGCACGGTCCTGTGCTGTTACTGTTCTTCACCACGAGGGCATCCTGACCCATTTGACCGCCTCCTCGGCCACCCTGCTGTCCCTGTCTCCCCCCGCCGCCGCTGCCTCTCCATCTCGGCACGGGCGCTGAGAAGGGGGGACTACAACTCCCAGGGTCCTCTGCGACAGGAGCCGCCGCTGCTGATTCGCGCGCCCGGAGGCGCTTTAAAATCAAGGCCAGCCCCGTGTTGCGGGACGTGCGCGGGCGTCGCCGGGCTAAGCCCGGGTAAAGGGCAGGCCGTCTGTGGCCGTCAGGGGCCAGAAGAGGCCGGGCCGTGCCACCCCCCATGGACTTGCAGTTTAATGCGTACCATTCCCTCAGGTGACTGTCATATACACACGGGCGGCTGCTACACCACATCTCTGTTTATTGATGTATCAGGGTGTGCCTAGAATTGCATAAGTATGAATAGACGTAAGGGTGCGGTGGGGACACTTGATGCATTCATGATTAGGGCAGAGAGCTTACTCACGCATGAGATTGAGCTAACTGAGCGGCAACTATCCATAGATTTACTAACGGCTCAAAGACGCTCTTCTTTGGAAGCTCTAACTCAGGGAGACATTTTACACCACCGGCTCCCTGTATCACCTACCCTTCCTCCTATGTCTGAGGCATCTTCTCCCCTATCCTCCTTATTAGTAATCCCGGACTCTCCCACTGTTACTATCCCAAGTGGACAAAAAGTTCGGACTCGAACTCGCAACTCAAAAATTTCTATTGAGTCTAAATCTAAGGAACCACCGGCCAAACGCAAAAGGGGCCCCAATCTTAAATCTAAATCCCACAACTGCTCTGAAGTTCTTAGTGCTGTTCCCCTAAAAATGCCAGCCGCTCCAACTACTGTGTCTGCTGGCACTCAAACCGATGATATAATTTGCTCCCCAAGCAATGATGACATTATGGCTGCCTTGGAGTCGGGCTTGAGAGCAATAGTTAACCACTCCAAGGTCTTATTTGATAAAAACTTCACCTCTGTACAGGAAAGACTAGCATGCATGGAGCAATTGTTAACTCGGGAGTCAGTTTCTGATTTTCCGGTTGATAACCGCAATCCTCCAGTTACAACCATTCATATGCAGGGGGAATCTGTTAACCTAGGTCATGGGACGGCTGACGCTAACGATAGGACCCAGTGTCCACCTAGTTGCCCACCGCAACATCACTCTGCGATTGTTCCCCCTCAAACATCGGACCCTGAAGCAAGACAATCCACCATAGATCCAACGCCGCCAAAGACTTTTCCTAAAACTGAGGCTCTGAATCTTCCCCCTGCTTCCTATCCTTATGTGATAGTTTTGGCTGGAGTTCCCTGCTTGACAGGTTCTAGGAAGGAGTCATGGGTGGACCTCCGAAATAAATGTGTGGATTGGCTGAGGAAACACAAAGGGTTCAATCCGGCCAGATTGCATGAAATCCTAATGGTGCGTAGAGTGGGATGGGTGGGTGAATCTGTTAAAAACATGTTAGACCCGGCCCTTGTAACATAGTCAGACCTGACCCCTGCACCTCACACCAGCCCCAAGCCCCTGGCCTGGCCAATCCTTCCCACCAGAACACACACACCCGACCCGGACTTCCCCCGTCCGTAGGCCTTCCTCCTTCGGCCACCCCGGGCCCGTGTGCTCACTTCATGCACCAAGATGGCCGCCCGGCCCCAGCGCGACCCTAGCCTACAGGCGCCACTCCGGCTGGAGGACATCGCGCTCCCCTTGGGATGAGAAAGGGAGGAGCAGTTTCCATCACACCTCTGCGCTTCCCTGGGAAGGTGGGTTTCGATCGACCCGCCGGCCTCCCCGAGGGCTGGCTCCACGCCTGCTGGGTGTCTGGGACTCCTCCCGACCCGGCCCTGAAAGGATCAAAGGACAATGGCAGGAAACCCCCAACAAGCGACCCCCAGGTGACAAGACCCCTGCCTGCACAGACTCCGGACATCAAAGAGGAGTCGCCCTATAACAAGGAGTGCCCTGGGACTGTCCGGAAGATTCGCCTTGGAAACACCTGAGCCCTGCTGAGTGACTCGCGGCTCCCTGAAAGATCGTAAGACCTCCGAACTTGTGCGTGAGCCCTGCTGAGTGACTCGCGGCTCCCTGAAGATCGTAAGACCTCCGAACTTGTGCTTGAGCCCTGCTGAGTGACTCGCGGCTCCCTGAAGATCGTAAGACCTCCGAACTTGTGCTTGAGCCCTGCTGAGTGACTCGCGGCTCCCTGAAGATCGTAAGACCTCCGAACTTGTGCTTGAGCCCTGCTGAGTGACTCGCGGCTCCCTGAAGATCGTAAGACCTCCGAACTTGTACTCGAGCCTGCTGAGTATCTCGCAGCGCCCCCAGACTCCCTTGGTCCCGCCGGACCCCACGACGACAAGCGTATCCCCCAGCTCGAGGATTGTGAGCTGTGCGCCGGATACACTCCTGCATTTGATCCATTCCCCCAAAGACTGTCCCGCTACCTCCTAACCCCCCTCCAGGACTTTGTGAGCCCGCGCTCTACTTGTATATATATTGCCTTGCCGATCATAAAGATCTTACCACTCCGATCTGATAAAGATTTGCTCTAAAGAACTCTCGGTGTGGTGTCTCTTTGTCGTGTGGTGCCGAGTGTACGATCCTAGATACGAGATTCCTCCCCTGAGGAGTCTCCCGCCAGTGCCCGGTTACGATACCTCGAGGGTTGGTCTCAGGACAGTCAGGGCCCCCTCCGGGCCCCTCTGAGGTCGCCTTCTAACATTGGTGGCAAGCGACGGGATTCGGGCCCATAATCTAGAGATCGTACCGTGAACGGCTGACGCACTACCGACAAAGATGGCAGAAGGAAACGCCGTGGTTCTCGTAGAAGACGACGCCAGTACCGTGTTCCAGGTGGAACAGCTGGAAGAGTACACTCACAGGGAACTAAAGCAATTCTGTAAGGAACTCAGAATCGCTACCACTGGTCTCAACACCAAAGAAGATATGCAAAAGGCACTGAAACCTTGGGTGGATTCGGGAGCCCCCCGCCCAGAAGGAGCGGTGGAGCCCCACGACGAAGCAGGACCCCCCCAAGGAGAACGCAGCAGCAACCAGGTGCGAGGCTTCGTACCAGACGGGGGCCTATCCCCGGAGGAACTCGCAGACAGAGAAAAAAGTCGCCATCACGAGCTCGAATTAGCCAAACTCAAAATTGAGGGCGAGTTGAAATTAGCCGAAAAAAAGCTAGCAGTAGAACAGTTGCGAGTGCAAGGAGAATTGGAAGAGAAGAAACTCCAACGAGAACACGAGGGAAGGAGACTTCAACTAGAACATGAACGCAGTTTGAAGGAAATAGAACTGAAAGCAAGAAGCGAAGAAGCGCGGCCCCCGGGGAACCGAGAGGCGGCCGCCCCGACGGAACAGAAGGTCCACATCCCCAAGGATGTGGTCAAGGAATATTACAAGAATGATGACATTCAGCAGTGGTTTCGGGCCTACGAGGTCGCCATGACCTCCCATCGGGTCCCGCAGAAGGATTGGGGGGCTGGGTTATGGGGACGGTTCCTGAGCGAAGGAAGAGACACCCTGCTCGACCTACCCACCTCCATGCAGACCTCATATGAACACATGAAAGCGGCCCTCCTCATAAGGTACGGCCTCACCCCGGAGATGTACCGCCAGCGGTTCCGGGACTGCCGGAAGATCCTGGGTACCACCTGGGTGGAATATGTGAATTGCTTCAGCCGTGCCTTTGATGGGTGGATCAAGGGCAGCAAGGAAACCACCCTGGAAGAACTAACTGACCTTATGTTATGGGAACACCTGGCTGCCAACTGCTTTGTGGAACTACGCCAGCATCTGCTCGACAGCAAGCTCACGGACCCGAGAAAGCTGGCTGTCGAGGCGGATCGCTGGACCAACACCCGGGTCTCCCGGGGTCCTGTAGGAGAGTACCCCCGAGCCAGTCAGGGATCACCCCGCCAGAGAGGGGGGGGAAACCAGGGAGGGCAGAGAGAGCCCCAGACCAGTCCCCCGCAGTCCCAACCTCCGCCTTTCCCGGCACCCCCACCAGCTGTATCCGGCCCCCCCCTGAGACGGGGGCACCGGGTAACCATCACTTGTTTCCGTTGCCAGAAGCCCGGGCATTACGCCAACGACCCTGAATGCCCCATGGCCCCACGCACCAACCAGGCAGCACCCCCCGCTAGACAGATAGCCAATGTAGCCCTGGGGGAGGAGGTTGAGGAGGCCGAGGAGTGGGAACCCGCCGCTATGGCCCTAGTGTCCTTAGGAGATGGAGAGATGGTCCCTGGGAGCCTCCTGCCCTCTAACACAAAGAAATATGGGCAGCTCGTCACGATCAATGGCCACCAAGTAGAAGCCCTCCGTGACACCGGGGCCAGCATCACCGGTGTCCTCAGCCATTTAGTCCACAAGGACCAGGTCCTCCCCAACGTATTTTGCCCTGTCATTTCAACCGATAACACAGAAAGCCTATGTAAGGTAGCCCTGGTGCCTTTCGAGTGGGGAGGGGTGGTCGGTAAACTGAAGGTCGCAGTGAGAACATCCCAGCCCGTCGACTGTCTCCTGGGGAACGACCTGGAAAGTTCCCCCTGGGGGCAAGTTGAGCGCAAGACCCACCTAGGGATGATGGGCCTCCCTGAGTGGGTGTGCGCCACCACTCGATCCATGGCGACTCGACTGACCCCCCTGAGGGACGTCGACGACGCCCCGACCCCTGAAGATGGGATGGTCCCGGCCGAGGGCCCCCACATCCCCCCACCAGAAGAGTCGCTCGCCAGTGACGAACCGCCGCCTTCCGACTCCACCCCAGACACCGAGTTAGGCGATCTGCCTGAATTAGCACAGTGGCGCCACGAAGGGGGCCCCTCCCGAGAGGAGTTCTGCCGAGAGCAGGCTACCTGTCCCTCCCTGGTCGGGCCCCGGCAACAGGCAGAGGCCCAGGCCGCAGGCGACCAGACGGGGACGCACCGGGTCTATTGGGAGAATGACCTTCTGTACAGCGAACAGAAGTCGGTGGAGCTAGGGTCCGGCCGAGTGCTGGTGGTACCACTACGCTTCCGAGACCTCCTCCTGGGCTTGGCCCACGACGTCCCCCTCGCAGGCCACTTGGGTCAGGACAAAACATACAGTCGCCTCGTGACTCACTTCTACTGGCCCAGAATGAAAGCGGATGTAGAAGCCCACTGCAAGTCCTGTCCCACGTGCCAGGCCAGTGGGAAGAGTGGAGGGAAGCGCAAGGCTCCCCTCCAGCCCTTCCCTGTCGTCAGTACCCCTTTTGAGCGGGTCGGGATCGACATTGTAGGACCTCTGGACCCCCCCACTTCACAGGGGCACCGGTTCATCCTCGTCCTGGTGGACCATGCCACTCGTTACCCTAAGGCCATCCCCCTGTGCACCGTCACGGCCCCCGTGGTGGGCCGGGCGCTGATGGGGATCTTCTCCCGCATGGGTTTTCCCCGCGAGGTCGTGAGCGATCGCGGTACCAACTTTATCTCCCGATACATGAGGTCCTTATGGCAACAGTGCGGGGTGTCGTACAAGTTCACCACCCCGTACCACCCCCAAGGAAACGGCCTGGTAGAGCGGTTTAACCGGACTCTGAAGGGGATGATCGCAGGCCTGGAAGAGCCCCTCCGGTGTAAGTGGGACATCCTGCTCCCCTGCCTCCTATTCGCATACCGAGAAGTTCCCCAGAAATCCTTGGGTTTCAGCCCCTTCGAGCTACTCTACGGGCACCCCGTCAGGGGGCCCCTCAGCCTGGTCAAAGAAGAGTGGGAGGCGGCACCCCGAGGCACCCCCCGAGACGTGTTCCGTTATGTCCTGACCCTCCGCAATCAGACTAGGAGGTTCCGGGAAATGGCAGAGGCCAATCTGGAGGCGAGTCAGGAGGAGATGAAGCGCTGGTACGACCAGAATGCCGCGCTAGTCGAGTTTCAGCCGGGCCAGCTGGTGTGGGTCATGGCCCCCGTGAAACCCAGCGCTCTCCAGGATAAATGGACCGGGCCCTTCAAAGTAGTTGAGCGAAAGAGCCCGGTCACGTACTTGGTAGACGTCCAGTCACCCCGGGACCCCCTCCGGGTCCTCCACGTGAACCGCCTCAAGCCCCACTTTGTGCGGACCGAGCTGAGCCTCCTACTGGCCACTGACGACGGGTCCGAAGAAGAGTCGGATCCTCTCCCTGATCTTCTATGCACCAAGGAGAAGGACGGCTCCGTAGAAGGAGTGAACCTCTCCCCGTCTCTCACTCCCCAGCAACGTGAGGATTGCCGCCAGCTCCTAGGGCAGTTTCCGGACCTTTTCTCCCTGGTCCCCAAGGTCACCGACTGGTGTGTCCATGATGTGGATACCGGGGACAGCCCACCAGTGAGACACCGAGCCTACCGAGTCCCCGATCAGGTCCGGTCCTGTATCCAAGCCGAAGTCTCAAAATGTTGACCCTAGGCGTGATCGAACCCTCAGACAGCCCCTGGGCCAGCCCCGTGGTCCTGGTCCCAAAAGCAGCCGCCCGGGGTCTCCCCGGAACTCCGCTTTTGCGTGGACTACCGGGGGCTCAATGAGGTCACCCGAGCCGATGCCCACCCCATTCCCCGAGCCGACGAGCTCATTGACCGGCTCGGAGCTGCACGGTTCCTCAGCACCTTCGATCTCACCTGCGGCTACTGGCAAATTGCGCTCACAGAGGGAGCCAAGGAGCGGTCCGCCTTCTCCACCCCGGATGGGCACTATCGCTTTCGCGTAATGCCCTTCGGGATGAAAAATGCCCCGGCCACCTTCCAGCGACTGGTAAATAGAGTCCTGGCCGGGCTGGAAAAATTCAGCGCTGCATATCTCGACGATATCGCAGTTTTTAGTTCCGAATGGAGCGAGCACCTCCAACACCTCCGGAGGGTGCTAACCGCCCTACGCCAGGCGGGCCTCACCGTGAAAGCCAGCAAATGCCAGATTGGGCAAGGTTCGGTAACCTACCTGGGGCACCAGGTCGGGAGCGGGCAGGTCGCCCCTCTACAGCCCAAAATCGACGCCATCCTAGCCTGGGAACCTCCCACTACCCAAACAGAGGTCCGAGCCTTTCTGGGCCTCACGGGCTACTATCGGAGATTCATCCGGAATTACGGCAGCCTGGTCGGTCCCCTCACGGGGCTCACGTCCAAGAAGCAGCCCAAGAAGGTACAGTGGTCCCCTGCCTGCCAGGAGGCGTTCAATGCCCTGAAAACGGCCATGTGTACGGCCCCCGTCCTCCAGGCCCCCGACTACTCCAAAGAGTTTGTGGTACAAACTGATGCCTCCGAGCATGGCATCGGGGCCGTCCTCTCCCAAGTAAATGACCAGGGTCTGGACCAGTCCGTGGCCTTCCTCAGCCGACGGCTGTTGCCCCGGGAACAGAGATGGAGTACCATCGAGCGCGAGGCGTTCGCAGTAGTCTGGGCCCTCAAGAAACTACGCCCTTACCTGTTCGGCACCCATTTCAGGGTCCAGACCGACCATCGCCCCTTGCGTTGGCTCATGCAGATGCGAGGAGAAAACCCCAAGCTTCTGCGGTGGTCAATCTCCCTCCAGGGGATGGATTTCACCGTGGAACATCGCCCTGGTACAGACCACGCCAACGCCGATGGCCTCTCCCGATTCTTCCGCCTCAGCGAAGAGAACCCCCAAGAAGATGGGTAGTTCTCTCCGGCTTTCAGCTGGGGGGGACGCGTGTTAGACTCGGCCCTCGTAACATAGTCAGACCTGACCCCTGCACCTCACACCAGCCCCAAGCCCCTGGCCTGGCCAATCCTTCCCACCAGAACACACACACCCGACCCGGACTTCCCCCGTCCGTAGGCCTTCCTCCTTCGGCCACCCCGGGCCCGCGTGCCCACTTCATGCACCAAGATGGCCGCCCGGCCCCAGCGCGACCCTAGCCTACAGGCGCCACTCCGGCTGGAGGACATCGCGCTCCCCTTGGGATGAGAAAGGGAGGAGCAGTTTCCATCACACCTCTGCACTTCCCTGGGAAGGTGGGTTTCGATCGACCCGCCGGCCTCCCCGAGGGCTGGCTCCACGCCTGCTGGGTGTCTGGGACTCCTCCCGACCCGGCCCTGAAAGGATCAAAGGACAATGGCAGGAAACCCCCAACAAGCGACCCCCAGGTGACAAGACCCCTGCCTGCACAGACTCCGGACATCAAAGAGGAGTCGCCCTATAACAAGGGGTGCCCTGGGACTGTCCGGCAGATTCGCCTTGGAAACACCTGAGCCCTGCTGAGTGACTCGCGGCTCCCTGAAAGATCGTAAGACCTCCGAACTTGTGCGTGAGCCCTGCTGAGTGACTCGCGGCTCCCTGAAGATCGTAAGACCTCCGAACTTGTGCTTGAGCCCTGCTGAGTGACTCGCGGCTCCCTGAAGATCGTAAGACCTCCGAACTTGTGCTTGAGCCCTGCTGAGTGACTCGCGGCTCCCTGAAGATTGTAAGACCTCCGAACTTGTGCTTGAGCCCTGCTGAGTGACTCGCGGCTCCCTGAAGATCGTAAGACCTCCGAACTTGTACTCGAGCCTGCTGAGTATCTCGCAGCGCCCCTAGACTCCCTTGGTCCCGCCGGACCCCACGACGACAAGCGTATCCCCCAGCTCGAGGATTGTGAGCTGTGCACCGGATACACTCCTGCATTTGATCCATTCCCCCAAAGACTGTCCCGCTACCTCCTAACCCCCCTCCAGGACTTTGTGAGCCCGCGCTCTACTTGTATATATATTGCCTTGCCGATCATAAAGATCTTACCACTCCGATCTGATAAAGATTTGCTCTAAAGAACTCTCGGTGTGGTGTCTCTTTGTCGTGTGGTGCCGAGTGTACGATCCTAGATACGAGATTCCTCCCCTGAGGAGTCTCCCGCCAGTGCCCGGTTACGATACCTCGAGGGTTGGTCTCAGGACAGTCAGGGCCCCCTCCGGGCCCCTCTGAGGTCGCCTTCTAACAAAACATTACAGGTGATTGTATTGTCATTAATTTTTGTAGACCCCACACTGTTCGGTCTCTAATGCAAACCCGTGAGTTATCGCTGGGTCTAAAGTCGAATATATGCATGTTCACTCATGGTTATTTTTATAAACCCACTATCAAAGCATGTGCGCCCACGCCCAAGGCCCTTCCTTTGGTTAATCGCTTCTCAGCTTTGTCAGATTTAGATGTTCCCGACTGACAACCAAGAGTGAGTGCTGATCCCCCTGCCCTGTCACAGATTGAGGCTACTCCTGCTCTTTCCCCAGTACCAGTATTTGTTATTCAAAATAGCCTAGGGAGAGTTGTGTCAAAAGCGGGCACCTTAAATGTCTTAAGTTGGAACGTAGCAGGCCTCCAACAAAGGCTACGCGATCCCGGGTGGCTCAGCTTAATTTAGAGTCACGACATAATCATGCTACAGGAGACATGGGCCACTACGGAACTATATGTTAACGGGTTCCATTGCTATAACACCCTGGCAACCAAATCTAGAATGGGCCGTCCTTCGGGAGGCTTATCTGCCTGGGTTAACATCTCCGTCGGAGGCACTACCAGGGTTATACTAACGAATAACCAGAATTTCCAGGCCATATTATTCAACCAGAAAATAAGTTTCTTCCTGGTTAACTTTTATAATAATGATTTTAGTTCATCGCCAAATATAAATTTTATAAACCTTTTTAACTTTATTACTACTTTGGAATCTAGGCACGACTTTGATGATACTAGCGGGCTTGTGTTGTGAGGTGATTTTAATGCCAGACTCAATGTGGCTTGTCCACCAATGGGCCTCGGCTCTGGGTGTCAAAGGGGAGTGGAATTGATTTCCTTTTTGATCTCACACAATCTTGAGAATGCCATGGACATAATGGCTAATTGTTTGTCAACAGTCCCCCTAGTACCCACATTCAGAGGCAGAGATTGTTCATCTATTATTGACTACATTTTTATTTCTCCTGGGTTGGCCGACCGCATTAGTGAGGCTACAGTAATTCCCATGCCTCAAGGGGATCACAACCCCATTAAGGTCTGCCTAAAAGCAATCCACCGCCCGGTATACAACAAGGAATGTGGAGCTAGGAACCTCTCCATATGCTCAAATAATCTTAGATTAAAATGGAGGGGCATTAATATTAAGGGGACTTTTCAGACACTGGTTAGAGATAACTTACTCCTCTTTCTCTCATGTTTGTCTGATCTAAATCCGAATCCCGAGGCAGTGGAGGATTTTGTAAAGATCTGCTCAGCTTTCCGAGCCCAACTCATGACTCCGCGGCGCATATGTTATGTTATGTTATGTTATACAGGTTTTTTGTATAGCGTGCGGCTACTCGAAAGAGTGTCCCGACGCTTTAAATTGCACGCTAATCACAAAACACAACAGGGAAAATGAACAGAAACAGAAAAAGAAGAGACCTGATAGGACCTGAAACTAAGAAGTGAAAAGCCAAGTTTTAAGCCCCTTCCTAAAGGCCAACAGGTTGGTGGTGCTGCGCAGGGACACAGGCAATTTATTCCACAGCTGAGGCGCTAAAAATTTAAAAGAGCGGCCACCGATGCGAGCTCTCTTCACGCGGGGCACTACCGCAAAAAACAAGGCTTCAGACCTAAGCGATCTGGCAGGACGATAAAAGGACAGCCTTTTCTGGAGATATTTTGCTCCAGATGTGTGCAAGGCTTTGTGTGCCAGGGTGAGAGATTTAAAAACTATCCGCTTCCGGACAGGAAGCCAGTGCAGAGCCTCCAAAAGGCCCGAGGCTCTGGCACGGCGAGATAGTCCAAAAATAGCACGCGCTGCCGAATTCTGAACAACCTGTAATCGTTGAAGCAGGTATTCTGGCAGGCCGAGATAGAGAACGTTGGAATAGTCTATTCTCGAGCCTATCATCGCCTGCCCCGTGATCTTCCTGTGTTCCTCCGATAACAAGGGAAGGAACTTGCGGAGCATCCGGAGTAAGCCAAAGCAGGTCCCTGTGAGACCGATTACCTGCGAGCGTAGTGTGAGGCCATTGTCGATCTTAATCCCAAGGTTTTTCGCTACCTGGGACGAACTTGCTGGTGGAAACATGTTCTCAGGCCACCACACTTTCCAATCCGGGTCCGAGCTGCACCCAAAGAAGAGGACCTCGGATTTATCCGAGTTGCACTTGAGGCTGTTATGATGGAACCACTGAAACACAGCCTCAAGACAACCCTGGATCCTACCTCCATCGAAGTCCGCACCCCTTTCACAGGTAAAGAGGAGCTGGGTGTCATCAGCGTAAGAAATGATCTGGGCCCCGAAAGACTCCGACAGGGCCGCCAGAGGGGTCATGAAGATATTAAATAGAGTTGGGCTCAGGACAGAGCCCTGAGGAACTCCGACACCCAAAGGCGACATCTCGGCGGAGCAAGCAGAAGCCCAGACCGATTGTCGACGGCCTGCTAGGAAAGATCGAAACCACTGGAGCACCGTCCCTCGAAGACCAATCTCTGAGAATCTAGCAAGCAGACCCTCATGAGGGACGGTGTCAAAGGCCGCCGACAGGTCTAACATCACCAGCATCGCTCTCCCACCCGAATCCAACACCTCCTTTATCGCCTCCGAGACTTCCAGGAGGGCTGTTTCGGTGCTAAGATTGGCGCGAAAACCCGACTGGGTAGGGTGCAGTAGGTCGTGGGCCTCCAAGTAATCGGCAAGCACCTTATGCACGTGCTTTTCAATGACCTTCGCCAAAGCCGGCAGAAGCGAGATAGGTCTATAATTCGCTAACACCTCCACATCCAGACCTGGCTTTTTAAGCAGGGGAATGATCATTGCCTGCTTCCAGGACTGGGGAACCACACCCTGTGCAAGAGAACAGTTCAACAGGGGGTTCACAAGTGGATTAATGACAGCCGCCATTTTAGCCAGGAATTTTGCGGGGCAGGCATCCCGAGGGGAACCTGACTTCAGTCCCACCAACAGGTCAAATGAAGCTGTCAGCGAGAGAGGAGGGAAAGCTGCCAAGGCCACACCGGCGTTCAGTCGGGTAGCAGCGGCATTCTCCGCCAGACCTGATACCTCAGGATCCAACACAAGGAAGGAGTCCTGGATCCGCTGGATCTTGGAGGTGAAAAAGTCCGCAATCGCCCTGACCCAGGACGCAGGAGGGGGGGTCTGGGCGGGCGCTGCGCGAGAGGCTGTAAACTCCCGCACAATGGCGAAAAGCTCCTTACAGGAGTTGGAAGCGGCTTCAATTTTTCTAGCAAAATAAGCCTTCTTCTCCGCGAGGATGTTCCGATGGTACACTTTCGCCAGAGACCTGTAGGCGAGTTTCGCCGTCGCGTCGTATTTCACGCGCCAAGCTCTTTCCGCTACCTTGCATTGCCGACGAGAGGCCGCCAATGCTTCCGTAAACCAAGGGGCAGAGGCACCTTTTCCGGGTTTGCGGAGGGATCTCCGAGGAGCAAGCTCATTGAGCCTCTCTGAGAGCCAGGCCTGCAAACGCTCCACATCCTCCTCTAAGTTCCTGGTTAAGGCACAGGGGTGATCAGCGCAGGACTGTGCCAACAATTCCGGAGTAATCCGGTGAAGTGGCCTGAATCCCCCTGAAGTCTGCCGGGGGACCCCGGCAGGCTTCCCAGCATCTGAGAGATAAAATCTCACCAGCCTGTGGTCAGACCAAAGCACCTGGGTGGGGGCCAACATCTCTATAGGGATCGTAGAGAAGGTCAAATCCAGGGTATGTCCCTTCTCATGGGTCGGCCCAACATGATAAGGAACCAGGCCCATAGGGGCTGTGACCTCCAACATTTTCATCGCATCGGGGTCCGTTTCCACGTCCATATGGACGTTGAAGTCCCCGGCGACAATGCAATGTTCTGATGTAAGTAACAAAGAAGAGGTCACCGACTGGAACTCTTCAAAAAAAGAGCCCAAGGGCCCTGGCGGCCGATAGACTAGAAGACCCTTCATCGATTGGTGTGGTGAAAGGACGATGGCAAAGGCAAGGGATTCGCAATCCTTGATCGCGACCGATGGAATGATGGTGCACGTGACCCTTTTGTTAACTATTAATGCCACACCACCTCCACGCCCCTTCGGCCTATCCTGCCTGAAGATGTTATACTCAGGCGGGATAGCAGTGACAATATCTGGGTTAGACGCCTCGCCGAGCCACGTCTCAGTGAGCATTAGGAACAGGGGTTTTTCTGACTCTAGCAAATCAAAAACATCCCGAGCGTGCCGGCCCAGAGATCGAGTGTTGAGCAGTAGGCCCAGATGTTTAGCGCAAACCGCCGCCTTCTGTGGCACATCGCCAAGATGTTTCTGCGGGCGCCAGCCACACTCCGGGCAGCAATGCTTGCCCTTGTGGCGAGCAGGAAAAACCGTCCGGCAGAAACCATTAGTGTACTGCCAAGACCGAAGTTCCGGACCCGAGTAGAGTAGCATGGTGCTCAAAAAGCAAGCTAACTCGAGCCGAATGGTCGCGTCCTGCCCGTCGCCTCAAACGCCTCAGGAACGCTGACGGGCGCAGACGGGCAGGACTCCGGCACGACTCAGGCTAAGCGAGGGCTACCACCTGCGCGTACCGCTGCGCGGAGAAGGCGACTTTAAATAGGCTCTCCCGTCACCCTATGCGCGCGAGACCGCTCCAAGATGGCGTCCGCCGCTGAGAATGATGCCCCAAGCCAAAATGGCACCCAAGATCGATCCCCGGATCCCAGACCCACCAAAGTGGTGGTGCTTAGAGGCGCTAGGAGCGCTTTTTTAAATGCAGTAAGGGGCCAGAGGGCACGCGCTACAAACAGGCAGCAGCTCGAGGTAATGCAATTAAAAGCAGGGGTAAGCGCAACAACAAAATACAAACCCAAGATACAAAACGGGACAGTAGTTAAAAACACAGCGCTAGTGCAGCGCGAGCTATGCAGAGTGGTAGATGGTCGGTGGTAGGTAGTGGTAGGTGGCATAGTCTCGGATGGCCCGAGATGGTTCGACCATGAGTGTTCTCTAGCCAACCGTGACTTGCGGCGTGTTTTATCTTCCTGCCCGAGGAACCAGACCGATGTGAAAAATGCAAGGATTCGATATAAACTGGCCATTACTAGAAGGAAGGAGGAGATCCTAGAAGAGCGTTGGGAGGTGTTAGCGCGAACCGCTGATTGCGGAAGGGGGGATATCTTCTGGGCCGCGGTCAAAGACTTGCAATGCTCAGGCCAGCTTCTGACCCCAATGGGCTGCACCATTTCTGGTGCAGCCTGGGTAGACCATTTTTCTACGATCTATGCCGCCCCGCACTCAGTAATAGCTATCCCAATATTTAACAACCCCCCGTGGGTAGAAATATCATTGTCGGAGGTGGAAGAAGCTATAACCCAGAGCGCGAGGAATAAGGCCCCAGGCCCGGACGGCCTTCCTATTGATATCACTAAATCTTACCCCAACCTGTGGGGCCCTCTTTTGTTGAATGTTTTTAAAAATTTAACACTTACCTCCCCACCATCATCTTGGTCATCGAGCACAATAGTGCCTATCTTCAAGAAGGGAGATCGGTCCCAACCATCCTGTTACAGGCCTATCTCCCTCATTGACAACACCCTAAAAATACTAGGCAGAGTGCTGTATAATAAAATTTTGATCTGGGCTCAGGATAATCATATCTTAGAGAGTTGCCAGCTGGGTTTTCGAAATAAGGTTGGTACGGCAGAGCAGTGTCTTAACCTCAACCTGATTTTGGGTAAATATACTGTAGCTCGTAAATCCCCAATTTACCTCGCCTTCATGGACCTATCCACTGCCTTCGACCTCGTTAACAGGTCGATGCTTTGGAGGGCCTTACTGCAATATGGCCTGGATGAATCTTTGCTTCATTTCCTGGCCTATTTGCACAGAGATCTGAAGGCCTGCATTAGGATTAGCCAAGGGGGCGAGGTGACTGACGCGGTAAGAGTGCAGAGAGGGGTCAGACAGGGCTGTGTCTTAGCCCCTCTTTTATTTATCATTTATATTAATGGGTTACACAAGTTTTTTGTTTCTCTAGCTTGTGATGTCCCCAAAATAAAGGGCAATTACCTCCCTGCTCTGCTATATGCAGATGATGCGGTCCTTATGGGCCGCACCCCTAATGCGTTACGCACCCTAGTGAATGGTTTCGTCGACCATATGGACTCTTTGGACTTAAAGACCAATTTCAAGAAATCTTTTGTCACGTCCTGTGGCCCGAAGAAACGTCACATTGGAAGCATTGTTGTGGGGACAGAGAGATTGGGGTCTACTAGCAGTTTCCTGTATTTGGGAGTGGTCTTTGCTGCGAACAACTCCTGGAGTGGGCATATTGCCCACTCCAGGGGTAGGTTCTCAAAGGCCATTAACTCTATCCTGAGCCTCCCCCGCCCTAAAAAGACAGGCGCGTTGGCTGCCACCCTAAAAATATATAAGGCCCAATGCGTTCCGGTTGCAATGTATGGAGCTGAGGTTTGGGGAACTGCCAGATGCCCACACATTCTTGCTGAGGAAAATAGATTTTGCAGGAAGCTCCTCTGTGCCCCCATCTCCTCTCCCCACTACATATGTCATAAAGAATTGGGGTTGCACTTTATAGGGGATTTTATTAGTGCTCGCCCTGCTCTTTTTTGGCTGGCTATTTGGAAAAACCCTGCCGCTAAATTGACTAGGGACATCATAGAGGATTGCTTATGTTGTGATAGAGGCATGGCCATCCCTTGGCTTTCTGGGGTGCTGAGCGTTCTTTGTAGTGTGAACTTTCAAAATGTCTTTTCTGATCCTACCACTACCCAGCCCCCACCCAAGTCTGTACTCAAACAAGCTCTCTATACGTTGTTTAATGATGAAAGGGTTGCGAGAGAGTCCATGAAACCTAGTGTTACTAGATACCTAGCTCGCAATCTTCAAACCTATCCCACACCCAGCTATTTAACCCCTTCGCTGCCAGGCCTTTTCCCCCTCCTGTGCCAGGCCTTTTTTTGGCTATTTGGGGTAGTGCGTGCTTAGGCCCCTGTAACTTTTTGACCGCATTAGGTAGCCACACCAAATTTGCGTCCTTTTCTTCCAACATCATGGGGATTCTAAAGGTACTCAGGGTTTGTGGATTCCCCTGGAGGGGTCACAGAAAAGAGCCAAAATACAGCAAAATTTTGTTTTTTTTTGGAAAAATGGGAAAAACGGGCTGCAAATGAAAGCATCAACATTGCCCATCTCAAATGTCGCATCACTACGTTTTGGGCCCTTGCCTGTCGTGGGTACTTGGGCCTCCCACACAAGGGAGGCACCATTTTTACCGGGAGACCCAGGGTAACGCTGGGAGGTGTGAAATTTGAGTGAGCCCGGTGATGCCACAACTTTCCCACACAAAAAAGTGTGAAAAAAGTGATTTTTCCAGCTAAAATTGAGGTTTGCAGGGGATTCTGGGTAAGGAAACGTTGGGGGATCCACGCAAGCCATACCTCCCTGGAAGCCCCCGGGTGTCTAGTTTTCAGAAATGTATGGGTTTGGTGGGTTTCCCTAGATGGCCGCCGTGCCCCGGGCCAAAAAGCCAAGAGACCCCCCTTGCAAAACCAGGTGGTTTTGAGATAGGCAATGTTGATGTCGCCTCACTACGTTTTGGGCCCTTACCTGTCGCGGGTACTTGGGCCTCCCACACAAGTGAGGCACCATTTTTACCGGGAGACCCAGGGGAACGCTGGGAGGTGTGAAATTTGAGTGAGCCCGGTGATGCCACAACTTTCCCACACAAAAAAGTGTGAAAAAGGTGATTTTTTCAGCTAAAATTGAGGTTTGCAGGGGATTCTGGGAAAGGAAACGTTGGGGGATCCACACAAGCCATACCTCCCTGGAAGCCCCCGGGTGTCTAGTTTACAGAAATGTATGGGTTTGGTAGGTTTCCCTAGATGGCCGCCGTGCTCCGGGCCAAAAAGCCAAGGGACCCCCATTGCAAAACCAGGTGGTTTTGAGATAGGCAATGTTGATGTCGCCTCACTACGTTTTGGGCCCTTGCCTGTCGCGGGTACTTGGGCCTCCCACACAAGTGAGGCACCATTTTTACCGGGAGACCCAGGGGAACGCTGGGAGGTGTGAAATTTGAGTGAGCCCGGTGATGCCACAACTTTCCCACACAAAAAAGTGTGAAAAAAGTGATTTTTTCAGCTAAAATTGAGGTTTGCAGGGGATTCTAGGTAAGGAAACGTTGGGGGATCCACGCAAGCCATACCTCCCTGGAAGCCCCCGGGTGTCTAGTTTTCAGAAATGTATGGGTTTGGTGGGTTTCCCTAGATGGCCGCCGTGCCCCGGGCCAAAAAGCCAAGAGAGCCCCCTTGCAAAACCAGGTGGTTTTGAGATAGGCAATGTTGATGTCGCCTCACTACGTTTTGGGCCCTTGCCTGTCGCGGGTACTTGGGCCTCCCACACAAGTGAGGCACCATTTTTACCGGGAGACCCAGGGGAACGCTGGGAGGTGTGAAATTTGAGTGAGCCCGGAGATGCCACAACTTTCCCACACAAAAAAGTGTGAAAAAAGTGATTTTTTCATCTAAAATTGAGGTTTGCAGGGGATTCTGGGTAAGGAAACGTTGGGGGATCCACGCAAGCCATACCTCCCTGGAAGCCCCCGGGTGTCTAGTTTTCAGAAATGTATGGGTTTGGTAGGTTTCCCTAGATGGCCGCCGTGCCCCGGGCCAAAAAGCCAAGAGACCCCCCTTGCAAAACCAGGTGGTTTTGAGATAGGCAATGTTGATGTCGCCTCACTACGTTTTGGGCCCTTGCCTGTCGCGGGTACTTGGGCCTCCCACACAAGTGAGGCACCATTTTTACCGGGAGACCCAGGGGAACGCTGGGAGGTGTGAAATTTGAGTGAGCCCGGTGATGCCACAACTTTCCCACACAAAAAAGTGTGAAAAAAGTGATTTTTCCAGCTAAAATTGGGGTTTGCAGGGGATTCTGGGTAAGGAAACGTTGGGGGATCCACGCAAGCCATACCTCCCTGGAAGCCCCCGGGTGTCTAGTTTTCAGAAATGTATGGGTTTGGTAGGTTTCCCTAGATGGCCGCCGTGCCCCGGGCCAAAAATCCAAGAGACCCCCCTTGCAAAACCAGGTGGTTTTGAGATAGGCAATGTTGATGTCGCCTCACTACGTTTTGGGCCCTTGCCTGTCGCGGGTACTTGGGCCTCCCACACAAGTGAGGCACCATTTTTACCGGGAGACCCAGGGGAACGCTGGGAGGTGTGAAATTTGAGTGAGCCCGGTGATGCCACAACTTTCCCACACAAAAAAGTGTGAAAAAGGTGATTTTTTCAGCTAAAATTGAGGTTTGCAGGGGATTCTGGGAAAGGAAACGTTGGGGGATCCACACAAGCCATACCTCCCTGGAAGCCCCCGGGTGTCTAGTTTACAGAAATGTATGGGTTTGGTAGGTTTCCCTAGATGGCCGCCGTGCACCGGGCCAAAAAGCCAAGGGACCCCCATTGCAAAACCAGGTGGTTTTGAGATAGGCAATGTTGATGTCGCCTCACTACGTTTTGGGCCCTTGCCTGTCGCGGGTACTTGGGCCTCCCACAAAAGTGAAGCACCATTTTTACCGGGAGACCCAGGGGAACGCTGGGAGGTGTGAAATTTGAGTGAGCCCGGTGATGCCACAACTTTCCCACACAAAAAAGTGTGAAAAAGGTGATTTTTTCAGCTAAAATTGAGGTTTGCAGGGGATTCTGGGAAAGGAAACGTTGGGGGATCCACACAAGCCATACCTCCCTGGAAGCCCCCGGGTGTCTAGTTTACAGAAATGTATGGGTTTGGTAGGTTTCCCTAGATGGCCGCCGTGCACCGGGCCAAAAAGCCAAGGGACCCCCATTGCAAAAACAGGTGGTTTTGAGATAGGCAATGTTGATGTCGCCTCACTACGTTTTGGGCCCTTGCCTGTCGCGGGTACTTGGGCCTCCCACACAAGTGAGGCACCATTTTTACCGGGAGACCCAGGGGAACGCTGGGAGGTGTGAAATTTGAGTGAGCCCGGTGATGCCACAACCTTCCCACACAAAAAAGTGTGAAAAAAGTGATTTTTTCAGCTAAAATTTAGGTTTGCAGGAGATTCTGGGTAAGGAAACGTTGGGGGATCCACGCAAGCCATACCTCCCTGGAAGCCCCCGGGTGTCTAGTTTTCAGAAATGTATGGGTTTGGTAGGTTTCCCTAGATGGCCGCCGTGCCCCGGGCCAAAAAGCCAAGAGACCCCCCTTGCAAAACCAGGTGGTTTTGAGATAGGCAATGTTGATGTCGCCTCACTTCGTTTTGGGCCCTTGCCTGTCGCGGGTACTTGGGCCTCCCACACAAGTGAGGCACCATTTTTACCGGGAGACCCAGGGGAACGCTGGGAGGTGTGAAATTTGAGTGAGCCCGGTGATGCCACAACTTTCCCACACAAAAAAGTGTGAAAAAAGTGATTTTTCCAGCTAAAATTGAGGTTTGCAGGGGATTCTGGGTAAGGAAACGTTGGGGGATCCACGCAAGCCATACCTCCCTGGAAGCCCCCGGGTGTCTAGTTTTCAGAAATGTATGGGTTTGGTAGGTTTCCCTAGATGGCCGCCGTGCCCCGGGCCAAAAAGCCAAGAGACCCACATTGCAAAACCAGGTGGTTTTGAGATAGGCAATGTTGATGTCGCCTCACTACGTTTGGGGCCCTTGCCTGTCGCGGGTACTTGGGCCTCCCACACAAGTGAGGCACCATTTTTACCAGGAGACCCAGGGGAACGCTGGGAGGTGTGAAATTTGAGTGAGCCCGGTGATGCCACAACTTTCCCACACAAAAAAGTGTGAAAAAAGTGATTTTTTTCAGCTAAAATTGAGGTTTGCAGGGGATTCTGGGTAAGGAAACGTTGGGGGATCCACGCAAGCCATACCTCCCTGGAAGCCCCCGGGTGTCTAGTTTTCAGAAATGTATGGGTTTGGTAGGTTTGCCTAGATGGCCGCCGAGCACAGGCCAAAAAGACAGTTGACCCCCTTGCAAAACCAGAACGTTTTGACATTGTTTCTACAACGTGAGAATTTCGGCACAATATTGCATGAACAATGTGACAGATATTGTGAGGTTTGCAGGACATTGAGGATAAAAAACTTTTTTGTAATGCACAAGAGAGACATCTCCATGAACTCCCATGGGTTTATGACAATATCTACAGTTGGTGGGTTATTTATACATGGAACATACACCTTGGCAGAGAAACTAAAAAGACCAAGAATCCTACACAGCCACCTATTCCTCAAACGCACACACATACTGGTTGGATTTGGCACGAGGGCGAGTGATGGTTCAGTATATTAAATTTTATCAACAAGAGATTTCACAAAAATGAAATGCACTGTCAATAATTCAATGGAGAAAAAACTGAACCAATGACTCGCAGCTCGTGAGCTGTAAAGCCACGGCAAGGCACCAACCGCTTTACAGGCCATTCACACATCTTTCATACGTGATACACACAAGACCATTCGCACCAACAGGCACAAAAACAACACATTACAAAATTCACAAAAGGGACAAGGTACACCCTGCTTCAGAAAGGCAAATATTACTGCACAGCCATCTAATCCTCAAGCACGCACACATACTGGTTGGATTTGGCACGAGGGTGAGTGATGGTTCAGATTATACAATTGTATTAGCAAGTGATTTCACAAAAATGAAATGCACTGTTAATAATTGAAAGGGCGAGAAACTGAACCATTGACTCACAGCTCGTGAGCTGTAAAGCCACGACAAGGCACCAACCTCTTTACAGGCCATTCATACACCTTTCATACGCGTGAGACATACAAAACCATTCACACCGCCAGCCGCGGGCCCATCACATAACAAAACTCACACCAGCACACAGCGCCATTCAAGGGCCCATCACTTTCACACACCCACATTCCTGACGCAGCAACTACACAAGCAGATGGATTGCGTGGAGTGGCACTCAGCTAGCAGTGTGTGTAGTGACCAGCAGCAAGTCACTACTCACACACAGCCAGCCGAGCGCCAGTCCACGCACACCGCTAGCCGAGCACCAGTCCACGCACACCGCTAGCTAAACACCAGTCCACGCACACCGCTAGCCAAGCGCCAGTCCAGGCACACCACCAGCCAAGCGCCAGTCCAGGCACACCACCAGCCAAGCGCCAGTCCAGGCACACCACCAGCCAAGCGCCAGTCCAGGCACACCGCCAGCCAAGCACCAGTTCAACCAACACCGCCAGCCAAGCACCAGTCCACACACACCGCCAGCCAAGCACCAGTCCACGCACACCGCCAGCCAAGCACCAGTCCACGCACACCGCCAGCCAAGCACCAGTCCACGCACACCGCCAGCCAAGCACCAGTCCACGCACACCGCCAGCCAAGCACCAGTCCACGCACACCACCAGCCAAGCACCAGTCCATGCACACCGCCAGCCAAGCACAACTCCACGTACACCGCCAAAGACATGCCAGTCCACACACACTGCCAACACATTTAGGATTTTTTTAGACAAAAATAGAAACACAAACAAATCACAAATAGATACAAATCTACAAACACAAAATCAGAAACTAAACACATTGCACTAACGGCAACCTTGAAATAGAATCACATTTTTCTAAGACTACAAACCAATCAGTTAACTTTACCACTCATGAATGCTCCCAAAAATTCTTTTGAGTATGGTACGCTCTAAAACAAGCAGGGACACACAGCCCAGGTTTAGATGGACAGTCGGGGCAATACATACGAATCTCCTTCCGCGTACCTCTTTGCCAACAGACTCTGCATCTCCTAGTGGGAAAATCTTTTGCCGGTGTGGGAGGGATGAAATCAGGAAAGTGGCGATCTTTCAATCGAACCACATCCTCCACCACTCCAAATCTAGGAACACTTGCCTGTTCCACAACAACAAGGCTAGCTATCACAGAGTGCTGAAACTGAAGAAATGTCAACTTTGACGCAGGAGAACACTCCTTGAACACAATAAAAGCATTGAACATTGCTAATTCGAAGAAATGGATGGCCAACTTCTTATACCAAACATAAGCCTTCCGAATAGCAGAGTAAGGTTCCAACCTCTGATCTACTCTGTCAACACCACCCATGTGCTTATTGTAGTCTAGAATGCACACAGGTTTGCGCACTTCAGCAACCTGACCCCAAACAGTCACAGGTGAAGTTCTCTCATCATGGATGGTAGTCAGCATGTACACATCCCTCCTGTCCACAAATTTTACAGCTAGAAGTTCATCACTACGCAAGAAACTGCACTGCCCCCTCTGAAGTTTTTTGCAAACAAGCTCTTTCGGATAAGCCTTACGGTTAGAGCGGATTGTGCCACATGCAAAAGTGTCCACTTTATACAATTCCTTAAATAATTGCACAGCAGTATAGAAGTTATCAAGGTACAAATGGTGGCCTCTGTTAAACAGTCTCCTAGCAAGATCCCACACAATTTTCTCTGCAACTCCAAAAGTGGACGGACAACCTGGGGGGTCAATAGCAGAATCTCTACCAGTGTACACAAGAAAATTAAAAACATATCCTGTCCTACTCTCAGACAACATATACAGCTTAATTCCATAGCGTGCCCTCTTGCTAGGGATGTACTGCCTAAAAACCAAACGGCCCTTGAACAAGACCAAAGACACATCAATAGATATTTCTTTCCCTGGAGTATAGATCTCAGAAAATCGATCCACTAAGTGATCAAGAACGGGCCGAATCTTAAAAAGACGGTCACAGTCAGGGTGATCTCGTGGCAACGCCATAGAATTATCAACAAAATGCAGCATACGTAGCAAAAGTAAATACCGATTACGAGTCATAACTGCAGGAAATATGGCAGTTGCCAACAAGGGGCTAGTAGACCAATATGAAGCCAAGGTTGGCTTCCTTACCACACCCATCAATAAAGTCAAACCCAGAAACTTCTTCATCTCTTCCAGATATGTGGGAGTCCACCGGGTAGCTCTAGACTGGGGCCTAAGTTTGTCGCTGTTGTTCCTCAAAAACTGTTCAGCATACAAATTCGTCTGCTCAACAATCTCACCCAAAAATACATCATCCATAAACAACTGAAAAAACTGTATAGGCAAAAAGTTTTCACAATTCACTGTACACCCTGCATCACCGCTAAAGGCTGGCAACACCGGCTGCACCATGTTTGGATCAACCCAAAGTCCAGCACTTCCAGTAGGAAGCCTAGCAGCCTCAGACTGCAATCCAGATGCCTCTTGCACCATCGGCACAGCAGTTTCCTCCTCTAAGACAGGCACTTCATCCGCACTGAGAGTTGCTTCATCCACACCAAGAGTACCTTCATCTGCACTGAGAGTACCTTCATCATCCGATGATTCCATGTTGAGAGAAAACTCACTGCCAGAATCTTCCCCTCCCTCCTCTCCCTCAGACGCACTGTCAGTCTCATAATCATGCTCAGAGGAAGATTCAAGAAGCATACCAACCACCTGTTGAGCAGTCATTCTACGGCTAGCCATATTGCTTACTAATAAAGGTAACTTGTCAAACAAGTCAACAACAACAAACTCTGTAAAATAAGTAAAAAACAAAAAGCACCTTTATCAAAAACTCAAATATACTCCAAAACAATACCACTCACTTGCCAGAGGCAGCTAAACTACTCACCACCACCAACTCTGTACAGACACAGTATGGATCAACAATATCCCACTAAAAAAGAAAGAGAAAAGCAATTACACATAAGACTATGCAAAACACATCACAAAGAATTTCATGCTCAAACCACTAACTAAATATGCCGCCATTATGACATCACTTACAAAAAAATTCATTCAGACATTATATTATTACTCATTTGGTGTAAATACAACAACAAAAAATTTCTTACCAACACAATGCAACTACACAAAACTGCAGAACAGCCACCGTCGAAAAGCTTTAGACTAGAATAAAAAGAAAAAAAACGTTATTGTAACATATGCATATAATGCTCTAGACCATCACGTACTGCGCAAAATGTATTGCTTGACCCTCCCACTTTCAAAAAGGAAAGATCAATGGCCCAATCCTTTACAAGCAACGCGGCGAGAATGTGGAACTGAGCCTCAGCTCCGGACCACCCCCTCCCACTTCCCAGTCCTTCAAAATTAACCTCAAAGTTCTCCTCCTGCAAAGACACTTCCAAACTTAATTCACACCCTCTCTATTGTGTGAAGGAAGTCTTTACATTATAGGAAATTCTGTTCTCCATGCCCGTAGAAGTGCCTACCCAGTGTGTTCCTGTGTTTTGCGTGTCTGCCATTTATTGCACTTTTATACCTCTACTTGTACTCTTTTGTAAGTTGACACCACTACAGTACACCTGCTTGTGCTAAGACATCAAGCCTTCTAAGGTCTAGTGGGGCCTTCTACGGTGTAGCATGGGAATGTGCTCCCTCAGTACAGTGGTGTGGTAGACTGGTCATGAATGCAGAACCCGGCTCCCCATTTCCAAATTCAACAGCTCCGGCAATAGGGCCACATCCCCACTGAACGCCATACTTGCCCACTGAGAGAAACTCGCACTGCCTTCAGCTATAACCTAATTGTGCCCGCTATAAACACTTGGATGTGGCTCAATTCAAATTATGCACTTGATAAGAGTAATACGCTGCCTAAAAAAACAAAAAACACTCCTAGGGAATGCAAAGCATGTGAAATGTAAGCAGAAACAACATGGTTACCTAAACGATCGCTCACTAACTATTCAGAAATCAGCGAGTGGTTTCACTGGAAAAGTTATGGACATGACTAGAGGGCCCTGAAGGGAACCGTTTCACTGTCCATTGCTTACATCCTTACAAAACATAAGCAGTATGGTAGACCACATCCATAAACACAGAACCATGGTGCACATTGTGTTTTCCAATTCACCCATCAACCAGGTATTGCAGTACCTCCAGAAATAGTACACTCTCCCACCCTGGAAACAACAATGCTGTTCAAAGGAAGACGAGAAAATGAAATTAGCAATACACTGGCAAACTCTGATGCTGGTGTACTTGGATGCAAATGAAATCAATCTGGCCACTTTGCAACCCCTCTGTCTTACTTTATTTCGCCCCCCCTGGGAACAACAATACTGTTCAAAGGAAGACAAGAAAACGAAAGAAGCACTTCACTGGCAAACTCTGATGCTGGTGTACTTGGATGCAAATAAAAACAATCTGGCCACTTAGCAACCCCTCTGTCTTACTTTATTTCGCCCCCCCTGGGAACAACAATACTGTTCAAAGGAAGACGAGAAAACGAAAGTAGAACTTCACTGGCAAACTCTGATGCTGGTGTACTTGGATGCAAATAAAATCAATCTGGCCACTTTGCAACCCCTCTGTCTTACTTTATTTCGCCCCCCCTGGGAACAACAATACTGTTCAAAGGAAGACAAGAAAACGAAAGAAGCACTTCACTGGCAAACTCTGATGCTGGTGTACTTGGATGCAAATAAAATCAATCTGGCCACTTTACAACCCCTCTGTCTTACTTTATTTCGCCCCCCCCCCCCTGGGAACAACAATGCTGTTCAAAGGAAGACGAGAAAACGAAAGTCGCACTGCACTGGCAAACTCTGATGCTGGTGTACTTGGATGCAAATAAAATCAATCTGGCCACTTTGCAACCCCTCTGTCTTACTTTATTTCGCACCCCCTGGGAACAACAATGCTGTTCAAAGTTAGACGAGTAAACGAAAGTAGCACTTCACTGGCAAACTCTGATGCTGGTGTACTTGGAAGCAAATAAAATCAATCTGGCCACTTTGCAACCCCTCTGTCTTACTTTATTTCGCCCCCCCTGGGAACAACAATGCTGTTCAAAGTTAGACGAGTAAACGAAAGTAGCACTTCACTGGCAAACTCTGATGCTGGTGTACTTGGAAGCAAATAAAATCAATCTGGCCACTTTGCAACCCCTCTGTCTCACTTTATTTCACCCCCCTGGGAACAACAATGCTCTTCAACGTTACACGAGTAAACTAAAGTAGCACTTCACTGGCAAACTCTGTGATGCTGGTGTATTTGCATACTAAAAAAAAAACAGGGCACTTTGCAACCCCTCTGACCTATTTTGTTTCACCCCCCACCCCCCTGCCAGCACCCACCGATCACAAGATGTAAAATAAATCAATCTGGCCACTTTGCAATCCCTCTGTCTAACTTTATTTTGCCCCCTGGGAAAAACAATGCTGTTCAAAAGAAGCCCAGAAAACGAATGTAGCACTACACTGGAAAACAAAATAATTCTGGTGTATTTGAATGCACATACAATCAATCTGGCCACTTTGCAACCCCTAATAATTACTTTATTTAGCCCCCCACCCCCATCCCACGCTAGCAGCACCCCTACGCTCGAAAACGACAAAGAAACGAAAACAAGCGTTTTTTTTTGTTGTAAATTGCACATAAAATCACCTGCGCTTGGACGATCCAAGCGCAGGAACAAAGCAGAGTGTTCCCAAAAACATTTCCAACCCCCCAACATTGTGCCCCCACCCTACCTACCCCACAGATGCACTAACACCCCCTCCCCAGCCCCAAAACTGACCTTTACTCTCCGACGCGCAGGAAGCAAATGGCTTCCAGCGCCTCGGAGAGCAAAGGGGAAGCCTCCGGTGACGTCAGCGCGGCTCCCAATGAGTCACTGGGAGCGAGGCCTTTTATTTCGTCTTCGGGCTGGTACTATTATATATGCTCTCAGTTTCCCGCTATGGAATTATAATGATCAAATTGCCGAGGCGTGCCCATGTGATTGCCGGAGCGATCAAACTATTTTACACTTTTTATTCTTTTGTAAATTTTATATCAAATATATTAAATGGTTTTTAACTCTGTATTTTAAAAAATCGAAACCAATTAGCCTGGACCTCGCATTTTCGATGATATTGACCCTGGATGATCATGAACTTGTTTTCCGTGTGGGCTCCATTTTAAAAACTGTGGTTCGTGCCCGTCTTAAATTACGCATGAATTGTTGTTTTTACTCTGTAAATATCCGCATATTGTATATTTGCAATGTTTACTGTATCTTGTGCTTTTATGGATTATTATTATCCGAATAAAGTTTTGAAACTTGAACTTGAATGGCTAGTAGAGTTCGACTCGCCAGTTTGATGCATTAACTCGCCGTGGATGTGAAGGAAGACTCCTTTGTTGTACATATATTTTGCTTCTCAGGGGATGTATGGTGCAGGGTTGGGGGGGAGGGGCGGGTTGTTCAGTCTGATGTTCCGCAGACCTCCTGGGGGAAAATGTTCAGTACCTACAGTCTATGAAATCTGTCATGTGCCTATATGATGCTTATTGGGTTCGGCCCACTTGGTGCTATGGAAAATCAATGAAATCTATTGTTAAAAAAAAAACTGATAACCCAGACTTTATAGTCCTATTTAGAAACGGGCTTGGCGGTGAATCCCCTACCTCAAACCTGCTAACCCAAAACCCCTGGTCTTCCAACCGTAACTTCAGATTTGCTCAAGCTAATGACCCTACCCTCCAGTTTGGATGGAAACAGGCCAAGAACAATAACTCTTGTCAATTGTATCCCTGTTTTCAGATACAGAATTACCTTCTTTATCGTATAGGGAAAAAGATCACTGCATCTCAGTTGGGTGTTCCAAAGAGTTTTCGGACCAGTCCTTTTCTTTGCCCATTCTCACCTTCTTGCAGGTCACAGCGGGACCGAGAAAACCTTACAGAACATCCTGAATTATTTTTCTGGCCAGGCATCATTGCTCACATAGTCAGGTATTGCCAGAAATGTGAAGTGTGCCAGAAGAAAAATACCTATAAACCCCCTGCTGTCCCTTTACAATCTCTTCCTATTATAGGAAAACCATTTGAAAGGGTGGGTATGAATCTTATAGGTCACCTTCCTAGGTCAAAGAAAGAGAATCAATATGCACTAGTTGTCGTGGACTATGCAACCAGATATCCCGATGCCTTTCCCCTAAGAGCCCATACTACAATAAAACATAGTAGAGAAACTGGTGCAGTTTTTCCCAGAGTGGGTTTTCCCAAGGAAATACTAACGGATCAAGGGATCCGCTTTTGTGTCACGCCTTATGAAACAGGTTTTCAAAACACTAAACATATCCCACATCAAAACCTATGTCTACCACCCACAAACCGATGGTCTGTGTGAAAGGTATAACTGAATCCTTAAGCTAACGCTGAAAAAGATGTTAGCCAGCAAAGGGAAAGAATGGTACTTACTCCTACCCCGCGTTCTATTTGTCATCCGAGGACAAGTACAGAGTAGCCTGGATTGTTCCTCTTTTAAATTGCTGTACGGGCGTCAGCCGAGAACGCTTCTAGAAATGACAAAAGAAACTTGGGAACAAGACAGGCCGGAACAAACACAAGACCTACTAGACTATACTAAGGGTCTGAGATCCTGGCTAGGAAAATTGATTGACCTAGCCTAGTCCAACTTAGAGAAGACCCAAAAGAAACAAAAGGCCTTTTACGAGAAGGGGAAGAAGTGGACACATCTCCAAGTCGGTGACTGGGTTTTAACACTCCTTCCCCCTTCTCTGACAAAAGGGAAAACCAAATGGAAGGGACCCTATAAACTAGTGGGGAAAATAGGGCAGACGTCCTATCTGGTACAAATAAAACCCAAAAAATCACCAAAAATATCACATTAACATATTAAAAAAACAGATAGGCCCCCTCCCTAAAACAACCAACCTTATCCAACCCACTCACCCTAGTGACCCCTCTACACTAGAGCACTTAGTAGTCAATGAAGACTTAACAGCCAAATAAGTGTCCGAACTATAGGAGGCTTTACGCCCTTTTTCTACCATCTTCTCAGATCTCCTGGGTAGAACATCTCTTGTAGAGCATATCATAATAACTTCCCCAGGAGAAGTGGTCAAACAACGACCTTACCGAATACCTGCTGCCAGAAGGAAGGCCATTGATGTTGAGATAGGCAACATGTTGAAAATGGGTGTCATATGCCCTTCTCAAAGTAACTGGTCTTCCCCAATAGTCGTAGTCCCAAAACCGGACAGTTTGATATGGTTTTGTATTGACTTCAGGGCTGTCAACTCCATTTCCAAATTCGACTCATATCCACTTCTCTGAATCTATGAGTTGATCGAAAAACTAGGGGAGGGACACTATATATCCACCAAAGACCTTACCAAAGGTTACTGGCAGGTTCCCCTTAGGAAAGAGGATCAAGAGAAAACCGCCTTCGCTACACCTAATGGTTTGTATGAGTTTACAGTACTCCCTTTGAGGTTACATGGGGCTCCTGCTACATTCAAGAGACTCATGGACAAAGTCCTTCATGATCACCAAAAGTACACCTCCGCATACTCAGATGATATTGTGATTTTCAGCCCCTCTTCGGAGGAGCATCTCGTACACTGTCAACGGGTTCTCAAAGCTCTTGAAATGGCTAGACTTCACATTAACGCAAGGAAGTCTAGAATAGCTTTTCAGAAAGTAAGATATTGTGGTTTTATTTTTTATTTGCAGGTTTTTATAGCGCTAGAATCGACTCCAGCTGGAGTATCTCTGCGCTGCTGACGGGATAGTCCTTTATCAAGAGTGGAAGATGCGGAAGTCACTAGATCGCATTTGTGAACAACAAGGTTTGAAGTTGTTTCCTAAACATCAGGTGTTCGGAGCAGGAACGAATAGCTACAGGGAGACAATTCCACAATTTAGGTCCCAACACTGATAGTGCCTTACTTCCGTGCCTGGCCTTCTTGGCACGCGGCACTACCAGTAAATGCCCATTACTGGATCTGAGCATTCTGGATGGAATATATGGAATAAATTTCTTTTCCAGATATAGTGGACCTTGTCTATTTAGGCTCTTGTGTATTAGGCAGCAAGTTTTAAATTTTATCCTTTGGCGGATAGAGAGCCAGTGCAGTTCTTCTAAAAGTGGCTTTGATGCTGTTCTAGGAGGCGCATTAAGAACAAGGCGAGCCGCAGTATTTTGTATTACCTGAAGTCTATTCAATACTCCCTCATTTACCGAGAGCAGGGATCTCCCTGGTTATCTCCTAGGGAAGGGTGTTATAGAACCCCAAGTAGAGGAGGTCAAAGTCATTTTAAACACCCCTTTCCCTTCCATTAAACGGGCAGTTAGAGCATTTCTAGGCTGACTGGGCTACTAACGCAGGGTCATACCAGGATACTCAGATATAGCAAGTCCCCTGACTGATCTCTTAAAAAAAGAGGTGACAAGCAAAGACATGGCAAAATCCCCCCCCGAAGCCAATAGGGCGTTCACAGAATTAAAGAAAGCCATAACTTCCAGTCCCATTTTGGTATCTCTGAATTTAAACAAGCCTTTAAACCTACAAATGGATGCATCTGACATGGGTCTGGGAACCGTTCTCTCCCAGCTCTCTGATGAAGGAGTTGAATTCCCCATTTTATTTATCAGTCAGAAGCTCTTTCCCATGGAACAGAAATACCCCATTATAGAGAAAGAATGCCTTGCAATCAAGTGGGCCGTAGAGAAGATGCGCTACTATCTGGAAGGGTTCTTCTTTACGCTTTATACAGACCATGCCCCCCTTCTCTCCAACCCTTTCGGTTTGAAGTCCGTCATCGAATAGGTACTGCTAATAAAAATGCCGATTTCCTTTCCCATGTTCCCCATTTCCTCGAATGGGAAAAGTCTGGTGGTGAGGTGTGTCACGGAGTCACGGATCTCCCACAGGACACTGACCCTGATGAAACAGACGAAGACCCGTTGCCTCCTCATGCTATGCCGTTTGTTATTTTACAGCAGTTTCATCCGTTCACAGCTTCCTCCGTGCAGAACAAATATATCAGCGGGCCCTTTAAGGAGGAAGATTTCCTAGAATACAAACCTGTCCCCAAGGACTACACATCAATGTCCTCCGACCAACTTCATCCAATGACCAGCTGACGCGGAAGTCAAAGGCCGGAGTCTCCGAGGGACTGTGCGTTGCGAGAGGACTTGAGAAGACGCCGACGATTTCACTGAAGGAGACTCGCAGTACGGAAGGGAATGCCAAGACCGGGAGGACGCTTCCTGTATAGAGGACGTCAAGACCGGAAGACCCAACCCAACTTCCGGACAGACTACAGTGTTAACCGTTGCCGCAGTGAGAAGAGACAAGACAAACCAAAAACCCCACGCAGAAGCCAGCCACGTGGCTCACACAAGTACGAGACCGTTTAAGAGGTTTAGGCGGGAGGCGGGCGTCTAACGCCACTTGAGTTACCTTGGGGTAAAATACCCGAGTCAAAGACTCTATGACACTGATGAAGGTTATTGTAAGGTGTAGACATCCCATCACCCTCTCCGTGTTCCACTCCAGCCGCCGAAAGGTCACTGACTCCGGTCCCACTATTTCTGCATTTGTTTCCTGAGGCACTGAACAACGAGCACTCCAAGGAGAGACCACGCGATGCCTGTCAAGAGACAGAATCAAGACTGGCGAATTTCTTTTCTGTATTCTTAGTGAAATGAACTCACTCCATATGGTGCAATAAACTAGCAAGAAGAGAAAGAATCTTTTCGAACTTTCTCCTTATTTTGAGCCAACTTCCTACATATATGAATGTATCGTAAGTCATATTCACATCGACTTTCCCAATATTAACAAGTGAAGGAGGACTGTTAATGCATCATGATGTGATATTCTTTAAAGAGGAGCATTTTCATCTCTTTCCTATCACAATTTGCAGCTCTGACAATTTCACATATGTCTATATTATTATTCATATTACAGCGCTTTCAGCTTTGAGAATGCCCACGCGGGACCAGCGTGCTGACAAATCGAGAACAAAGGGATTTTGGCATGATCAAGGAAATCTAACAGCCGATCCTGTGTCAAACATCAGATGTTCAATTGATGGAGAGCAAAGCGCAATATAAAGTGATATATATTTAGTAATAAGTAACCGTAACCTACAGAATTGCTGCAAATTAACTTTAATTAAAAAAACTGATAAAGAACTACATAACCACAATTGTGTGACTTGGATGCTTATTATTTCTCAATATAGCCCTTTTTTGTGATTCTGTTGCAGTTCCTACATCACCACCCCCATTAAAGAAGATAAAAGCCTGGGGCGTCTGGTCACAGAGGCTCATTTACATACAAAGAGGTCGGGGCACAAGTCCAATCACAAAGCACAACGGTAACCTTTTCAGCTGGGTAGTTTGCTTCCTGGAATCAGCCTGCTTTGTTCCCATACTTAGGTCAACAAAGGTAAATTTGTTTTGCACTAAAGTGTTCTTGACTTTCCTTTAGTAAAGTGTCTTGAGCAGTAAGGCCACGCTCGAAGGTAAAGCAAAACAGTGGAAGTCACACATTTCAATACAGTGTCTTATAAAGAGACAAGGGGTTACAGATTCAAACCAAGTTTAGATAAACAAGAATATTTAATAATTAAAAGAAGTAAATGAAAAGCAGATCCAAGATTTAATGATTCATAATTTGCAAAAACAACTGTTCTAAAAAAATAAAAGACGGTCCTAGTGATGTATTCAAAACTACAAAAAAGATAAATTAGTTTTTAAAAAAAAGCAAAAAACAGATCCACTGAAACACTGTTGAACACACATAGAAAAAGGTACTTGACCGCACAAGCTATGCTCGAGGGGGCCTGTTAAGCCTATTCTCCGGTGATGATTAACACTGGATTTTGATACAAGGTTTTTGGCAGAACCAGTCGGAGAAGGTGATGAGATGCACAGAACTGGCATGAAGTGCAACATAGCCACAAAGAAGAGTTGAGTCATCAAGTCAAACCGGAATCGACAGCCATCAATATGCATCAAACGTCAGGCAATTAAAACAGCTGTACAGTTTTTGGGGTTTCCAGGTTATGGAGATGGTTCAAGGTTGATGATCCAAACCAACGCAGAGACCATGGTGAGAGAACAAGCAGCGTACAAGAGCTCACGCTGACAGTACAAACAAAATAATTGTGACCGCCAAGGTATAACACAGCAGGTTCAAAGGTCGATCCACAATTTGACCCCTATCTCAATTATGCAAGTGGAAAGGTGGAATACCAATAAAGGCAAATCAAGGTGCAGGGATTTCAGATTTTGGTCTCTCTGTGCCTACACTGTAGCCATGCAGTGAGGAAAAACAACTGTTCATCGTATAAAAAGGTACATGAAGAATAAGACCTCAGAACCATTCAACAGCAAAGTACATTTCAATGCCAATGTGGTGGTAAACACAACAAAATCAGGTGAAAGGAAGAGGAGAAGAGAAACTATAAAAGCAAATCATGATAACATGTTTAAAAACAGGGAGAAATTACCTGATCCTACTACTTCAGTATCAAATCCCTGCTACAAGAGGCCCTCAGGAGGCGAGAGATGTACTAAGTCCAGGAAAATTACATCAAGATATTCGTTGCCGCTCCTCTGTCAAACAAACACATTGGACGAGTGCCCTGGTGTTCGTGCAGGATCCTCCCATTCCCTAATAACAGCCCAAGAAACCGCGTCCACTTTAGCTTTACTACAAAAATGAAACACTCCGGTTGAGATGGGCGCCTCGAGGGCTGTTCACAAAGGTTTCTTACACCTGTGAGTACTCTATACATGCAAGGATGCTCCTAGAGTAACTTTGCTACTTTGTGCTATTCACCAATATGAGCATAAAAATAATTAAAAATGTAGACCTGCGCATCTCTATGCCTTTTAACTGAGGTGGGGCAAAAATTTACAAATGCAACTTACTACAGCTAAAGTTGAGCAATAGAAAGTGCAGCCCCACACATAGCCAACCAATGATAATGCAAAACCCTCCCTTAGAAAATACTGGAGACAGAGACTTAAAAATAGAACCCAATAGGAAATAAAGATACATTAAAATTATTTATTTAGCCTGCATATAAATTCAAAAAATGTTTACAAAATAAAAAAATAATTACTTCATGATAGCATTTTAAACTTGTAATTTAAAAAATATTGTAACTATTAAGAAAATAAGTTCAAATAATTCTATTCATAACTTTTTCTAAACAGATATGTGTAAGGCAATTTAGATATTCTGAGTACATAACAAAAAAATACAACAATTTCATTTTCGGTGTGATTTTTTACAACAAGTCTTTAAAGAAATTTTCATTTAACACATTTAAAATTAATTAAATATTTAATTAAAGTACAAATTATAAGTGTTGTAGCATTTTTCATTTTGTTCTACATTTGAAGTACATCAAATTAATTTACATTGATATTAAACATAAAAATATTTCATTTTTTTCAAGTTTAATAAACTTTTCAAATGTATCCTATGTTTTTACAGAGATAGCGCCACCCAAGTTGAATATATTAAAAATTATATATTTTATTGAGCTTAAATTAAACGTTTTTCACCTAAAGTAACATTTGCATTATGTATTAAGAACTATTAGATGAGTTGTAGAGAGATAATGATAATATGTTTAATTATACTTTATGAAGATCAGAAGGGAAGGGGAACATGGTGGCAGGTTGACGCCGGTCGCAGGGAGCTCCAGGGATTCATCCTGCTTGTCTCACACATTGCACTATCTACTACAGCTGGAGACCTACCTACATTTCCCTCCTCTCGACCATTCTCCCACCAGATCCTCACCTCTTCCTGGCCCATCAAATCTTAGAAGCTGTTGTTAACTTAATTTTTCTGATTTATTCATCTGCATCCTCTTCCCTCCCTAAGATTGAGCATCTCATTATTCCACATAACCTTCAACTTGGCGAGGTATATAAACTTAACAGAGGCTCCCAGAGCTCTTCGCTCCTCCTTTTTCATGCCCGCATAAATCCTCACCCAATTGACAGATCTCCTGCTTTGCTTTTCATTTTAAAACTTTTAGATCTTTAGCTAGGACGCTTGATCAGTCGCAGCTGGACCATATGTATTCTGCTGTGTTGACATCCCTGAGTGCTGAGAATTTTTTATGATTTGGAGAGCCAAAGTTCCCTAAACAAGTAAGGGAGAAAAGTCCCTTTGGCAGCACTCAAGGGTTGGGTGCACTAAATGAAGTCTCCTGGGATCCACTGCTATACAGACTCAGCTCCCATGGGACTCCCCTAGGACTCCTGCGTGGTTGAGGGATGAACTCAGTCTCCCACTACAAAAGGTAAACTCTAGTACCTGGGCGGATCTGAAGTCGAGACACACCTTTATTGCATGGTTGGACCTCCAGTTGTTAATGGGAAATGATATCTCCAAGTATAAATATCTGCAGCTCTGTTCATGGTGGTCAGCAAAGAGACTAGCAAAAATAGAGCCCTGGGAACACAAAACCCTCTTAAATGAGGATAAATGGTGTAAAAAGGAAGTATCTTTGCGGTGCTGAGACATGGTGGTTTCAGGGGACAAAAGAATATAGCCTCACACCAGATATGGGAGAAAGACCTGTCACAGCTGGCTGTGGAAGATCTCTGGCAAGTTTCTAGGAATCTTCTTGACAAAACAGTAAAGACTGCGAAACCATCTTTTCACTCTCCACAGAGCCTATTGGACGCCCCAGAGATTGGCTACGTTCTCCAAGGTGGCCCCAGGTTGGAAGAGGTGCGGTATGACGGGAGCAGATGACAAGCATAAATTCATGGATTGCCCTAAACTGGAACGTTAATGGAATAAAGTAGGTGACTATGTGGAGGAACTCACGGGCTGTGAAGTCAAGGTAAGGCACTCTCTGATATCCTTTGGGGTAGACTTGACATTGAATAACCTCAAAGAGCACCAAAAGGACCTTTTGTTCTTATTTGCAAGAACAGAAATTTGCAAACCCTGAATTTCTCTGGTTCTGCCACCTGAACTAGAGTGGATTAAGTCAGCAAGGTGTGTGAGTCAACTTGACCTAGTGTGTCACAATAAAGAAGCCGGAAAGCATAGCTCTCCTTTAGTAAACTGGCAAGCGAGTCCTGTTAGTCCAATGATTGCACCATAACTTTTCTGAGTTGTGGTCGGGCCGTATTGTGTATAATACCATTCAGCAAGACAAGCAGTCGTATCTACAGTAAGGAGTATCTCAGTCCGTCGTCTAGGATAACTAGAGTTGGGAAGTGACTGACCGTGGAATGAGGACAAAAAAGATAAATTATAATTTTCTAAAAATGAATGTTATATTAGGGTTTAATTTAACAAAACATCTTAAAATAATAAAATGCTTTCATTTTAGTTATTTTTGCCATCAAATTACATTTATTTAGATTTTTAGTTTATAATATTTAATGTGACATTGTTTCCTATGGGATTTTATTTGACGTCTCTACCTCCAATATTATTTAAGGAGGGTGTTGCAGTTCCAACAGATAGCCCTGAGTGATTTTGGAGTTACTCCAGCTCGGAGCTGCATTACATTTAAGACTGTTTTAGGTGCATTGTGGCTGTAGTAACTTTAGAAGTGTGCTTATAAATTGAAATGGGCTTCCTCCTTTGTCGGCGAATCTTTAGCCCGTCCCTAAACTTCTGCCTTAGCCTCTCCCCTTCATTCATAAGTATTTCCCATTTTACAACCACATCCTTCTGTCCCTCCTACATTTACTACTAAAAGGTATGCTAACATGTGGAAACTGGGCATTTGAGGCAGACAACTCCAACCAGAAAAAGATGGGAGACGTGGAACGTCCGCACGTAGGTTTGTGAACCGCATTTTGTAGTGCTTTAGTCGTCCTATTGTAGTTGATGAATAGGCCTGATTATCGGTGAGACTCTCTTGGATGTATCTGGTGTGATTCTAAAGCTCGTGAGACTGTCCCCAGCAGATGGAAAGCAGGTTTCATTTGTAGCAAAAAGGAAATGGTAAGAGGTCACTCAAGTGGATCTTTGTAATACGAGGGCGTGTCCCCTCAGAACAGAGGTGTTTAGGACTATTTATGGTGGGGTCAAGAAAGGTTTGCATAGGCCCTGTCTGTAGTTGCGCAAAGACTAGAGAATGATGTGGCAGGATGTTGCTGAGATTAACTAACAGTTGTTCCATCACCTTTAATTTATCTCAATGATTAGCACTTGGTGGCACAGGCAGTAACAGACGTTGGGCCTATACAGACCTACAACAAAGGAAGCCTTTTCTTCAGCTCCCTGGTGAGGCTCATTGAGGCTGATGACAGTTTGACGTTACTTCCATTCCAGATCATAGGGGCGTGGCCTCAAAGTTCAGGGTCAACTCGTCCTTGTGGGTTGGAGCCATAGCTGATTAATACATAGGGAGCAAAAGACACAGGATGGAATGAGTCCACAAATAGTCATAAAGAAATAAGGCTAATTCAAGCATTTCGATCCCTCGCGGTATGCTTTTCTCAGTACACAGATTGTTGGACAATCAATGGATTGATGTCTTTGTGGCTGCTTCATGTGAATGTTCTGCTATAGTGAAACCTCCTCCCCAGGGTTGACACTGAGCACCTTTTACTCTCCCGCATTGTCTTTCTCATGTACATAGGTTGCATTTATAACTGAAGTTTTCATTACATTTAGAGCACTGTTAATTTTCTTTTTTGCTGTGGGTTCTCTTATGTTGAATCAAACTGAATCTCCAGCAGACACCTCCCTGGCATTTAGAGCAATTACAATGTTTTGTCTAGTGTGAGTTCTCTCATGTTGAGCAAGAGTAGATTTTTGGCTGAAGCTTTTCTGGCATTCAGTGCACTGATAAGGTCTTTCGCCAGTGTGGTTTCTCTGGTGTTGAATGAGATGGAACTTACAAACAAAGTTTTTTTGGCACCCTGAGCACTGATATGGTTTGTCCCCCGTGTGTGTTTTCTTATGTTGAGTGAGATTACTTTTCTGACTGAATCTTTTCTGGCATTCAGTGCACTGATAAGGCCTTTCACCAGTGTGAGTTCTTTCATGTTGAGCAAAACTAGATTTCCAGATGAAGGTTTTCTGGCATTCGGAGCACTGATACGGTTTGTCCCCAGTGTGTTTTTTCTTATGTTGAGTGAGATGAATTTTCTGACTGAATCTTTTCTGGCATTCGCTGCACTGATACGGTCTTTCACCAGTGTGAGTTCTCTCATGTTTAATGAGACTGGCCTTATAACTAAAAATGTTTGGGCACTTTGAGCACTGATAAGGTTTGTACCCAGTGTGTGCTATCTCATGCTTAGTGAGATTACCTTTATGACTGAAGCTTTTCTGGCATTCAGAGCACTGATAAGGTCTTTCTCCAGTGTGAGTTCTCTCATGTTGAGCAAGACTAGATTTCTGGCTGAAGCTTTTCTGGCATTCAGAGCACTGATAAGGTTTTTGCCCAGTGTGGATTCTCTCGTGTATAATGAGATTGACTTTACAACTAAAACGTTTTTGACACTCTGAGCACTGATAAGTTTTGTAGCCAGTGTGTGTTATCTTATGTCGAGTGAGATGACTTCTCTGACTGAAACTTTTCTGGCATTCAGTGCACTGATACGGTTTTAGCCCAGTGTGAATGAGCTCATGTTGAATGAGACAGGATTTCCGCCTGAAGCTTTTCTGGCACTCTGAGCATTGATAAGGATTTAGCCAAGTGTGGATTTTCTCATGAGAAATAAGACTGACCTTATAACTAAAGCTTTTTTGGCACTCCGAGCACTGATAAGGTTTGTACCCACGGTGAATCCTTTCATGTTGTGTGAGATTACTTTTCTGACTGAATCTTTTCTGGCATTCAGTGCACTGATACGGTCTTTCACCAGTGTGAGTTCTCTCATGTTTAATGAGACTGGCCTTACAACTAAAAATGTTTGGGCACTTTGAGCACTGATAAGGTTTGTACCCAGTGTGTGTTATCTCATGCTTAGTGAGATTACTTTTCTGACTGAAGCTTTTCTGGCATTCAGTGCACTGATAAGGTCTTTCTCCAGTGTGAGTTCTCTCATATTGAGCAAGACTAGATTTCTGGCTGAAGCTTTTCTGGCATTCAGAGCACTGATAAGGTTTTTGCCCAGTGTGGATTCTCTCGTGTGTAATGAGATTGACTTTACAACTAAAACGTTTTTGACACTCTGAGCACTGATAAGTTTTGTAGCCAGTGTGTGTTATCTTATGTCGAGTGAGGTGACTTCTCTGACTGAAACTTTTCTGGCATTCAGTGCACTGATACGGTTTTAGCCCAGTGTGAATGAGCTCATGTTGAATGAGACAGGATTTCCGCCTGAAGCTTTTCTGGCACTCTGAGCATTGATAAGGATTTAGCCCAGTGTGGATTTTTTCATGAGAAATAAGACTGACCTTATATCTAAAGCTTTTTTGGCACTCCGAGCACTGATAAGGTTTGTACCCACGGTGAATCCTTTCATGTTGTGTGAGATTTCCTTTTAGACTGAAGCTTTTCTGGCATTCAGTGCACTGATACGGTTTTAGCCCAGTGTGAATGTGCTCATGTTGGATGAGACAGGATTTCCACTTGAAGCTTTTCTGGCACTCCGAGCACTGATGAGGTTTGTGCCCAGTGTGGATTCTCACATGTTGAATGAGAGAGTATTTGTGAGTGAAGCATTTCTGGCATTCAGGACCCAGATACCGTTTTTGTCTAGTGTGAGTTCTCTCGTGTTTAGTGGGGTGGGATTGAGAACTAAAGCTGTTCTCACATCCATTACTCTTATTCGAGTTATGTGAATCTCCATGTTGCTCCTGGACACCGGCCATCTTAAGACTGAATCTGATTCCAGAGTCTGTACTTGTTTATGTTACACTCAGCATTAACTTCTAAAAAAAACTGCAGATGCTTTTATTAACATTTCTATTTAACTAATTATAGCTTTTATCTGGAGATTATTTCCGACTTTTAAAGGCAGCCTGTCTAACCTGTTTTATAAACTTTCACTGAGGAGCCCCTTGTATTTGGTGAGCTGGATTCATTTTCTCCAAGTTATGCCTGCGTGAGTTCTCTCAAGTTGAATTAACTCATTTTGTCACTCCAGTTTATCAGATTTGATTTAGGAGTTTTAAAGGTCTTTGGGGTTTAGTTTCTGCCGTTTAAGTATATTTGTTCATGCAAGTAATGACAGGTGATTAGGGCATGCCAGAGTGGCTTTATGAATTAGCAATACATAGCACTGTCCCCTTCTAAACTTTGTGCCAGTACATGCTTTGTAGCTCTTTGGCTAAGGCAGGTACATGATCGACTTTGGTGGTCCGGGACACTTTGAAACTACTCAGATCAACCCAAGAGACAGCGTTGGTGGGGATAATGTTTTGGTATTGGAAAGAATAATCCAGCGTCTTTGCTGAAATGAGAAAGAGCATTTACAATTAGTTTTTTCAAACAATGTATTCTCCCTAACAATCACTTGTGACGTAAACAAAAGCTCGCTTTTTTAAACTGCTGTTATTAGTCTTTCTGAAAATTCTGTCACATCACGGTCACGGATGCTGTTTTTTAGGAGGTGTTTGGGTCTCCAGGGCTTTTCTCATAAACCATCAGACAGAATTTACAACATTGATTATTCTCAAATGCACTGTGTGGGCATCGATTGTAGCCACTGTTCTTTGTTCAACCAATCTTGAAATGTTTCTTTTAAGTGAAAATATTTTTACAATTAGTAGATGCAGATTTTTAATTCACCTCTTAATTCCATTCATATTTCAGAGGCTCTTCAATCACAGTAACTGACTCTTCATAAACATTTATCGTAATTTTTCTTTAAATATTTGACAACTTTCACATTCAGCAGTTTCTTCCACTCCAAATTTATCATCATTCCTGGCACTTAGAATATGTTTTTCCTCTAGAGCTCGAGAATGTTTTAACTTTCCTTGAAATAATCCTTTTTATTGTGTTTCACAAAATTAAAACCTTCTTTTATCTATTCATGCTTCGGTCACCTGGAGAAATAGAGTTAGATATTGTAAATGAACACGAAGAACAAATATTTATGATTTTGTACTTTGCAGAAAGAAAGCATTTATAGAAGCAAGAAAGGAAATCAGTTTGAGTTGCATTTCTCATAGTGATGAAACAGATCTGGGACACAGTGTAGAAAGGGAGCTCGGAACCACTGGAACTCAAGGTTGTGAAAGCAAAACAAGTTAATATTTAAGACAGAATCACAAGTTAGACATATATTCTGACACAGATTATCAGACGCAGCCAACATATTTATAATACTTTTAATGAATTATCAGATGCTATTTATTCTACTGCACACTGGGAGTGTTCATTTATTATTTTTTTCCTGTGATCTAGGAAAGGGCATTTAATAGAACAAAGGAATTGCCCTATTTTAATCACTGCTTCAAATGCCACCATAGACTGAGGCCATGTCCAGTTAGCTCCGTGGAATTCACCATTTCAAATTGTGGGGATGATAAGGACTTACTTTGTGGCCTGGAACTCATCACACTCCTCCGACAGGGCCCAGGCACTGCAACACCTGACAAAGGAAAAACATCACAACATTAAAGGAAACCAAAATGGGCAAGAAAAGAAAAAACACAAAACAAACAGACGAATGAGAGAAAAAATAGACTATCTTCCACTCTCACCACAAGTACCCAACACAATCCCTGAAATGCCAAGACAGTAAAGGGCTGGATGGGAGGACATAAAGAGGTGGAAGTCAGATCCAGAGAGAAAAGACACAGAAAGAACAGACAGAGGGAGGATAGTATCACGTGGTGTAGAGGAAGAGACAAATGCACCAATTGTAAAGGAACTGCTGGGCAAAACAGGAGGCAAGTGCTCACAGCCCAGTGCATCCTGACCTGATAAGGAACCTGACCTGCACTAGGTGCCCAACATGTTCCATCAGGTTATTATTGGAAGTCTGATAGCAACAAGAATAGTGTATGGACGGAGTCAAATACTGAAGTTGGAGAGACATAAACCTAGATCGAGAGAGTGAAAAGAGAAAGAAGAAACAGGAAACTAGGAAACTTAGGGTGCTAGGAACACTACCTGACAGTTATTTGTTTCTTCCTCCAAGGGTGTCAGCCTCACCTCAAGCATTGCCTGATCATTCCAGAATACCTTGAAAGGAAGTAAAGAGAAGATTTTACATCAGACGACAATCGCACTTTATCCCATCTTATAAATTACTGTCCTGAAATAGCAAAACAAAATGAACTGTTGTTCTCTGAAAACCACTGTGAAGCAACTATTGTTATGAATATCCAGACCATGATCTATGATCCCACTGCTGGGAAAAGTCCCGGTGCATGTGGAGCGCACCCACAGTCTCAGAGAACAGACCCCAACAACTCAGACCCTTCTTCATAACTCCCATCTGTCCATTTACAGTTCATGAAACTTGCGAAGCAGAACAATCTGGTTCACAAACGGCATGCTAAAGTCCTTCTACATAATTCTGCCCACAGTCCATAAGTCGGTCAACCGCACTCTTAGATTTATACAAACCATGCTCCCTGAGAAACAGCAACTCAAGGTCAAGCTGATGTAGTGTGGGAATACTGAGAAATGGAAAAGCAACAAGGCATCAATGTGTTGGCGCTTTTTATTTATAAATTATCTAAAGGGATGATGTGGAGGGTCGGTGTCTTGTGAGCCCCAAAGGATGGCGACTCAAGAGCTGGAATTTGGACTCAAACCTTCGCAGGACAAAGCTTAGAACATTGGAATGTTGAGATCTCCATTGAACACAAGGAGCAGCAGCCTCTAAAACCAGATACAGGCCCGCTGCACTCAACATTAAAGTGTCTTCATACACGGCCTCTCTCTTTCCCCTGCCTCTCTGAAATATATGGATTGGGCAGAGAAAAGCAAAAGATAGTGCCTGTGCTGTCGGGCCCCAGGAGCCTTCCACCCTTCTTCTTCCCGTAGCTCGTAGTGTCACTGGTGCTTCAGAAGGAGAGAGGGATTACTGCTCAGCTCCTGCATCTCCCTGGATCACCTGAACGACGAAAAGCAGTTTAGCCGAGCCCAGGGAGAACAAGGTGTGGACTCCAGCCCCTTTCATAGCTACTGCTGTTAATGTTCAATAATTAACCACCGTGGCATTGCACGCAGCTCCTAACTGTTGAACATTCACATCAACAGCTGTCAAACGAAGGTTTGGAGTCGCAGGGGTATCTCATCCCCCTCGGTCTTGGTCCCCTTTGTTTTATTAATTAACACATTCTGCCCACCTTAATCAAGTGATGTAATGGACCTATAGTTCCCCTGCAGCAGGCTATACCAGCCATTAAAGGACCGCTCCCTAGTTAAAGGCCTTTGCCTTTGGAGCTGTAAGGCCATATTAAAGAATTAAAGATATAAAATATTTACAGTAGTCAGAAACATGGTTACTCTTTCAGAGAAATAATCATTATAGTATTTGCAAGAGGATCACATAAAGTATATCAATAGACAGACTAACACAACAACTGTCTGCTAAGAAATGGAAAAAGGTTCTTCTATAACATCAAATAGCAAATTGACAGAGTCTGCTTAGTTAAAATGAAAGAATAGTTCTTAAGTATAAAATTAGGGGTGGGGCGTAAACTCCACTCAGCCTGCAGATTTCACAGAGTTTTGCCTTTCCACGTGACAGAGTTTACTGGCACCCATCCTTACTTTTCAGATGATTTCAAGGCAAGGAGGCCCGCTGATGTGTCCAAAGCAAGGCGGTCCAGGTTGATGATACTTGCACCATATCTATTTTTGTGAATAGGACTTATTTATGCATTTGTTGCAGTGCACAGCTCCTCGGCCCCCAGCACAGGTACATGTGCCTCAAATGTTATCATTCCACCCAATACCAATCCAGTTCGTTATCAGAGTGGGAGTTTTCAGTGACAGATGGGCACAACAATGTAAACTCCTCGGCCAGAAGCGAAAGGGCTACTTCTCCAACGAGAGGGGATAGCCAGTGTGTGGGAGCCCCGTACCACTTGCTGCCCATCCCAGCCAACCAGAAAGTCCATTTGGGATCACATGCCTCAGAGTTCTCAGACAAAGAAGATTTCACCCCCATCCTCTTTCCTTGAGTCTACCGTCCGCCACCTTGCAATATCCCAACAAAGCCAAAGAAGGGGGCAGCTGGCACTTGAGTGGACTGTGAAGCTCCAGGGTATATGAGCAGGTCCCTTCTTTACCTCACTCGGTGTCTAGCTGGCGCTGTGCAGGCAGAATGCTGGGACTAAGACTGCCGCTGCTCGATGTAATTTTTGCTGTCAGATCTGTGCTGCTGCTTGGGTCATCTCCCTGCTGCGAGGAGTGGGAGCCCTAATCATCCCCAATCAATCTCTGGAGAGCTGGGCTTCTACGGAGATGGGGGTAGGGAGAGACACGTCCTGCACAGCCAAAGAGAAGTACTGGAGTGCTGTGGTAGTTATGGGCTTAGAGCTGGAGTTTGTTTCCATGTCACATATTGTGCTTTCTCCATTCTGTCCAGAACACAGTATATTTTGCGGGATGGCACTTTCATCTTGAGTGGGTAAGGCTTACAGTGGTTCGTGAACATGGGGTAAGAATTTTTATTTGGGGGTGAGCCTTTGTTGAGGTTTATTTTGTTTGACTCACATGGGGCTGTTGCTGTCAGTGCCCCTAAAGGGCCATTTGTTGAAACTGCTGGGCAGGGAAGTGTGAAAAAGATTGTTTGTTTGTAAATCGCACTGCCCCGCATGTTACTCTTTGAGGTTTTGCTACCAGTTCTTAAGGGTCAGTCTCTGCAAAGGTGAGGGGTGTTAGTCGAATAAATTGTGAGGTTGAGTCGATGGTATGCATGCTTCTGTTAAATTCTATGTAGAGTGCTATTTGAGCTCCTCCTCACGGTTACAGAACGTTTTCAGAATCCTGGAGCCCCCACTTTGGCACCAGCATATGTTCTTTGCAGAGGGACTAAACTTTCTTGCCCTTTGGAGCCATCAGAAAACGTTGGAGTCAAAATTGTGAGTTTTCAGAAGTTTCTAAAGGTTATTTTAAAAAAAGTTAAAGGGTTCCATAGCGATCCTTCCTGCAAGGAGACAGGCTACACTCCCTATGTTGACAATGTCTTGCGGTGCCTTAGCCCCTGAAATGGAAGGGGTTGGGGGCAGGATTGAATGATTAAAAGATCTAAAGATGTGCCCTTAACACATGGTGTCCCAGCGATTTCTACCCAGAACAGTGACGCGCCTACTGTGCGTAGGCTAAATGTGCAACCTTCGTACGTCTTTGGGCTTAGAGTTGGACTTACCGATGAGTGTACTCATACAGAAAAGAATCGGCCCTCTAATGTCCCCTTGCTCTCAACACCTCTTGGGAGAATGGGTGTGAGGCACCAGGATTCTACCACTTGCACTGACATCAGGTGTCCAGCTTTTGGTTCCTTTCGTCTGTTGTATGGTTATCAGGTAGGACACAGGGTGTTCCCTAATGGCCTCATTTTTGTCATGTTGTTCCCTAGCAGCTCTCTGCTTCCCACCGAAAGCAAGACTTATTATACAGGGAAAGGCAGGTTTTCCCCTCTGATTCATGCAGTATTTTATTCCAGCCATATCTTTATTGTGTTTAGGTGCTGGTCTGCAGCATGGTGTCCTTGCAGCTTCTGGCGTGTCAGGCAGCATGCAGACATGCAGTAAATCACAGGTAACAGACTATGGCAAGTGGACTGCTAGTTGGCCTTCTGTGTGAACCACGAAGCCCATGAGTCGGGGTAGGGGGCAACAACTCTTTGTTTCTTGGGTGGCACTGTGTCATAGTCAGGGTGGTTGAGTGGAACTCCCTGCAGAATCTCGCAGAGTTTTTGTAAATCTCACCGGAATCCCGTGGAGAAAAACTCAGTGAGTTTCGCCCACCACTATAAAAAATCTGTAAGAGGACTGGCATGAAGTCCACCTCTTGGAAAAGGGTACAAACATTCCAGCAAATATCCCAAAAACAGTACATTTTAGAAGTTTTCACATTATTGACAGGCTTCATGATGAGGCAATAATAACAACAACCAATTAAAGTTCATGAAAAGATAGCGACACAAATTGCAGTTATACAAAACAAACCTACAAAATTAATAATTAATTGTGACTAAAAGCAAGGGGATGACAATGGATATTGCATGGTCTACAATACAATATATCAACACAGGACAACAATATTACTTTTCTCAGGTGCTGTATTATCCTCAATTTCCCACTTCTTTTTTTAAATTCCCATGATTGCAAGGGCTCCCTAACACTCCTTTTAGAATGCCCTGCTCAATCATTTTATCAAGCAGAGGTAGACTTCCCTCCTCTACTTCTCTTGTAAGGTTGAACTGAGGTGTGTGTTGATACACTGCAGTAGGTTTCACTGTGGTTGCACTGAGGAGTGTGTGGATACACTGCAGTCGGTTTCACCGTGGTTGCACTGAGGAGTGTGTGGATACACTGCATTCGGTTTCACCAGGGTTGCACTGAGGAGTGTGCAGATACACTGCATTCAGTTTCACTGTGGTTGCACTGAGGAGTGTGTGGATACACTGCAGTCGGATTCACAGTGGTTGCACTGGAGAGTGTGTGGATACACTGCAGTTGGTTTGACCGTGGTTATACTGAGGAGTGTGTGGATACACTGCAGTCGGTTTCACAGTGGTTGCACTGGGGAGTGTGTGGATACAATGCATCCGGTTTCACCCTGGTTGCACAGAGGAGTGTGTGGACACACTGCGGTCGGTTTCACCGTGGTTACACTGAGGAGCGTGTGGATACACATAAGTCGGTTTCACCGTGGTTGCACTGAGGAGTGTGTGGATACACTGCAGTCGGTTTCACAGTGGTTGCACTGGGGAGTGTGTGGATACACTGCATCCGGTTTCACCCTGGTTGCAATGAGGAGTGTGTGGATACACTGCGGTCGGTTTCAACGTGGTTGCACTGAGGAGTGTGTGGATACACTGCGGTCGGTTTCATCATGGTTGCACTGAGGAGTGTGTGGATACACTGCGGTTGGTTTCACCGTGGTTGCACTGAGGAGTGTGTGGATACACTGCGGTCAGTTTCACCGTTGTTGCACTGAGGAGTGTGCGGATACACTGCGGTCAGTTTCACCGTGGTTGCACTGAGGAGTGTGTGGATACACTGCATTCGGTTTCACTGTGGTTGCACTGAGGAGTGTGTGGATACACTGCGGTTGGTTTCACCATGGTTGCACTGAGGAGTGTGTGGATACACTGCGGTCGGTTTCACCATGGTTGCACTGAGGAGTGTGTGGATACACTGCAGTCGGTTTCACAGTGGTTGCACTGAGGAGTGTGTGGATACACTGCGGTCGGTTTCACCATGGTTGCACTGAGGAGTGTGTGGATACACTGCGGTCGGTTTCACCATGGTTGCACTGAGGAGTGTGTGGATACACTGCGGTCGGTTTCACCGTGGTTGCACTGAGGAGTGTGTGGATACACTGCAGTCGGTTTCACAGTGGTTGCACTGAGGAGTGTGTGGATACACTGCAGTCAGTTTCATCGTGGTTGCACTGGGGAGTGTGTGGATACACTGCAGTCGGTTTCACCATGGTTGCACTGAGGAGTGTGTGGATACACTGCAGTCGGTTTCACCATGGTTGCACTGAGGAGTGTGTGGATACACTGCATTCAGTTTAACCGTGGTTGCACTGAGAAGTGCGTGGATACACTGCAGTCGGTTTCACTGTGGTTGCACTGAAGAATGTGCGGATTCACTACAGTCAATTTCACTGTGGTTGCACTGGCTCTGCACTGTCAACCAATCCAGTTTATTTTCCTGTAAAATTCCAGGCCTCTTACTTTACTGTGTAATTTTAATCTAGAGGTAAATCCTCTCTTGTAAAGACTGGGAACAAATGAACTCTTGACTTCTGTGATTGTAATATAGTCTCCATTTTGTGTCTGATTGACAACAACATCCGGTGTACAGTAAATTACACAATTCATGCAAAGAAGGTAACGCCCTGACAAAAACACTAGACTTGTCTCACTTAGTATAAATTTGTGGGCATTCATTATCGACCCAATTTGTACAGGAACATTTGCTGACAGCTCATTAGTCATCTGTAGGTCGAAGTGCCTACAACTTGTACTTCTTTTCCCAAGAGGAGTAGGTTGGGAGCTTCCGGCAGTCTGACTGTGAAACGAAGGAGCACCTTCACAGATTAAAAGTTCTGCTAGATGCTTCCACAAAAGGTTCACTCTGGTGTGCCTCTAGGACTGCACCAAGCATGCAATCCTTCGCCCATCTCAGGCACCGTCATTGTGTCTGATTCTGTTCAGTAGTAATTCCCAGTGTAGGTGTAAATTGAGCAAAATCATTATTAATAACTGAAGGAATTTTTTTAAATCTTAAATTTGTTGAGAATTCGGCATTCTATATTGCATTAGGCTGTGGGGTCTCGGGAATGAAGGCATGTTTCAATTTAACTGCCTTTGATTCTGCATGTTCGACACAGAGGCCAGTTAGGCTGGGGCCATTGTCTAAGACCCCCCACTCTGTGCCATCTGATTCATGTTCTGTGAATCACTCTGAAACCAACACTCCCAGTTACTGCAAATATGGCAGGGAGTGTTCCTTATTCTGCACATTATTAGTATTTGGGGTGAATACTCCTCATGCACTGCTAATTACCCCACATATTACATCACTTATGACATCATCTATCACATTTTTAATAATATCAGTGCAACATTTGTTGTAAAATTATTGATTAGAAAACTGTGCATGGTGGGGGCGAGAGTTATAGTTACCCTAGAGCACAAGTTATAGTTATTTGGCAATTTCCTAAGTTTAATGTCCCTGTAACCTTTGTTTTTTTTCAGTGAATTTCTACATTTTTAATGCTATTTTTGGGAGGGAGTTTTCTATAGCGTGAACTCGACCCGAAGGCATCAGAGCACTTTACATGAGCACCGGTTGCATTACAGATGGACACATTCACTCTGTTAAGCACAGAAGGATTAAGTGATTTGCCCAGAATCACAGGATGTTGAGTGCCCTTCATGAGACTTGAACCCGGTTCCCCAGCTTCCAGGTCGACAGCTCTAGCTGTTAAGCCACATCCGCATCCTAACTATAATCTCCCTGTAACCTTTGTATTTTTTAGTGAATAAATGTATATGAATATCCAAACAATGTGATTCAATCTCGGCTCGCATAGCAGCGGGTGCAGGCGTGGGGCTTAACCAAAGCCCAAATTCTATTTTGTAAACAAAAATACACAGCACTCGGTAAATCCTACCAATCTATAAGATCTGGGTGCTTGTTGGACAACATAAACTAAGGGCCTGGTGTCAAGACTGATTTCACACAACCCCACAGGATATGTTGGCCTATGTACCAGCTAGCTCACAGTGCTGCCATAACCCCCTAACCATACCGGGAAATGAATGGTTTCTGGCAACCACTGAACATGACAACCCTGACCCCTCACGGATCGTGGAAACAGTACAGTACCTTTCGCTCAGTCACTCAAGCTCACTTATTTTCAGAGAGGTATACAGAATACACAGTGGGGTGGTTCAATATATTTATTGAGCCAATATTATTCTTGTATAAAATGCATGTGCTGCGATAATCAGGAGACAGAAGCAAATGAAAGTGATTACGAGCACCAAAAGAGTGGACAGTAGATACATTTCTACTATGGTGTTAAAACATTAAATATGTGCAGGCATATTAAAAGACAGTAATCAAGTGGACTCCTACGATGCGAACGCTACTCTAAGTGCTTTTAGAGTGTGTGTAGGTGTGTAGCCAAGAATCCTGCCTAGGAACGATTCGACCCCATTACCTAATGGAAGAGAATGAAGGACCCTGTCTTGGTCACAAGTTGGACACCCCTCACGGAATGTCAGACCGCTGTGTGGTGAAGTCTCAGCATGCAGGGACCCTCGAAGTCAGCGGAAGTGCCGCCTCTGCTAATCTATCAAGTGCTTGGTCCCAGGACCTCACTCTCCCCGGCAGCTCCGTGGTGCTCTGCTTCGCCTTGAAGCCAGCCAACACCTCCGCACAGGGTTCGAGGCCACCCTCGATCCCGTTTTTGGTCTAAGTTGTTTTTTTCCCGCAAACTGTGTTCTCTGAGCGTCTTTTTCTCGCTGTTATCTGCCTGCTTATTGTTATTGTGTTATGTACAGTATTGTGCTCGTCTTTGCTCTCTAACTTGTTCAGCTGTGTCCCTGTCTCCCCCAACGTTTGCCCTCCGCCACTGACCCTCCCCTTCCGCCCTGCTCCCGCCTCACTGCTGCTCGTCCCTCCCCCCCCCCCTACAAATGCCGGCCGCTACGTGGTCGCGCATTGGGCGGGCCGCCGGCATGCCGTAGGCGTGCAAAGGCAAGCCCGTCTGCGCCCATCCGTGCCAGGCCCACGCCCAGCACCAGACCCCCTGGCTTCCACGAGCTCTACAGGACCCAACGCTGCTATGACGCAAAGACACTCCACACACTCAACGCCGGCCGAAATCCCACATGCTTCCAAGCCACCTCAAAGCTCACCCACGGACCCTTCACCTGCTGGAAATGCAACTACATGAGCCAGCGCACACCAGCACGTCCTGCCCACCCCAACAACGCAGACCACAACCATCTCAGCTGCATACTACTCAACACCCGCTCAGTCCACAAGCACGCCGTCGAACTCTGGGACCTGCTCGACTCCTCCGCCCTGGACGTTGCCTTCCTGACGGAGACCTGGATGAACACCTCATCGACTCCGGACACAGCCATAGCTATCCCGGACGCCTACAAGATTACATGCAGGGACAGGAACAACAACAAACCTGGAGGAGGAAACGCCATCGTCCACAGGAACACCAGCAGAATCTCAACCAGCACCAAAGACGCCCTCAGCATGGCCGAACACCTACACTTCCAGATCCACGTCAATCGCAACACCACCCTCAGAGGAACCCTCGTCTACAGACCCCCGGGACCCTGACTACAGTTCAGCGAATCCATCGCCGACCTCATCAGCACTCACGCCCTCGCCTGCAGACTACATCATCCTCGGAGACCTGAATTTCAACCTCGAGAACGCCAATGACAACTCCACAACACTGATTGACAACCTCGCCAACCTCGGACTCAAACAGCTCGTCACGACACCCACCAACTCCGCTGGACACACACTCGACCCCATCTTCTCCGCCAGCAACCACGTCACCTTCAGCCACAGCACCGAACTCCACAGGACCGACCACCATTGCATCCACTTCTCCTTCAAGAAATGCACCGCACACAACCAACCGCTACGCATCCCACACCACAACTGGAAAAAAAGTCACCGAAGACCAGCTCATGACCACACTCACCCGAGACCCACCACAGGAGCTCACCGAGACAGACCCAGCAGCCCACAACTTCAGACAATGGATCGACGACTGCACCAACACCCTCGCCCCGATCAGGAAACCCTCCAACAGGTGCACCAACACGAGAGCCATCTGGTTCAACGCCAACCTCCAGAATTCTAAGCACACCTGCAGAAGACTTGAGAAGCAATGGCGCAATGACCAGACACCAAACAACCACGCAGCCCTCATGAACACAAACACCACCAACTCATCCGATCCGCCAAAAGAACCTCCTTCAAGGAACGCATCGACAACAACGCACACAACAGCAAAGAGCTCTTCAACATTGTGAAAGAACTCGCCACCCCCAGCTCCAGCTCAAATGACGTACCGCCGTCGCAAGAACTCTGTGACTCCCTGGCTACCTTCTTCCACCGCAAGACTGCAGACATCCACAGTAGCTTCAACACCCAGACGCCAACGACAGACGCTGACACCCCGACTCAACACCCACCAAACACATCGACCTTCTGCTCTCCTGGAACAACGTCAACAACAAAGACACCATCAAAATCATGAACACCATCCACTCCGGTTCACCGTTCGACCCATGCCCCCACCACATCTTCAACAAGGCTAGCTCCATCATCGCACCCCAACTCAGGAAGATCATCAACAGCTCCTTCGAGACCGCCACCTTCCCGGAGAGCTGGAAACATGCCGAGATCAACGCCCTCCTCAAGAAACCCAAGGCAGGCCCAAAGGACCTCAAGAACTTCTGATCCATCTTCCTACTCCTGTTCCCGGCAAAAATCATTGAGAAGACAGCCAACAGACAACTGACCCACTTCCTGGAGGAGAACAATGTCCTGGACTCCTCCCAATCCGGCTTCTGCAGCAACCACAGCACCGAAACTGCCCTTATCCCCCCACTGACAACAAAAGGGCCATACTGGGCAAGGGCAAAACCGTGGCCCTCATCCTCCTGGACCTCTCGGCCGCCTTCGACACCGTTTGCCACCACACCCTGTGCACACGTCTCCACGATGCAGGGATCCGAGGCAAAACCCTGGACTGGGTTACCTCCTTCCTCGCCGGCAGAACCCAGAGAGTCCGCCTTCCCCGTTCCGATCCGAAGCCACCACGATCACCTGCGGCGTACCCCAAGGATCATCCCTCAGCCCGATCCTGTTTAACATCTACATGGCACCGCTCGCCAACATCGTCCGAGCACACCACCTCAACATCGTCTCATACGCCGACGACACCCAGCTGATCCTCTCCCTCACCAAGGACCCGGCCACCGCCAAATCCAACCTCCACGAAGGAATGAAGGCCGTCGCAGATTGGATGAAGACCAGCCGACTGAAACTGAACTCAGACAAGATGGAGGTCCTCATCCTCGGCTCCACCCCCTCTGCATGGGATGACTCCTGGTGGCCGACCACGCTAGTAGTTGCCCCGACACCCATGAACCACGCACGCAATCTGGAATTCATCCTGGACTCAACGCTCTCTATGACCAAGCAAGTCAACGCTGTTTCCTCCTCCTGCTTCAACACCCTCTGCATGCTCTGCAAGATCTTCAGATGGATCCCCACCGAGACCAGAAGAACAGTCACCCAAGCACTCGTCAGCAGCAGGCTGGACTATGGCAACGCCCTCTACGTAGGAACAATGGCTACACTCCAGAAGAGACACGTGGAGAAGTGTGGCTCAATGGTTAGAGCGGCAGATCCTGATGCAGAGTTCTGGCCCGGGACCAGAGTTCAATTCCCCGCCTCGGCGGGTCTTGGATTCAACTTCCTCGGACCTGATAATTCTTGCCTCGGTGCCTATTCTAATCATGGGTCCCATGCTGCAACTCTGGGCAATAGCTTGCTTAATCTCCACAATGGCCCCAGTAGCGCTGGGATGCCTGGCTTCACCATGGGGGTGCCCAGGAGTGGAAATTTCACAGGGAAAGGCCAGGAAGGGTTCCACAGCGGTATGAGTAAAAGCACCAGGATACCCCCGTTGGGGGTGGCAGTGCACTATACAAGTACAAACACATTTACACCAACGCAAACAAACTGCCTCCCCACGCCTCATTCTCGGACTCCCTCGCCACAGCCACATCACCACCCACCTAAGAGATCTGCATTGGCTCCCGGTCAACAAGACGATCACCTTCAAACTCCTTACCCACGCCCACAAAGCACTCCACAACGCCGGTCCAGCATACCTTAACGAACGACTGTCCTTCTACACCCCGAACTGCCTGCTTCGCTCCGCCGACTTCGCTCTCGCCACCATCCCACGCATCCGCCGAGCGACCACAGGTGGAAAATCCTTCTCCTGCCTCGTCAAAGAGACATGAAACACCCTCCCCGCCCACCTGTGCCGGACCCAGGACGTGCTGACCTTCAGGAGACTCCTCAAGACCTGGCTGTTCAACCAGTAGCTGCCTCCCCTTCCTCCCCAATTAGCGCCTTGAGACCCTCAGGGGTGAGTAGTGCGCTCTACAAATGTCTGATTGATTGATTGATTGATCAAAGCTGTTGATCTTTCATAGTAGAAAGTGGTCTTATGATGTGTTTATCGATTAGTGATGTTATGGATTGTGGATAGCCCTATCACCCTTGGATGAAGACAACAATGACATTTGTACATGGTGTGGCTAGATCTTCTACGCCATGTACAGGGGATTATGATAATGTTGTCAGAAGCCTTATGCATAATGAGTTTGGATTTGAAGCAACATTGTCAGGTACCTAACTGTGCAAAAGATCACCGCTGAAAAAGTTATTATGAAAAAGGCAGGCCTATGTTAGCAATAAGATGCTTCGCTGCACGGGCCTGACTAGGGGATATAACAGTATGAGTGGTTCTCTGACTCAGAGTAGATGTATCTGTGACTGTATGAGTATGTGAGAGGGTGTGCGAGTGGCTGTATGGATATGTGACTGAATCTACGAGTATCTGTATGGGTGTGTGAGTGGTTTTCTGGGTATTTGAGAGGCTGTGAGAGTGGCTGTACAGGTGAGTAAGTGGTTGTGTGAGTGTGTAAGTTGGGGAAATTCGATTTTCGATCTCGATCGTATTCAGCAACCATTTTGTGTTCCGCCGCCATTTTGTGTTGCCCTCAATCAGGCAGCAGGGCGAACAAAGTTTTTCTGCTGGTCCTACTGCAGCATGTCAAATAACCTTCTGCCGCTGTTTACGAAACCGGTGTCAGGGACTGGCCGAGTCCACTAATCCTCATCTAGTTTGACTAATCCCTGTCTCGACTATCTGTTGGTTTGCACCATTCTTTCCTGACTTTATCTTATCTTCTGGCCTTCGCTATTCTCTCCTTGTATTCTCTCATTTCACAACTGTCCTTCGAGGCATACAAATGTGTCCCGCCACCTGCAAGCCAGATTGCAGATACAAACACTGATTAACTTGCAGGGTGGGGTGACAAACAGTTGGAAGAGGGGCTTATTTGGGTTACTTGATATCTTGTTTTCAAACTCTTCTCATTGGTTATATCTTGTTTTCAAACGTTTCTCATTGGGTAACCGTGTATGCATTGGGAGTGTTCTTCGTTAATCTTATACTATCTATGTGCTATAAAAGATTGTGCGCCACGGATTGAAGGGGCAGTCTCCTGAGAACATACTGTGTGTACTTCTGGGACAACTGTGCTTAGCTGCAGCTAATAAACCTGATCTTCTACGCCCAACAGAGTGTCCTGTGTCTCTGTTCAACAAGGCAGGTGAACTCAGGAGATTAAGGCGTACCCTGCGCCGCCAGGCCCATAAGGCCGTGGTTCTTTAACTGGCGCCCAACGTAGGGCGGCTTCAGAGGTAGCGGTTCTGCCCGAGGGTCGTGAGGAGCCCCGCAAGAACATTCCGGAGGAATCGCGAACCACGTCAAGCGACCCCTGTATGTCGAAGTGGTCCAAAGGTCTTTTGGTTGGAACTCCCACTTATGAGCTTTATTCGAAACATGGTGTGGGCCCCATTGCCTTTAATGAGGCATGGATCCGATACACAAAGAACGATGGTGTTCTACAGTGGCCACAGAATGGCAGTTTTGAGCCTGATATATTAGATAATTTAGAGGCAATTTTGTTTAAAAGAAAAGCCCGGCCGGCAATGTTTGACTCTTTCCGCCTGGCGTAAGGAAGCCAAACAGAGAGATATTAAGCAAGCAAAACGAGATAGGAAAGCACAGGGTATGACGATTATACAGGCTGCCCAGCAGTTTAAAGATTATGAGATTGATCATGAAATGGAAATTTCAGAGAGACAGCATCGTATGGCGATAGATAAATGCTATCCGGTGTTGCCTACTTCCCCTCCTGATAAAAGTAAGGATCTGGAAGAAGATCCCTTGATGTCTCACCTATTGAGATTGCCTCCGCCCTATGTACAAGGTGCTAATGCACCCCCGTTATTACAGCCTGTTCAGCCGATAGTTACGCCTCCGCCTGCTCCGGTTCTTCCGCATTTGCCCCTTCCGGTGTTGCCGCCTCTACCTCCTTTGCCACCGACTTCTCTGCCTTCGTCCTCTGGACTACAATCTCCTTTGCCTTCTGCTCCCCCTATAATTACCAGTTCCTCTTCTGTTAGTCCGCCTAATACATTGTCCCCTATCCTTATGTCCAAATCTCCATCTGTACGTAAACGACTGACAGACACTGTCTCTGGTTTCTTGTCCCCTTTCTTTGAGGCTTTAAATGTGCCTCCAGCGTTTTCTCGAAGACAGTCTCGTAGTCAACTTCCAGATTCTGACGAACGGGTGGCGTTGGACTCTCTCGCTCGCAAATGGATCGAGAAGGGTTCCCAGTATAGTGTGCCCGATATTATGTCCACCTTTTGTCAGTGGAATGCGTCCACACAGAGATATGTTTTCAATGTTATGTGTGACACTCTCAGAATGGGAGGACATGGATTTGGGTTCAGTTCCCCAGGGTTTGTTAGATGTTCAGGCAAATTTCGATAAGGGACTCATTGTGGGTTCTAAGGTTGAGGACGCCGTAAGGACACTTGTTACTTTTAGATCCCTATTTTCCTCACAGACTTTTCATGATTCAGATCCTTCTGTTAGGCTGACATTGAAAAATGATCCAATGAGAGAGGTTCCTCCAATATGGAAAGAAGCGGTTGCGGCAGCAGCTGGTGTTCAAGCTGTTCCCGCTCACTTCCAGCGTATATGGGTACATGTTCCCTGGACGAGATCTGATGTTTTGGCTCTTAAACAGTCTCTACCGGATCCCCGTAAAAACCCTGCTGGTTATTATAAAGAGTTGTCCCAGACTGTTGATGCTTGTATTATGAATTTGGCTGATATCGACATGTTAATGGGAAATGTAGTCCCACAAGCATTATGGGCTCGGATTCGTAGAGAGGATCACGCTCAAGAATTGGGTGGTACTTGGGCAGCTATAATTGCAGCAGACGCAGCCCAAGTGGGTGGCGCTAAGCCTGAAGTGTTGGTTTCAGAACTCCCTGGTAGGATTATTACTTTAATGAAAACAATCATGCCCGCCTTGCGAGTTAATTGGGATAAACTAGCTGCGTGTAAACAGAAGAAAGATGAGAGTGTCTCTGATTTCTTCTCTCGTTTTGAGGAGACATTTATCGATCACAGTGGTCAGGATATGACTACGGAGGGTGGACAGCGATTATTTGTAGATAAATTCGTATTTAATTTGCTTCCAGAGTTGTCACATAAGTTGAAAGATTCCGAGAGTTCATGGGCTGTTTCTTCCTCTTCCCAGATATTGGCTACTGCTCAATATTACGAGAATAGGGACAAGGAAGAAAAAGAAAAGCAGGAGAAAAAGACTAAAGAATTGAAAACGAAGGTTCTTCTGCAGCAGGCTTATCCTCCTCGTTATGCTCTGCGCCAGTTTCAACAGCCTCCCCAGTTTCAGAGGGTGTTTCAAAAGCCTGAGCCTTTTATTCCGCGACCTTTGTTAGGCTTTAATCAATGTGCCTATTGCAGGGAGGAAGGTCATTTTAATAATGGCTGCCCGGTTTTATTACAGCGTAATGAAGGACTATCTGCTCCACGAGGCCGTGGTGGCCTCCAGTCAGCAAACAGGGGTAGAGGTCGAGGTGTTGCCTCAGGAACAGCGTGCCCTTCCCCCTCCAAATTTTACGAACTACTTTGATCAGCAAAATACTCAGTCTACACAGTACTACAATGATGACTGCTATGTTGAAGGTGAGAATGAAGGTCTTCACGCTAACTAGGACAGCCATAGACAAAGTGAGGGAGTTGTATCGATTCCAGTAGATCAGAATGGGCCTTATGTTAATGTCACTACAATGGGTGTTTCAGAGCCATTTCTTTTAGATACTGGGGCGATGAGAAGGTTTATCATTCATTCTAAACTCCCTGGGGCACCTTTGTCTGGCTTAACGAATTCATAATCCGTTCTCTTGCCCTTTGCCTATTTCAATTGGCCCTTATGATCTGGAAGCTCCGCTTCTTTTGACGAATGGGTGCGGCGAGAATCTATTGGGTTTAGACTTATTGAAAAGAATGCATGCAACGATATATTGTTCTCCTTCTGGTGTACATCTTACTTTGGGCCAGAAACTGACTTCCTCAATGTATCTGTCTAAAGATCAATTTCCACCTGAATTGCTCTCTCTCCCTGAAACGCTTTGGGCTACGGGTCTAAATGATGTTGGTTGTCTTGAGATCCCACCTTATGTTGTTATTCTCAAGCCCAATGTTAAATTGCCACGCATTCCTCAACACAGAATTTCCAATGAAGGTGAAAAAGCGCTTTTGGATATCATTTATGATTTGGTTCAGAAGGGTGCGATTGAGGAAATGAGAGGAAATATATGCAATAGTCCTATTCTTCCTGTTCTTAAACGCACCGATCCTTACAAACCTCCTGTGTATCGTTTTGTGATTGATCTTCGGGAGGTTAACAAAATTGTTGTACCTCAATTTCCTGTTGTCCCAGATATCACTGCCCTGTTAACTATGATACCTGCCTCAGCGGCTTGGTTTTCTGTTATTGATCTGAAAAATGCTTTCTTCAGTATTCCTATTGCCGCAGAGAGTAGGGATATTTTTGGCTTCTCTCTAGGAGGCCGAAGTTTCCGGTTCAAACGCGCACCCCAATGCTATTGCGAGAGCCCCTCCATTCATAGTCAAGCTCTGAAATGTCAGCTTGATACTTTTCCTTTGCCGCCAGGTGCTACTCTTATCCAGTATATGGACGATTTGTTAATTGCTGCTGATTCAGAGGATATCTGCAAGAATGTGACTGTTGCACTGTTGCGTCACTTGTCTGATCTTAATCATAAGGTTTCACCTTCTAAACTACAATATGTCTGCCAAGAAGTTACCTATTTGGGTAATCTCCTATCAAAGGAGGGAAGGCGATTAACCCCAGAACGTATCAAAGCAATTGCGCAAATGTCTGTGCCATCCACACAAAAAGAGGTGCGTGCTTTTCTGGGTATTACTTCTTATTGTAGGCAGTGGATTCCGAATTTTTCCTTGTAGGCCAAACCTTTGTTGGCACTCACTTTGAAAGACACACCCCAACCCCTTCCTTGGACTGACGAATGTCAGAAGAGTTTTTCTGATTTACGTACTGCTCTGTGCTCTGCTCCTGTGTTGGGTACTCCAGTTATTATGGGCAAAAATACAATCCCAACCAAAGGCCCTGCAAAGCATTATGGGATGAGATTAGCAGTGGGCAGTGAATATTATAGTATCTAATATCAAAAAAATTCTACAAAGAGCTGCAGTTCAACTCGCCGTTACTAGATCTCCCTCATGAGTCAAATGCAAAAGCATTGAAACCCTTTCATGAAGCTGCAGTTCAGCTCTTTGTAGAATTTATAGTATTAGCTCTCAGCTCAGGGTTTCAGTGCTTTTGCATTTGACTCCTTGAAAAGACGAGTTGAACTGCAGCTCTTTGTAGAATTATTTTGATATTGGATACTATAATATTCACTGCCCACTGCTAATCTCGTCCCATAATGCTTTGCAGGGCCTTTGGTTGGGATTGTATTTTTGCCCATAATAACTGTGCTTGGGTTGCTCCTAAGAGGATGGGACCATCGCTAAATCGTTCAGCAAGATGTGCTCTTTGTTTTCAAGGCATCTGCTTGGTTCTCTCCCTAGGTTAGGGAGGATCCCAAAATCATCACCTCTCTCACTGCTTGCTAAACTTTTATTTTCACTTTTGTGAAATGACTATATGCATTTTAGCATATAAAGAAAGAGATACTTGTAATTTTACCAAAAATATATGAAGTCTCTGTTCACGGAGCGAAGATGCGGAATTCACAGAATTTTTGTTCGTGGAGTTCTGCGTAGTAGTACTTCGCCAACTATGCCTACCCTTAGATCCGAGGATCCTTGTGAGTTAAAATTTAAATCTTTTTGCACAATTTCTTGCCCATAAGGGGTCCAACACAGACCTTTCCATCAGTCCATTGGGGTCAGGATACCTCTACTCTGATCCCTTATACACTATTTCTACTTTATTTCCATCCCCCGCCCCCGGAACCATGCCCCGATTCACGAAATGGCACGAAATGGCAGCTGCAACTTTTCACTCAGGTTGGATCTATTTCTCTAGATATAAATAATCCTTGTTTCTTTCAAAGCTCCAAAACTACAGAACAGATTTACACCACATTAAAACATGCATTGGCAAATCCAATAGGTCCCAGCAATGCCCATGCTTTGAGCTATTGGCGTTGTGAATTTGAATGCCACAATTAGAAGAAAGGCGCACATAGTGCAAAAAAATAGCGCTGTTACACAGGCCCAAGGTATAATAATGGGGTGCAATTGTTGGACACGCACGTTGTTTTACACAGAGCTGCATTAAAAATTATTAAAACCATGATATTTATAGACATGCTCGTCATTTTAGAAACAAAACATTTATGTCCACCAATGGGCACGTGTATGACTTAAGTCAAACGAAAGAATTCCATTGGATATTCTAATATCTAAAAAAATCTTAGCACACCAAATAATCAACAGTAATAAAGAAGAAAAGAAAATAGAAAGATACTAAGGTATTTTGCCTAAGCAATGAACTGAGCAACAAGTCACCAATGTAAATCAATACAAAATGTATTACCACAATTCATTTGTTGTACATACAGTCAATGAAACATAAATACAGTCAATTTATACAAGAATTTTTTTTTAAAAACAAATAAAAGCTACATAATTCATGCATATGTTGATGTGCTCAGTAAAAATGCAGAGAAGTCTTAAGAAAATATGTTAAAAACAATTCTTGAGAGAAAAGAAGATTAGACACTATATTAAGTCATTGTAAAGAACACATTCGTCTAGGAAAAATTATTTATTGGAGCTTGATACTTGTTCCTCCTGTAGTATCTAATGAACCAAGTCAAACAACGAATTGTGTATATAATTGCGTCGAAGTGTTACAATGGTATTAATAGATTTAGACCATCTTTATCAAGACATTTATATTATTCTCTCGATGTAATAATTCCTGTGTATAAAAAACATAAGTCAAAAATCCATAATCTATATTATTAAAACAAATTAAAAACACTGCCAATGTTATCTTATCTATATCACTCACAATTCATCATTGGTAAAGTATGCAGTACATTGATAGGGCTGGAGCAAAAGGAGATTTTAAGATAAGAGAGAAGAGAAAGATACAACATGCTCATACAAAAGTCTAGTATTAAAAACCCTCAGGCAAACAGGCATACCAATTCTAAATAGCCTGCTTATATTATTGATGACTTTATACTCTCCTCTATTTGAATGGCTCCTTCATTCTGTTACTGAAATGAGCCTCTATTTTTACTCTTAACAAGCTTTATAGAAATAAGCAGCTAAGGCAGTTTTGCCAGTATTACATCAATATATTAATTTACTTGATATAATATCAGGTAAGCCTGTCGAGTTATTTAAGGCTTAAAGCATAAAATGTATCTTTGCTGGCTATTATGATTCAGGTACTTCTAGACCAACAGCTAAGAAGATGGACTGATATGAACATTTATTTTGTATCTGTTATAGATTCAGATTCAAATTCTAATTGACTCCAAGGGAGAACAAGTTTATTCATCCTACCTTATATTGTGTCCGCTTATGTATAGAATACCACCATATGTCCAACAGCTATAGTTAAGCAATGGAAATGCCCCACTCAAACTGATCGTGTTGTTGTGTCTATGCTGACCAAGGAGGAAAAACGAAAGGAAATTTATAAGTTAATCCATCCCTCCTTTTATCCATTTAAATAGGTGGTATCCCCTTATAATTGTTGAGAAACACCTACCAAAAACATGCATGTCCGGCTGCATTTAGGATATCAAAGCAACGTTGTTCGGATATTTATAATATTCCCGCCTTAACCTTATATCATTGGGCACATAACTTCCAATGTCTATATGTAATTGTTAGGTTTCAGTTTGCGCCATTCATAAATTAGGCCTATATAAAGAAGGGGTAAACAAAAGAAAAACACGAGGAAATCCTCATTAGTTAAAGACTCTGGAAGTGTAGAATGTTTTAAAGAAAGCCTACTTGCGATTTTCCCTCTCTTACGTTGTATGCCTTTCGAAAAACTATATCACGTCCTCGAGGAACTCCTCTGAGTAGCCAGCCTTCTTTCCAAATGCGAGGATGGACTGCCTCTTTATATATGTTGCTTAATTAAGACCTAGTTGTCTAAATTAGAGCTAATTAGTAAGAGGGCATACCCATAATGCTATAGGTAAACACATTTTATTACGTTCTGTGCTGACGTTACTGGCTTCAACCCGGAAGTATAACCTGTTTGGTCTCTGGAAGCGATATGCTGCCAACAAAGACCCGGAAGTACACTGCTGCCATTGGTAAGAACCGGCCGAGTGGATCGTCAGGTTAAAACACCACTCGTAATGTTATCACTGAGTTGAATGTCACATTAAGTCACTGTGAATGAAATATAATTTAAGGCTGTTGTTTGTAACTATTATTTTTTGTTTATTGTTTAATATTGAATGTCTAATTTAATTACAGGCCAACTTAATAGGTACATTCGATTGAAGAGCAACAGTTCGTTTTAAGATAATATGCGCTAAATCTTCACAGGGAGTTGACTCGTGAATCAATAAAAGGAGAGAATTGTTTGCATGAAACAAGTCCTATTGATTTGGGATATGTGACAAGATTATGAACAAAGAAATTCTCAAAATTCTTTTACATGGCATAACAAATTATCTTCCATTGCCATAAGGACAATTTCTCTCATGGGCGGAATATTCACGGAACTTAACTGGCCTACTATCTAAATCCCACAAAAATGAGAGTATTAGATATAATCTTCCCAGTACACAGTCCTATTAGCAAGGGGTGCTAGAATGAATGTCATTTAAATATCAGACAATAAATTTCATCCATTCTTCTCTAGAGTTCAATCCTTTTTTAATTGTATTTAAAAAGCACATAAACCACTGCTCTCTCATTTTTCTTTTAAAATCAATATCACCGCCTCTTCTGTCTATTATAACTTTTTCTAGAATGAACCATTGAAATTACGTATGGTCGTGATTGGCCACCAAAAAATGTTCGGTCAAAGGTGCATTTTCTTTCTTGTTTCTTAATGCTGATCTATGTTCTGTTTATCTTGTTCTTAATTCACGACTCGTTTCCCCTACATAGCCCAGTCTGCATGGGCAAATAAGGAGGTATATCAAGTTTTTACTTCGACAGTTCTTAAAGGTGGTGGGCTTAAGTGTTTTACCATTGAAATCTAACTTCTTGGACTCAATACATTGAGGGCGTATAGTACATGTGCCACATTTGTAGTTGCCTGTTACTTTATTATTATCCAGTGTCATCTGATGACTTTCGTTAGAGTTTCTATAGGTCTTCACTAGAAGGTTCCGCAGATTTTTATTACATCTAAAGGAGAAAAGAGGTTTTTGAATGGGGTCAGTAAATCCATCATTTAGAACTTTCCAATTTCTATTGATAACATTTTTTTATTTTATTACTAGTATCAGAAAATTGACTGACGAAAACTATTCTATCTTTGTTGGCCTGTTTCTTTTCTTCAGACATATCCCATAAATGATCTCGATCATAGAAGCGAGCCCTTTTAAAAGAATGTTTGATAGGCTTTTTGGGATATCTTCTCTCTCTAAATTTTTTCTTTGTGTTTTCTGAGTGATGATAGAAATCCGCTAATGTCGTACAATTACGGCGAAGTCTCAAAAACTCACCAAAGAGAATGTTGTCCTTCTGAGACTTAGGATGATTACTTCCATAGTGAAGGAATGTATTCTTATCAGTGGGTTTAGTATAAAGTTCTACTTGCAATATTCCCTCTACATTCTTCACGCAGATGTCTAAAAAGTTTATACTAGTGTCGCTCCATTGGGCTGTAAACTTCAGATTCGGATCATCTAAATTAAGCCATTCAAGAAACTCGCCAAGACTACTGTCTTCACCATTCCATAAAAAGATGATGTCATCTATGAAGCGGAGCCAGCATGTCACATTTTCATAAAAAGGTGCCAGCTCATTATAAATATGTTTCTCCTCAAAATTATTTACATATAAACAGGCCAGACTTGGGGCACAAGTTGCCACCATGCTGGTACCCTTAATCTGTTGGAACAACTCGCCTCTAAAAAGGAAAACATTATTCTTAAGCACCATAGAGACACATGAGAGAATAAAATCTTTATTTCCCCCATTAAGTTCTTCATTGTCTAAGATGGTTGAGATAACTCTAATAGTATCATCTTGAGGTATATTAGTATATAAAGCTTCAATATCGAGGTTGACTAGAAGCTGCATCACCCAGTTGAAGCTCTGACCTTCCAGTATTGAGATTGCATGAGCAGAATCTCTAACAAAAGATTTCTGCTTCTGAACTAATGGTCTCAAGAAAAAGTCAGCATATTTACTTAAAGGTTCAAGAATTGATCCTATACTGCTCACTATAGGTTGCATCGGTGGGTCACTCACATCTTTATGTATCTTGGGCAACCCATATATCGCAGGAGTGACAGTATTGCTATTGAGCATGAATTTATATTCATTTTCACAAATATAGTCTTCTCTTATTCCTTCTTCTAAAAGTTGGTGTACTTCCCTTTTTAAATCCTCAAGTTTAGACATGTTGATTTGTTTATAATGTCATTGAGAAGCTTCCTCATTCTATTGTCGTAATCTGATGGATCCATAATCACTACTCCTCCGCCCTTGTCTGCTGGTTTAATCGTAATTAAGTGATCTTCTTGTAAAGCTTTCAGGGCTTTTCTATGTTCTACTGAGAACTTATTATTGTGATGCGATTCTGAGGTTAATATTTGTTTGACCTCTATATTTTTATTAACCTGGCCCAGAGTGGGAGTAAAGGTCGATTTTGGTCTGAAGCCAGAAATATTTGGTCCAGGTTCATATGTTTTATTTTCAAAGAAGTTATTTAACCTGATTTTCCTAAAAAATGATCTAAGATCTTTCTCTAACTCAAATTTGTTGACCGGAGAAGTTGTAGCAAAACTAAAACCTCTGCGTAATACTTCCTTTTCTGATGTAGTCAGGCATTTATGAGGCAAATTAATAATGGGAAGTTCTTCCCTTACTACCTCCAGTGTCTCTGGTTTATGGTTTTGAGATAATCCTGGGGTTGGTAGTTCCTTGTTTGTTCCTCTCTGCCAAAATTCCTGCGGTTCCTTTGTCCTCTTCTCTGTTGGCATGGGCCTAAAAAAGATTCACCCTCAATGTTTTGTATTGCTCTTATGGGTTGTTCACTTATTGGTTCATCTTCCCCACTACTGGAACCTGAAGTCTCAGAAAAAGTAACCCTTTTATTGCCCCCCCACGGGAGTAAATAGGTCTTTGGTATTGAGGTTTCTCCCATCCTTGATCCCTATGTGAAGTATAATAATCTTTCTCTAAATAGGGATATACTCGTTCTTGACTGAAGTTTTCTATATCTTTTTTTTAGTTTATTTGTCTTTTTATTGATCAAGTATTCCCTATATCCCTGTGTTTTTTGTTCTAATTCTTACCGCTTTTTTTAGCATCTTCTACAACTGAATTTTCTTTCAATAACATTTCTAATTCTTCAATCTGCTTTTTTTCTAAAATAATGATCTCTTGTGCTGTTTCAAATATTAACATTAGCCAGTCTCTACTGCACCTATTGGCTATTAGAGTCCAAACTTCTAAAAATGTTATGGCTTACACTTAAAGCAATACGTCCCTTACAAGCGTCCTGCGTGACGCTCTGATCCAAATAATACAATGGGAAACACTTTTTCAGGCAGCGGGAATCCAAATTAAAACACGCTTGTCACTCGAGAATACAGTCGAATAAAATAACCCAACCACAGAACGAGTAAATGAAATGAGGTAAACCGTTGTAACATCAATGAGAAACCCGCACACATACAAAACTACCCTTTATTTTCTGACTCGCCTGCCTCTCAGAATGTACGATGTTTGTCAAGGGATCTTATCTCTTTGTGCGAGAGACATTTAGTATGCAATTCCACTAGCTCCGATGCTGCATACTATAAGCTAGATTCATAGGCTGGGGGATGGGTGGGAACCTGCTGATTTAATTTTGTCACGATCAGCTAATGTGAAGCGTAGCCTCACTTCAGCCAAAATAAATGCGCACCTTAAAACATAGATCGGATTGTCGTGTAGTTCCTACAAATCTATAAAGGATCTGCACGTTTAGGCAACATAAACTAAGGTATTGGTGTCCAGACTGATTCCAGACACCCCAAGGATACGTTAGTCTGCAGACCAGCTATCTCACAGTGCCACTATGAGCCCCTCCTACCAAGGAGCAAATAGTTCCTTGCAATTATTGAATATAAAAACCCTGATTACTCAGGAATTGTGGCAACAGTACAGTACTTTTCGCTCAGTCACTCATGATCACTTGTCAGAAAGATATACATAATAAAATATGGGGACTTTTCAATAAGCATTTATTGAATCAGTGTCATGCTAGAATAAAATGCGTGTGCTGCAACAACCATAAGACAGTAACAGATGTATACGGTTATAAGCACCAATAAAGTAAATAGAAGGTGAAATTCTACCATAGTGCTAAAACAATGAATATATGCAGGCATATAGATACATAACTATAATAATGCGTACTCCTAAGAGGCAAACCTAACTAGATGTACCTAAGGGTACCTAGCATGTATGTGGGTGTATAGCCAAGAATCCCTCAGGAAAGAGCCAACCTTATTACCTGATGTGAGAGAGCAAAGGACCCCGTCTTGGTCTCTAATTGGACACCCCTTGAGAGATGTCAGAGATGTGCTGGAGTGTCTGCGGGCAGGGACTTCAGCTTCTCCTGTCCGCATGTCAACATGGAAGTTTCTTCTCCTATGGCTGCCTAGCAGAGATATGGTGCTTATATACCCAAACGGTACCCTCAGGGGTTCTACCTAGATGTGTCATGGTACTATGGGCATGTCGGCCAAGGATGACAATAGTGGTGACCCTTATACAGAGTTATTATGCAGAAGATGGTAATCCTGCTGTGATACTGAGAATCCTCATGCATAAAAACGAGGCTAGTTTTCGGAGAAAACCACACAACATTTATGCAGCACCTAACTAAGTAAAGGGTAAACACCAGTACCGTTATGTAGAACAATGGTAAGACAAATGTAGGTAAAAGGTCGTGCAACTACCTAGGCCTATATTGGGGTATATTGGGGTTCATAACAGGATCTGTTGGCGGCAGCAATAGAAGAAAAAAATATTCATGTAGATACGCCTCCAGAGCTTCCAATCCGGGAGATGTCATCGATTCCCAACTAAGGAAACAACAGTGGTGGAAGAAAAGCACAAGTGACAAAGACAATTAATCTATTTCGTGCAAATAGTTTATTTACCATACTCAGAGAAGAACATGATGTGTGATCATTTTTATTGACAATCGTGTTAAAATAATAAAGGATTGTTGAAGGGATTCTGCTCTGGAACAGAACGATGCTTGGGACCATTGAACATCAGCATGTAGAGACTGAGTCACCAAACCACCTCAGTATCATGTAATCATCTATATGATAGGACATGTGCACATAAACAACAGCTGCATTCTTGTGTTATATCTAGGTGCTAGTGCCTGGCCAGAAAGAATAACATGGGGCAATATTGTTTGGCCTTGTTGGTTGCATGCAGACTAAATCCCAGGAAAAGAACAGAATGCAAAAACATTTGCAGGTGCTGCATGAAAGTACAAGCAAGCATGTTTATATAGTAACGTGTGCAAAGGAAAATGAGGCCTATAAAGTTAGGCTAACATAGGGAAAAATAAAGTGTCCCATGCAGGAAAGACTTGAGAGGAAGAGAGGCTAGTTTTCACTTCCAGGGGTGAAAAAATATTTTCACATGCACTTGGAAAATATGACAAGTTGTTTCTGAAAACCGAAGTGTTCAACAAAGCAAATTTGTGCTGTTGTGGGTTGAAAACGCATTACTAAGCTGAGTCCTGCACATCTCCAAGCAACAGCCACATGGCGTGAGGGAGGGGATGAGGTCACGGAACAAGTGCCCTCTGAATACAGCATCTGACATTTGATCTCAGTGTTTGAATGCTCAGCAAATGTGAAGAGATAAGAACAAGCTTTACAGGCCTGTTCACAGAAACTGAATCGAGTAAGTGAAAACAGGACTGATCATGTAAACTGCAGTTCAACAAAGTTAAAAAGCAGTTCCTAAAACAATGCTAAAATTAAACAAGTGGATTGATATAGTGATTGCCCCATGCTCTGGGGGAGGGCTAAGCACAGGAAAAGGCATGACGCATGCATGCCATGGACAAATGGGGAGAAAGACAAGGAGGAGAGCCATGATGGAGCCAGCAAATGGGAAGCCTCTGGGCGAAGAGATAGCACAAGCTTTCTGGACCAAGATCTAGATTTCTGGAAACTGCATGGGGACCGCTCGAAATTTGGGATCCCTCCTTGCATGCATGAGTCGCTGCCACTATTGTACTTTTACAGCAAAGTTATCGGTGGCATGGTTTGCATCAGCAAACTCGCCGTTATGTCCTATGTTGTGACATTTGTCAACAGATTAAGTCTTCTACTGTGTCCCGTCCACCTGAAACACAGCTCTATCTTTCAAATCAGCCGTTTGGCTGTATTTATTTTGACCATTACAGTCCCCTTGTTTCCGATAATGCATGTTACTTGATGACATCCATGGGGGTGCAGGTGCAACTTTCATCTCCATATAGGCCTGAGGGCAATTCTGATGTAGAGGCAATGAACTGTGACTTAAAGCAGTCTTTAATGGCAAAGGTATTAGGTACGGGACGTGGCTGGTTGACTCATCTTTATGGGGGTCAACGTGCACTTAACAACCTCCCTAAAAGATTTCTGGGTGGGAGGAGCCCACATAAAATGCTCTTTGGCTTCGAGATGTATGTTCCAGACCTTGAAGGTCTAAACATTATGGCCGCAGCCGCACCCTTTGACAAAGATAATCACTGTACTGTCTTGCAGAATCTACAAAAATGTGGTGACTCTCTGGCGAATGCACATTTGCCTTCGACTCTCTCATCGGATGCAGCCGTTCTGATTCCTGTCTCTGGCTGGCTTCCTAAAGTTAGTGATCTGGTTCATGAAAAGGTGGCAATCAAGAAAGAATTTGGTCCATCTTACTGTGCTCCTGTTCCAGGGCTTGGTCTTCAGGGTACCCAAACTGTCATTCTACCTCCTCTTTCAGGATTCAAAGACAATTGTTTTGTTTCCATTCAACAGGTGAAGTTACACCATATGGCCGATTCTAAATAATATGCCTAGAAGTGTCCCACTACAGAATGTCGTTTTGCAGCAGTTAAACACCATCATCCCTGCTTCTCTCCGGCCACCAGAGGGAAACGTCGGGTCTTCAGTTGACCTGGTACCGGTTACATCTACTTCACATTCCACAATTGAAATAGTTTATTCTGATCCACCCCTCAAGACCCCTTCAGTTGTTCCGAGCTTCAAGTTCTTATCCAGACTCACAGCCTCCTCTATTCCAACTGAGTTCTTCAGGCTACTATATTGATCAAGATAAATTAACTTTCCACAGTTTTGCATCGTCCTCAGTTTTGCATCCCCACCAGTGTTGATTTGTGTTTTCATCTCCTGCTTAAAACGCACTTATCTGGTTCCACAGTGGATTTATATCTGGATAGTACTCTCCATGGTATTTCTGTTCATATGGATTGGATTCGTGACAGTTTTTTACCTTTCAATTAATGGCCATTACCCCCCAGAATGCTCTGTTACGAAACTGGTAGACAGGCTGTTGGCTCCACATTCATCCTTGCATAAAATGAAATGAGACTAGTCCCTTGTCAACATTTCAGCAGTCCCAGTCACTGATGGAATTGTATCAGATAAAATAATATTTGATGTGTTTGGTCCAACGGAGACCCTTCAGATACCCTATGTATTCAGGGTTTCCATGGGTGATGTTATAGTGCAAAGCTTGCAATCGGATGATTGGGACGTTGATAGTATAAATTTGATTTTTTTAGAATTAGAATATTACACCGTTTTTGAATCTGAAGATTTATTTTGGAATTCTGCTAACTATGCCGAGTTGTTCTGTTATCAACATTATAGACATCATTTTCTGCATAGAGCAAATGGACAGCGTCCCCAATATAACTAAACTCAATTGGAGCATTGCCCAACTCCGCCTCAGGTTAGCTCCGAAACACACAAGATGAAATATACATATTTCACGAGTTATGATGCTTCTGACCCAAGATCATACTATTTTAAATTGGTTCCCGCTACTTAAAAAAGTATATGTTTTTTTAAACTAAGTTACTATATACCGCCTTGACAACCTAGTCCTGAAAGTCTACAATTATTGGAAGGATAATATTGACTTGAAATCGATTTGGGGCACTAAGTCCTGGCAAGTCCAAGGTACAGAATCTCTATTTCATGCATGTCTGATTCCCAGGCAAATTATTTTTCTGAACGATACTGTCCGGCAAACAACTTTTCTGGGATTGGCAACAACTAAATACTTGAATACTCCCAATATTCCATCCCTAGCCCCCTTTCTGGTTGGCAGTCTTACACAAAATAAACTGAAGACCAAATAAATGTTACAATACAAAACAGTACCTTTAATTCTTCAATCATGGCTTCGGGTGAGTGGTTATTATGGCCAATAGACACAAATGTTTGTCAGTCTTGTTTTTTAAACAGAAAATCTGAATTCAAATTAAATAGACCTGGTCCCCGATATTCACAAGCCATACACTCTAACACTGTAACAGCATATTCTGTGTGTAAATTGTATCAACAGCAGTTAAAACATTACACTTTATCTGCAGTGAAACAACATCTTTCTCTCAAGTCTGAAAAATTGGATCTATCTGATTCCCTTTTGGGTCCAAAATCACCATGCTCTAAATGATTTATTTATGCTGCTTACAATGAACTTTGGAAGTTGTTGCAACTGGAGGCTGAAGTACGTTTACGTCAAATTGACAGAGATAATTTAGATATTGCTGTGGTGGACAATATTAATACATTGTCATCTCGTATTTATACTTTCCATAATATTGTATCATCTGTAATTGATGTTGTGCAAAATTGTATCATGGTCAGAATCAACTTAGATCAGTTATGCAATTTAGCTGGACATTACAAACACTTAAGAAAGGTCGCGTTGGAGGAGGAGCCTAGCGCGCACCCAAGATGGCCGCGTAGGTGCGAGGCTCCCGAGGACCTCAGCGACCTCCTGCATAAATCCTGACCGAATCCTGTCCTAGATGAGGGGACAGTGTTTGTGAACCCGAGTTGAGGTGACGCCCGTTTTCCGTTTTCAATTCGGACCTCGGACACCGGCGGGAGCACCGATTAAGGTTTGCGGCCTTCTCCACGCCGGCCCCCCGTACTGGAGTTGTGGGGCGATCCGGCGACAAAGTGAATAACAGCGGCGGGCAAGGCTGGGCGACTCGCGCACCCCGCACTTTCAATTTCGCTTTTGCGCCCTCCTTGCTGCCAGGCGAGGTAGGGTCGCGAAGCGGTGTGCGGTGGTGTGGCCTCATTGGGGTGCCCTGCCGGCCCGCCGGCTGCGGTCCGTCCTGCGGAGCGGTGGTCGCCCCCCCCGGAGCCCTTGAACGGGATTGTCTACCCCCTCTTTGAGGAGATTGGCTCGATTTGGGACCGCGACCATGGCCACAAAACAAGATGGCGACCGGGCTAAGGTGAAGTCGACCCGTCGTGGCGCGGCCCATCAATCCAACAGTATGGACCGCTACACCCTCCAGAAGGGATCTCCAGAGGCGCTGCGTAGATCCCCTACGGGCCCGACTGACGCTCCTGCTCTGCCCACGGACCTGACCCTCCGAGACGTCATGGGCGCCATCGCCGAGATGAAGGCCTCGGTGGACCAGCGCTTTGACACTCTGGCGCAGAAGATCGACTCGGTCCTCGTGGATGTGGGCCTCGTGAGAGCCGATCTCTCCAAAACAAATGACCGGGTCGATTCTTTGGCCCACTCTACCTCGGGCCTCACATCCGACGTGGCGGCCCTCCAACAGGAGGTGCGCAGGCTTGGCCAGGCGAGCGCCCTGATGCATCGTCGACTGGAGGATTCCGAGGGTCGGGCCCGGAGGAATAATGTCCGCATTATCGGGGTGCCGGAGGGACGCGAGGCAGAGGCAGCGGATCTGTTTGTGGAGGACTTGGTCCTCACCCATCTCCAGCCTCGGGGGCTGAGTAAATTCTTTGCAGTGGAACGTGCCCACAGGGTCCCCGGGGGTAGGCCCAAGGCCGGAGCCCCTCCGAGGCCTCTCATCGCCCGGATTTTCAATTTTCGGGACAGGGACGCTATCCTGCAGACCTCCAGGCTACAAGGGCCGGTCAGACTTGACAATATGGATATCAATTTCTATCCTGACTTTACTCCGGCGGTCCAAAAGCAGCGACTGAGTTTTCTCGGTGTCAAACGTCGCCTACGGGACCTGAATCTCAAATATGCGATGCTTTTTCCGGCTAAGCTGAGGGTGGAGGTGGATGGCCGCACGCGCTTTTTTGATCGTCCCGAGGCGGCCGGGGACTGGCTGGACACTCTGCCCGGAGATCGGGGCCGGGGGGGTGGGGGGGGAGCGGTTGGTGGGGAGGGCCCGCCGGATCAGGACTGAGGGACTAATGGTAGGCCTTGCTCTGGACTGTGTTATTGTCACCAGTGACTGTTAGGGTAAGTTCCCCTCCCGTGGAGGTCGTGTGGGGTCTCTTGGGGGATCTCCCTCCTCCTCTGGGGGACTAGTTAGTTTTCTTTCCATGGGGCGACAGGCACACTGCACTTTGGGGGGGCTGTTTGGGCTCATGCAGGGGTGCAGGGTGGGGGGAGTTCTGTTGGGATGGGTGGGTTGGGGTGGGGTGTGGTTCGTTTTTACCGCAAGGCAAACCCTTTATTGTATTGGATTTTTTGAGATGCTCTCGGGGGGACAAATGATGGCTTCTGTATGTGATGGGGGGTAGGGACTTGACTTTGTTGTCCTGGAACGTTAACGGACTGGGTGATAGGATTAAGCGGGGTGTGGTCCTGCAATATCTGAAACGGATTTCGCCTGATGTGGTCTTTTTGCAGGAGACACACCTCATTGGTAACTCCTATTGTGCCATGAACCGACGTGGTTATCGTTTGGTGGCCCACTCGGGCTTCACATCGGGCTCACGCGGGGTGGGCATTATGGTCAAGACCTCGCTCCCGCTAGAAATAGACGAGGTGCGCCATGATGAGAGGGGACGCTACACTGTCTTGGTGGGGAGAATGGAGGGCAAGGTAGTCGTCTTTGTCTCAGTGTACGTCCCACCGGGGTTACAGTCCACCACCTTTGCGGACCTGGGACGCCTCCTGCTTGACCTTCCGGGGGGGCTTCTGGTGGTTGGGGGGACTTCAATGCGGTGGCTTCTGGGACTCTGGATCGCTATCCCCCTAGGGACCTCCCCCGGGCACAAGCGTGGCTGTCTGGCCTTTTGGACACGCTGGGATTGGTGGACTGTTGGCGTCTAAAGCATCCCGATCGGCTGCAGTACACCTTCCACTCCGGGGCCCATGGTAGCCTTTCGCGGCTTGATTATGTCCTTGTCCCTGCGGCCTATGCCGGGAGAGTGGGGGAGGTGCGCCATCTGGCGCGGGGTATTTCAGATCATTCCCCACTCCTGTTGCACTTTGATGTCTTCCCGAGGGGGGAGGGCAGGGTAGCTCCAATCAATGCCTGGTACCTGCGCGACCCCACTATTCGTGCTGATTTGATTAAATCCTTGCAACGGTATTTTGAGGAGAATGTGGGGTCTGTCCCGTCTGCCATTTCCCTGTGGGAGGCTTTCAAGACTGTGCTTAGAGGGGAGGCCCTCTCCTTTATCTCCCATGCCCGGAGGCGCGCACAGGAGGAGGTGACCCGGGTGGAGGCCGAAATCACTGAACTGGAGGGTGATCTGGGGAGTGGGGTGACTGACGCTGCGCTGCACGTTCTACACCTTAAGCAGGCGGCCTATAGGTCCCTCGTCACGGAGGCGGCCAGGGGCCTCAGCAGAGAGCAACAGGGGCGATTGTATGATGTGGGCGATAAGGCTGGTAAGTTGATTGCGTGGTTGGATAAGAAGGAGAGAGCTAGTCGTGTGGTCCCGCTGATTGAAAGAATGGATGGTGTACGTGTCACTGAGCCGGAAGGCATTGTCTCTTGCTTCGCGGATTATTTCCGCGAGGTATATTCCCCGGTTTCTCCCTGCCCGGAGGAGGATTCCCATGCCCTGCTGCGTGACATCGCGCTGCCCTCCCTCTCAATGGAGGACAGGGAGTTGATGGATGCCGCCCCCACCTCGGACGAAATTGCCCTCGCCATCCGCTCGGTCGCTTCTGGCAAGGCCATGGGCCCGAACGGCATTCCTATCGAGTTGTATAAATTGCGACCGGACGTACTGGCACCCCACCTCCGCGCTATGTTCCTTGCGGCTCACTCGCGGGGCTCCCTCCCGCCGGACCAGCGTCTGGCTACCATCGTGGTTATCCACAAGGAGGGCAGACCGCGGGACCGGGTTACATCCTACCGGCCTATCTCGCTCTTAAACGCGGAGCCTAAAATCCTCGCCAAGGTGCTCGCTAACCGGCTGGTCGGCGTGGTGGGCGATTTGGTCCACCAAGACCAGTCCGGCTTCATTCCCCATCGCAATACGGCCCTTAATCTGCGGCGCTTGCACGGGGTGCTCGCGCGTGTTCCGTTCGTGCGGGAGCCGGCCGTCTTGGCGTCCCTGGACGCCACCATGGCGTTCGACACGCTCGAATGGCCCTACATCTGGGCGATGTTGGCGAAATTTGGATTTGGCCCGGGATTCATCAGTTGGGTCAAATTGTTGTACTCGGACCCATTGGCACAGGTGGTGGTGAATGGTCGAGTCTCGGCCCCATTCGTGCTGGGACGGGGCACGCGACAGGGTTGTCCCCTGTCGCCGCTCCTTTTTGCATTGGCCCTGGAACCCCTGGCGGAGTGGCTGCGGTGGCACCCTTCTATCCGAGGTCTCCGTTGGACCCCCGAGTATGAGGACCGCGTGTCCCTCTACGCTGACGATATCCTTTTGTACTTAGCCTCCCCGCGCAAATCACTGATTGTCCTGGTCGATGTTCTGCGCTCCTTTGGCCGTAATTCAGGCCTTGTTATCAACTGGGCTAAATCCTGTGTCTATGTGCTTTCCGGGGAGGCTCCTGTCCTCCCTCGGGGCTGTCCGATCCAGATTGCCTCGCAGGGATTTCGATACCTGGGGGTCTATATTACGCTGGACCCGGTGGCCCGCTACGAGCGCAACTTGCTTCCCCCCCTCCAGCGCTTGAAGGAGGACGTCGCGCGCTGGCGGCGCTTGCCGCTCTCGCCGCTCGGCCGGGCGGCATTGTTCAAGATGATGTCATTGCCGCGCTTTTTGTACGCTCTTCAGAACACTATGGACTTGGTCCCGGCGCGCTACTTCCGTGAGGTGGAAAGCTTACAGCGCCATCTGTTTTGGGACGGGCGGCCGCGTATAGCCCTGGCAAAATTGACGCTCCCGTGGTACGACGGAGGGATTGCCCTCCCGGATATTAAGCGGTATTACTGGGCCTCCCAATTAGCTGCAATTAATCACGGCTTCTATGGGCCCGCCCTAAACCCGGTATTTGAAATGGACAAAATGCTCCTGCCCGGTGGCGACTACAATCGAGCGCTCTACTCCAGCGTGCCCGATTCCCGCTTGACGGGACCCACGCGTGTCATGGTGCGAGTATGGCACGCGGCTAATGCAGCTATGGGATGGAAGGACCGTTTGACCCGGGCGTCACCGTTGTATGCGTCGGAGAGGCTTGGCTCCTTGTGGACCTCGAAGGGCTTCGAGAGGTGGGACATGATAGGCATCAGTACAGTGGGAGATCTCTGGACGAGGGGAGGATTCAAGACATTCGAGACGCTGCAGGCGGAGTTTCAGCTGCAGGGCAGTGAATACTTTCGCTACCTGCAGGTCCGTCACGCACTGGGTTCCGTCTTCCCAGACGTGGCCTCCATCCCGGAGTCCTCCCCCCTGGAGGATAGAGTGCTAGATGGCCACGTTCCGGACAGCACGATCTCCCTCATTTATAAGAAATTGATAAATGAACGCTCGGGCTTACTGACTGGCCTCCGCGAGGCTTGGGTTGCCGATGGGCTGGAGTTGGACGACGAGGACTGGATTTCCGCGGTGGCCTCCCGAAGGAGGTGGCCATCCCGGCTCGCCTTCGCTTCGTCCAGCTTAAGATACTCCACCGGGTGTATATGACGGGGCCTAGGCTTCAGCGTATGGGCTATGCCGAGGATGGATTGTGTAAGCGTGGGTGTGGTGCTTTGGCGACTTTTTTACACATTCTGTGGGAATGTCCGAGGGTGGAGCGATTCTGGCGTGGTGTGCATGAGGTCCTGCGAGCGGTTACGCACGTCGCGCTGTTGCCTGAAGCGAGGAGATGCCTGCTGAATGTGTGGGAACCGACTGATTACTCGGTTCCGCAGACGCGATGGGTGACTCTGGGATATATGATAGCTAAACGTGACATTGCTCAGCTGTGGGGATCTCAGAGACCCCCGGCGGTGTCGGCTTGGAAAGAACATATGGATTGGTGCATGTTCCGAGAAAAGGTGGTATATGTGGCGCGGGGTAAGCCTGGGGCATGGGTGAAGATATGGGGCCCCTGGAACGCTTACCGCGGGGGTATTTGCGAGCCGCCGTTGTTGCCTCCCGCTTCACCAGCTCCATCCCCATAGTTGACCCCCTCCCTCAGCCCTGGGCACATGGTTCTCCCAGTCCCGGATCAGTTTCCCTCCCCCTCTCTGGATTTCTTTGGATGGTTGGGGTTCCCCACTTGAGGAGCACATGTCGTCATTTTCGATCGTGGGTTGCCTTGCGGGTGTGGTTTTATGTTGTTGTGTTGTATAAAACGAAACCGTATTGTGGGTTCAGAGTTATGTGGCCCACGTGGTTGATACCTCCTGCTTTATTGTCTATGCAAAGCCAAGTGCCTTATTGTATGTATGTCATTTGCTTTTGTCACTTTAGCGGCCGGCCGGAAGGTTGTAGGCCCATACTTGTATATATTTGAGATTGCAATAAACGGTTTCAAAAAAAAAAAAAAAAAAAAAAAAAAAAGAAAGGTCGCGTTCCTTGGCATTATCTTAACAGTACCGCTTTGTTCTTACCCTTTTATTGACACAAACACAGCAATCAACGGCAATGAAAGACACTAGTTACACTATGTTTCGCATAAAGAAGCTTGAACAACTCCCCTTCACTGTAGCGGCAACGCCATCAGCAGTGTTGTTAACAAACGGGGTTATCTCATTGCACATCTCAACCTTTCAGTTCACTGCCTGCATGAAACTCTTCCCTATAGGTAGATACGAAGCCCTTGGGAGCAGCTACATACATAAGTTATGGTCCTTGCCCTTTACCTGTCGTTGTCAACATGCTGAAAGAGAAGTCTTTCTTACAGGACAGGAGTGTGACTCGTGTGTCAGTCATTCCCTTGGATGTCAACATGTTAAAATTCACGGCACCTGTAATGTTTCGACCCTGCTCCCCTGGACAGGCCTCACCTCCTTTGCACCCCGGGACAGGCCTCAACTTCTCTGCAGCCACCTGGACAGGCCTCACCTTCTCTGCACCCCCTGGACAGGCCTCACCTCTTCTGCACTCCCTTCCCCACCTTGACAGGCCTCACCCCCCTGCAGCCCGGGACAGGCCTCACCTCCTCTGCACTCACCTGGACAGGCCTCTCCTCCTCTGCACCCCTGGACAGGCCTCTCCTCTGTACCCCTGGACAGGCCTCACCTCCTCTGCACCCGTGGACAGGCCTCTCCTCCTCTGCACCCCCTGGACAGACCTCACCTCTTCTGCACCCACCTGGGCAGGCCTCACCTCCTCTGCACCCCTGGACAGGCCTCTCCTCCTCTGCACCCCCTCCCCCCCTTGACATGCCTCACCTCCCCTGCAGCCCCGGGACAGGCCTTACCTCCTCTGCACCCTCACGGACAGGCCCCACCTCCTCTGCACCCCTGGACAGGCCTCACCTCCTCTGCACCCAGCTGGACAGTCCTCACCTCCTCTGCACCCCTTGACAGGCCTCTCCTCCTCTGCACCCCTGGACAGGCCTCACCTCCTCTGCACTCCTGGACAGGCCTCACCTCCTCTGCCCCCTGGACAGGCCACCCCGACTCTGCCCCCTGCACAGGCCTCTCCTCCTCTGTACCCCTGGACAGGCCTCACCTCATCTGCACCCCTGGACAGGCCTCTCTTCCTCTGCACCCCTGGACAGGCCTCTCCTCCTCTGCACCCCTGGACAGGCCTCACCTCCTCTGCACCCCTGGAAAAGCCTAACCTGCTCTGCCTCCCTGTCAGGCTGTCAGCAGCGCAAGATAAACGGGCAGGCCACTAACCTTTTCGTAACAGCCAGCGGGGACGACAGCCAGTAGAGAGGCCTCCCTATTCGCCAAGATATTACCTCCCACCGAATAGGATGCACTCGTATGGACGGCAGCACCCCGGGGAACAGGGAAGGGAGTAGCCGATCAGGAAATGCTGCGGTTTCGTGGGGCTGGTCTTGTAACCTAGCATCTTTCTTCTATGAGTGGACTGCAGAAGGACAAAGATAGGGACATGTGTAAATACCATACATGGCAAACAACTAGACACAGGCATGAATATACATGTATATATATATAAGGACCACTCACAAGGAACATTAAGGTGGTTGTCAAGGATGTAAAGGATTCCCACTCCCTTCGAATGGTTTCTCAGCGCCAATTGCCAGGAAAACGTAATTGTCATGGACCCCCAAGAGGTAAGTGCTGAATCGGCAGTTGAGGCACCTGGCTGTTAACACCACAGCCTGTGTGTAGGTCGTTAATCCCTGCGCAGATTAGCCAGTCATTACCACTGTGGCAAGGAGTCCTAATCACCTAAGAAGGGTCGCGAGAGGAAGGATAAACGAGAGCGACCTAGCGCTAATACACGCTGCTGAGCGATAAATCCGTGAGCGTTCTGATGTGTGTTGCAATTCATGCACTTCGCGCTCCTTACCTGCGTCCCTTGCAAGGGTCCGCTCCGATATCGCAGGAAGGCTAGGTTTCAGATCCCCAGAGCTCTGTGGGTAGGATTCCGCACCCCGAGTCGGGAAGGAAACCGTCCGCCCTCGGAATGTTGTAGCAACGCCTCCCGCCTCTCCAGCAGGAAGGAAAGCGTCCGCGCACGGCGGAAGCGTTGAGCTCAACTTGGCAGTTAATCCAGTCCTTAGCGGGAAGGAAAGCGTCTGCGGAACTGGAGGACGAGGTAATGTGGCCTAGAAAGCGGAAAAGAAGCGTCTGCTACCGGCCCGGATCGTAGTCGGATTGTCAAGCACTCACCTTCTGTGGAGGCGGTGCTTATATGGAGGCAGGGTACTTCCTGTTCCCGCGTCTGCATTGGCTGGGCCTCGTGGTCTTATGGGAGTTGGAGTGCAGCAGGCTTTTGCACCACTCTCGTCTGCGCCCATGTGCACAAAAGGACTTATAGGGGGGCTCACAGGTTCTCCTACCTGACTACGCCTTGAGGGCAACGGCTTCATTTCTACCAGCGCCGTGAGGGGAACGGCTTCACTTTCACCAGCTCCAGCGCCGTGAGGGAAACGGCATCCTGCTCCCTCCCCTGCACGCCTCACATCGCGCCGTGAGGGCAACGGCTGCAGCTGGGGACTACATCACCCAGCTGCCACAGGGACTGGCGCACCAGTGACGACATCAACGCGCCCAGAGGCGCCTTAAGTGAAGGGAGCGCCGAACGCTCCTGGGGCTCACAGGTTCTCCTACCTGACCACGCCGTGATGGCAACGGCTTCATTTCTACCAGAGCCGTGAGGGAAACGGCTTCACTTTCACCAGCTCCAGCGCCGTGAGGGGAACGGCATCCTGCTCCCTCCCCTGCACGCCTCACATCGCGCCGTGAGGGCAACGGCTGCATCTGGGGACTACATCGCCCAGCCGCCACAGGGACCGGCGCACCAGTGACGACATCGACGTGCCCAGAGGCGCCTTGTTGGACAGGCCTCACAGACGGCTCGCGCCCTCCCCGCTCGACAAGGCCAGGACTCCGGGCCACCTGGCATAACCCTGCGACAAGCACCTGTACCCTGTCCCCCGACGGACCCTCTGCCCTCGGACCCCTACTCATCACGGGGTCCGGCCCCACCGGCTTTCCCGGCCGGGTCAAGCCGCCATCTTGGACCCTGTACCACGCGGCCGCCTGGCCTCCCCTCGACCCTAACCCCGGGCCTGGCCGGCCCCGACATCCCGGCACCACTATCCACCCAGGAGGTGAGCGGACCACTTGGCAGGTCAATGGGAGACCGAAGTGTCAAGGGCTCTCCCCCGCCAGGTGCCGATCGCTCCCAGCTCCCCCAGGCACTGGCTCCACCCCCTGCTGGGTGTCTGGACACCTTCATCCCGGACCCTCCGACCTCCAAGTGCGAGGGTCCGGACATCAAAGGGCACCAGCCCTATAACTGAGGCAGCTCCGGAGCAGGAAGGCAGTTGTATCCTGGAGTCGAGAGACACCGAGTGAACTCAACCCTGACGGTCTACTGGCGCTGCCGTAGCCCGCTCTTGTGAACCATCGTCCTGCCTGCTGGCGCTGCCGCGGCCTTCTGCAACAGTCATCTTCCTGGGACCTGCTGGCGCTGCCGCGGCCCGTTGTACCGACCATCCTCACCGGGACCTGCTGGCGCTGCCGCGGACCGTTCATCCTCCAGGGACCTGCTGGCGCTGCCGCGGCCCGTTGTATCGACCATCCGCACCGGGACCTGCTGGCGCTGCCGCGGCCCATACCACCTAACCACCAAGCTCGAGGATTGTGAGCTCATCACCATCTCATCCGAATTACCTGATTGGTAAATAGACTGTCCCGCTACCCCCTTCCCTACCTTACGAGACTCTAATCGAGGGGACCCCTGAGTCCAGACCTCCTTGTACCATTTTACCGTACCTTAAATAAGTGCCTATAAAGATCACTGAACCTTATCCGTGTGTGGTATTTGTCTGTGGGGGGGAAGTTACTTGTCTGTACGATCGCTGGAGACGGCTCTCCCCGGAGACCTCTCCTCCTGACCCCGGCCGACCCTCCCGGGCCGTCTACCTTTTCTAACATTGGTGGCCAGCGGCGGGATCCGAATCAACGCGTAATCGTACAGAGAGTAGCTCACCCCACGACAAAGCACGATGTCGACCAAAGATAGCAGCTCCACCGAGAAGTTCCAAATGGAGAAACTAGAGGAGTACAACCACCGCGAACTGAGACAATTTTGCATAGAACTTGGCATTGCTACCACTGGCCTGAGTACCAAGGATGACCTAAAGCACGCCCTTGAGTCGTGGACAGAAACGGGGGTCGCAAGACCCTCCGACCAAAGCAGCGTCACACCAGACCAAAACAGCGTTACACCAGAGGGGAACGCCACGACTCCCGAGGAGCGGGGAACGGGCCTCTCACCGGAGGAGATACGAGAAAGAGACAGAGTCAGACTGCACGAATTAGAGATGGCACGACTCAAGATGGATGGGGAGCTCAAGTTAGCTGAACAGAAACTCAACCTCGAGGATATGCGGATTCGAGAGGAGCGAGAAGAAAAACAGAGACAGAGAGAGCTGGAAGAGAAAAAGATAACGCTCGAGCACGAGCGCCAATTGGCAGAGATAGAACTGCGCAAACAGCATAAGGACTTGGGGGTGCCTGAAAGACCACACACCCCGGGACCAACTGAGAAAAAAGTTCACATCCCCAAGGATGTGGTCCGCGAGTATGTCCGAGAAGACGACATACAACAATGGTTTAAGGCCTATGAGATCGCAATGACCTCCCACCGGATCGACCGGAGTGATTGGGGAGCCGGACTTTGGGGGAGATTTATCAACGAGGGTCGCGATGCCCTGCTGCAGCTCCCCGATCACCAAATGTCGTCCTACGACCACATGAAGGCTGCCCTCCTCACCCGCTACGGCCTCACGCCCGAGATGTACCGCCAGAGGTTCAGGGATTGCACCCGGATCCCAGGTACCACTTGGGTGGAATACGTGAACTATTTCAGCCGGGCCTTCGAGGGTTGGATCAAGGGAAGTCAGGTCACCACCTACGAACAGCTCTTCAACCTCATGGTATGGGAACACCTGTCAAACAACTGCTTCGTCGAGCTCCGGCAGCACCTACTCGACAGTAAGCTGACTGACCCCCGGCAGCTCGCCGCCGAAGCTGACCGGTGGGAGAGCACCCGAGTGGGCCGGAAAGGGCCACACGACCAGAACAGAAGCAACCAAGGCCAGCACCGTCCTCGGGGAGGAGGAGGAGGCCAGGGGCGGGGGAGAGACGCCTTACCAGCAACAACCGTGGCCAGCACCCCGCCGCCGGCCGGCCGGGGCAACCCCCCGTTGCGGCCTGGGTACCGAGCCAACGTCACGTGCCACAGATGCCAGCGACTAGGCCACTACGCCAACGATCCGAACTGCCCGCTGAACCAAACGCCCAAGCCCCGCCAGGTAGCTGCCGCTGCCCTGGGGGAGGAGCAGTCGTTGGAGGGTCCCGAGGAGTGTGAGCCAGACCAGCAAGGGTGGGAACCGGCCGCCATGGTCCTGGCATGCTTAGGGGGAAGAGACATGGTTCCGCGGGCTCCCCTACCCGCCAACACCAGGAAATACGGTCAGTGGGTGACCATTAATGGACAGAGAGCTGAGGCCTTGCGCGACACCGGCGCCAGCGTGACGGCCGTCCGCTGTCACCTGGTGAAGCCCGAGCAGATCTTGCCGAACATTCTCTGCCCCGTCCGCTCGGCAGATAACTCTGAAAGCATGTGCAAGATGGCCTGCGTCCCGTTTGAATGGGGAGGGGTCTCCGGCCTACTGAAAGTGACGGTCCGGGACGATGCCCCCGTGGACTGCCTCCTGGGGAATGACCTCGAGAGTTCCCCGTGGGCCACCGTCGAGAGAAGAGAGCACTTGGGGATGCTGGGCCTCCCGGACTGGGCCTGCATAACCACCCGATCCATGGCCGGCCGGGCAGCCCCCCGATCAGAAGAAACCGAATGGCCGGCACCTCCGCCCCCGGTTGCCCCCGTAGAGGACAACGGCGAGGCCGACCTCCCAGACCAGGCCCCCGAAGAAAACGCGCAACCCCAGGACCTTCCGGGTCTGGCTCAGTGGCGGCGAGAAGGGGGGCCCACCCAAGAACAGTTCCGCCAGGAGCAAAAGACCTGTCCCTCCCTCGAGGGACTTCGCCAACAAGCCAGCACCCAAGCCGCCGGGGACACCACCGGAACCCACTGGGTCTACTGGGATAACGACCTGCTCTACAGCGAGCAAAGAATCGCCGAGCTGGGGGCCAGTCGAGTTCTGGTGGTACCGCTCCGCTTCCGAGACTTTCTACTCAACCTAGCCCACGATGTCCCCCTGGCTGGGCACCTGGGCCAAGATAAAACGTACAGTCGACTGGTGACCCACTTTTTCTGGCCAAAAATGAGGAATGACGTCCTGAACCACTGCCGATCGTGCCCCACATGCCAAGCAAGCGGGAAGAGTGGCCGGAAGCTTAAGGCTCCTCTACAACCCTTCCCGGTGGTCACCACCCCGTTCGAGAGGGTGGGGATAGACATTGTTGGCCCGCTGGACCCTCGCACGGCACAAGGACACAGGTTCATCTTGGTACTAGTGGACCATGCCACCCGCTATCCCGAGGCGGTGCCCCTACGGACCGTGACCGCTCCAGTGGTTGGCCGGGCCCTGATGGGGATCTTCTCCCGGGTAGGCTTCCCCCGAGAAGTCGTCAGCGACCGAGGTACGAACTTCATATCGAAGTACATGAAGTCCCTCTGGCAACAATGCGGGGTCACATACAGATTCACGACCCCCTATCACCCCCAAGGAAACGGACTAGTGGAGCGGTTCAACCGCACTCTCAAAGGGATGATTGGGGGATTGGAAGAGCCTCTCCGTCGCCAGTGGGATGTACTGCTCCCGTGCCTCCTCTTCGCCTACCGAGAAGTACCCCAGAAGTCCCTCGGCTTTAGCCCCTTTGAACTCCTATACGGACACCCTGTGCGAGGGCCCCTCAGCCTCGTGAAGGAGGGCTGGGAGTTGGCCCCCCTAACGACCCCTCCAGACGTCTTCAAATACCTCCTGGCCTTACGAAACCAGACCCGGCGCTTCAGGGAGATGGCCAAGGCGAACCTCGAGGCCAGCCAGGAAGACATGAAGAGGTGGTATGACCACAATGCCTCCTCCGTGGAATTCGAGCCGGGGCAGCAAGTATGGGTAATGTCCCCCACCGAACCGTGTGCCCTGCAAGATAAGTGGACGGGGCCCTTCAAAGTGGTCGAGCGCAAAAGCCCCGTCACTTATCTCATCGACCTGGGGACCTCCCGGAACCCCCTTCGGGTCCTCCACACCAACCGGCTCAAACCGCACTTTGTGCGCTCCGAACTAAGCCTCTTGATGGCTACGGACAGTGGCACAGAAGAAGACTCCGAGCCCCTCCCGGATCTCCTGAAGACTCAAGAGAAGGACGGGTCCGTGGATGGGGTCCGGCTCTCTGACGCCCTCACTACGGAGCAACGACAGGACTGCCGGGACCTCCTGCTGCAGTTCGCTGCCCTGTTCTCCCTCACCCCCGGGGTCACCCCCTGGTGTTTGCACGACGTAGACACCGGGGACAGTCCCCCTGTCCGGCACCGGGCCTACCGCGTACCAGATCGGGTACGGGCCTGCATACAGGAGGAAGTGGCCAAGATGCTCACGATCGGGGTCATCGAGCCCTCGGACAGTCCCTGGGCCAGTCCGGTCGTACTAGTCCCCAAAGCCGCTGCCCCCGGCACCGCACCTGAACTGAGATTCTGCGTCGACTACCGGGGCTTGAACGCTGTCACCCGGACCGACGCTCATCCCATCCCCCGAGCAGACGAGCTGATCGACCGGCTGGGGGCCGCCCGCTACCTTAGTATCTTCGACCTAACGGCGGGCTACTGGCAAATCGGCCTCACACCCAGGGCTCAGGAACGGTCGGCCTTCTCCACCCCCGATGGCCACTATCAATTTAAGGTCATGCCCTTTGGCATGAAGAATGCCCCCGCCACGTTCCAACGCCTTGTGAACCAGGTCTTGGCGGGGCTTGAAGAATTCAGCGCTGCCTACCTGGACGATATCGCTGTGTACAGCCGCCACTGGTCCGACCACCTCCGTCACCTCCAAGAGGTCCTACAAGCCCTCCAGCGGGCCGGCCTCACCATTAAGGCCGGCAAGTGCCAGATTGGCCAAGGGTCTGTGACCTACCTTGGGCACCAAGTGGGGAGCGGGCTGGTGGCCCCCCTACAACTTAAGATTGCTGCCATCCAGTCCTGGCAGCCCCCCGTCACCCAGACCGAGGTCCGAGCCTTCTTGGGGCTCACCGGCTACTACCGGCGGTTCGTGAAGGACTACGGCAGCATCGTGGGGCCCCTCACGGGTCTCACATCCAAGAACCAGCCAAAGCGGGTCAATTGGACTCCTGACTGTCAAGCGGCCTTCGAGGAGCTGAAGGCCGCCCTGTGCACCGCCCCGGTGCTCCAGGCCCCCGATTACAGTCGGGAGTTTGTGGTGCAGACCGACGCCTCCGACCACGGCATCGGAGCCGTCCTCTCTCAGTTGAACCCCGAAGGTCAGGACCAGCCGGTGGCCTTCATCAGTCGACGTCTCCTGGCCCGAGAACAGCGTTGGAGCACCATCGAGAGGGAAGCCTTCGCAGTGGTGTGGGCCCTCAAAAAGCTCCGGCCCTATCTCTTCGGTACCCACTTCCGGGTACAGACCGACCATCGACCCCTGCAATGGCTGATGCAGATGCGGGGGGAGAACCCAAAACTCTTGCGCTGGTCCATTTCCCTGCAGGGAATGGACTTCACTGTGGAGCACCGACCGGGCCGAGACCACGCCAACGCGGATGGCCTGTCCCGCTTTTTCCGCCTCGACGAAGAGAGTCCCCAAGGGGATGGGTGACTCTCCCCGCCTTCAGCTGGGGGGGACGCATGTTGGACAGGCCTCACAGACGGCTCGCGCCCTCCCCGCTCGACAAGGCCAGGACTCCGGGCCACCTGGCATAACCCCGCGACAAGCACCTGTACCCTGTCCCCCGACGGACCCTCTGCCCTCGGACCCCTACTCATCACGGGGTCCGGCCCCACCGGCTTTCCCGGCCGGGTCAAGCCGCCATCTTGGACCCTGTACCACGCGGCCGCCTGGCCTCCCCTCGACCCTAACCCCGGGCCTGGCCGGCCCCGACATCCCGGCACCACTATCCACCCAGGAGGTGAGCGGACCACTTGGCAGGTCAATGGGAGACCGAAGTGTCAAGGGCTCTCCCCCGCCAGGTGCCGATCGCTCCCAGCTCCCCCAGGCACTGGCTCCACCCCCTGCTGGGTGTCTGGACACCTTCATCCCGGACCCTCCGACCTCCAAGTGCGAGGGTCCGGACATCAAAGGGCACCAGCCCTATAACTGAGGCAGCTCCGGAGCAGGAAGGCAGTTGTATCCTGGAGTCGAGAGACACCGAGTGAACTCAACCCTGACGGTCTACTGGCGCTGCCGTAGCCCGCTCTTGTGAACCATCGTCCTGCCTGCTGGCGCTGCCGCGGCCTTCTGCAACAGTCATCTTCCTGGGACCTGCTGGCGCTGCCGCGGCCCGTTGTACCGACCATCCTCACCGGGACCTGCTGGCGCTGCCGCGGCCCTCTGCAACCTTCATCTTCCTGGGACCTGCTGGCGCTGCCGCGGCCCGTTGTACCGACCATCCTCACCGGGACCTGCTGGCGCTGCCGCGGCCCTCTGCAACCTTCATCTTCCTGGGACCTGCTGGCGCTGCCGCGGCCCGTTGTAACGACCATCCTCACCGGGACCTGCTGGCGCTGCCGCGGACCGTTCATCCTCCAGGGACCTGCTGGCGCTGCCGCGGCCCGTTGTATCGACCATCCGCACCGGGACCTGCTGGCGCTGCCGCGGCCCATACCACCTAACCACCAAGCTCGAGGATTGTGAGCTCATCACCATCTCATCCGAATTACCTGATTGGTAAATAGACTGTTCCGCTACCCCCTTCCCTACCTTACGAGACTCTAATCGAGGGGACCCCTGAGTCCAGACCTCCTTGTACCATTTTACCGTACCTTAAATAAGTGCCTATAAAGATCACTGAACCTTATCCGTGTGTGGTATTTGTCTGTGGGGGGGAAGTTACTTGTCTGTACGATCGCTGGAGACGGCTCTCCCCGGAGACCTCTCCTCCTGACCCCGGCCGACCCTCCCGGGCCGTCTACCTTTTCTAACACGCCTTAAGTGAAGGGAACGCCTCCCGCCTCGCGGGACGCGCGCGGGCCGCACCGGGCTAAGCCCGGGCAAAGGGCGGGCCGTCTGTGGCCGTCCGAGGCCGGACGAGGCAGGGCTGGGCCACCCCTTTAACATCCAGAAGAGGCTGCAGAGAGCTCACCAAGGTACAGTTTTGTTGTTAAAAAAAGAGGCGATTGTGGCCCCCTATTACCTCGCAGTTAACATTCGATAATTGGGCCCCCTGGATTCTTCTTGTAAGGGACCACCCAGCTTCAAGTTACGCAGTGACACTGACATTATAGTGTATCAGTAGAATGGCTGCAAAAGTACAAACTCGATCTGCCAAATTGAACAGCAAGGGCCATTTAAACTTAAGTCAAACGAGCAACTCAAAAGGAACTCCCCCCCAAGTACCAGCGCAGCAGACCGCAATTGATAGAATGTTGCTCAAGGCTATCAGCGAAGTTTCAAACGAAATTGAGCGTACTGAAAGACGGCTCTCACTAACCCCTCAATTGAGCCAATTTTCGTCCCCTGACACCAATATGCCAATGACCATTCATGATTTGCCTCTGGAGGCCCCGCTGACAATTATTACCCCTGTACAGACAACTCCCATTAGGGGCACAGATGTAAACAGTAAAGGGGTTAAGATACGAGCTGCCAAGAAAAAGGGGAACAGTAAGAGGCAACCTGGGTATAAAAAGGCCAGAAACCGTCTGGTCTCTAACCACCCAGGTGTTGTAGCCGCAGAAGATAGTAGGGACCAAGTATTGGACACACAGGTACCCCCTGGGTGGGTGTCCCATATTATCAGTGGCCTACAGTCATATTTTGAGCAACTTATCAATGCTCAGACGAAATTAATCCTGAGTAGGTTGGATAAAGTTGTCTCTCTAGTGAAGCAAAGGGGGGGAGGAGTAGGCAATACTCTCTTACCACTATCGACCAATAATTTGGTCACAGAGTCAATGAGTACAAACCCATTGACTGCACAAATAACTAAAACCACAGAAGAAGAGCAGCCTAACAAAAATACGCCCACCACCCCATTAGATAATTCCGTAGCAGGGCCCTCTAATGTTAACATAAGACCATCATTATTGCCAATCCCGAACCACTCACATAGTGATAGAACATACACAGGCCCTCCTTCGAACATAGCCTCTGCAAACTTGGCGCTACCGCACAATTTGTTGGGCCCACCCCAACCTAGAGAAACACCTTCTATTAAACCCGTCAATAATGGGTCTTGCATAAATTTACCCCCAGAGGTGGCCCCATATGTCATCATACTCACGGGGGTCCCAGAGTTAAAACCTGGTTATACAGAATTGCATGACGAGCTTAAAAACAAAGTCACGCATTGGCTGAACAAGAACAGGCCATTGCCGAGGGACGCACAGGGGGAAATTTTGCATGTAAGAAGGGTAAGGTGGCTGGGGAACAGGCAAAAGAATGCAGTAGGCGACTGTGTGGTGGTATATTTTAGGGACTATAGAATAGTCGATCACATACTAAGTTGGGGCCCGGCTGTTCACAGTAGCAATATTAGTTCTTTACCTTTGGGGTCCTTCTATGTTAATGGAAGAAGCACACTGTTTGGAAACTGGGCCCATCAAGACACAGACGAGCGTTCTTGGGGTGGCAAGGATTCCTATGGAACAAAGTCATATGCTCTACCGGGGAGCCAAGGTAGATTAGCCCTGAGGAACAGGTTTGATCCCCTTATGTCCCTGGAGGAGTTGGACTGACTGCACGGGGCGAAAGATCATGTTGAGCAAACTCTCGTAGAACTGAATACTGCTCAAATTACCTCCACAACTATGGCCCCTTGTCACCCTAAGACGAGTAAAATCTGCAATCATTACCCAATTGGGGGGAGGATCCCAGATAAAACTATTGTAACTGAATGCACAACAGGAAATATGTTGGGTAGCTCTGCATGCTTACAGGAGGACAAGATTACTGAGGTAATAGCCCATGTGTCCCCACAAATACAGCACCCACAAGCTGTTCAGACTATGCTAGCGATCAATATAGATGTAAGCACTGGAGTATCTGACCACACTACCTATAATAACCTTGGCCCAAAAGGGAGACAATCACAAGAGGGGATTGAAATGGTCTCATGGAATATAGCTGGGTTGTCCTCCAAATTTCATAATCCGGAGTGGAGGCAATATATCACCAGATTTCATGTAATTTGTTTGCAGGAAACTTGGGTGGTGGACCACAATCTCTTTCACTTAGCAGGGTACAAGTGTTTCTCTGTTCCCGCACAGAAATTGGCCCCGGGAAGAGAAACGGGAGGGCTAATTATTTATGTGGATCTGCAGCTAGAAGGAGTGTGGACCGATTTAAATTGGAACTCAGCTAACACGCAAGCTATTGGGTTTCACGCAAGCAGGCTAAATGTCATCTTGATTAATGTATATAATGCCATAGCAGGGTGTGGGAAGGGGCGAATAATATATGACCTAGATAATTGCCTGACTCGGGAGTTGGATCCAATGAAGACAGCTATGGCCCCGTGTGTGGTTTTGGTGGGAGACCTAAACTGTCACCTGTGCCCTAAATTAAGATCGCTGGAGGGTGTTTGGTCTGGTTGCACATTGGCAAAAGGGCCGCATTTTGAGCACACTCTGGAATGGCTGGGGTTAGAGAGGGTCCTGAAAAACCACGCGTTAAAGCACACATTAGAGCTGGTGGGTTTCAAAGATGGCTGTGAGGTCACTCCAACATTTAAGGGAAGAGGGTATTGCTCCATTATAAATTACATAGCTGTCTCTCATCTATTCCGGGATTGGATAAATGAGGCAGACATTGAATGGAGCATATTCAGTGACCATAACCCATTAGTATTGAAGATTAAGAATTGGTCTTCCCGTAACGCAAAGAAAAGGGTCAAGGCAACTAGCACAGTGAGGGCAACCGATCAAGGGAGACGCCTCAGATGGGCAAAAGTGGATGGGGATGCATTCTATAGATCCTTAACGGAGAAAGGCAAAGAGATGATTGGGGTGTGCTTAGATCCCTCAATGGAGGGACCTGTTGTGGTTAAATCTTTTGAGTCCATGGCATATCTCATAGATGGTCTATTAAAATCAACCTCGAAAGTGGAAGTCAAATCCTCCCCCAGATGGTTTAACAAAAACTGCTCCCGGGCCCACAAAGAGTTAAAAGAATGTCTAAAAATAGTCCCAAGAGACAAGATGCGTATTGCACAGTGCAGGATCGCATACAAAAAAGCAATCAAACAAAGGAAACTGGCACTCCAATTACAGGCATGGGAAGATCTACGGGACGCAACAGATAGAAGAGATTCAAGTGCATTCTGGAAAATAATAAACAAACCTTGTTTCCAGGATACTGCTGCCCCAGTAATTGGTACAACCATCCTCCCGGAGCAATGGTCTGACCACTTTGAATTACTGTATAATTATTCAATTGAGAACTCTAGGGGTGATGGGAGACTCTGCCCATGGGTGACTAAAATCGAATTCACATTGGAGGAAATGGTAGTGGGCATCCAAGGGTTGACACAAAATAAAGCCCCAGGCCCGGACAGAAATCCCCCAGATCTCTACTTAAGTAGGGTTGATCTTTGGGCCCCAATCCTAACAAGGGTAATAAATACAGCGATTGCAACGGGTATGCCACGATCCTGGTCCGAGGCTATAATAGTCCCAATTTTCAAAAAAGGAAAAAAGGATGATCCACAGTGTTACCGACCCATATCTCTAATTGACGTGACGGCCAAAGTCCTGGGGCGAGTAGTTTTAAATCGCCTATTAGACTGGGCGGAAGAACACCAAATAATTACGGACTTGCAATATGGGTTCAGGACCGGAAAATCAACTACAGACCAGTGCCTGAATCTTTATTTATTAGTGGCTAAATACACCCTTGCAAGTGATCAGGCTGTATACCTGGGGTTCATGGATCTCTCAGCAGCTTTCGATCATGTTGTTGGACAGGCCACACAGAGGGCTTGCTTCCCCCCCGCACGACAGGGCCCGAGCTCCGGCCCACCAGGCATACCCCCGTGACAAGCACCTGTACTCCGTCTCCCGACGGACCCTCTGCCCTCGGACCCCTACTCATCACGGGGCCCAGCCCCACCGGCTTCCCCGGCCGGGTCAAGCCGCCATCTTGGGCCCTGCACCACACGGCCGCGTGGCCTCACCTCGACCCTAACCCCGGGCCTGGCCGGCCCGACATCCCGGCACCACCATCCACCCAGGAGGTGAGCGGACCACTTGGCAGGTCAATGGGAGAACGAAGCGTCAAGAGCTCTTCCCCCGCCAGGTGCCGATCGCCTCCAGCTCCCCCAGGCGCTGGCTCCACCCCCTGCTGGGTGTCTGGACACCTTCATCCCGGACCCTCCGACCTCCAAGTGCGAGGGTCCGGACATCAAAGGGCACCAGCCCTATAACTAAGGCAGCTCCGGAGCAGGAAGGCAGTTGTATCCTGGAGTCGAGAGACACCGAGTGAACTCAACCCTGACGGTCTACTGGCGCTGCCGTAGCCCGCTCTTGTGAACCATCGTCCTGCCTGCTGGCGCTGCCGCGGCCTTCTGCAACCTTCATCTTCCTGGGACCTGCTGGCGCTGCCGCGGCCCGTTGTAACGACCATCTTCCCGGGACCTGCTGGCGCTGCCGCGGCCCGTTGTAACGACCATCTTCCCGGGACCTGCTGGCGCTGCCGCGGCCCGTTGTAACGACCATCTTCCGGGGACCTGCTGGCGCTGCCGCGGCCCGTTGTAACGACCATCCTCACCGGGACCTGCTGGCGCTGCCGCGGACCGTACATCTTCCGGGGACCTGCTGGCGCTGCCGCGGCCCGTTGTATCAACCATCCTTACCGGGACCTGCTGGCGCTGCCGCGGACCGTACTGCCTAAACACCAAGCTCGAGGATTGTGAGCTCGTCATCATCTCATCTGAACTACCTGATTGGTAAATAGACTGACCCGCTACCCCCTTCCCTACCTTACGAGACTCTAATCGAGGGGACCCCTGCGTCCAGACCTCCTTGTACCATTCTACCGTATCATAACTAAGTACCTATAAAGAACACTGAACCTTATCCGTGTGTGATCTCTGTCTGTGGGGGGGGAAGTTACTTGTCTGTACGATCGCTGGAGACGGCTCTCCCCGGAGACCTCTCCCCCTGACCCCGGCCGGCCCTCCCGGTCCGTCTACCTTTTCTAACATTGGTGGCCAGCGGCGCGATCCGAATCAACGCGTAATCGTACAGAGAGTAGCTCACCCCACGACAAAAACACGATGTCGACCAAAGAGAGCAGCTCCACCGAGAAATTCCAAATGGAGAAATTAGAAGAATACAGCCACCGCGAACTGAGACAATTTTGCATGGAACTTGGCATTGCTACCACCGGCCTGAGTACCAAGGATGATCTAAAGCGCGCTCTGGAGTCATGGACAGAAACGGGGGTCACAGGACCCTCCGACCAAAGCAGCGTCACACCAGACCAAACCAGCATCACACCAGAGGGGAACGCCACGGCTCCCGAGGAGCGGGGAACGGGCCTCCCGCAAGAGGAGATCCGAGAAAGAGACAGAGTCAGATTACACGAGTTGGAGATGGCACGACTCAAGATGGATGGGGAACTCAAGTTGGCTGAACAGAAACTTAACCTCGAGCAGATGCGGCTTCGAGAGGAACGAGAAGAAAAGCAGAGACAAAGAGAGCTGGAAGAGAAAAAAATAACGCTCGAGCACGAGCGCCGACTAGCGGAAATAGAACTGCGCAAACAGAATAAGGAACTGGGGGTGCCTGAGCGACCACACACCACGGGGCCAAGTGAGAAAAAAGTTCACATCCCCAAGGATGTTGTCCGCGAATATGTCCGAGAAGACGACATACAACAGTGGTTTAAAGCCTATGAGATCGCAATGACCTCCCACCGAATCGACCGGAGTGATTGGGGAGCCGGACTTTGGGGGAGGTTTATCAACGAGGGTCGCGATGCCCTGCTGCAGCTCCCCGATCACCAGATGTCGTCCTACGACCACATGAAGGCTGCCCTCCTCACCCGCTACGGCCTCACGCCCGAGATGTACCGCCAGAGGTTCAGAGATTGCACCAGGATCCCAGGTACAACTTGGGTAGAATACGTGAACTATTTCAGCCGGGCATTCGAAGGGTGAATCAAGGGAAGTCAGGTCGCCACTTACGAACAACTCTTCAACCTTATGGTGTGGGAGCACCTGTCAAACAACTGTTTCGTCGAGCTCCGGCAGCACCTACTCGACAGTAAGCTGACCGACCCCCGGCAGCTCGCCGCCGAAGCTGACCGGTGGGAAAGCACCCGAGTGGGCCGGAGAGGGCCCCACGATCAGAACAGAGGCAACCAAGGCCAGCACCGTCCTCGGGGAGGAGGAGGGAGCCAGGGGCGAGGGAGAGACGCCCTACCAACAACACCCGTGGCCAGCACCCCGCCTCCGGCCGGCCGGGGCAACCCCCCGTTGCGGCCTGGGTACCGAGCCAACGTCACGTGCCACCGGTGCCAGCGACTAGGCCACTACGCCAATGACCCGAACTGCCCGCTAAATCAAACACCCAAGCCCCGCCAGGTAGCGGCCGCTGCCCTAGGGGAAGAGCAATCATCGGAGGGACCCGAAGAGTACGAGCCGGCCCAGCAAGGGTGGGAACCGGCCGCCATGGTCCTGGCATGCCTAGGGGGAAGAGACATGGTTCCGCGGGCTCCCCTACCCGCCAACACCCGAAAATACGGTCAGTGGGTGACCATTAATGGACAGAGAGCCGAGGCCTTGCGTGACACCGGCGCCAGCGTGACGGCCGTCCGCTGTCACCTGGTGAAGCCCGAGCAGATCCTGCCGAACATTCTCTGCCCCGTCCGCTCGGCAGATAACTCTGAGAGTATGTGTAAAATGGCCTGCGTCCCGTTTGAATGGGGAGGGGTCTCCGGCCTACTGAAGGTGACGGTCCGGGACGATGCCCCCGTGGACTGCCTCCTGGGGAATGACCTCGAGAGTTCCCCGTGGGCCACCGTCGAGAGAAGAGAGCACTTGGGGATGCTGGGCCTCCCGGACTGGGCCTGCATAACCACCCGATCCATGGCCGCCCGGGCCACCCCCCGATCAGAAGAAACCGAATGGCCAGCACCTCCGCCCCCGGTTGCCCCCGGCGAGGGCAACGGCGAGTCCGATCTCCCGGACCCGACTATCGAAGCAGACGCACAACACCAGGACCTTCCGGATCTGGCTCAGTGGCGTCAAGAGGGGGGGCCCACCCAAGAACAGTTCCGCCAGGAACAAAAGACCTGTCCCTCCCTCGAGGGACTCCGCCAACAAGCCGATACCCAAAACGCAGGGGACACCCCCGGAACCCACTGGGTCTACTGGGACAACGACCTGCTCTATAGCGAGCAAAGAATCGCCGAGCTGGGGGCCGGTCGAGTTCTGGTGGTACCGCTCCGCTTCCGAGACTTTCTGCTCAACCTGGCCCACGATGTCCCCCTGGCTGGACACCTGGGCCAGGACAAAACATACAGTCGCCTGGTGACCCACTTTTTCTGGCCGAAAATGAGGAATGACGTCCTGAACCACTGCCGATCTTGCCCCACGTGCCAAGCCAGCGGGAAGAGTGGTCGGAAGCTGAAGGCCCCTCTGCAACCCTTCCCTGTGGTCACCACCCCGTTCGAGAGGGTGGGGATAGACATTGTGGGGCCTCTGGACCCCCGCACGGCACAAGGACACAGGTTCATCTTGGTACTAGTGGACCATGCCACCCGCTACCCCGAGGCGGTGCCCCTACGGACAGTGACAGCTCCGGTGGTTGGCCGGGCCCTGATGGGGATCTTCTCCAGGGTAGGCTTCCCCCGAGAAGTCGTCAGCGACCGAGGTACGAATTTCATATCTAAATACATGAAGTCCCTCTGGCAACAATGCGGGGTCACCTACAGATTCACGACCCCCTATCACCCCCAAGGGAACGGACTAGTGGAGCGTTTTAACCGCACTCTCAAGGGGATGATTGGGGGATTGGAAGAGCCTCTCCGTCGCCAGTGGGATGTGCTGCTCCCGTGCCTCCTCTTCGCCTACCGAGAAGTCCCCCAGAAGTCCCTCGGCTTTAGCCCTTTCGAACTCCTGTACGGGCACCCTGTGCGAGGGCCCCTCAGCCTAGTCAAGGAAGGTTGGGAGATGGCCCCCTTAACGACCCCTCCCGACGTCTTCAAATACATCCTGGCCCTACGAAACCAGACCCGGCGCTTCAGGGAGATGGCCAAGGCGAACCTCGAGGCCAGTCAGGAGGACATGAAGAGGTGGTATGATCACAATGCCTCCTCCGTTGAATTCGAGCCTGGGCAGCAAGTATGGGTGATGTCCCCCACCGAACCATGTGCCCTGCAAGACAAGTGGACGGGGCCCTTCAAAGTGGTCGAGCGTAAAAGCCCCGTCACTTACCTCATCGACATGGGGACCACCCGGAACCCCCTGCGGGTCCTCCACACCAACCGGCTCAAACCACACTTTGTGCGCTCCGAACTAAGCCTCCTGATGGCGACCGACAGTGGTACAGAAGAAGACTCCGAGCCCCTCCCGGATCTCTTGAAGACTCAGGAGAAGGACGGCTCCGTGGATGGGGTCCGGCTCTCCGACGCCCTCACTTCGGAGCAACGCCAGGACTGCCAGGACCTCCTGCTGCAGTTCGCTGCCCTGTTCTCCCTCACCCCCGGGGTCACTCCTTGGTGTTTGCACGACGTAGACACCGGGGACAGTCCCCCGGTCCGGCACCGGGCCTACCGCGTACCAGATCGGGTACGGGCCTGCATACAGGAGGAAGTGGCCAAGATGCTCACGATCGGGGTCATCGAGCCCTCGGACAGTCCCTGGGCCAGTCCGGTTGTATTAGTTCCCAAGGCCGCTGCCCCCGGCACCGCCCCTGAACTGAGATTCTGCGTCGACTACCGGGGCTTGAACGCTGTCACCCGGACCGACGCTCATCCCATCCCCCGAGCAGACGAGCTGATCGACCGGCTGGGGGCCGCCCGCTACCTTAGTATCTTCGACCTAACGGCGGGCTACTGGCAGATCGGCCTCACACCCAGGGCTCAGGAGTGGTCAGCCTTCTCCACCCCCGATGGCCACTATCAATTTAAGGTCATGCCCTTTGGCATGAAGAATGCCCCCGCCACATTCCAACGTCTTGTGAACCAGGTCTTGGCAGGGCTCGAAGAATTCAGCGCTGCCTACCTGGACGATATCGCTGTATACAGCCGCCACTGGTCCGACCACCTCCGTCACCTCCAAGAGGTCCTCCAAGCCCTCCAGCGGGCCGGCCTCACCATTAAAGCCGGCAAGTGCCAAATTGGCCAAGGGTCGGTGACCTACCTTGGGCACCAAGTGGGAAGCGGGCTGGTGGCCCCACTACAACTTAAGATTGCTGCCATCCAGTCCTGGCAGCCCCCCGTCACCCAGACCGAGGTCCGAGCCTTCTTGGGGCTCACCGGATACTACCGGCGGTTCGTAAAGGACTACGGCAGCATCGTGGGGCCCCTCACGGGACTCACATCCAAGAATCAACCGAAGCGGGTCCACTGGACTCCTGATTGGCAAGCGGCCTTCGAGGAGCTGAAGGCCGCCCTGTGCACCGCCCCGGTGCTCCAGGCCCCCGATTACAGTCGGGAATTTGTGGTGCAGACCGACGCCTCCGACCACGGCATCGGGGCCGTCCTCTCTCAGCTGCACTCCGAAGGTCATGACCAGCCGGTGGCCTTCATCAGTCGACGTCTCCTGGCCCGAGAACAGCGTTGGAGCACAATCGAGAGGGAGGCCTTTGCAGTAGTGTGGGCCCTCAAAAAGCTCCGACCCTATCTCTTCGGTACCCACTTCCGGGTACAAACCGACCATCGACCCCTGCAATGGCTGATGCAGATGCGGGGGGAGAACCCAAAACTCTTGCGCTGGTCCATTTCCCTGCAGGGAATGGACTTCACTGTGGAGCACCGGCCAGGCCAAGACCACGCCAACGCGGATGGCCTGTCCCGCTTTTTCCGCCTCGACGAAGAGAGTCCCCAAGGAGATGGGTGACTCTCCCCGCCTTCAGCTGGGGGGGACGCATGTTGGACAGGCCACACAGAGGGCTTGCTTCCCCCCCGCACGACAGGGCCCGAGCTCCGGCCCACCAGGCATACCCCCGTGACAAGCACCTGTACTCCGTCTCCCGACGGACCCTCTGCCCTCGGACCCCTACTCATCACGGGGCCCAGCCCCACCGGCTTCCCCGGCCGGGTCAAGCCGCCATCTTGGGCCCTGCACCACGCGGCCGCGTGGCCTCACCTCGACCCTAACCCCGGGCCTGGCCGGCCCGACATCCCGGCACCACCATCCACCCAGGAGGTGAGCGGACCACTTGGCAGGTCAATGGGAGAACGAAGCGTCAAGAGCTCTTCCCCCGCAAGGTGCCGATCGCCTCCAGCTCCCCCAGCCGCTGGCTCCACCCCCTGCTGGGTGTCTGGACACCTTCATCCCGGACCCTCCGACCTCCAAGTGCGAGGGTCCGGACATCAAAGGGCACCAGCCCTATAACTAAGGCAGCTCCGGAGCAGGAAGGCAGTTGTATCCTGGAGTCGAGAGACACCGAGTGAACTCAACCCTGACGGTCTACTGGCGCTGCCGTAGCCCGCTCTTGTGAACCATCGTCCTGCCTGCTGGCGCTGCCGCGGCCTTCTGCAACCTTCATCTTCCTGGGACCTGCTGGCGCTGCCGCGGCCCGTTGTAACGACCATCTTCCCGGGACCTGCTGGCGCTGCCGCGGCCCGTTGTAACGACCATCTTCCCGGGACCTGCTGGCGCTGCCGCGGCCCGTTGTAACGACCATCTTCCGGGGACCTGCTGGCGCTGCCGCGGCCCGTTGTAACGACCATCCTCACCGGGACCTGCTGGCGCTGCCGCGGACCGTACATCTTCCGGGGACCTGCTGGCGCTGCCGCGGCCCGTTGTATCAACCATCCTTACCGGGACCTGCTGGCGCTGCCGCGGACCGTACTGCCTAAACACCAAGCTCGAGGATTGTGAGCTCGTCATCATCTCATCTGAACTACCTGATTGGTAAATAGACTGACCCGCTACCCCCTTCCCTACCTTACGAGACTCTAATCGAGGGGACCCCTGCGTCCAGACCTCCTTGTACCATTCTACCGTATCATAACTAAGTACCTATAAAGAACACTGAACCTTATCCGTGTGTGATCTCTGTCTGTGGGGGGGGAAGTTACTTGTCTGTACGATCGCTGGAGACGGCTCTCCCCGGAGACCTCTCCCCCTGACCCCGGCCGGCCCTCCCGGTCCGTCTACCTTTTCTAACACATGTCAATAGGGAAAAGCTCTGGGATCTGATGATCAGACTAGGGGTAGATCAGGGCCTAGTTGACATCTTAAGAGCACTCCACTGGAACAACTCTGCTAAAGTGCGTTTTAATCTGGAGGGTGATACTACGGCACCCTTCCCTTGCACCAGCGGGGTGAGACAGGGATGCATTCTGGCCCCGTTCCTGTTCTCATTGTACATAAATGAGTTAGAACAGGCATTATGTAAACTGAATGTAGATACCCCTAGAGTGGGCTCCAGACCGGACCCCGTGTTGTATGCTGACGATGCAGTACTTTTAGCCCGCACACCCAAAGGTCTTCAGAGTTTGTTAGATGGGTTCGTCAGCTTTATGGCCAGTTTAGATCTATCGGCCAACCTAACTAAGTCCTATGTACTGCTGGCTGGATCTAAACCTTGTAAAAAGTTCTTATATAAAATAAGCACATACAAAATGGAACAGGTTAAGACCTTTTCCTATCTGGGTTTACTTTTTGATGGGCTTCTAAATTTTAAACTTTTAATTGAAGAGCGGAGCTCAAAATTAGTGGCATCCACAGGGGCCATAATGAGCTACGGGCGTAGGCTGGGCAGGTGGTCTCCAGAACATATACAGCTCAATCTGCTGCCCCAAAGTAATGTATGGGGCTGAAGTTTGGGGTTTTGCATGTACCCAACAAATACAGATTGAGGAGAACAAATTCCTGAGAAAGATCCTCCAAACTTCACAAAGTACACCGGCCCACATTACTCATGCTGAATTGGGAAGGGTACACATGGAGGATCTGATTAAGGTTAGACCTCTCATGGCTTGGCTAAGAATTTGGTCCAATATGGAGGCAGGTCTGAGCAGACAAATAATTAGAGACTGTATGGACAGAGATAAGGGAATGTGCATTCCATGGCTGAATTATGTAAGGACTGCTCTGGAGGGATTAGGTTGTAAGGACCTTTTTTTTAACCCAACAACAATAATCCCCGAGGACAAACTTAGAATTAAAAGAATTTTTTACGCAAAACAGACTGCACGTAGAGCGGCTCTTGAAGAAAGCAAACCCACAGTTCGTGCCTACAGCACGGTAAAGACAGTAGAAGGTATGGAACCGTACCTCGCTCTTATGCAAAATGCACAGGATAGGTTTTTAATCACTCGATTTAGGCTCAACCTTTTACATCACTTGTTGGCTGATCCACTTGGTTTTACTGTTACAGTTGAGCAGACGGGTACCTGCGGCTGCGACAATAGGTCTCCGCAGGCACCCAGACGTAGCTTTTTACTAAGGATTTTAAAACAAATGAAGTTTATTCACGCCAAGGTTGCTCTTTTATACTTACAAAGGTCTGAGAACCCACTGACATTGGCTTGTACCATGAATTTTATCAAAGTTGCAATAAGACTTAGGAACACTAGGGGGCAATATTGAATGAATTGATGATAAATGTACTTTGCGAAGCCCAATGTAATTGAAATGCACTGAAATGATGTTTTTTAAATGTATTACTGTACTTTTATGATATTTTTTAAATATCGAATAAAGGATTTGAAATGAAATGACTTATAGGGGTGAGAGCAGACCGGGGCATGCGTGTAGTAATGGAGAATCGCTACACTCCCCCTGGACAGACCTCACCTCCTCTGCACCTCTGGACAGGTCTCAACTCCTCCGCCTCCCCCTGGACAGGCCTCAATTCCTCTGCACCTCCCTGGACAGGCCTCACATCCTCTGCACCCATGGACAGGCCCTGGACAGGTCCCTCCTCCTCTCCACCCCTGGACAGGCCTCTCGGTGCTTCTCACAGGAGCTCTCGGTGAAGGACTCTCATTAAAGAAAGAGGAGCCCAGAGTTCATTCCACCCCATACAGCGCCTCTGACTCCCCCCGAGCTTCAGGCGCTATGCACAGACCCCACAGAGAGACACTGCTCCCCTCGACAGGCCTCACCTCCTCTGCACCCCTGGACAGGCCTCACCTCCTCTGCACCCACCTGGACAGGCCTCCCCTCCTCTGCACCACTGGACAGGCCTCTCCTCCTCTGCACCCCTGGACAGGCCTCTCCTCCTCTGCACCCCCTAGAGAAGCCTAACCTCCTCTGCAACCCTGAACAGGCCTCAACTCCTCTGCACCCACCTGCACAGGCCTCTCCTCCTCTGCACCCCTACACAGGCCTCACCTCCTCTGCACCCCTGGCCAGGCCTCACCTCCTCTGCACCCCTGGACAGGCCTCACCTCCTCTGCACCCACCTGGACAGGCCTCACCTCCTCTGCACCCCCTGTCCAGGACTCACCTCCTCTACTCCCCCTACCCCTCCTTGAGCAGCCTCACCTCCCCTGGAGCCCAGGTCAGCCCTCACCTCCTCTGCACCCCCCCTCCCCCCAGACAGGCCTCACCTCCTCTGCACCCACCTGGACAGGCCTCTCCTCCACTGTCCCCCTGGACAGCCCTCTCCTCCTCTGCCCCCTGGACAGGCCTCACCTCCTGTGCACCCACCTGGACAGGCCTCCCCTCCTCTGCACCCACCTGGACAGGCCTCACCTCCTCTGAACCCCTGGACAGGTCTCACCTCCTCTGCACCCACCTGGACAGACCTCACCTCCTCTGCAACCCTGGACAGGCCTCCCCTCCTCTGCACCCCTGGACAGGCCTCTCCTCCTCTGCACCCCTGGACAGGCCTCTCCTCCTCTGCACCCCCTAGAGAAGCCTAACCTCCTCTGCAACCCTGGACAGGCCTCAACTCCTCTGCACCCACCTGGACAGGCCTCACCTCCTCTGCACCCCTGCACAGGCCTCTCCTCCTCTGCACCCCTACACAGGCCTCACCTCCTCTGCACCCCTGGCCAGGCCTCACCTCCTCTGCACCCCTGGACTCTGCACCCCTGAACAGGCCTCTCTTCCTCTGCACCCCTGGACGGGACTCTCCTCCTCTGCACCCCTGGACAGGCCTCAGCTCCTCTGTACCCTTGGACAGGCCTCTCCTTCTCTGCACCCCTGGACAGGCCTCACCTCCTCTGCTCCCCTGGACAGGCCTCTCCTCCTCTGCACCCCTGGACAGGCCTCATCTCCTCTGCACCCCTGGACAGGCCTCTTCTCCTCTGCACCCCTGGACAGGCCTCTCTTCCTCACCCCCGGAGAGGCCTCACCTCCTCTGCACCCCTGGACAGGCCTCACCTCCACTGCATCCCTGGACAGGCCTCACCTCCTCTGCACCCCTGGACAGGCCTCACCTCCTCTGCGCCCCCTGGAGATGCCTCACCTCCTCTGCAACCATGGACAGGCCTCACCTCCTCTGCAACCATGGACAGGCCTCACCTCCTCTGCACCCCTGGCCAGGCATCTCCTCCTCTGCACCCCTGGACTCTGCACCCCTGGACAGGCCTCACCTCCTCTGCTCCCCTGGACAGGCCTCTCCTCCTCTGCACCCCTGGACAGGCCTCATATCCTCTGCAACCATGGACAGGCCTCACCTCCTCTGCACCCCTGGCCAGGCATCTCCTCCTCTGCACCCCTGGACTCTGCACCCCTGGACAGACCTCTCTTCCTCTGCACCCCTGGACTCTGCACCCCTGGACAGGCCTCTTCTCCTCTGCACCCCTGGACAGTCCTCTCTTCCTCTGCACCCCTGTATAGTCCTCTCTTCCTCTGCACCCCTGTATAGGCCTCTCCTCCTCTGCACCCCTGGACAGGCCTCTCCTCATCTGCACCCCTGGACAGGCCTCAGCTCCTCTGCACCCCTGGACGGGCCTCACCTCCTCTGCACCCCCGGATATGCCTCATCTTCTCTGCACTCCTGAACAGGCCTCGACACCTCTGCACCCCTGGAGAGGCCTCACCTCCTCTGCACCCCTGGACAGGCCTCTCCTCCTCTGCACCCCTGGACAGACCTCTCTTCCTCTGCACCCCTGGACAGGCCTCTCCTCCTCTGCACCCCTGGACAGGCCTCACCTCCTCGGCACCCCTGGACAAACCTCACCTCCTACGCACCCCTGGACAGGCCTCTCCTCCTCGGCACCCCTGGACAAACCTCACCTCCTACGCACCCCTGGACAGGCCTCACCTCCTCTGCTCCCCTGGACAGGCCTCACCTCCTCTGCACCCCTGGACAGGCCTCACCTCCTCTGCACTCCAGGACAGGTCAAGCCTCCTCTGCACCCCTGGACAGGCCTCGCCTCCTCTGCACCCCTGGACAAGCCTCATCTCCTCTACACCCCCTGGAGATGCCTCACCTCCTCTGCAACCATGGACAGGCATCACCTCCTCTGCACCCCTGGCCAGGCATCTCCTCCTCTGCACCCCTGGACTCTGCACCCCTGGACAGGCCTCTCCTCCTCTGCATCCCTGGACAGACCTCTCTTCCTCTGCACCCCTGGACAGGCCTCTCTTCCTCTGCACCCCTGTATAGGCCTCTCCTCCTCTGCACCCCTGGACAGTCCTCTCTTCCTCTGCACCCCTGGACAGGCCTCTCCTCATCTGCACCCCTGGACGGGCCTCAGCTCCTCTGCACCCCTGGACAGGCCTCACCTCCTCAGCACCCCTGGACAAACCTCACCTCCTACGCACCCCAGGACAGGCCTAACCTCCTCTGCACCCCTGGACAGGCCTCACATCCTCTGCACTCCTGGACAGGTCAAGCCTCCTCTGCACCCCTGGACAGGCCTCGCCTCCTCTGCACCCCTGGACAGGCCTCATCTCCTCTGCACCCCTAGATAGGCCCCACCTCCTCTGCACCCCTGGGCAGGCCTCGCCTCCTCTGAACCCCTGGACAGACCTCGCCTCCTCTGAACCCCTGGACAGGCCTCGCCTCCTCTGCTCCCCTGGACAGGTCTCACCTGCTCTGCACCCCGGACAGGCCTCTCCTCCTCTGCACCCCTGGACAGGCCTCTCCTCCTCTGCACCCCTGGACAGGCCTCTTGGTGCTTCTCACAGGAGCTCTCGGTGAAGGATTCTCATTAAGGACAGAGGAGCCCAGAGTTCATTCCACCCCATACAGCGCCTCTTACTCCGCCCTGAGCCTCAGAGCGATATGCACAGGCCCCAAAGAGAGACACTGCACCCCTGGACAGGTCTCACCTCCTCTTCACCCCTGGACAGGCATCTCCTCCTCTGCACCCCTCTGGACAGGCCTCACCTCCTCTGCACCCCTGGACAGGCCTCACCTCCTCTGCACCCCTGGACAGGCCTCACCTCCTCTGCACTCCTGGACAGGCCTCATCTCCTCTGCACCCCTGCAAAGGCCTCGCCTTCTCTGCACCGCTGGGCAGGCCTCACCTCCTCTGCACCCCTGGACAGGCCTCACCTCCACTGCATCCCTGGACAGGCCTCACCTCCTGTGCACCCCTGGACAGGCCTCACCTCCTCTGCTCCACTGGACAGGCCTCTCCTCCTCTGCACCCCCTGGAGATGCCTCACCTCCTCTGCAACCCTGGACAGGCCTCCCCTCCTCTGCACCCCTGGCCAGGCATCTCCTCCTCTGCACCCCTGGACAGGCCTCTCCTCCTCTGAACCCCTGGACAGACCTCTCTTCCTCTGCACCCCTGGACTCTGTACCCCTGGACAGGCCTCTCCTCCTCTGCACCCCTGGACAGGCCTCTCTTCCTCTGCACCCCTGGACAGGCCTCTCCCCCTCTGCACCACTGGACAGGCCTCTCTTCCTCTGCACCCCTGGACAGGCCTCTCCTCATCTGCTCCCCTGGACAGGCCTCTGCTCCTCTGGACAGGCCTCACCTCCTCTGCCCCCTGGACAGGCCTCTCTTCCTCTGCACCCCTGGACAGGCCTCACCTCCTCTGCACCCCTGTGACAGGCCTCCCCTACTCTGCCCCCTGCACAGGCCTCTCCTCTGCACCCCTGGACAGGCCTCTCATCCTCTGCACCCCTGGACAGACCTCTCTTCCTCTGCACCCCTGGACAGGCCTCTCCTCCTCTGCACCCCTGGACTGGCCTCACCTCCTCGGCACCCCTGGACAAACCTCACCTCCTACGCAACCCTGGACAGGCCTCACCTCCTCTGCCCCCCTGGACAGACCTCACCTCCTCTGCTCCCCTGGACAGGCCTCACCTCCTCTGCACCCCTGGACAGGCCTCACCTCCTCTGCACTTCTGGACAGGTCAAGCCTCCTCTGCACCCCTGGACAGGCCTCGCCTCCTCTGCACCCCTGGACAGGCCTCATCTCCTCTGCACCCCTGGATAGGCCTCACCTCCTCTGCACCCCTGGGCAGGCCTCGCCTCCTCTGAACCCCTGGACAGGCCTCGCCTCTTCTGCCCCCCTGGACAGGTCTCGCCTCCTCTGCACCCCTGGACAGGCCTCACCTCCTCTGCACCCCTGGACAGGTCTCACCTGCTCTGCAACCCTGGACAGGCCTCTCGGTGCTTCTCACAGGAGCTCTCGGTGAAGGATTATCATTAAGGACAGAGTAGCCCAGAGTTCATCCCACCCCATATGGCGCCTCTTACTCCGCCCTGAGCCTCGGAGCGCTATGCACAGGCCCCGAAGAGAGACACTGCACCCCTGGACAGGTCTCACCTCCTCTGCACCCCTGGACAGGCCTCACTTCCTCTGCACCCCTGTGACAGGCCTCCCCTACTCTGCCCCCTGCACAGGCCTCACCTCCTCTGCTACCCTGGAGAGGCCTCACCTCCTCTGCACCCCTGGACAGGCCTCTCCTCCTCTGCACCCCTGGACAGACCTCTCTTCCTCTGCACCCCTGGACAGGCCTCTCCTCCTCTGCACCCCTGGACAGGCCTCACCTCCTCGGCACCCCTGGACAAACTTTACCTCCTACGCAACCCTGGACAGGCCTCACCTCCTCTGCCCCCCTGGACAGACCTCACCTCCTCTGCTCCCCTGGAGAGGCCTCACCTCCTCTGCACTCCTGGACAGGTCAAGCCTCCTCTGCACCCCTGGACAGGCCTCGCCTCCTCTGCACCCCTGGATAGGCCCCCCCTCCTCTGCACCCCTGGGCAGGCCTCGCCTCCTCTGAACCCCTGGACAGGCCTCGCCTCTTCTGCCCCCCTGGACAGGCCTCGCCTCCTCTGCTCCCCTGGACAGGCCTCACCTCCTCTGCACCCCAGGACAGGGCTCACCTCCTCTGCACCCCTGGGCAGGCATCTTTGTGCGCTCAGAACTCAGCCTCCTGATGGCTACGGACAGTGGGGCAGAGGAAGACTCCGAACCCCTTCCGGATCTTCTGAAGACTCAGGAGAATGACGGCTCCGTGGACGGGGTCCGGCTATCTGACGCCCTCACTTCGGAGCAACGCCAGGGCTGCCGAAACCTCCTGCTGCGGTTCGCTACACTGTTCTCCCTCACCCCCGGGGTCACCCCTTGGTGTTTGCACGACGTGGACACCGGGGACAGCCCCCCTGTCCGACACCGGGCCTACCGCGTACCAGATCGGGTACGGGCCTGCATACAGGAGGAAGTGGCCAAGATGCTCACAATCGGGGTCATCGAGCCCTCGGACAGTCCCTGGGCCAGTCCGGTGGTATTGGTTCCCAAAGCCGCTGCCCCCGGCACCGCACCTGAACTGAGATTCTGCGTCGACTACCGGGGCTTGAACGCTGTCACCCGGACCGACGCTCATCCGATTCCCCGAGCAGACGAGCTGATCGACCGGCTGGGGGCCGCCCGCTACCTTAGTATCTTCGACCTAACAGCGGGCTACTGGCAGATCGGCCTCACACCCAGGGCTCAGGAACGGTCAGCCTTCTCTACCCCCGATGGCCACTACCAATTCAAGGTCATGCCCTTCGGCATGAAAAATGCCCCCGCCACGTTTCAACGCCTCGTGAACCAGGTCTTGGCGGGGCTCGAAGAGTTCAGCGCTGCCTATCTGGACGATATCGCTGTAAACAGCCGCCACTGGCCCGACCACCTCCGTCACCTCCACGAGGTCCTACAGGCCCTCCAGCGGGCCGGCCTCACAATTAAGGCCGGCAAGTGCCAAATTGGCCAAGGGTCTGTGACCTACCTTGGGCACCAAGTGGGAAGCGGGCTGGTGGCCCCGCTACAACTTAAGATTGCTGCCATCCAGTCCTGGCAGCCCCCCGTCACCCAGACCGAGGTCCGAGCCTTCTTGGGGCTCACCGGCTACTACCGGCGGTTCGTGAAAGACTATGGCAGCATCGTGGGGCCCCTCACGGGTCTCACGTCCAAGAACCAGCCGAAGCGGATTAACTGGACCCCCGATTGTCAAGCGGCCTTCGAGAAACTGAAGGCCGCCCTGTGCACCGCCCCTGTGCTCCAGGCCCCCGATTACAGTCGGGAATTCGTAGTACAGACCGACGCCTCCGACCACGGCATCGGAGCCGTCCTTTCTCAGTTAAACCACGAGGGTCATGACCAGCCGGTGGCCTTCATCAGTCGACGTCTCCTGGCCCGAGAACAGCGCTGGAGCACCATTGAGAGGGAGGCCTTCGCAGTGGTGTGGGCCCTCAAAAAGCTCCGGCCTTATCTCTTCGGTACCCACTTCCGGGTACAAACCGACCATCGACCCCTGCAGTGGCTGATGCAGATGCGGGGAGAGAACCCAAAACTCTTGCGCTGGTCCATTTCCCTGCAGGGAATGGACTTCACTGTGGAGCACCGGCCAGGCCAAGACCACGCCAACGCGGATGGCCTGTCCCGCTTTTTCCGCCTCGACGAAGAGAGTCCCCAAGATGATGGGTGACTCTCCCCGCCTTCAGCTGGGGGGGACGCATGTTGGACAGGCCACACAAAGGGCTTGCTCCCTCCCCGCACGACAGGGCCCGAGCTCCGGCCCGCCAGGCATAACCCACGAAAAGCACCTGTACCCCGTCTCCCGACGGATCTTCTGCCCTCGGACCTCTACTCATCACGGGGCCCAGCCCCACCGGCTCCCCCGGCCGGTTCAAGCCGCCATCTTGGGCCCTGCACCACGAGGCCGCGTGGCCTCGCCCCGACCCTAACCCCGGGCCTGACCGGCCCCGACATCCCGGCACCACCATCCACCCGGGAGGTGAGCGGACCACTTGGCAGGTCAATGGGAGGACGAAGTGTCAAGAGCTCTTCCCCCGCCAGGTGCCGATCGCCTCCAGCTCCCCCAGGCGCTGGCTCCACCCCCTGCTGGGTGTCTGGACACCTTCATCCCGGGCCCTCCGACCTCCAAGTGCGAGGGTCCGGACATCAAAGAGCGCCTGCCCTATAACTGGGGCAGCTCCGGAGCAGGAAGGCAGTTGTATCCTGGAGTCGAGAGACACCGAGAGAACTCAGCCTTGACGGACTACTGGCGCTGCCGTAGCCCGCTCTTGTGAACCATCGTCCTGCCTGCTGGCGCTGCCGCGGCCTTCTACAACATCCATCCTCGTCGGGACCTGCTGGCGCTGCCGCGGCCCGTTGTAACGACCATCCTCACCGGGACCTGCTGGCGCTGCCGCGGCCTTCTACAACATCCATCCTCGTCGGGACCTGCTGGCGCTGCCGCGGCCCGTTGTAACGACCATCCTCACCGGGACCTGCTGGCGCTGCCGCGGACCGTACATCGACCATCTCCATCGGGACCTGCTGGCGCTGCCGCGGCCCGTGCCAACTAAGCTCGAGGATTGTGAGCTAATCATCATCTCATCCAAACTACCTGACTGGTAGACAGACTGTCCCGCTACCCCTTACCCTGCTTTGAGAGACTTGAATCGAGGGGACCCCTGAGTCCAGACCTCCTTGTACCATTCAACCGTACCCTAAGAAGTGCTTATAAAGAACCCTGAACCTTATCCGTGTGTGGTATCCGTCTGTGGGGGGGGGGAAAGTTACTTGTCTGTACGATCGCTGGAGACGGCTCTCCCCGGAGACCTCTCCTCCTGACCCCGGCCGACCCTCCCGGTCCGTCTATCCTTTCTAACACATCTCCTCCTCTGCTCCCCTGGACAGGCCTCACCTCCTACGCACCCCTGGACAGGCTTCACCTCCTCTGCACCCCTGGAAAGGCCTCGCCTCCTCTGCACCCCTGGGCAGGCCTCGCCTTCTGTGAACCCCTGGACAGGCCTCGCCTCCTCTGCCCCCCTGGACAGGCCTCACCTCCTCCGCCCCCTGGACAGGCCTCACCTCCTCTGCACGCCTAGACAGACCTCTCCTCCTCTGCACCCCTGGACAGGCCTCACCTCCTCTGCACCCCTGGACAGGCCTCTCCTCCTGTGCACCCCTGGACAGGCCTCTCCTCCTGTGCACCCCTGGACAGGCCTCACCTCCTCTGGACCCCTGGACAGGCCTCTCGGTACTTCTCACTGGAGCTCTCGGTGTAGGATTCTCATTAAGGACAGAGGAGCCCAGAGTTCACTCCACCCCATCCAGCGCCTCTGACTCCGCCCTGAGCCTCGGGGCGCTATGCACATGCCCAGAAGAGAGACACTGCTCCCCTGGACCTGCCCAGAGGCCCCGGATGCAGCTGTGGCTCGGACCGGAGGCGCTTTAATACCAGGGTCTGCGCAGCATTGTTAAAACCCTCAGTTTAAAGCTCACTCCAGATACTAAGCGCTACACACTTGACAAGTGTCACTCAGAGTGATGGAAGTGACAGAAATGTCCTGATTCAACCCAGGTCCGTGATCCGGTGATGTCGCTGCAGCCGCTTCAATTAATTATCCATCTCCAAAGAAGTGACCTTTGACCCAGGAAAAGCCTTCTCCTGGAGTTGGCAGATCTCTGCCCGTGTCCTGTGCGGGTGACACTGCACCCCACTACTGTCTGTACCTCTAGGGGTGTTAGTTATTCTGTGTGTATCTCTTCTTGTGAATAACTTGTGATAATAAATGTTTAATACGAGGCGCCTTGACTCCCCCCGGCCTCGTTCACGCTTATAAACATCATGAAATACATACAGAATAACCCCCCCCCCCCCCCTGGGGGGACTGCTGCTGCCTCTCCCTGGAGACCCATATACTACATTTGGAGGGGCCCCTCTGCTCCCCTTTGTGGGAGGGGCCATAGGAGGGCCTCCTCTGCTTCTCCTTATCGGAGGGGCCCTAGCAGGGGCCCTTCTGTTTCCCCTTGTGGGAGGGGCCCCCTCCTTGTAGGGGCCCCTCTGCCGCTCGTTTTCGGAGGGCCGCCCTGGTTCTGTTTGTGGGAGGGACCCCTCTGCTACTCCTTTGAGAACAAGCACTTACAATGCAACGGTCTCGGCATTGGTAAAGTTAGAGCTATTGGCATTGCTCATGACAATGTCGTTTCTTTAAATGTTTTAAAAACAAAAACATAAACAAAAATAATGTCATGAGCAATGCCAATAGCTCTAACTTTAACAATGCCGAGACCATTGCATTGTAAATGCTTGTTTCATACTTTGTGCTAATAGCTCAAGGCAAGCAGAAACGGAGGCAGAGGGCTGCCACTAAATATCTTTAGGAGACTAACGAGGCCGAGGAAAGACGTGATGAAGTCACAAACTAGGGGCGGAATTAAGCCGATGATGCAAGGGGCGGACCTAACAAAAAATTAAAATACGAAATGCCGAGTCGGTGCTCTGTCTCTCTGTCTCCGAGTCCTTGTCTTTTTTTTTTGCAGTTTTATATAAAGCGAACTCGACGCGATGGTATAGGAGCGCTTTACACGAGCAAAAGTTACATTACACGAGAACACATTTTTGTTAGGCTCGGGGAGAATAAGTGATTTGCCCAGAATCACGGGATGTTGAGCCGACGCTTAGGTTTCTCACGCGTGTCCTTCAGTTCGGCATGTCTACTCACACAAACCTATTAAGAATTCACTGTTCAATGACACCAGCTTTGACAGAACTACCTCGAGAAGGGGTGGGGGAGCCGAATTTTATTCGTGTAATTTTACGTGCCCAGGTGGAGGAAAGAGCGAGGCTAACACAGCTCAGCCGCCTTTGTCTGTATTGATTATTCTCCAGCCTGGATCGGGCGCACACAGGAGACAGGCGCCCTCCCGGTGCACCCCCTGCTGCCCTAGACATGTCCTTAAAAGCCGCCTCGAGGACAGCCACTGACTGGGGTTCGGAATTGAGCAGCGCGCGCACATTCCATCAGTGCATCCGTACTGAAGTCATAGCGAAATGTTCACGCACACTCTGCCCAGTACTTCAAGATATATTCATTTCTGCTCCCGTCCCATAACTCGAATTGGAGCCAGACGCGGTTGGGGGCAGTTGCAGACAACGGACACACTCTCCTCTACTCGGAGATGGGAACCTCACACAAATATTGAGCACAGCTACTGATGGAATACGTCTTCCTAACAAGGATTGGGCCCCCCCCGTCGATTGACTGTATGACCTGGAATTATCGTCATACATAAATGACTGTTAACTATACAGTGTTCAGCCGTGAACAAGTCGCATGTACAATAATACTAGAGGCGACGAAACACGTGTTGGCTTGGGAACCACTGTGAAGACTGCAAACTTACTATGAGAACTTGAATATTAAATTGAAGAAAGAAACGGAGATTCACTTATTGTGTTACATGTTCTAATTAACGCATTAATTTTTGTAAACTTTATTTCTGCGTGTGCTTGGGTACCTTTGTTGTTGACTTTTGTGGCTCTGATCACAATCCTTTTGGGAGGCTAGTGGTTCTCCCCTACCCTTGAGCACCGCCACTGATTCAGGACGTCACTAATATCAGGTGTACTCGCTACAAGCGCCTAGTCTCTATTGAAAATACCACTGCCTAGTCTGAAACTGCTCCCGTCCCATAAACTACGCTTAGATTGAAGCAGCAGTAATGTTAACTGCATGGTCTGATCTTGTTAGTTTTAATCTTTTCGCAAACACTCAGCGTGAGGCTACTAGCAGCAGCGTCTGACTGACTGCACGTCACTGGAAGCACGCGTGCACACTTTAAACGCTCCGTGCATTTCTGAGAAGCATTCAGCCATCAGTTCCAGTGCATTCCGGAAAGATGGACTTGAGGGGCAGCAACGCCGACTCACTGCTTGTTGTTGCTTCGCGCACTGCGAGCCGCAGGCGACTGGGCTGATTTTTAGTTTCCCTTTCAAAGCCTCCCAGAGAAGCTTCCTTCCCTTAAAGGAACAGTAACCGCACACATCGTTCACAGAAGACAATTCAGAAAATCAACACATTTGTTCGGGTCCCCTCTGCAATTTACAACAGTTTAATAGACGTTCTTATGCGGCATAGAAAATGCAAAAACATAACTGCTTGATAACATTATCAGGATCTGGGTGGTTTTGCTTGCCAAGTATTTGTGTTTATTATTTCAAAGATCTAACATAAAATCTCGATAGAAGAATGCCGGAGGACGAATGAGCTAACAAGCACACCACCGCTTTTCTCCGAGGCGAAGCAGAAATGCCTCGGAAAAACGCAGTGGCGTTTTCGGATTCGGGGGCGTGTTTTGCTTTTATCTCCTCTTGCCATTGGCTGGAGGAGATAATTAGACTTTCTGAAAAAAACACGCCGATCCGAAAAGGACGGGGCCTAATCGGAGTGACTGACCTCTTCTCCAATGGCTGGCCAGCATTCAAGAGGCCATCCAATGGAGAACAGGGGAGAAGAGGGGCGGGTTCAAGCCCCTCTTCTCCAAGTCATTAAATCTCCGACTTCCGGTTCTGCCTTCAGCAGACCGGCGTCCTCGACCTAAAAAGACAGGGAGGAGAAAAGGGGAGGAAGAGGAAAGAGGTCAGAGAGGGAGGGGGAGGTAGAGAGAAAGCAATTGGAGAGGGAGGAGAGAATGGGAGAGGGAGAGGAAAGAGTGAGAGGTAGAAAGTAATAAGAGGGGGGAGAAGGGGAAAGAGATTGGTGGATGGATAGAGAGGGAGAGAAAGAGGGGGAGGAAGAGAGAAAGCGATCAGAGAGGGAGGAGAGAAGGGGAGTGAAAGATGGATGGATGGACAGAAAGAGAGATAGAGGGATGAGGGGGAGAAAGAGTGAAAGGGAGTGAGGAGGGGAGTGAGAGATGGATGAATGGATGGATGGATGGAAAGAGAGACAGAGGGATGAGGGGGAGAAAGAGTGAAAGGGAGTGAGGAGGGGCGAAGAGAGAAAGCGGTCAGAGTGGGGGGAGAGATGGGGAGAGAGATGAATGGATGGATGCATGGATGGTGGATGCATGGATGGTGGATGGATGGTGGATGGATGGTGGATTGATGGATGGGTGTATGTATGATGGATGAATCGTGGATGGATGGTGGATGGATGGATGATCAATGGATGGATGGATGGATGGATAGATGGATGGATGGTGGATGGATGGAAGGATGGTGGATGGATGTAAAGGGAGAAAGAGAGAGAAGGGAATTTTACATGAAGCTTAGCAGGCGAGACGACAGGGTGGTTTAGGACCTCGCAGTCAAGGGGGGCCCCTGTGATACACTCCTTGACCTCGAGGCCGCTGTGGCCTCTTCTGATAGTGAGAGCATGCCGGATGATGGAAATGATGGTCCGCAGGCGGCCGGGGGAGGAGGGCTCCAGTTAGGGGCGTGGCTCGTATGGAGTGCCGCTGTGCAGAGGGCGACTGTCTTCTGATTGGGCTCTCAGAAACTGTGGACTGGATGATTGGCTCTTGATGTACCTCCCCTGTAATATTCCTGCTATTTTACATGTCTTATAGACTAACAAATGCTGCAGGTTTGTATGATATAAAACTGAAAAATAAAGGTTTAAAAAAACATACCGCCTCCGAGAGGTAGGACATTGGGTGCTGCACCAACGGAGAAGTGTCTTCCCAGTAAGTGTACAGAACTGTCATGCTGTGGTGTTTTTGTCTACAGCACCTGACCCCAGAAACCAGCCCTCTTGAGGTAATATCATGGTGGCCGCAATCCTGCGGAGGCTTTCGCGTGCGACGTCTGCGACTTTCTGCCGGAGCGACCCGGAAGTAACTATTCTGGTTCCTGTCAAGAGGATCCCTTGCTTAGTGTCTCATTTCTCTTCCTGTGTGTTTTTGAAAGCCAGTGCGTCTCCTCTGTGGACTCCTTCGGGGTGGTCACTCTTGGGGTACGAGCTCCAAAGGTAAAGTTTAACCAAAAGTCCAACTTAGACCAAAAGTCTAACTTTACTACTTTCCGTCATTCACAAAGGGACTTACGAGTAGTATCTTTACGCCTGTAGGGGTTCCACACTCGGGGTAGCACCTCCGCACTCGGACGGAAGGTCGTCACTTGGGGCGGGAAATGTGTCATTACATACTCTGCAGATAATCAATGCCACCCGCAACCCACGCACTGCAAACCACATAAAAGCGGCACACATCCAAGACTCTGTTTTTTCAAACACATTCTTGACCTGGCTGCCTTGCTTCTTCGTGCCCTCTGTCAAGTGCCGGTACGTTGAGTGTGAGGAGGAAGAAAACCTTCACAGAGAAGAAGACAGAAGGCAGCCCTATGTCAGCAGTTGGCTAAGGCCGTCAGTGCATTGGGGGAGGATGTCCAGTTTCAAATAGAAGTGGCAGGATGAGAGGAGACAGGTGAAGGAGAGGTTCACCAGGATAGAGGTGGCCAGAGCGCTCCCTGGTGGGCAAACCGCAACCCATCTCTGTCTCGCTCCACTTGACAAGGACGTACTCTCCACCATGCACCCCCAAGGCTGCATGTGCTGCCTGTGACTGACCGCCTTGTTACAGTCTCAGTTTGTTGGAAAGTAGGTTATTGGTCGGGGCAAATGTGGGTCTGCCACTGGCAATAAGGCCACTAACACATCATAGGACTCAGCATAGGTCTTAGAAAATTATTCCTATGCTCAACCCTTGGTAACAAGGCTGCGAGCAGACAGGCTTAACTTCAAAGACAGGTATGTAAAGCATTTAAAAACACCATTTCAGTAAATAATTAAGACACAACACAAAATAAAAACCCGACACCAATTTATAAAAATAGGTAATATTTTTTATCTTTTAAATGACACCAAAACGAAAACAAATCCACTGTAGGGAACCTGAGATATGAATTTTTAAAGATTAGTCACTTTCTTGGGCTTAGAAACCAACAGTGGCCCTTTTAGTCATTTCATTTTCTCTGACAGGGACACACCTTTAGAAACTGTTCTGGAGAATATCTCACCACTGTGTTGTGCCGCCTTCTCCAGCAGGCGGGTCCAGTTAGAACTCATTCCTGAAGTTCTGCTTGCGGGTCCCAAAGTATCCAACGCACAGTCCAAGGTTCTAGAATCTCCAAGAGGGTCCTTGAAAGTGTGAAACTTCAATTCCGCAATCCACTTGAACAAAACCCTTACAAATCCCCTGGTACTCCAGGCTGGGAATTCTTTGTGGGGCTGTCCAGGTGAGCTCTGTTAACCTGTAGCTTGCAGGGAGTTCCACTCTTGAGTCCTTTGGCAGCAAGGTAATCCACAGGGCTGCAGTTTCACTTGGTGCAGTCTTCTGAGGTCAGGCCTTAGAGTTCCTTGCACAGCAAAATCTTTTCAGTAGGGCACTTCTTGCTTCATTCAGTTTCAAGCAGCAGATCTGGAGGGCTCTGCCCCTCTCAGATACTTATTCAAAATTCTCTGGGTCAAGCACCAGGTCACTTCTGACCAATGAGAGCAGGGCAACTCCTCATAGTTATGACCACATCCTGTAGAGCAGGGGTCTTCAAACTGTGGGGCGCGACCTCCAGGGGGGCCGTGGAGTGATGCAAAGGGGGTCGCGCCTTCCCAGTCACACTTCTGCACAGGCGCAAGGGCTTCAGCCCCCCCCCCCTCTGTCTTCCCCCGTCCTGTGTCTCAGCCCGGGCTGCTGCAGTGAAACTCGAGCTGCTGGGGGGCTCAGCTGGGCAGTGTCTGGAGTCTTATCTCCGGCACGCCCGAGTTTTTCACAGGTCTTTAAAGACCATTTGCATTTTTACATGCCTTTGGAAACTGGTTACAGAGGCTTAGGTTTTATTCCTGGTTCCATTACCCCCCGGGTCCCCACTCAGCCTATTCCTTACACTTGTATTTTACATTTCCTGCTGTAGTGTGAGAATGCATTTCATGGAAAGGAATAATAAGTAGGGTTGCCAAAAGAAAAATGCCTGCTGTGTTTTGTTTAAAGAGCCTGCAAAGATCTCCTCTTGGCACTAAATAGACTTAGAAATAAAAAAGTATGTATGCATTCGTTATGTGACTTTTCTGTCTTTGTTCTCTTTAATTATCAGTCATGGATCATTGAGGCAGCCCTAGAACACAATTAAAAGTGCTTTCTATTTATATTTGCTGTTCGAAGTATGCACAGATAAGTACTGAAAATACAGCTTTAGGTGACTGCTTTTTTTTGTACCGACTGGGCCATCAAAATAATCTGCTGGAATTTCAAGACACTGCAATTTGTTCACTGGATACTGAGCAGAATGGAATACCACTCACTGGCCCCAGGCAACATCAGCGTGGTTCCTCTGGGCTTTTTTTTATAAGCCTGGCGTCCAGGGAAAAAGGGTCCCAACTAAAGATTCTGGCTATAAATACTCCGTACAAACATACAATCGCTACGAATCCCGACCTTCCTTAGAAGAAGTAGATTGACGCAGTAGTTCGGATAAGCTAGGGGGTAACTTGGTTCAAGACCTTGGGGAGGCGCCACATGCCAAGAATAATGAAACTTGCCTGGCGGAGCCTGTAAATAATTTTACGCGAAACGGTACTCACAATGTGATCTGGGCAAAAAGAAGCTGTAAGGCTTGTACTACGCCTTCCCTCCCTGTTATAACTGACAGATCCAGTCCTGATCTTATGACCCCCAAAAACCCTTTTGAGAATAATAATATGACCCCGGGTTTGGGGTCTATACCTGCTTCACAAATTCATTCGCCTTTACTGATACCTTTAACAACTTTGGGATCTGGTTGCGGGGTGAATAACTTAAGAACTAGTTCCGAGGGACTTCAAATTGCTTACTGGAACATCGCAGGTTTAAAATCGAAGTTGTTAAATGACATATGGTTAGATTTCACTCGGAATTTTGACATTTTTTGTTTACAGGAAACCTGGTTAGTGGAGACTGTTCACCTGGCAGGATACAGAACCTTTTTCACTCCAGCAGTTCCGTCTCCCTGTGGTAGAGCAAAGGGAGGCCTTTGTATTTACATTTCAAACCTGATGAACTATGATAAATGTAATTTTTTGGACGGCCCCCATTACCAAGTTATTGGTCTAACCTGTGACTCATCTACAAAGCTGATTATAGTCAATTGTTATAACAATGTCCCTCAGCTACTGTTCGCAAGTATCCTGAAGTCTTTAACAGATAGATTAGTGTGGCTTCAGGATTCAACGGACAAGGATGTAGTTATATTGTGGGGGGGAGATTTTAATTGCTCACTATGTGAACATATAGGTAAAGGGATATGTGGCTTAACGCACGACAATAATGATGAAGATTGCCTTCCGCATTTTGCACATACTACCCAAGGGGATCTTTTTAATGACATATTATTAACACATGATATGGGCTTCTGCAATATGTTAACAACTCCTATGATAGCTTTTTCCCCAACTTTTAATGGTCGTGGTGCCTCCTCTGTAATAGATTTTATCTTGCTGCATGACAGGCACTCCTCTAGGGTAATGAATTTCTACACACACGGTCTAGTTTTAAGCGATCATGTTCCACTAAGCATAAGCCTGATGACGCAATGTCAAACCATTAGAAAGAGGGGTAGAAACATTAACGATATCGACAACATCAAACTCAGTAGGCAGAATGGATACGCGCTAAGTTGGGAGCGTGTGAATCATGAAGAACTCTTGAGTAAAATAGTCGGAGATTGCTATAGCAATATTGTGCACTGCTTAAACGAACAGGGTGATCATAGAGGCATTGTGAAGAATTTTGCAATAATTGCAGCAACCATTAAGAAGGCCCTCTTTGTTGAAACTAATAGAAGCAAACCTATGAAGTCAGGATGGTTTGACCATTCGTGCACTCAAGCGTATTCAAAGCTGAAGCACGCGCTCCATGCCGAAATTAAAAATCCATTTGACATTAGTAAAGCCAGGAGGGAGTATAAATTAGCATTGAAAAATAGGAAAAATGAGTTAAAAAGGATAATGTGGTTAGCACTGCATGAGGCAGCTTTGTTGAATGATTCGGCAGCTTTTTGGAAGGCCGTTCATGCTCCTTTTTTAATTAATACGGACAGAGCTAACATAGAGGTTGCAATTCCTGAACATGACTGGATTAGTCATTATACAAATCTCTATAATTGCCCAACCGTTGCCTCGGACGCTTTAGGGTCACCGGCAACTGAGCCGCTACCCCAGGGACTAGAATCTCAAAAGCATCTGGTTTTCGACCTTCAGGAAGTAAATGAGGCTATATTAGCTAGTCAAGGGGATAAGGCACCAGGCCCGGATGGCAATCTCGAGCTATGGGGACCACTTTTAACTTTACTTTTTAATGCATCTAGTGTGTATAGTCTTCCTCCAACCTGGTTAGTTTCTATTTTAGTTCCCATTTTTAAGAAAGGAGATAGCGCTAACCCGGAATGTTACCGTCAGAAACTGGGTAGGAGGCCCCCGTCTGAGCTGTTAAAAATGTATAACGCAAAATGTGTTTCTGTTGCTACTTACGGAGCTGGTGTTTGGGGGATTGTTGACGTTATCTCTTTGCAGACAGTGGAAAATAAATTTTTAAGGTTTTTACTGGCTGTCCCAGATTCCATCTCAACTTACATATGTCACGTAGAACTAGGAATCGGTTACCTGGTAGATACTATTAAAATACAACCGATACTTGAATGGCATAGGATTTGGTCCTCGGAAAATTTGGCCTTGAATCGCATTATTATTATTGACCTTTTGAAGCTGGAAGGGGTGTCAAGGATTAGATGGCTTGCATATAGTAAATCCTTTTTCTGTAATTTTGACCACCGCGAGTTTTTTGATGACCCTACCACTTTATACCTGATTGTGAGAAAGGACTTGAAAAAATTGTGCTTGGACTATTTAAATGATCGCAGACTGGCAACAGAACTGAAGAAAACTTCTGTTCAGGCACATCAGTTGATTTCTACCCACTTAACAATTCAACCGTACATAACTGTCGTTGGTAATTTTGATAGGTTCTTGATAGTCCGCTTCCGTTTGGGAATCATTCATAGGTTATTAAGGTTTCCTGAACGGAACGATTGGTCCAAATTTCTATGTAATTGTCCATGTGATGATGTATCGATCCAATCTACACTACATGTTATATTTTTATGTAAATTTTACACCATTCCTAGGAAAAGATGGATCCTGCCAGTATTGAAATCTTATGGACTTAGGCACTGTCGACCTGCACTTATAGCCTTGCAAACGTTAGACTCAATCCATGTCGTAGCTTCTGTTAATGCTTTTTTAAAATCCGTTTTTAAATCAAGGAATCAACTTTTAATGTAGTTTTGTTTACTGTCTTCCTATGTATTGCGTATTATTGCTTTTATGATTAATTATTTTAATCGAATAAAGCTGAATTGAATTGAATTGAATGGAGAGACAAGGTGAATGAGAAGTGCAGATGGGGACGGGAGGTGACAGGGCCAGAGAGGCCATGAGATAAATGTGAGAGACTGTTAGAGATGAGGGCAGTGAAAAGACAGAATGGCAAGAGGTGATTAAAGGTGAAGTGAGAGGTTGAATGGGGAGAGTTCAGAAGTTGTAAAAAGGAGTGAAAGAAAATGGCCTGCAAAGTGAGAGAGGGATCCGGGGTTAGGAGAGGAGAGAGGGATGGAAGGGAGGGGGTGAGAGGAAAGCTGCATGGGTAAACTGTTTAACTGCACAAAACCGCCAGGGTTTTAAGGGACCCCTGCTTCTCCCGGTCAGGGCCAGGTGAGCTTCTAATGTGGCAGCACGTATTGCTGCAGAGTGGAAGGCCCTTCACAAAGGTTGACTTGAAATCTTTCTGATGATAATTGCTGTATTTTGGCTATAAATGGGTACTGATTGGGTGAAATCTTTCCTCGGTGTTACTGTGTGTAAAAAATGTCAAAATAATGAAGCAATGCTATCCCAAAATACGTGGCATCACATAACCTCATTTACATTTTCATCCCACACAATTTAGTCAACAGGTTTAGAAATATTTGTCAGGAGGGGGTCCTTACGCCACAAAATGTTCACAGGGGGGCCTCGGCATCCAAAAGTTTGAAGAACTCTGCTGCAGAGTGTGGCATTAGTTTGTCCCAGAGTGCATCATTCTTCCAAATCCATAATGGCTGATTTTCCAGCAAGGAGGTAAGAGCTGGCTAAACACACCCCCTGGGATGGCTAATTTCCATGGACTCTCCCCCTACCATCTGCACATACCTTCCTTAAGCCTAGCCCTGACTCTGGGTCAAGAGTGTCAGAGCGAAACTAAAACCCAGGCCTCCCCTCTGCCTTTGAAGAGCATAGTTTACGACTCCACCTCCTGGCCTGGCATTCCGATAGACCAGCACACTGCCCTCCCAGCAGAGTGGCTCTTTATCACCTCTTCAAAGCAGCCTGGCTAATCCACTTAACTCTGACCAATCAGGGCAGACCACTGGAAGGCTGAATTTGGAGTCACAAACAAGAAAGTCTTATAACTTATTGTATGTACACTTTAGGAGAAATTCAACAATATAATATTGTTGGATTTACTACTACCATTCTGGGAAGTCTTTGAATGGTCCGGCTAGTCCTCTCCTATCAATATTTATTAATCAATAACTTCCTACTATGTTAACCTATGGGCCATGGGGTTTGCAATGGGGAAAATGACTCGGGCCAGTTTTCTAGCACCAGGGCTTATAAAAACATATTTTATAATTATTTCCCTGATTTCTGCAGGACCCCCACCCCCTGTGCAACTAAGGGAGACTTTAGGGGTTCTGAATCTGCAGAAATATTGCAGATCCTCCTTACCCAGTTCTTCTAGTATCAAAGTCGAATTTGAGCAGTACTTTCATACAATGTGGGGAGTGAAATGTAAAATTTCACTTTACCCAGGCATATAAAAACTCATTTTATAAGGGCGTACCTTATAGATAACTGACCCCCCACCCCTGGGATACCGAGGGGTGACCCTGGGGGCCCCTAATATGCAAAAACATTGTAGGTTTTTAATTTTTAAGTGCCCCTACCCCCAAAGTCGAGTTTGGGCACAATTTAAGGTTTAAAAGCAGTCCTGGCAACCAGTGCTGCTTTTAAACTGACCTCAGGCTTCAGCACCGCACACATGCTGGTGCAGAAAACCTGCTGGCCTCTAAACTGCCATGCCCCAGGATACTGGGGACTTCTAGGTAGTTTCAATCCCCTGCCCTATTATATACTAGGGGCTTATGGGGTAGGTCATGCCAATTACAGGGGTACCCCATCATACCATAGTGTACGCTAGTGTATGTTGGGTGTCTTAACTGTATTCTAATGTGTTTCTTTTAGCTTGTCACTGGCCCTGGGCCTGGTTAAACAGAGCCCAGGGTCAGTCAGTTACCACCAGTTCCAGTCAGCAAAAAGTTGGGGGGTGACCAGGGCACAGGAAGACTTTGCAACATAGCCCCCCCAAACGAAAGGTGATGGGTTACTAACCTACACCCTGGTAGACCTCATCAGCTAAGTGGAAAACCCTGGAAAGTCCATCTGCATTGGCATGGGTAAACCCTAGGTCTGTGTTCCACTGTAAAGTCCATTCCCTGTAGGGAAATGGACCACCTTAACAGCTTGGGATTCTCCCCTCTCATCTGCATGAGCCACCTGAGAGGCCTATGGTCAGTTTGAACACGAAAGTGAGTCCCAAACAAATATGGACTCAACTTTTTCAGTGACCACACCACAGCAAAAGCCTCTCTTTCAATGGCACTCCACCTCTGCTCTCTGGGAGGAAGCCTCCTACTAATAAAGGCAACTAGCTGATCAAGGCCCCCTTCATTTAACTGTGACAAAACTGCCCCAATCCCTTGCTCTGAAGCATCTGTCTAAACTACTAAGTCTTTTGTGTAGTCAGGGGCCAGTAACACTGGTGCTGAACACATCGCAGCTTTCAGAGTGTCACAAGCCTTCTGACACTCTGGGGTCCAAATCACCTTTTTGGGCCTCTTTTTAGAAGTCACTTCTGTTAGGGGCCCCACAATGGTCCCATAATTTTGAACACACCTTCTATAGTACCCTGTCAGTTCAAGGAATGCCCTGACCTGAGTCTGGGTAACAGGATCTGTCCAATCCAAAATAGTTTGGGTTTTCGCTTGGAGAGGCTGAACATGGCCCCCATCTACCAGGTGGCCCACGTACACCACAGAACTCTGCCCTGTTTGGCACTTGCTTGCCTTGATAGTCAGGCCTGCCTGCTGCACGGCCTGAAGCACTTCCCTTAGGTGGCTTAAGTGATCCGCCAGGTAGAACTGTTTACAGCTATATAATTCCAGGTAAGCTGCACTGAACTGTTCCAACCCAGACAAGACCCTGTTCACCAACCTATGGAAGGTGGCAGGTGCATTCTTTAATCCAAAGGGCATTACCTTGAACTGATAATGTCCTTCTGGTGTGGAGAATGCTGACCTCTCCTTTGCTCCATCAGTGAGGGCAATCTGCCAGTAACCTGAAGTCAAATCAAATGTACTCAGGTACTTAGCAGCCCCTAACCTATCAATGAGCTCATCAGCTCTAGGTATAGGGTGAGCGTCAGTCTTTGTGACTGCATTCAAACCTCTGTAGTCCACACAGAACCTTAACTCCTTGGGTCCCCCCTGAGGATTAGGTTTAGGTACCAGCACCACTGGACTGGCCCATGGACTCTCAGACGGTTCAATTACCCCCAGTTCCAGCATCTTAGCAACCTCAGCTTTAATGCTGGCTCTGACATGGTCAGAGAACCTGTACAGTTTATTTTTGACAGGTAGGCTGTCACCAGTGTCAATGTGGTGCACACACCACTCAGTGATGCCTGGGGTCAAAGAGAACAGGCCAGCAAACTGCTCCAGCACCTGCTTACAGTCTCTGTGCTGCTGGTCTGTCAATTTGGGAGAGAGTACAACTCCCTCCACTGACCCATCTTGCACATTAGTGGAGAGGAGGTCGGGCACAGGCTCAGTTTCCTCCTCCACACCCTCATCAGTCACCAGTAACAACGTCATGTCTGCCCTGTCATGGTGGGGTTTCAAACTATTCACATGCAGGACCCGGTGAGTGTTCCTGGGGGTGCCAAGGTCAACCAAATAGGTAACCTCACCCTTCTTTTCTAAGATTGGATAGGGCCCACTCCACCTGTCATGGAGGGCCCTGGGAGCCACAGGCTCCAGCACCCACACCAACTGTCCTGGAGTATACTCAGGCATAGAAGCCTTTTGATCATACCAGTGCTTCATGAGCTCCTGGCTGGCCTCCAGTTTTCTGTTTGCCTTGTACATGTACTCTGCCATTCTAGATCTCAGGCCTAGCACGTAAACAAGCACATTGTCCTTAGCTTCTTTAAGAGGCTTCTCTAACGACTCTCCTAGCAGGCTCAATGGCCCCCTCACAGGGTGTCCAAACACCAGCTCAAAAGGACTGAAACCAACCCCTTTCTGTGGCACCTCCCTGTAGGCAAACAGTAAGCATGGGAGGAGAACATCCCATCTCCTCCTGAGTTTCTCTGACAACCCATTTATCATGCCCTTCAGGGTTTTGTTGAATCACTCAACAAGACCATTGGGTGATGGAGGTGGTGAACTTGTAGTTGACACCCCACTCATCCCACATAGCAGTCAGATAGCTGGACAGGAAGTTTGTGCCCCTATCTGACACCACCTCTTTTGGAAAGCCCACTCTGGTGAACACACCAAGCAGTGCTCTAGCCACAGCAGGAGCATCAATGGTTCTAAGAGGTATGGCTTCAGGGTACCTAGTGGCATGGCCAACTACCACTAAGATATACCTATTGCCTGATGCAGTAGGTGAGTCCAGGGGACCAACAATGTCCATCCCAACCCTTTCAAAAGGAACCCCAACCACTGGCAGTGGTATTAGGTAGGGGAGCCTTTGTCTTGCCCCCTGCCTTGCCACTGGCCTGACAGGCGACACAGGACCTTTTCAGACATATGGGGCCAGTAGAAATTGTTCACCAACCAGTTCCATGTCTTTGTCTGTCCCAAATGTCCTGCCAAGGGGATATCATGACTCAAAGTCAGGATGAACTCTCTGTACTCCTGGGGCACCACCAACCTCCTGGTGGCCCCTCCTTGAGGTTTCTGGCCTCAGTATAAAGCAGTCCATCTTCCCAGTAGAGTTTGTGACACCCCCTGTCATCCCCCTCCTCTTGCTTAGAAGCAATCCGCCTCAAGCTATCAAGGGTGGTACAGTCACGCTGTCCCTGACTGAACTCCTCTCTGGAGGGTCCTCCTGCTCCTGTCAGTTCTGCCAAATCTGCCAGCTCTGGCAGGGATGGAGTCCCTCCCTCAGAGGCCAGAGCCTCCCCATCAGGGTTATATTATTCCTGCACCTCTGGAGTTCCCTGGGCTGGCTCACCAGGCCCAGTGCCATTGTCCTTGGATGCTTGGCCCCTTTGTTCCAGGATCCAAGTGTCCAGCCCCTCCCTTCTGGCTAGTCTGTGACCTAGTCACAGCACATACCCACTCAGGGAGCTCCAGTATTTTCAGATGGAGTCCTCTCTCCACCTCTGACCACACAGAGGCTTCAAGATCATTGCCCAGTAAACACTGGACTGGGAGCACCTTCGACACAGCTACCTTCATAGGGCCTGTCACGCCTCCCCATTCCAAATCCACCACAGCCATAGGATGGCGTTTGGTAGTGCTGTCTGCATATGTCACCTGGTGAACATCACCAGGTAACATCCTCTCTGGAGGCACCAGTTCATCCAGGACCATAGTTACATGAGCCCCAGTGTCTCTGATAGCCTCAACCTCAGCCCCATTCGCTTTAGGCCTCTGCCTGCACTTGTCCATGTTTGGAGGTAAGGCAGCAAGGGTTGCAATATTCACCCCACCCAGGGACACTAAGGTTGCTTCCACCACCGGACTACCCCACTCTGGGGCACCACTCTCCACGCTACACTGACACTGGCAATCCCTGTGGATGGCCCCTTAGGGGGGAGCTTCTTGGTGCAGACAGCATCTCCCTGTTTGTGCCCTGGCTGGTTACAGTCAAAGCACTTACCCACCTTAGAGGGATGAAAGAACCTACCAGGCTTTCCCTAAAACCCCCTCCCTTTGAATTTGGGTTGACTCGGGCCCCCCCCCCTCCTTGTGCAGGTTTTTGTGGGTCTTTGGAGGACTCCTTAGGTTTTTGACCTTCATTTCCCTGGTGTGAGAAGTTGGCCTGGCATATGCTGGTCACTAGTGATAGTGGCCACCTTGCACCAGTCCAATTCGACTCTTATGGTAGATAGGTTTAAGACAACCTTTAAAGAAAGCTATCCTAGTGGTAGCTGTGGAGAGCAGCCTTCAGGCTAAGTCTTGAAGGAGTGTTAAGCTTATTGTTTTACCATAGATAACCTCTTGAATGACCAAATGAAAGAGTATTCCACACAGGTATATATATAAAATATATGTATTTATTCTAAACAGAATCCCACAGTCTCTTTATGAGGCTAAGGCAAAGTTACAAATCAAACAAGCATTGATAGATACAAAGAAATAGCACTGTTAACATTGGGCCCCAGGGGGGGGGACCAAACCATATACTAAAATAGTAATATAAGAACCACGAAAATTCTACAGACAATGCCTAGGGCATTTAGGATCGCTGGCCCCTTTAGAATCCACCCCAGGTTATGAGGAAGGGGACCCACGGGAGGCGCTTGCAGTGGAAATAGCTGCTATCGGGATCTCTATTATAGCCTATAGAGAATGTCGCGGGTGGAAATAAACAGTTTTAACATACTTCTAGCAGGAGTTCAAAGTTAAAACTTTGGAGTTAAGCTTTTGAGGAGCCCACTACCAGGAGAGTACCGAGGTACCACTGTTACCTGCCCCAGGGAAGCCAGGTGCATAGGTCGATTTCGATGTCGGGTCGCGGGCTGATTTTCAATGGGAAAATAGTCAAAAGTTCTGCTAGTCAAAAGCGTCGATGATTCCGTGAAGATCAAAGATGTGAAGATTGTAGAGAAGAACCTGAAAGCAGAGGGGACAGAGTCTGGGTCACGGCAAAGTGACCAGGAGGCTCAAAGCAAAGAGCCCTTCGATGTCGGGTGCTTCAGGTGGAAGGTGGTGTAGCTTGGATCTGCAGCCACGGGCTCCGGGAGGCTTTAAGGAAAGCCAGCTTCTGAAGGGCGACTGTCCCACATTGGATGAGGGTCGCTGCGGTGTTAGTGTCCGGATTGGATCCACTAAGCCTTGGCAACCGCAACCCATGCAAGATGAACAAATCTGCTACGGTGCAGACCCACGAGGTCTGTGAGAGGTCTCTTTTGGGGAGACTGTAGAGCAGGCCTGGAGCAACCAGGGGAACTCTTGATTGTCGAGATAGACCTCCGCTAGGGCCCGCAAGTTGAGAGACAAGGGACCGCGGGAGGCGGCAATTTGGAGTGCATAAAAGGGCACCCACGGGCCACCGGAGGGGGCTAGGGCGCTGGTCTTTGGCAAAATTGCTGTAGAGTGGTTGGCTCGGAAACGGGCCAAAGCACAACTTCCCCACTGGTCAGGGTCGTGTGCTATGCAAGAGTTGGCCGGTGTCCTGGGGTATTGGGGATCTCAGCACCCACGCAGTCCACGGTGCCCAAACTCGTTGAGCACACTCACTGGCCTCTGGGATGCGCTGGAAACCCACCTCAAGGGTGCTGGAAGACGTCGAAGTCCGCAGGAGCAGCGAGGTTCCAACTGGGTCACTTGCAGTGTTTCAGGTGCCTGCCAAGCAGGGGGATAACTCCTTTATCCCAAGGGAGATTTCTTCAGTCAGCTGGGCAGCAGCTCGTCGAAGGTCAAGTCTGTGAAGTCCAAGATTAATCTGAGGCTCTGGGGCCACGTTTTCACCTTTATCCCCAAGATTAGGGGAGAGTCCAGAGTAGTGTCCACAAATGAGTGGTGAGGCGGGAAAGGGTGGCTACACCCTCTCCCCTTTGTGTGTTTCCCGCCTGGGCAAGGGGCAGGATGCCCCTGAACCGGTTCCAAGCGGTGTATGCAGAATGCAGGCGCTGGAGCTGCCTACGTGCTCTGAAAGGACATTTGGTGCACCCACCCTGTTCCAATCCACATATCCTGTCTGGGAAGGTGCTGGCACCTCCCTGCCACAGGAGCCCTATTGTCCAGCTGCCGAGGCTGGGATTTTCCCCATCAACAGGCAGCCAGAGTTGTGTGGGTGGCCGGTAGCATCCATTTTGTACTACGTGTGCACTTTTAAATTGGTGTCTAAATTCTGCCGCTTTTCCCATATCGCCCCTCTAGCAGGGGGGAATCGTGCCCTCATGCCCATGGCTGGACTGGGGGTATGATTCCTACATGTTTGACACCAAACACGATATGGTTCTGTGTAGCCATTCTCAAGTTATTGCGTTATCGCGATTGACTTATAATGCGGTTAAGAGTATATGGTATGGCTACACTACAAACAACCCAGCAATGCGTTTACGAAGATTGCAGAGGGGCCCTACTCAGGTAGGGGTCCCCCCTCACACATACCTCAGCACCCTGCCTTGTAGGATTACCAAGGCCTGCCATAGGGGTGACCTATGAGAGTACATGTGTTGTAATGTGGTGGGATATAGGGTACCTATATCCCTGTAAGGGGTGCTAGCACCACCTTACCCAGACTACAGTAGTGGTCTGGTGGTGTCATTTTGTATGGCTGTCCCAGGGTGGCACAATAAATGCTGCAGCCCTGGTAGGCCTACTGAGGGACCCATGCCCTGGGTACCTAGGGTACCATCTACAAGGGACTGCCAGGGTATCCTCAGCATCCAATTGGTTTGTACCTAGGGTACACACATTAGTTTTTAGGGAGAAAGCAGATAGGCTGGGGTCCTGGATAGCAGGATCCCAGCCAGACTAGTCAAAAACCACTCAAATACCAGGCAAAAAGTTGGGGGATACCATATAGTCAGATTCCACCTTCCTACATAACCGCCCCCGCCCCCCCCAAACGAAAGGAGATAAGGCTAACCTTGTCCAGATAAGCCTTTATTTCCTGAGTGGCCATATAAGGAAGAACCTGCACTAGCATGGTTGCTCCCTGTCTCATGGTCCACTTGGGAAATCCTACCCCAAGGGGTTTTTGAGTTTCTCCAAAGTCTAGGGAAATTACCTGTATTGGGTTTTGGTGCAGAAGCAGGCTGGTGGGGTGGCTGAGTCTGGAAGTGAGGCCCTATTTGGGGTGGTCTCAACCTCCTCAGGTCACTGGTCACCATGGAAGCCTGTCTGCCCATGACTGAGTCATATCTGGCCCTAAGGATCAACCTCTGGCTGCCTACAGCTGGGGGTTGGAACCCTTTGGTTGGAATAATGGAGGGCACTGGAAGGTTTGGGGCAACTATGCCCCAGGTTTCCCTGGGCCCAACAACATCCATTTGAGGGGTACCTGTACCTAGGGGTAAGGGGATCCCTCAGTTTGTAGAGGAATATTCACCTGGCTAGAACTATTCTGCTGGGTGTCCCTAATCTGCTGATGAGGGGGTTCCTCTGGACAGGGGCCCATTAAGGGTCCACTGACCTCCCAGACCTCTGCAGCCCTGGGCTGACTGAGGCAGAGAGGGGCAGGATACCTGCTCCAGACTGGGTACCACCTTGGAAGGATCCCCTGCCATCAGAGAGGTGACCAGGCCAGGCCTGTCCACTTCTGGGGCAGTTACTTCACAAGCGGGCAGGATCAGTTCCTTGAGAAACTTTACCCTTACCTTTAGTCTGGTGGGGGGAGGACTGTTCCTCACCCCCTATGCTCTCTGTTTGGGTGGAGTGATCCATAGTTTCAGGCTTCACTCCCTTTAATTTCTCCTGGGGTGGAGGTGAGGCCCTCAGGGTCTCATCCACTCTCTCAGGGATGCCTAACATTTTTAAATGGGCCTTGTGATCAATCTCAGCCCAGGCTGAGATTTCCAGATCATTCCCCAGTAGACAATCTACAGGCAAGTTTGGGGACACTGCCACTCTCTTTGGGCCAGTGACCCCTCCCCAGCTGAGATTTACCACTGCCATGGGATGGTCTGTCCTAATTCCATCAATATTGGTCACCTGGTAGCTAAACCCAGGTAAAAGCTGTTCTAGGGGCACTAGTCTCTGGGTCACCATGGTGACACTAGCCCCTGTGTCCTTGTAGGCCACAGCCTTCTGACCATTGATCATAGGCTCTTGTCTGTACCTGCCCAGGATACTGGGACTCATGGTAAAGTTGGCAAACCCCATGCCACCATCACAGACTAGAGTTGCTTGTGTAGGGGACCTGGTTAGGCCAGAGTCCACCTGAGTTCCCCAAGAAAGCCCAACTAAGTTTTTGGGTGCACTCCCAGCACCTGGGGGATTACTACTAGTAGCAACAGGAGGTGTTGGAGCTGCAATGGGAGGAACATTTTCTTTATTGCCATTCCTTGGACAGCTGGAGTCAGTTTTCTAGTGGCCAGGTTGCTTGCACACATGGCAATATGGTTTCTTGTTAGAAGAGGAAGGATTTTGGGACCCACCCCCAGAACTGGGTTTTTGGGGCCCTTCAGAGGACTTTTCTGTTTTATTATCCCCACCTTTCTCTTTGGGCTTAGTGGAATCTTTCTTCTGGTCACCGCCTTGGTTCTTGGGCCTGATCCTGGTTCTGACCCATTTGTCTGCCTTCTTTCCCAATTCTTGGGGAGAGGTCAGATCAGAGTCCACCAGGTGCTGGTGTAAGAGTTGGTTTTGACAATTATTAAGAATCTGCTCCCTCATGATGAGATTGTACAATCCTTGATAATCTTTTACTTTACTGCCATTTAACCAGCCTTCCAGTGCCTTGGTAGCACAATCCACAAAGTCTACCCAATCTTGATCCTGTGCTTTCTGGGTGAACTTAAGTCTGTATTGATCAGTGGTTAAGCCAAACCCATCTATTAAAGCATCTCTCAAGATATAATAATCATCTGCATCCTCTTCTCTTACAGAGAGGAGCTTGTCTCTACCTTTGTCTGCAAAGGAGAGCCACAAGATTGCTGCCCACTTCTCTACTGGGACCCTCTGAACTTTACAGGCCCTCTCAAGTGCAGTTATCCGTTTGTGGATATCATCCCCTGACTGATAGGGGGGCACAATCTTATGGAGGTTCCTATTGTCAGGAGCTTTCTCTCTAACTCTAGGGATATCACTGCCACCAGGAGTCTCTAGACCCCACTTTCTTGAAGCTTTCTGAAGCTCCAGGGCTTCCCTGTCCAATGCTAACTGTTCTCTCTTAAGCTGTAACTTAGCCTGCTCAAATTTGATCAGTCTGCATTTCCTCTCGTGGGAGGATTCTCTTCTCTGAGAAGAGGCAGAGGTCCCTTTGGATCTCACAGAATGGTTGGACCCCTCTGAGGGGGATCTGTTCCTTCTGTTTGGATCCACCATTCTCCTCTTAGGGATGGAGAGAGTGCCTCTTGGGCCATCATCTCCATGTTGTGAATGGTCTTGGTCATCCAGGTCAAGTTCCTCTTCCTCTTCCTGGTCCTCATCAGATTCCACTCTGGGAGTGTCCTCTTCAGAGGGATGCCCACCCAACCTGTCTACCCCATCAGACCCTAAAGTCTGCTTAAAGTCTGCTATGAGCAGGATTTCCCTGAGACGTTGAGTGTTGGCACCTTTGTTTGTCTTAAGTTGCCTAGAGGTGCACATCTTCCTAAGCTCAGCAAAGGAGAGATGATCATATTTGTCGACTGGGACCCTATGGGGTCCTTCCAGAGCCTTATGGGCACCTGAATGCAAAGACATTTCTAGTGTAGTGGTACTGCTGTATCTACCTACACTAGGTGTGGCCTACTGAACCCTCTCTTGAGTTGTAGTCAAGGTGTGCTAAACCCTCTACACACAACTCCTAAGTTCAGTAGAACTTATTGAATTCTAAGCTTGAATTGTATATGTACCTTTGGTACCTAGTGGTTTTCACTTTAGAAATTCAATTTATTATCTGGTAAAACAATGGCAAGCTTGAATCCAACCGCTGCACACCAATGTGAGAAGTTGGCCTGGCATATGCTGGTCACTAGTTATAGTGGCCACCTTGCACCAGTCCAATTCGACTCTTATGGTGATAGGTTTAAAAGACAACCTTTAAAGAAAGCTATCCTAGTGGTAGCTGTGGAGAGCAGCCTTCAGGCTAAGTCTTGAAGGAGTGTTAAGCTTATTGTTTTACCATAGATAACCTCTTGAATGACCAAATGAAAGAGTAGTCCACACAGGTATATATATAAAATATATGTATTTATTCTAAACAGAATTCCACAGTCTCTTTATGAGGCTAAGGCAAAGTTACAAATCAAACAAGCATTGATAGATACAAATAAATAGCCCTGTTAACATTGGGCCCCAGGGGGGGACCAAACCATGTTCTAAAATAGTGGTATAAGAACCACGACAATTCTACAGACAATGCCTAGGGCATTTAGGATCGCTGGCCCCTTTAGGATCCACCCCAGATTATGAGGAAGGGGACCCACGGGAGGCGCGTGCAGTGGAAATAGCTGCTATCGGGATCTTTATTATAGCCTATGGAGAATGTCGCGGTTGGAAATAAACAGTTTTAAAATACTTCTAGCAGGAGTTCAAAGTTAAAACTTTAGAGTTAAGCTTTTGAGGAGCCCACTACCACGAGAGTACCGAGGTACCACTGTTACCTGCCCCAGGGAAGCCGGGTGCATAGGTCGATTTCAATGTCGGGTCGCGGGCTGATTTTCAATGGGAAAATAGTCAAAAGTTCTGCTAGCCAAAAGCGTCGATGATTCCGTGAAGATCAAAGATGTGAAGATTGTAGAGAAGAACCTGAAAGCAGAGGGGACAGAGTCTGGGTCACGGCAAAGAGACCAGGAGGCTCAAAGCAAAGAGCCCTTCGATGTCGGGTGCTCAGGTGGAAGGTCGTGTAGCTTGGATCTGCAGCCACGGGCTCCAGGAGGCTTCAAGGAAGGCCAGCTTCTGGAGGGCGACTGTCCCACGTTGGATGAGGGTCGCTGCGGTGTTAGTGTCCGGATTGGATCCACTAAGCCTTGGCAACCGCAACCCACACAAGATGAACAAATCTGCTACGGTGCAGACCCACGAGGTCTGTGAGAGGTCTCCTTTGGGGAGACTGTAGAGCAGGCCTGGAGCAATCAGGAGAACTCTTGATTGTTGAGATAGACCTCCGCTAGGGCCCGCAAGTCGAGAGCCAAGGGACCGCCGGAGGCGGCAATTTGGAGTGCGTAAAAGGGCACCCACGGGCCACCGGAGGGGGCTAGGGCGCTGGTCTTTGGCACAATTGCTGTAGAGTGGTTGGCTCGGAAACGGGCCAAAGAACAACTTCCCCACTGGTCAGGGTTGTGTGCTATGCAAGAGGTGGCCGGTATCCTGGGGTATTGGGGATCTCGGCACCCACGCGGTCTATGGTGCCCAAACTCGTTGAGCACACTCACTGGCCTCTGGGATGCACTGGAAACCCACCTCAAGGGTGCTGGAAGACGTTGAAGTCCGCAGGAGCAGCGAGCTTCCAACCGGGTCACTTGCAGTGTTTCAGGTGCCTGCCAAGCAGGGGGATAATTCCTTTATCCCAGGGAGATTTCTTCAGTCAGCTGGGCAGCAGCTCGTCGAAGGTCAGGTCTGTGAAGTCCAAGATTAATCTGAGGCTCTGGGGCCACGTTATTCACCTTTATCCCCAAGATTAGGGGAGTGTCCAGAGTAGTGTCCACCAATGAGTGGTGAGGCGGGAAAGGGTGGCTACACCCTCTCCCCTTTGTGTGTTTACCTCCTGGGCGAGGGGCAGGATGCCCCTGAACCGGTTCCAAGCGGTGTATGCAGAATGCAGGCGCTGGAGCTGCCTACGTGCAACTCTGAAAGGACATTTGGTGCACCCACCCTGTTCCAATCCACATATCCTGTCTGTGAAGGTGCTGGCACCTCCCTGCCACAGGAGCCCTATTGACCAGCTGCCGAGGCTGGGATTTTCCCCAGCAACAGGCATTCAGAGTTGTGTGGGTGGCCGGTAGCATCCATTTTGTACTACGTGTGCACTTTTAAATTGGTGTCTAAATTCTGCCGCTTTTCCCATATCGCCCCTCTAGCAGGGGGGAATCGTGCCTTCATGCCCATGGCTGGACTGGGGGTATGATTCCTACATGTTTGACACCAAACACAATATGGTTCTGTGTAGCCATTCTCAAGTTATCGCGTTATCGCGATTGACTTATAATGCGGTTAAGAGTATATGGTATGGCTACACTACAAACAACCCAGCAATGATTTTACGAAGGTTGCAGAGGGGCCCTACTCAGGTAGGGGTCCCTCCTCACACATACCTTAGCACCCTGCCTTGTAGGATTACCAAGGCCTACCATAGGGGTGACCTATGAGAGTACATGTGTTGTAATGGGGTGGGATATAGGGTACCTATATCCCTGTAAGGGGTGCTAGCACCAACTTACCCAGACTACAGTAGTGGTCTGGTGGTGTCATTTTGTATGGATGTCCCAGGGTGGCACAATAAGTGCTGCAGCCCTGGTAGGCCTACTGAGGGACCCATGCCCTGGGTACCTAGGGTACCATCTACAAGGGACTGCCAGGGTATCCTCAGCATCCAATTGGTTTGTACCTAGGGTACACACATTAGTTTTTAGGGAGAAAGCAGATAGGCTGGGGTCCTGGATAGCAGGATCCCAGCCAGACTAGTCAAAAACCACTCAAATACCAGGCAAAAAGTTGGGGGAAACCATATAGTCAGATTCCACCTTCCTACACCTGGGCTTTCCCCTGGGGAGGGACCTGTCCTCCTTTCTTAAGGTCACCCCCCTGGTGCTGAATGGAAACCCGGGTTCTCACCCACTCATCAGCTGATTCCCCCAGCTCTCTGGGGTCTGTGAGTGTAGAGTCCACTAGATACTGGCGTAACTTCTCTTCTGCACAATGTGTCAAAATGTATTCTTTCAAAAACAAATTATACAATCCCTCATATGTGTCAACTTTGTTACCAACAATCCAGCCTTCCAGTGCCTTTACTGAAACGTCCACAAAGTCTACCCAAGACTTTGAACTCAATTTCTGGGTGCCTCTAAACTTCACCCTTTACTGTTCTGGAGTCAGACCAAATCTCTTGACTAAGCATGCCTTCATCTGCTGGTATGATTCTGCATCCTCTCCCTTCAGGGTCAGGAGCCTATCTCTCCCAGCTACTGGAATCAACTCCCACAGGAGTGCACCCCAGTACCTAGAGTAGACTCTACTCATTTTAAGGGCCTTCTCAAAAGCGGCTAGCCACCTGTCATTGTCATCCCCCTCAATGTACTTGGGTACTATGCCCTTGGAAAGTTTAGATTAAATTCTGCCACCCCTGGACATCTCAGCCTCTTCTTCACTTTCGCTGCCACCATTCCTTTTCACCTCCTCCCTCTCCCATTTTCTCCTAGCCAATTAAAATATCTCCTTCTCCAAGGCAATCAACTCTAATTGAGCCTGAAGCTGTCTCTCTGCAAGGGACAGTAGTGGTACCTGAGTAAGGGACCCTTCCCCACTCCCACCACCACCTTGATTCACCTGGCTAACACTAGTCACAATGGGAAAGGTCTCATCCTCACCCCTCTCTCGGGTAAAGTTGGGGGAAACATCTTCCCACCCCCCTGGGTTGTCCTCAGCTGCCCTGGACAAGGCCTTTAGGGACTCAAGCAACCCTGCCTTCCTCAACTTCTTGGCAGCACGCAGCCCCCTAAGCCTACACTGTTCCCTAAGATCAGCCATCTTAAACTGGGACAGTTTAGCCAGGTCCAGCTCCATGGTTCCCTAGTTTTGGGTCACAAAAAACTAGGCACAATAGACTTAGAACAATTTGGAAAAATCAAAATAATGTATTAAAAACAGTTTAGTCCAAATTCCAAAAATCAACCTCAAATGTTTTGTTCTAAGGCAATTTAGAGGATTTGTATAATCTTAAATAATTCACTGAAAGGTGTACTTTTTAAACACAAGTCCTCATCCACACTGCTGAGCACCAAATGTTCGAAAGTGGGTTATTGGTCGGGGCAAATGTGGGTCTGCCACTGGCAATAAGGCCACTAACACATGATAGGACTCAGCATAAGTCTTAGAAAATTATTCCTATGCTCAACCCTTGGTAACAAGGCTGCGAGCAGACAGACTTAACTTCAAAGACAGGTATGTAAAGCATTCAAAAACACCATTTCAGTAAATAATTAAGACACAACACAAAATAAAAATCCGACACCAATTTTGTAATATTTTTATCTTTTAAATGACACCAAAACAAAAAAGAATCCACTGTAGGGAACCAGAGATATGAATTTTTAAAGATTAGTCACTTTCTTGGGCTTAGAAACCAACAGTGGCCCTTTTAGTCATTTCATTTTCTCTGACAGGGACACACATTTAGGAACTGTTCTGGAGAATATCTCACCACTGTGTTGTGCCGCCTTCTCCAGCAGGCGGGTCTAGTTAGAACTCCTTCCTGAAATTCTGCTTGCGGGTCCCAAAGTATCCAACACACAGTCCAAGGTTCTGGAATCTCCAAGAGGGTCCTTGAAAAGGTGTAACTTCAATTCCGCAATCCACTTGAACAAAACCCTTGCAAATCCACTGGTACTTCAGACTGGAAATTCTTTGTGGGGCTGTCCAGGTGAGCTCTGTTAACCTGTAGCTTGCAGGGAGTTCCACTCTTGAGTCCTTTGGCAGCAAGGTAATCCACAGGGCTGCAGTTTCACTTGGTGCAGTCTTCAGAGGTCAGGCCTTAGAAGTCTTTGCACAGCAAAATCTTTTCAACAGGGCACTTCTTGCTTCATTCAGTTTCAAGCAGCAGATCTGGAGGGCTCTGCCCCTCTCAGATACTTATTCAAAATTCTGTGGGTCAAGCACCAGGTCACTTCTGACCAATGACAGCGGGGCAACTCCTCATAGTTATGACCACATCCTGTAGAGTGTGGCATTATTTTGTCCCAGAGTGCATCATTCTTCCAAATCCATAATGGCTGATTTTCCAGCAAGGAGGTAAGAGCTGGCTAAACACACCCCCTGGGATGGCTAATTTCCATGGACTCTCCCCCTACCATCTGCACATACCTTCCTTAAGCCTAGCCCTGACTCTGGGTCAAGAGTGTCAGAGCGAAACTAAAACCCAGGCCTCCCCTCTGCCTTTGAAGAGCATGGTTTACGACTCCACCTCCTGGCCTGGCATTCCTATAGACCAGCACACTGCCCTCCCAGCAGACATGTTAACCCCATGGGCTCTTTATCACCTCTTCAAAGCAGCCTGGCTAATCCACTTAACTCTGACCAATCAGGGCAGACCACTGGAAGGCTGAATTTGGAGTCACAAACAAGAAAGTCTTATAACTTATTGTATGTACACTTTAGGAGAAATTCAACAATATAATATTGTTGGATTTACTACTACCATTCTGGGAAGTCTTTGAATGGTCCGGCTAGTCCTCTCCTATCAATATTTATTAATCAATAACTTCCTACTATGTTAACCTATGGGCCATGGGGTTTGCAATGGGGAAAATGACTCGGGCCAGTTTTCTAGCACCAGGGCTTATAAAAACATATTTATAATTATTTCCCTGATTTCTGCAGGGCCCCCACCCCCTGTGCAACTAAGGGAGACTTTAGGGGTTCTGAATCTGCAGAAATATTGCAGATCCTCCTTACCCAATTCTTCTAGTATCAAAGTCGAATTTGAGCAGTACTTTCATACAATGTGGGGAGTGAAATGTAAAATTTCACTTTAACCAGGCATATAAAAACTCATTTTATAAGGGCGTACCTTATAGATAACTGACCCCCCACCCCAGGGATACCGAGGGGTGACCCTGGGGGTACCTAATATGCAAAAACATTGTAGGTTTTTCTTTTTTATGTGTGTCTACCCCCAAAGTTGAGTTTGGGCACAATTTAAGGTTTAAAAGCAGTCCTGGCAACCAGTGCTGCTTTTAAACTGACCTCGGGCTTTAGCACCGCACACATGCTGGTGCAGAAAACCTGCTGGCCTCTAAACTGCCATGCCCCAGGATACTGGGGACTTCTAGGTAGTTTCAATCCCCTGCCCTATTATATACTAGGGTCTTATGGGGTAGGTCATGCCAATTACAGGGGTACCTCACCATACCATAATGTACCCTAGTGTATGTTGGGTGTCTTAACTGTATTCTAATGTGTTCCTTCTAGCTTGTCACTGGCCCTGGGCCTGGTTAAACAGAGCCCAGGGTCAGTCAGAGTCAGTTACCACCAGTTCCAGTCAGCAAAAAGTTGGGGGGTGCCCAGGGCACATGATGACTTTGCAACACAGGTACGATGTGATGGGTAAACAATGGGCTCAATTCACAAACATCCTTTGAACTCTTAAGCAGAAATTCTGCAATGAGAAGCTGCAGATCAAAGATTCGGCCACAACTGCGGACGCTCTTTGTGAATCTGTCCCAAGGACTTTATTTGAAAAATGATTAATATGAGGTGCAGATATGAGTATGGGTGTCAGTTCAAGGTTTTTGAAATATTCATGGCTTTATTCTCCTCTCTTGCGTTTATATCCTCTTTCACACTACAAGTCCCAGAATCCTATGCACTGCACATTTTAACTTCGAATTTCTTCTTAAGAAACAGTTGAGCATCTCTGCTGGAGGTATCAATTATGTTTTGAAACTGGCACGTTAAATTGTGTATGAATTAGTAAACATCATAGTTGTATGTAAATGAAATTAAGTAACTATGTTAAAAATTGTACACAATCATCATTTGTGGTATTTGACTGTTGACTTCTTCATTTAATTTCCACAGGCAGCCAGAGTGGATCCCCCAACCGGAGCAGAGGGTCCTGCCCATGCACGAAGGCAACGTCATGGGGCACATCGACCGTTACTGCTACGTAAATATTTCCAGATGTGGGTCCCATGTACTACATTATTATCAGACAATCTATAGATACTTTTCTTAAACTCCATCATTTGTTTCACGCATGTGATCTTGATTAGTATATGTTGGTTTTGCTAGAAATTAATGGGTTGCGGTTGCACTCTCTGGTTTCAAATCTTCGTCAATTAATTCTTTTTTCTCCTTCTTCGGTTCTGATGAGTATCACATTATGATCCGTGTGGTGTGTGATACTATATAGAAGAAAGAGCCCTTCAACAGGGTTAGAGCAAACTCAAATAGCACTCGTGGCGACGTGTTTGTCGCTTTTCAAATTTTTAATCACTTGAATATTCAATACCTTAAATAAATATTCAGTCTGATTGTTTCCTCATGAATATTGCATTTATTATTTCTTCAATTTAGTGGTTCATATGATTCTTCTCATATGCGTTTAGCAATTGTATTGGTCATCAGATTATACAGGTACCCCAATGCATTTCGGGACTCTGGCCTTCATCAGGGGGTGATTCCTACAAGGAATGTTACATACGCTTTATTTACAGAAGCCAAGAACTGGCGAATGCATACAACAATACTTAATGTGCTAAAGTGTGTGAAAAAATGTGTAAAAAAAGGCAAATACGGAATCAGTGAAAAGTGCGATCAGAAGTATAAAAGCAGTTTCTAAAACAGATTGCTCAATGTGACCCCGCTCACCAAATGGCGAAGTTCCCATGTGGAAGTGAAAAAAGAAGGTTGCATTAACCGTGCGCGCTACCTTACAACCAAAACTCATGCCCATGATCTTGTGTACCAGAATGCATGTCAGGTCTATGAGCTGGATGTATGACGTTACAACGCACACTTTTACAACGCATGCACTTACAACGCATTTTTTACAACGCATAATCCATTACAACGCACTACACTTACAACGCATGACACTACAACGCATTTTTAAAAAATACCTTTACAACGCATACCATTACAACGCATAATATTACATTGCATTTAAGGTAAGTATTAGATAGTATAGGGGTAAAAATTACTATTCTAACTCCAGGGGGTGCAACAGTAGGGTAAGTGTTGGATAGTATAGGGGTAAAAATTACTATTCTAACTCCAGGGGGTGCAACAGTAGGGTAAGTGTTGGATAGTATAGGGGTAAAAATTACTATTCTAACTCCAGGGGGTGCAACAGTAGGGTAAGTGTTGGATAGTATAGGGGTAAAAATTACTATTCTAACTCCAGGGGGTGCAACAGTAGGGTAAGTGTTGGATAGTATAGGGGTAAAAATTACTATTCTAACTCCAGGGGGTGCAACAGTAGGGTAAGTGTTGGATAGTATAGGGGTAAAAATTACTATTCTAACTCCAGGGGGTGCAACAGTAGGGTAAGTGTTGGATAGTATAGGAGTAAAAATTACTATTCTAACTCCAGGGGGTGCAACAGTAGGGTAAGTGTTGGATAGTATAGGGGTAAAAATTACTATTCTAACTCCAGGGGGTGCAACAGTAGGGTAAGTGTTGGATAGTATAGGGGTAAAAATTACTATTCTAACTCCAGGGGGTGCAACAGTAGGGTAAGTGTTGGATAGTATAGGGGTAAAAATTACTATTCTAACTCCAGGGGGTGCAACAGTAGGGTAAGTGTTGGATAGTATAGGGGTAAAAATTACTATTCTAACTCCAGGGGGTGCAACAGTAGGGTAAGTGTTGGATAGTATAGGGGTAAAAATTACTATTCTAACTCCAGGGGGTGCAACAGTAGGGTAAGTGTTGGATAGTATAGGGGTAAAAATTACTATTCTAACTCCAGGGGGTGCAACAGTAGGGTAAGTGTTGGATAGTATAGGGGTAAAAATTACTATTCTAACTCCAGGGGGTGCAACAGTAGGGTAAGTGTTGGAAAGTGTAGTGTAATATTATGCGTTGTAATGGTAGGCGTTGTAATGGAATGCGTTGTAATGGTAGTTTTTAAAAATGCGTTGTAGTGTCATGCGTTGTAAGTGTAGTGCGTTGTAATGGATTATGCGTTGTAAAAAATGCGTTGTAAGTGTAGTGCGTTGTAACAGTTGCGTTGTAAAGGTTGTTCCCCCTATGAGCTATATATAACAATTATCTCCAATGAAGACCCAAAGAGATTACAACCCACAGTGTGTGTGGGAACACAAAATTCATCTTATAAACCAAAGAAATATTCACACAAGAGTGTGCGTGGCTATAAAAAAAAAAATCTCGTACATAAGCGAGTGTACAGATAGTGCGTGCTCATAAAATAAAGTTAACCCAAGGAAACCAACCTATCCTTCTCTGTCTCGCACATACCTGCTATACTCCCTTGTAAGTTTCCACCATTGGCCGTCTCCATTCTACTCGTCATCCAGGAAGTAAATACTATCTCCCGCCGGAAATAGTCATAGACACGAACAACAGGCTATGCCCAAATAATGAAAACAAAGGGGTTCTTCAGCTAGAAGAAACCAAGCGACTATAATACAAAAAATTTATAAAAGATAACGGTCAATCCATAATTTGAGTAGTTCAACCAGGCGCGTGCTGGTGAAAAAAGTGACTATTCAAAAATGAGATAAGAACTGCCACGATCAACCCTGAAGTAACAAAATTCAGGATGAGAAAACTTTATTGAAACTAACAAGCCCAATAAAAAAAACGTTGTGTGCAAGGTCAGAGGGAAAATAAACAAAGTGAAAAAGTAGACACGAACAACAGAGTATGCCCAATTAATGCAAATGAATGGGTTCTTCAGCTAGAAGAAACCACACGACTATAATTCAAAAATGTTTTAAAGATGTCGGTCAATCCATAATTCCAGTAGTTCAACCCGTAGCATTCTGGTAAAAAAATGTAACTATTAAAAATAGAGCTGAGAACCGCCACGATCAGTCCTGAAGTGACAAAATTCAGGAAGAGAAAGCTATATTTTAATACGAACAAGCCGAAAAGTCGAAGAGTGAATAGGTAAAAGCCCAATAAAAAAAAACATTGTGTGCGTGGTCATGGTGATAGTGAAAAATAAGCAAAAATAAACATCATAAACAAAAATAAACAACAGATGAATACACACATCATTTTTTAACCCCTTGTGTGCCACTCCCTTTCCCCGCCCTGTGCCGGCCGTTGCATTAGCGGGCGGGGTTCATGACGAGCTGGACTCGTCATGGGCACAGCGCAACCGCGGCCCATGACGAGTCCAGCTCGTCATGGGCACACAAGGGGTTAATGCTACTCAGTCTTCAACGTATTTATAAACAACAACTATATTCTAAACGTTCATTTAACCTCTTCGAGTGTATGGAATTGAGTTTACTGATCCAATTAAGTTCACGTTGTAAGAGATGTTGTTTATTATCTTTCCCTTCTTTTTCTTGTATCTGTTCTAGCACCATGCACCTTAGCTGACTGATATTGTGATTCATTTCCATGAAATGTGCTGCTACTCTAGATTTTTGGTTTTTAGTCCGAATGTTACTTTTGTGTTCCGTAAGACGGGTCTTAATTTTACGCTCAGTCTTATCCACGTATGGTAAACCGCAAGGGCACTTCAGTAGGTACACTATGTTGTTAGTATCGCAGGTAGCTGTAACTCTCAGTTTGATAGGGATACCTTGAGTGGGATGCCTGATGGTGGTGCCCTTTATAATATTGTTGCAACTTCCACAATTGTGACATGGAACTGTCCCTCTGTAATTCTGCTCATGTTTACTGATTTTTCTATTGAGTAGTTGCTTCAAGTTCCTAGTTCGCTGGTATGCAATAATCAGATTTTTTAAAAATATTCCTTTAAAGTCTGGTTTTACTTCCATCAAAGGCCAATATTTATGAATTATTTGTTTGATCTTACATCTTTCAGTAGAGTATTTTGACACAAACACCATAGTTTCATCTTTGGTAGCGCTAGTAATTTTAGGGGTTAACAACTGAGCTCTATCTTTCAGCTTAACTCTGTCAACTGCTTCCTGTATAATGGGTCCTGGATATGATCTTTGTTTGAATTTCTGTAACATTTTTGTACTGTCTTTGCTGTATATCTCCTCAGAGGATGAAATCCGTTTAATCCGAAGCAATTGCGAGTAAGGGAGATGTTGTTTTAAAGACTTCTGAGGGAAACTGGAAAAATGCAGGACATTATTCCGATCTGTAGATTTGGCAAACACAGTAGTAATCAGTTTTTTGTCTTGTATCATAATGTCAACATCCAGAAATGAGATCCTTTCAATACTGATGTTGTGCGTGAATTGAATTCTATCACCAATAGAGTTGATGTCAGTTATGGCTTGTAGCCATTTAGATTGAGGTCCTTTCCAAATTAGAAAAATATCATCTATATACCTCTGATAGGTAATCAAATTCTCTTGGTATAAAATGTGATCGAGCTTAAACCGATGCATAAAAAGATTAGTATACGCAGGAGCTGCGCAATTTACCATTGATGTGCCCGATAGTTGTGTGTAGTATAGGCCTGGGCAAAAATTTTGTTCCGTTCGCGGAAATTGCGATAATTTGACATTTTTGCGTTCCGCGGAGAGCGCGAAAATGTCAAAAATTCCGGTTTCCGCAGCTTGGCGATAATTTGTTTCTTGCTCGCGCTGTAAAATGATACATTCTCGCGCGCGCGCGATCGCCTTACCTGAATCCCTGCGTTCGCCGACAAGTTTTCTTGATCCGGTTGCGTTCTCCATGAGATGTTGTATTGTTTTTAGCCATTTGCGCTGTCTCGCGACAGTTCGCGCCCGCAGTGACGTCATGCGTCGCGCGATCACGTCTTTCTTCTCGCGATCATGCACCGCGAGAACAACTCAAAACAAGATGGCCGCGCCCGCAAGCAACCACATGGGTAAGTTGGCGACCCGCAACCATGCAGAAAATCTCGCGAACATGCCTGAAAAAAACTTCCGCATCTTCGCGATATTTCTGCTTGTTTGCGATAATTTTAAACATTCTCGCGATAATTTGCGAAGGTTAATTCCGCAAATTCCGCCCACCCCTAGTGTAGTACCCTTCATTCCATGTGAAGTAGCTATGATATAGCGTGAAGTGCATCAATTCTAACAAGAATATTTGGAGGTCTTCGTCTTTATTGCTGTCGATGAGGAATGATTCCATAGCCTGTAATCCCAGATGAGGGGGAATAGAGGTATTCAAAGACTTTACGTCTATAGTACATAAAACAGGTTGAGTGTGTTCTTCAATCTTGATGTTGTTGATTTTAATGAGAAAATCAGTGGTATCTTGCAAATACGTAGACATGTTCTGAACGCAGGGTTGTAAATGACGATCGATGTATTTGCCTATAAGTTCATGTATCGAGTTTCTAGTACTGACGATGGGTCTGAATGGCGGTTTTTCTAAGCATTTGTGGATTTTTGGAATCATATACAGGTAAGGTGTGCTTGGGTATTCTTTTATCAAAAATTACTTGTCTTGTTCATTAATGGTTCCTTTTTCGAGTGCAGTATTCTCTAGTTGGGTTTGAAATAAGTTTCATGTAGATATTCTGATCCATTACATGTTCTTCTACATTTTGGAGGTAAAATTCTGTATCAAGAATGACTAACGTGCCACCTTTATCTGCCTTGCAGAACATGATTTCTTTATCTGAGGCCAGTTGAGTAATCAGGTTACGCTCCTTTAAGGTCAAATTGGATCTTCTTTGTTCATTTCTTTAAAAAAGATCATGCAACTCTTTCCCAATGACAGTTTCAAATGAACACAAAACTTTATGGCTCAGAGGTGCCATGAATTTGGTTTTAAGTTTAAGATCCTGTAAAGTACCTGTTTCTTGACTCGGTTTGGGTTCAACAATGTTTTTGAAAAAATGTTGTAACCATAGACTTTGCATGAATTTAAACCAGCATACTTGAGTTTCCAATTCGTTTGAGTTATAAGGAGGAATGAACGACAATCCTTTTTGTAACGTTTGCATTTAAAAAGGAGATAGTTCTTTTTTCGAAATGTTAATTACGAGGCTGTCTGACTCCTGGTGGATTTTGCTATAGGTACTTTCTTTTCCTTTGAACTTTGCCCTGGTTCGATGAGTGTTCTCTGGCCTCGTCCTAAAAAAGGTACCAAATCTGTGTTGGCTGTACTCAAAGTAGATGGTGTGTTCTCTTTACTAAATTGCATGTTCATATTTCTGGGTGGTATTCCTCTTTGTTGTGATTCATATGAGGATGATGTTTCTCCCTCTGTGGATCTGTTGGTAAATGGCCTTTGTTGTCTCCGTGAGGCATAAGCCTCAGCCCAACTGTAAACCTCTCCAAATTTATAGTCCACAGTGTCTCTCTTGATTTTTTGTAGTTTTTTCTCATTAATTCTTTTGTATATTTATCCAACCGTGAATTAATGTCTTCTAGTGTTTTCGTCAATTTGTCGCTGCTCATTTTGTCACTCAGTTCCTGTTTGAGTTGTGACACCTCTTTATTGAGTTTTGTAAAGACATAAGTTTTTTTCAAGAGCACAGAGACAAGATGAGGATATAGCGTCCTACGTTGCTACATTGAGAGGTTTATCATTGTCATGCCGCTTTGAACAGTTAACGGATTCCTTGATTAGAGACCAGATTGTTACATGCACAAATGACAAAAGAATTAAAGAGAAGTTGTTGATTAAGGATCCTAATCTGGAAGAGACTATCAAGATTGTTAAAGGGATGGAGCACACAACGATGTGGTTGAAAGAAATGGAGAATACAGGATATGTGAAGAAAGAGACTAATGTTGATGAAGTGGGAGTGGTGCAATCTAAGGAAAAGCATAATGTTAAGGGTAATGATATAAAGAAGACTGTTGAAGTAAGGAGCAAGGGAGAGACGGAGACGAAAGAAAGGACTAGTGACTGGAGGGAGTTAAAGTGCTTTCGATGTGGTGCTCCTGGACACATTGCATCAAGTGTGCGATGTGCTGCCAGAAGTGTCATTTGCAGGAAATGTGGTAAAAGGGGTCATCTTGCAAAAATGTGCAGGACTAGAATTGAGTTCAGTGGTGCAACAAGAGTCCAACAAGTTGATCAAGAATTGGATAATGCTGAAGAATTGATTTCAATGGTTGAAATCATTTCTGTGGTGGATGATGAGGTACAGGTTGGAAGTAATGGTGGAAAGTTGGATGCGTGTGCCGTAAAATTGTAAAGTACATATAAACTGGAGAAACCTCATTGTCATGTGTTTCTGGATAAGTGCCTGTGAGTGTTTTGGTTGATTCGCGTAGTTTGTTCACCTTAATCTCCAAGCAAACATTTGAAAACAATTGGGAGAATATGGATAAGTATCAATTGAGTAAACCAGATATAAAAACTGTAGGATATGCTGGAAGGAAAATAGAGATTTTAGGTACGATGTGGATGACAATTACTTTTAGAGAAAGTAAGGTGCATGGTAGAGTCTATATTACCGATTATGGCTCAAATTTATTAGGGTGGCGCCATCAGCGTGATCTTGGGATTGTTATAAACCCCAATGCTGTTGAGCCAGTTATGTTAGCTGATCATGATGAAGTGAAGGACGTTTGTGATGAAAAGTTGTAATGATCTGAAAAGGTATCCAAAGGTTTTTTCTGACAAATTGGGCTTACTGAAAGGATTCTCACACAAGATAATTTTAAAAGATGGTGTAAAACCTATTGTGCATAACGTGAGGAATGTTCCTAATGCTGTGAGAGTGCTATTAAAAGAAGAACTGAATAAGTTGTTACAACAGCAAATAATAGAGCCGGTCGAAGCTTCTGAATGGTTGGCGCCCAAGTCGATTTACATGCACAATCTAGACATTTAGCATCGTTTGTCACTCCTTTGGGTGCGTTCCGCTACAAAAGAATGCCGTTCGGGCTTGCCTCAGCCTCAGCGGTATTTCAGAGAATTATGAAAAATATATTTGGTGATTTAAAGCATGTGTTATGTTTTCAAGATGGCATACTCATTGTGGGAAGGAATACCTCTGAACGTGACAAATTATTTGAAGAAGTAATGATGAGACTACAGACTGTAAAAAGAGAGAAGTATCAAATCCGTATGAGTAACTTACTTGGGACATACTATTGACGCTAAAGGTATCAGTCCAAAAAAAAGCATTGTGCCTGCTATTGAAAAAACGTCTAGACCACAAAATAAGGAGGAATTAAAATCGTTTTTAGGTTTAGCGGAATATTGTGCTAAGTTTGTAAAGGAATTTACTGAAATTGTAGAATGTTTGAGGAGAATATTGAAGAAAGGAGTTGAATTTGAATGGAGTGAGGAATGTGACGTTGCATTTTCCCAGATACAAAGCTGTATTATTGATGCTCCAACGTTAGGTCACTTAGATGTTTCGGCTAAGATGTATGTGACAACTGATGCTAGCAAGGCTGGCATTGGTGCGGTGTTGACGCAAAGTCAAGAATGGAGTAGAAAGCATAATTGGTTTCGCGTCTAGGAGATTACAAGTTGCGGAAACTACGTGTTCCATAATTGAACTTGAGGCTCTAGCTTGTTGCTGGGGAATACATCGTTTTAGGTTCTATGTATGGGGAATCCCCTTTAGACTCAGAACTGATCACAAACCTCTAACATACATTTTCAAAGGTGGTAGAAGACTGGAAGGAAATGTTACGCCATGCATTACTAGGTGGCTCTTGTCAGTGATGGACTATAATTATGAGATTGAATTTGTGAAAGGCAGCAAAAATGTTGTGGCCGATTACATTTCAAGGATGCCGGTGGAGGTAGAGTCTGAAGATGTCATTGCTCAGGTTGTACCAAGAGAGAGTGTATTTTTGAATGAAGAATTAGCTATTATTGCAGAGAAATGGGTGGTTGCAAAACAATAAGATGTTGTTATGAAGGAAGTTGAACGGAGAGTTGTGTGTGGTTGGGAAGAGAATGAGAGATTGAGTCGTGAAATGCTTGAGTATTTTAAGGTCAGGGAGGAGTTGAGTGTAGCCGGTGATAATCTTATGAGAAGAAGTCAGTTTGTTCCTCCTAAAGGGATTCGGAGGAGAATTCTTGATATTGTTCATGAGCGACATTTGGGCCGGGGAATTGTGAAAAGAAAGGTGAGGCAGTTGTTTTGGTGGCCAGGGATGGATCGGGATGTCGAGGAAAGGGTGAGGAATTGTGTAGCTTGTGCTAATAGTGATAAAACCAAGGTGACTAGAGAACCACCTCTAGAGGTTGTGGAGTTACCTGAAATACATTGGGAGAGATTGGCTGTGGATATTTTGGGACCTGTATCCAAGTTGAGGTTAAGAAGCAGATTCATCATAATCTTGGTGGATTACCATACCAAATGGTTTGTGCTCAAGGCTGTTAGTGAGGTAAATTCTTCAAATGTTATTGAATTTTTTTAGGTAGTTTTCATGGAGGAAGGTATTCCTAAAAGTATTGTGTCGGATAATGGGGCACAATTTGTTTCAAGAGAGATGGAGAATTATCTTTCTGGCATGGGAATTGTACACAAAAAAAGTGGCTCTTTTCAGACCACAAGCTAATGGGTTGGTTGAGAGACTAAATTGATTGGTGATGGATAATATACAGCTTTCACTTGCTAACCATCTTCCGTGGTGAAGGAGTTGAGAAGGATGATGTGGGTGCACAGGACGACTCCCCCATTCTGTGACAGGAATTTCTCAGTTTGTTTCCTTGAAGGGAAGACAACCTGGTGTCAAAGAATGTCCTGTACGGTCGAGGGGAACTGCTGGTAGTGCAATGAGAATTGAGGTTGATCGTGAGGAAATCAAAAGGAATGCTTTGAATTCTCAAAATGGGTGATTGGATGGTTGTGAAAAAAAGAGGATTTATTTGCAAAAGAGAGAGCAGATATTCAGCTCCATGCAGAGTGAGAGGAGTAAAACGTAGTGTTGTAGTTTTGGAGAGCGGTGCCATAAGGAGTATGGGTGACATATCTAAGGTTTAGAATTCTTTAGTCTAATGCTGTATGTAAATTTCAAATATGTTATTTTTCTGTTATTTTATTTATTGTTCTGTTTAAATTCATAAGAAGGAAGATATGTACTGATCTGTAATTGTTGGCAGCACAGAATGTTGTGAGGTCACTGCTGACCTAGCACAGAATGTTGTGAGGTCACTGCTGACCTAGCACAGAATGTTGTGAGGTCACTGCTGACCTAGCACAGAATGTTGCCAGGGATTTTGAACAGTTGAGAGCTGGGAAGCATTGATTAAACTGGGGATGTGGTATTCAGAATAAATCATATTCAAACTACTTGAGAAAGGCTCATCTTTACAGCATCCCACTCAAGGTACCCCTATCAAACTGAGAGTTACAGCTACCTGCGATACTAACAACATAGTGTACCTACTGAAGTGCCCTTGTGGTTTACCATACGGGGATAAGACTGAGTGCAAAATTAAGACCCATCTTACGGAACATAAAAGTAACATTCGGACTAAAAACCAAAAATCTACAGTAGCAGCACATTTCACAATATCAGTCAGCTAAAGTACATGGTGCTATAACAGATACAAGAAAAAGAAGGGAGGGATAATAAACAACATCTCTTACAACGTGAACTTTATTGGATCAGTAAACTCAATTTCATACACCCGAAGGGGTTAAATGAACGTTTAGAATATAGTAGCTTTTTGTAAATACATTGAAAACTGAGTAGCATTAAAAATGATGTGTGTATTCATCTGTTTAAGATGTTTATTTTTGTTTATGATGTTTATTTTTGCTTATTTTTCACTTTCACCATGACCACGCACATAATGGTTTTTCTTATTGGGCTTTTACCTATTCATTCTTCGGCTTGTTCATATTAATATAGCTTTCTCTTCCTGAATTTTGTCACTTTAGGGCTGATCGTGGCGGTTCTCACCTCTATTTAATAGTTACTTTTTTTACCAGAATGCTACGGGTTGAACTACTAGAATTATGGAGTGACCGATATCTTTAAAACATTTTTGAATTATAGTCGTGTGGTTTCTTCTAGCTGAAGAACCAGTTCATTTGCATTAATTGGGCATACTCTGTTGTTCGTGTCTACTTTTTCACGTTGTTTATTTTTCCTCTGACCTTGCACACAATGTTTTTTATATTCAGCTTGTTAGTTTCAATAAAGTTTTCTCATCATGAATTTTGTTACTTCAGGGTTGATCGGGGTGGTTCTTATCTCATTCTTGAATAGTCAAATTTTTCACCAGTACGCGCCGGGTTGAACTACTCGATTTATGGATTGACAGTTATCTTTTATACATTTTTTGTATTATAGTCACTTTGTTTCTTCTAGCTGAAGAACCCGTTTATTTTCATTATTTGGGCATAGTCTGTTGTTCGTGTTTATGAGTATTTCCGGTGGGAGACAGTATTTACTTCCTGGATGACGAGTAGAATGGAGACGGCCCCTGTTGGAAACTTACAAGGCGATGTCACCGCAGTATAGCAGGTACGTGCGAGACAGAGAAGGATAGGTTGGTTCCCTTGGGTTAACTTTATTTCATGAGCACGCACTATCTGTACAGTCGCTTGTGTACAAGATTTTTTTTCTTATAGCCACGCACACTCTTGCGTGAGTATTTCTTTGATAAGCTGAATTTTGTGTTCTGACACACACTGTGGGTTGTAATCTCTTCGGCTCTTCATAGGAAATAATTGTTATATATAGCTCATAGACCTGACTTGCACCCTGGTACACTAGCTCACGGCATGAATTTCGGTTTTAAAGTAGCGCTCACGGTTAACGCGACCTTTTTTCTTTTTCACTTCCACATGGAAACTTCGCCATTTGGCGAGCGGGGTCACTTTGAGCAATCTGTTCTAGAAACTGGTTTTATACTTCTGATCGCACTTTTCACTGATTCCGTATTTGCCTTTTCTCACACATTTTTTCACACACTTTAGCACATTAAGTATTGTTGTATGCATTCGCCAGTTCTTGGCTTCTGTAAATAAAGCGTATGAAACATTCCTTCTAGGAATCACCCCCCTGATGAAGGGCAGAGTCCCTGAAATGCATTGGGATACCTGTATAATCTGATTACCAGTACAATTGCTAAACGCACATGAGAAGAATCATATGAACCACTAAATTGAAGAAATAATAAATGCAATATTCATGAAGAAACAATCAGACTGAATATTTATTTAAGGTATTGAATATTCAAGTGATTAAAAAGTTGGAAAGCGACAAACACGTCGCCACGAGTGCTAATTGAGTTCGCTCTTTCCCTGTTGGAGGGCGCTTTTTTTCTATATGTTGGTTTTAACATGTGTCAACTAGAATCATAATGAAATTATACTCGCGCCCTTTTATGCCGTGGCCTTGACAACAAATACTACGGTGACCTCTGCTCCGCGCACGAGAGTAACAAACGGTCAAACGCCACACACTGGGCAGATGGTGGACCCAGGTAAGGGCACTGAAATATAACTTTATACAATGCTCATAGTTTAATATATTGAATGACATGTTAGCAGTATGTGTGTGTGTGTGTTAAATATCTCTGTTGCCACCAATCTCCATAGGCTCAGATATGGTTCATAAGAGCAGAGACGTTTTAAGGCATGGGCAAAATGGGCTCTGGCCCAGGGCCCCAGCTTTTCAGGGGGCCCCGTTAGAGCCAGTTCTGTTCTGCAGAGTCTTGCTCTCATGACCTTGAATAATTCTTAAACAGATTGTTTTAAATAACCTTTTCCTTCAATTCCTTTTTAATGTCAGTGAGGTATTGGAAACTATTACATACATTTTGTAGAGAAATGTCTTTATGTTTCATGCAACATCCATAAAAAAGTTTCTTTTAGATCAAAACAGGATCGCACAAATGCGAAATAGGAGGGTGTCACAAGGATTATTTGCAGTAATATTAGTGAAATGCTGCTGTGCTGCATTATTGAAAACACACGTCACTATTTCCTGAATACTAGAAGTAAAAACATTTCGAATTTGAATGAGTGTGCTGTGCACTGTCAGTGACCTGGTCAAAGAGGCCAAGAAAGAGATGAAATTCAATCATAAATTCAAAGCTGGCCCAGACAAGGGCCTACAAAATATACTTGTCGCGGGACTTCAAAAATCTTCAAGATGTCCCCGTATAAGAGTATACTACTGAGTAACATGTTGGCTGATGAAAGTATGACTCAACATTATAATTGAAATATTAACGTATACACCTACTTGCTTATATTGTATTATCTAAAGAAAAGAAGGGCTAACTGTGCTGAAAGCGTTTTCTTATGGCTAATGCACATCAATTAATACACATCATCCTCTGTATTGTAATATGCATAAGTTTGTTTCATAACACCTGCTGTCAGGAGGACCTCAGTGTTAGAAACGGGGTTGTTGGTTAAGCAGTAACCACAATCCTAGTCAGGGTGAGGCATCAGCAAACCCCATAGTAACCTGTGCTCAACCCTCTGGGAGCTTGTCACAGAGCACTCAGGCTTAACCTAAGAGGCAATGTGTAAAGTCTTTGTGCAACACTTACAACAGTAAAACAGTGAAACCACCACAAAAAGATCCCACGGGGGGCGTGGCCAAGATGGCGGGGTGAGCGGACGCTTCCTCCCGTAGCTTCTCCGGCCCGGCCAAGCTTGAGCCCTTTTCTTATGCTTTTCTCCCCCCGCTGAGGCTCAGCGTGGAAGAGGAGCGTGGCGGAGCACCTGGTGCGCACGTTGTTGCCGTTTTGGTTCTGATCGCCTCGGGGGAAGCCCCCAAAAAGTCCGATCGAGCTCGAGGAGCGAAGGAGGGCCTGAGAGGCGGAGCGCATCGGAGTGCTGTCCGGGCGCCTCGGCTGGGCCTGGTGCTGAAAGTTGCGATCTGGAGGGAATCTGGCCCGTCGCTCGACGGAGGGTGAAGGAGCCCTGCGGGAGGGGACCCGACGGTGCGGAAGACTTAGGACGGGTGCTTTGGCACTCGGACCTGTGTCGGCGACACTTCGCACTGTGTAGGCCCCTGTCCCTTGGCCGAAGTATGGCGGACTCTCTGTTGGGGTCGGACCATCTGGGCCCCTGCGTGTGACAGACTGAAACCGGCGGTGGAACCTATTTGATTGCTGTGCGTTTTGGGGGCCCCGGTGGTGTCGCCGGGCCTGGTCGCTCTGCCCTGCCTCGCCCTGCCGCCATCTTGTCCCCGTGGGATCAGTGGTGTTGGCCTTCGCCGGAGCCCTTGCTGGCGGATGTACGTGACCGCCGCTGCTGCCGGGCTGACTTTTTGGGGGATGTGCTGATGAGGAGCCCCCCACTGTAGCTTCCATTCCTGTCCCGGATGGGCACCCGCGGCTGGCGGTGACCGGGCTGGACCGCCATTTTGTCACCTGTGACGCAGCGACCCTGCTTGTGGGGGGACACCCACGTCGAGTGCTTGCCAGCAGCTGGGCATCCCTGGGGCGGCTGGACCAGTGCCCGACCGTAGTGCTTGCGATGTCTGGAAGAGGAGGCTCGAAGAAGGGGGACCGCACCCTGCCGGACATGCTTGGCAGGGCCCAGCAACTGCGGGACAGAACACAGCCTTCGCCGGGGACCTCCCAGGCCTCGGCGGACGTGACTGGGGGGGAGCCACCCGTCACGAGGACCTTTATGGAGGAACTGTTTAGCTCCCTCAGGGAGGACTTCCAGACACTGAAGCGGGAGGTGGCCAGCGAGGTCCGGGAAGTGCGCAGGGAAGTGGAGGGCCTTGGCGAGCGCGTTGAAACGGTGGAGACGGAGGCCCAACGCCGGGAGGAGGAGATAGTCCATCTTCAACAGGACGTTCTCCGCCTCCGGGAGCAGTGTGTTGAGCTCCAGGCCCACTCTGAGGACCTTGAGAACAGATCACAGAGGAACAACATTCGAGTGCGTGGTGTGCCGACTGCAGACGAAGGGTCCGATCTGGGGAGCTACCTGCGGGACCTGTTCCGAGAGATCCTGGGGGAAGCTGCGGACTTCCCCATTAGCATTGATAGGGCACATAGGGTTGGCCGGCAGCGCCAATCATCGGCACCTCCACCGGACATTCTGGCCTTCCTGCCCGATTTCCCGCTGAAGGAACGCATCATGACTGAGGCCCACAGGAAACATCCCCTGACTTTCCGGGAACGGCCGGTGGCGCTTTACCAGGACCTCTCCGCCATCACGCTGCAGAAACGCAGGTCCTTCAGGATTGCCACTGACTTTTTGCGCGAACACGAGACGCCGTACTCTTGGGGTCATCCCTTCCGCCTGATCTTTCGATGGAACGGGGTGCTACACCAGCTACGCTCCTTGCAGGACATTTGTGGAGTCTTGGGGCTTACGGCGGCGGAGGAGGAAGGAGCTACACCGTCGTGGAGGGCCTCGGAGAGACGGAGCCGGCGGAGGTCGGCGAGGCGACGATCAGCGGCCAGCGCAGGGCGTCCTGATTCCCCTACCATCAGGGCGGACATGGCCGACGCTTTGAGGGCAGCGGCCAGGGACTCGGCCGGCTCCACTGGCGTGGCCTTGACGGCCTAATACTCACTCCGGGGGGAGATGCCTTTAGCTTCTTTAAATGCTGGGTGCGGGGCGGGGGGGTTGGGGGGGAGCGGCTGGAGGTGAGTGGCTGGACGTCCACTTCGTTCCTTTCTACGGACTTGCCCGTTTTGGGGCTTGACTGGGACAATGGGGTGTTTGAGTTTGCGTTTGGCTAGTTGCCAGGGTTGTGTTTTGGGGGGGTGTAGGGGTTGTTATGGGGTTGGGGAGGTCCCGTCCGATGTTGTCCATGCCCACGCTTGGTATGTTATGGCTTGTCCTGTTGAGGAAATATGAATTTTGTGATCAGTTATGTCCCCTATCGTAGACCCCAACGGCTCCATGTGCATGCTATAAGTACATGTATGTTCCCTCCAGTTCCAGTTTTGAAGACGCAAATACATGTGCGTCCACCGTCAACATGTCCTCTTTCAGATCCGCCATGAATGGGTCAGATATTCCATTCCTACGTATGAAAGGCCACCGACTTTATATGGTTCACTTTCCACATTTTACAGATTCAGGCGAGTAGGCCCAGAATTCTGTCATCAAGTCTTTTCCTGCCTTCTGCCTCTGAAAGCTCCAGTCTGAGCCTGCATCTGTATCCATGAACTTTGTCCTACTCCCTGCGCGGCTAACGGTGCCTGATCCAGCCTGTTGCCTGCCAAAAACTGTATTTCACCTTCAAGATTATCTACTCCGCTCCTCATCCGATGCATTCCTGTCTAGTAGTTTAGGTAAACATTCCTCCAGCTACCGTGCAAAGGGCCAGGCCTCGCTGTCCACATGCAAGTAATTCATAGCCCCCGTTACCATGGAATATTCCTACCCCCTCGCATCTCATGTAGACACTTAGACGCTTGTACACGCACTAACAGTCAGTATAGAATAGATTCTATCCTAGAGACCTTTCCTTTTGGATAACACAGTTCTTTAAACATAGGATATTAGATATGATTTGGGATTAGGTTGACATGACCCCCAGACTTCTGTCTCCACATGCAGAGCTAAATGTCAAGTCCCCTTCACCCTCTAGTTGCACGTCAATCACACGTCATGCGGCTGCGCACGCATCTCTGCCAAATATTTCTGCTGACCTTGCAGGATTCTTTTATGGATCCACCCACTTGTGACATCATGTATAATGACGTTTATTGAATTACGCCCATATGTCCGCCTCTATTAGTTACGTATGCACATTTTATCTGTATTATCAACTGTTACGCCTCTTGCATCTGTTTCACTGTAATGCATTTCCTATAAAACTAATTATCTGTCAATAATGTATGCTCTTCCTTCCTGAACTTTCGTGGTGATGGAATAGAAGCCTGCAATTCGAATTGTATTCCTTTGTATAGGAATAAAGCCTTTTAGAACCTCTAATACCACGGATTCTGCCTCTTATTTTTACTGAGTTATTTTTACTAGACTTTACCGCATAAAAAATAGTACCGGTAATGAAATATTTACCACATAAATTGGCGCCCGAACAGGGACACTTTCTCATCTCACGCGCCGGAGGTGCGTTGCAGGCCCGGTCTCCTGCCATAGCTGAACGGACAAAAACGCGTACCTGCAGGATTTCCTGTATCTCCCTCCGGCCAAGCGGGGGCGACTGAGGCTGCGATCAACACCCAGACGAGGCGGTGAGAAGTGCGAAGTATCCCGACCAGAGCCTAGCTGAGAGAGCAAGATCCGAGGTATACAGAGGCCCACCAGGTTCCGAAGTTCCGAGTCCAGTCGAGTCGAGTCCAGTCCGGTCCAGTTTCAGTTCCGTTCCGAGGCCTTCCGTTCCGAGCTACCCGGTGGGTACCATTACCGGGGAGGCATTTTACGTGCACATAGTCTGTGCCGGTCAAGACGGGTTTGGGTACACAAATCCGGTCTGCACTGCTTCAGCAGTGTATCTGTACTGTTTAGCAGTATATCTAGTATGTCTTGCATATAAATAAGTATTATCTAGTGTCAGTATTATGTCAGTAACTAGTTTTTTATTAGTTATCATCGTTCGTTAAAACTGTTAAGTGTTAAATGTTTTAATACGTTCTATATATATCGTGGTGTGAATGACTGTTCATTATTGTGTTTATTGTATAAAGTGTGTTCTAGTAATAAGGTCTAAAAATGCCGCTCTTTTCGAAATTAAGACAGATCAAAACTAGAAAAGGGGTACTCGAAGAAGCTGTTCCCATCCCACCAAGGGACACTCCAGGGTACTTTATGTATCATAAGCATGGCCTAGATGCCGTATTATTTCTTGATTTATGGGTGGACTACACCAAGGATTTGCCAGAAAATCAGAGATGGCCCGCAGCAGGGACCTGGGATGCAGATAGCATCATGAGAGTAGAAGAAGAATTATGGAAAAAGAAAGCCAGACAGTCACAGAAAGATGCCATTGAATTATGGCGTAAAGAATCATATAGACGTACAGAAAAAGCGCTCAGACAGGAAGAGAAAGGTAGAGAGAATTCAAATAAAACCCGAGAAAATCTATTAATTGAGGAAGGTACCCGAGTAAAATCAGAACAAGTAGATAGACAAAGAAACTCTCTTATGAATGGTATGTATCCTCTTCTGGCCGAATAAAAGCACATCCCAAAACACATCCCAAAACAGCAAAGGACGTTTTTCTTTCCTCCTATTTAGATGACGTAGCTCCCGAGTATGCTAATGCCATACCACACACACCGCTCGCCGATGGTGTTCAACACCAAGAACATCCGTCTGTATCCCCGCAACTACAACCTCCTACACAAGTTCCCACAGGTCCGTCCGTATCTACAGTTTTTCCCGCATCTACAATCTCTATCCTATCCTACGTCCAACGAATCCTTTCGTGCCCAGCACCTCAGATGGTGCTACAGGAGGTACGACAGACATGTTTGCCACCCCGCCGCGAAATAAACAGACCCTTAGAGATTTAGCACTCCAACGTACACCCCAACTAGCGACATCCGACATGTTTAAGGAACAGCTTGTGGATTGTAGATACGACCCAGTACCAGGTAGACAGGACAAATTGCTCATATCATCACTACGTATACGACGAGCTACATTATATTTAATGACGATACCAGGAATGGTTGAACACCTAGACAATATATATCGCTTTGTCCAAACAGGGCGAGGTCCAGAAAGTATTAACGAAGCTATGGAATACCAGAAAGTGGATGTACAAAGACAACTACTACGTTTTTTCATAAATTGTGTAATTAGGAATCAAGACAGGCCTGGGGCAGATCATGATACCATGCAGAGACTTGCCAAATGGGGTCAGAACATATCAGAAGAGAAACATGATAGACAGGTGTGTATAATCGCCATGTGTCGAAAGATCCGCAAGGAAGTAGAACGAATACATAAAGAAAGACGAGAAACAGACAGAGTAGAATCAGAAGAAGAGGAGGAGCAAGAATCAGAACAATTAGAAACAATAGCTTATGTAGGTAGAGGAAGACCCCATAATAATACTAGAGGCTTTAATGACCCGATACGTCCGATACGTCCAGAACATAATATACATTTTCAAACCCCTATGTTAAATACAAGATCCCCCGAACACCTATTCCAAGCCGCTGATAAATTACTCCGAGATCGAAGGGGGTACCATATGCTCGATTCCATGGACGAACAAGAATTAGCTAGGTCAGCAGTACAATGGGCTGACAGTCCCAGCGAATACAATGATGATGTACTTGCACACACGTTTCTGAATCTTGACCTATACGAACAGTGTTTAGCTAGTATATACATGATTCAACACCTCCTTATATTATATAAAAGCCAACACTCCGATCCAGGACCCTTACCTGACATATTGACAGAACTACTCACGAATATATGGAGAGGGTCAGGTACTGATTTGATTAAAGAAATTCTAGAATTCCGAAACCAATATTTAACTTTCGTATGCCCAGAACACGTTCCAGTTCCCATCATGGGAAGAAAAATGTATCACATAGATAGACAGAACCCGTTACGCGAAGTACACCCAATCAGAGGTGACGGTAATAACTTTACACGCGTGTTTGTGTACACGCCTATAACTAAACTGGAATTATTAGAAATGAAGAAAGTAGTACCCAGCCATGACAAGGATCCAGCAGGTTTCCACCGTGAGATAAAAGACATGTTACTCATGGGAGAGTATACCTACCCCGACATTATGAAAATATTGAAAGTCCTATTACCCGCCGGTGTTTACGAGAAACTCAAAGAAAAGGAATGGGAGGTGGGAGACCAAAAGATAGATTGGACAGCATTAGAAAACGAAGAAAGGGCCCGAGCTGCAGGAGCAGGGCTTGGGGAAAAGACTACAGCACTAGCAGGGCTACTAGTGCAGGTACTGCCACGATTATTAACTACGAAAAAGGAAGACTGGGGTGCAATATCAGCCTGTAAACAAAAGCCAGATGAAGACACTAGTGATTTCTATTCTCGATTTGAAAAATGTTTTGGTATAAATAGTGGCATAAAAGCCAGTAGTGAGTCATATCCACATCTGTTTGTGACAAAATTAGTTGAAAATTCTCTGCTGCAAGTCAAGAATAGAGTATTGAAATTCAAAAGTACCTGGCAAGGTAATACCCCATCACAGATGTTACAGATGTTACAATATCACCACAATAGAATTAGAGAAGAACAAGAACACGAACAAAGACGTATGAAAGATACAAAAATGAAAATGCTTGTTGCTCAGTCAGTCCCAGCTGATGGTCATCAAAAGGGTGATTCCGCAGGTCCTACAAAAGGGACATGTAACTATTGTAAACAACAAGGTCATTATATACACGATTGTCCAGTCCTGAAACATAATATTGCTACAGGTAGAACCCAGGAGAGACCACGTCCACCTAGACAGGATCAGAATCAACAACAAATCCCTCAGCATGCACAACCTAGGTTAGCTCCGCAACAACTAGCTCCGCAACAGGCAGCTCCACAACAGACCGTAGCACCGCCACAGGCGCAGCCTATTGCTGCAACACAGGCAACAACACAACAGATGTATCAGTATGCACAAGCAGATTATCCCGATTATCAGCGATATACATGAAATAGCCTAGAGAGGGAAGTTGGCTTACCCCTTATTGAGGTTCCTGTAGACCAGGAGGGACCTTATGTACATAGTGAACTATTAGGGGAAGACAGAAAGTTTTTACTTGATACAGGGGCAAGCAGAACAACTATAAGACGCAGTGAAGTTCCAGGGGCACCCCTCTCAGGCTCACAAAATATTTCCCTTGGATTCTCAGGAAAACCTATAATAAATGATGTAACACAACCTCTTCCACTTACGATCGGTCCATTGACACGTACTACAGATTTATTGCTTACTAAATCATGTCCAGAAAACTTGTTAGGTATAAAAACATTGAAAGCTCTAGGAGCCATAATATGTTGTTCTCCGGAAGGAGTACGACTATTTTTACGTGACTTCAAAGGTCACTACGTGTCCAGAGACATGGATCACCGACTGCAGAATTTACCTACACATTTATGGGCACAAGGCCCCACTGATGTTGGTTGCATGAACATTACACCATATCGAGTTACACTAAAAACAGGAGTAGTACTACCACGAATGCGACAATACAAGTTACCACCAGATGCTGTTGTGGCTTTGCTGCAAATCATTGACGAGCTCATTGCACAAGGAGTGGTTGTCGAAACCGACTCCAATGTATGTAATTCCCCGATAATTCCGATTCTTAAAAGAATGGATCCAAAAGCACCACCAGTATATCGATTAGTTATTGATCTGCGCGAATTAAATAAATGCATTGTACCACAATACCCTGTGGTCCCAGATATCTCCTCATTACTAACAGCTATTGACTCAGAAGCAACGTTTTTCACTGTAATTGATCTCAAGAATGCTTTCTTTAGCGTCCCAATAGATCCGGAAAGTCAATATCTGTTCGGATTCAGTTTAAATGGACGAAGTTTTAAATTTACACGCGCACCTCAAGGATTTACAGAAAGCCCCAGCATCTATAGCCAAGCACTGAAACGAGAACTTGACAGTATCCACATGCCCGTTAACACTGCCTTGCTTCAGTATGTCGATGATCTGCTGATCACCGCCCGAAGCGAACCTGAATGTGAAAAAGCGTCACTGACGGTTTTAAAATTTCTGGCCGACAAGGGGCACAAGGTGTCCCCTTCTAAGCTGCAATTCTGTGTCCAGCGAGTTGTTTACCTTGGGCACTCACTGTCCAAGGAGGGAAGGCAGCTTACATCCGACCGCATCCAGTTAATTGCTAACATGTCAGCACCCAAGACACAAAAGGAGGTGCGGGCTTTTATAGGCCTCACTTCATACTGTAGGCAGTGGATCCCTCAATATGCATTTCTAGCAAAACCACTCATCCAGTTGACAACACAGGAGGCAGCCACATCGACTGTCCTCCCTTGGACTCAAGAACATACACACGCCTTTGAAAGCTTAAAGAAAGCTTTATGCCAAGCACCTGTTTTAGCAACACCATGTTACAGTAAACAGTTTACACTCTTTGTTACAGAACGCGAAGGTACTGCCTTGTCAGTACTCACTCAGGAACAAGCAGGATCACACAAACCATGTGCTTATTTCTCTAGTACATTAGATCCAGTAGCTCAGGCTCTTCCTGCGTGCCTGAAATCGGTGGCAGCAACAGCTTTAGCAATCAGACAAAGCGATGCCATAGTGTTAGGACACCAATTGACAGTACAAGTACCACACGCAGTAGAGGTTCTCTTGAACCGCACACAAACACAACACTTGACTATAGCGAGACTCACCGGTTACGAATTGACATTATTTCAGCCACACATAGAAATCAGACGTTGTAATACGTTAAATCCTGCCACACTGTTACCAGTGGGCGGAACAGATCCATTGGCACATGATTGTGTCGAAGTCATTACTATCACGACGAAACCCAGACAAGACTTGACAGATATCCCTTTGTCAGATCCAGACTTGACATTGTATGTAGATGGGTCATGTATGAGAACAAGTACAGGAGAGTTAGTGGCCGCTTACGCAGTCACAACAGACACTGAAGTCATTGAAACAAATTGTATTAACACTTTGTCAGCTCAAGCAGCAGAGCTCATCGCTCTGACACAAGCCTGTATTCAAGCCAAAAATAAGAAAGTCAACATATACACAGATTCACGTTATGCATTCGGAGTCGTCCATGACTTCGGCGTACTGTGGCGAGAGAGAGGTTATTTAACTTCTCACGGTGCCCACATCCAACACGGACCCCTCATTCAAGCCCTATTGGACGCGATTCATCTACCCACTGCAATATCGATTATGAAATGCAAAGCCCATACAAAAGTTACCGATATCATTTCTCAGGGTAATGACCTAGCTGACAGAACAGCTAAACAGACTGCTCAGAATCAGACTCACACAACTGACATGACAAAGACAATAGTTCCGACACCAACACATTGCATGACAGTTAAGGATCCCGCCCTTGATGTAATTGACATACAGACACATGCTACACCAGAAGAAATAAAGAAATGGACTGAATTAGGAGGGATCCAAACGGATCAAGGATGGATGACGAAGGAAAAATCTATATGGTTTCTTCCCGACTCCATGGTTCAAGTCATCATTAACACAATACATAGTCCAGCGCACCTAGGAGAAAAAGCTATGCTAGACAGCATTCAACACATTTGGTTCAACAAACACTTGCGAGCAGCAGCTAAACAAAAAGTTCGTACCTGTATGATATGTTGTCAGTTTAATCCAGGTAAAAGCATCCCCGTAGAGCAGGGTGGATTTCAACCTCCCGATCATGCTTTTGAAGTCCTCCAGATGGATTATATCCAGATGGAACGATGTCGAGGATTCAAATATGTTCTCGTAGTTGTCTGTGCTCTTTCCCGTTGGACAGAAGCCTACCCGGTTTCAGATTACACTGCCCCGACTACTGCCAAACAGTTAGTTCGAGAATTCTTCCCACGGTACGGTTTACCACGTGTTGTCTACTCAGATAACGGCCAGCCGTTCTCATCCGAACTAATGAAACACGTTTCCCTTTTGTTAGGCTACCAATGGAAATTCCACTGTGTCCGACATCCCGAGGCAGCAGGTCTCGTGGAACGCCATAATCAAACTCTGAAAATTAGATTGTCCAAAATATGTAGGGAAAAAGGTGTCGATTGGATAGTAGCCTTACCAGTTGCGCTCTTTTACATGAGAATGGTAGCACATTCTCGAACAGGGCTATCCCCGTACGAGGTGATCTTCGGTAGACCACCAAATATGTGGGGGACGCCTATACCTCGCAAAATCACTGATGTTGACTGTAATATGCTGACAGATTACCTGGCTTCCTTGATGTCTGCACTACAATCTTGTCGTTCACAGGTAGCCGCAGCTTTTCCCGATAATACTGAGGGGAAGCCCCATGACGTGGTTCCTGGTGACCTGGTTCTGGTCCGGAATTTCGACCGGAAGACCCAACTTGAGCCTAGGTGGAAGTCGCCGAAGCTAGTTCTACTAACTACAAGGACAGCCGTGAAGATCGAGGGACGTAAAGGGTGGTTGCACTCGAGTCACATCAAGAAATTTTATGGACTACCATCCAGTGTGAATACTCCACCCTGTATTCCCTCACAGACAGACTCAAAGCTCCCCTTGGTTGAGCAGTCAAAACCAGAACTTTACAAACTAAAATTGAGGTCTAGCAAGTCAGACAATTTGATTGTTTAAGTCCTCTCCAAGGTGAATCGGTTGAATTTGTCTCTGACATGTATCCTCTAGACCGGAATAGAGAAAGAAATCAACAGATGCAGCTTAAAAAGCATGCGTATTGTAAATCACTTCGTAGTCACTGCACAGTAACATTATTAATTTTGTTTTTTCTAAGTCTTCTGATCATTATTTCCAGTATACTATTGCACATGTATTACCCTATTCTTAAGCGTGCTTACAATGTAACTACAGAACATTCTTTTAGCGAATTACCTCTGCATGAGTTGTCCTATAGATTTGCGCTGCGCAACAACACATTCATTAGTATGTTACATCATTCCCATCAGACCAGCAATGCCACAAATTGTTGGATATGTGGCCGACTCCCTCCCTATCAGAACTATAAGGGAGTTTTGCCCCTCTTTCCCTATCCGTTCACACACAATGGCTCCTGTGGAGCATGGTTTAGTTTGATTAATTCCCTAGATTCAAATTCCGCAGTTTATCAAGACAACTGGGTATGGGGAAACCTGAACCTAGTTTTGCTTAAAGTCTGCTACCCTAACAAGGAGGGACTTCCCAAAAGAACAGGAACTGACCTAGAAAATGAAGTATATGGATTAGGTAATTTTACACTTAACCTCATGATCCTGAACGTTGAATCTGAAGCCACACCAATCTTGCCCGCCATGTCAGTATTCCCAGTAAAAGGGGAATTATGTGTAAGAAAGAATGGTTCCATACACATGGGCCATAGTAAATGCACCACTGTAATAAAATTCAGTGATCAAGGCAAGTCTACATTTAGAGCTTCTTATCATTCCTACTTCATATGTGGCCAGACCGCATATATATGTTTACCTTTAGATTGGGATGGTACCTGTTACATAGCATTCCTTCTGCCACCTGTTTTCCTAGCTCCTCCTGATTATCACAGAAATACCCATTTAGTACACAATAGACAGCAGAGAGATCTCCCAATTGTCGATTACACTGAAACAGCATGGGAGCAATACACAGATTTCAATAAAGGTTTCTTTCCCTATATAGGTACAGTCACTAATAGTAAACTGATACGTAGATTAACTAGAACCCTTGAAGCAGTAGTGAACGAGACTACTTCCGCCTTAGGCAATTTAACAGAAGAGCAGTCTGCTATGCGGATTGTTGTGCTTCAAAATCGTCTTGTCCTTGACGTCATCCTGGCCGATAGGGGCGGAGCTTGTAGGGTCATCGGATCAAGTTGCTGCGTTTTCATACCAGAAAATTCGCCGTCGGTATATAAAGCCATAACTCGCCTTCATAAGATTGTGAGCCAGATACACCAGAGTCCAGGCACCTGGACTTGGTCCGGTTGGTTTTGGAGCGTGTTGTCAGCCTGGGGATGGAGAATCCTATCCTTCCTAGGTATTGGCTTTCTCATACTATTCAGTTGCTGCTTATGTCTACAATGTGGGCCAGCGATTTGTGGTCTGTGTGCCACATCGTGTATCCCACATCCAAGTTTTCGTTCAAGATCCCGGAAGAAGAAAGAAGAACAAATGATGCTATATGAACAGATCGATGGATTGATGAAGATCGATATCTCCTGAGGGTCCGTAGGGGACAAGGAGGGAATGAGGAAATATGAATTTTGTGATCAGTTATGTCCCCTATCGTAGACCCCAACGGCTCCATGTGCATGCTATAAGTACATGTATGTTCCCTCCAGTTCCAGTTTTGAAGACGCAAATACATGTGCGTCCACCGTCAACATGTCCTCTTTCAGATCCGCCATGAATGGGTCAGATATTCCATTCCTAAGTATGAAAGGCCACCGACTTTATATGGTTCACTTTCCACATTTTACAGATTCAGGCGAGTAGGCCCAGAATTCTGTCATCAAGTCTTTTCCTGCCTTCTGCCTCTGAAAGCTCCAGTCTGAGCCTGCATCTGTATCCATGAACTTTGTCCTACTCCCTGCGCGGCTAACGGTGCCTGATCCAGCCTGTTGCCTGCCAAAAACTGTATTTCACCTTCAAGATTATCTACTCCGCTCCTCATCCGATGCATTCCTGTCTAGTAGTTTAGGTAAACATTCCTCCAGCTACCGTGCAAAGGGCCAGGCCTCGCTGTCCACATGCAAGTAATTCATAGCCCCCGTTACCATGGAATATTCCTACCCCCTCGCATCTCATGTAGACACTTAGACGCTTGTACACGCACTAACAGTCAGTATAGAATAGATTCTATCCTAGAGACCTTTCCTTTTGGATAACACAGTTCTTTAAACATAGGATATTAGATATGATTTGGGATTAGGTTGACATGACCCCCAGACTTCTGTCTCCACATGTAGAGCTAAATGTCAAGTCCCCTTCACCCTCTAGTTGCACGTCAATCACACGTCATGCGGCTGCGCACGCATCTCTGCCAAATATTTCTGCTGACCTTGCAGGATTCTTTTATGGATCCACCCACTTGTGACATCATGTATAATGACGTTTATTGAATTACGCCCATATGTCCGCCTCTATTAGTTACGTATGCACATTTTATCTGTATTATCAACTGTTACGCCTCTTGCATCTGTTTCACTGTAATGCATTTCCTATAAAACTAATTATCTGTCAATAATGTATGCTCTTCCTTCCTGAACTTTCGTGGTGATGGAATAGAAGCCTGCAATTCGAATTGTATTCCTTTGTATAGGAATAAAGCCTTTTAGAACCTCTAATACCACGGATTCTGCCTCTTATTTTTACTGAGTTATTTTTACTAGACTTTACCGCATAAAAAATAGTACCGGTAATGAAATATTTACCACACTGTGCGGCTGCCCCGCGCGCCCCACCCGCTGATCCCCTGCCCATTGCACGGCGCTCCCGATCCCCGAGAGGAATGTCGGCCCTAAAGGTAGTGACCCTTAATGTTCAGGGTCTGAATAACCCCGTGAAGCGCAGAGCGATCTTATCTTTGCTGGAGGGTACGCAGGCGGACATTTGCCTCTTACAGGAGACCCACTTATTGTCCCGGGATTGCCATAGGCTGCGCTCTGCTAAGTTCCCTACCCAGTTCTTCTCCTCGGCAGCGAACAAGACGGCGGGGGTAGCCATTCTTCTAGCGAGCTCCTTTAGGGGGGAGGTTTTGTATAAGTGTGCTGAACAGAAGAGGAGGCTTCTTGCGTATCGCATGCGCTTAGGGGGCATAGCGTTTACGGTCGGCTCCGTTTATAGCCCAAACGACCACCAAGAGCGTTTCCTAGACTCCGTGTTGGTGGATGTCACTGCTTCCCCCGACCGCCACGTCATTTTGGGGGGAGACCTTAATATTGTCTTCGATTCTGTGATGGACAGATCGGCGCAGCGCTTCCCGCAGACGGGGGAACTGTCCCAGGCTGTGAAGGCCCGGATTGCGGAAATGGACTTACACGACCTTTGGCGTTCCATGCACCCCACGGATAGGGACTACTCTTACTTTTCACACGCACATCGAACCTACTCACGGCTGGACTACCTTCTGGTGAGTGGACCGATGCATGCCGCTGCCACGGCGGCGGACATCGGGGTCCTGACCTTGTCTGACCATTCACCAGTCACCGGCGTTTTCCAGTGGCCGGCGGCCTCCCCCTCTCGGGGGGTGTGGCGCCTCCGGGATACCCTTTTACACAAAAAGTCTGTAGTGCAGCGTATTGGGGAGGTCATACAGGACTACCTAACTCACAACAGCAACACCGACACTTCGCAGGCGACACAGTGGGCGGCATTGAAGGCAGTCCTCCGGGGGGAATTTATCTCTATCTCCGCAGCCGAAAATAGGGAGCGGCAACGGAAGAGGGACGAGCTGACCGTTCAGGTCCGGGAGCTTGAGCAGGTCCACCGCCGCACGGGGGCGCCAAGGGTGTGGAGGCAGTTGAAGGCTGCAAGGAAGCTCCTGTCGGCATTGGATCTTGATAGGGCGGAGTATGCCGCCTTGCGCTTGAAACTCGCCTTCTACACTGGGGGGGACAAATGTGGCAAGCTTCTAGCACACCGGCTCCGGGTCACGCAGCAGCGTGGCGTCGTGAGGGAACTGGTGGGCACGGACGGGGTGGTAGTCTCCGGGGACTCAGCGGTAGCGGAATCTTTCCGCGGCTTCTACGAGGCGCTGTATGCGGAGGAGCCCTCCTCGCCACGGGACGCCGAAGGCTATTTGGAGTCGGTGACCCTTCCGGTGCTGGATCCGGCTCAGGCGGACCACCTGGAGCGGGATATCCATGTTGAGGAGGTGATTTCCGCTATCGCGCGGCTGAAGCATGGTAAGGCCCCGGGCCCGGACGGGTACACGTCTTTGTTCTATAAGACTTTTTGCACGGCTGTGGCCCCTGTCCTTACTCTGCTATTTAATTCCTTTTCCGAATCGGGAGCCATCCCACCGGATCTCCTGAGGGCGACGGTCGCGGTAATTCCGAAACCTGGGAAGGACCGGGCCCTCTGCGGTTCGTATCGACCCATCTCGCTCTTAAATGTCGACCTCAAGTTGTACACAGGGATTCTAGCGTCCAGGCTGGGTCCACACCTCCCCGGATTGGTGGAGGCGGACCAGGCTGGCTTTGTACCCGGGAGACAGACGGTTGACAATACCAAGCGGGTGGCGCATGTTCTGGAGAAGGCCTCGCGGATCCCGGGGGAGCGGATGTTGCTGTCCGTCGACGCGGAGAAGGCCTTCGACAGAGTTCACTGGCCGTATCTCGAGCTGGTTCTCAAGAAATTGGGAATCGGGGATAAGTTCCGCACCATGGTATTCAACTGTTATAAGCATCCTTCAGCGTCGGTGCGGGTCAACGGGTGCAGCTCCGGTGGATTTGCCATCGAACGCGGCACGAGGCAGGGCTGCCCCCTCTCGCCGCTCTTGTTTGCCCTCTACATGGAGCCGTTTGCTCAGAGGATTCGCGATAACCCGGATGCGGTCGGGGTCCGGATGGGCCAGTATGTCCACACTGTCAGTCTCTACGCGGACGATGTCCTGTTGACCTTGGACGACCCTAGGAGGTCGCTGCCTGCTTGCCTCCAGGAACTAGACGCCTTTGCCTGTGTGGCCGGCTTCAAAATGAATATGAGCAAGTCGGTGGCGTTAGACGTGTCCCTGGCTGCGGACACCAGGAGGGACCTTCAGCGACTCTTCCCCATGCAGTGGTCCTCCTCCACGGTGCCATACCTGGGGATTCTGCTGGCGCCCACATTACCGGAGATGGTTACGGCTAACTATGCCTTCCTCAGCAGGAAGATCAAGGAGGAGCTTGGTCGCTGGAGCAAAGGCCTACTGTCCTGGTTGGGGCGAATCGCGGCGGTTAAGATGACGGTGTTGCCCCAGATACTGTATCTTTTCCGGGCCCTCCCTCTCCAGCCCCCGGTGGGCTGGATACGACAAATGCAGGCTGACATCTCCCGCTTCGTCTGGCAGGGCCGCAAGCCACGAATGAAGAGGGTCCTCTCCATGCTTGCTCCGGAGGCGGGGGGCCTCGGTATTCCAGACCTCCGTAAGTACTTTCAGGCGGCACAGCTGCGATATTTGGTGGAGTGGAGCAGGTGGGAGTCCGACAAACACTGGCTCTTTCAAGACCAGGCAGTGGCGGGCCGCACTTTACAAGAGGTTCCATTCTTGCGTCGCGCGCACCGCCCCCCTAACCTTTACGCTTCTTTTATTACGCGGGTCCCCCTGCGGGTGTGGGACGCAGTCTGTGAGGCTCGGGGCCTCACCACCTTCCCTTCGCCGTTCACACCCATAGCGGGCAACCCGGACTTCTCCCCAGGGATGGAGCCGGGAGTTTTCTCCCATTGGGTGCAGGCGGGCTGCAGGGCGCTCTTCCAGATCTATGGCCCGGAGGGAGTGATTCCGTTTCAGCAACTCCGCCAGGAGTTCGGCCTGACGGAGCTGGACAGATTGCGCTACATGCAGGTTCGGCATTGGGCCCTCCAGCCCCAGGTGTGTGACACCGCTGCTCGTCAAATTACACCGTATGAGAGGTGGCTGGCTACCCGGACCTCCGACGCTAAGCTAATTACCGATCTGTACAAGTACCTACAACCCCCGCCGTTTCACTATTACAATCCGGGGAGGGAGTGCTGGCACAGGGAATTGGGTAGGACACTCAGCCACAAGGAATGGGATAAAATTGCGTATCGGGCGCGGCACTCTGCATATCACACGGGCCTTACGGAGACCTTCACTAAGGTGTCCACTTATTGGTATTACACCCCGGAGCGACTGTATGAAATGCATAAACACACTGACAAGGGGTGCTGGCGGGGCTGCGGGCAGGAGGGTACCCTCTCACACATTCTTTGGGATTGCCCCGTGCTGACCGCTTACTGGAAGGAAGTTTTGGATGAGGTGGATAAGCACTTTGGGATAGAGCTGCCGCGCTTCCCGGCGTATGTCCTGCTGGGCCTCCCCAATGACCTAATGTACCCACTGAAGTCCCGCAGGGGCAGGCAGATCGCGATTGCGCTGGGGTCTGCGGTCCAGAACATCCTTATCCACTGGCGCACCGACACTGTCCCCTCCATCACGGGTTGGTTGCATAGGCTTTGGCATGTGCTGGGAATGGAGAAGCTGTCGCTCACGGTGGCGGGGGAAATAGACCAATTTGAAGAGCTGTGGCAACCCTTTCTAGCGCTGCTGTCCACCGAATTCCGGGAGCTCACCTGTCCGAGGTATCTTAGGCTTCTCAGGCTGACGCCGCCGGTGATCCCGGCGGACTAGATCACATGTGAGACAGGGGCCTCCGGGGGGGGGGGGTGCGGGGCTTCTTGGTGAGGACTAATCTGACGCGGGACCATAGGACGGGGGGGGTGGGGTATTGGTTTTTTCTTCCTTCCTTTCTTTACTGGGGGATGGGGGATGGGGGGGGGTGGATTGTGCTTTGTCGAGTTGCTGCTGGCTTTCATTGCTCAGATTTGGGGTGTTGGATATGCACGCAGGGATTCCACAGTTTGCATTTCTAGCCTTTCATTTACTGTGCTTTTCCCCTGGCCCATCGAGCTATCCATCGCTAACCCTCTTGAGTTGCACCTTTTTTCTTTGATTGTATTAAGTGTACCCTAACCTCCTATCCCCCTCCCCCATGGTTTGTTTTGTTTCAATAAAAACGTTTTAAACATAAAAAGATCCCACACCAGGGTTGGAAACATAGTTGATTTTGGTAAAGCAAACAAGACCAAAATGACAAAAATGCAATCAGGAAAGCCCTAGATATTGAATTTTAAACTTTTAGGGTAAAATAGCGCAGAAAAGCACCAAGCGCCAACAAGGTATATCTGGTCGCACTGGACCTAGACAAGGTCACAAGTTCAGGCCGTCGGCAACGTAGGGCGGGCCAGCTACTGAGACCCAGTTAGGTTGGCTGAACTAAGTACCTTAAATCCTGGTTGTGGAGTGATAAATTGGTTCCGTGATGCAGCGAGGCTGCGGTGCAAGGTCATGTTGCATTGTCAGTGAGGATCCCATCCCCAGGGCTTGCGATGGGAAGTGCAGGCATCAAGTATGCGGCGAACAGCTGCAGATGCATCAGCTTCGAAGAGTTATGAGACTGCAATGTAGAGGCCAATGTCTTCATGGAGCTGCCATCGATGAGAGATGTGAGGACCTGTGTCTGGGATGTGTGGGGCCTTCGTTGCCGAAGAAGCGAAGGTGTTGCGGACCTTCTGTGTGGGGCCTGGTCCACGAAGCAGTGGTGATACATCGGTTCTGCTCAAGAATGCTCTGCTCATCCGAAGAGCAGCATCAGTTTGGCTCGAGGATGTCTGCTCAGCACAGCGGTTCTTCTTCCTGGCAGAGTATCCACCGTTCCAGAAGTGTACTGAAGTGCTCATGTCTGAGGCCCTTCTTTTATACACAGCTGGCTTTTGAAGTGGGGAGAAACCTCTAGAGACATGCCTGTGAAGTCCACAGGTGCCCTACCCTGCCTGTACAGGCTCCAGACTAACTACAGGGCATAGGCAGCCCTTTGTGTGGGGACATTGAGCAGCCTATTTAGGTGTAATTGAGGCTGGGTCCAGCTCCTACCTCCCATCTTGTCAGGATAGCTCATTCAGTCAAATCTAAGCTCCCATTGTGTGTGACTTTCTAGGCGGAATACAGAAAGCCCAAATTCCAACTGCATCCAGTCATGTGATCAGAGACAGTCTGCAGGCACCAAACGGTATGACAAGAATATGACACCTTTCTAAAAGTGGCATTTTTAGAATTGTAATTTAAAATACAACTTCACCATCAGCGTGGATAGTAAATTAGGATTCCAGAGACACCAAAACACAATCAGTTTTTTATTTTTTTTAGAGTTTTCTATAGCACAAACTTGACCCGGAAATATCAGAGCGCTTTACATGAGCACCAGTTTCGTTACACAAGGACACATTCATTTTTGTTAGGCACGGGAAGATTACGTGATTTGCCCACAATCACAGGATGTTGAGTGTCATTGTCGATACTCGAACCCCGTTCCCCAGCTTCGAGGTTGACCTCTCTAGCCGTAAGGCTACATCTTCTCCCAGTTTTCCCATTTAGAAATTACCCTTGGAAAATGTAATAAGGTAATCTCAATGTTATCCTACGGGAGATATAGGCCTTGCAGTAGTGAAAAAAGAATGTAAGAGTTTTTCACTCCAAGCTCACATACAACTTAAAACTGCATGTCCTTCCTAGCTTGGCTACGCAGAAAGGAAAGGGCCAGCAGATGGATAGCACAACTTCAAGTGGAACCTGGAGTCGTGACCTCAGACCCCCAAAACATTCTTGACATATTAGCGACCCATTATGAGAAAATAAACATGCCATTAGCCACAAATACGATAATAGAAAATCTAGCCTTTTTAAAAGACATACAAATGCCTACATTATCTAATACCGCAACCCAAACACTGGAGGCGGATCTGACCCAAGATGAACTCTTACGAGCGGTAGGCACCGTACATACAGGTAAAGCCCTGGGACCTAATGGTATTCCAGTAGAATTTTACGACAAAACAGCCACTATCCCTGTGCCGCACCTACTTAATATGTACAAAGACAGTTTGGTAAAAGGGGAGATCCCCAGGGATCAGCACCTGGCAACAACAGACGCAATCCATAAGCCGGGTAAAGTGCCGCAGAACTGCATGTCATAGAGGCAGATAGCCCTAATAAATGCTGAAGCGAAAATACTTGCTAAAGCGTTAGCACTGCGATTACAACCATATCTCGGAACGGTGATCCACCCGAACCAATCCAAATTCATGCCAAACTGTAATACGGTACTGAATCTCAGGCAACTCCATAATGTTATGGCGCGTAGATCTACTATTGATGAAGATGCCAAAATGATGTCTCTGGATGCACGTAAGGCGTTCGACATTGTCGAATGGCCATTTCTTTCTCAGTCCTTCACCACATGGGGTTTGGCCCCAAGTTCTGCAAATGGGTGAAACTGCTTTACACTAAACACATGGCACAAGTGGTGGCAAATGAACACATCTCGGCTGATTTCCCCCTGTGTAAAGGAACAAGACAAGGCTGCCCCCTGTCACCGCTTCTATTTGCAATAGTACTAGAACCACTGGCGGCATGGATACGGCAAGATCCGGTTATCCGTGGTCTCAAATGGACTATGGGGTGGGAAAATCGTATCTCGCTATATGCGGACGATGTGTTGCTATACTTGGCGTCACCTTTGCGCTCTCTTAACTGCCTGTTGGATATATGTGCGGCATATGGGCGAGTTTCAGGCTAAACAATAAACTGGGCGAAATCACTCATCTTTATACTTCATGCCCCCCCGCGACTCCCGCGAAACTGCGAAATACAGGTAGCTGACATGGGATGCAAATATCTCGGCATTTATATACAGCATCAAGACAGGCACTTCATTGAAGAAAACCTCATGCAGCCCCTGGCAAGTTTCCGTCGAGATGCCAGCCACTGGCGATCACTACCACTCACACTACTGGGTAGGGCAGCTCTCTTTAAGATGATGGCGCTCCCCAGATTCCAATATGTCTTACAAAACACACTGTTCCCAGTCCCCCGGGCATACTTCACTGCGATAAACACCAAAGTAAATAAGCTACGCATAAGGTGAGAGACCTGTGGAAAAAGAGTGCGGTTATCCCGATCATGCAACTACAACACACTTATGGGCTAGCAATGGCGGAAGCCTTTAGATATATGCAGATCCAACATGCACTCATAGCATTTATTCCACCGGGCACACAACTGCCGGAGTCCTCGCCCCTTGAAGACAGATTACTTACAGACTAAAGATTGTACACCGTGTCTACTATAGACGAATACTGATGCACAAACTAGGCAATGCAGATACACCACTCTGCCTACGACAGTGCGGCGCACCGGGCACGTTTTAGCACACACTCTGACAATGATCAGAAATTACATCCTACTGGGAGGCGATCATGCACACGGTTTCCCAAGTTACGGGTGATGATTCAACCTGAACCAAAGAGATGTCTGCTTAATATTTGGGAGCCCACAGATCTTAACCATGCAGCTCAGGATTGGGTGGCATTGAGTATGACAATAACGAAAAGAAATATAGCACAGCCCTGGGGCTCCAGATCAACCTCAACCCTTCGACGATGGTGCCAGGACATGGACGGTGTAATGATAACAGAAAAATCAGTGTATCTGCACAGGGGATGCTCCAAAAAATTGACCTGGGTATGGGGAAAGTGGAATACGTTTCGGGGCAATATCTGTGAACCCCCACAAGAGGAATCGCTATCAGAGAACAGTGACCAGCTACTAAAATGAGACCATTTAAATGCACAGTTAATATTGATGTGGACAATTATGAGGGTGCAAAAGAAAACCCTAAATCTGCAATGTCGGAACTAAAATACACTGCTGTTAATCTGATGTTCTAAACCATAATGTATGCGTTAATGACTATTTAATGTAATGCATCACTGTTTTATAACACAAAATACCAATAAAAAAGTTTTTAAAACTGCATGTCCTGCTTTTTAAATATATTGTTGCTTGCCCTCTGCTCCTGGCAAGAGGTTTATCTTGTCAAAACCAAGTTCCGGGTTGATTGGAGTTACATCGCAAATAAATGCACCCAAGACTGGCTGATATTAATTATAAATACAGCTAAAAGACTTAGCGAAAAATTACTCAAGGAGATTTTAGAACTTGAAGAAACAATCAAAAGGGCCACAACCATCACTGATACAAAGGAGCAATTGCTAAGGATCAAAGGGGATCTTGCAGACTATAAAAACTATATGGTCAACCAAAAGATAAAAGGCCTAAAACATAACCTGGAAAGGTATACCTACGAGTGGGCATTTCCCTACGTGGAGGATAAATATTACCAATCAGGTAATGAACAAGTACCTCAAATAAACTACCAGAGGGGTGGGCATCAACAGGCTAGGAGAACTCCTCAGAATTGGACATTTGATAATACCTCTAGCAAGGAAGAAGACACAGGTGCACAGTCCTCTAATTACAGTAAAGTGAGATTTAACCCCCAAGCAAAATCGAACGAAGATCTTGGAGCCTTGCTGAGGTCTTTTTTAGGACAAAACCAAAGGGGCAACAGAGGGGGAGGACAGAGAGGCAAAGGGCGGGCTCGCCAGAATCAAGATACGTCATGGCCACTCTACTCACCACGAATAGCCCGCAGTCGGGGCAGGACCCAACTTTGACCAATATAGTTGTCAATTTATCAGATCACGTCTTGACACCCAGCTAGGTATGAGTCCTAAATAAGGGTTTGGGATATGTCCCAACATCCCGACATGACTCCTTCAAATGTAGAATGGAATTTCATGAGTTAATGAGAAAGATCAAGAGTAAACATGTTTTTGCTAATCAGAAAGTTGACCCGCCTTCATTGTTTTCAACAAATTTACATCGACCCTCCCAGTTTTGTCTGCCGAATTCGTCAGTAGGACAAGAGGTATTGGTGTTTGAACAGCGGGTGTTGGACGATATCACTACATTGGAACAGTCAGAGAGACAATACAATTTTATTAACATGAGCCGTGATGACTGGCAGGCAATTAAAAGTTTGCAGGATAATGAGGCTATAATGATAAAAAGTGCAGATAAAGGAGGGGCAGTTGTCGTTATGAATACTAGTGATTCTGAGACTGAGGTCTTGAGACTCCTGGGGGTGCGTGAGAACTATCAACCGCTCCCCTGAGATCCAGTTAGTGAGCTTCAACAGCTGATTAAAACATTGGTTGGGCGGGCAAAAGAAAGGAAATGGATTACTGATAAGGAAGCAGACTTTTAAAAAAACATCAAACCTAGGACACCAGCATTTTATATCCTGCCGAAAATTCATAAGGCTCAACGACCGCCCCCCGGACGCCCGATAGTATCTGGAATTCAGTCAGTCCTCGAGCCTTTGTCTCAATTTGCAGAATTATTTCTGAGGGAGGCAGTGTCAAGACAGCCTTCTTATGTGCAGGACACAACTGATGTTTTAAATATTCTGTATGGAATAGAATTTGACTCTACACAGCAGTTCCTTGTGACTATAGATTTTGAGTCACTTTATACAAGCATACCCCAAGATGCCACGCTGGTGGCAGCAGCGCGTGCTCTTGGGATGCAGGAGTGGTTTTATGATACCCCCAGTCATTTGTTCTACAATGTATAGAGTTGGCTTTGACACAGAATTATTTCAGCTATAAGAACAAGATGTTTTTACAAGTATCCGGAACATCTATGGGCGCATCTTTTGCACCCAGTCTGGCCTGCATTTATGTGGGCCAGTTTGAGGAGAACTGCATTCATCATCCATCAAACACCTTCCTGAGGAATATTTGCCTCTGGAAGAGGTATATTGATGATGTGCTGTGTATATGGCCAGGATCAAAAAATTGTCTACTTGAGTTCCTGAACTGGCTTAATGGCCTGGACACTTGCCTTAAATTCACCTGGACTATCCGTAATCAGCAAGCAGTATATCTCGATCTGGATATTGCAGTGTTTGAAGAGAAACTATGTACCACTGTACATCAGAAGCCCACACATAAGAACTCGTTGCTTCATTATCAGTCGTTTCACCCGAGGGCTCTGCGTGACAACCTTCCTGTGGCCCAGTTTTTACGGTGCTGCAAGAATTGTTCAACCTCAAAAGCGTATATACATCAGTCTGAAGATCTAGCTGACAAACTGGTGCAGAGAGCCTATCCGAAGAAGGTAATGAAACAAGCTTGAAAAAGAGCCTTAAATATACCCGTGAGGGTCTACTTGAACGCAATGCAAAACAGCATAGTGATTGCCTGCCAGTAGTCATGAATTTTGACACCTTATCGACTAAAATTCGTCAAGCTATAAGGAGAGATTGGCCATTATTGTCCATCGTTGAGTTCAAGATGCCACAACCTTGGTTCGCATTTAAACGTGTATGTAACCTAAAGAATAAACGTGTGCATACACGGCCTGTGCAGTGCATTAAAAATACATCTGTTCCACCTGGACACTACCCTGGTAGTTGCTCAGTTTGTGAGTTGACAGAGAAGACCAACAGTGTACAGTTGCTGGGTGGGAGGACTTGGTATCCGAATATATTCAGTAATTGTGATACTGTCAATGTGATTTATAGACTCAGGTGTCAGTGAGGGTTACACTATATCGGTTTAACCTCACGAAAGATTAAAATTCGCATTCAGGAACATTTGAGCACAATAAAATCTGGTTAACTAACCACAAAGCTAGTGCAACCTTTTCAAGAGCAGCAGCACGCTGCGGGGCACTGACGCGGCTTGTGCTGGAAAGAGTAATGGGGGAGCCGTGCGACATGGAAAAGATACTAGCCACAAACGCAGCTCGGGGGATCTTTTCTGAAAAGGCTGACCAGATTGGATTGAATTATTCTATGGACTGGAGTAAGATCAGCAGATGAATTGGTGGGGACCGGAATAGACTGCCCTCGGTTACTCATAAGAACAATGGGGACGCGGTGGGGGCATCAGTGGGGTTGTGCCCTGGAGATTCTGGAGATCCTGTTGGTAATAGACTCATTTTCAGTCCTGCCTGACTCAGAGATCTGTATGTGGTGGCTCTCACCCCGATACGCACCTTTGCTAAATTGAGGTGTCATCATGAAAATGGAAGTGATACTGAAGAGTGAACTCTTTTCAATGAGAAGCCAGAAAACACCAGTCGAGTATGTGGTAATTGAAGGGCTGAATAACACGAACCAACGCAGGAAACTTGATGACTGAAAGTGGGCTCTGCCTTTTGGGACATTTTTGACAATATTTAATGAGTGATACTATGTGGGTAACATGATGACAAAGTAGTGGTTGTTAGTAATTGCTACAAGAAAAGGTTTTTGATCACACAGCATGATGGAAGTCGAGGCCTCTTAATGAAAATCCTGGGATTAGCTGTTGAAAGAGAGAGGGCATGAGGGGCTCTTGACCCTTATAGGGTGGCACCCATGGTTTTACGCGCTCCACGTGGGTGCGGGTTGATGCGGGGAGTGGCAGTGGGGCTGGAGCCGGTTCCGCATCTGCACGCTGCACCTGAGGGGCCCTCCCTGCAAGGCACGTGGAGGGGCCCCTCTGGGCTCAATCAGGAGCTCTTCAGCCAGAGTGGTGTGCCGAGGAGGCCCCCTGGAGCTTGGGGGCCCCCCGCACAGTAGGGGCTGCGGGGGCCTGTGTTACGCCCCCGGCACGCCGGAATGAGGCGAAGCTCGGGATGTGGATGTAGCGGTAAGAGTAGGTGTGCTGGGCGCTATCACCGGAATGCCAGAGGGGGCCTCCCTGCACGGCACGTGGAGGGGCCCCCTCTGGGCTCAATCAGGAGCTCTGCAGCCAGAGTGCTGTGCTGAGGGGGCCCCCTGGAGCTTTTGGGCCCCCCCACACTGCGGGGGCCTGTGTGACGCCCCTGGCATGCGCGAACGAGACGAAGCTCGGGGCGTGGATGTAGTGCTAAGAGTAGGTGTGCGTGTTTGACGGTGTCCACATAAGTCCTTTTTAGGTCTCGCCTAGCGTAGGCTGTGCGCATGCGCAGTCTCGCTGGCGAGATTTAATGAGATATTATGCAAAAGTTGGTCGCACACTGCTCGTCACACCAGCAAGTTGCCCCAAAGGACTGTGGTAAATGTAGTGGCGACGGCGGGTACGCCTATGCCACAATGTGTAAAAAGAACAGTATGTGTTGCGTTAGCCATCCCTGGACACGTGTTTCGAGGTAGTTGCCTCTCGTCAGCAGGGAGCAGGTCAGTGTAAAGGGGTGCCGTGTGGACTGCCAAAATGTAATTAAAACAGGTCAAGTACCTCTCATGGCGCGCAGGTGCAGATCCAAGGCTCGTCAGCCCGTTGGCTCAAGGGAGCCATGATAAATTATGCAAAAGTTGGTCGCACACTGCTCGTCACACCAGCAAGTTGCCCCAAAGGACTGTGGTAAATGTAGTGGCGACGGCGGGTACGCCTATGCCACGATGTGTAAAAAGAACAGTATGTGTTGCGTTAGCCATCCCTGGACACGTGTTTCGAGGTAGTTGCCTCTCGTCAGCAGGGAGCAGGTCAGTGTAAAGGGGTGCCGTGTGGACTGCCAAAATGTAATTAAAACAGGTCAAGTACCTCTCATGGCGCGCAGGTGCAGATCCAAGGCTCGTCAGCCCGTTGGCTCAAGGGAGCCGTAATAAATTATGCAAAAGTTGGTCGCACACTGCTCGTCACACCAGCAAGTTGCCCCAAAGGACTGTGGTAAATGTAGTGGCGACGGCGGGTACGCCTATGCCACGATGTGTAAAAAGAACAGTATGTGTTGCGTTAGCCATCCCTGGACACGTGTTTCGAGGTAGTTGCCTCTCGTCAGCAGGGAGCAGGTCAGTGTAAAGGGGTGCTGTGTGGACTGCCAAAATGTAATTAAAACAGGTCAAGTACCTCTCATGGCGCGCAGGTGCAGATCCAAGGCTCGTCAGCCCGTTGGCTCAAGGGAGCCATAATAAATTATGCAAAAGTTGGTCGCACACTGCTCGTCACACCAGCAAGTTGCCCCAAAGGACTGTGGTAAATGTAGTGGCGACGGCGGGTACGCCTATGCCACGATGTGTAAAAAGAACAGTATGTGTTGCGTTAGCCATCCCTGGACACGTGTTTCGAGGTAGTTGCCTCTCGTCAGCAGGGAGCAGGTCAGTGTAAAGGGGTGCCGTATGGACTGCCAAAATGTAATTAAAACAGGTCAAGTACCTCTCATGGCGCGCAGGTGCAGATCCAAGGCTCGTCAGCCCGTTGGCTCAAGGGAGCCGTAATAAATTATGCAAAAGTTGGTCGCACACTGCTCGTCACACCAGCAAGTTGCCCCAAAGGACTGTGGTAAATGTAGTGGCGACGGCGGGTACGCCTATGCCACGATGTGTAAAAAGAACAGTATGTGTTGCGTTAGCCATCCCTGGACACGTGTTTCGAGGTAGTTGCCTCTCGTCAGCAGGGAGCAGGTCAGTGTAAAGGGGTGCCGTGTGGACTGCCAAAATGTAATTAAAACAGGTCAAGTACCTCTCATGGCGCGCAGGTGCAGATCCAAGGCTCGTCAGCCCGTTGGCTCAAGGGAGCCGTAATAAATTATGCAAAAGTTGGTTGCACACCGCTCGTCACACCAGCAAGTTGCCCCAAAGGACTGTGGTAAATGTAGTGGCGACGGCGGGTACGCCTATGCCACGATGTGTAAAAAGAACAGTATGTGTTGCGTTAGCCATCCCTGGACACGTGTTTCGAGGTAGTTGCCTCTCGTCAGCAGGGAGCAGGTCAGTGTAAAGGGGTGCCGTGTGGACTGCCAAAATGTAATTAAAACAGGTCAAGTACCTCTCATGGCGCGCAGGTGCAGATCCAAGGCTCGTCAGCCCGTTGGCTCAAGGGAGCCGTAATAAATTATGCAAAAGTTGGTCGCACACTGCTCGTCACACCAGCAAGTTGCCCCAAAGGACTGTGGTAAATGTAGTGGCGACGGCGGGTACGCCTATGCCACGATGTGTAAAAAGAACAGTATGTGTTGCGTTAGCCATCCCTGGACATGTGTTTCGAGGTAGTTGCCTCTCGTCAGCAGGGAGCAGGTCAGTGTAAAGGGGTGCCGTGTGGACTGCCAAAATGTAATTAAAACAGGTCAAGTACCTCTCATGGCGCGCAGGTGCAGATCCAAGGCTCGTCAGCCCGTTGGCTCAAGGGAGGCGTAATAAATTATGCAAAAGTTGGTCGCACACTGCTCGTCACACCAGCAAGTTGCCCCAAAGGACTGTGGTAAATGTAGTGGCGACGGCGGGTACGCCTATGCCACGATGTGTAAAAAGAACAGTATGTGTTGCGTTAGCCATCCCTGGACACGTGTTTCGAGGTAGTTGCCTCTCATCAGCAGGGAGCAGGTCAGTGTAAAGGGGTGCCGTGTGGACTGCCAAAATGTAATTAAAACAGGTCAAGTACCTCTCATGGCGCGCAGGTGCAGATCCAAGGCTCGTCAGCCCGTTGGCTCAAGGGAGCCGTAATAAATTATGCAAAAGTTGGTCGCACACTGCTCGTCACACCAGCAAGTTGCCCCAAAGGACTGTGGTAAATGTAGTGGCGACGGCGGGTACGCCTATGCCACGATGTGTAAAAAGAACAGTATGTGTTGCGTTAGCCATCCCTGGACACGTGTTTCGAGGTAGTTGCCTCTCGTCAGCAGGGAGCAGGTCAGTGTAAAGGGGTGCCGTGTGGACTGCCAAAATGTAATTAAAACAGGTCAAGTACCTCTCATGGCGCGCAGGTGCAGATCCAAGGCTCGTCAGCCCGTTGGCTCAAGGGAGCCGTAATAAATTATGCAAAAGTTGGTCGCACACTGCTCGTCACACCAGCAAGTTGCCCCAAAGGACTGTGGTAAATGTAGTGGCGACGGCGGGTACGCCTATGCCACGATGTGTAAAAAGAACAGTATGTGTTGCGTTAGCCATCCCTGGACACGTGTTTCGAGGTAGTTGCCTCTCGTCGTCTTATCGGCCCTTTCCCGCTCGTCCCGCCCAGCCTGGGGCGGGGGTTGGGGGCAGAGGTCAGTCCCCTATTTTTGGAGCCTGTTGGAATTTCAACAGGGGTTTCTGCAATAGGCAGATATAAGCATGAGTGTTCCCAGTGTGGTGGAAGACATCCCCTCACACAATGCTTTGCTGGCCAGCGGTTCGGTGACATGGGCAGGGGGCACAGGGGAAGAGGCAATGCTTTCCAGTTTGCAGGAAAGGGGTCCTACTCCGGTTAAGTTGGAGATTTTGGGGCAATGGTTGCAGGAGTATCCAGATGTTGAGGCCGCCAGCAGACTTTTTTGGGGTTTCAAGGACGGTTTCAAAATAGGTTACCAGGGGCCGAGACTGGGTAGGTGGTCCGATAACTTGAAGTCCGCTAAGGAGTTGCCACAGGTGGTTCAGCTGAAGTTGCAGGGTGAAGTGGAGGCCGGAAGAGTTGTTGGTCCTTTTTTCAGCTGTCCTATGCCCAATTTGATTGTATCTCCACTGGGGGTGGTCCCTAAAAAGAAAGCAGGGGAGTTTCGTATGATACACCACCTGTCTTGGCCTGAGGGCTCCTCCATTAACGATTTCATCTCACCCGACGATGCTTGTGTGTCCTACGCTTCAGTGGATGATGCCTTGCGTTTGGTTAGATCGGCAGGGAGGGAGGCTCAATTGGCCAAGAGTGATATCCAATCTGCTTTTAGGCTGTTACCCATTCATCCTTCTGATTTTGAACTTTTGGGAATGCAGATGCAGGGAGCTTTTTATGTAGATCGAATGCTTCCTATGGGCTGCTCTATCTCTTGTGCCCTCTTTGAACTTTTCAGCTCATTTTTGCAGTGGCGCTTCACTCATGTTACTGGTCATGCCCTCATTTGTCATTATTTGGATGATTTTCTTTTCATTGGAGTTCAGGGCACAGGTCAGTGCCAGGAAGCTTTGCTGGCTTTTCAGACGTTGGCGCAGGAGCTGGGTGTGCCATTGGCCCCGGATAAGACAGAGGGTCCCAACACGACGATGGTGTTTTTGGGTATTGAAATAGACACCATTGCAATGGTAGCAAGGTTGCCAGCTGGGAAAGTTCAGGAAATCACTGCATTTTTGTCCTCTGTGATTGAAGAGCGCAAGTTGGAGCTCAGGAAGGTGCAGAAGCTGTTGGGTTATCTTAACTTTGCATGCAGGGTGGTCCGGGCGGGGAGAACATTTTGCAGGAGGTTGGGCATGGCCATGTCTGGGGCTTTTCTTCCTCACCACAGAGTGCGTATTTCAGCGGCTACACGGGCTGATTTGGCTATATGGTTGACATTTCTAGCAGAGTTTAATGGTGTGTCTTTGTTTTTTGCGGACGAAGACATGATTTGGCAAGTGCAGATCTACTCGGATGCCTCTGGTGCGCAGGGATTTGGTGTATTTTGGGAGGGCCGCTGGTGCGCTGAGAGTTGGCCACGTCATTGGATGTCGCAAGGGCGCAGTATTGCTTTTCTTGAGTTTTTTCCACTTTTGGTTGCCCTATATGTTTGGGGCGATGAGTTTCAGAATCGTTCAGTGCTTTTCCACGTTGACAATTTAACGGTGGTGCAGTTGATTAACAAGCAGAAAGCCAGGGATTTGAGAGTTTTACGCTTGCTGCGCGCTTTTATGCTCAAATGTTTACAGCTCAATGTTGTGTTTAAGGCGCGTCATATCCCGGGAGTGCATAACAGTATAGCGGACTCTCTGTGTCGTTTACAGTGGGAGAGATTTCGCAGGCTGGCTCCTGGGGCGGAACACACCAAGACGCTAATCCCGCAGTGTGTCTGGGAGTGGGGGGATTGAGACTTGCCGCTTTTGTGGAAAACTCCATAGCGGCTTCTACACGACGGAGCTATCAGCAGGCGTGGAGAGAGTTCTTGAGCTATGGTAAACTGGGTGCTGAGAATAGGGGGAGTTGGTCCGATGCTCATCTGGTGCTAGGTTTTGTGTTACACTTGATTGACAAAGGCCTCACACACACTACTATTTCTGGCAAGTTGGCGGGGATTTCTTTTTACGGGCAATTGTGGTGGGGGAGGGATCTGGTTCAGGGGGTTTTGGTGAAACGGGTCCTCAAAGGTTTAAGCAGGGTGCAGGCGGGGACGAAACAGTTACGCAGGGCGGTAACTTATGATTTGCTGCAAAGAATGCTGCGGCAGATACCTTTGGTATGTTATGATGAGTCTGAGTGCAGGCTGTTTAGATTATGTTTCTTATGGTTGTTTTTTGGGGCTTTCAGAGCCTCGGAACTGCTTGGGCTGCGTCATAGGCCAGGTATCCGCAGTGATTGAGGGGCACAGGTTGAGCCTGTGGTTGAGAATGTCAAAGACGGATCAGCTGGGCAGGGGTAAATGGGTTTTCTTAAACAGAAGTGAGGACGGTTTGTGTTGCCCTGTAGGGGAATGGGAAAGTTTCAAGGCTTCTAGTGGTTTTGCTCTGGGTCTTGTATTTTGCCACGCCTTGGGGCAGCCTATTTCTGTGGCTCAGTTGCTGGTGGTCATGAGGAAGGTACTTCTTCTTTTGGGAGAAAACCCTTTATGTTTTGGGACACACTCTTTTCGGATCGGGGCAGCCACAGAGGCGGCCAGGTTGGGGTGGTCCTGGGCAGACATACGCCGTATTGGGAGATGGAAGTCCAAATGTTGTGAGAAATATGTTCGGAAAGTCTCTGCTTAGCTCCTCGTTTTTTCTTTGGTTAATCATTGTTTTTCTGTCTAGGTCTGGCACCGGGGCCCGTAAGTTCGAAAAAATCGACATGGATAGTAGGACACTCCTTCGTTAAATGGGCTGCAGTCTATGCCGAACAACAGATGTGTGGGCGTTCCCTTGGACTGCGCAGTGCCAGCCACGAGGTGGTATGGAAAGGCAAAGGGGGAATGCGTTGGGAGGGTTTGTTTCCGGTGCTGGCCACGATGTGCTCTGGAAGGGGACCGCCACATTTGCTCATTATTCATTTGGGTGAAAATGACCTCGTTGATTTGTCAGGGCTGTCGTTAATAAAGTTGATGAAACAGGATTTGGAGGTCCTCCAGGCTACTTGGGAGAACACCCAGTTGATCTGGACAGAGTTCATTACAAGGTTGCACTGGAGAGGAGCACGGCATCATGCAGCGATGGAAAAAGCGAGACGAAAGGTTAACCGCACTATGAGACATTTTTGTGAGGGTCATGGGGTGCGGGTCCTAGCTCATCCCAACATTAAATGCACTGAAGGGTATATGTTTCGTGAGGATGGGGTACATTTATCTACAATGGGGCAAGCATATTACCTGCTGGAGTTACGGGATTTGATTGCGCAAATTTGGAAGGAACAGATATGGTGCGCTTGAAAAAGGGTTTGTGCACTACCACCAAGTTGAGGGGTGGGGCAGGAAAACTCTGTTGGTTTTCCTGGGTGGCGGGGTTTTGCTGGGGGGGTGGGCAGCCTTGAGCGGGTTAGCCTATCCTCCAACGGGGGAGGGGGGGAGCAGTCACGTGATCAGGAAATGAGAAGTAGGGGAAAATGCACACAGGGGTCGGGATTCTGTTTAGGGGTGGGGTTTTTACATTGGGGGTTAGGTTTGGGGTGATTTGAAGACAAACTTTGGAAAGTTATTGCATTGCAGAAAATTATGATTTGGCACCTGTCTTAATAAAGTGGCCTTTTTTGCTAACAAGTAAGTGGTGGTTGGTGATTTATTGTGCGAGGGGGGACCCAGGGGGTGCAGGGCGCGAGCCAGGTCTCCCCCTGGGTGGCTTCGCACAATGGAGCGGCCACCCAGGTGCAGGGTAGGGGGTTTTGATTAGGGGCGCGAGGCGCGCCGAAAGTGTTAAGTAGAGGGAGGCAGGGGCGGGAAAATCACTGGGCCCTCGGGAGCGGGGAGGAGGGGCTGGTTTACACTTTTTGTCCCACCCACCCACCCTCTTTTTTCTTAGCATTGTTTTTCTTCCCTATTTTCCTGGTGTTGGCATTACACCGACGTTCTTTTTCCTTTTGCCACGATAAGACAGGTTTGTCTTGTGTTTTGTTTTTTACGACTGGTTAGTGTCCTGGGTAGGCGGGGTTTTGCTGGGGGGGTGGGCAGCCTTGAGCGGGTTAGCCTATCCTCCAACGGGGGAGGGGGGGGAGCAGTCACGTGATCAGGAAATGAGAAGTAGGGGAAAATGCACACAGGGGTCAGGATTCTGTTTAGGGGTGGGGTTTTTACATTGGGGGTTAGGTTTGGGGTGATTTGAAGACAAACTTTGGAAAGTTATTGCATTGCAGAAAATTATGATTTGGCACCTGTCTTAATAAAGTGGCCTTTTTTGCTAACAAGTAAGTGGTGGTTGGTGATTTATTGTGCGATCCCGCAGCCACAGTCAGATTCGGCATAACCTTGCGAGACTTGGCATCACCTTCCAAACCGGTGGTATGGTGGACGAATGTCGGCAACGGTGGCACGAGCTCTCCGGTCCGGTGTGTTCTGTGCCGTTGTGTTCTGTGCCGTTGGCGTCATAATGGGAATGCCGCTGCCCGCGTCCCACGCAGGGGGACATCAGCAGGGCAGCCTTCTAGTGGCCGCCCGTCGGAGCCTCCCCCCCTTGCTCCGCCTCGCGTGAGGCCGCATCTCGGGGAGGGGAGGCCCCCAATGGGATTGTCCGGGGGAGGCGTGCCACTAGGGTAGGCGAGGCTAGCCCCCCCTTTTTAGGCGCCTCACCCCCTCTGATCTTCCTCTGCTTCCTGCGCGCTCCTCCTGGCCACGCGTGATCCCGTCAGTCTGCAGCGCCGCCGCCGTCGTCGTTGGGGTCGTCGTCGCGGTCGTCGTCAGCATCACTGGGTGCCGTTTTGTGCTGCTCTTGGGGGCCCGGGATTTCTTCCTTACGGTGAGTCCTCATTTTGCCCCTTCCGCCCCTCCTTCACCTCGTGTGCGGCAGCCAACCGGCCATTGCCTGGGTGACTTGCATGGAGGGGAGGGGGCGAGGCTCCCGTGTAGGGACCCCCCACGTGGGGGGACATGTGTCGCGATCTTGTGGGGACGCATATGGCACAGTTGGGGTCAGAGGCTTTGTAACGCGTTTTTCAGAATATGTACAATTTCCTGCGGTGGGGGCCCGGCGCGAACCCTGTGTGCTGCTCGGCTCCGAAGGACACCATGTACAGAGGGCACTTCATGCAGCGCCTGGAGTACGAAGCCATGGTGAGCGGCGCACAGCGCCTTCAGTGTATTAAGCGAATCACCTGCGGTCAATTGGCAAGTACATTTTGAAATAGCTGTGCACCGGAAAAACCTTAAAATCATTCTGAGATGGATGTTTTGCGTTGCTTAAATTAATTTAGTCGGACTTTAGTAACTTTTGTTACTGTGCTGTTAAAAATCTAGGGGAATAAAAGAAGTACATTTTCTGCTATTCTCAATAGTCTGATTTCTTCTCTGCTACTCAGGAGTTAATTTCGCGATGTCTTCACCCCCATTTCACTGTGTCAACGGTGGTACATATATAATATCCCCAACAAAGCCGTTCGTGTTCTCCATCTCCACACAACCCATGAATAACTGTCCAGAGTGTTTTTTCCGTTGTTTACTGTTAAAAGTCGTGTAGCGTTTCTCAAGTTTACCAGGCAGGACATTTCAGACATACACGAATGTCGTAACATCCTTTGCTTAAATGCTTATTGCAACTTCTGTCTTTCGGGTGCAGGGGACAGTGAGCCACTCGATGAAGCTGAACCATCCACCAAGGGAGGGTGGCGGACAATCTGAGGAGAGCACCCGATCCTTCTCCGAGCAGCAATATCAGCAGCCAGCACTGCTGAACAAGACGAGGATGGGGAGGACAGAGATGAGAAGGTGCTGGCTGTGGAGGAGGACACAGATGAGGAGCAATGCATTGCGGGCCCACTGGCCACACGAATGAAGGCAGCATCAATTCCCACCTCCCTTCTGAGGATTGCCCATTCGCATCAGTCAGCCAACCAGCCACAGAGTTCTCCTCCCCAACACAACCATCACCTCCTCAGAACCCTCACATTGAGGTCGATGTGTTGCTTCTCCTACACACTCCTCCCATGGCAATGCATCCTAGACCTTCTCTCAAACATCTGGAGGACAAAACACCCCTGGTGAGGAGCAGGTATCCCCTAGGCATGAATCTTCCCTCCACAGTCTCCCACATAGCACCTCTCCCTTTGCTGCTTATGTCATGTTATTTTGACTGGATAAAGCGTGACGACTCATACCCGCAGCTAAATCTCGGCACTCGGCCAGCAAATAACCAACATCCAGGAGCTAAAACACCCAGGTTTTCAGCAATTTCTTAAATTTGATCTGGAACACCTGACGGACATATCAGAGGGACTCTACGCAGAGGGGGATGGCAAATGCTCATGTTGGCCAGTGGGAAGAAGATCTTTCCACCAACAGTCTGATGTGAGGCAGGACATTCATGCAATAGGGGCTACTCTATTTCACATCTGAGACTCACTGCAGAAAATCCCTCAGATGATTGACAGTCAGAGCAGTGTCTTGGACAATATTGTGAAATCTTGCCAAGACATGTCAAGGATGCACCGTGACCAAATATCACTCTATAGGGAAGAGAGTGCAGAATACCGTGCCCTGGCCACGAAATGATGGAGGGCATATGGCAAATGTCTCTAAGTCTTCCTTAACGGTAAACACATGAGGGAACCATCACACCAACCTGCCCCCTACTCAACCCAGCCACCTGTACCACCACCTGAACAGGCACCCCACGACATATGCAGGGAACCCTGTGTGCATATGGCCCACCATGCACAACCACATCCTCCACCTGCCCAGGCATGTCACCTACCTATACTGGTGCCCTCCCCACCTGTAAAGGCAACCCTCCATGCACAGAAAACTCCTGTACAGGTAGGTCTCTCCCGTAGACGCAGCCCCACCTGCACATGCATGTCCCCAACCTATACAGGCACCCCTGTGTACAGGCACCCCCCACCAACTGGACAGGCCCCACCATCCTCAGCTGAGCAAATTAATCCACCTACACCGGCAGATGCACTGCATCCACCCACCCACACACACATTGGCATCAACCCACAATCACAGAATACTCACCCATAGGCACCGGCTCAGGATACGTACTAAGTCATCGAGATCACTCCCGTCTGCATCAGCTCACAATGTGCACTAAGTAACAGAGCTCCCCAATCACCGGCATTAGCTCAGAATGCGTGGTAACTCACAGAGATCCCCAACCATCGGCACCAGGTCAGAATGCACACTAACTCACTGATGGGCATATGTATCAAAGGATACATTTGCGATTCTCAAATAACGATTTTTAGAGAATCGCTGTTTGAGAATCGCAAAACGCTATGTATGTAGGATTTGCAAATACATTTTGCGAATCCTATATATTCCTTAATTGCGGATCGCAAATTGTGATTCGCAATTAAGGAATACCTCCCCATTCATTCCTATTGGCCTAGAGGCCCATAAAAATGAATGGGAAGACATTCTCAATTTGCGATTCTCAATTAGAGAATCACAAATTGAGAATGCAATTTCAAGGGTGCCAGGGAGTAAAAAGGACACCCTGTTGCACCCCTAAAATGTGCATGTGTGCACATGCGGAACACATACATGCCCTAAGGGCATGTATGTGTGCCACATGGCACTTTGAACAATGCAAAAAAGTGCATTTTACAAAGAAATCGCAAATTACTGCCAACTTGAAGTTGGTGGTAATTTGCGATTTCTTAAGGAGAAACTTGGGTGCTTTTTACATCGCATTTAAGGAATCGCAATTTGCAATTCCTTAAATGCTTTTGCAAAATAAGGAATCGCTAATTTTGCGATTCCCTATTTTGCGAGGGCCTTTTGGGATGATACATCCCAAAAGGATTTTCCCGTTCGCAAACGTGCCGATTCTGAGAATCGTCGCAGGAAATGGGCTTCATACATATGCCCCCTATCCACCCATCAGCACCGACTCAGGATGCGTACTAAGTCACGGAGATACCTCCCTTCAGCATCAGCTAAGAATGCACAGTAACTCACAGAAATCCTCACCATTTGGCACTGGCTCAGGATGCACAGTAACTCACGCAGATCCTCAACAATTAGGACCAGCTCAGGATGTGCACTAACAGAGCTCCCCAACCACTGACACAAGCTTTGAATGCGTGCCAACTCAGAGAGATACCTAACCATCGGCACTGGGTCAGAATGTGCACTAACTCACTGAGATCCTCACCCATCAGCACCGACTCAGGATGCGCACTAACTCATGTAGATCTTCACCTATCAGCACCGACTCAGGATGCACACCAACTCAAGGAGATCCCCACCATTGGCACCGGCTCAGGATGCACACTAACTCATGAGATCCCCCCACAATCTGCACCATCTCAGAATGTCCACTAACTTTTTGGAGATTCTCACTCATGGGCACTGGCTCAGAATGTGCACTAGTTCACGGAGATCCTCACCCATCAGCACCTACCCAGAATCCGCACTAACTCACAGAGATCCTCACCTATCAGCTCCGGCTCACGATGCACACTAAGTCACGGAGATCCCTCCCTTCGGCATCAGTTAAGAATGCACACTAACTCACAGAGACCCTCACCCATTGCCACTGGCTCAGGATGTGCAGTAACTCACGGAGATCCTTACCTATAGGCACCGGCATAGGGTGTGCACTAAGTCATGGAGATCCCTACCTTAGGAATCAGCTCAGAATGTGTACTAACTCACAGTGATCCCCAACCATTGTCACCGGATCAGAGTGCACACTAACTCGCGGAGATTCTCACCAATCAGCGCAAGCTAATAATGTGCACTAAGTCACGGAGATCCTCACTCATCAGCACCAACTCAGGATGCGCACCAACTCAAGGAGATCCCCACCATTGGCACCGGCTCAGGATGTGCAGTAACTCTCGGAGACCCTCACCCACCGTCACCAGCTTAGGATGTGCACTAACTCAAAGAGATCCCCCCACAATCAGCATCAGCTCAGTTTGTTCACTAACTTATGGAGATCCTCAAACATTGGCACCAGCTCAAACAGACGCACCGACAGAAAAGCCATCTGGTTCACCGCCGACCTCCAGGCTACCAAGCAGGCCTGCCGTAGGCTCGAGAAGAAGTGGCACCACGAACAGACACCGGACAGCAACACAGCCTACAAGAGCGCCATCCACAGACACCACCAACTCATCTGAACCATCAAAAGAACCTGCATAGACCACAACATACACAACAGCAAAGAGCTCTTCAACATTGTGAAGGAACTCTCCAACCCCAGCTCCAACTCCAATGACATCCTGCCATCATAAGACCTCTGCGACTCCCTAGCCACCTTCTTCCACAGCAAGATCACAGACATCCACGACAGCTTCATCAACCAGGCCCCCCGACAGACACAGTCACCTCAGACTCCCCACCAACCAGCCACATCAACCCACTGCTTTCCTGGATCAACGTCAACGACGAAGGCACCATCAAAATCATGAACACCATCCACTCCGGTTCACCAACCGACTCCTGCCCGCACCACATCTTCAACAAAGCAAGCTCCACCATCGCACCCCATCTCTGCAAGATCATCAACAGCTCCTTTGAGCCCGCCACCTTCCCGGGAGCTGGAAGCATGCCTAGATCAACGCCCTACTCAAGAAACCCAAAGCTGACCCCAAGGATCTCAAGAACTTCCGGCCCATCTCCCTCCTCCAGTTCCCAGCGAAAGTCATTGAGAAGATCGTCAACAGGCAACTGACCGCCTTCCTCGAAAAGGACAACATACTGGACCCATCCCAATCTGGATTCTGCAGCAACCACAGCACCGAACAGTGCTCATTGCCATCACCGACGAAATCAGAGCCATGAGGGACAAGAGAGAAACCATGGCCCTCATCCTCCTGGACCTCTCAGCCGCCTTCGACACTGTCTGCCACCACACCCACCGCATACGCCTCTACAACGCAGGGATCATCAACAAAGCACTGGACTGGACCACCTCCTTCCGCCCCCGCAGAACCCAGAGTGTCCGCCTCCCCCATTCCGATCTAAAGACACCAAGATCATCTGCGGAGTACCCCAAGGATCATCCCTCAGCCCGACACTCTTCAACATCTACATGGCACCGCTCGCCAACATCACCAGATCGCACGACCTCAACATCGTCTCATACACCGACGACACTCAGCTGATCCTCTCCTTCACCAAGGCCCCTGCCAAAACCAACCTACATGTCGGAATGAAGGCCATCGCCAAATGGATGACGAACAGCCGCCTGAAACTGAATCATCGGATCCACCCCCTCTGCCTGGGACGACTCATGGTGGCCGGCCGCACGGGGAGCTGCACCGACGCCCACTAGCCTCGCATGCAACCTTGGAGTCATCCTGGACTCCATATTGTCAATGACCCAGCAAGTGAACGCCGTCTCCTCCTCCTGCTTCAACACTCTCTGCATGCTCCGCAAGATCTACAGATGGATCCCCACCGGTACCAGAAGGACAGTCACCCAGGCCCTCGTCAGCAGCAGACTGGACTATGACAACGCTCTCTACGCAGGAACCTCAGACAAACTCCAGAAACAACTACAACGCATACAGAACACCTCTGCACGCCTCATCCTCGACATCGCCCACCACAGCCACATCACAGCCCACCTGAAGGACCTGCACTGGTTCCCCGTCAACAAGAGGAGCACCTTCAAGCTCCTCACCGAAGCTCACAATGCTCTCCACAACACCGGACCAGCGTACCTCAATGAACGACTTACCTTCTACACCCCGAACCGCTATTTTCACTCCGCCAACCTCGCCCTCACCACCGTCCCCCGCATCCGCCGAGCGACCACCAGCAACATGTCGTTTTCTCACCTCGCCGCAAAAACCTGGAACACCCTCCCCATCCACCTACGACAACCCCGGGACCTGCTGGCCTTCAGGAGACTCCTCAAGACCTGGCTGTTCAAGCAGTAGCAGCACCCCCGCCCCCCATCCAGCACCTTGAGACCCTCATGGGTAAGTATTGCGCTCTACAAATGGATTGATTGATTGATTGATTGATTGATTGATTGATTGAATGTGCCCTAACTCAAGGAGTTCCCCACCCATCAGCGCTAGCATAGAAAGTGCACTAGATCACGGAGACCCTACACCCATCGGCAATTGCTCAGAATGTGCGTTAACTCACGAAGATACTCACCCATCGATGCAAGCTCAGAATTTTCCATAACTCACTGAGATCCCCACCAGCTGTCACCAGTCCGGAATGTGCACTAACTCAAGAAGAATCCCACTCATCGGCATCAGCTCACAATGTGCACTACGTCACGGTGACCCTTACTCATCAGATCGCCTCCTTCACCTCAGCTCAGAATGGGCACTAACTCACAGAGAGCCACACCCATCGGCACGGGGTCAGAGTGCACACTAACACACACAGATCCCGCCCATTCGAGCTAGCTCATAATGCACACTAATTAATGGAGATCCTCACCTATCAGCACCAGCTCAGGATGCACACTAACCCACAGATTTCAGCACCTCTGCTAATTCTTTCTGCACCCCTCTTGCCTCTTTCTGCACCCCTTTTCCCTATTTGTGCAACTCTCTAGCCTCTCTCTGCACTTCTCTTGCCTCTTTCTGCACCCTACGTGCCTCTTTCAGTACCTCTGTTGCTTCTTTCTGCACTCCTCTTCCTTCTTTCTGCACCCCTCGTGCCTCCTTCTGCACCTCTGTTGCCTCTTTCAGCACTTCTGTTGGTTCTTTCTGCACTGCTGTTGCCTCTTTCTGCACATTTCTTGCTTCTTTCTAAACTTCTGCTGCTTCTTTCAGCAATTCTCTAGCCTCCTTCTGCACTTCTCTTGCTTGTTTCCGCACCTCTCGTCCCTCTTTCGGCACCTCTGTTGCTTCTTTCTGCACCCCTCCTGCCTCTTTCTGCACCCCTCTTCCCTATTTGTCCAACTCTCTTGCCTCTTTCTACATCTCTCTTCTATCTTTCTGCACCACTCTTGCCTCTTTCAGCACCTCTATTGCTTCTTTCTGCACTTCTATTCCTTCTTTCTGCACCCCTCGTGCCTCCTTCTTCACCTCTGTCTCTTCTTTCTGCACTTCTCTTGGTTCTTTCTGCACTTCTCTTACCCCTTTCTGCACCACTCTTGCCTATTTCAGAACCTCAGTTGATTCTTTTTGCACTTCTCTTCCATCTTTCTGCACCCCTCTTGCCTCTTTCTGCACCTCTGTTTCTTATTTCTGCAGATCTCTTGCTTCTTTCTGCACCTCACTTGCGTCTTTCAGCACATCTGTTGATTTTTTCTGCAGATCTCCCGCCCCTTTCTGCACCCCTGTTCCCTGTTTCTGCACCTTTCCTGCCTGTTTCTGCACATCTCTTGCCTCCTTCTGTACCTCTGCTGCCTCTTTCTGCACTTCTCTTGCTCTTTCTGCACCCTTCGCGCCTCTTTCAGCACCTCTGTTGGTTCCTTCTCCACTGCTCTTGCTGTTTTCTGTACATCACTTGCCTCTTTCTGCAATTCAATTCTTTCTAAACCTCTGTTGCTTCCGTCGGCAATTCTCTTGCCTCTTTTTGCACTTCTCTTCCTTCTTTCTGCACCCTTCCGGCCTCTTTCTGTACTTTTCTTGCCTCTTTGTGCACCCCTCCTACCTTTTTCTGCACCCCTCTTGCCTCTTTTTGCACCTCTGTTGGTTCTTTCTGGACTGCTCTTGCCTCTTTCTGCACCTCTCTTGTCTCTTTCTGTACCCCTGTTGCCTCTTTCTGCACTTCTCTTGCCTCTTTCTGCACCTCTTTTGGTTCTCTCTCCACTGCTCTTGCTTTTTTCTGTACACCATTTGCCTCCTTCTGTACTTCTCTTGCTTCTTTTTACACCTCTGTTGCTTCTTTCAGCAATTCTCTTGCCTCTTTCCTCAATTTTCTTACGTCTTTTTGCCCCCCTTCTGCCACTTTCTGTACCTCTCTTGCCTCTTTGTGTACCTCTCCTACCTCTTTCTGCAATCCTCTTGCCTCTTTTTGCACCTCTGTTGGTTCATTCTGCACTGCGCTTGCTTAATTCTGCACCCCTCCTGCTTCTTTCTGTACCCCTGTTGCCTCTTTCTGCACTTCTCTTGCCTCTTTCTGCACCTCTTTTGGTTCTTTCTCCACTGTTCTTGCTTTTTTCTCTTTCTGCACCTCTTGCGTCTATATGCACCCCTGTCCCCTCTGCACCCTTCGCGCCTCTTTCAGCACTTCTCTTGCTTCTTTCTGCATCTCACTTGTCTCTTTCTGCACTTCTCATGCTTCTTTCTACACCTCTGTTGCTTCTTTCAGCAATTCTCTTGCTTCTTTCTGCACTTCACTTCCTTCTTTTTGCACCCCTCCTGCTTCTTTCTGCACCCCTCTTGCCTCTTTTGCAGCTCTGTTGGTTCTTTCTGGACTGCTCTTGCCTCTTTCTGCACTTCTCTTGCTGCACCTCTTTTGGTTCTTTCTCCACTGCTCTTGCTTTTTCTGTACACCACTTGCCTCCTTCTGTACTTCTCTTGCTTCTTTTTACCCCTCTGTTGCTTCTTTCAGCAATTCTGTTCCTTCTTTTTCCCCCCTTCTGCCACTTTCTGTACGTCTCTTGCTTCTTTGTGTACCTCGCCTACCTCTTTCTGCAATCCTCTTGCCTCTTTTTGCACCTCTGTTGGTTCATTCTGCACTGCTCTTGCTTAATTCTGAACCCTACCTGCCTCTTTCTGCACACCTCTTTTCTCTCTCTGCACCTCTCTTGCGTCTATATGCACCCCTGTCCCCTCTTTCTGCACCTTTCATGCCTATTTCTGTACCTCCCTTGCCTCTTTCTGTACCTCTGTTGGTTCTTTCTGTACTTCACTTGCTCTTTCTGCACCCTTTGCGCCTCTTTCAGCACTTCTGTTGCTTCTTTCTGCACTTCTCTTCCTTCTTTCTGCACCCCTCCTGCCTCTTTCTGTACCTCTCTTGCCTTTTTGTGCACCTCTACTACCATTTTCTGCACTCCCCTCGCCTCTTTTTGCAACTGTGTAGGTTCTTTCTGCACTGCCCTTGCTTCTTTCTGCATCTCACTTGCCTCTTTCTGCACTTCTCTAGCTTCCTTCTAAACATCTGTTGCTTCTTTCAGCAATTCTCTTGCCTCCTTCTGCACTTCTCTTGCTGGTTTCTGCACCTCTCTTGCCTCTTTCTACACTTCTCTTCCCTCTTTCTGCACCACTCTTGCCTCTCTTTGCACCCTTCGTGCCTCCTTCTGCACCTCTGTTGCTTCTTTTTGCACTTCTATTGCTTCTTTCTGCACTTCTCTTGCCTCTTTCTAGTCCCTTTGTGCCTCTTTCAGCACCTCTGTTGCTTCTTTCTGCACTTCTATTGCCTCTTTCTGCACCTATCTTGCTTCTTTCTGCTGCTCACTTGCCTTTTTCAGCACATCTATTGCCTTTTCTGCAGATCTCTTGCCTCTTTCTGCACCCCTCCTTTCTCTTTCTGCACCCCTGTTCCCTGTTTCTGCACCTTACATTACTGTTTCTGCACCTCTATTGACTCTTTCTGTACCTCTGTTACTTCTGTCTGCACTTCTCTTGCTCTTTCTGTACCCTTCACACCTCTTTCAGCACCTCTGTTGGGTCTTTCTGCACTGCTCTTGCTTTTTTCTGTACCTCACTTGCCTCTTTCTGTACTTTTCTTCCTTCTTTCTATACTTCTCTTGCTTCTTTCAGCAATTCTCTTGCCTCTTTCTGCACTTCTCTTCCTTCTTTCTGCACCCATCCTGCCTCTTTCTGTACCTCTCTTGCCACTATGTGCACCTCTCCTACCTCTTTCTGCACTCCTCTTGCCTCTTTTTGCACCTCTGTTGGTTCATTCTACACTGTTCTTGCTTCTTTCTGTACCCCTCTTACCTCTTTCTGTACCTCTTTTCTCTTTCTGCACCTCTCTTGCCTCTTTCTGCAACCTTGTTCCCTCTTTCTGTACCATTCCTGTCTGTTTCTGTACCTCTTGCCTCTTTCTGAACCTCTGTTGCCTCTTTGTGCACCTCTGTTGCCTACTTGTGCAACTCTCTTGCCTCTTTCTACATCTCTCTTTCCTCTTTCTGCACCACTCTTGCCTCTTTCTGCACCTCACTTGAGTCTTTCAGCACGTCTGTTGCTTTTTTCTGCAGATCTCTTGCCCATTTCTGCACCCCTCTTTTCTCTTTCTGCACCTCTCTTGCCTTTTTCTGCACCCCTGTTCCATGTTTCTGCACCTTTGCTGCCTGTTTCTGCACATCCCCTGCCTCTTTCTGTACCTCTGTTGCCTCTTTCTGCACTTCTCTTGCTCTTTCTGCACTCTTTCAAGACCTCTGTTGGTTCTTCCTGCACTGCTTTTGCTTTTTTCTGCATCTCACTTGCTTCTTTCTACACCTCGGTTAGTTCTTTCAGCAATTATCTTGCCTCTTTATGTACCTCTGTTGGATCTTTCTGCAATTCTCTTGCTTCTTTCGATACCTCTGTTACTTCTTTTTGCACCCTTCCTGCCTCTTTCTGTACCTCTCTTGCCTCTTTGTGCACCTCTCCTACCTCTTTGTGCACCCCTCTTGCCTCTTTTTGCACCTCTGTTGGTTCTTTCTGCACTGCTCTTGCCTCTTTCTGCAACTCACTTGCTTCTTTCAGCAATTCTCTTGCCTCTTTCTGCACTTCTCTTGCATGTTTCTGCACCTCTCTTGTGTCTTTCTGCACCTCTGTTGCCTCTTTCTATACCCCACTTCCCTATTTGTGCAACTCTCTTGCTTCATTCTACACCTCTCTTTTCTCTTTCTGTACCTCTCTTGCTTCTTTCGGCACCTCTATTGCTTCTTTCTGCACCCCCCTGCCTCTTCCTGCACCCCTCTTCCCTATTTGTGCAACTCTTTCCTCTTTTTGCACATCTCTTGCCTCCTTCTGTACCTCTGTTGCCTCTTTCTGCACTTCTCTTGCTCTTTCTGCACCCTTCGCACCTCTTTCAGCACCTCTGTTGGTTCCTTCTCCACTGCTCTTGCTTTTTTCTGTACATCACTTGCCTCTTTCTGTAATTCTCTTCTTTCTAAACCTCTGTTGCTTCAGTCGGCAATTCTCTTGCCTCTTTTTGCACTGCTCTTCGTTCTTTCTGCACCCCTCGTGCCTCCTTCTGCACCTCTGTTGCTTCTTTTTGTACTTCTCTTGGTTCTTTTTGCACTGCTCTTGCCTCTTTCTGCATCCCTCTTGCCTCTCTGAGCACCTATTTTGCTTCTTTCTGTACTTCTCTTGCCTCTTTCTGCACCCTTCGTGCCTCTTTCAGCACCTCTTTTGCTTCTTTCTATGCTTCTCTTCCTTCTTTCTGCACCCCTCTTGCCTCTTTTTTCACCTGTTACTTCTTTCTGCACTTCTATTTCTTCTTTTTGTACCTCTCGTGCTTCTTTCTGTACCTCACTTGCCTCTTTCAGCACCTCTGTTGCTTTTTTCTGCAGCTCTCTTGCCTATTTCTGCACTTACTTTTCCTCTTTTAGCACCTCTGTTGCTTTTTTTCTGTAGATCTCTTGCCTCTTTCTGCACCCCTCTTTACTCTTTCTGCACTTCTCTTGCCTCTTTCTGCACCCGTTTCCTGTTTCTGCACCTTTCTTGCCTCTTTCTGTACCTCTGTTGCCTCGTTCTGCACTCCTCTTGCTCTTTGTGCCCTTCATGCCTCTTTCAGCACCTCTGTTTGTTCTTTCTGCACTGCTATTGCTCTTTCTGCACTTCTCTGGCTTCTTTCTACACCTTCTGTTGCTTCTTTCAGCAATTCTTTTGCCTCTTTCTGTACTTCTCTTCCTTCTTTCTGCACTCCTCCTCCCTCTTTGTGCACCCCTCTTTCCTTCTTCTGCACCCCTCTTTCCTTCTTCTGCACCCCTCTTGCCTCTTTTTGCACCTCTGTTGGTTCTTTCTGCACTGCTCTTGCTTCTTTCTACACCTCACTTGCCTCTTTCTGCACCCCTGTTACCTGTTTCTGCATCTTTCCTGCCTATTTATGCACCTCTCTTGCCTCTTTCTGCACCTCTGAGTTAGAGGTAGTTTTAATCCCCCTGCCCTATTATATACTAGGGCCTTACAGGGGAGGTCATGCCAATTACAGGGTACCCTAACCCAAAGTGTACCCTAGTATATGTAGGTGTTTTCACTGTATTCTAGGTGTCTTTCAGCACAGCACTGGCTCTGGGCCTGGTTAGTCAGCGTCAGTTACCACCAGTACCAGTCAGTAAAAAGTTGGGGGCACAGGATGACTTTGCAACCAGGCCTTTTTCTGCACCTCTTGCTTCTTTCTGTATTGTTCTTTGTCTTTCTGAACTTCTGTTGACTCTTTCTGCATTTCTCTTGCTTCTTTATGTGCCTTTCTTCCTCTTTCTTCACATGTCCTACCTCTGTAGGCATAGTTAGAAATTAGCATTTAAATAACCTTTGAAATTCACTGAAAAAAACAGGTTTCAGGGACTTCATAGTTAGAAATTAGCTTTGAAAAACCTTTGAATTTCACTGAAAAAACTATAGGTTTCAAGGATGTTATAGTTAGAAATTAGCATTTAAAAAACCATAGAAATTCACTGAAAAAACCATAGGATTCAGGGATGTTATAGTTAGTTGGACATTTCACTCATACAAAACCAGAGAAATTTGGCCGTTATAGTTAGTTGAACTAACTATAAATCCCGCCCCACAATGCACTGCTTAGAACGTCACATATTACATTATTCATGACATGATCAGTAACATCACTGATGACATCACTGATGACATCTCAAATGACATCACTGATTACATCACTAATTACAACATCCACGTGATAATCTGATGCACCTCCTAACACCATAATATAACCTTTGATACACCCACTCTAAATACAGACTACCATTTCCAAAACCATAGACACATCAATGCCAGTTACTACATACCCACTCACTGATTCCTAGGTCTACACACACATCCACTCATTCACCCATACAGTCACTCATACATGCAGTCACTCATCAATGCAGTCACTCATCAATACACCACTACCATATGCACTCATACACCTATACAGACACTCACACACTGCCACTCATCCATGGAGTTACTCACACACCTACTCAGTCAATCAACAAATCAATCACCCTCCCATCTACTCACCTATACAGTTATACACAAATCACCTCACTTATTCATATAGATACTATTTATTTATTTATTTATTCATAGAGCACGACATTCATCCCAGGGGATATCAAGGCACTAATAGCAAGAACGGGGGTAGTAGGCTGCTGGAACAGGCAAGTAGGTGTTAGTTTTTAGGGAACAGATGAGTTTTCATTTTTTTCCGGAACTCCAGGTAGTTGGATGTGAGTCGTAGGTCTGTGGGGAGATCGTTCCATCTCTTGGCTGCCAGATATGAGAAGGAGTGCCCTCCGGACCTTACTTTCTTTATACGTTTTGTTCTGGCTTGTGCTAGATATGAAGACCGCAGGTTCCTTGCAGGGACATAGAACTCGATTCTCGCCTGCAGTATTTTGGGGCCATTTTGGAATAGTGCTCTGTGAGCATGGCTGAGAAATTTAAAAACAGCTCTTTGGCGCATGGGGAGCCAGTGCAGGTCTTTCATGCACTTTGATGCTGAGCTTAGTCTGCTTTTATTGCACACTAGCTTGGCTGCGGCATTTTGAAGCACCTGTAACCGCGTGAAGAGAGACTCATTCATGCCCACAAATAGGGCGTTACCGTTGTCAAGCTGGCTCATAAGCAGGTTCTGCATGACTGCTCTTCTACAGTCTAGTGGGATCCAAGGAAAAAGCCTGTGTAGCAATTTCAAGGTGGCAAAACCCTTGCCACAAAGGGCCCGCACATGGTCCTTCATGGATAAGATGTCATCTATGAGGATGCCCACATTTTTTGTGCATTGCTTAGTAGGGATTGGAGCAGCCCCAAGTGTTTGTGGCCACCACGTGGTGTCCCAAATCCACTTGGACCCTCCAAAAAGCAGGATTTCTGTTTTCCCTGCGTTTAGTTTCAGGCAGTGCTTCTGCATCCATTGTGCCATTTCTGAGAGACAATTATGTAGCTTTATTTTGGTGGCTTCAGGTCTTCCTTCAATAGCCACCATTAGCTGTGTGTCGTCTGCATAGGAGCAGATGCCAATACCCCACTTTCTGCTGATTTCGGCCAGGGATGAAACGTAGGTGGTAAAAAAAGTAGGGCTTAGCGATGCTCCCTGTGGGACACCACAGCTGATGGTACTGGGTTTGGATTGGAACTGCCCTAGTCGAACAGTTTGTGTTGAGCTAGTGAGAAACGAGCCGAGCCATTTTAGCGCTGTAGAGTAGATTCCCTTTTTATGAAGGGTTTCCAGCATTCTGTTATGGGAGACCGTGTCGAACGCTGCCGACAGGTCTAAAAGTATCAATGCTACGGCTCCTCCCTGGTCGGTACAGGACCTGATGTTATCCGATACTGCCAGTAGTGTTGCCTCAGTGCTGTTGGTAGCCCTGAAACCCGTCTGCGAGGGGTCCAACAGGCCATTAGATTCAAGGTAATTAGATAATGGTCTGTTCACCAGCTTCTCCAGAACTTTAGATAGGTATGGGAGTTGGGAGATTGGGCGGTAGTTTTCGGGATTGAGAACGTCTGTTCCAGCCTTTTTAATCAGAGGAGTTATTACTGCCTGTTTCCAAATATCTGGGAAGGTGGCAGTGTTGAGTGAGTTACTGAGGAGCTGGGTGACGTGTGGACAGAGGGTATGGGCTGTCTGAACAAAAATGAAGTGTGGGCAGGGGTCCAGGGGGGATCCTGACTTAACTGCACCCATTGCCTTCAAAACCTCAAGATCCGTGAGGGGAGCGAATTTACTCATTTCAGATATCGCTTCTGGGTGTGGAGTCTGGAATTTCTGGCTCGTAAAATCTATTTCCCTAGTAGGACTAAAAGTGGAGTATATTTGGCTAATTTTGTCTGAGAAAAAATTGCTAATTTTTTCGCAGGCTTCTACAGAAGGGGGAATGATTTGGGACATGCTGGTTGGTTTACTAAGTTCTTTAACTATTTTATATAGCTCTTTGGCTGAATTGCAATTTTCATTTATTCGTTGCGCATAGTAGCTTTTTTTTGCATTTTTTACGGCGTGATTGTACATTTTAAGTTCAGATTTGTAACAAAATCTGTCTGATTCCAGTTTGGACAGTCTCCATTGATGTTCGATATGTTGGCACTTTCTTTTAAGTGCTTTGAGTTGGGGTGTATACCATTTCTCAGTGAGAGGTCTTTGCGATCGTCTGGACTTCAGTTTGGGGGTGATTTGGTTCAAAGTTGTTCTGATTTCAGACTCCAGGTGAGCTGCAACTGTGCTCGCCGGGAGCTCACTCAGGGATAGGGTGTTAGGGGGGGGAAAGTGTCGTTGAAATGTTGTTTCAGTAACTAACCTCCATGCTCTGTTATTTGTCTCTTTGGGCTTGCATGGATGCGTTAGTTTAGCTGGTATTTCCAGTGAGAATGATACGAGTGAGTGATCTGTCCATAATAGTGGTTTAATCTCTTGGATGACTGTCGATTCGATGTTGGAGAATAGTAGGTCAAGGGTATGCCCCGCAATGTGGGTGGGCTCCTTGATCCATTCCTTTAATTGGAGAATTTCAAGTCACTTTCCAATTGAGAAACCACCGGATGATCAACTTTTTCGTAATGGACATTAAAATCGCCTATCACTAAGTAGTTCTTGTATTTCAGGCAAATCGGTAAGAGTTGGGTATGTAACCTGGTACTCAGATCAGCTTGATGACCTGGAGGATTGTATATCACGGCGCCAGCCACTAAGGTGAGACCGTCATGGAGTATTTGGAAGGATAGTGTTTCGTGCTCATCTTGTGGGGCTACTTGTATGGGCTGGCAGGTCAGATAGTCTTTAAACAATATCGCTACCCCCCTCCTTTTCGAACTTTCCTGTCTTGGCTGACAATTTTGTAGTTGGCTGGTAGGGCATTAGCAATGTCAGGGGAGTTGTTTTTATCCAGCCATGTTTCTGTGATGAACACAAGATCAGGGTTCCTTTCATTAAGGTTGTCCCAAATATCGGTGGAATGCTTTGGGACTGATCTTGCATTAAAGTATATACATGACAATGGAGAAGTGTGGCTCACTGGTTAGAGTAGGCAGACCTGGAAGCAGAGGTCAGCCTGGGACCAGGGTTCAATTCCCGGCTCGGCTGGGTCTTGAGTCCATAAATTGTCCATGGACTCGATAATTCTCTCGCTCCAGTGCATACTTGATTCATGGGTTCACACTCTGCGACTCTGGGCAATAGCTTGCTTAATCTCCACAATGGCCCCTCGCGGCGGGATGCCTGGCTTTCACCTTGTGGATGCCCTGCTGGGTTATCTCACAGGGGAATATCAGGACGGGTTCCCTAAGCAAACGCTTAGAGACCGGTTGGTGATTTGCGCTATATAAATATCTGCACATTTACATTTATTTACATTTAAGGGTGTCAGGTTCCATCTGCCTTCTCATCTGCCTTTGTCCCATACTGCACCGTTTACAGGCAAGGCATGAGAACGGGCCATGCGTATCACCTGGGTGAGTTTTTGAGCAGCGTGTATGATCAAAGCCTGTATGGTGCGAAAGGGCTAACAGTGCTTCTCTCGTGTATCCTTGAGTGGTGCTTGGGTCTGGTTTATCACAGGCAGGGTTTCCTTCCCCTAGCCCCGTCCGGCCGCGGACGGGCGCAAACGGGCTTGCGCGTCCGCTGGCACATCGGTCTATTATTGCGGAGAGCGCGGGAGCCTAGCTCCGCCCTCCCTGAGACCGGAAATGCCACGCGATTGGACCCGCTGCTCCCTGGAACGCCCTCCACTCAATCGGCACACAGCAAGGGAGCTAGCGGGGGGCCAGAGTAATCACCAAAAACAGGATTCTCAATGTGCAAATAAGCAGCAAGATAAAACACAGTTTAAAAACGTCAGTGAAGCAAGATCAAAGCACAGTTTAAAAACATGAGTATAACCTTTAGTGATACCGATTAGGATCACAGTGTTCAGCTGTTCAGCAGCAGCCTTACCCCAGTAGTACTAACACATACTTACTTTCTTGTACAATCACTGACACAAGCACACACTCATCCATACAGCCACTCTCACAAATACAGACACATGCATCAAAGCTATTTGCGATCGCAAACGGGGCAAATCGCAAAAATCGGCCATTTGCAATCGCAAAATTAGGTTTGGTGATGCATGATGCAACTTGCCACTCGCACTTTAAAAAATCGAAATTATTTGCAAGTTTTAAAATTGCGATTGTATTTAAGGACCCGTTGGCTAGTGGGTCCCCACGAAGGCAACTCCTCTTCTGATCGGGCTTTCCTGGTTGCTCCAGATTTGCCCTGACTTACCCTCACTGGGTGAGTCCCCCAGACCTTGCTGGTCTGCACCGAAGTCCTTTCTCTGTTTCCAAGTGACTTGCCGTTGCCAAGGCTTGTTGGGTCCAATCCGGTCGCCGACACCGCAGCACTCGACAGACTTCATGGGACAGCTCGAATCCAGCTTCTGGTCATCGTCGACGCCTCCTGGACCTCGTGACTGAAGAGTCAAGACACCCGTCAACTCACTTGAAGCACCCGACATCTGTGGGCATTCTACTATCGTGCCCCTGGTCACTGGCCAGTGACCCAGACTCTGTCCCCTCTGCTTTCAGGTTCCTTCCATCCTCGATCCAGGCTTGGATTGCTTCGGACACTTCTCTTCACGGCAGCAGCACTTCCTGAGCAGCTTCCATTGAAAACGACGCAGCGACCTGACACCATTTGCAACCTATGCACCCGGCTTCCCTGGGTGAGATAACTCGAGTACTCCGGTGCTCTCGTGGGTGTTGGCCCTAGACACCTCTAAGTCCAAAAGGGTTTGCTTGTAGTCGTCCTCCAAGTGTCCTTAAACTCTTAATTTCCAACCGCGACTTTCCCCATAGAAGTTAACGGGGATTCGCGGCTTTGTTCTCACACTGCACGCGTCCCCCGTGGGTCCCCTGTGTCACTACTTTGGTTGGTTCCTTGTGGTCCAAGCACTTCTACAGGCTCTAGGCCTTGTGACTAGTTCAGTCGTGGTTCTTATACCTCTTTTTTGGTATATATGGTTTGGTAGGCCCCAGAGCCCAAACGTGTATTTGTGCTATTACTGTTGAATACTGACTTGTAACTTAAGTACTTCGAACTCTAGCCTCATAAAGAGACTAGAGGGGTGTGTTTTATCTTAAATACATATATTTTGTATTTGTCGATCTCGACTAGAAGACGGAAAAAATCTCCCTTGGGGTCAAGGAGTGACTCCCCTGCTTGGCAGGCGCCAAAGAAGCAACTGACTGGTCTGCATTGCTGAAGCTCCCGCCGGATGCCGAAGTCTCTGCATCACCAGAGGTGGATTTCCAGACTTCCCCGAGGCTACCTGAGTCCACAGCAAAGCTGAGGCCCGTGGCTATCGTGGGTAGTGTGGAACTGTGACCCCTGGACACCGTGATCTTTTGCAGCAACAACACCTTCCTGCTCATCCTCGAAGTTGTGCTTTGGGCTCTGAGAAGCCCTAGCCTTGAGCACCTCCTGCACTGAAGATTGTTGGCCTCCACTCCATCGAGTGGCCCGTGCGCCAGCTCCAAGTACAACCGCACGAGGCTCCTTCGCGATCACTAGCCCATTGGCTAGCAGGTCCCCACGAAGGCAACTCCACTTCTAACTGTGCTTTTCTGGTTGCTCCAGACTTGTGCTTACTTACCCTCGCTGGGTGAGTCCATCAAACCTTGCTGGTCTGCACCGCAGTCCTTTCTCTGATTTCCTGAGACTTGCCGTTGCCAAGGCTTGTTTGGTCCTTCCTGGTCGTCGACACCGCAGCACTTGACAGACTTTGTGGGACAGCTCGAATCCGGCTCGTGGACTTTTTCGACACCTCCTGGACCTCGTGGTTGAAGAGTCAAGACACTCGATAACTCACCTGAAGCACCCGACGACTGTGGGCATTGGTCCATCCTGCCCTAGGTCACTGGCAAGTGACCCAGACTCTGTCCCCACTGCTTTCAGGTTCCTTACATCCCAGATCCAGACTTGGATCTCTCCGGACACTTCTCCTCTTCTCGGCAGCAGCAGTTCTTTGCAGGCTGCCATTGGAATCGACAACGCAACCCGACACCAAAAGACACCTATGCACCCGGCTTCTCTGGGTGAGGTAACTCAAGTACTCCGGTACTCTCAAGGGTGCTAGCCCTAGAACTGTCTAAGTCCAAAAGGGTTTTGTCCTAGTTTGATTTGAAGTGTCCCTAATCTTTAAAATTCCAACTGCGACATTCCCCATAGAAAGTATTAGGAACCCGCGGTTGTGTTTCCACACTGCATACGGCTCCCGTGGGTCCCCGACGTCTCTACCTTGGGTGGTTCCTTGGGGTCCCAGCGATTCTAGAGGTGATAAGTACACTGCCTATTGCAGTCGTGGTTCTTATACCACTTTCTTAGTATATGGTTTGGTACGCCCCTAGGGCCCAAACGTGTATTTGTGCTCTTACTGATGCTTAAACCCTTGTAACTGAAGTACTTCGAACTCCAGTCTCATAAAGAGACTAGAGGGGTGTGATTTATCTTAAATACATATATTTTGAATATATACCTGGTGTGGTTATCTTTTCATTTGATCATTCAAGAGATTATAGACTGGTAAAACAAGCTGCTTTACATTCCTTCAAGACTTAGCCTGAAGGCTGCTCTCCATAGCTACCACTAGGATAGCTTTCACATAAGGTTGTCTTTAACCTATCACCATAAGGGGTTGTTTGGACTGATACAAGGTGCCCACTAGAACTAGTGGACAGCATATATCAGGCCACTTTCTCACATGGGCCACTCCATTTTGTCCTGGAGGGCTGCTGAGGACACAAGCTCCAACACCCACACTTTCTGTCCTGGCTGGTAAACAGTCAGTACAGCCTTTTGGTCATGCCAGGCTTTTTGCAGTTCCTGGCTAGCCTCAAGCTTTTTGTTTGCCTTTTTCATGTACTCAGCCATCCTGGAGCAGAGACCAAGTACATAGTCCAATATGTCTTGCTTTGGGGTCTTGAGAGGTAACTCCCATCCTTCCTTCACCAAACACAATGGACCCCTGACAGGGTTCCAAACAAAAGTTCAAATGGGGTGAAGCCAACCCCCTTTTGAGGCACCTCCCTGTATGCAAATAAAAGGCAGGGCAAGAGCAGGTCCCATTTTCGCCTAAGCTTCTCTGGGAGTCCTTTGATCTTACCCTTTAAGGTTATGTTGAATCTTTCAACTAAACCATTGCATTGTGGGTGTTAGGGTGTGATGAACCTGTAGTTCACTCCACACTCCTTCCACATAGCAGTCAAGTAACTGGACATGAAGTTTGCATCTCTGTCAGATACTACCTCCTACTCTTGAGAACACACTCAAGAAAGCTCTTGCCACTACAGGTGCTGTAGTGGTCCTTAGCGGTATAGCTTCCGGATAGCTGGTGGCATGATCCACTACCACCAATATAAACCTGTGCCCAGATGCGGTTTGAGGATCCATGGGACCAACTATGTCAATCCCAACCCTCTCAAAGGGAACTCCCACCACAGGTAGTGGTATTAGGGGGTCTTTGTAGTGCCACCTGCTTTGCCACTGGCTTGGCAGGTTACACAGCAGCGACAAAACTCCTTTGTATCTTCAGACATGTGTGGCCAGTGAAAGTGAGGAACAATTCTGTCCCAAGTCTTGTTCTGGCCTAAGTGTCCTGCTAGGGGAATATCATGGGCTAGTGTCAATAGGAAACCCCTAAACTTCAGAGGTATAATCAACCTCCTGGATGCACCAGGCTTGGGGTCTCTACTCTCTGAGTATAGGAGTCCATCATCCCAATACACTTTATGGGTGCCACTAGCATTCCCAGCAGCCTCATCAGCAGCTTGCTGTCTGAGGGTTTCAGGAGAGGGGCAGGTTTTCTGCTCCTGGCTCAGATCAGACCTGGAAGGGCCCCCTCTCCCCAAGAACTCAACCTGGTCAGATTCAAGCTCCTCTAGGACAGTTCCTTCTCCAGGCTCAAGATCATCTCCCAGAGGAGGCAGATCAGAATTCTGAGTCAGGTGGGAAGGCTCTGCCTTAACCCTACTGCTCCTCCTCTTGAGAGACACCTGGTCCGTTATTCCAGAATTCAGGGCCTGTCTAGTTTTAGACATTTTAGCCTGTGACCTGGTCACAGCAAAGACATGTGCAGGGATCCATAACATTTCTGCATGTGACCTGAGCTCAACTTCTGCCCAAGCTGAAGACTCTAGATCATTGCCAAGCAAGCACTGTACTGGTAGGTCTGCACTTACCACAACCTTCTTAAGGCCAGTTACCCCTCCCCAGGAGAAGTTAACAACAGCCAGAGAATGGTCTGTTCTGACATTGCTAGCATTGGTCACTTGGTACATTTCACTAAGTATAATCTGCCCAGGATCCACAAGATCTTTTGTCACCATTGTGACACTTGCTCCTGTGACCCTGAATGCCCAAGCTTCTACTCCATTAATTTAAGGCTACTGTCTGTATTTGCCCAAGTTACTGGGACTCACAAAGGGGAACATATCCATGCCCTCATCACTGACAAGCACTGCCTGAGTTGGTACTCTGACTAGGCCAGAGTCCATCTCGGACCCAGGGTCAACCCTTCTACACCCTTATTCTGTGTATTCCCACCACCAATTGCAACTGCACTAGGGGGAGCAGGTGCCTTAGGGGCATTGGTGGTGGCTGGAGTATTTTCTTTGGCCTTGGTGCAGTCACTAGTCCAGTGAGTTTTCCGTTTACAGATTTTGTACCAAGGTTTCTTTTGGCCTTTACCCTTTCCTGACTATGAATCCCCACCTGAGGAAGATTGTTGGGGCACTTGAGAAGACTTCTGGTCTTTACCCTTGTCCCCACCCTTGTCAGAGTTTTTGGAATCCTACTTCTTAGGGTCACCACCTTGGTTCTGTACCTTCTGCCTCACCCTGGTTCTGACCCATTTGTTTGCCTTCTTTCCCATTTCTTGGGGAGAGGTCAGATCAGAGTGTACCAGGTACTGGTGCAACAGCTGATTTTGACAGTTATTAAGAATCTGCTCCCTCATTATCAGATTGTACAATCCTTTGAAGTCACACACTTTACTGTCCAATAACCAACCGTCCAGAGCCTTAGCAGCACAGTCAACAAAGGCAACCCAGTCCTGATTCTGTGCCTTTTGGGTATCTCTAAACTTTAACCTGTATTGTTCAGTGGTTAGGCCAAACCCATCTATCAGAGCACTTTTCAAGACCTGGTAATCATCAGCATCCTCTTCTCTTACAGTGAGGAGCTTATCTCTACCTTTGTCTGCAAAGGAGAGCCATAAGATTGCTGCCCACTGACCTTGTGAGGTAATTCAGTTTTCCGATTTCGTTCGTATTCGGCCACCATTTTGTGTCCCGCCGCCATTTTGTATTGCCCTCACTCAGGCAGCACGGCGAACGAGGTGTTTTGCTCTTCCTACTGCGATGTGTCAAATAACCTCCTGCCTCTGTTTAAAGCTGGTGTCAGGGTCTGGCCGACTCCACTAATCCTCGTCTGGTTTGACTGATCCCTGTCTCGTCTATCTGTTGGTTCGCACCATTCTTTCCTGACTTTATCTTATCTTTTAGCCTTTGCTATTCTCTACTCGTATTCTCTTATTTCCCCACTGTCCTTCGAGGCATAGAAATGTGTCCTGCCACCTGCAAGTGGAATTGTAAACACTACCACTGATTAACCTGTGGGGAAGGGTGACAAACACAGTTGAAAGAGAGGCTTATTTGGGTTACTTAATATCTTGTTTTCACATTCTTCTCATTGGTTAAACCAGGTATACATTGGGAGTGTTCTTTGTGAATCTGTGTGCTATAAAAGATTGTACGCCACGGAGTAAAGTGGCAGTCTCCTAAGAACATACAGAGTGTACTTCTGGGACCACTGTACTTAGCTGCAGCTAATAAACCTGATCTTCTGCACCTAATGGAGTGTCCCGTGTCTCCGTCCGACAAAGCAGGTGAACTCGGAGATTAAGGCGTGCCCTGTGCCGCCAGGCCCATAAAGCCCTGGTTCTTCAACTGGCGCCCAATGTGGGGCGGCTTCAGAGGTAGCAATGCTGCCCGAGGATCGTGAGGAGCCCCGCAAGAAAATTCCGGAGGAATCGCGAACCACGTCAAGCGACCCCTGTATGTCGAAGTGGTCCGAAGGTTTTTTGCAGCGCGGTTTCTCCTTTCGGACGGCTGCTGACGACTGCTTCCCTGACTGCCGCCCTGCTTTGGTCCCTTTGGTGATGCTTGGTATCGCGAGACGTCAGACGGGCCTCTGTTGGCGTAAGAAGACACTTAGTTAAGTATTGGTGGGTAGCTCCCACTATTTTGTTTTGATTTGGGTCTTTGATTCGGCTATTGCAAAAGCCGAAGCCGAGGGGTGAGTACGTTTATGCTGTATTATTTGATTTAACCCCTTGATGTTTGTGAACAGTCCAGTGAGATAACGATGCCTGGTCTGAGTAAGTTTAGGAAGTTCTGTTGCTTTGGTTGTGATAGGGATTCCCGGCTGGAGAACTCTTGTCCAATTCCTCCGGTTGGAACTCCCACTTATGAGCTTTATTCAAAACATGGTGTTGGCCCCATTGCCTTTAACGAGGCATGGATCCGATACATGAAGAACGATGGTGTTCTGCAGTGGCCACAGAATGGTAGTTTTGAGCCAGACATATTAGACAATTTGGAAGCGATATTGTTCAAAAGAAAAGCCCGTCCGGCAATGTTTGACTCTTTCCGCCTCTGGCGTAAGGAAGCCAAACAGAAAGAAATTAAGCAGGCAAAACGAGATGAGAAAGCACAAGGTATGACGATTATACAAGCTGCCCAGCAGTTTAAAGATAATGAGATTGATCATGCAATGGAAATTTCAGAGAGACAGCATCGTATGGCGATAGATAGATGCTATCCAGTGTTGCCTACTTCCCCTCCTGATAAAAGTAAGGATCTGGTGGAAGACCCTTTGATGTCTCACCTATTGAGATTGCCTCCGCCCTATGTACAAGGTGCTAATGCACCCCCGTTGTTACAACCTGTTCAGTTGCTTGTTGTGCCCCCACCTGCTCCGATTCTTACACATTTGCCCCTTCCCGTATTGCCACTCCCACCTCCTTTGCCACCGATTCCTTTGCCTCCATCTCCTGGACCTCAATCTCCTTTGCCTTCGGCTTCTCTTATAACTGCTAGTTCTTCTCCTGTATCGCCTAATACCTTGTCCCCTGTCCTTATGTCCAACTCTCCTACTGTGCACAAACGAATCACAGATACTGTCTCTGGTTTTTTGTCCCCTTTCTTTGGGACTCTGAACATGTCTCCGTTTTTTTCTCGAAGACAGTCTCTTAGTCAACTTCCAGCTTCCGACGAACGGGTGGCATTGGACTCTCTCGCTCGCAAATGGATCGAGAAAGGTCCCAAGTATAGTGCGTATGATATCATGACCACCTTTTATCAGTGGGATGCGCCCACGCAGAGATATGTTTTTAATGTTATGTGTGACACTCTTGTTAAAGGATGGGAGGATAGGGATTTGGGTATAGTTCCCCAGGGTCTGTTGGATGTTCAAGCTAATTTCGATAAAGGACTCATTGTGGGTTCTAAGGTTGACGACGCCGTAAGGACACTTGTTACTTTTAGGTGCTGTTCGGCAGACATTGAAACAGTACCCAATGACAGAGGTTCCTCCGATATGGAGGGAAGAGGTTGCACAAGCAGGTAATAATCCAGCTATTCCCGCTCACTTCCAGCGTATATGGGTACACGTTCCCTGGAAGAGGTCTGATGTTTTGGCTCTTAAACAGTCTCTACCGGATCCCCCTAAAAACCCTGCTGGTTACTATAAGGAGTTGTCTCAGACTGTTGATGCCTGTATTATGAATTTAGCCGATATTGACATGTTGCTGGGAAATGTAGTCCCACAAGCGTTATGGGCTCGGATTCGTAGAGAGGATCACGCTCCAGAATTTGGTGGTACTTGGGCTGCTATAACTGCCTCGGATAGAGCCCAAGTGGGCGGTGCTAAGCCTGATGTTTTGATTTCAGAACTCCCTGGTAGGATTATTACATTAATGAAAACGATGATGCCCGCCCTACGAGTTAATTGGGATAAACTAGCTGTGTGTAAACAGAAGAAAGGAGAGTGTCTCCGACTTCTTCACTCGTTTTGAGGAGACGTTTATTGATCACCGTGGTCAGGATATGACCACGGAGGGTGGACAGCGATTATTTGTAGATAAATTCGTATTTAATCTGCTTCCCGAGTTGTTACATAAATTGAAAGACTCCGAAAGTTCATGGGCTGTTTCTTCTTCTTGCTCAGATATTGGCTACTGCTCAATATTACGAGAACAGGGACAAAGAGGAAAAAGATAAGCAAGAGAAAAAGACTAAAGAATTGAAAACGAAGGTTCTTCTGCAACAGGCTTATCCTCCTCGCTCTGCTCAGCGCCAGTTTCAACAGCCTCCCCAATTTCAGAGGGTGTTTCAGAAACCTGAGCCCTTTATTCCGCGACCTTTGTTAGGTCCTAACCAATGTGCCTATTGTAGGGAGGAAGGTCATTTTAAGAATGGCTGCCCGGTTTTATAATAGCGTAATGGAGGACTATCTGCTCCACGAGGTCGTGGTGATTCCCAGTTAGCGCCCAGGGGTAGAGGTCGAGGTGTGTTGCCTCAGGAACAGCGTTCCCTTAAACCTCCAAATTCTATGAACTACTTTGATCAGCAAAATACTCAGTCTACACAGTATTACAATGATGACTACTATGTTGAAGGTGAGAATGAAGGTCTTCACGCTAACTAGGACAGCCATAGACAAAGCGAGGGAGTTGTATCGATTCCAGTAGATCAGAATGGGCCTTATGTTAATGTCACTACAATGGGTGTTTCAGAGCCATTTCTTTTAGATACTGGTGCGATGAGAAGTTCTATCATTCACTCTAAACTCCCTGGGGCACCTTTGTCTGGCTTAACGAATGTATCCGTAGGATTTTCTGGCGCCCCAGTTCGTAGCCCGGTCTCTTGTCCTCTGCCTATTTCAATTGGTTCTTATGATTTGGAGGCTCCGCTTCTTTTAACGACTGGTTGAGGCGAGAATCTGGTGGGTTTGGATTTATTGAAAAGATGAAACAATATATTGTTCTCCTTCTGGTTTACATCTTGCTTTGGGGCAGAAACGGACTTCTCCAATGTATTTGTCTAAAGATCGATTTCCACCTGAATTGCTCTCTCTCCCTGAAAAACTTTGGGCTACGGGTCCAAATGATGTTGGTTGTCTTGAGATCCGACCCTATGTTGTTACCTTCAAGCCCAATGCTAAATTGCCACGCATTCCTCAATACAGAATTTCCAATGAAGGTGAAAAAGCGCTTTGGATATTATTTATGAGTTGGTTCAGAAGGGTGTGGTTGAGGAGACGAGAGGAAACATATGCAATAGTCCTGTTCTCCCGGTTCTTAAACGCACTGATCCTTCTCAGCCTCCTGTTTATTGCTTTGTGATTGATCTTCGGGAGGTTAATAAAATTGCTGCACTACAGTTTCCTGTTGTTCCAGATATAACTGCCCTGTTAACTATGATACCTGCCTCGGCAGCTTGGTTTTCTGTTATTGATTTGAAAAATGCTTTCTTCAGCATCCCCATTACCAAAGAGAGTAGGGATATTTTTGGCTTCTCTTTAGGAGGCCGAAGTTTCCGGTTCAAGCGCGCACCCCAAGGCTATTGTGAAAGCCCCTCCATTTATAGTCAAGCTCTGAAATGTCAGCTTGATGCTTTTCCTTTGCCGCCAGGTGCTACCCTTATTCAGTATGTGGATGATTTATTGATTGCTGCTGATTCAGAGGATATTTGCAAGAATGTGACTGTTGCTCTGTTGCGTCATTTGTCTGATCTTCATCATAAGGTTTCACCTTCTAAACTACAATATGCCCGCCAAGAGGTTACCTATTTAGGTCATCTCTTGTCGAAGGAGGGAAGGCGATTCACCCCAGAGCGTATCCAAGCAATTGCACAAATGTCTGTGCCATCCACACAAAGAGAAGTGCGTGCCTTTCTGGGCATTACCTCTTATTGTAGACAGTGGATTCCAAATTTTTCTTTGTTGGCCAAACCTTCGTGGCACTCACTTTGAAAGACACACCCCAACCCCTTCCTTGGACTGACGAATGTCAGAAGAGTTTTACTGATTTACGTGCTGCTCTATGCTCTGCTCCTGTGTTGGGTACTCCGGATTACAGTAAGCCCTTCACGCTCTATGTCCATGAAAGAGAGGGTTGTGCCTTGTCAGTCTTAACACAACGATTTGGAGACAAACAGCGGCCATGTGCCTATTTTTCGGCTACGTTAGACCCAGTAGCCAAGGCATTGCCTAGTTGTCTTAAAGCTACAGCAGCAGCAGCAATTTCTATTTGTCAGTCTGCTGGAGTGGTGCTAGATAACACTCTTGTTGTTATGGTACCACATGCAGTGGATACCTTGCTAAATAGGACGAAAACGCAGCAACTTACAAGTGCTCGCTTGTCTGGGTATGAGCTGACGCTCTTGGCTAGTCATGTGCACATCAAAGGATGTAACACTTTAAATCCAGCTACATTGTTACCTCTTCCAGAGGATAAAAGTATTCAGGAACAACATGATTGCTTCCTCCGTACTGAGGAGGAGACAAAAGGTAGGATTGATTTGAAAGATACACCACTAGTGGACCCAGATGGGATCCTATGGGTGGATGGTTCTTGTTTTAAACTCCCTAATGGTGAGACAACTTCAGCTTATGCTGTTACCACCTTGCATACAATCGTGGAGGCAGCACGCCTTAAACATAATTCAGCTCAGGCAGCTGAACTGATAGCTTTGACCAGAGCGTGTGTGTTATCTAAGGGAAAGAGAGTGAATGTGTATACCGACAGCCAGTATGCGTTCGGTGTGGCACATAGTTTCGGTCGGTTGTGGAAGGAAAGAGGATTCTTTACCTCCCACGGTACTAAGATACAGCATGGTCAATTGGTAACTGACCTTCTTGAGTCACTTGCTTTGCCTACCCAGATAGCAATCATAAAGTGTACTGCGCATAAGAGGATTACTGATGATGTTGGTCGCGGGAATGCTTTTGCAGATGAGATAGCGAAAGAAACAGCCAGAGATGCTATGACGTGCATGTATGTTGCGGGCCCTGCAAATTGGGTCAAGGAAAGAGGGATGTGTGAGGACACAATAGAAAGTGTGAGATCGATTCAAGGAGAGGCTACAGAGAAAGAGTTGAGTAAGTGGAAAGAGAGTACAGGAATGTTAGACGCGATGGGATGTTGGATAGAATTGTCAGAACATTAGCGTTGGCTGATACCAGACGCCTATGTACTGCCTGTAGCTGCTATGGTGCATGGTCCAGCCCACATCAGTGCGAAAGGAATATGTAAGCTTCTGGCTCCAGTGTGGCTGAACGAAGGGATTCCAAAATGTGCAGATAATTTGGTGAAGCATTGTATCGTTTGCTTGATGCATAATCCAGGAAAGGGAACCCCAACTCCAGCAGGTCATTTTGCTCCCCCAACATATCCTTTTGTGGTGTTGCAAATTAACTATATTCACATGGAGCGATGCAACAATCTCAAATATGTTTTGGTGGTGGTGTGTGCCTTTTCCAGATGGATAGAGGCTTACCCTCTGAAAGACAACACTGCTTTGTCCACTGCCAAAGTTCTTCTGAAAAAGTTCTTCCTAGGTTTGGTTTGCCGCGCATTGTCTGGAGTGACAATGGAAGTGAATTTGTGGGCCAAATCATGCAAAAGGTGTGTGCAGGTCTTGGTATTAGGCAAAAATTTCATGCGGCAAACCATCCTCAGTCAGCGGGTTTGCTAGAGCACTATAATGGCACTCTCAAACTTAAGCTTGCAAAGGTACAGGCCAGCACGGGTCTTGCCTGGCCCGATGCTTTACCTTTGGCTCTCCTATCCACTAGAGCAGCTGTGCATTCTCGTTTGGGACTTAGCCCATACGAGGTTGTTTTTGGGCGCCCAGCTAATGTTTGGGGAGTCCCTCGCCCTAAAAAGTATTCTGATATACAGTATCCAATGCTGATTGACTACTTACATGACCTTACCACTAAATTGCGTGTTCTCCACCAACAGGTTCAAAACGCTTTACCAGAGGCCTCCCCAGACCCAGGCCATTCTATCCAACCTGGAGACTGGGTCTGTGTGAAAAAATTTCAGAGGACAAGGAATTTGGAACCTCGTTGGAAGGCGCCTCGACAAGTTCTTCTGGTGACACGTACGGCAGTGAAAGTCGAAGGGAAAAAGAAATGGATCCATGGCGTGCACTGCAAGAAGGTGCCCTTGCCCTTGCCTTTTGACTAGTGGGTCCGTAAGGGTGTAGGTGATTTTGAAGGCGAAAGGGTCCCCCGGTTTGTACCTTTCAGTAGTGCACGCCTGGATGGAACTCGGTCAGAGAAAGAAGATGACGACGTTTTACAAGAAGCCGTACCGCCACATCTCCGATTGAACACTACAGACCCACAGACACTATTTCAGGACCAAACTGTACAAAACAGAACTCGATATAATTTAAGGCCTAGACCGGTACATTTACCATCTGTCCAGGTTGCAGGATCACGGTAGGAGTCTTGGTTCGTGACCTGTATAGTGGCTAGGCCAGCAGGACTTGCAGTGTCATGGGACGGCTAATAATCACAGCCAAGTGAGTAAGGAAGATTGCCGTGAGCAACAATTTTAGAGGATGGATGTTAAATTGGAAAAGAAGGATAAGAAAGAGATGAGAAAAAATTATTGTAAATCATTGTACAGTCGATGTGGCATAACATTGTGTGTTTTTATGTTTTTGAGTACCTTATTGGCTTGTGCAGGTTGGGTTGTTCATGCTATGCAGCACAAATCTGTCCCTACTTCTATTTCCTTGCCTCTTCGTTCTACAATCTCCCCACATCAATTACATACACTTCCGCATCATGAACTAATCAGGAGAACAGGAAATTTTAATAATTCATTTGTCCAGTTGTTGCACCAACACCAATTGCTAGTCAACACAACCGACTGTTGGGTGTGTGGACTTATGCCTCATACCACAGACAAAGGGATGCCATATTTAGTCCTTCAGTTTTCTTATGAAGGTTCCGCTTGGGCCTATTTTGTGATGTTTTCAAATGCATATCAGAACCGATTTAGACGTCCGGTTAGTTCATATGGTAGTGGACCAGATTTTAGTCATAGTTCTCTGATAAAGGGAATGGTAGCTATGGCTAGAATTGTGGAAAATAGTAAGGTTCCTGTTGACGAGAAACAAACATATGCTGGTTGGAACGTGACTCGTTACGTTACTAGCCTTACAGATAAAGTTAAACAGGGAAAATCTCCACCAATTTGGACTGTACCTCATCGAGGTAACTTTTGTCTACAAATGAATGGCCAGACTACTGACAGTGGACAAGGAAAGAGCTTTTGTTCCCATACATACATTTACACATCTCAGAATTAGCCACCATTAGTGCCATCTCAGGGCACGTATTTTGTCTGCCACGATAGAGCCTACACGTGGCTACCAGCGGATTTTTCAGGAACATGCTATATAGCCTTTCTTCTCCCTCCTACATACACTGCTCCTTCAGGTCATCACAGAAACAGATATGGCAGAGGGATTATTGACTCTAAAGACACGGCAGGACAAGAGGGAGGTGATTTCCTTAAAGGATTTCTCCCTTTTTGGGGCCCAATGGCCAACAGTAGAAACATGAGACAATTGGTTTGTGTTGTTGAGACTACCATAGATGTCACTGTGGGAGCCTTGAGTAATCTCACAGCTGAACTTCAGGCGGAACGTCTCATGACATTGCAGAACCGGATTGCTCTGGATGTTATTCTTGCGGATCGTGGTGGAGTTTGTAAATTGATCGGATCTAGCTGTTGCATTTATAGACCTGACGATGCCCCTGAGGTATACCAAGCCATCTCTAAATTACTTGTGATCTCCGAGTTGATTCATCAGGACGAAGGAGATTGGCCTTTATTGGAATGGTTTTGGGGATTACTGTCCAAATGGGGATGGATGGTATTAACCTTCCTTGGAGTGGTTTTGGCCATCATTTTTTTCTGTTGTCTCTGTATGCAGTGTGGCCCCGCCATCTGTGGTCTTTGTGCCACTATGTGTGTCCCAAGGCCTGTGTCACGGAAAACGGAGAACATTAAAATTATGTTGCAGCAACAGCTCATGGCCATTGACGTCAACTCAGATTAAAATGAGTCTGTGTGTTTTGCCTGAGTAATGGCAAAAGGAGGGTCTGAGGTAATTCAGTTTTCCGATTTTGTTCGTATTCGGCCACCATTTTGTGTTGCCCTCACTCAGGCAGCACGGCGAACGAGGTGTTGTTTTGCTCTTCCTACTGCGATGTGTCAAATAACCTCCTGCCTCTGTTTAAAGCTGGTGTCAGGGTCTGGCCGACTCCACTAATCCTCGTCTGGTTTGACTGATCCCTGTCTCGTCTATCTGTTGGTTCGCACCATTCTTTCCTGACTTTATTTTATCTTTTAGCCTTCGCTATTCTCTACTCGTATTCTCTTATTTCCCAACTGTCCATCGAGGCATACAAATGTGTCCTGCCACCTGCAAGTGGAATTGTAAACACTACCACTGATTAACTTGTGGGGAAGGGTGACAAACACAGTTGGAAGAGAGGCTTATTTGGGTTACTTAATATCTTGTTTTCACATTCTTCTCATTGGTTAGACCAGGTATACATTGGTAGTGTTCTTTGTTAATCTGTGTGCTATAAAAGATTGTACGCCACGGAGTAAAGTGGCAGTCTCCTAAGAACATACCGAGTGTACTTCTGGGACCACTGTAATAAACCTGATCTTCTGCGCCTAACGGAGTGTCCCGTGTCTCTGTCCGACAAAGCAGGTGAACTCGGAGATTAAGGCATGACCTGCGCTGCCAGGCCCATAAGGCACTGGTTCTTCACTTGAGGGACATTCTGTACTTTACAGGCCCTCTCCAAGGCAGTTATCCATTTGTGGATGTCATCCCCACTCTGGTAGGGAGGGACAATCTTACTTAGGTTTCTATGGTCATAAGACCTCTCCCTATCTCTAAGGAAATTGCTGCCACCAAGGAACTCTAGTCCCTCCTTTTTACTAGCTCTGTAGAGCTCCAGGGCTTCCCTATCTAAGGCCATCTGCTGCTTTCTGAGGTTGAACTTGTCTTGCTCATACTTCAGCAGTCTCTCTCTCCTCTCCTGTGAGGTTTCCCTCCCTCTGTGATAAGAAACAGAGGTTCCTATAGATGAGTTAGACTAGATAGATCCCCTTGACAGAGATCTATCCCTTCTAGCCCTGTTGTCAGGCCTACCTGGAGGAATAAAAGAAGTGGCATTATTGTCATCCTCTTCATCCTCATCCAGGAGGTCTGGGTTCACCAGAGTCTGGTCATTGTCACCAGTCTGGTCAGCATTAGAGTTAGGGTCAGGGGAATTATTATCCCTAGGCCCACCCTCACCTGCTGCCCCACCAACACTGTCTCCATCATCAGGCCCACTAGGCCCTGTGATATCATCCAGTTTCAGTATCTTTATGAGATGCTGCGTGGATGTACTTTTGCCTGTCTTCAGCTTCCTAATGGAACATAAGGCCCTAAGCTGTGCAAAGGAGAGATCCTCATATTTATAGGGAAGGAGCTCACTGGTTCCTGGCTGGTTAGACATTACTAATGTGGTGTGGTGTATTGCACTACCTACACTAGTGTGGCCTACTAAACTCTTTTGAGTTGTAGAAAGGGTATGCTATCAGTTAACACACAACTCTAAGTTCAGTAGAACTTATTGTAGCTAAACTTGATATTATATGCACCTCGGGTACCTTTAGTGGTTTTCAGTTGATCAATTCAATTGAGATTATCTGGTAAAACAATAGCAAGCTGGAATCCCACATGCTGCACACCAATGTGAGAAGGTGGCCTGATATATGCTGTCCACTAGTTCTAGTGGGTACTTTCAATCAGTCCAAACAACCCCTTATTGTGATAGGTTAAAGACAACCTTTATTGAAAGCTATCCTACTGGTAGCTATGGAGAGCAGCCTTCAGGCTAAGTCTTGAAGGAATGTAAAGCAGCTTGTTTTACCAATCTAGAATCTCTTGAATGATCAAATGAAAAGACAACCACACCAGGTATATATTCAAAATATATGTATTTAAGATCAAACACATCCCTCTAGTCTCTTTATGAGACTGGAGTTCGAAGTACTTTGTTTACAAGTCAGGAAGTATCAGTAATAGCACAAATACACGTTTTGGCCCTAGGGGCGTACCAAACCATATACCAAATACGTGGTATAAGAACCACGACTGGAATAGACACTAGGCCTATAGCCTGTAGAATTGCTGGGACCCCAAGGAACCATCCAAGGTAGTAACGCAGGGGACCCACGGGGACTGTATGCAGAGTGTAAACACAACCGCGGGTTCCCGTTATCTTTTATGGGCCATTTCGCGGTTGGAAATTTGAAGATTAGGGACACTTCTGATCGAGTCAGGACCAAACCCTTTTGGACTTAAGAAGTTCTAGGGCTAGCACCCACGGGAGCACCGGAGTACTCGAGTTACCTCACCCAGGGAAGCCGGGTGCATAGGTGTCTTTTGGTGTCGGGTCGCGTCGTCAATTTCAATGGAAGCCTGCAAAGAACTGCTGCTGCCGTGAAGAGGAGAAGTGTCCGAAGAGATCCAAGCCTGGATCTAGGATGGAAGGAACCTGAAAGCAGAGGGGACAGAGTCTGGGTCACTAGCCAGTGACCAAGGGCAGGATGGACCAATGCCCACAGATGTTGGGTGCTTCAGGTGAGTTGATAGGTGTCTTGACTCTTCAGCCACGAGGTCCAGGAGGTGTCGATGAAGTTCGCAAGCCGGATTCAAGCTGTCCCATAAAGTCTGTCGAGTGCTGCGGTGTCGGCGACCAGAATGGACCCAACAAGCCTTGACAACGGCAAGTCACAGGAATTCAGAGAAAGGACTGCGGTGCAGACCAGCATGGTCTGAGGGACTCACCCAGTGTGGGCAAGTCAGGGCACATCTGGAGCAACAAAGAAAGCCCAAGTAGAAAAGGAGTTGCCTTCGTGGGGACCTGCTAGCCAACGGGCTAGTGATCGCGTAGGAGCCTCGAGTGGTCACACTTGAAGCTGGCCCACGGGTCACTAGTAAAGTGGAGGCTAACAATCTTTGGTGCAGGAGGTGCTCAAAGCTGGGGCTACTCAGAGCCTAAAGCACAACTTCGAGGAGGACCAGGAAGGTGTTGTTGCTGCAAAAGTTCACGGTGTCCAGGGGTCACGGTTCCACATCACCCACGATAGCCACGGGCCTCAGCTTTGCTGTGGACTCAGGGTAGCCTCGGGGAAGTCTGGAAATCCACCTCTGGTGATGCAAAGACGTGGCGGGAGCTTCAGCGATGCAGACCGGTCAGTTGCTTCTTTGGTGCCTGCCAAGCAGGGGAGTCACTCCTTGACCCCAAGGGAGATTTCTTCCATTTTCTAGTCATGATAGAAAGTCGAAGGTCCGGGATATATGTTGCAGAGTTTCCACCCAGGGTAATCTAAAGTCCTAGGGACTGGATTCCTATACTTATACTAAGTTTAGGGGATGGACGAACTGTAAGGCCCCACCTATGGGTGGGCTTGAAAAGAGGGGTGGTTACACCCATTTTCTTTGTCCAATTTCGCACCAGAGCAGGGGCAGGTAGCCCATGCAACCGGTTTGAACTGGGCTATGCACAGGGACAGCAAACGTGCCCCCAGTGCAGGACGTCAAAGCACCAGAGAGTACTCCCGCCCAGCCCCAATACACATCTGCCTGTCTGGGGAGGTGGTCACACCTCCCTATGTCAGGAAACCTATTGTCCAGGCCTCTCCTGCCGGAGTTTCGGTCAGCAGCAGGAGGCCAGACCCATGTCTGTGGCAGAGGCATCCATTTTGTGATGCCAGGGCTCAGGAAAGTCCTGCCGGGTTTGACCAGTGTGAACATGTCTCACCCTCTCGAAGGGTGGAATGCTACCCCCGCCGCCAGAACTGGCGAGGGGGTAGTATTCCAAAGCATTTGACACCAAATACAACATGTTTTGATGCAGCCATTCCAAAGTTAGCATTTACCACGAGGTTATAATGCACTTAAGAGTATATGGTATGGCTGTATCACAGAACAGCCATAAGGAAGTATTTCCGAAAGCTGCAGAGAGCCTCAGCTCATGCTTGGGCACCCTCTCACACAAAACCAAGCACTCTGCCTTCAGGATTGTCAAGGCCTGCCATAGGAGTAGCTTATAGGTTTATATGTGTCTGTATATATATGTGTGGATATAGGTAGCCTATACCACTGTAAGGGGTGCAAGCACACCCTTACCCAGGCTGCAGTAGCAGACCTATGGTGCCATTTTGGAGTGCTGCCCAGGGGTGGCATAATATATGCTGTAGCCCCTGGTAGGCCTCTGAGATACCTATGGCCTAGGTACATAGTATACCATATACTAGGGGCTTATAAGGCACTCCAGAATCAAATTAGATATGTACCTAATGTACATGCAAACCATTTTAGAGAGGAAGCAAGGGGTTGTTTGGACTGATACAAGGTGCCCACTAGAACTAGGGGACACAATATATCAGTCCACCTTCTCACATTGGTGTGCAGCGTGTGGGATTCCAGCTTGCTATTGTTTTACCAGATAATCTCAATTGAATTGATCAACTGAAAACCACTAAAGGTACCTGAGGTACATATAATATCAAGTTTAGCTACAGTAAGTTCTACTGAACTTAGAGTTGTGTGTTAAGGGATCGCACACCGTTTCTACAACTCAAGAGAGTTTAGTCGGCCACACTAGTGAAGATAGTGCAATACACCACACCACATTAGTAATGTCTAACCAGCCAGGAACCAGTGGGTCCCTACCAGGAACCAGTGAGCTCCTTCCCTATGAGGATCTCTCCTTCGCTCAGCTTAGGGCCTTATGTTCCATTAGGAAGCGGAAGACAGGCAAAAGTACACCCACGCAGCATCTCATAAAGATACTGAAACTGGATGATATCAGAGGGCCTAGTGGGCCTGATGATGGAGACAGTGTGGGTGGGGCAGCAGGTGAGGGTGGGCCTAGGGGTAATAATTCCCCTGACCCTACCTCTAATGCTGACCAGACTGGTGACAATGACCAGACTCTGGTGAACCCAGACCACCAGGATGAGGATGAGGAGGATGACAATAATGCCACTTCCTTCATTCCTCCTGGTAGGCCTGAACACAGGGCTAGAAGGGATAGATCTCTGTCAAGGGGATCTATCCAGTCTAACTCCTCTATAGGAACCTCTGTCTCTTCTCACAGAGGGAGGGAAACCTCCCTGGAAAGGAGAGAGAGACTGCTGAAGTATGAGCAAGACAAGTTCAACCTCAGAAAGCAGCAGATGGCCTTAGATAGGGAAGCCCTGGAGCTCTACAGAGCTAGTAAAAAGAAGGACTAGATTCCCTTAGTTGCAGCAATTTCCCTAGAGATAGGGAGCGGTCTTATGACCATAGAAACCTGAGTAAGATTGTCCCTCCCTACCAGAGTGGGGATGACATCCACAAACGGATAACTGCCTTGGAGAGGGCCTGTAAAGTACAGAAGGTCCCTCAAGGTCAGTGGGCAGCAATCTTATGGCTCTCCTTTGCAGACAAAGGTATAGATAAGCTCCTCACTGTAAGAGAAGAGGATGCTGATGATTATAAGGTCTTGAAGAGTGCTTTGATTGATGGGTTCGGCCTAACCACTGAACAGTATAGGCTGAAGTTCAGAGACACCCAAAAAGCTCAGTCTCAAGACTGGGTAGACTTTGTTGATTGTGCTACTAAGGCTCTGGAAGGTTGGTTATTGGGCAGTAAAGTGTGTGACTTCAAAGGATTGTACAATCTGATAATGAGGGAGCAGATTCTTAATAACTATCAAAACCAGCTTTTACGCCAGTACCTGGTGGACTCTGATCTGACCTCTCCACAAGAATTGGGAAAGAAGGCAGACAAATGGGTCAGAACCAGGATAAGGCCTAAGAATCAGGGGAGTGACCAGAAGAAAGATTCTACCAAGCCCCAAGAGAAAGGTGGGGATAAATCTAAGGATAAGTCCACTACAGGGCCCAAAAGTCCTCCTCTGGGGGAGGGTCCCAAACTCCTTCCTCTCCTGAAATGAAACCATATTGCCATGTCTGTAAAAAGCCTGGGCACTGGAAAACCTGATCCCAGTTGCCCCAGGATTGGCAATAAAGAAAATGTTCCTCCAACAAATACTACCATTCCCCCTGGTACTACTAGTAGTAATACCCCGGGTGGTAGTAATGTACCCAAAAAGGTAAATGCATTCTCACGGGGAACAGAGGTGGGCCCTAGTTTAGACAGGCCCCCCTCACAGGCCTCCTCAGTCTGTGTTGGTGGTGTGGAATGTGCCACTTTTACCATAGGTCCCAATACTTTGGGCAGGTACAGACTGAAGCCAATAATCAATGGTCAGCAAGCTGTGGCCTATAGGGACACTGGGGCTAGTGTCCCCATGGTGACAGAGAAACTAGTTCCCCCTCAGCGGCTTTTACCTGACTTTAGTCATCAGGTGACCAACATAGATGGTGTCAGCACAGATCACTCCATAGTCAATCTCAGCTGGGGAGGGGTCACAGGCCCAAAGAGAGTAGCAGTGTCCACAAACTTGCCTGTAGATTGCCTAATGGCCAATGATCTGGAAATTTCAGCCTGAACTGAAGTTGAACACCAAGCCCATCTGAGAATGCTGGGCATACCTGAAAAGGCTAGTGGGGCTGTGATGGCCACAACCCAACCCCAGAAGCATTTTGGAGTGATGGAGCCTGAAATAATGGCCCACTCTCCTCCACAAGAGAGCACAAGAGTTGAAGAAAAGTCTTCTTCCCCCCCAGACAATAGGTAAGGGTCAGCCTCCTCAAGGAACTGATCGTACCCTTAGTGAAGGAACTGCCCCAGAGGTAGTCAGGCCTGGCCTGGCCACACCTCTGGTGGCAGGGGCCTCTTCCAAGGTGGTACCCAGTCTGCAGCAGGTAACCTGCCCCTCTCTACCCTGCCTCAGTCAGCCCAGGGCTGAAGAGGTCAGGAAGGTCAGTGGACCCCAAAGGGGCAACTGTCCAGAGGAACCCTCCCATCAGCAGATATGGGGCCCGCAGGCTAGGAGCCCTAGCCAGGGAAAATATCCTCACCCCACTGAGGGATCCTCATTATCATTGTGTAGGGATCTCTCCCAGCAGGACTCTGTTGGGCAAGTGCAAGCATGGGACCCCAAGGTTCCAAACCTGCCCAGCCCCTCCAGTGTTCAATCCAAAAGGACCCAACCCCCAGCTGTAGGCAGCCAGAGGTTGACCCTTACAGCAAAGTACAATGTAGTCATGGAAAGTAAGGCATCCATGGTGACAAGTGATCTGAGGAAGCTGAGGCCAACTTTATTAGGGCCTCACTTCTCTACACAGACACCTCACCAGCCTTCTACTTTGCCAAAACACACCACAGGTAGTAATTCCCCATGGTGAAGATCCTCTAATGCCCTTAGGGTGAGGAATAGCTTAGTGGACCATAAGACAGGAGGCAACCATGCTAGTGCAGGTGCTTCCTTATATGGCCACTGTAGGAAGGTGGAATCTGACTATATGGTTGCCCCCACGTTTTACCTGGTGTTTTGCTGGTTTATGACTTAGTTGGACTTGGATCCTGCTATTCAGGGGCCCAGTCTATCTGCTTTCCCTGTAAAATGGTTTCCATGTACATTAGGTACATTCCTAATTGGATTCTGGAGTGCCTTATAAGCCCCTAGTATATGGTATACTATGTACCTAGGGCATAGGTACCTCAGAGGCCTACCAGGGGCTGAAGCATGTATTATGCCACCCCTGGGAAGCACTCCAAAATGGCACCACAGGTATGCTACTGCAGCCTGGGTAAGGTGGTGCATGCACCCCTTACTGTGGTATAGGCTACCTATATCACTATCATTGCACACACATATAAAACCTATAAGTCATTCCTATGGCAGGCCTTAATCCTGAATGCAGGGTGCTTGGTTTTTATGTGAGAGGGTGTCCCTGCATGAGCTGAGCAGAGCCCCTCTGCAGCATTCGGAGTACCTCCTATAATGCTATTTGTGGTGCAGCCTGACCATATACTCTTAAGTGCATTATAACCTCGCAGTAAATGCTAACTTTGGGATGGCTGCACGGAAACATGTCGTGTTTGGTGTTAAACGCTTTGGAATACTACCCCAACACCAGTTCTGGCAGCGGGGGTAGCAATCCACCCTTCTAGAGGGAGAAACATGTTCACACTGGTCTAACCTGGTAGGACTTTCTAGAGCCCTGGCATCACAAAATGGATGCCTCTGCCACAGACACGGGTCTGGCCTCCTGCTGCTGACCGAAACTCCGGCAGGGGAGGCCTGGACAATAGGTTTTCTGTCCCAGGGAGGTGTAACCACCTCCCCAGACAGGCAGATGTGTATTGGGGCTGGGCGAGAGCACTCTCTGGTGTTCTGAAGTCCTACACTGGGGGCACACTTGGTGTCCCTGTGCATAGTCCAGTTCAAACCGGTTGCAGGGGCTACCTGCCCCTGCTCTGGTGCAAAACTGGACAAACGCCATAGGTGGGTCCCTAGAGTATATCCAACCCACAAACTTAAATCAATCAATCAATCAATCAGTGGTTGGTGAAGCGTGCTACTCACCCGTGAGGGTCTCAAGGCGCTGAGGGGAGGGTAAGGCAGCTCCAGGTCAGTCGAAGAGCCAGGTCTTGAGATCTCGTCTGACTGAGTGCAGGTTAGGAGAGCGCCGTATTCCTAATGAGAGAGAGTTCCAAGCTGTGGCAGCGGTGTAGGAGAAAGCTCTTCCTCCTGATCTGGCTCGGCGGATGCGGGGGACCTCTGCCAGGGTGAGGTCCGCTGAACGGAGGTTCCTTGTGGGTGCGTGGAAACTCATTCTGTCGTTGAGGTAGCTGGGTCCGATGTTGTTGAGAGCTTGGAGGCGTGTGTGAGTAGTTTGTAGGTGACCCTCTTCTCGACGGGGAGCCAGTGGAGTTCTCACAGGTGAGGGGTCATGTGATCATGGCGAGGTGTCCCTAAGATTAGCCTTGCGGCTGCGTTCTGGATCGTTTGGAGTTTGCGTAGTTGAGATTTGTTGATTCCTGCGTAGAGAGCATTTCCGTAGTCTAGCCTGCTTGTGATGAGAGCGTGGGTGACTGTCTTTCTGCAATCGGGGGGAATCCATTTGAAAGTCTTCCGTAGAGTCCGTAGGCAGTTGAAACAGGTGGATGAGATGGCGTTGATTTGGCGGTTCATGGAGAGGGAAGAGTCTAGGATTATGCCGAGGTTACGTGCTTGGTCCGTGGTGGTGGGGGGGGGCCGAAGGCAGGTGGCCACCATGAGTTGTTCCTTCATCCAGGTGGCGACGTTCTTCATTCCCTTTTGAAAGCTGAGTCTAGTATCTTCTGGGTTTCTGGTGAGGGATAGGATTAGTTGGGTGTCGTCGGAGTAGGATACGATGTTTAGTCCATGTCGTCTGACTATGTTGGCGAGCGGGGCCATGTAGATGTTGAACAGGGTGGGGCTCAGGGAGGAGCCTTGGGGGACTCCACAGATGATGTCCGTGGGTTCGGAGAGAAAGGGAGCCTAACTCTCTGAGTCCTGTTGGAGAGGAAAGAGCGGATCCAGTTGAGGGCGGTTTCCTGGATCCCTGCGTTGTGGAGTCTGGTGGTCAGTATGCCGTGCGATACGGTGTCAAAAGCTGCGGAGAGGTCCAGGAGAATGAGGGCCGCGGTGTGGCCCTGGTCAGGCAGCATGCGTATGTCGTCGGTGGCGGTGATTAGGGCTGTCTCGGTGCTGTGGTTGCTCCGGAAGCCAGATTGGGAAGTGTCTAGGATGCAGTTGTCTTCAACGAAAGTGGTCAGTTGGGTGTTGACGATTCTCTCTGCTACTTTGGCCGTGAAGGGAAGGAGGGAGATGGGCCGGTAGTTTTTTAGGTCAGTCGGGTCCGCCGATGGTTTTTTGAGGAGGGGCTTGACTTCTGCGCATTTCCAATCCGGGGGATAGGTGCCCGTGGACAGGGAAGAGTTGATGGTGTGGGCTAGCTCTGGAGCGATGGCCGAGGAGGCTCTGTGGAAGATATGGGGGGGGGGCAGGGGTCCGTGGGGGCTCCTGAGTGAGTTTTCTTCATGGTGGTGGTGATGAGATCGAAGGAGGTGGGGGACTAAGTGGTGATGGTAGGCATAGTGGAGATGGTGGGGGTGAGAGTGGACGCATTCATTGGGTCATTGAAGTTGACGTAGAGGGTCATGATCTTATGGTGGAAGAAAGTGCTTAGCTTGTTGCAGAGATCTTGGGAGGGGGTGATGTCTGAGGCTTCGCAGGTGGGTTTGTTGAGATTAGTGATGATCTTGAAGAGTTCGCTGCTGTTCGTTGCATCAGCTGGTGGTAATTCCTCATGGCGCTTCTATAGTCTGCGTGGGCTGCCGGGTCTTCTGGTTCCTCCAGGCGTCTACAGGTGCTTCTGGACTCGAGGAGTTCTGTCGTGAACCAGGCGGCTTTCGGAGGGCGTATGGTGGTAGCTTGTCTCAGGGGAGCTAGTTTATCTGCGCAGCTTGTGATCCACCTGTGGAGTTCTGCTGCGGCCACGTCAGTGTCAGTGAAGGAGGCGGGGGGTCCTGAAGGAGGGTGAAGTTGAGGAGTTCCACGGAGATCTTGCTCCAGCTTCGTCGAGGAGGGCGCGGAGCTATTCTGGGTGTGGCGCCAGATGGGAAAGTGAAATGGATACAGTGGTGATCGGTCCAAGTGTGCTGGGAGGTATGGGTGACCCGGGTGTTAGATCCTGCGGCGAAAATGGGGTCAAGAGTGTGACCTGCCATGTGAGTGGGGGATTTTACCAGTTGCTTGAGTCCCAGGTTGGAGAGGTTCTCCAGTAGAGCGTTTGAGTCGGGGTCCTGTTGGTTGTCGAGGTGGAAGTTTAGATCTCCGAGTAGGATGTAGTCCGTGGAGGTGATGGTGTGGGATGCGGCAAGTTCAGTGATGGCGGTAGTGGGTTGGGTGCGAGGTCCCAGTGGTCTGTAGATGAGCGAGCCTCGGAGTGTGGTCCTGGGGTTGGTGTGAATCTGGAAATGGAGTTGTTCTATGTTGGGAAGAGTGGTGTTGGTGTTGGGAGTGGAGAGTTTGAGGGCAGTTTTGTGCGCGATGGCGATGCCTCCTCCTGGGCGGTTAGGGCGGTCTAATCTCTTGAATTTGTAGCCTTCAGGTATAGCCGTGGCGATGTCCGGTCCGGAGCTTGCGTTTGTCCATGTCTCGGTGAAAAAAGCGACATCGGGAGTGAGAGTGTCCAGTAGGTCCCAAATCTCAGTGGCGTGTCGGTGGAGGGACCAGACGTTGAGGAGAATGCAGTGGATGGTGTTGGTGGCTGAGGCGGCTTGAGGGGTAGTGCGTGTGGCTGTGTCCACGTTTGTCAAGGAGAAAATGCTACGGCAGTGCGCGCATGAGAAAGCTCCTTGAGTGTTATGAGGGGCAGCTTGTACGCAGAGCTGGAGGTAGCTGGGTTTGAGAGCGAGGAGAGTGGTGCTGGTGTAGCGGTAGGGGCCTGGAGGGCCAGGGGTCGTGGTGCTGGGTGCGGTCCAGGCGCGGACGGGCGCAGACGGGCTTGCCTTTGGTATGCCTTCGGCGTGCCAGCGGCACGCCTGCTGGGCGCATCCGCTGAGCAACGGTCGCCGTTATCAAGGGGAGGGGGGGGGATCAAGGAAGAAGCGGGTGGGAGTCTGGAGGGGGCGGGGCTAATGGCAAGAGGCGGCAAGGCGCTACGGCGCTGAAATTACTGAGGGCACAACCTGTAAGTGAAAAGGAGAAAAAAGCATGAGCACACACAGTAAAGAACACAACACAAAAAAACACACAAGCGCTGATACCAGGAGCGCGTGAGTACGATGATCACAAAAACCTGAGGCAGAGTCAGGCGCGAGGCTCGAACTCTGCTGCTGGGGTCAGAAGAGGCTTTGCTTGGCTGGTGGAGCTGCCAGGGAACGTGCTGCCTGGAACGAGGTCTGGTCAGCACATGCGCTCCCCCGCAGCGGTCGCCGTTATCAAGGGGAGGTGGGCGGGATCAAGGAAGAAGTGGGCGTGAGTCTGGAGGGGGGGAGGGCACAACCTGTAAATGAAAAGGAGAAAGAAGCACAAGCACACACAGTAAAGAATACAACACACAAAAACCCACAAGCGCTGATGCCAGGGGCGCGTGAGTACGATGATCACAAAAACCTGAGGCAGAGTCGGGCGCAAGGCTCGAACTCTGCTGCTGGGGTCAGAAGAGGCTTTGCTTGTCTGGCAGAGCGGCCAGGGAACGTGCTGCCTGGACCGAGGTCTGGTCAGCACAAGCCAGTCCCCACGAAGGCATCTCTTCTTCTGCTTGGGCTTCCCTGGTTGCTCAAGATGTGCCCTGACTTACCCTCACTGGGTGATTCCCTCAGACTTTGCTGGTCTGCACCGACGTCCTTCTCTTTCCACAAGACTTGCCGTTGCCAAGGCTTGTTGGGTCCATTCTGGTTGCTGACACAGCAGCACTCGACAGAGTGGAACAGCTTAAATCCAGCTTGTGGACTTCGTCGACGCCTCCTGGACCTCGTGGCTGAAGAGTCAAGACACCCATCAACTCACCTGAAGCACCTGACATCTGTGGGCATTGGTCCATCCTGCCCTCGGTCACTGGCAAGTGACCCAGACTCTGTCCCCTCTGCTTTCAGGTTCCTTCCATCCTAGATCCAGGCTTGGATCTCTTCGGACACTTATCCTCTTCACGTTAGCAGCAGTTCTTCACCAGCTTCCATTGTAATCGATGACGCGACCCGACACCAAAAGACACCTATGCACCCGGCTTCCCTGGGTGAGGTAACTCGAGTACTCCACGGCTCTCGTGGGTGCTAGGCCTAGAACTCCTTAAGTCCAAAAGGGTTTGGTCCTGACTTGATTCTAAGTGTCCCTAATCTTTAAATTTCCAACCGCAACATTGCCCATAGAAGCAAACGGGCCCCTGTGGGTCCCCTGTGTCACTAGCTTGGGTGGTTCCTTGGGGTCCCAGCGATTCTACAGGCTATAGGCCTAGTGTCTATTCCAGTCATGGTTCTTATACCACTTTTTTGGTATATGGCTTGGTACGCCCCTAGGGCCCAAACGTGTATTTGTGCTTTTACTGATGATTGCCATCTTGTAAACTAAGTACTTCGAACTCCAGTCTCATAAAGAGACTAGAGGGGGTGTGTTTTATCTTAAATACATATATTTTGAATATATACCTGGTGTGGTTGTCTTTTCTTTTGATCATTCAAGAGATTATAGACTGGTAAAACAAGCCGCTTTACATTCCTTCAGAGGCTGCTCTCCATAGCTACCACTAGGATAGCTTTCAATAAAGGTTGTCTTTAACCCATCACCATAAGGGGTTGTTTGGACTGATACAAGGTGCCCACTAGAACTAGTGGACAGCATATATCAGGCCACCTTCTCACAGGGTGAACTTCCAGGTGTCTAATGCTTTGCGCGATGTCCCCGATGCCAAGAAACCCCGGCAGTTACCGAAAATCATTGCGGAGGCTTATAAGACCATTGGCCGCAATAGTTTGGGTGTTAAGCCTTTTGCAAAGAAACCAGCACAGCAGCAAACTCAGATGGCGAAGTCCGACAAAGATGATCGCTTGACTTTTCCAAAACAGAATTGGAATAAGAATGAAAAACAGGGTAAACAGCAACAGAAACAGGGGTCACGTCCTGCTTCGCCAATACCTGTGTCTACTGAGCGCACATATGATTTGCGCGACTGCGCTAATATTAAGTCACCTGATAGTTTTCAGGTTCCTGATCAACGTTCTCCTCGCACTTTACAGGCAGCATCAGTCTCATCAACCGGTGGAGGAGACGCAGCAGAGGCCGGTATGGCCAGCAAAGCCGTGAGCAGCCCCGCCAGACAGAAGGTAAAGGCAAGCAGACGACTTTCCATGTCAGCGACCCCAGCTTCAGATGAAGAAAGTTGCCGCTTTAACAGCGAGGTATGCCACGGATAGTGAGAACACAGCTTCTTAACCTGACATGGGCACTGACGCTGTTAGACAGCACGGCAGAAATTCCAGTAGTGCGGGAAGTATTGTGTCCATTTATGAAGGTGACAGCAACTGACACGTTCGTTGCTGTTGAGACAGCTGATAATAGAGTGGCTCCCCTTGACAGACTATATGAAATAGCTCTTTTAATTAAAGGTGACATTCAAAGTACTTTAAAAGGGATATTTTGGGAAAATCTAACTACTAACCACGATATTTTTTTGGCGGTGGCTGACTGGCCCCCACCTTTCATTCTCGCTGCTCTGAGAGGGGAGGAGAGGATCCTCCCTAGTTTCGCACACACTGTGCTGAAAGAGCAGGCGCTGAATTTTGCAGAAGAGTCGGCAAGGTGCTTGCACCGGCGTTGTACCGTACTCAGTGTGGTTGGGACAAATTTTCCCCTCGACTTGAGATTCCATTACGGTCTATACCACAACCTCAACCCCAATATCCCATGTGGCGTGAAGCGAAAGCAGGGATCCTTGATCAATTGGAAGATCAAGGTGTCATTGAAACATGTGTGTCACCGATGAATAATCCTCTTTTTACTGTGACCAAGCCTGATGGGTCGTACCGTTTGGTATTGGATTACCGACATTTAAACTCACATTGTCGGACCTGCGCGGAACAGAATACTCACAGTTTGGCCCTTGCGGATAGTCACGTGCGTAAACGGTTTAAAACCACGCTTGACATATCCAATGGCTTTTTCAGCCATAACCTGTTCTCTCTTAGTAGTCAATGGACAGCGTTCACATGTGGCGGCAAACAAAAGCAGTTCACAAGATTAGCCATGGGCTATAAGAACAGTCCAGGCGTCTTTGCTGCCCACATAGTCTCTCTTTTAGAGGGGCTTGACCCTGATGCGTGCTCGTATGTGGATGATATTTATCTCACAGAAGAATTATGGCCGCATCTGTGTCGCGTTGACCGCATCATATGCATGTTTGCGGACTTCGGTTACAAATTTACCTTTGCAAAGTCACACATTGCAGAGTACACAGTGTTGTTCTTGGGCTATGAGCGCAACAATGAAGGTCGAGGTTTGGCACCTCACTTTCTGGAGAAATGCGCACAGCTGCGCGCTCCTACAACTCTGAAAAAACTACAATCTTTACTGTTTTTTTTAACTTTGGCGTAGTTACATTCCTGAATATGCCCAGCGTACCAAGTCTCTTTATGCCTTGGTACAACCTACTTTCACCAAATCGTGCTGGCTGCCTGAACATTCAGCCATCTTGCAATCTTTGCAGGCTGATCTTCTAGAATCTAAATTCTTACTGACTCGTGATAACCACATCAACCTGGTAATAAGAATCGTGCCTGGGGCGGTTGGTTTCACGTACCTGACTTTTAATGAGGGTGACACAGTCCCTATTGCTTACAAGTCACACTTGTACACTTCGGCTGAAATGCGTTTTTCCACTGTGGAAAAAGTTTTGACAGCAGTGCAGATGGCGATTCTGAAAGAACGAGCACTATCGCAGGGGAAACACATATTGGTTGTTACACCGTATCCTGCCTTGGAGGCAGTGACGAAAGCCAGTGTACCAAATTCAAAAGCTTTGCATCCTAGGTTGATAAAATGGGCTACATCCTAGACGTCTCCGGATGTCACGTTAATTTTTGATTCCTCTTTGCAAACACAGGAGTACTTACAGTATGAATTTGTTCATCCGGCTCCTCTGACTATGCGCCCGCTGGAGGATTTCCATTGTGTCATTTACACTGATGGATCGGCGCAACCGGTGACGGATTCAAAGCATTCTTATTCGGCGGCCTGCGCAATAGTAGTGGGTACAATGGTGAATGGAGGGTTAAAGTCCGATGTCGTGCATACATAGACATTAGGGGACTGTACCGCTCAATTGGCAGAGCTACGTGCTCTAGTACTTGCACTTGAGTATGCTGACCCTTGTCTGACTACTCTAATTGTAAGTGACTTACTACTGTGTTCAGTCTTACAATGACAATTTATTCTTTTGGACTCAAAATGAATTTCGTGATTCCAAAGGTAGCACAATCAAACACAAAATGCTATGGGTTCGAGTGGCTGAGCTTAAAGAGCAGCTGCCACTCGTGTTTGTAATTCACACTCTTGGTCCTCAGCACGTAGGGGTACACGCTGTTGGCAACGGTCTTCCTGACGAAGCAGCGAAGACAGCAGTAGCAACATAAGTAGTAGCAGCAGTTACACGTTCCAAAAGTAAGATTGATGATGACATCTTGGCAGCCGTTGCTGCAACAGAGAAGGGAGGTAATTTCCCTAGAAGTTTCCCTTCCAAATACTCTTTATCACTTAAGTCCTGATAAAGTTCCTTATGTGAGAATTAACGACGTTGGTGACAGATTGATTCCCAACGCTGACCGCAGGTCCACCCTGATAACAGCGGCTCACGAGGGTATGGCCTCTGCTCATGCCGGCGTCTCTGCGACTATCTCTTTTGCAACAGCGTTACTGGTGGTGCGGATTGTACAAACAAACGTGTGATTATGTCCTTCATTGTGACATTTGCCAGCACATTAAACCTTCTACTGCTACGCGCTCGCCCCAGACACAGTTGTACATATCTAATAAACCACTTGGGTGTATTTATTTAGATCACTGCAGTCCTTTCTCCTCCGATACTGCGTATAAGTACATCTTAGTTGCAGTGGATTCGTGTGTAGGAAGGTGGAATCTGACTATATGGTTGCCCCCACTTTTTTCCTGGTGTTTTGCTGGTTTATGACTTAGTTGGACTGGGATCCTGCTATTCAGGTCCCCAGTCTATCTGCTTTCTCTGTAAAATGGTTTGCATGTATATTAGGTACATATCTAATTGGACTCTGGAATGCCTTATAAGCCCCTAGTATATGGTGTACTATGTGCCTAGGGCATAGGTACCTCAGAGGCCTACCAGTGGCTGAAGCATGTATTATGCCACCCCTGGGAAGCACTCCAATATGGCACCACAGGTCTGCTACTGCAGCCTGGGTAAGGTGGTGCTACCTATATCCACATATTACCTACTGGCGGTCGCCAGTAGGTAGTTATAGTTAGGACCACGTTTCCATAGGAAAACCTCAACATTCTATTTTGAATAACTTTGGCGCCGGTCGACGAATCCTCGCGAATTTCTCAAAATAGGTGGGGCGCTACGCTCCGCTCCTACCCTGAAAGTCTCGGGGGGATCCGTCAAGCGGGGGCTGAGATAAAAGGGGGGTCCCAAAACGCGTTTTTCCCATGCATTTTTCCATAGGACCTTTAGAACGAGCTACAGCCCGAACGGCTGAACAGAATTACACAAAATTTGGCAGAGAGGTAGTCCCTAGGTCAAGGAAGTGCCTTTTGTAGGTTTGGTGTAAATCTGTTCAGTAGATTCTGAGAAAATAGCCTTTAAATCAATATATATATCTGAGCCCGCTTACGGTACGCTTACCGTACGCTTACGGTAAGCGTACGGCGGCGTGCGCGAGCGCGATTCTGATTGGCTGTTAGATCTTAGTAAACATTCGAATCGGCCGAAACCAGGAAGCGGCGGCCGCCATTTTGTGTATTTCACTCTGAAAAAAAAGAGTGAAAACAAGGAAAGGGGGCAATGAGGAGAGTTACAGACCCCCTAACATTTGTAAGGGGGTCAAAGAAGGACAGAAAAGTACAAAAAAAACATTTATTGATTTTAAAAAAAATCACGGGGTACGCGTACGGTAAGCTTACGGTAAGCGTACGGTAAAAAAATAAAAATAGATAAATGAAAAGCAGATTTAAGAGTTTAGAAATTAGGGAGCTCTAAAAAGAGCTGTTGTGTTTATGAAGTCATTTTTTTAGTGGTACCTACAAGTAAGTACCGATGCAGAGTCTAAGGTTCAAGAGGAAGACTCTGTTCCCTTCATCATTGAAGTGCACACCATCTCCTCTATAAATGTCTTGCATGTCATAACGCAAGTTGTTGTGGTAAATGGCACCCATACCATAGTCACGGAGGAAAGCAGAAACAGATTTGTTGACGTGCTTTCTTGCTTTGTCAATCTGTGGACAGAAATGATTGGACCAGTTCCATTTTTGCCTTTGGCATATGTTGGAAAACACAAAGGCAGTTTTAGGGAAAAGTGAAAATAGTTGTGCAAAGGTGTCCTTCATAAGCATTTCCAGACCTACCCCAGTCAAAGTGCCTAGGTCATTGCCACCACAGTGCACTATTATGAGGTCAGGGTGTTGGATTTGAATGAAGGATTTCACCAATGGCATCAATTGGTGCCACTTTAACCCTCTATGACCAATCCATTTAATGTCTACATTTGGCAAAGCAAGGTCTCTCACCATATCTGTTTTCTCTGCATACTTTTCACTCCAGAAGACATAGCTGTGCCCTACAATCCACACTGTGAACATCTTCAAAGGAGAACTGGATGCACTCAGGAGGTGTCTTTCAGTAGAATGGCAATATGAAAAGAAAGACAGTTTGGAAATGGAGGCATACATATTTTTTTAAAACAAAAAGAACTGATTGGCTGTTTCATACCATTCTAGAATAAAAACTAGGCTGTATGTGAAAATTAATAGAAGCATGTTTTGTATTGGTACAAAAAAATGTGTAACCAAAGAACAGTACTATGGATTTGCTGTTAGGTTTGAAAAGTCAAGCACTCTTGCTCTGTGGAATTGAAACATTGTGTGTCGAACTTCTGACCTAACTGCACACAGCAGTGTTCCATGAGCTGTTGCTATGGTAGCAGGCAGAAGTCAAGTTGGGGGAAGGGTACTAGGCAGAAGTCAAGTTGGGGGAAGGGTACTTTTGGAAAAGGGTTCGTTTTCAACCAATAGAAATGTGTGATTACATGTGAAAAAAAGGGGGAAGCACTGAGATTTGAAACTTACATGTATATGTGTGGAAAAATAGAGGGAAAGTTTGCCATTATCTGGTTCTGCTGAGAGGAGAGAGGTGAACACAACAGAGATCCTGGCTCTGATAATCTGCTGTTTGAGTGTCACATTTCTTTCACAACTAACTAATTTTAAAGGTGAGTTTACAGTTTGAGAGGGTATGTATGTGGTAACTTAAGAAATGAATAATAGAAATGGGAATTGTTTTTGTTGTAGTTACACATGGTGGTTTCATAATGTGTCAGTGTGTAAAAGTGATTTACACTTGCCCCGAAAAAAAAAAGAGCAGTAAGTGTGCTTTCAAATTGGCAAAGAAATTTCGTTTTGGGACTAATGTGAAAACATGACTCTGTGTGCATAGAAGAATTATAGGCAGAGATTTATTGCGTCTTGCTCTGGTGATTTCACAGTTGCATTAGATGGAAAGGGGGAGCGAATTTTTTGGGGAAGAAGCAGAGGCTTAGCACACACCCATGTGCTTGCCGTGTATAGTCATGCACAGTATTTAGAAGCCAGTGGGGTTTTCAGGTTTAAGTCTGTAATGCAAATACATTCAGCATCACTAAGGCTGGTTGCCCTTGCTGGAGTGTAGGCAGACACAGAGAATACACATGGTGTTGGTCTGAAAAAAAAACAGCTTGGACACGTGCAATTAAATAAATCAAAAATAGTGGTTTCATAATGTGTCAGTCTGTAAAAGTGATTTCAAATTGTAAAAAGAGATTTTCATTTGGCCCGAAAAAAAAAGAGCAGTAAGTGTGCTTTCAAATTGGCAAAGAAATTTCGTTTTGGGACTAATGTGAAAACATGACTCTGTGTGCATAGAAGAATTATAGGCAGAGATTTATTGCGTCTTGCTCTGGTGATTTCACAGTTGCATTAGATGGAAAGGGGGAGCGAATTTTTGGGGGAAGAAGCAGAGGCTTAGCACACACCCATGTGCTTGCCATGTATAGTCATGCACAGTATTTAGAAGCCAGTGGGGTTTTCAGGTTTAAGTCTGTAATGCAAATACATTCAGCATCACTAAGGCTGGTTGCCCTTGGTGGAGTGTAGGCAGTCACAGAGAATGCACATGGTGGTGGTCTGAAAAAAAAACAGCTTGGACACGTGCAATTAAATAAATCAAAAATAGTGGTTTCATAATGTGTCAGTCTGTAAAAGTGATTTCAAATTGTAAAAAGAGATTTTCACTTGGCCCGAAAAAAAAAGAGCAGTAAGTGTGCTTTCAAATTGGCAAAGAAATTTCGTTTTAGGACTAATGTGAAAACATGACTCTGTGTGCATAGAGGAATTATAGGCAGAGATTTATTGCGTCTTGCTCTGGTGATTTCACAGTTGCATTAGATGGAAAGGGGGAGCGAATTTTTTGGGGCAGAAGCAGAGGCTTAGCACACACCCATGTGCTTGCCATGTATAGTCATGCACAGTATTTAGAAGCCAGTGGGGTTTTCAGGTTTAAGTCTGTAATGCAAATACATTCAGCATCACTAAGGCTGGTTGCCCTTGGTGGAGTGTAGGCAGTCACAGAGAATGCACATGGTGGTGGTCTGAAAAAAAAACAGTTTGTACATGTGCAATTAAATAAATCAAAAATAGTGGTTTCATAATGTGTCAGTCTGTAAAAGTGATTTCAAATTGTAAAAAGAGATTTTCACTTGGCCCTAAAAAAAAAGAGCAGTAAGTGTGCTTTCAAATTGGCAAAGAAATTTCGTTTTAGGACTAATGTGAAAACATGACTCTGTGTGCATAGAGGAATTATAGGCAGAGATTTATTGCGTCTTGCTCTGGTGATTTCACAGTTGCATTAGATGGAAAGGGGGAGCGAATTTTTTGGGGAAGAAGCAGAGGCTTAGCACACACCCATGTGCTTGCCATGTATAGTCATGCACAGTATTTAGAAGCCAGTGGGGTTTTCAGGTTTAAGTCTGTAATGCAAATACATTCAGCATCACTAAGGCTGGTTGCCCTTGGTGGAGTGTAGGCAGTCACAGAGAATGCACATGGTGGTGGTCTGAAAAAAAAACAGTTTGTACATGTGCAATTAAATAAATCAAAAATAGTGGTTTCATAATGTGTCAGTCTGTAAAAGTGATTTCAAATTGTAAAAAGAGATTTTCACTTGGCCCTAAAAAAAAAGAGCAGTAAGTGTGCTTTCAAATTGGCAAAGAAATTTCGTTTTAGGACTAATGTGAAAACATGACTCTGTGTGCATAGAGGAATTATAGGCAGAGATTTATTGCGTCTTGCTCTGGTGATTTCACAGTTGCATTAGATGGAAAGGGGGAGCGAATTTTTGGGGGAAGAAGCAGAGGCTTAGCACACACCCATGTGCTTGCCATGTATAGTCATGCACAGTATTTAGAAGCCAGTGGGGTTTTCAGGTTTAAGTCTGTAATGCAAATACATTCAGCATCACTAAGGCTGGTTGCCCTTGGTGGAGTGTAGGCAGTCACAGAGAATGCACATGGTGGTGGTCTGAAAAAACAGCTTGGACATGTGCATTTAAATAAAAGAAAAAAAAGTGGTTTCATAATGTGCCAGTCTGTAAAAGTGATTTCAAATTGTAAAAAGAGATTTTCACTTGGCCCGAAAAAAAAAGAGCAGTAAGTGTGCTTTCAAATTGGCAAAGAAATTTCGTTTTGGGACTAATGTGAAAACATGACTCTGTGTGCATAGAGGAATTATAGGCAGAGATTTATTGCGTCTTGCTCTGGTGATTTCACAGTTGCATTAGATGGAAAGGGGGAGCGAATTTTTGGGGGAAGAAGCAGAGGCTTAGCACACACCCATGTGCTTGCCGTGTATAGTCATGCACAGTATTTAGAAGCCAGTGGGGTTTTCAGGTTTAAGTCTGTAATGCAAATACATTCAGCATCACTAAGGCTGGTTGCCCTTGCTGGAGTGTAGGCAGACACAGAGAATACACATGGTGGTGGTCTGAAAAAAAAACAGCTTGGACATGTGCAATTAAATAAATTTTTAAAAAAGGTTTCATAATGTGTCAGTCTGTAAAAGTGATTTTCACTCGGCCCAAAAAAAAAAGAGCAGTAAGTGTGCTTTCAAAATGGCAAAGAAATTTCGTTTTGGGACTAATGTGAAAACATGACTCTGTGTGCATAGAGGAATTATAGGCAGAGATTTATTGCGTCTTGCTCTGGTGATTTCACAGTTGCATTAGATGGAAAGGGGGAGCGAATTTTTGGGGGAAGAAGCAGAGTCTTAGCACACACCCATGTGCTTGCCGTGTATAGTCATGCAAAGTATTTACAAGCGAGTGGGGTTTTCAGGTTTCAGTCTGTAATGCAAATACATTGAGCTTCACTAAGGCTGGTTGCCCTTGCTGGAGTGTAGCACTGTGGACATGAGCTTTTTAAAAAATCTGAAAAGTGGTTTCATAATGTGACAGTTTGTAAAAGAGATTTTCACTTGCCCAAAAAAAAGAGCAGTTTGTGTGCATTCAAATTGGCAAAGAAATTTTGTTTTGTGACTATTGTGAAAACAAATGTAGTAATATATTTAAATACAATAAAGGATTTTTTTTTTAGTTTTTTTCAGGTATTGCTGAAGAACAGTGAACAAAATTTAAGATGCCTACAAAATCTCGAGTTCAAAAAACGCTAAAAAAAAACTATATTTGAAGACAACTGGAGGACCAAAGTTAGTAGAAGATGCTCATGTTGGGAAAAAGAAAAAATCTTCTGGTAAGCAGAAAAAACAATTTCTTAACAAAATATTCAAAACAAAGAAAAATGTACAAAATGTCTGTCCTCGGAAAAATGTAACAAAACATAGAGAACAGCAAAAAATTGAGAATTTAGTTAATGCAAATATACCTTCTGCAATTGAAAAGTTTAACATAAACAGAAAAACAGCGTTTAAAGAGATACGTAGAAAAATGTTTCAGAGAAGAGTTATGTCCAATTTGATAAAGGATGTAAAGAAATATAAGCAAAAGGCAAAATATTACAAGAGAAAAAAAGAAATTGAAGCCATTGCAGCAAAAGCATTAGAATTAAAAAGGAAACTATTCATATTAATTTTGAATAGGATGCGTACATTAGATAAAATGGTTAATGTACTGAAATCACAAAGCAAAAGCAAAAGAGTAGTGAACAGAACAAACTTTTGTAAAGTGTTTTTAGGAAAGTGGATGCATAGTTCAAGTAGTGAACCTTTTTTTAATGAAGAGAGCTATTTTCAAAGTAATAGTTTGCTGCATGCAGTTGACACCAGAGGTCGTTCATACGAAGTAAAAAATGGTTGCATAATGGAGAAGGAGATAATGGTTCCAAGAGATGAGGTACAAGTGATGGCAGATGAGGCAATGGGGAGACGTCCTAAAGCCCCAGTGTACACTTGGAATTGTAGTAGTATTTGCACTGTGCGTCAGGAATCTATTGACAGATTTCGAGAGTTTCTAAGAGAATATAGTAAAAAAAGTGTAAAACAAAAGATTAAGGTGCTTCAAAGTCTGGATCCATGCAGAGTGAGAGAGAATACTGGTTTGCAGGGTCATTCTCTTGCTTGTCTATCTAGAAAAGTGTGCAATAGTGTTTTCCATCATTTTAGGATGCTGGCTGTTCATCATACTGAAATGAGAAAGTTTGTGAGACGGTTGTATTTTGCCAAAAGTCCAGCAATAAAGTTAAATGAATTGAATAGGGCTCTGTTCCGAGGAACGGTATCAGATGTAGAGAAGGTTGTTGATGAAATTCAGTTTTGTTACTTTGGTCCTGAACAAAACAGTGCAGAGAAGGACACAGTAAATGAGGCAGAAGTGGAAGAGAATGTAGAACCCTCTGTAAGTAACACATTTAATGATCACATAACAAAATTTGCAATAGTCTCTAATGAAAGACCAAATGTTACTTGTATTTGTTGCCGCAGAACTCATTATAGAAAACAAACTAGGAATGTTGATCTCTACAGAAAGAGTGAAAATGAAGATAATTATAAGTGGATGGATTTTGCCACATATATATTTCTTGAAAATTGTTTTGAATTGGGTGAAGATCAGCGTATTTGTAAATACTGTTACAACAAGTTAGAGGAAAATAGAATGCCGACCAGAGCTGTACATAATAATTTAGAATTGGATGCTATTCCTGCTGAACTTTCTGAATTAAATACATATGAGTCTATACTCATTCAATGTGTTCATCCGTTCCAGACCATAGTACGTATGGAGCCCAAAACTGGTAAATTACCTCCTTCAGATTTACTGAGAGGTTTAAAAGGTAGAGTGGTGTATTTGCCCTTGGATTTGAAAAAAAATATGGAAACTATTGATGCGGATACTTTGGAAACTGAACCATTAATTATTCTGGTTAATGGTGTACCTACAAAGAATAAGAAGATTTGGCAGGAGCTGGTAGATGTGCGGAAAGTACAAAGAGCAAATTTGTATTTGAAAAAAAATAACAAATGGTATGAATCAATTTATATAGAAGAAGAAGAAGAAGAAGAAGATTTTCAAGAACACACAGAAACACCAACTGGACAAATTGAAAAAGTGGACAAGTCAAAGGAAGAAGAAATTTATGAACATTTTAGCATACATCCTCTCCATTCGAAAGAAGTTATGGGAGACAATATTGATCTCTTTCAGATGAAGAAAGCAAAAGGAAATCCCGTGAGTGTATGGGAGGAGAGCTTGGAAGCTCGATGTTTTCCCCAGCTGTTTCCTAAAGGAAAAGGAGGACGATACGATGAACGTCCAGAACAGATTCCAGCTTCAGAGTATCGGACTACAAGACTATATGCTGAAGATCCCAGATTTCGACAAAGTATTCCTTATTTGTTCCATCTTTTATTTGAAAGCGACTTGTCTGCACTGTCTTATGCAGTAAATCACATTTTAAAAAGTGGAGTACATTTACAAAATGTGTCTGCTAAGGATTTTATGGAGAAAGTGCAGCACCGAGATGATCATTTGGAAACACAACTGATCAATCTGATGGCTTGTCAGCGTGGGACAAATGAATATTGGTACCGACGCCATGGTGAACTAAAATGCATGTTACGCAATTTAGGAACACCAACATGGTTCCTTACCCTAAGCTGTGCCGAGTACGCTTGGGATGATTTACTGGATTTTCTATGAGAGGCCAATTCAAACATTAAAAACATCGAATACAAGACAGCAGGAGAACTGTGCTCATTGGATCCGGTTAATGTTTGCAGATATTTCAATCATAGATTTGAGGCTATGATGTCCTTCATCTGCAATAAAAAAAATCCACCCCTTGGAGAAGTAGTGGATTTCTTTTGGAGAAAAGAGTACCAGGCAAGAGGTGCTCCTCATATTCATATGCTGCTGTGGATCAAGGATGCCCCAAAGTTTGGAACAGATACTGATGAAGCAGTGTTATCTTACATTGAAGAATATGCAACATGTGGTATACCAAAAAGCACAGAAGAGAACAAGTTAAAGGAGCAAGTTCTACGTTTCCAAAGTCATCGGTGTGGAAAATACTGTCGACGGAAATACAAGAGCAAAGAAAAATACTACACTAAATGTCGATTTGGATTTCCTAGACCTGTTCTTTCAAATGGAAGAGTCAACAGTTTTATGTCAGCTGTGAGACATACTATCACAAGAAAATCACCTAAGAATACCTACAACCTTAAAAGAAAAGAAGAATCAAAAAATATAAATGACTACAACCCAGTCATTTTATCCATGTGGAACGCTAACATGGATATACAGTATGTAGCTGACAATTCCATTGCTGTTGCACGATATGTAACGTCTTACATTACGAAATCAGAAAAAACAGAATTGAAGGAAATGTGGGAAGAGATTTCTCACGAGAAGACTGTCAGTAAGAAGCTGTACAGTTTCAGTTTGAAGATGTTATCGCATCGAGAAATTGGATCCTACGAATGTTCAGATAGGTTATCTTCTGCAAGTCTCTACTCGAAGTCAAGAAGAATAATTTGGGCAAGTTTAGGCCTTGCAGCAATGAGAAATCGGGTACTGAAATCTGTTGGAGAAATTGAATATTTGGCTGAGAATGACCCAGAAAGTACAGATATATTGAAAACAAACATGTTGGACACATATTATCCCAAGAGAAGTCATCATCTGGAGAACATGTGTGTCTATGAAGTGTTGCAGAACTACATTTATTCACGGAAAGCTGCAGAAGACATCAACAGTGGAAAATATAAAGTTGTTGGTGAAGAAGGATGTTTGGTGAAGCAAACCAAAGGAAGTTTGATAAATCACCGGAAGCTGAGTTGCGACACTACCGACAAGAAAGAATTTTACTACTTGGCTCTTTTACAGTTGTTTAAACCATGGCGTACAGAGGATGAACTACTGGGAGAATTCCAGAGCTATGAAGATTCTTTTAATGCTTGCAAAGACAGCATACAATGCAGTACATTCTCAACTTATCTGCAAATGTTAAATGAAGAAATTGAACAGGAAACTACAATTGCAGCAGAAATAGCTAGAGACAGTTCTCAGGACAGCCAAAGTTCTGGAACACTCAGTCAAGATCCCCTAGGACAACCAATCGTTGAAAATGAAGCATCAATAGCCATGAATGAAGTGGAAACGGCTATGAATCAAGCTCAAGAAGAATTTATAGACTTACAAAATTTGGAAAGACAACTGAATCAAGAGCAGCAACACATTTATGAAGAGATCAAAAACAAAATTGATCACGGATTTCTACATGAAAAAAAAGAGTGCTCATGCACATCATTTCATCCAATCAGGATGTATGTAAGCGGACAAGCTGGCACTGGAAAAAGTTTCCTAATTAAAGTCATCAGAAGCTACCTAAAGCAAAAAACGGATTCTACTTTGTCTTGTGTGGTTACTGCTCCAACTGGGTTAGCAGCATATAACATAAAAGGAATCACCTTACATCGTTTGCTAATGTTACCAGTGGAGCATGAGAACAAAATACAATTCAACAAGCTAACTGGAGAAGCATCCTTGGAAGTTTCAAGAGTATTGAAGAAGATGCAAGTTCTCATTATTGATGAGGTGAGCATGGTATCAAACTTAATGCTTGCCTTTGTGCATTTAAGAATGCAGCAAATTTTGAAGACAGACTATGACGTGTTATTTGGTGGAAAACACGTCATAGTTTTTGGGGATCTTTTGCAACTTACTCCAGTTAAAGGACAACCAGTGTTTAATACTGTGACACATGAAGACACGAAGAAGTCATTGGGAAGCATTGGAAATACAAATATTTGGTCCTTCTTTGAGTACAAGGAACTTACAACTAATATGAGGCAAGCAAACGATGAAGAATATGGAAGTATTCTGAAAGATATCAGAATTGGACTACTCACAGAAGTTGGGAAAAAAGCATTACAGAGTCGGCTGCTACATAATTTATTTCCAAAGGAAGAAATAGTTGCAGAGAAAATATACAAGAATATTGCAGAAAACAAAAGTGTCATCTGCTTAATGCCAACTCTACGTGAATGCTCAATATTTAATGAGGAGCTTTTGAAATTGGAAAAGGAAGAGATCAGGAAATTGGAAGCAGTGGACAAAATTGAGGATGGAAGAATTACTGTCACAGTAACAGGCAAACTGAAAAATAAATTGGACTCACTAGAGAAGAACATCTCCAAAACAGCAGGATTAGAAAAAAATCTATATGTTTGCATGAACTGTAGAGTATTTTTAAGGAGAAATTTGGATGTTGAGAAAGGCTTAGTGAATGGAGCGATGGGAAGAGTTGTGGGTTTTATTAATTATCAGAAAAAAGAAGGAATTGAATGTTTACAGATAAAATTTGATCAGATAGATGAAGTTAAAGATATTTGTCGTTGTACAGTTCGTTTTATGCTTGTGAAAGACTTATATGTACGTAGGAAGCAGTTTCCGTTTTCTCTAGCATATGCTGTAACTATCCACAAGTCTCAAGGATTGACTGTAGATTGTGCATTTGTGAACATTGGTTCAACTGTGTTCAAAGAAGGTATGGCATATGTAGCTTTGTCACGAGTCAAAACATTATCAGGTTTATTCATGATAGACTTTGATGACTCAAAAGTTAGTGCTGATACAAACTGTGTAAAGGAGTATAATAGATTAAGAAGAAGCTATGCTCCTCATTTAGGTCAGTATCCTGTGTTGGAGAAACGTGTAGTTTCTCGTAAAAGGAGAAATGAGAATATCTGTAATGAAGATATAGAGAAGAGGAAAAAAAAGAGGAGTGATGTAATTGCAAGCAAAAAGAAAAAGGACAATGAAGAACAGGTTGTAGGATGTCATTTTGAAAATAGCTCTGGTGTCAACTGCTACGCTAATGTAGTGCTGAATGTTGCATTTTATCTGGAAAGTTTGCAAGAGCAGATAATAGTAAATCAGGGAAAAAGATTCTGTTCAGAGCTGAGTCTCCTTTTTCAAAAGCTGAGTAAAGATAAAACTCAAATAGAAAGTGCTACTGATATTAGAAAACTTTTAGATGTATGTTCAGGACGAACACAGTTTTCTCAAAATGAACAGCAAGATGCACACGAATTTTTGATGTATTTTCTTCAGGTAGTGGAAGAAGAAGGAGTTCCCATTGACATTTTTTTTGGTCTCTCTTATAAATGGGAACATAGTTGTGATAATTGTTATAATATATGTGGCTCTATTGTTGATAATGAAAGGTTTATTTATTTGACATTGCCAGAGAGTAAAACAGTCACTTTTGCAAAATTAGTTAAAGATGCTAATCATAGCATGAAATGTGGTGAGTGTAATTCTGACATGTTTTCAACATTAATTTTAAGGGAATACGGACAGTATGTAATTTTAATGATGCAACGATGTAGAGCTGATGGTTCAAAATTGGATACTTTAATAAAGAAGTTTACAGGACAGCAATTATCAATTTCAGGAAAAACTTTTGTAACTGTTGCAATAATTTTCCATGATGGACCTACTGTTACTTCTGGACATTACACAGTTTATCTAAAATGTGAAAAAGGCTGGACACTGTGTAATGATTCCCAATTGATTTTCAAACAACGTTTGCCTTTTGATTTAGCAAATTCCTATCTAATCTTCCTGAAACCTAAATTTTAGAGAGACTTGGCAAGATCTGGACAAAATAATTTTACCATTTTACTGGATTACCATTGCAATTTTGTAGAAAAAATATTTTTAAAATTATCATTTGGCCTAAAGGAAAGATAACCAATTGTAATGTGGACTTTTTTAATTTTTAATGCAATTTTGAAAAACCAATAATTTAGAGATAATCGGTAACTTCTGCACATTTTAAATTTTGGAATGCTATTGGACTGCCATTGGAAAGTTTTTCAAAAATGATTTAAAAAATGACTATTTGGCCATGTGGAAAAGTAAGCAATTCTATTGTGGACTAAATAAATTATTCAAAAAATTTTCGTGAACCAAAATGTTACAGAGAATCGGTGAGATCTGGACAGATTAAACTTTAGAATTTTAATGGATTTCCCTTGGAAATTTATTCCAAAAAAAAAAAAAAAAATACTATTTGGCCTAAAGGAAATGAAATCAGATGTATTTTGGAGTTATTTGAGATATAATATTGTGATTATACTTCTGAAACAAACATATCAGACAGTATTTTAAAGAAATAAGTATTGTTTTTAGATGATATTTTTTTAGAATAATATGCATTTCTGTAATGATAAGTTTAAGTGAGAAGAGATTCTGGGCTTTTTTAATACAATCTTTGAGATTGTTATTTTTTTTTGCCCGCTGTAAAATGATGAATGCAATTGCTTTCACAATTTATAGTGAAATGCAATATATTCTGAAAACAGCAAAAATAAGGCAAAAATATTTTTTGGAAAAAAATGTAAATATGTATACTGTATTATAAATTGTTAAAAAAATATTAATACTTTTTTCTTTTTTTTCAGATCTATATAGAAAATTTTCGAAAACTACAACCATTTTTGAAACTATTTTTAAAAAAAACAAATGAATAAATATTTTTTTGAGTGAGTATGGTAAGTCAATAATAATAATTGTAGTCTCTCAAGGACCTTGTAATGTGATAATTGATTTTTAGTGTTTTTTAAAAAAAATAAAAAAAAGGTACGCGCACCGTACGCGTACGGTAAAAAAAAAAAAAAAAAGGTTTTAAAAAACATATGTAAAAAAAAAGATGAAAGATAAGGTTGGCTCTTAAAAGAACCGTTGTGTTCATGCAGGGACAGAGGAAAGGAAGCATGGGAAAATTAGTCTCTGTGACAAGTGTGCTGATCTATTTTGAGGTTCACTAGGGAAACACTGGTCTCCCTATGACAAATTAGATCATGACAAGAGGCACATCGAATATCAACCCTCAGAAATCGAGGGTTAATTTCCAGAGGGCCAGCAGAAGGAGATGCTCCCCCCACAGATGAAGGGCTCACCTGACCTGCAGAGGAAGGAGTCAGCCCTGCAGATGATGGTCCAGGCTGAGCTGCTGTGGATGTACTGGCTCGTCTTTCTGAAGAGTTACCTCCAAAAAGATGACCATGTGTCCTTCCGTGTACATCCTGGAGGTGCCTCTTCATGGTGTGATTCCCAAAGGAATACTTCCTGTCAGGATTACCTCTAGAAAGTACACGCTTACACAGACAGCAAGTAACTAAGGGTGCATTCACCTTTTGCTGGCCTTCTGGAAAAGTAAAATAATCCCAAACATAAGAAGGCTTTTGTTTCCTCGATCTCTGCCTCAAGACAGTGCTGCTGGTGCTAGCCTCACTCTCAGAAGAGCTCTGCTGTTCTGCCATCGTATCCCAAAGACAAACCAGCTCCTTCTCCCAAGGGATCACAAGCAGAAATGAGGGGAATGGGTGTGGTGTAGGAGAGTTCTAGAACTGAAAGTAGTTTCAACCAATCAAAAGTTGTGTTTCAAGATCACATGACCTACCGTACGCTTACGGTACGCTTACCGTACGCTTACGGCAAAAAGTACGCATGCGCGTAAAAAAGACACTCGCTTGCGCGCATGCGCATAACAGTCACTCCCCGGCACTTCCGCGTAACGTGCGCGTGTGGCGTAAGCGCGCACGCGTCCCACGCGCAGTACGCGCGGCTACGCAAAGTATGTAACTATACGCAAGCAGCGTAGATAGATTACGGACGTTGCGTAAACCGTACGCTTACCGTGAGCTTACGGTACGCGTACTAAAAAAAAAAAAAAACAAAAAAAAAAAAAACAAATCTGGAAATAAATTTTACATGTTTATTTTAAAAAATATATTAAAAAAAAAATATTTAAGGATTTTAAAAATTTAAGCATAGTCTTTATAAAAGGAAAGAAAATTAAATTAAAAATATGTTTGAAAAAAATGAAGAATAAAAAAAAAAATTAGCATTTAAAAAACCTTGCAAATTCACTGAAAAAACCATGGGTTTCACACACGTTATAGTTAGGAATTAGCATTTAAAAAACCTTGCAAATTCACTGAAAAAACCATGGGTTTCACACACGTTATAGTTAGGAATTAGCATTTAAAAAACCTTAGAAATTCACTGAAAAAACCATAGGTTTCACACACGTTATAGTTAGGAATTAGCATTTAAAAAACCATAGAAATTCAGTGAAAAAACCATAGGTTTCACACATGTTATAGTTAGCTGGACATTTTACTCGTAAAAAACCAATGAAATTGCCCCGTTATAGTTAGTTCAGCTAACTATAACTCGCGCGCCCGCAATGCACTGCTGATGACGTCACATATTACATCACTCATGACATGGTCAGTGACATCACTCATGACATCACTGATGACATCTCAAATGACATCACTGATGACATCACTGATGACATCATCCTTGTGATAGAGTGGCAGACCTCCTCTCACCTTAATATAAGCTTTGATACACACATTCAAAAATAGAGACTAAAATTTTCAAAACAATGGACATACCAATACCAGTTACAACAACCTCTTCAGTAATTCTAAGATCCACATACACATCCACTCATTCACCAACAGTCCTATACAGTCACTCATACATGTACTCACTCATCATATGTACTCATACACCTATACATCCTGTTACATAATGCCACTCATCCATAGAGTTACTCACACACATAGTCACTCATGCTAATAAAGAATCAAACATACATTCACCTGCATATACAGTTATACACACACCACCACACTTACTTCTACGGAAACTTACACATACTTAGTCTTTTAAACAATCATTTATAGAAACACATACTTATTCATACAGGAACTCTTTCAATCTCTCACTCTCACATATACTCACTTATATACACCAATAGTCACATATACTAGTTTAAAACATATGTAGTTACTCATAAAGACACTATTGAGACAGTCATTCACTCACTAACACACCCATACACACACTCATCCACCCATACAGTCCTGCACACATGCTGTCTTCAACACATACAAACAGTGAGTCACTCATTCATGCACCTATGCACTACGTAATACCCCCCACCGAACCATACAGACACTCAGACTGATACTCAAAAAAACAACTAATAACCTATATAGACACCCATGTAGCTACTCACCAACCCATGCAGCCACTTATACACAAAGTGAGAGATACACTTAATCAGTCAGTTACACAATCAATTTTTCAAAAACAAATCATCCATTTAGACACTTATATACCCATTTATTCTTCCATCGACCTTGAGATATACATATATAAAACATATGTAATTTTCAGAAAAACACACATTCACTGGATGATGTCATCAGTGATGTCATTTGAGATGTCATCAGTGATGTCATGAGTGATGTCACTGACCATGTCATGAGTGATGTAATATGTGACGTCATCAGCAGTGCATTGCGGGCGCGCGAGTTATAGTTAGCTGAACTAACTATAACGGGGCAATTTCATTGGTTTTTTACGAGTAAAATGTCCAGCTAACTATAACATGTGTGAAACCTATGGTTTTTTCACTGAATTTCTATGGTTTTTTAAATGCTAATTCCTAACTATAACGTGTGTGAAACCTATGGTTTTTTCAGTGAATTTCTAAGGTTTTTTAAATGCTAATTCCTAACTATAACGTGTGTGAAACCCATGGTTTTTTCAGTGAATATATATATACACACAGACACTTACTGTTTAATTTAACTGAAAAGCAACAATTTATGTCAATGAAGGATGCTACATATTCACTGTTGCATTTTGAAAAGTTAGAACCTTTGCCTTTTTCTGTAGCGGAGTCAAATTCAGCTGTTAACATTGCCTTTTCCACTGTTCAAGTTTGATTCATGCATGAAACACTATGCCATAGGCAGATAGGAACCAATGGGCACTGCTTATCTACATGAAGTTTGGTCTCTGCCATTCACCTATAGGTGCATGAGGGAGGGTAAAGAAGTTTATTTGAATGGAGAGGTGGGGATTCCGGCCCGGAGGTGTAGATTCCGGCCCGGAGGTGGAGATTCCGTCCGGTGGCGGAGACTTAGCCACGGCTGATATCTCCACCTCTGGGCCCGAATCCCCACCTCTGGGCCGGAATCTCCGCCACCGGGACGGAATCTCCAGCCCGAGTGCGGACGTAAAGTTAGTAGTCATAAATCCATTCTGTGACTACCAACAGTAGTAAGTACGTTCTGTGAATACCAAAAGTAGTAAGTTCAGGATTTTATCTTAAGTTAGTTCTGTGAATTGGACCCAAGGGTCTAATTTTGCTAAAACTAATCTTTTACAGTTGTGTTATTGAATAGAATACATGTGCAGTGTGCTGATCAACAAACTTTGTGACATATTAAGCGACTAAGCAATAGGTTTGTTCAAGGATTTGAGAGAGTGAACAAAAATAAAATGAAATTAGGAAGAGAGGAGGGGGGAGAAAATTGAAAGAGAAAAGACCCAGAGTGAGTCCAGAGCAAGGATCACTTGGTAGAAGATTAGAACTATCGGCAAGAGATCTAAATCATACCTCTATGGCAAAGGCAATGAAATAGTCGATCTGCAAAACAAGGAGTAAGAAGGTGTGGATCAAAGATATGTCCATACCACTGGGCTATGGTTTAAGTAAAAAACTGGCACCTGCGCAACGTCTAAAAGACAAAATGGGAGAGGCTTACCACTTGTTTTTCTGTCCCGGCTGGAGTATAAAGGAAATAAATTCCCAAAGAGAATCAAAATTGGAACTATCGAATCGAACGATTCACTCGCTGTGGACAAAAGGAAAATAGATGTCTAGTACTATGAAACGCAATATGTTGTATGCATCAGACCCCTCAGTACAGGGTCCCAATTGAATGTCAATGTCAATGTCAAACGTTTGTATAGAGCGCACAAATCACCAAAAGGTCTCAAGGCGCTAGCAGCCAAGACAAAGAGACAGACAGTGACCAAAGTACCCAATACCGGACTTTATTGAGAAAAAAGCCAAGTCTTCATCCTTTCACGGAAGTATAAATGGTCCGTTATAGATAGCAGTTCCGATGGAAGTTTGTTCCAAAGCAAGGGAGCTAAGTACGAGAAGGATCGGTATCAGATCCGTGTAGCGATCTCCCCAGGAACAGATGATAGGTCCCAGAACCCTCTCACCAAAATCAGTGACAGGTGTGAACAACTGTCTCTGAATTCAGCCAGGGGGAAAGGGGAAGTGGAGGACAAACAAGAGAGACTGCCTCTGGTTTCAGTTTCTTCTTCTGGAATTCAGTTCTAGTGACATTCCAGAAATAAAAAACAATTATTAGCTTTTTCCCTATCTAGGCTCTGTGTAGTATACTTTACTATTTAACTACTCTTTACCTCTTGAAGCCAGAGATCTAGCCCCTCTCTTAGTATTCAATTATTTGATTTACTTGATCAGTTGGTTAGGATCTTTTGAGGAAAATTGGAAGTTCGATGCTGTCCATTCTTTTAAACATTTACTAGTTCAGCAGTATTGCAAGAGAGAATAAATCCGATACTGTACACTCTTAGTGAAGTCTTTTCTTTAGTTGTACTTGAAAAGTTATGTCAGGAAAAACAGTTCATAACACCTTCATATAGGATTAAGAAATAACGTTGCTTTCAGTTCTTCGCAGCATTAATTGCCAATACATAGACTTGCGATTGAAATAAACATGTTTACTTCTGTGAGTGAGAAGGCTTCTCTTCACAGAAGACTCTTCTCTTTTACAAACCACTCGAACTTCTCACTGAGCCTTCCTCAGTACTTCACTTGACACACAGGAAAATTTGCTGACTGAAAATTGCGCTGCAATTTAAACGGAAAAGGCACATAAAGAAATGCTCAAGCTAAGCACAACAAGATTCTCCAGTACTTTCCTCAAAAATAGCCTCAGCGGAACTTCAAGAAAAACGCGCTAGTTAGTCAGGTCACTGCGCGCTGTAGAGGAACGTCCGTTCAGGTTTCTTCACAGGTTGAAGTACGCCACGCGAAGCTCGCGCACGCGCATTAGCACAGAGAGAGTCTCGAGTCGAAAAACAACTAGACCGAGAACTCTCCATTGAAATGGGACATTGGCCTGGCTGTGAGGAAGTGGAAACTCCTAGTCCCAATAAAATGGACTTAAGAGTTGTTTTCCAAGTAGCACCCAGTTTTATCCAACATGGATATTTCATTGGGGACAACTTCTCTGGGTGGCAAAGTGTTTTCCCCATCTCGATGTGAGCGCAAGTCAATGGCGTCATGACAGTACCCCCCACCAAAAGGCGTCTTTGGCTTGGTAGGGTATCTTTTATGAAATTCTTGAATGAGTCTTGGAGCATGAACATTGGTATGTGGTTCCCAAGATCTCTCCTCAGGACCAAAACCCTTCCAACTGATCAAATAATACAATTTACCTTTTCTAAAGGCTGAATCTAGAATCTTGTGGACTTCAAACTCCTCTACAGAATCTATTACTATGGGTTTTGGAGGAGATTGAATTCTTAAATTAGTGGGGATTTTCTTGATTAACGAGACATGAAATATAGGATGCACCTTGAGATAAGATGGCAAGTGAATTTTAACTGACACTGGGTTTATCAATTTGTCTACCTTAAAAGGACCAATAAATCGAGGTTGAAATTTTCGATTCTCTTTTAGTTTTAGATTCTTAGTTGACAACCAAATTCGGTCTCCTGATTTAAAGACTGGGCTCTCCCTTCTTTTCTTATCTGCCTGAGTCTTATAACAACCTTTGGCCTTTTCAATATTTTCTGAGGCTTGGATTAAGGAATTTTGAACCCTTTTTACAAAATCTTCTACTGCTGGAACTGGACCCTCTTTTTTTTCAAGTATCAAACTTGGATGTTGCACATAGTTTAAATAGAAAGGTGAGAAACCAGTAGAGGAATGCTTGGCATTGTTATAAGCAAACTCTGCTGACCACACTAACTCTGACCATTCAGATTTTTGATTCATTAAATAAAGCCTAAGATATTGTTCTAGATCCTGATTGACTTTTTCCGTCTGTCCATCAGTTTCAGGATGGAAACTGGTGGAGTAACGAGCATCAATTCCTAATCTTTTAGTGAAGGCTTTCCAAAAATGGGAAACAAATTGTGAACCTCTATCAGTGACTAGTATTTTGGGAATTCCATGCAGTCTAACAACATGCTGTGTAAACAAATGTGCTTATTGTGAGGCCTGAGGAATATTCTTTAATGGAACAAAATGGGCCATTTCTGAAAAGGTATCTACCATTACCAAAATGGTGTTAAAACCTTGACTAAGAGGAAGGTCAACAATCAGATCCATAGATACCGTGTGCCAAGGGTGTGGTGGGGTAGGCATTCTCTAGTACTTTCCTCAAAAATAGCCTCAGCGGAACTTCAAGAAAAACGCGCTAGTTAGTCAGGTCACTGCGCGCTGTAGAGGAACGTCCGTTCAGGTTTCTTCACAGGTTGAAGTGCGCCGCGCAAAGCTCGCGCACGCGCATTAGCACAGAGAGAGTCTCGAGTCGAAAGACAACTAGACCGAGAACTCTCCATTGAAATGGGACATTGGCCTGGCTGTGAGGAAGTGGAAACTCCTAGTCCCAATAAAATGGACTTAAGAGTTGTTTTCCAAGTAGCGCCCAATTTTATCCAACATGGATATTTCATTGGGGACAACTTCTCTGGGTGGCAAAGTGTTTTCCCCATCTCGATGTGAGCGCAAGTCAATGGCGTCATGACAATCGGCCACCATTGCGGACCGTTCGAATGCGTGGTTGAGCAAGGAAGATCCTTCAGAACCCCAAGACTCCAACAGGACAGGCTGCAGTTCACGATTGATTCCTTTATTGCAATATGTTGTATGCATCAGACTCCTCAGTACAGGGTCTCAATTGAAACAAAGGACCCTGAATGACCTAAGTGTGCATCATGACAGTTAAACCAAATTCTATTGATAAGGCAGCCTTTATGACATGCCCTGCACTGGCCTAACCCTCTTTCCCCGGGCTGTGTGATTTAAATTGAGGTGTGACTAAATTAAATGTGGTGAGAGCAACATTAATTCCATTTGAAGGCAGGGCAAGGATCTTCTGCTTGCCCACCCAGGCTCAGTATATTTGCAAGTCAATTTTTTTCCAAAGGAATATAATCCATCATATTTATTGCCGGCATCGATTGGATTCATCATTCTCCTCCTTATAGCACTAAAGGTTACGCTTGTGTCGAATGACTCGAGTTAACTATAGTTTGTAACTTGTTGTAATAGGCTATCCCCACCACCATTATGTTTTATTTTACTTTAACATTGCTAAATAATCACCATTATTATGGTTTGTTTGGCAGTCTTCTTGTGTACTGTTACTGTACTTCGTTCTACTACTCCCTCCAGAGTCTCTCTCAGGCGACTGACTATCATTTTCATTTTTTGCAAATGCTACTGCCAGTGTCTACTAATACCACCACAACCATGGCATCTTTGGAAAACAAACCATTATCACCATGCAGCCATCGCTGTGCCTAAGTTTAAACACCAATCACAGGTAAGAGAAGTTTGGGGGAGGCATAATTAATAATGGAAATTAATTGATTTGTTAATTCACACACCCACATCCTTGAGTCCAGTTGCAGACTGCATAGACTAAGAGAAGAGACTGACAGTATTGGTAGGACACGTCACTAAGTGAGGGTACCGCATCTATCTGTTCGTGTGTTACAAATTTGGCAGATTATTTAAATCAAAAACTGGTTGTGGCCCTGCAGCAGCAAAGAAAGGAAACTGTGTGACGTAAAAGTGTAACCCCCCACAAAACATTTACATCGTATGTAAAGCTTAAGTATAAATATAATTGAATTCCCTAACAAAATAAACTATTGTAAAAAATCCCACCTGACCAACCCCTCTCCCGAGTCCAACCAATGTCCATTAAATAAAATTCACAATTAAAATTGTCCATAAAAAAAAACAACTTTTCCCCAACATAGCCCAATGCCCACCCACCAAAAAAAAGGAATAAAAAAGGGGCAATTCAATGCGATCTATAGTCTATCGGCAGGCTCACAGTCGCCGGTTAATTGCCAGGACCTCCTTCTTTAGCTGCTCCTCTAGGTGCGCCACTCGGAGGAGCATGTGGCACTTAAACGCTGGACAATTGCATCCATATGGGGGGCAGCAGTGTGTAATGAAGTATGGTGGGCGGCTGCCAGTCCGCGGCACCGTGCCACTCGAGGGGCCGCTTGGCTGGGGCCCGAGGCATTGGAGGAGGCTGCAGCTGCTGCCGCCTCCTCCTCCTCCTTCGCCAGAGCCGCCAGCTGCTGATATTCCAAGCGGATGGCCTCAAGCTTCAGGCACCAGGTCATGGCTGCCAACTCCTTCCTGTTTGGTTTGGCTTTCGGTTGGGAAGGAGTAGCTATATCAAAAAAGAAAAAAGACTATTGTAACTAACAAATACTGTTAGCAAAACAGTAACATAAAATGAATTCTACACATACTGGCACAGTAGCACTAGCAAGCACATGACATAACATTTGTGGTATTATGGACTCTAGTATTCCAGTTTTCTTCTTCTCTCTTGTTCAGCTAAATTAAGTAACCTTGTTGCAGCCGGCACGCCAGCTCAGTCAGTTTGCGCCCAAGACAAAGACACTCGTGATGCAGACTTACATTATTATTATTCACTACTGTCTGCAGGTGGGGAAGCTGACTACACATTCCTCTTATTTTTTCTATGATGGGTGGCACTGGCCATACTCTGTTACATCAAGGCCAGGGCAACTGCTCAATTTCACTTTCACCCTGCCTACTATAACAAGGCAGATGATACCTCATCCAAATGATCATGGTTTACATATGTATGGGACGACATGCGGTACTTTGTTTTGAATGATTGTGTACCCGGTTAGTAACTAACAATCCATGCAGCCGATAGGTCAGTGAGGCCACACATGGCAGGCTGAAACAGTCGAAAACAAATTTGCATCGGAGTTGGCCGGAAGCGCTTCATAAGTTGTAACATACATACACAAAATATATGCTGTGCTTGCAAACTACTGTGAGTCAAGGGAGTATTCTGAACATACAACTTCTATTCTCCTTGGTTTTGCTTGCTACTCTGGCGCGTTCCTTTTACATTCTCTTCAAAGACTTGTCTCCTCCTCATTCTGTGACAGTCTCCACCTATGCTATGATGAATACCATCCAGTCATCCATTCATTCAAAGTAAACATGTCTATCATTCTTCAATCTTAACCTCTCAACAAACCTTAGTGTGTTTTTAACAACATTTTTTTTTTAACAACCACCCATGAGTCCTTCCTTCCTTGCCTCCGAGTTTGGCCCATGAATCACCCCAGAGGATTCTTGCTATCAATCATACAGTTTAATCCACCCAGTGAGACATCTTTTCTTCTTTCACCTTCCACCCATCCTCGAACCACCCATGCATCTGATTCCTTCCTATCAGCCACCTATGCATGCATCCCACGTGGCACGTATCCTTCTCTGCCCGTCATATATATTTACATCTCGCCCGTTCTTTCTTCTTCCATGCTTCTTTCCCTTTTCGCTCAACCCATTCATCAAGGCCGTCTGACTCTTTGTCTTCTCCATAAAACGTTCCCATCTGAGTAGAAGTCAGATTGAAGAGGCCATTGTTACTCAACTACTCCCACCGCTAATGCTATTGCTCTAATGCTAATTAAAGGGTGTCTTCTTCTTCAACCGTTGTTCACAACAACTTAATCTCTCTCAACATACAGTGTACTGTACACCCTTGCAGCCAGTGTGTAACTATTGTCAATAAGTAAGGAATAGAAGTATAACTTACCGCCGCCTGCAACTGCTGCTGCCTCACCCACCTCTTTGGCAGCGGCCGCATCCGCTGCTCTCTCCTGGGTGGCGTCACCTGCCCCACCGCTGGCCCAGGCACTGGTGGTCGTGGTTGGTATGCCTAGAAAAAACATTACACATGTTTTAGATGCCATAAACGCCTCCCCCTATTTATTCTTTTTCACTAGCAAGATTGAAAAATATAGTTAAAATACATACATATATTCCACATGCATCACTAGTACAAACCGGGTACTAGAGTAGAGTAGACACTAGTAGAAGTATGGCCTATCCAATAGTAAAGTATCTGGTTTAGCATTTTGTTGGTGGGAATTGTCAAAGCCTATCGAGATTAAGAAGAGTAGAAGAGAACAGCGCAAAGGACTGGACTCAGTAGCTAGACCTATTGGTGAATCTGAGTTTTAAAACCTTTTAAATAAAAAAATAGAGTGGCCAACTGGGCAAGCTTAGCTACAGACAGACTAATATAGTAGTACAGAGAGTCAGAGCAGAGGCAGTTAGAGGCAGGGATAACAAGAATTTAGAAACAGATAGTCTAGATCGAAGGAGATTTGGTAAAATAGAATTAGGAAACGGAAATAATAGTTCAGTAAAAGTTAGGAAAATATAATTATTAATATTAACAGGAGGAAGACTTACTGGCGACAGCAGCAGTGCCCTCGGTAGAGCAGCGGTCCTGGCCCTGGTGTTCTCCAGCTGCTCCCACCGATTCCGATCCCGTCTTCTTGCCCCTGGGTGCTGATCATGTAAGATATAATAAAGAAAAAGACAAACATTGATGATTGGTGTGAAACAAATAGAATATTTTTAAAAACACTCCAAAAAAAGGTTTTGGAAACAATTGCAATACAATCGACCAATCTAACCTGATCGACTGGTAGTATCGCGGCTTTCGCTGACCATCTAGTTGTTATTTATGAACATTAATCCAGTGTTCCATTCTGATTCCAGAATCCTAAGCCTAAGTACCATCTGACCTAGCCCACCTACTCAGACGGGCCAATTGTTCACTACGTCTGCATTTCGATTTATTTTAGTCCTCAAAAATGCATAGATGGAGGACACATGCGTACATTTTAGCAAACACCAAATTGTTGGTTGGTTGCTGCTGATGTTCTACTAAGCCTATTACTCACTCACTAAACAAACTACAAAAGGTTCTGCGAAGGACTGGAGTAAGCAGAACTCAGCAGCACGTGACGTGAGTCAAGTGACAGAGGATGCGTGCATCACGCAGACTACTTAAAAATTACCAACTAATACTAAGTTACCAAGTAACTAAACTACCTATCCACCGCTATCTTAGTGAAAGGAGGACAAAGGAAAGACTAGAGTCTCTCTAGCATTACCTAAATTACGTTCTCTAAAGTAAACTCTTAATCAGCCCAAGCGAGCACAAAGTTGCAAACAAGTGAGATTAGTAGCGCCGAGCACCTGTGTCTTGAAGAATAACAACCACTAAAGATTTTCAAATTTAATTTACCTGCAATGTAAGGAGCAGCATTCTTGCTATTCGGAAAAAATGATATTCGCAATAACAGTAACACAGTCTAGCGAACACAAAGTACTACTAGTATTAGGCTATTAGCTACTCACCAAACCACAGGAACTCAAAACCTAACAGGTCCTGCTCCCGGTCCAAGATGTCTGACCACCGGTGGGTCAGCTGGTTATGGGTGTGCCGGACCCCAGAGCAGTGAAACACTGCCCGGCGGACCCTCGCCCACTGGCCATGACGCTCCTGGGTAGCGTACCCGGAGCCAGGCCTGCCGCCTGCTGCTAGGGTCAAGGGGAGGTGGCGCTGCACAAACAAAACAAGGGCGGCCACCCCCGCCTCGCCAAAAAGGGTCTGGGCCTGCACCCCTGCAGGGTGCAGTCTGCCGCAAGGCCCTTGGAGCCGGTTCCCTTTCCCTTAGCCATGGTGCTGGGGTGGGCAGGTGGCGGAAAAGAAAATTTAGCAGGAAAAAATAAAGTTAGGGGAAGAAATAGAAGAGTAAAGAAGGAAGTAATATAAAACAGTAGAAAAGTAAAAAGAACGCAGTAAAACTAGATATAAAACGCAAAATATAGACTTAGGGACAGAGAGGGATAGATAATCATTCAAAAAGATCAGAAAACAGTCTAAAAAACAAAGGATTGAAAAAATTGGAGAGGGATTGAAAAACAGGCCCAAGAACCATGCAAAAGATAGGAAAACAAGATGGCCATGCCCATTGGCGACCGCGTGGTGAAGTTTGCACGATATTTCTCCCCGAACACGTCATCCGCATTGCCGTACTTCAAATTAATCTCGCGAGCACATGCAAGCATGCGGAAACGAGCAACTCTGCATGCTCGCAGAACTCTGCGTAGCGTTGCAGAGTTTTTGGGCTGCGTAGCGCGGCTATGTGAACTTCGCCCAGGGTTACTTGGAACCCACAGCGACCACCTGCGGATTCCCCCAATGATCCTCCATCAGCCACCCTGTTCAACGTCTACATGGCCACGCTCGCGTCCATTGTCTGATCAAACAGACTCAACATCGTATCGTACGCAGACAACACCCAACTCATCCTCTCCATATCCAATGAACCTAACATCTTCAAACAACTTTCAAGAAGGAATGAAAGCAGTCACCAGGTGGACGAAGAACAGCTGCCTACAACTCAACACAGATGAAACTGAAGTGCTCATCATGGGCCCACACCATGACGCCTGGAACACCTGGTGACCCCCCAACCACAGGAACCCTCCCTCCCCCATGGACCACACACGCAACCTCGGAATCATGCAAACTCCGAACTCAAAATGGACCACCAGATCACCTCTTCCTACTACCACACCCTCCGCCTCCCCTGAAAGACCTTCAACTGGATTCCTCTCGAACACAGGAAAAATGTCACCCACGCCCTCATCAGCAGCAGATTGGACTACCGCAACGCACTACGCTGGGATCAACAGGAACCTCACCCTCAGAACATCCAGAACACCGCTTCCAGTCTAGTCCTCAACTTACCGCGTCACTGCCACATTAGCCAATACATTCGGACACTACACTGGCTCCCCGTTGAGATGAGAATCACCTTCAAAATTCTCACCCAAGCCCACAAAGCCCTCCACACCACCGGATTCGCCTACATGAACCACCGTCTCTCGTTCCATGCACCGCAAAGAACCCTCTGCTCATCCCAGCTCTCTCTCGTACCACTCATCAAGAAGACCAGAACAGGAAGAGGCTCCTTCAACCCTCCTCGTGGCCAAGGCATGAAACACCCTCCCTCTCCACCTCCGACAGACACCAACACTCTCCAAGTTCTTGAAGGACCTCAAGACCTGGTTCTTCAACGAATCATCGTGAACATCCAGGAGCTTCACCCCTCCCCCCCTCAGCGCCTTAAGACCCTTTCAGTGAGTAGCTGAACTCTAGAAACCCCTGATTGATTGATGCCATGCGACTACCTGCTACTAGTTGGTTCTTGTGCATGTGCTGTGGAGATTATGGGATCTTCACTGTCCCAGGTGCACAGGAATCTTGGCTCCCTTCACTTAAGGACAGCTTCATTTTAGAGTGAACGGGGGACTCCATATGACTGGAGGCTTCTAGATTTTTGGAGGCACTGCTGGGGCTATACGCCACAAAGGAAACATGGGTTCCGGGCCGGATGCCTGAGAATGGGACCTTTCAGGTTGGTAATTGTACCACGTCCCCATTGAATTTGGATGCGGGGATCTGAGTGCCTGTTTTTAAGTTCTTTGTCTGGGAGCCACCCCACCCCCTCGTCAGACTGCCCTCCCCCTGGGTGTATGGCAAGTCAATCCCGCTCTCGGATATCAGCAGCAGAGTGAGGCCTTGCCTCCTGCAGGCACCCTTAATGGCAAACATTAGTGAGAATACTCTGTAAACAGAACACATACTGCAGCCCTGAATGCCCACATGCAAGTAAAAGTTTGTATGCCCAAAATTGCCTTATTGGTCCTTCTTTTCGTTTTGGTACAATTCATTTTTGGGATGTGGGTGAATGGGTGGTATTTACTCTGGGGCTTTTACCTTACTTCACATTTGGAACCTGTGTTTGTGTGAAGGCATTACCTTCCCAGACAGCTACCCCTCCATGCCGAGGCTATGGCCCCGGTCCCTTTTGGGCTGAGTTCCCTATCTGTGCTTTCTGTTGCCACATGTTTGTCCAACTACTGGATCCTGTTTTGGTGGCTGACTGACCTCCCTGCGGCAGAACCTAAGGTGCATTCGGGTTTCCCTGGGCTTGGTTTTGTGGATGAGGACTTGGTGGTGGCAGGCCCTGGTCCATCGATCTCTGTTCGTTATATGCTTTTAGCCGGCATCTCTCTGCCTGGTGGTCCATCCTGTGGCAATAATAACATTCCCTAGGGTCTGGTTGCTGCTAAGTTCCTTGATCTCTGTCACTATAGCTAGGTTGAAACCCTCTGGGGTTTTGTGGTGGAGCTCCCTTTAAGACTGATGCCACTTGCATGCTCGGAGGCAACACTGTCTCCTTGAGGGCAGCCTATTCCAATTTGTGTTGGACCAATAAAGCGGTGTCTCGATCCTACTCTTGCCTCTTTTTGACGTAATGCAATATGTGGGCTTGTATCTCCCAGCAGGCTACGCTGTCCAATCTGTGTGGTATCTCGGTGCACAGCCCATTTTCTAGAATATTGTAATAGAATACGACTTCTAGTCCTGTATCAGTCCATGGCTATCCTGTCTCTTGTCCCAATTGTCCCCTCATTCTAGCCAGAAAACTGGTTCTACTCTCCCCTTGCTTCATAGTCTGCAGCCGCATGATGCTCGGTGTTTGTCAGCGTAATTGCTGGGATGTGAGCTCAGGCGAACACCGTGTTAGTCTGCTCTCCGATAAGACTGCTTAGCAGCTGGGGCATGGCTGAGGTGGCCAAGATAGCGAACATGGCTCCCTAGACCTCTGCGACTGAGCTCGATCATCGGAGTCTATTCTCACCGGTGGCACTTTGCGGGACATTATTGCACTTCAGGGAGCATTGCATGCCAAGCCACTTCCCTACTGATGCCCTTAATCCGGTTCCTGAGGACTGTGGGAGCCCAGAGTCCAAGCACCACATGATCGACTGCAACATGGCAGCACCCAGCACCTGTTGGCTCATGTGGCGCGGTCCACCCCCCAGGAAAAAAATGATCCTGACCCTCCAGCAGGGCCGTATGCGGAGCTGTGAAGGGGGTCTTCTAGAAACCCGCATCTGTAGTGAGGGGAGGACTCTGTGCTGTGATAGGGGGCCTGACCTGGTGGCTGTGAGGGCCTCCACGGTGCCTGCCCTGCAGTTTCAGGGCAGGGAGGTGTAGGATGCTGGCTCTGTATATACTATATCAAAGTAAGGTATAGTGTGCACAGAGCCCAGTGGATCCCCAGAGGTATAGCAGAAGCTAAATTGGATAATCAACAACAGCTCTATTTGTGGTAGTGTAATTGAGCAGTCAGGCTTATCAGAGGGTGTGTTAAGCATTTACGTCAAGGAATGATGGTACACACTCAGAGACAGAATCCAGACACTTGAGTAAATATTTAAAAGGTATACTTATGTTTTAAGTCTAGAACCGAGCAGGTCTTGGCACAGGTAGGTAAAATATACTTTCAAATGCAAGGCTGTACACAGAAATGGAATTGTAGATGAAATTGGTGTTGTTATAGGTTTGTATTTGCTTTATAAACAGTTTAGAATACTTTGAAATCCTTTGGATTACTTTTGCGTTACTTTTTAGTTACATCAACCACTCGATGATATGCCAAGATATCACACTGTGGGTCGAACAATACAAAGGTAAGTAAGACAATTTACTTTGCAAAGCACAGCTACTTTTGTTTTATACAAAAATAACAGGCCGACAATATTTCAGAGGAAAAACCACAACATGGGTTCCTATGGCTAGGGGGACTTCGGTTAGGGGCTGCTCATGAGCAGACCACTCAGTTGTGGAAGCAAAGTTCCTGGGGTTAAGAGTAGCACTGAAGGGGCCAGCAATCAGCACAGGAGCTGCACCACCAGCGGCACAGTTGCAGGGTGCCAAGAAGACGTCGGAAGCCCAGTTGATTTCAATGAAGATCACCGTTTTGGAAGAAAGGCTGCAGGCTCGGGCAAAGAGGCTTTCTGAGTGTGACCACAGGGGAGTGAGGTAATTTGGGTTGTTCTGGGATGCCTGAAAACCGTTGGTTAGGCCACCCAAGACCATGGGGTATCGGGTGCATGGGTTTCTTTAGGCATCAGGTTTTCTTAGAAGCTCTGGTCGCGGTCGGGTGGACCCTTCAGGTTGAGGCTGCATGCGTTGGGTTGAAGATTGAGGCAAGTCAGGGATCTCCGGATCCCAGGTCAGGATCGCTAGGAAGACCTCCTGGTGGTGTTGGGCCACTCAAAGTGGGGCTGTGTGCGTCGGGTGCAGAATTGCAGATTTGGCTGGATCAGAGGTCTGTGTTGGATTATTTGGCTGAGCAACTCAACTGCTCATGGGAGATAGAGTATTTTTTTCGGTAAAGGCAGGGCAGGGCATGGCCTCCGAGTCTGGATGGCTGCTGGCTCCCGGACATGCTGGGATTTCGCTGGTTACAGGTCGAAGTCGGGACAGGCCGGTAGGGCTGGGGCCCAAGCAGTTAGTGTCCTTCCTCGTTCAGCATGGCTCCTTAGTCCTTCTCTTTTCTTCTTCTCGAATCTGAGGAGGGAAGGTTCAAGATCGCCCCTAAATAGTAAATTTAGGGGTGTTACAGGTGTGTGCAGCTTGGGACCAATGAGTCCCTTTCTTGGGGTGAGTACACCCCCTATTTTGCCACCCTCCAGTGGAAGGGGCCATTAACATCTCTCTGGTTTGGCTGGGTCCCCACATCTTCAAGATGGAGGAGACAGAGATGTATGCTTCACCTTCCCCCCCCACCTATGGGGTTGGGTTGGCAAAGGAGGGCCCACCTCTCTTCCTAACTTGTTTTACCTGCTGATTCTCCCATCCAAAGTGGGGGTCAGGACAGTGAGAGCTGGGAGCAACAAAAGGCATGGTCAGCTAGCAAAGCTTCCCTTTTGTGAACCCAGTCCATCCTAGGGGAGGCATGACACCTCTGCCCAAAATAGGCTTTGTTTCTGGACCCAGACAGCAAAGGCTCTCTACTCAAGGGTCCAGAAACCTGTCTGGTGTTGGCAAATGAGGGTAGCCATTAAGGAACCACACAATGGCTGGTTGTTTTTCAGGGGGCATCATCTAAGATGGTCTCTGAGTGCAATTTGCATTAAATCCCACAGTGGCATCGGTGTGGGTTTAATGCACTGAGTAGTTTGCTACCAAACTTCCCAGGTTTCAGTAAAGTTGAGCTCCGGAGTTTGTAATGACCAACTCCCTGACCATGTACTCTTCATGACTTTACTAAACTTACAATGTCTAAGAATGGACTTAGACACTTTAGGGGTACAGTGCTCATGCAACTTTACCCTCACCTGTGGTCTAGTGCACCCTGCTAAAGGGGTGACTTAACTAAGCCACAGGCAGTGGGTTGCAGGCATGGCACACAGGGATGTGTGCCATGTTGCCATCCACTTTTCTCTGCACCAGAACATGCAACCTGCAATGGCAGTGTGTGGGTGTTAAGGTGCACGATCTCTAAGGATGGCACATTAGGTGATGCAGCACTTAGAGACCTTTCCTGGTCACAGTGCTCTTGGATACTGTGAGATGGATTAAGCCACGCCCTATTTACAACACTAAGTTAGCATAAACGAGATCATTTTTAGCAAGCAAGCTTGTCGTTTCTGCTGCGCTGCACACGACACTGTTGTTATGTGTTATTCATTTTATAAATGCTGACTCGACTTTGCCTTACCGGATAACAAACTGTTGTTTCACATTCTTAACCGTGAAATGTGCCCTTGGTCTGTACATCATGCAAAGAACGCGTCTGGGTCACTAGAAGGTACAGAGTGTTGTGTTTAGATTGATCGTACCACTTGTTAGACATATCATGCATACAGCTGCCAATATCTGAAGGACAAGCGTCTTTAATATTGCAGAACAGTTTGGTTTTACATTCATTCGAACAGAAGAGCTGATGCATGCGAGAGCTGATCTTTTGATGTGATTCTACTAAGCTGATCTATACGGTATGGGGTCCCCCCTGTTAGCCTAAGAGACCTTCTAATAGTCTAATAATAATAATGTATTAGATTCTAGTGAAAGGAGTGTGGCTATATAGACGGGCCCAGGGCCTGTCATTATACCCGACCCTGTGGCTCCATTTACCACCTGGCTGCGATATGGGAGGGACGCCTTATTGGCTTTGCGGCCGCCCCACCCCATTAGTTGTAGCTTTGCTCAGATGGGAACTATTCCGTTTTTACCGTGTAGAGCCTGTCCCACCGGCCACAATTCAGTGGCGGTGAAATCTGTTATTTCCATGGCTTTACTAAATTGCCGGTCCTTGCCAAGCCATGCCATTGAAATTAACTCTCTTATCTTAGACCACGAGTTGGATGTACTGTATCTTACTGAGACGTGGCTCGCCCCCAGCTCTGGTCCTGATATGGTCAGAGCACTCCCCCCGGGCTTTCACATAGCCCATCTTGATAGACCTAAAGGGAGGGGAGGAGGAATTGCAGTCCTCTATAGAGACACGTTTGCTTGTAAGATTCAGAATGGAGGGGTGACTGATTGTGAGAGCTTACAGTTCTCCCTTCGGGTGTCACCTACTGTGTCTTTGGTTGGTTTGTTGATTTACCGCCCCCCTGGACCTTTGGGTAGCTTCCATAATTCCCTTCTTGAAACTACTGCACTCCTTGCCTCTTCGACTGCCAACTTTGTCGTCCTCGGGGATTTCAATATCCATTTCGAGGACCCCACTAATGCCGCGGGAGTCGATTTGCTTGACGACCTTAAATCGTTCGGAATTAATCTGGCCAACTCGGGCAGGACTCATGAGAAGGGCCATCTGCTCGATCCTATATTTTCCAACTTGGACCATCTTACTTCATCTTCTGCTCTTGCCCTGCCTTGGACAGACCACTTTTTGGTGTCCGCTATATGGCAATCCGATAGTCCAACTGCAGTGGTTTCACGGGTACACACCCTAGAGAGAGCCTGGTCGAGGCTCCTAGTTGACACCTGGATGCTGCATTTGGAGGCCACGCAGCCCTCCCTGGGATCTAACCCTATAGTTGCTGACGCAAACCTTCATACCTGGCTCGTGGATTCCCTGGATACTCTCCTACCTAAAAAGATACAACTCACGAGGGGGAAGAGAACGGGCTCTGCACCCTGGTACTCACCTGAACTGAGAACCCTGAGGAAGGGATGCAAGAGACTAGAGCGGTCCTGGAGGAGAGACTGGAGTGAGTCGAGTCGCAAAGAATATCGTGCGGCCCTGAGCAGGTATAAATCCGCTATCCGGGTGGCAAAATCAGGATTCTTTGAAGAGCGTATAGGCTCGGCGGCCAACTCTTCTAAAGAATCATTCAGGGTTATTAAGGAGCTATTGAATGCCCCCGACCCTCCGGTTCGCCACGAGGACCCTCGTAAAAAATGTACAGAACTAGCCTCGTTTTACAATAGTAAAATTGACAACATTTTGGCCTCCCTTCCTCGGCCAGGTGAGGTCTTGTCCTTGGAGGACAGTCCCACCTCCCAACGTAAGTCGCAATCGGTGGAGCTGGCCTCCTTTGGTCCGGTCACTAAGGAGGAAGTTTTGGCGGTTCTGGGGTCTATGAAGAGCGGCTCCCCGAAAGACCCAGTACCGATTAAATATCTCAAACAGGTGTCATCTATAATTGGTGGCCCTGTGACGGACCTGATAAATCTGTCTCTCGCCCAGGGGGTAGTTCCCCCTAGTTGGAAAGGCGCGGTGGTCAAGGCCCTTTTGAAAAAACCTAACCTTGATCCCGCTGACCTCGCTAACTTTCGGCCTATCTCCTTGCTGCCGGGTATCAGTAAGGTGGCTGAGAAGCTGGTGAACAGCCGCCTTTCGGACTTTCTGGAAATCAATTCCCTTCTGGGCGATTCCCAAACGGGCTTTCGCCCTGGTCAGGGGACTGACACCGCCTTGCTGGCGGTCGTGGAGAATGCGAGAAGCATGCTGGACTCGGGAGGTTCAGTGGCAGTGATCCTCCTGGATCTCAGCGCTGCTTTCGACACCGTGGACCATCAGGTGCTTCTCCAACGGCTCTCTGGGGTGGGGATAACGGGTTTGGCCCTCAAATGGTTCGCCTCCTTCTTGGAAGGTCGCTCATTTGAGGTATGGGAAGGCCAGGAAAAATCATCTTCATCCCCTCTCCAGTGTGGTGTGCCACAGGGCTCCTCATTGAGCCCTACCTTATTTAACATTTACATGGCCCCCCTGGAGAGTGTGGTACTGCCGCTGGGTATTAAAATCATCAGTTATGCTGATGATACTCAGCTGGTGGTTGGCCTTCCCCAGTCGGCACACCATCCCGACCGGCTGCACACGTGTCTTGAAAAGATCTACACTTGGATGTGCAGCTCAGCCCTAAAGTTAAATGGCTCCAAGACGGAATTGATGCTGCTGGGGAACTCTTCTCCATCTCTGTCCCCCAGCAGCTGGCCAGACTGTCTGGGACCGGTACCTTCCCCCAAGCGGGAGATTAAGAGCCTGGGGGTATGGCTGGAGCAGGACCTATCTTTTAAAGCCCATGCCAAAAAGACTGCTGGCGTGTGCTTTGGCCTGCTCCGCTCAGCTCAGAAGATTCTGCCTCTACTCCCAGTAGCCACCCGCAGGCTTCTCATCCAGGGACTTATCATCTCGCGGCTGGACTTCAGCAATGCGCTTTTCCTGGGTGCTCCCGAAGCTACCCTGAATAAACTGCAGCAAGTGCAGAATGCGGCTGCTAGGCTTCTGACGGGTCTCCCTAGGTGCCAATCTGCCCGCCCGGCCTTGAGAGCATTGCAATGGCTCCCGGTGAGGGACAGGGTGAAATTTAAATCACTTTGCATTGCCCACAAAGTTCTGCATGGGGTGGGTCCACCCATTTTGGAGGAAATGGTCCAGCCTTACAAGGCCTCTCGTTCTCTCCGCTCTGACCATCAACATCTCCTTCAGGTCAGCAGGGTGAAAAAGGCAAGAACTGGTGGCAGAAGGTTCTCTATAAATGTGGCCTCCCTGTGGAATTCATTGCCCCTACAACTGCGCGCGGAAGCCAGTATTTTTCGTTTCCGTAAACTTTTAAAAACCTTTCTGTTTCCCGTGTAGGCCCTGTTTTTTGCAGTAGTGGCTTGTGCCGTCAAGCGCTGGGATGCCTATTTGGTAACCAGGCGCTATACAAAACTCAGAATAATAATAATAATAATAATATATACCACTGTCATTATTAGTATGATTGCTCCTTTCATTCTATATGGTATTGTAATAATGCTCATGATTCTGATCTGTATCGTTAGTCTGCTAGTGTTAGCCAAAGTACTGCATCTTAGGACGCGAGGTTTATAAAATAAACTCTTTAAACTTTACCGTGTCTGTATTATTAAGTTGTGGACTAACAAATAGATACGAACAGGTATTTCGGATTCCCACCACTCCTGGGAAATATCTAAGTCGCTTGTTCTGGTTTGTCTATACATTGGGACCGCCTAGCTAGATCTAGGCTAACGAATGGGATACTAAGCTAGTCGGATAAGGGGTTCTGGGTTCTGAGGGGAGTTTTCTGGTACACCACAATTCTCTGAGGTCCTGGTCTCCTGCGCATAGTTCTGTGCAAAAGCAGAATCCCTGCAACATGGCGCACCTAACGTTTGGTCTTATGATCTGAGACGCTTTAGTAGTACTTGAGTGTTAGTCCACAAAACCCTCGCTCTCGTTTCCGGAAAACTAGAGTGACGGTTTAACCTACCTAGGTTTTGACTAAAGGTTCTATCAAGCTTGAAAATTAAAAAGGTTATAGTTTTTGAGCCCAAGTGCTACTGTAAATATCGTTGTTACTCTTTAGGGTGTCCTTATGGCCATTAATATTCCCGCTCATAGTAGGGTTCCCCTGCGCGCTCATTTGAGGGCTTATGGGGTACCTGATGACGGGATGGCTGTGGTCTTTGTGGTCAGTGCTGATACCACCTACCCGTATGAGTTGTTTTACTCATGGGTGACCTTTGAGGAGGTGGATACGGACGATAATTTGTTCCACAACTATACAGCCTCGCCTGTGCCTGCGGCTTATGCCCCATATAGGACACTAGAAATTCCTATTTCTGCCTGGCAGCATACAATTTGGTTTAATGGCGCCCTCCCCCATGAGGTCGTATCGGCGAGAATGGGCCCGTTGTCAATTGCAGGGGCCACATGGCCGGTACTGGCCGGATATACTCCACACCCACGCTACCTGACGGTGGGAGTGGGTGATTTACGAACGCTGCACACAGCCCTGATTACGGTCCATAGGGCTTTAGTGCAGTATGTGTCACGCACGGTTCAGGTGGGAGCACCTGCGGTTGCTGGGCACGGGACGGATCACCATCACGCGGTGGTGATTAGCCCTGTTATGGTTAACGCGGTTGTCGGCAAGCGCCCCCTCAGTAAGGATGAATTTCCTTACTGGCTTGCGGAAAAATTTTATCAATTAGAAGCCGTGTTTCCAAACACTACACCTGTGGATAAACACAGGATACTCACCATTACTTTGCCGAAGGACCTGGTCCCTGAACTTGTTGATTGTGACAATTGGGGCAAGGTCTTTGCTGCGACGTATTCGAAGTGCTACGGCACTCCGTCTATGGCTGTACTACCCTCCGTCATCAAGAAAGTCCGAGAAAGTCATGGTGCGGAGGCAGCAATTGAGTTGGGATTACGGCTTGTCGACAGTTTCGATGTGGTTTGTTCCATGGTAATGGGAAACCTCAAAGGAGATGCCATGCAGTTCCAAGTTGGTAATATGCTGGAGCTTGTGGCTGATGCCGATAAGCCAAGGGAGTTCGCTAAAATTATTGCGAAAGCCTATAGGATGGCTGGACGTAGTGCCTTAGGCGTGAAACCCACCATCAAGATTCCTGATGTAGTGCAGCAAACTAAGGTGAGTTCGTCTACAAAAGACGAAAAGCCCAACTTTCCTAAACAGAGTTGGCGAGCCAAAAAACAAGAGAAGCAGCAACAGAAACAGGTTTCTCGTCCTGCCTCACCCGTTCAGTCGTATAGTGAACGCACGTATGATTTGCGCGATCGTACACGTATTAAGTCACCTGATAGGTTTCAGGTTTCTGAACAACGCTCTCCTCGTTCTTCACAGGAAACATCGACTTCGCACACTGGTGGTGGAGACCGTGGGAGAGGACGGGGTGCTCAACGTCGAGACCAGCCCCGCCAGACTGACGGTAAAGGCAAGCAGGAAGACGCTGCCAGACCACGTCCACCATTTCAGAAAAAGAAAGTTGCTGCTATCTCAGCGAGATATGCCTCAGATGGTCAGGACACAGCTTCGGAACCTGACATGGGCACTAACGCTGCTAGACAGCGCGGCGGAGGTTACAGTAGTGCGGGAAGCATTGCGTCCATTTCTGGAGGCGACAGCAACTGACATTTATGTAACAGTTGAAACTGCTGATACTCGCGTAGCCCCCCCGGAAAGATTATTTGAAATAGTCCTTAATATTGAGGGTGACATACAACGCAAAATTAAAGTGGTTTTTTGGGATAATCTTACCACCACGTATGATATTCTTTTGGCGGAGAAAGATTGGCCTCCGGCTTTCATTTTGGACGCCCCAAGGGGAGAGGAAGTTATACTTCCTTCCTTTGGGCACGCAGTGCCCACGGAGGAGTCTACTAGGTTAGCCGGGGAGTGGGCTCAGGTGCTTGCACCTGCGTTATATCGTAATCAGGTTGGCTGGGATAAATGTTCTCCCAATCCCATTGCGATCCGCTCCCCAGCCACAACCCCAATATCCCATGCGTCGCGAGGCAAGTCCTCACGTCGCGTCCATCCTTGAACAATTGGAATATCAAGGAGTGATTGAGACATGTGTGTCACCCATGAATAATCCTTTATTCACTGTAACGAAGCCTGACGGGTCGTACCGCCTAGTTTTGGATTACCGGCAGTTAAAACTCGCATTGCCGGACGTGTGCGGTACAAAATACTCATAGTTCGGCTCTCGTAGATAGTCTTGTGAGAAAACGTTTCAAAACTACGCTTGACTTATCAAATGGCTTTTATTGCCATAACCTGGCCCCTCTTAGTTATGAGTGGACAGCTTTTACCTCGGGTGGCAAACAAAAATTGTTCAAAAGGCTCCCGATGGGCTATAAAAACAGCCCTGGAGTTTTTGCCGCTCGCGTGGTCTCTCTCTTGGAGATGGTAGACCCGGAAGCATACTCGTATGTTGATGACATCTATCTGACTGACGACGAGTTGCTTCCACACCTTGCTCGTGTGGATAACATAGTGACTATGTTTGCGGACTTCGGTTAGAAGTTTAACTTTAAGAAGTCCCACATTGCTGAGTTCACAGTGTTGTTCTTGGGGTACGAACTCAATAATGAAGGTCGGGGCTTGGCACCGCAATTCCTGGAGAAATGCGCACGCCTTTGTATCCCTACGACACTGAAAAAACTACAATCCTTGCTGGGTTTTCTGAATTTCGGTCGATCCTACATTCCTGATTATGCCCAGCGTATCAAGACGCTTTATGCCTTGATACAACCAACTTTTACCAGATCTTGCTGGCTGCCAGAGCATTCATTAGCATTGTATACATTGCAAACAGATCTTCTTACAGCTAAATATTTAAAAACTCGTGACAACGACACCAACCTGGTCATTAGAATTGTTCCAGGCGTGGAAGGTTTCACGTACTTAACGTTCAATGAAGGCGACACAGTCCCCATTGCTTACAAATCTCATCTGTACACTTCAGCTGAGCTGCGATTTTCCACTGTTGAAAAAGTCTTAACAGCAGTTCAGATGGCGATCCTGAAAGAACGAGCGGTATTACAGGGAAAGCGCATGCTGGTGGTAACACCGTTTCCTGCTCTCGAAGCAGTCACTAAAGCTAGTGTACCAAATTCTAAGGCTTTGCATCCAAGGTGGATACAATGGGCAACCTCCTTAGCTACGTCTGACGTCGAATACATCTTTGACGCGGCGTTGCAGACTCAAGAGAGTTTGGAGAATGAATTCGTTCATCCTGCTCCTCTGTAATTGCGCCCCATCGAGGAATACCATTGTGTCATATACACTGACGGGTCGGCGCAACCCGCAACTGGATCAAGGCACGCTTATTCAGCGGCTTGCGTAATTGTAGTAGGTACTTTCGTAAATGGAGAATTCCAATCTGATGCAGTGCATACGCAGTCATTGGGTGATTGTACCGCGCAGTTGGCGGAGCTTCGTGCTCTGGTGCTTGCACTTGAGTTTGCTGATCACAGAGTCACTACTCTTATAGTGAGTGATTCTTACTATTGTGTTCAATCTTACAACGACAATTTGCTTTTTTGGATTATGAATGTTTTTCGTGATTCCAAAGGTGGCACAGTAAAGCATAAAACGCTTTGGGCTCAAGTGGCAGAACTTAAAGGGAGTCTGCCACTTGTGAATGTAATTCACACTCTTGGTCACCAACGAGTTGGTGTCCATGCTGTCGGTAACATTTTGGCTGACGAGGCAGCTAAAACAGCAGTGGCGACATATTTAGTAGCAGCAGTTACAAGATGAAAATCTAAGATAGATGCTGACATCTTGGCAGCTATTGCTGCCTCTGAGACAGGGACAAACTTCCCTAGAGGTTTCCCTTCTCGATACCATTATCACTTAAGTCCTGATAACGTCCCGTTAGTGAGGATTAACGACGTTGGTGATAGATTGATTCCCAACGCGGACTGCAGACCAAATTTGATAACAGCTGCCCACGAAGGTGTTGCGTCTGCGCATGCTGGAGTGTCAGCAACTGTGTCTCTTTTACAGCAACGTTACTGGTGGTACGGTTTGTATAAACAAGCGCGGGCTTATGTACTTAATTGTGACATTTGCCAGCAGATCAAACCTTCTTCTGTTGCGCGTCCACCTCCAACGCAGCTGCATATATCTAATCAACCACTTGCGTGTGTTTATTTAGATCACTGCGGTCCTTTGACCTCTGATACTGCGTACAAGTACATCTTGGTTGCAGTGGATTCGTGCACACGTTTTCTGTGGGTGTGGCCACAAAGGAGTGCTGATGCCAGGACTGTCATCAAAGCATTGCGCGTCTTTATAGGGAGTTTGCGTGTGGTACCCTTCACTCTGATCAGGGCCCGGCGTTCGCCTCTAAGGCGTACAAAGAAGCAATGAGAAGTTTGGGGGTCCAAGTCAAATTTTCGTCTCCATACCGGCCTGAGGGCAATAGTGTTGTGGAACGGATGAACCGTGACCTAAAGCAATCGTTGACAGCCAAGGTGTTAGGTACAGGCCGGAACTGGCTTGCCCACTTGTATGACGTCCAACGTGCACTTAATAACCTCCCTAGAAGGTCTCTGGGTGGGCGGACCCCGTACATGATGCTCTTTGGAGTGAGAATGTTTGTTCCGAACCTTGATGGTCTAGACATGGCGGCGGCTGCCGCGCCTTTTGACCTAGATGACCACTGTGCTGTATTACAGAATCTACAAGAAGCAAGAGACACTTTAGCGAAGGAACACGTGCCCTCTACATCTGAAGAAGCGCTCCTGATTCCGGTGGTCGGCTGGCTGCCTCGAGTTGGTGACCTGGTCCGTGAGAAGGTGGAGAACAAGAAGGAGTTTGGCCCCTCTTATCGTGCACCAGTCCCGGTGCTTGGAGTATTGGGTACACGTACAGTTGTTTTACCCCCACTTCCTGGTCGCAAGGAAAACAGGTACATTTCAATTGAAAATGTCAAGCCACACAGGGTGGCCGATTCTCCATAGTATGACACCTTCGGTTTCCTGCCCTTCGATGCTGAGAAACTCTGTTGTGATGCCACCCTCTATCATCGTGCCTGAGGTTTCCATTGAGATGCTTACAGTTACTGATCTGCCTGTGCCACCTACTGCTGGTGGTTTGCCTGATGATCCTGAGTATGCTTATCCTACAGAAGTCGCTTTGCCCCTATTACATACAACAACACTTACCCAGTCCCATTCTTCCTTTGAAACTGAATCATTGACTTCCACTGTCCCGTCCAAAATCTCTATATTCTTTGCCTGGTTCAAGAGACATTTTTTGGTTGCACCTTGGACTTACATCTGGTTGGTGCTAATTTGTATTTTTTTATTCATGACAATTGGCTTTGTGGTAGTGTTTTTTAGACTTATCAATGGACACTACCTGAATGAGCGTTCTACAATTCAATTAATTGATGGAACTTTGGCCCCCCATTCCTCATCACACATCATGAAAAGAGACCAGACGTTTGTGAACATCACCGCCTGGCCTGTATGTGATGGGATTGCTTGGGATGCAGTGAACTTTCAAATTCATGGTCCCACCGAAGTTATTAATGTGCCAACTGTTTTTCGTGTTTCTATGGGTGATGTAGTTAAACAAAACATCCGCTCAGATGATTGGGATGTACAAGCAATAGAAGCACTGTTTTCTGATTTAAAATATTATGCTGCATTTGATGCTGAAGATCTGTATTTAAATACTGCAAACTACGATGAACAATTTTGTTTTCAACATTATGGCACACATTTCCTACACAGGGCAAATACTTTTTGAAATTTTGTTATTTTCACTCAATGGGAACATTGTCCTGTCCCTATGCCTGGCAGCTCGGCCACTTTATTGAAAAAATTCACATACTTTTCAGATTTTAGTGTGTCAAACCCTGATTCTTTTTATTTTAAGGTGGCGGTAGAACCCGAGTCTAAGGTCAGACTGACACACACAAAATTATTATATTCCAAATCCTTTATGGATGAATTGGCTATTGGAGGTTATGACGTATGGAAAGCTACTATCGATCTTAAATCGGTTTGGGGAACTAAACGGTGGCAGGTACAAGGAACAGAATCTTTGCATCGTGCCTGTCTTATCCCTAATCATATCTTATTTTTAAATTCGTCTATTTTTCAGACCACCTGTTTTGGATTGGCTATCTCTAAAAAATTAATTTCCCCCTCGATCCCTGATCTGGGTGCTTATCCTGGTTGGGAAAATCACTCAGATCTGTCCCTTACTATGTTGCAGTCCCTTGTTTCCAATGGCACCTTCAATATTTCAACATTGAATCCTGAGGGTTGGTTGGTTTGGCAAACAAGCTCAGATTCCTGTCAACGTCGGTTTCTGGATTTGGCTCCAGGGTATACACAACTTAGAGTTGACCCTCGTTTCACATCTTCACACACGGTGACTACCTACTCTGTAGGTAAGTTATGTCAGTCATGGCTGCAACATTCCACATTAACTTCAGTTAAGCTTCATTTGTCACGCTTAAATGAAAAAATAGATTTGAATGATTTTATTAAGGGTCCTGTAAATGGTAGATCTAAACGATGGGCTTATGCTATTTACAATGAAATTTGGAAATTGTCGCAAATTGAGGCTGCTTCTAGATTACGTGCTATTGACCAGGCCAATATGGAAAAAGTATTGGCTGTGATAGATAATAGTAATAATACTTTGTCTTCTAGAATTTATACATCAGATAATATTGTTTCTTCTGTCGTAGACATTGTGCAAGATGATGTGTCTGTGTTGTATCATGAGTAACACGAATCAACATAGGGGGAGGTCCAAGGGAAAAAAACTACTTTTGATAGACCTACAGGTTGTGTTTCCCTTAATTCTCAACACTATAACCACTAAAGCAACCTGGGTCTGGTGCTGAATCAAAAAGAACCAGGAGAAAGTATATCTATCTAATCCGACATCTCTTTTAGGAGAGAACCCTTCTAGGACAGGACCCATCAATCACAGAGGGTGGTGAGTTTGTCATCATTTGGGTCTGTACATCTCAATATAACGAACCAGGTCTTGGCATAACGACTTGGTAACGTACAAAGAGAATGCAACATAGGAGGGTTGCTGTCAGATCTCCAATAATGTCCAAAGAGGACTTTATGCCCACAAGTTATGAAAGGGATCCTAAGGTAAGCAGCACTAAATAATAAAGGTGAAAATAAAAATGGCTAGAGGAACTCAAATGTTCTTTAATCGGTAGAGTGCCCCTGTCATAATTAAAAAGCAATATGGCAATTTAGCACAAATAATTTGTCATTATGCTAATGTCCATAGCAGTATGGTCGACATGTTCCTGCCCATTGTGATCTGCAAGTATCGGGGCTTTCTTCAGGACCTTAAATGCTGCTGTGATTTAGAAAAACGTGGCAAAGTAATTTAAGTGAAAAATTCTTAGATAAAAGAATCCTACCGCACCGGTCAATTCAAAAGATATCGAAACCGGGTACCTAGGAAAACAAACAGACGGATGAAAATTACAACCAACCTGGTATTTGTGGGTACAGCAAACGGTCATCTCTATTCAATGACACTGACAAGAGCATACAATGATGCTTCAAAGCATTTAATTATTGAATTAAATTGCACTTACCCAAGATTATTGGGTGATGCCCTCACCTCAACCTGGTCCTCACTCAGGGAAAAGGGGCCCCGCTCTGGTTAAAAAGGAAGAAAAATTGCAGGCTGCTAGTTAACATGCCTAAAAAATCTTCCCATTAAACAAGGCTAAAAAAACGTGACAAAGCCCATGTACTACAAAAAAGAGGGAAGTTGGTATGTGGGTTTTGGCGACATGGTCGTAATCTGAGCATTAACTTATCTCAGGCTGTGTAGTATATCAGAGAAACGGTCTGAGAAGAACACACTCTCTGACTAGCAGTACTCTACAGAGAATGCGGCGTTAGGAGTAGCTCACAAAAGAGTAAATATCACTCGCATGATTGATGACTAAGTCGTTTGTCAATTACATACTGTCAAGGCAGAAGCTAACATTCAAATTAATTGGAAAGCAAAAAGGGGGGGCTAGCGCTGAACTTACCTCTCCGTCGGTACCCCGGGACGGTCTTTGAGTAAAGACCGAAGGTACCGGCAAGAAGGGCTTCGCGCTCTTTATAGCAGAAGGACCTCAATTGATTGCAGGTTCGTCCATTACAAAAGGTGGCCAAGTTAGTGCCTGTTCCCATTTAGAATTTGGCACGCATGTGTAGAAGAAAGACACTCATTAAAAAGCACCTCGTCCCTGTACGCATATGCGGCACACAGCCGCTAGTCAGCTACAGCTTCTAAACCTCCGTGTTGCTTAAATAGAAAGCAGACGGAAAAGCTCATGCGTGTAAAGGGGACAAACCATTTGATATGTACTAACCCTATGTCCTAAAATAGTTAGACCCTTTAAACAAAGAGTAAAGGTTGCAGTGAGTAACAAAGGGTCAGGTTCTATCTGGTTATCATACGCTCAGAAAGGCGATAGATCTATAACAACAGCCAAGGAATGTCATCATTCAACCCCACTATATCTGAATGTAATCAATGTACCCATCTTTGTTCTCTGCGTAGAAGAAAACGTTGGACATCTGCTATATGTGGAGGAATGTGGGGTTGTTCTAAGATGACCCAATGTAAATCAGTTTCTTTGTGGCCGGCTGCAATAAAGTGACTCGTGAGTTTGGTCGCACTTTTTTTGCACCGTATAGTGCTCTTATGTTCTGAAATTCTCAGCTTGATCTTTCGAGAGGTCATACCCACATAGTCTTTCCCGCACGGACATTTTATCAGGTAAATAACCCTTTCACTGTTACAATTGGTGTGTTTACTAAGGACCCAAGGTCTGTTAGTACCGATATCTACCTCGGTTGTATGCGAGGTCTGGGGGCACACTGAACAGATCCCACAGGGAAAATGGCCTTTAACCGGAGGTAAGCCCCATAATGTGGTATTCACAGAATCTCTCATTAGTCTGGGACGTGTGTGTACTAGCTGGTCTTTTATGTTGGAGCTCCTCTTAAAGGCAAATAGAGGGGGAGGTAAAACATTCCCTTCAATTTTGAGCACTTTCCAGTTCTTTAGAATGCTCTTCTTCAATGCGTTAGAGTAACTACAAAACGTGTTGACACATGTAATCCTTTTGTCCTCAACAGTTGGATTACAAATTCTCTTCTCTAGGAGAGCCTCCCTATGATTATTCGCAGCCCTTTTCATGGATATCTTGATGGTTCTCTTAGGATATTGTCTATCAAGAAGCTGTGTTGAAAGGTGGGAGGCATGTTCTCGGTATTTGAAAATGTCGGAACAATTCCGGCGTATTCGGAGAAATTGTCCGAATGGCAGATTCTCCCTCAGAGCTCTAGGATGGAAGCTCTGAAAATGTAATAGGGAGTTACATGCCATCGGTTTTCTGTACAATTCTGTACTGAGCACTCCATCATTAGAGCCAATTAGCAGGTCTAAGAAGGGTAGACTTTTCTTCGAGAATTCACAAGTGAATCTCAGGAATTCGTTCCTGTTGTTTAACCAGGAGTGAAAGTTCTTGATCGTATCAGTGGAACCTCTCCAAATGACTAAGATGTCATCTATATATTGTTTCCAGGTCAGAATGTGGCCTAGAAACGGATTGATTGTTGACAGGATCTCAGTCTGCTCAATTTGATGGACATACTGGTTAGCTAGAGAAGGAGCAAAAATACTCCCCATGGATGTTCCGGAGATCTGTAGAAATAACTCATCTTCAAATTTGAATTTTTTTTCCTTCATAGCCAATGTGGCACAAGACATGATAAATTCAACTGGTGTGGGACTCTCCAGGTCCACTCCTTCTAAGAGCGTTTAACAACAGACAATGTCTCATTCTGTGGGATACACGTATATAATGACTCCACGTCAAAGCTTACTAGGAAATCTTGTGTGATGTCGAACGGCATCCCATCTAGGATGCGTAACAGATCTTTAGTATCCTCAATGTAGGTAGGCATTGTTCTCACGAGTGGTTTCAGAAAAAAGTCTACAAAGGTAGAAAGTGGTTCCAGGAGCGACCCTATCCCAGAGATTATGGGTCTCCCTGGAGGGGGAAACACTCCCTTATGTATTTTTGGTAATACATAGAAGTATGGAGTTACTGGATATGCAGTTTTCAAAAATAGTGCCTCATGGTTAGTAATCCAGCCTTGTTCCAGTGCACCATCTACCAGATCTCTGATGGTCGCCACGAGTCTCTTGGTGGGATCCAATTTAAGAGGCTGGTAGAACTTTCCATTGTTAAGCTGTCTCTTGCATTCACATCTGTATGCTTCTGAGTCCATGATGACCGTGGCTCCCCCTTTGTCCGCAGGTTTAACAGTAATTGACATGTCGTCTGATAATGTCCGAAGAGCAAAGCGTTCATTCTTTGACAAGTTGGAAAATTGTCGGTTCTCAGTTTGAAAGAGAGTTTCGGCATCTCTTAAAACAGCCCTCTCGAAAGTGAGTACTTCTGGTGGAACTAAATAAGTAGGTGGAGTAAATGTAGATTTAGGACGTAAGCCAGTATTTGTAGTACTCTCCTCATCACTTTCTTGGGGTTTATCTTTAAAGAAAGCATGTAGTCTAACTTTCCTGAAGAAACCAGCTAGTTCTTGTCTAGTCTGGAAAGAGTCTCCTTTGTATGTGGGGACATACCCGAGTCCTTTCTCTAGGACATTAGTCTCATCATTGGTGAGTGTCCGTTCACTTAGATTGACAATCAAGCTGTCGCGTTGCTTGGGCCTGGTAACGACGGGTCTTTCTGATTGCTCCGTGTACGTGACGACGGGGGGCTCCAATGGACATTGGATTGAGCTGTTCTTCTCTTGCCTCTGGAGCGGCGTTGGCCTTGTCCTAAAAAAGGCTGCTGTTGGAAATTGTCTTGATGCATCGAACCTGGATACATCGGATGTTGGTAGTAGGGCTGCGGATAATTATAGGGTCCAGGCGGCCACCACTGGGGTGGCGGGGGACCTCCAAAAAAGGTACCTCTCCTGGGCCCCCTCTTCCTCCAATTCTGACCTCTCGATGGTTGATTAGCACCTGGGTCTGAGTCAGATGAGTCGCCATCACTACCAGATGTAGAATAATTTGAACCAGGTCGTCTGCCCTGCTGGTTGTACGCCGGTGGTACATAAGAGTCACTAGTATAAGGGTATACTCTTGTCATTGAGAATTTAGCCAGATCTTTTTTAAATTTAACTATCTTATTTGCTAAAATAGTATCTCTAAATTCTTTGCTGGTCTTTTCCGTCTCTTTGGACTGCTTATTAAAGGTGGCTGTTACCAGTACTGATTTGATCTGAGACTCCAACAACTGTATCTCGACTAGGATACTATCAGCTATTCTCTTGGCTGTTGTTATAATCAAGATTAACCAGTCCCGTGTGCAGCGCCAAGCCACCAGGGACCAGTCCTTGAGGAATGCCTTATCTTCCAGGAACAAGCTGGGTGCATTAGTCACTATTAAACCAGTAGGCGCACAGTCTGATCGTAGGTACTCGGTCATAATTGCGCCATGTACCTGTGTGCGTGCATGTGTACGTTTGAGAAAAAGGACTTTACTCCAATCATCATTGTTGATGGAAGTAGTGTTGGTTGGTAAATCAATAATACTAGGTGTTTGGAGAATGTCTAGTGCTATTGCGTCATCAAATGAGAGACCCTGCCTCTCAGACATCTTAGAGGTGAGCTTGAAGTTAAAAAACTAGAAAGAAGCTAAGAAAAAAAAACTAAGAAAAACCATGTGCCATCCACTGGAAATGTAGTACAGGACATAAACCCACAGAGCCAGCCTAAGAGCGTACCAATCACTTACTTTAGAAGGAATCTTAAAAAGAAGGACCTGCGGCCGAGGCCGCTCTATAAATCAGTAACACGAATCAACATAGGGGGAGGTCCAAGGGAAAAAAACTACTTTTGATAGACCTACAGGTTGTGTTTCCCTTAATTCTCAACACTATAACCACTAAAGCAACCTGGGTCTGGTGCTGAATCAAAAAGAACCAGGAGAAAGTATATCTATCTAATCCGACATCTCTTTTAGGAGAGAACCCTTCTAGGACAGGACCCATCAATCACAGAGGGTGGTGAGTTTGTCATCATTTGGGTCTGTACATCTCAATATAACGAACCAGGTCTTGGCATAACGACTTGGTAACGTACAAAGAGAATGCAACATAGGAGGGTTGCTGTCAGATCTCCAATAATGTCCAAAAAGGACTTTATGCCCACAAGTTATGAAAGGGACCCTAAGGTAAGCAGCACTAAATAATAAAGGTGAAAATAAAAATGGCTAGAGGAACTCAAATGTTCTTTAATCGGTAGAGTGCCCCTGTCATAATTAAAAAGCAATATGGCAATTTATCACAAATAATTTGTCATTATGCTAATGTCCATAGCAGTATGGTCGACATGTTTCTGCCCATTGTGATCTGCAAGTATCGGGGCTTTCTTCAGGACCTTAAATGCTGCTGTGATTTAGAAAAACGTGGCAAAGTAATTTAAGTGAAAAATTCTTAGATAAAAGAATCCTACCGCACCGGTCAATTCAAAAGATATCGAAACCGGGTACTGAATCTTTTTGATTCAGCATCAGACCCATATTGTGTTGGTCAAAATCAGTTGCGTTCAATTATGCAGTTTGCATGGACATTACAAACGTTAAAGGCAGGGAAAGTCCCTTGGGATTACATGAATATTTCATCATTGTTCCTTCCGTTTAATTTGACAGAAAAACAACAGTTCATGTCCATGAAAGATGCAACTTATGCATTGCTGCACATTGAAAAATTAGAACCTTTACCTTTTTCTGTAGCTGAGTTAAATTCAGCCGTGTGGCTTATTCACGGATTAGTCACTTTACCGTTCAGTTTGTTAAAATTTAGTTTGTGCATGAAGCATTATGCCATTGGCAGATATGAACAACTTGGTGATGCGTTCCAGCACGAAGTTTGGTCGCTTCCGTTCACTTACAGATGCGTAAGGGATGGCAAGGAGGTTTACTTAAAAGGTGAAGAATGCACTTCCGCTCCTGATCACTCTGTGGTTTGTAGACATATACAATTACATGGCGCTTGCAATATACACGCTCCTAATTTAGCTTGTGTCCTAAAGGGGATTCCAATGCCAGTTATAACGTCTTCTTTTAAGCTGCTTGCCAACGGTAGTTATTTGCTTTTAAATAGTGAAGCTTGCTGTGGGATGCTAGTGGGTATTCCTTACATAGTCACTGTTTCGCAAAAAGTGGTTTGCTGTAATAACGTCCTTTTCCCACCCCTGCAAGGCCGACTCGATATATCCATCTGGCCAGCGATTCCAACCTTGACGCAGAGTTCAATAGGATGAGCAGAATAAGGGCTCTTTTGTCTAAAAAAGAGGTTGCGTTGACTTCGTCCCGTGAAACATTTCTTCTTAATGTGGCAAAGACACGCACTGAGGTACAAGCTCTTTTAAATACCGACCTCCCCCTCCATTTTGGAACCTTGATTCAAACTATCTTTAATGCTTCGTCTACGACTGGCCTTGTTCATTTTTTTAAAATTGTGGGCTCGGGCCTCGTGACATCTTTCCAGACTGTTTTTGGTGTGATCCCCGCATTTTTACATTCTATTTTTTCGAGTGTCTTCGGAGGGTTCCCCTTGCTCCTCGCTTTGGTGGCTGGGATCCTTTTGTTGATTTGCGCACTTCGGTATGGCTGCACACCGGGAGTTGCAAGACAGAATGCTGCGCTTGCTCCATCTTCGTAGCCGGATGCTTGATTTCTACGGCACCTTACCACTGGCGGTATTAAGCGTCAAGTATGGATTGTCTTTCCATTTCCCTTTTTTACGTGTGTGCAACCTGTTTTTCATTGCCTAGATTGTCCCTTCCAATGGGCTTTGGACTTGTGCCTGTCAAACTTGGCGTCACCTGTCCCAGATTTTGATGAACTAATGTGTCCCTTAGTGGCTCATGAATTTGATTGTTCTGGTGTCGGGTTTATGGCTTTGGGTGCTGTACACGGAGTCCTTGGAAACTGGGATATCGGAGAGGCAGCTATTGAATTCCTTGAAAGGAGTCATATTGAGGAGACTGACAGTTGTCCTATCATGGTGCTGGATGCTCCGATACTTGATGAACATGTGTGTTCCTTTCCCTTGCTAAATTGGATGGCAGATACTTTTGCGGAACGCTCCAATGATTTCCTCTTGGAAGCAGTTGCAACTTACGGTGCATATACCTTCATGGATTGACTGATTGACATTGTCACTCCAGGGTGCATCCAGGGTGCATCCAGGGTGCATCCAGGATTGTTAATTATCTACGAAAGTTTTGCTTATTTTTTAACACATGGTTTTTCATTTTTTTTTAAACGAACATTTTTATTCTCGGACTTTACACTTACCTTATATGGACTTATAGTTCATGCCCTTGGTTCCGTTCTGAATCACTTGAACTCTGCGTTCTTGATAAGTGTATCCCTATTGGTTCGTGCTCCGATCATGGGGGGGTGTGAGATGGATTAAGCCACGCCCTATTTACAACACTAAGTTAGCATAAACGAGATCATTGTTAGCAAGCAAGCTTGTCGTTTCTGCTGCGCTGCACACGACACTGTTGTTATGTGTTATTCATTTTAGAAATGCTGACTCGACTTTGCCTTACAGGATAACAAACTGTTGTTTCACATTCTTAACCGTGAAATGTGCCCTTGGTCTGTACATCATGCAAAGAACGTGTCTTGGTCACTAGAAGGTACAGAGTGTTGTGTTTAGATTGATCGTACCACTTGTTAGACATATCATGCATACAGCTGCCAATATCTGAAGGACAAGTGTCTTTAATATTGCAGAACAGTTTGGTTTTACATTCATTCGAACAGAAGAGCTGATGCATGCGAGAGCTGATCTTTTGATGTGATTCTACTAAGCTGATCTATACGGTATGGGGTCCCCCCTGTTAGCCTAAGAGACCTTCTAATAGTCTAATAATAATAATGTATTAGATTCTAGTGAAAGGAGTGTGGCTATATACCACTGTCATTATTAGTATGATTGCTCCTTTCATTTTGTATGGTATTGTAATAATGCTTATGATTCTGATCTGTACTGTTAGTCTGCTAGTGTTAGCCAAAGTACTGCATCTTAGGACGCGAGGTTTATAAAATAAACTCTTTAAACTTTACCGTGTCTGTATTATTAAGTTGTGGACTAACAAATAGATACGAACAGGTATTTCGGATTCCCACCACTCCTGAGAAATATCTAAGTCGCTTGTTCTGGTTTGTCTATACATTGGGACCGCCTAGCTAGATCTAGGCTAACGAATGGGATACTAAGCTAGTCGGATAAGGGGTTCTGGGTTCTGAGGGGAGTTTTCTGGTACACCACAATTCTCTGAGGTCCTGGTCTCCTGCGCATAGTTCTGTGCAAAAGCAGAATCCCTGCAACAATACCTTTGGCAAGAGATGTGCCAATTGTGGATACAAAGGTACAGTTTTAGGAAAGAACACAGGTCCAGTGAACCTGAATGGTAGGGACCCAGGGCACATCAAGTAAAAGTGCATAAAGTGTCAGGCAAAAAGTGATGAGTAACCATGCAAATAAAGGGAACTTTCCTACAGGAGGCGCTGACCTTGGTGGTGGTGCGCTGTCGCCCCCCCGGAGAGGTGGAGGTGGACACAGGGGCTGAGGGCTGAGTTCCCGACCCCAGCCCTTGTCTCGGCACCACTATTGAGGTGCGGTGAAGGGCTGTAATTGGCTGCTGGAGCAAGGACCTTGGGGCTCCTGTCTCTTCCTTCCGCCCCTCTGATTGGGTCCATCCAGATTGCTGGGCTGACTTACTATGGACCCTGGAAAGGGCCCACGACATGAGGAGCTATCCCAAGGGTGGTCCCGGGGGGACGCTGAAGCGCCGCTGGATCCAGTGTTTATTCTCCTGCCTCCAGCATCGACGGGGAGACTGCAGCGACAGCAAATACTGGCCCACCAGCCTTTGCAGACACAACTGTGGGACATTGCGCACCATGCCGCGACTGGTGAGGAGTGCTGTGGTGCAACCGAGTGGGGGCTGGAGGTTTGGGCCCCCACATGCACCATAACTGAGGAGCGGGGCAGGGGCCCTGCATTTCCCTGCCCACTCCCAATGCTTTCTGGGACCTTACCTGTTGAGCCCGGGCCCTACATGGCATTTAACACCTGATTCGGCACCCTAGTCGGGAAGCTGGGGGGGGCTGCACCTCAAGGGAGTTGAGGCCCTGAACCTCCCTGGATTTCCCAGCACTCCCTTCGGTCCTGCCTGTTCAGGCCCCGTGGAGTAGGGGAGCCTGCTGGAGTGCTGGTGGTGCCACTCCGTGAGACCTGGTCCCAGGTTGGCACCATAATCGAGGCACAGGGTCACCACTGGGGACTGGGGCCCTGATTACCTACCTTTACCCAGTGTTCTTCTTGCCTCTGCTGGATCGGACCTGGGCTGCGTGGAGTGGGGGCACCTGAGCGACTGTACCTTCCCACCCTCATAGAAATGTGAATCGGTGCCTAGATCGAGGCATATGTAATGTGTGGGCCTTGGTAGTGGTGTTGGCTCTGACCCTGGATCTGCTGTGTCCTATGACACAACTCTTTTGTCTTGGTCAGCTTCAGCACCAAATTGTGGCCCACTTGTCCGGACACTGGCGACTTGCCACTACGCCTGGGACATATGGAATCTAGCGCACCGGCCACCGCCTGAAACAGCAGATACCTGGGGCGAGACAAGGGGCGAGACAAGCATGTGCATCGACAGGAGTCACCCCAGCGCCCTTAGCCAGTGCTGCGTTGATGCCCCATGCTGTGGGCAGATGGTGTTCGGCTGCTGGAACCCAGACACTGGCGAGTCACCCCGGTCCCTGACCCCCTGCGAGGGACAGGAGTAGGGAGAGCAGACTCTCACCACATATGACAAACTGGAGAAAGTGCTGGCAGCAAAAGAACACTCCAGGGTCACCATGAAAGACAGGTTTGGAGCCCTAGCTACTAACCGCAACTTTCTCCGGGATGACCAGTGCAAGCTAGCGGATAGCATTGCAGGTGTTGAGAAAACCCTTTCTGCCCTACAACCACTTATGAAGGATCATCAGGCGACAATCCGAGACCTGCAAGGGAGTGTAACACAGTTGGAGACTAGAATGGACGACTTGGAAGGCCGCTGCCAGAGGAGCAATGTTTGTATTCTGGGGCTTCCCCCATTGCATACCTAGAGTCTTGGTTCAACATTCACCCCATCCTCAGAGCTCATGCCCTTTTATTCCGTTGAGAGGGCGCACCGTGTCCCGGCGGGGCACCTGCCCCCGGGCCCCCCCTCGTCTGATGCTGGCAAAACTCCTCACACTTCAAGGACAGAGATGCGGTGCTTCACACTGCCAGGCTTGCAGAACCCCTACAGGATGAGGACAAGCATATTAGCTGTGTCGTGCAACGCAGCGTTAATTTTTCTTCGCAGTGAAATGCCGCCTGCAACAAAAGGGAATTCAATATTCACGGCTGTTCCCAACGCGCCTTAAGATAATCTCAGAGGGCACCAGTCTTTTCTGTACTGATCATGCAGAGGCGTTAGACTGGACAACATCTAAAAGAACCCTGGATATCAGGCGACAATGCAATGAGAGGACTCACTCACGCACATAGCCTTTTCCCAGAGTGCATTTGAACATATTATTGCGATCGCAAGTGAGCCCTACAGGCTGCAGCAAATTTAGGGTCTGCCTCCGCAGCCATGCACGATGAGAAAGGTCCGCACATCTTCACACTCGAGGAGGATCCCAGCTGATCGGGCAGCTCCTGGGCCAACTCAGCTAAACCTTCCGAAGTGACTCCACAGACGGCAGATACCCTCATCTAGCTGATTGGTGATGGCTCACATTTTGCTGAAGATTGCACAGTGATGCAATACTGCAGTAATGCATCCCCTGCGCCTCCGGCAACCTCTCTTTTTAGACATTAATGGGCAATGCACCGTCTCTGTATTGGGCACATGTTTAGTTCACACCCCACGATCCACTAGAGCATGCTTCACACGTTCTGTTTTGGCGTATCGCCGGTTGCGGTAGGGCCCCGGTACTGGGAATATCTCATCCCCCAGTTATTGTTATGTTATGTTAATGGGATTTGTAAAGCGCACTGCTACAGTTAGGTGTCCTGGCGCTAAGAAAGTGCATTGCCTGCTGATCCAGAGGGTAAAATCGTAAATAAATACAGAATCATGATTCATGAATAGGAGTGCTAGAGAAAAAGCCAGGTCTTGAGACCCCTCCTAAACTCAAGCAGGCCAGAGGCCTCTCTCAGCTGTCAGGGGAGATTGTTCCAAAGCTTAGCAGCGCAGTGGAAAAAGCTTCTACCCCCCCAGCTGGCTGTTTTAATTCAGTGAACTTGTACCTGTCTTGCTGTGGTTGAGCGAAGTACCCTGGAAGGGGTATACCAGTGTATGTGTTTTCTCCTAAAATCTGGCCCACCTCCTTCCAGAGTTTTAAAAACAATTCAAAGGGCCTTGAACTCAATCCGCTGTCTTATAGGTAACCAGTGAAAGTCACTGAGTCCCTTTTTTATAGATACAAACTTAGGGATGCCCAGAAGAAGTCTGGCAGCAGCATTTTGTGCCGTCTGTAATCGGCTGAATTGCCTTTTGTGTATATTAATGTATATAAAGCATTGCAGTAATCTAGGCGGGACATGACCAATGCCGTTACTACTGTTCTAAGACAGTCATCCGACAGGAAACGTTTGATTTTCCTCATGATCCTAAGAATTAAAAAACAGGATGATACCACCTTACTTATTTGGTCAGCAAAAGACAGTCTGGAGTCGACCACAATTCCCAGATTTTTTGCCTTTGCAGTAGGAACTGGGAGTGAGCTCAGAGATTGGGGCCACCAACTGGGTGACCAAAGATTTGAGGGTTTACCAAAAATAATCACCTCAGTTTTTCCAGCATTGAGCTTCAAGCAGTTGGCAGTCATCCAATCGGCAATGGATTGCATACAGTTATAACAGTCCCGACCGGCCTCCTCCTCTTTGCCTTTTTGAATAGACATCACTATTTGGGTGTCATCGGCATAAGAGGTAAATTGGAAGCCAAAAGAACAGATAAGAGCTGCCAGCGGAGAAACATATACATTAAAAAGCGTAGGGCTAAGCGCGGAGCCCTGAGGAACCCCACAGGGCAGGGAAAAGGACTTAGAGCAGTCTGTGCCAATATCTACAGTTTGGCGTCTATCTAAAAGAAAGGATTTTAAAAGAGCAAGTGCCTTACCAGTAACCTCCTTCCTATTTAAACGGTCCAGCAACACATCATGGTGTACAGTGTCGAAGGCCGCGGACAGGTCTAACATGATCAGAATGGCCGAGCTGCCATGATCTAATGTTTCTCTAATCTCTTCCGTGGATTTGATTAGCGCAAGCTCCGTGCTGTGTTCAGTGCGAAATCCAAACTGAGTGGAATCAAGAAGTTCGTTTTTTATAATGAATGCACTCAGCTGGCTGTTCATCTCTCTTTCAATTATCTTAGCAGGTAAAGGAAGTCGAGAGATGGGCCTATAGTTATTCGGCGCTTTAGGATCCAAATTTGCCTTCTTAAGAAGGGGAAGAATAGAGGCTTGTTTCCAAACTTTAGGGAACAAGGCACTATTAAATATATTGTTGCATACAGAGTTGAGAGCAGCTCCAATAGTGTTGGGTACGAGTTTGGCTATATGTGCAGGGCAGGGATCTGAAGGAGAACCAGATTTTATTGCCTGCAAATGTTTTATGGTGTCTTCAACACTCATAATCTCAAAATGATTCATCAGTACCGGTGACTTCCAATCTGCAGGAAAGTCCTCAGTATCTTTTATTGAGTCTTCTGCCTGTGAATTACTAAAAGAAGAAAAGATAGAACCCACTTTTTCTTGAAAAGTAGAGGCCAGGAGTTCGCAGAATTCCGGGTTGCCGTTTGATTTGGCCGAGACTGGAGCTGTCAGTTTTAGAACAGTGCTAAATAATTCTTTTATAGAGGATTTTGCATTATTAATCTGCTCCCTATAGAACAGCTTTTTGGCTTCCATAAGCAATTTTTTGTAGCTGTGAAGGCAGTCTCTGTAGATATTTTTAGAGGCTAGAGTGTAGTCTTTTCTCCACAGACGTTCAAGGTGTTTGCATTTGATTTTTTTGAGTAGTTTATCCTACTCCTCTCATCCCTTCACCCCTAGTACCATGGCAGGTGGGTGTCACCAGGCTGCAGGGATGGGTGCACTGGCACTGGGTAAGGGTACCCGTATGCGTCTTCCATACACTACTCTCACCTCGCCATGGCTTCACTGGCTGACACCTGTCTTCTCACCCTTAACATTCAAGGCATGCACACTGCATGAAAATGCTATGCTGTCTACCCCTATATCAAACACCAACAGATGCAAATAGTCTTTCTGCTGTAAACACCTTCAAGAGCTGGAACACCTGTTTAAGCGCTGGAGAGGGATTCTTTGTGCCACTACCTATTGCGCAAGGGGCTATCGTGTGGATCCACCACGGGGTCCCATTCCAGGAGACTCGAGGGTGCTCAACAAAGACGGTCGATGTGAGAAGTTGGCCTGATATATGCTGTCCACTAGTTCTAGTGGGCACCTTGTATCAGTCCAAACAACCCCTTATGGTGAAAAGGTTTAAGACAACCTTTATTGAAAGCTATCCTAGTGGTAGCTATGGAGAGCAGCCTTCAGGCTAAGTCTTGAAGGAATATAAAGCAGCTTGTTTTACCAGTCTATAATCTCTTGAATGACCAAATGAAAGGACAACCACACCAGGTATATATTCAAAATATATGTATTTAAGATCAAACACACCCCTCTAGTCTCTGTATGAGACTAGAGTTCGAAATACTTAATTTACAAGTTAGCAATCAACAGTAATAGCACAAATACACGTTTGGTCCCTAGGGGCGTACCAAACCATATACCAATAAAGTGGTATAAGAGCCACGACTGAACTAGACACAAGGCCTAGAGTCTGTAGAATCGCTGGGACCCCAAGGAACCACCCAAGGTAGTGACACAGGGGACCCATGGGGGCCGTGTGCAGTGTGTAAACACAACCGCGGGTTCCCGTTAGCTTCTATGGGCAATGTCGCGGTTGGAAATTTAAAGATTAGGGACACTTAGAATCGAGTTAGGACCAAACCCTTTTGGACTTAAGAAGTTCTAGGGCCAGCACCCATGAGAGCACCGGAGTACTCATGTTACCTCACCCAGGGAAGCCGGGTGCATAGGTGTCTTTTGGTGGCGGGTCGCGTTGTTGATTTCAATGGCAGCTGGCGAAGAAGTGCTGCTGCCGTGAAGAGGAGAAGTGTCTGGAGAGATCCAAGTCTGGATCTAGGATGTAAGGAACCTGAAAGCAGAGGGGACAGAGTCTGGGTCACTTGCCAGTGACCGAGGGCAGGATGGACCAATGCCCACAGATGTCGGGTGCTTCAGGTGAGTTGATGGGTGTCTTGACTCTTCAGCCACGAGGTCCAGGAGGCGCCGATGACAACCAGGAGCTGGATTTGAGCTGTCCCATAAAGTCTGTCAGGTGCTGCGGAGTCGGCGACCAGATTGGATCCAACAAGCCTTGGCAATGGCAAGTCACTGGAAATCAGAGAAAGGACTGCGGTGCAGACCAGCAAGGTCTGAGGGACTCACCCAGCGTGGGGAGCAACCAGTAAAGCCCAATTAGAAGAGGAGTTGCCTTCGTGGGGACCTACTAGCTAACGGGTTAGCGATCGCGAAGTAGCCTCGAGCGGTCACACTTGAAACTGGCCCAAGTGTCACTCGTGGAGTGGAGGCCAACAATCTTTGGTGCAGGAGGTGCTCAAGGCTGGGGCTACTCAGAGTCCAAAGCACAACTTCGAGGAAGACCAGAAAGATATTGTTGCTGCAAAAGTTCACGGTGTCCAGGGGTCACGGTTCCACGTCACCCATGATAGCCACTAGCCCCAGCTTTGCTGTGGACTCAGGGTAGCCTTGGGGAAGTCTGGAAATCCACCTCTAGTGATGCAAGGACTTCAGCATCCGGCAGGAGCTTCAGCGATGCCGACCGGTCAGTTGCTTCTTTGGTGCCTGCCAAGCAGGGGAGTCACTCCTTGACCCCAAAGGAGATTTCTTCAGTCTTCTAAGTAAAGTAGAACATCGAAGGTCCAGGATATATGTTGCAGAGTTTCGTCCAGGATAATCTAAAGTCACAAGGACTGGGTTCCCATACTTATACTAAGTTTGGGGGTTGGACATACTCTAGGGACCCACCTATGGGAGGGTTTGGAAAGAGGGGTGGTTACACCCATTTCCTTTGTCCAGTTTCGCGCCAGAGCAGGGGCAGGTAGCCCCTGCAACCGGTTTGAACTGGACTATGCACAGGGACACCAAGTGTGCCCCCAGTGCAGGACTTCAAAGCACCAGAGAGGGCTCCCGCCAAGCCCCAATACACATCTGCCCGTCTGGGGAGGTGGTAACACCTCCCTGGGACAGGAAACCTATAGTCCAGGCCTCCGCTGCCAGAGTTTCGGTCAGCAGCAGTAGACCAGACCCGTGTCTGTGGCAGAGGTATCCATTTTGTGATGCCAGGGCTGTAGAAAGTCCTACCGGGTTAGACCAGTGTGAACATGTCTCTCCCTCTAGAAGGGTGGAATGCTACCCCCGCCGCCAGCACTAGCGGGGGGGGGTAGTATTCCAAAGCGTTTGACACCAAACGCGACATATTTCCGTGCAGCCAGCCCAAAGTTAGCATTTACCGCGAGGTTATAATGCACTTAAGAGTATATGGTCAGGCTGCACCACAAACAGCATTAGAAGAGGTACTTCGAACGCTGCAGAGGGGTACCCTCTCACATAAAAACCAAGCACCCTGCCTTCAGGAATGTTAAGGCCTGCCATAGGAGTGACTTATAGGTTTTATATGTGTGTGCAATGGTAGTGATATAGGTAGCCTATACCACTGTAAGGGGTGCAAGCGCCACCTTACCCATGCTGCAGTAGCAGACCTGCGGTGCCATTTTGGTGTGCTTCCCAGGGGTGGCATAATACATGCTTCAGCCCCTGGTAGGCCTCTGAGGAACCTATGCCCTAGGTACATAGTATACCATATACTAGGGGCTTATAAGGCACTCCAGAATCCAATTAGATATGTACCTAATGTACATGGAAACCATTTTAGAGAGGAAGCAGCTAGGCTGGGGTCCTGATTAGCAGGGTCACAGCCAGACTAAGGTCGAAAAACAGGGAAACACCAGCAAAAAGTGGGGGTTCCCATGTGAAGCAGATCCTACTCTTCTACAGTCAATACGCCTTCCTTGAGGGGGCATCTGGACAGCCAGCCGGTATTCCAGGGTAGCATCTGTGAGAAGTTGGCCTGATGTATGATGTCACTAGTTATAGTGTACACCTTATATCAGTCCAAATACCCTTATGGTGATTGGTTGTAAAGTCAACCTTATAGACCAGCTATCCTAGTGGTAGCATGGACAAGAGCAGTCTTAGGCTAAACTCTGAATGGCATGTGAAGCCAGCTGTGATACCATATATAATCCCTTGAATACCAAATGAAAGGACACCACAACAGATATATATATAAAATAAAGTGTATTTATTCTAAGCAAACCCTCAGCACTCTTTATGAGTTTAGAGGTAAGTACAACACAGTCTTATTAATGCATACAGTAAGTCACACAGGTAAGTAATACAGTTAGGCCCTAGGGGCCACGCAAACCATATACTAAATAAGTGGTATAAGAACCACTGTCACGGAAATAGAATAGGCCTAGGCCTAGGGAATCGCTGGGGCTACACTACACTAGCGTTAGTTAGGAAGTGGGAGGCCCACGGGATTCGTGTGCAGAGTGGAAACACTCACGCGTAATGCGTAAAAGTCAATAGCAATGTTACAGTTTAGAAATAGATAGATTTAGGACACTTCCGGAGTAGCTAGGAAGTTGAGACTTGAAAACTAGACACTAGGATAGTCACTATCCTGATGAGCACCGGAGTACCCAAGTTACCTAGCCCACAGGCTGCGGGTGCATAGGGGTGAAGATGCGTTGTTTTCGTCGTCGACTCCTATGGATGCCTGAAGAAAGATGCTGACAGGCAGTCAGGGGAGAGTGTCCGGTGGATCCCAAGGCTGGGATCAAGAAGAGAAGAAACCTGCAAGCAGAAGGGACAGAGTCAAGGTCACTAGCCAGTGACCACGTGGAACCAGGAAGGAACCAGGCGATGTCGTGAAGAGTTGCAGGTGAAGGTGAAGCTTGTCGCTGCAGCCAGGAGGACCAGGAAGCGTCGAGGACGACCAGGACCAGGAGGCGAGCTGTCCCACGAAGGCTCTTGCTGTCGGCGGCGTCGAAGTTGGACTAGGACTCACCAAGCCTTGGCAAGCGGAACCCACGAAGAACAAAGGACTTGCTTCTGGTGCAGACCAGGAAGGTCTGGGGTGCTTCTTCTTTGCAGAGAAGCGGGAGCCAGTCTGGAGGAGCCAAACCAGCGCAGAAGATTTCAGGGTGCGTCGTCACAGAGGCCACTAGCCAGCGGGCAAGCAACCGGACAGACGCGGCAAGCAGGAAAATGCTGAAGGGCCCCACGCAGGACTCGTGGAGTGTGGGGGGCTGATCTTCGGTGCAGATGGTGCTTGGGGTTGGGGCTTCTCAATCCCCGGTGCACAACTTCGAGGGTACCTCAGAAGCTGCGCTGTAAGTTACTAGCCACTTTTCCCAGGTAGCCGGTCCCACGTCGCTCGTCGCCTCCACGGATCTCAGCTCTGCTGCAGATGTGGATGAGGGTCGGAGAAGTCTGGAAGTCAAGGCTCTGGTCGGGCTCTGCAGTCGGTTCCTCGTAGAACGGTCGCAAAGCAAAGGGTAGTCTCTTGATGGTGCCTGTTTGCACAGGGTAGCCACTCCTTGGCTACAAGGGAGATTCTTCAGTCTTCTTCTTTCGTCGAATGTCGAAGGTCCAGAGTTTCTGTTCAGTTTTGCAGGTTCAGGATAATCTAAAGTCTTGAGGCCCAACTCCCACTCTTATACTAATCTGGGGGGCTGGGATACCTGCTAGGTCACGCCTTATGGGTGGGACCTGGGAGGGGGCGGTTACACCCACTTCCCTTTGTCCAGTTTCGCGCCAGAGCTGGGGCTGGAGTGCCCCAGCGCCGGTTTGAACTGGACTATGCAAGGAACACCTTGTGTGCCCCAGGCATGTCTCATTCCTTTCAGCCCACCCTGCCCCAATACACTAAAGGCTGTCTGGGGAGGTGCTAGCACCTCCCCAAGCAGGAAACCTATTGTCCAGGCCTCCCTGGCTGGGATCACTCCCAGCAGCAGGAGGTCAGACTTGTGTCTGTGGCAGCAGCATCCATTTTGTGATGCTGAGGCTTTGGTTAGAGTTAAACAGCAAAGTAGGATTTTAACATGTCTCTCCCTCTAGAAGGGAGGAATAATATCCTCATCACCAGAAATGGTATGGGGGTATTATTCCAAAGTGTTAGACACCTTACACGACATGTTTTGATAAAGCCAAACCATAGTTACCATAACCGTTTAAGATTATAAGGCACTTTAAGAGTATATGGTAGGCTATATCATAGAACAGCTATAAGGACATGGTTCCGAAAGCTGCAGACAGGCTCAGCTCATGCTAGAGCACCATCTCACATGTTACCAAGCACTCTGCCTCCAGGATTGTTAAGGCCTGCCATAGGAGTGACTGATAGGTACACATGTGTCTATATATAAGGGCAGATATAGGCATACTATATCTAAGCAAGGGGTGATTACACGACCTTGCCCCAGCTGAGTGATCAGCCAGTTGTGTCTGATTGGAAGGCCAGACCAGGGGTGGCATAATACATGCTGCAGCCCCTGGGAGGCCTAGGGTACACCTATGCCCTGGGTACCTAGGGTACACTGTACAGGGTCCAATAAGGTGATCCTTACCAATTGGGAATGTACCTAGGGTACATGGAGTCCATTTTAAAGAGAGAGCAGACAGCCTGAGACCCTGAATGGCAGGATCTCAGGCCAACTAAGTCGAAAAACCAGCTAGACACTAGGCAAAAAGTTGGGGGTAACCATAGTCAGATATCCACCTTCCTACACAACCCCCCCCCAAACGAAAGGAGATAAGGCTGGCCTTGACAAGGTAAGCCTCTATTGCCTGAGTGGCCATATAAGGAAGAACCAGCACTGGCATGGTTACCCCCTGTCTCATGGTCCACTAAGCAATCCCTCATCCTAAAGATATCATAGGGTCTCCACCATAGGGAATCTCTACCTTTGGTGTGTCTTTGCAAAGTAAAAGGCTGGTGTTGAGATGGAGTACTGAAGTGAGTGTCCTCAAAGTGAGGCCTCAGCTTCCTCCAATCATCCTCCACCATGGATGCCTTTCTTTCTCTAACTGAGTTGCACTGTGCTCTCAGGGTCAGCCTCTGGCTACCTAAAGCTGGAGGCTGGGTCCCTTTTGTGGGCTTACTGGAGGGACAGGTCAGGTTTGGGGCCCTAAGGTCCCATGTTTGCCTGTGCCCAACAGAATCCCTCTGGGGGAGGTCCCTAACTACCTGTGAAGGGGATCCCTCAGGAATGTTTTTACCCATCACCTGGCTAGGGCTACTAGCCAGGCAATCCTCATTCTTTTGATTGGGGGGTTCTTGTGGACAGGGGCCCTCTTGGGGTCCACTGGCCTCCCTGACCTCTGCAGCCCTGGGCTGACTGAGGCAGGGTAGAGAGAGGCAGGCTACCTGCACCAGACTGGGTCCCACCTTGGAAGGGGCCACTGACATCAGAGGCTCTGCCAGGCCAGGCCTGGCTACCTCTGGGGCAGTTCCTCCACAAGGGGTGAGGTCAGATCCCTGAGGAGGCTGACCTTTTCCTAATGTCTGGGGAGAGGGAGACTTTTCTTCCTCCCCACTACTCTCTGTTTGTGTGGAGTGATCCATAGTTTCAGGCTTCACTACACCTATGTCAGTCTGAGTATAGGCTGAGACCATTACAGCCTTGCCAACCTTTTCAGGGAGGCACTCAGTTTGGGTTTGAGCTGTGACTGTCACAGCTCTGCCAGTCTCTACAGGGAAGTCTGTCTTTGCCTGGGCTGTGGCTACCACTGCCCTTCCAACCTTTTCAGGGAGGAAATCTACTTGGACAGGGGTTGTGGCTGGCACAACCCCACTACCCTTTTGTGAAAGGCCTACCATTTTAGAATGGGTGTCTTGTTCAACTCCAGCCCAAGCTGAGAGTTCTAAGTCATTCCCCAGTAAGCAGTCCACAGGCAAGGTTGGAGACACTGCCACCCTTTTAGGGCCAGTGACACCTCCCCAGCTGAGACATACCTCTGCCATGGGATGACTGTTCTGTTTTCCATCAATGTTAGTTACCTGGTATGAGAAACCAGGCAAAAGCTGCTCAGAGGGAACTAGCCTATGGGCCACCATAGTGATGCTAGCTCCAGTGTCTCTGTAGGCCTCAGCTTTTCTACCATTGATGTAGGGTTCCTGTCTGTACCTACCCAAAGTGTTGGGACAGGTAGTGAAGTTGGCAAACCCCATGCCACCATCACAGACAAGAGTAGCTGCTGCAGGGGAATTGGCTAAGCCAGGATCCCCCTGTGTTCCCCAAGAAAACCCAACCAAATTTTTGGGGGCACTCCCACCACCTGGGGGATTACTGCTGACAGTAATAGGTGGTGTGACAGGAGTAGTTGTAGGAACAGTTTTGTTTTTAGCCTGTGGACAACTGCTGTCAGTTTTCCAATGCCCAGGTGTTTTACACACATGGCAGTAAGGCTTTTTAACTGTGGTAGAGGAGGGAGCTTGGGACCCACCACCCTGTGTGGAGTTTTGGGGCCCTGAGGAAGATTTCTCTTTTGCTTTATCCCCACCCTTCTCTTGAGGCTTGGTGGTATCTTTCTTTTGGTCACCACCCTGATTTTTAGGCCTAATCCTGGTCCTGACCCATTTATCTGCCCTCTTTCCCAATTCTTGGGGAGAGGTCAAATCTGAGTCTACCAGGTGTTGATGGAGAAGCTGGTTCTGACAATTATTAAGGATCTGCTCCCTCATAATCAAGTTGTACAATCCTGTATAGTCCTGCACCTTGCTGCCATTTAACCAACCTTCCAAAGCCTTAGTGGTACAATCCACAAAATCAGACCAGTCCTGTGTCTGTGTCTTCTGGGTGTCTCTGAACAACAACCTATATTGCTCAGTGGTTAAGCCAAACCCATCTATCAGAGCACTCTTCAGGACTTTGTAATTGTTTGCATCCTCATCACTGACTGTGAGGAGCTTGTCTCTACCTTTGTCAGAAAAGGAGAGCCACAAGATAGCTGCCCACTGACTTTGGGGTACCTGCTGTACTTTGCAGGCCCTCTCCAAAGCAGTCATCCATTTGTGGATGTCATCCCCATTCTGATATGGGGGGACTATCTTGCTTAGGTTTCTATGGTCATAAGACCTATCCCTATCTCTAGGGATGTTGCTGCCACCAGTGGGTTCTGACCCACACAATTTTTGCTCTCTAGCCAGAGCAAGCTTCTCTTTGGCAAGGGCAATTTCTTCCCTCTGAATCCTCAGATTAGCTTCCCTCATTCTGGCTTTATGCTCCTTTCTCTCAGGTGAAGTCATTCCCCTGTGAGAGGAAGCATTAGAGATGCTAGAGACATGGGAGTGGATGGATTCCCTTGAAGGGGATCTGTCCCTCCTGCTTCTCTGTGAATGCCTACTTGTGGGTCTGTATGGGGGGACCCCATGCAAACTCCCATGTAAACTTAAGTTAGCCTGGCTAAGTCTCCTTACATGGCTCTGGCTGTCTACCTCCCCATCTGAAGCCCCATCTGACTCCTCTGTGGTGGGTAGACCCTCCTCTGTGCCTAGGGCACCTGCCTGAGATGCCCTCTGAGCATCATACTCCTCTAGGAGTTGTCTTAACTGAAGGAGGGTAGGGTTTGCACCCTGTTTTATTCCTCTGGAGGTACACAACTGTCTCATCTCCTGGAATGTTAAGGTATCATATCTAGAGGGGATCTTTTGCAGACCTGATCCTCCTGAGAGAGCATCTACTTGATCTACTCTCAGAGACATGATCTAGTGAGGGTGTGGTGTGTGCACCTACCTACACTAGTTGTATCTACTAAACCTTTCTAGTAGTTGTAGTCAGGGTGTGTTATTCCCTTCAACCTACAACTACAAAGTCCAGTAGGACTTAAGTATAATAATTTATGTTATATGTACCTAGACAATATCTGTGTGATCTTTCAATTTAGTATCTCAAGATTATAATGGTATTACAACAGCAAGCTCAGATCCCAACCGCTGCTCACCAATGTGAGAAGTTGGCCTGATGTATGATGTCACTAGTTATAGTGTACACCTTATATCAGTCCAAATACCCTTATGGTGATTGGTTGTAAAGTCAACCTTATAGACCAGCTATCCTAGTGGTAGCATGGACAAGAGCAGTCTTAGGCTAAACTCTGAATGGCATGTGAAGCCAGCTGTGATACCATATATAATCCCTTGAATACCAAATGAAAGGACACCACAACAGATATATATATAAAATAAAGTGTATTTATTCTAAGCAAACCCTCAGCACTCTTTATGAGTTTAGAAGTAAGTACAACACAGTCTTATTAATGCATACAGTAAGTCACACAGGTAAGTAATACAGTTAGGCCCTAGGGGCCACGCAAACCATATACTAAGTAAGTGGTATAAGAACCACTGTCACGGAAATAGAATAGGCCTAGGCCTAGGGAATCGCTGGGGCTACACTACACTAGCGTTAGTTAGGAAGTGGGAGGCCCACGGGATTCGTGTGCAGAGTGGAAACACTCACGCGTAATGCGTAAAAGTCAATAGCAATGTTACAGTTTAGAAATAGATAGATTTAGGACACTTCCGGAGTAGCTAGGAAGTTGAGACTTGAAAACTAGACACTAGGATAGTCACTATCCTGATGAGCACCGGAGTACCCAAGTTACCTAGCCCACAGGCTGCGGGTGCATAGGGGTGAAGATGCGTCGTTTTCGTCGTCGACTCCTATGGATGCCTGAAGAAAGATGCTGACAGGCAGTCAGGGGAGAGTGTCCGGTGGATCCCAAGGCTGGGATCAAGAAGAGAAGAAACCTGCAAGCAGAAGGGACAGAGTCAAGGTCACTAGCCAGTGACCACGTGGAACCAGGAAGGAACCAGGCGATGTCGTGAAGAGTTGCAGGTGAAGGTGAAGCTTGTCGCTGCAGCCAGGAGGACCAGGAAGCGTCGAGGACGACCAGGACCAGGAGGCGAGCTGTCCCACGAAGGCTCTTGCTGTCGGCGGCGTCGAAGTTGGACTAGGACTCACCAAGCCTTGGCAAGCGGAACCCACGAAGAACAAAGGACTTGCTTCTGGTGCAGACCAGGAAGGTCTGGGGTGCTTCTTCTTTGCAGAGAAGCGGGAGCCAGTCTGGAGGAGCCAAACCAGCGCAGAAGATTTCAGGGTGCGTCGTCACAGAGGCCACGAGCCAGCGGGCAAGCAACCGGACAGACGCGGCAAGCAGGAAAATGCTGAAGGGCCCCACGCAGGACTCGTGGAGTGTGGGGGGCTGATCTTCGGTGCAGATGGTGCTTGGGGTTGGGGCTTCTCAATCCCCGGTGCACAACTTCGAGGGTACCTCAGAAGCTGCGCTGTAAGTTACTAGCCACTTTTCCCAGGTAGCCGGTCCCACGTCGCTCGTCGCCTCCACGGATCTCAGCTCTGCTGCAGATGTGGATGAGGGTCGGAGAAGTCTGGAAGTCAAGGCTCTGGTCGGGCTCTGCAGTCGGTTCCTCGTAGAACGGTCGCAAAGCAAAGGGTAGTCTCTTGATGGTGCCTGTTTGCACAGGGTAGCCACTCCTTGGCTACAAGGGAGATTCTTCAGTCTTCTTCTTTCGTCGAATGTCGAAGGTCCAGAGTTTCTGTTCAGTTTTGCAGGTTCAGGATAATCTAAAGTCTTGAGGCCCAACTCCCACTCTTATACTAATCTGGGGGGCTGGGATACCTGCTAGGTCACGCCTTATGGGTGGGACCTGGGAGGGGGCGGTTACACCCACTTCCCTTTGTCCAGTTTCGCGCCAGAGCTGGGGCTGGAGTGCCCCAGCGCCGGTTTGAACTGGACTATGCAAGGAACACCTTGTGTGCCCCAGGCATGTCTCATTCCTTTCAGCCCACCCTGCCCCAATACACTAAAGGCTGTCTGGGGAGGTGCTAGCACCTCCCCAAGCAGGAAACCTATTGTCCAGGCCTCCCTGGCTGGGATCACTCCCAGCAGCAGGAGGTCAGACTTGTGTCTGTGGCAGCAGCATCCATTTTGTGATGCTGAGGCTTTGGTTAGAGTTAAACAGCAAAGTAGGATTTTAACATGTCTCTCCCTCTAGAAGGGAGGAATAATATCCTCATCACCAGAAATGGTATGGGGGTATTATTCCAAAGTGTTAGACACCTTACACGACATGTTTTGATAAAGCCAAACCATAGTTACCATAACCGTTTAAGATTATAAGGCACTTTAAGAGTATATGGTAGGCTATATCATAGAACAGCTATAAGGACATGGTTCCGAAAGCTGCAGACAGGCTCAGCTCATGCTAGAGCACCATCTCACATGTTACCAAGCACTCTGCCTCCAGGATTGTTAAGGCCTGCCATAGGAGTGACTGATAGGTACACATGTGTCTATATATAAGGGCAGATATAGGCATACTATATCTAAGCAAGGGGTGATTACACGACCTTGCCCCAGCTGAGTGATCAGCCAGTTGTGTCTGATTGGAAGGCCAGACCAGGGGTGGCATAATACATGCTGCAGCCCCTGGGAGGCCTAGGGTACACCTATGCCCTGGGTACCTAGGGTACACTGTACAGGGTCCAATAAGGTGATCCTTACCAATTGGGAATGTACCTAGGGTACATGGAGTCCATTTTAAAGAGAAAGCAGACAGCCTGAGACCCTGAATGGCAGGATCTCAGGCCAACTAAGTCGAAAAACCAGCTAGACACTAGGCAAAAAGTTGGGGGTAACCATAGTCAGATATCCACCTTCCTACAGCATCTATACACTGAACACTAATCAGGGCGCATTCGGGGAAACCCTCTCGGGCATGCTGGCCCACTATTCCGCATTCCCATGGATATTACTGGGGATTACAACTGCGTGCTGGAGATATCCCTGGATGGATCCCACCCTCCCTTTCCGCACTTCCTGCCCTACATGCAGACTGAGTGCTTCCGTGCCTTGGCACACCACTGGACACTTACAGATGCTTGGAGGTCCTGACACCCCATATCCAGACTATAATCTTTCCATACCATTCCGCACAGTCTCTATGTATGCCTTGACCGCTTTCTCTGCTCACCCCGATTGTACCCTTGATCCTGCACACAGGGTAATATCTGACCATGATGCGCACTTTCTGACCCTTAAGTAGAGACCCCCTGCACCCCCTACACCCACCTGGTGGCTGCCGCGTTAATGCCTGGAGGATCAGGTGTTCCGCAAGGAGCTAGAAAACAGCATCCGCTGTTATTTTTCTGCAAACCAGAACATGGCGTCTTCCAGGATGCTGGATTGGGATGCCTTTAAGCTAGTGGTGAGGGGGAACTTGCATACAACAGATAGTGGGGGTCCGCAGAACTCTTGAGAGAGACTTAAAAGCGGCTGAGCATAACTTGGCCACCCCCAGCAAAGTGGCTGACCCGCCACTCGCATCCCGGTTGGCGGAGGCAAATACAGCATATGTGGCCCTTCTTGAAAACCTGAGATGCCCTAACTTTAAGGCCCATGCCACTAGGGCACATCGAGGGCAACAGACCTGGCACACTCCTGGCATGGCTCATCTGACAAGCGTTTGACACCCTGACCTGGCCTTACTTATTTGCTCATGTCCTACACCCCTAGCGTACAGAAAGTTGCTTTACTCAAATCCCTCCTCCCGGTTCAATTTGGGTTGTAACATCTTTCCTAATAGGCTGAGGCACAAGGCAGGGTTGCCTGCTCTCCCTGGGCACGGTCTATATAGCCCTTAGCCATACGACTCTGGAGGGGGTGCACTGGGGCATTCCGTTGGCGGGCGAGAAACACAGCGTGTCCTATATGCTGATGATTTGCTTCTTTACATAAGGGAGATAACAGCTGACCTCGATCACTTCTGCGCCACGCTTGCGGACTTTGCTGCAGCAGCTGGGATGCAGGTCAACTGGATGAAATCTGCCGTTTACCCACTCAGCCCGAACTCCCACCATGAGAGGAGCACATTGCTTTGTAAGGCAGGCACAAGCACCCCACTACCTGGGAGCCCAACCCACACACCTCCATCCCATAGAAGTGGTGATGGTAAAGGCTAGTATAGCTAGGATACATCATCTCTGCCAGAATGCTCCACTCTTTACCCCTTTGGTGCTCCTTGTCGACTTGCCTCGGACCAGGGCTATTATACAGCCAGGGAACTGCATGTTTGTGGAGGGATCGGATGTTGAGGAGGATGCATTGCAGGGTCTTCGATTCCGGTGTGTTCTTGCGGTCGGGTTGTCCTAGGTCCATGTTCCTGGCTGTGCTGTAGGCTTGTAGGTTTGTCGGCAGCGGTGGCAGCTGAGGGGTCCGTGGGTGTCGGCCGGTGACGTTTGCTTACAGTTGTTGTTGTGGCCTGGGTTGAGTTTGTGGAGTGCCGCTGGGTTGTAGCGTTGGCGGGGAGGAGGTCCAAGGTTCCTGGCGATGGTCGCGGCCGGGCACAGACGGGTTTGCCTTAGGCGCACCTTCGGCGCGCCAGTGGCGCAACCGCACAGCAGCTGCCATTAAGTAGGGGAGGGGGGAGGGACGGTAAGCTGGGAGGTGGGAATGTGCGTGTGCCAGGGGGAGGGTCACAGGGGCAGCAGCGGTACGGAGAGGGAAGCGGGATGCCAAGGAAAAAGAAATTGAACAGGGGGCACAGGTCACAGGTCTCCCGGACATGTACTCTTAGGAATCCTGCTTGCTAGGCCTTTTCAAGCCCCGGACGCAGCACAAGGTGTAAATGCGCTTTGCAGCCCTAGCCCTGCTCTTAGCCAAGCGAGCAATCATACTACACCATCGAGCACCAGTGGGTACCCCAGTGGAGGCATGGACTGAAGCAGCACGCAAATGGGGAGCTGCAGAGGAGGAAGCACTTCGGTGTGAAGAGGTGCATCGGATGCGCTGATGCCTCATCTCCCCACAGTTGGCCATCTTGTTCACACACTTCCGGCAAGCAACTGAGAAAGACTCTGAGCCCCGCAGTTATAGCTCCCATTAGTGGTACCAAGGTAGACATTTTGCAGCGGAATTGACCCATAAGGGCTGCCCTCCTCAGGCCCCCATTATTCTCACTAGTGTCTTACATTGAGAGATCCCATTGCCAGTTTCCGGTACCTAGACCAGCGCCATGGTCTTGATTCCCTCTTATCACATCTCTTCACATGTCATTGTAACACTATGAGCTCCCCCCTAACGATTTCAATAACTACAATCTGGGAAACTCCAGGTCCTCTCGCTGTCCTTCCTATGCATCACCTTTGCTCCAACAGACTCCTCAATCATCCACCGCAAGCCCTGACGGATTTCAGCTATTCTAGTACAAAATAGGCTTATTGCTTAGTCCAAAAGGACCCCTACTACCCCACTTCCTCTATCCTCCACCAGTTCACCGCTTACTAACCACCTCTCACTCCAAATCACCTTGCATACTACTTACAGCTGAAAATTGGATACTGCATGCCACCATTCCCTCCTCTTAAGGATTTAATTTATTGGCTACCCCTGGACCACCCCCCCCTTCCTTTAAACTCCCCATCCATCGAAGATAAGCTGGCAGACCTCAAGCATGATCTTCTACTAGTCAAAGAGGCCTTCAGAGCCTGTTACACTTCTCAATGAAGATGGAGAAGCTCGAGGGCCTTCAGAACTTCCTTCAGGAGATGCTCGAGGACCTTCATGAACCGGTTACATTTCTCTATGAAGATGGAGAAGCTTGAGGGTCTTCATAACCTGTTACACTTCTCCACGAAGTTGGAGAAGCTGAAGCGCCTTCAGAACCTCTTACACTTCTCCATGAAGATGGAGAAGCTTGAGGGTCTTCAGGACATGTTACACTTCTCAAAGAAGATGAGGAAGCTTGAGGGCCTTCAGAACCTGTTACACTTCTCCACGAAGTTGGAGAAGCTGAAGCGCCTTCAGAACCTCTTACACTTCTCCATGAAGATGGAGAAACTCTAGGGCCTTCAGAACCTGTTACACTTCTCCATGAAGATGGAGAAACTTGAGGGCCTTCAGAACCTGTTACACTTCTCCATGAAGATGGAGAAACTCGAGGGCCTTCAGAACTTGTTACATTTCTCTATGAAGATAGGGAAGCTCTGGAATCTAAATACCACCTTTAAGTATAATCAACCGTGCCATCTGCAAATGACTATATACAACCGGAATACATACTCACACATTGTTAATCTGGGGAAACTACACTCGAAATTGCAGTCACACCCCAATCACCTGTCCAGGCCCCTTAGGATTACGGACCATCTAACTGAGGCTTAAAATTACTCCTATCGTACAACTCCTCCCGTAATAACTCATCACATGCTTCTTTCAAGATCCAGACCATTCCCTCCAACATGCTTAGAAAACCCAGTGTCAATCTCAAAACAACGAACAAGGATAATTTACTACCCATCTCGACATCACACCTCGAAACCTAAGTAACTAAATCCAACATCGAATCGATGCTCCTTAACTGCAGCTCAGCAGTAAAGCACACAGCCGATATTGCAGACCTCATACTTACACATAAACAGACCCTGCTGATCCTAACCAGAATTTGGTTCAAGGACTCCTCACCACTCACCACTTCTGGACATCTTGATCCCCCCGAATAGGACATCATCTGACTGGATAGACCGGTTAAAGTTGGGGGCGGCATAGCGTGCATCTTTTGCCCCACTCTCATCCTAAGAAGTACACAAACTGTGCATATGTCTAGTTTGAACGATGACAAAACAGTCTGTACACTCCACATGAATTTTCACCCCCAGGTGATAATCTTCTTTTTAGTGAACAAATAATGGACACTATTTTCTCTTACTCTGAACACCATAACCATAACATCCTTGGGGATTTCAACGTACACTGTAACGAAACAAATGATCACTACTCTGCACTTTCAAAGCTTTCCTCTCTGACCTAAACTTCACACACTCCAAGGGCGCCAACCTTGACTTAATCTTTGCCAAGGACAATGTTTTACAACTGGATGAAATATCACCTTGTGACTGGTCAGACCACTACCTAATCTCTTGTCCCATCTTGAAAAGGGTGCTGATCAGACAGGCTCAACCTCGTAAAAGCAAACAATGGGCAAGAGATCTAAGGAACATCAATGTTAATGATCTTACCCCACATTAGCAATAACCTCCTCCCGCTGCCCCATAATATGACTAACCTTGATGACCGTACAAACTTTACATCCACTCCAGGACGAATTTGCTTGACGAAGTCGCTCCAAATCAGCTCAAATGGATTCCCAGCAAACAATCCAATTCCTGGCTTAATTGCTTCCTTAATGATGAGACGCAAACTAAGGGTGGCGGAGAGCGCATGGAGAAACCCTCCCTCCATAACGAACCTCAAGCAGCTGAGGAAGACAAGAAGTGCGTATCACAAACACATCCATTGCGCCAAAGCCAATCACTTTAAATTACAACTAGGCAATGCCAAAAACAAACCGATAAAAAACTCTTCAAAATCATCAGACAAGCAAACCACGCAACCAACCAGCACTCTATACCTAACAACTCACTGCCCAGCGGGGAGGATTGCTGTACACAATTCAGAGAAAAAACAAGAAATATTGAACTAGAACTACAACTCACCATACCAAATAGACATTTTCCGACCCAGCCCACTCCCTCTCCATGTTTACTCTTGGTGAGTTCCCATCTCTCAGGATACAGGAAGTATACTACAAAAACCCCTCTCTGAAACCTTCAAATCATTTAAATGATCCACTGCCCACCAAGTGCTTCAATGAGCTTAGATCCTCCATGCTCCCACTCTGGGTTAAGATCGACCACAAATCTCTCATGCAGGGCCTGATTCCTGACTGCCTCAAAATAGGACAAGTCACCCCCAGCCCAAAGCAGCCTAATGCTGTTGTATCTGATCCTAACAACGCCCAGCCAATTTCTAATAGTATGACCTTAGCCAAGCCACTTGCGAAATGCTTTCACAAACAACTCTGTAAACACATAGAACAGTTTCAACTCCTGGACCAATTCCAATCGGGTTTCGGATCCGGACACAGTACCAAAACTGCCCCAAAACACATTGTCGATGACGCCTTAAGATAACTTGACCAGAACAAACTATGCTTTCTTATACTTCTTGATCTCTCATCGGCAAAACGATGGAGCTGTCCGGTCCAGTTTAACTTGGTTTGCCTCATTCCTTCACAACAGAACGCAAAAAATCAACCACTTCCCTTCTAACAATATGCCGGTACCAATAGGAGTGCCCCAGTGATCCACACACTCACCCACGCTTTTCAACCTACTCATGGAATCCCTCACCAAAATTCTGAACTGCGCAAATATTCAATACCACATGTACGCCAACGACACTCAATTATACCTAAAAATCTCGTCAGCAGATGACATCAAAATTCTTAACTCTGCTCTGCAGACAACTCAACATTGGCTAACTCACAATCACCTTATTCTAAATACGCTCAAGATGGAATTACTCCTGATTGCTCCCAAAATCACTCTGCCCCCATTAATGACTGGCTTAAACGACTAACAGCGCGCAACTGCGCTCCTCATGTTGTGGCCTCCACTAAATCATTAGGCATAACTCTGGACAACCACCTGAATATGCAAAAGCACATTATAGAACCCACCAGAGAAGCCAATCACCAACTCAACACATTAAGGAAACTCAAACCATTCCTGCCGACTGATGACGTGCAGATACCAATCCAATCCCTAGTCATTTCTTGCCTAGACTACGGAATTGCAACCTTGGCTGGGCTACCTAAAGCCCGCCTGGCCTCCCTAAGGGCTATGCAGAAGTCAAAGGGTTGTTCCTGAAAAGCTGCCTCTAACTATAGACTTGAAGTCACCAAAGTAACTGAGTCTCATGTTTTACAGCCTGGATCTACCTTTCGTCCATGATGTGCTTTGTTTCCTTATATCGAATATGATCACCCTATGTCTGCTTAACTTCTTTTATGGTTTGTTTATATGTACAGGGCTCCGATACCCTCTCGGGTCATGTTCGTGCTTTATAAAACTTTTCATATAAAATACATAAATAAATAACTTGTAAAATGCATAGACCTGCATAACACGTTACACCTTTGGCCTACAACAGCATATTCTATGTAATGGACTTTGGTACATATGGCTATAATTTGTATTGGTATTGTACCATCGAAAAAAAACAATAAAAATGTTTAAAAAAAATAAAAGACAGCTTAGAAGACTTTTGATATCACCTATCGCTAGGTTTACTCCTGGGATGATCTCATGAGATCCATTTCCCTGCTCCATCCAGCAATGCGGTAACTTTGTGCTTAGCCATTTTTTATCCATTTGAGCCCACGGCACATAGATGTGCCGGACGTGCACATCTGTAGTAGCGGGTACATTTTTACTTTGGGTAGATCTACTGGTATTTCCCTAACATGGCGCTCCCATCTTCTTAGGCATTCCTGCATGTAGGGGAGGTTCCACTTGGGATCTCCTCCTCCATGCCGGATGCAATCTTCCACTATAGCCATGTCCACTGGTTCGAAGGATCCCTACTCCAGGCAAGATCTATCGTTCTGGTCTTCCTCAGTCCAGTGGGCTAGTAGGTGGCAGAATGGTCACGCAAAGATCTTGCCTTCCACTATTTCCATTGGGGTTATTCTATCTATCCCCGTTCGAGTGGAGCAGCGTACGTCCTCGCCACAGCTTCTCCTTGTGCATGTGCAAAGGTGTCATCTTTCTATGTCTTGGTTGGGACAGCACCAGGCAACCCTGGTCTCCAATTTCCCAGTCAGCCCCTCTTCTATGTTGAACATTTTGTGAGTGTCGAATCCCAGCCACTAGCCTCTCATCTAATTCTACCACTGATTCTTCCTCGATCGGTGCCATGTTCCTACCCCTGCTCTCTTCATGTGGGGGGCACACTGCTATGTTTTCTGGATGTGCTTCCTGGATACAAGCTCTTTCAGTCTCCCTCCTTAGTCTGCGTCTTTCTTCCATATCTACTCTAGGTAGCCTCCTTCACTCTGAGCTATGCGCTGTTCTTTTTGGTCGGGTTTTGCGCTCAGATTCACTCGGTTGTTTCCTCGGCCACCAGGGCAAATCCTGTAGCTATGACTGGGGCCCCCTTTCTCACTCCTGCTTGCTGTATCAGTCTAGAACTGCTACAAACCTCCCTGTCATTTGTGCGTGTTCACTTAGACCAATGGGAGGGTGTGTTCTCCGCCACGCTGGTGTTCTGTGTGTTGGGTGTGACGGACGGACGGGGGGGTCGAACTACTGGGAGGCCTCGCACCGGACTGAGGTTGTTTTGGGACTGCCTGGGCCTGCTGACCTGTTAGTCTCTCACATCTAGGCCTAACCATTCATTATTCGGTAGTGAGCTCGCCGGTTTCTTCAACTGGTAGATTGTTGTGTCCGAATGCAGAGAGAGTGGGCGAGAGCACATCCATACCTGCATATGGTGAGAGAGGTGATGACGTCTGGCTTGCTATCTGCAGTGCTGGACTGTCAATCTAGGCTTCTTCAAAGATGGCCCACGGTTCTAATAATGCCTCTCTCCTTTCTATCTTTTGACCTGTGTATTTGGTGTGTATGTTTATTCTCATGTGTTCAATTGCGTTAGTGTTAAAAGTTCCCTTCATTGGCCAAGAAAGAGAGAAAGAGAGAGAGAGAAAAAGAGAGAAAGAGAGAGAAAGAGAGAGAAAGAGAGAGAAAGAGAGAGAAAGAGAGAGAAAGAGAGAGAAAGAGAGAGAAAAAGAGAAACAGAGAGAAACAGAGAGAAAGAGAGAGAACAAGAGAGAAAGAGAGAAAGAGAGAAAGAGAGAGGAAGAGGGAAAGAGAGAAAGAGGGAAAGAGGGAAAGAGAGAAAGAGAGAAAGAGAGATAGAGAGACACATTCTTGGCAAAACTTACTATTTTTTTAGCCTGTGTTGGGGAACCTGGTTTGCATGTGTTTTAATGGTGACTCCATGATAGGTTTGGTAGTCTTAGAGGACAAGAAACACCTGACCTCCTTTGTTTTAGGGAATCTTTGGTTTTGCTTAAATTGTGGGGATAAAATACACGGAGGTTACTGCTTATAATTATGTTACTACGAGCTCAGTGCATTCTACAGATGAATCAATAGTTCAACATGAACATTTCATATATACAAATAACAATGCATGTGAAGGGCTGCGACATAGAAAAAGTGCAAAAGTCAATAAAAACAGTATCTGAACGATATTGACTCTTGGCATCAAATACAGTTTGGGAGAAATAGCGGCACGCTCATATCAAACATTGGGTCATCGACAAAAACACAATACTTTAGAACAAAACACAGGTTGCAGTAATTAACAGCACCACAACATCACATATACCTACATCAATCTCAACAACTAAAAACTGACAGGGAATAAATGACGACTTTGTCAAGAATCCCTTCTCCCGCTCCTAGCGCACCCTACTCTGGTCTGTGACCAAGGAAAGCTCTGCGTGGTACATGGGACTCAACGAGCCTGACAGTCTGTCAATATCGGCTCCAGGACAAGGATAATAACAATAGTTGGTGGAAAAAAGGAAGGACTCGAGAACAACAGGCCCCTCTTGACCAAACACAAGTTACACCTAATCTCCCTGGTCCAAATCTTTCCCCCTAAATGTCAGAATCACAAGCTGTATCACACCCAGAGGCCAAAAGTACTATCTGTGTCATGCCCAATGGAAAAGCGTACCGGCTGAGTTATAACCAGCAGTCCAAGTGACCAAAACCCCTCTCTCATTCCTTTCAGACACCAACGGTGTTAAGAAACTGATGGCACTGAGAAATCCTTTTGGACCAAAAAAAAACAATTGAGGTGCCAACTCCACCCAATCAGGATAGCTTTACCACAAAAGTAGTGTTCTGGGAGCCATAAAGGGCTATACAATAAATATTCACGTAAATATTCATCTTTCCTAGTGTGCTGACTATCGGAAAAAAGGTGAAAGCCACAGGATCGCATTCAAGGTCACCTTACGACTACTCAGCTAGGACATATAAAATAGGTAATATTCCAGATTTCCGTCAGAGGCAGGGTGCTCAGGTTATCTGTTTACGCTTCTCCCTAGTTTGCCATAGGCCATGTTATTTACTAAGGTTCTGATGTAGTCTCTTACCGTCTGTATAGGCTGCTTTAGGATGGACCTACGCCCCGCAGAATCTGCAAAACTGTCCTTCCTTGGTGCACAAATGTGAATCCATCCGGGCAGGTTCCCCTTCCTTTAGCTGCAGTCAGGTTCGAGGACCAATCAGCTCCTATCCGGCTCACCAAAATGTTGCTTGAACATGAAATACCGTGAAAGAATAAGAGACAAAAGGTGTTTGGCAAACTAGAAACAGTTTGTTTAATTAAACAGTACGACCAGGAAAACAGTTAGAGGCATAGGTCGATGTGACATGGGTTTTTATACAATTTACAAAGAGCAGTGCACGTGAACAGAAAGCCTTTAAGTCTCTTTAAAGTTTCTTTTAGTCCTTTAATATGATTTCAGGTTAGGCAATTGTTTTTTAAAAGAAGCAGCCAGCGCGTTTCGTTACATTTGGCAAACTGCCAGGAGAACTTCTTCAGGGCTGCAGACAAAGTAACACACAACATATATAAGGCACAAATAACCATTTGACAGACAACATGAATTCAGCCTATTACAATTATTGATACATACATAAACACAACTTATTACAATAGCTTACACATAAATAATCACAAACAAGGAATACTATTACAAATAATGTAATAATTATTACGTATATATTAAACGATTTGCATAAACTCCATAGTTCAGCTGCTAATATCTCCAACCGAAATACTTAATGCTGCTCCTACTTTGTTCTAGCCACGAGCATAATTAATACAAAGATAGCTACTATTTAAGTTACAAGTATGTCACCTAAGTGGTCAAATTACGTGCAATGGACCGACCAGAAGTTAAAACATAGTCAAACCCACAATCTGACTCATCGGCGCGGACCATACCCAGAAGGATTATGGGTCAGTTTCTAAAAGGCTGCCGACTTGGTTTTAAGAAAAAGGGGGACAAATACAAAGACATTTTCGACCACGAACTAAATTAAAAAATCAAGGGCAAAAAGTATACATTCATGATAGGCGGCCGCGAAAGCATATGACAAACATTTAAAAGTGGTAAAGACCACTTCAAAAGAAAAACGATTAAGCTTATATTTTTATCTAAGTCCAAGGCAAAATAGCTTCGAGCCAGCACAACCCCTCCACATGCCATAGTTGGTGATCTATAGACTATCTGAAACATACCTTAATAAGCGGTCCGTGGAATATCATCGAGCAACGTCCGACACCAAATGCGCCTCTAGTGTGGAAGATTCAGCGGGCTTTATATACCTAGGTGTTCTGAGAGAACACGCCAGCGCCATACTGGGAGTTAAAATTACGATTACCAATATTCAACGTGCAGCTCTGTGCACCGCATTCGAAGGACCACCAAACATCAACGACATAGGTTTTTATACAATTCATTGAATGTCATACAATAGTTCCAGAGATCCTTTTTTGGTAAGGAATGTGAACATCTGTTTCTAACTTCATATGGCATCTGACTCTATGGTGTTTTCGGAACGCGTGTACCCCTCTGGCCAGGTGTGTTTTATTGTGGCCAATCTCCCTGGAACGTTGTGGTGTCGCTGCTCATATCTGTGGGATTGATCCGTGTTTCCTGTCTGCGCATTTGTCTGCCAGCTACATGCCACCCTATCTGAGACTTGTCAATCAGTGACCTCGGCCATGGTTCTCAGAGGCTGCCTGACAATGTATTTCAGAGTCGGGTTTGACGTGGATTTCACAACAGGCGAATTTGTCAAAGATGCAATTTAGTTTTTATACAGGAATGTATCTTAATTCATATTCACATTGACTTTCCCAATATTAACAAGTGAAAGAGGACTGTTAAAGCTTCATGATGTGATATTCTTTAAAGAGGAGCATTTTCAGCCCTTTTCCATCATAATTTGGAGCTCTGACAATTTTATATATGTTCTATATTACTATTCGTATTACAGCGCATTCAGATTTGAGAAGGCCCATGCGAGACCAACATGGGGACAAAACATGCTGACAAATCGAGAACAAAGGCATTTCGGCATGATCTAGGAAAAATAACAACATATCCTTCATCAAACATCAGATGTTCAATTGATGGAAAGCAAAGAGTGATATAAAGTGATATCACTCGGTAATAAGCAACCTGGAGAATTGCTGCAAATTAACTTACATTTAAAAAATGAATAAAGAACTACATAACCACAATTGTGTGTCTTGGACGCATATTATTTCTCAATATAGTCCTTGTTTATGATTCTGTTACAGTTCTTATATCAATGTCCGAGAGAAAAGAGTTAATAAGTGCACTCCTGTGTATTCAAGTTCCATAATTGTTCTGTGATTTGTAAAGGCTGTGGCATGCAGCCAGAATCGCAGTCAGCCCTCAACCACGTTCATTAATGAACATTCAAAAATCGAAGCGCGATTCCACTCCAGATCGGACGCACTGCTTAATTCGAATTACGTGATAAAATTATACCAAATTCATCCGACTTTTACCCGTTTTATTCGAAGTATTCCAAAAATTAATTTCCATTCATCGGGTTACGTGTAGAACACATATATGACAAAGCTTCAAAACGGCAGATATACCTCCAGGCCTTTTTCTGTCACGTGCCATATACATAAATTCATCCATAGTGATAGTTCTTCTCTACCCAATGCATTTCAAGCTTTTATTAGCTCTTCTTCAGGGGTTCACTATAAGTGTTAAAAAACAACCATTAGATTTTTAACTAAAGTGTATACAAGATTATTAACAATTACTTACTAGCTTCATGCTACATTTTACCCAAAACAGTAATCGGCGTTTTCCCTCTATGCGTACCCAAACAAGTCTCACTCCAATCTTGACATTTCTCCATATCACCAACTTTTAACTCCTTCCCCCAAAGTTTGTGGTTGATGATATTTGTGAACCAATATCTTTAATCTAACATGATCACCCTTCCTCCTTACCTTTATCCTCTGTCAATATGATCTTTCTCCAAACAAGTTACTTCTAACAAAGTAACATTCTATTCACTACTCCCTTCCTCACTCTTAACTAGTGTCAAATAACCCCTCCCCTCTACATCAACCAATCTCATTGAGCCACGTTCTTTTGAATTCACTAGCCTCATTACTACGAGTCCCATGATGCTTTATTTTAACCATTTTCCTTCCCTTCATTATTCAAAACTTGTTTAAGCATCTTTTTCAAATACCCCGCCCACCCTTAAGTGTGTTATACGTCAATTATGGTATGTTCTGGAACTTTAAAGAGTGTAACTCGATTATGCTATCACAAATTAATCGTCAATATCTAAACACAATCAGTTCAAGATAAATCCATCGTGTTTCGCAACTTCCATTTCTGGAGAATAAAGTGTTCTTATTTCGACTTCACATGTAACACTTATGTAGTTTATCATTGTTAGTCATCGTGGGTGCAACCTGTTGGTAGGGCTGACAATACTATCAATGTCCGAGAGACGAGAGTTAACAAGTTCCATGATTGTTCCGTTATCTGCGAAGGTTGTGGCGTGCAGTCCGATCTAATGGTTGTTTTTTAACACTTATAGTGAACCCCTGAAGAAGAGCTAATAAAAGCTTTAAATGCATTGGGTAGAGAAGAACTATCACTATGGATGAATTTATGTATATGGCACGCTTTGTTATACATATGTGTTCTTCACGTAACACGATGAATGGAAATTAATTTTTGGAATACTTTCAATAAAACGGATGAAAGGATGAATTTGGTATAATTTTGTCATGTAATTAGAATTAAGTAGTGCGTCCGATCTGAAGTGGAATCACGCTTCAGTTTGACAGTTCTTACATCATCCTCATTTGAAGAGATGAAAGCCTGGGGTGTCTGGTGACAGAGGCTCATTTATGTTATGTTATGTTATGTTAAAATATTTGTACCGCGCACTTTCACCATCGGTTTCTTGGCACTAAATGACAAGTGACAGTGAGCCAGGATGAGAGAGTTAGTCATATGCAGATTGGAAAAGCAGGGTCTTTAAAAGTCTGCGGAAACAGTCGTACTTAGGGCAGATACGAAGTGCAGATGGCAGAGAGTTCCAGGTAAAGGGAGCCAAGACAGAAAAGGATAGGCCACCGTGTTTTTTCCTTTTATACTTAGGGGTCTCAAGGAGATTGAGAGATGCAGATCGGAGAGTTCTAGGAGGGATGTAACGGGACAGGCTTGAGGAAATAAAGGCCGGGGCTGCGTCCGAAAGGGCCTTGAAGGTAGAACATGCCAATTTGAAAATGCAGCGTTTGGAAATAGGAAGCCAATGCAGACTGTGAAGGAGGGGAGTGACATGCCGATATTTAGGCTGGTGGAAAATCAGGCGGGCAGCTTGATTCTGCACCAGCTGTAATCGGTGAAGGTGACAGGCAGGGATGCCCGCGTACAGCATGTTGGCGTAGTCGAGCCTGGAGGTGATGAGTGCCATAACAACTAAGGTCAGGGCTTCTTTAGTGAGAAACCTACTGATCTTACGAATCCGCCTGAGATGGAAAAAACAGGCTGAGGTGACCGAGTTGATTTGTGGCTTCATCGAAAGGTCATCAGAGATGATCACCCCCAGGCTTTTGACTGAGCGCACAGGAGCAGGTGCGGTCCCCAAAGATGAAGGCCAGAATGAGGAGTTCCAAGGGTGATTGAGGCCACCTACCAAGACAAGCTCAGTCTTGGTAGGGTTCAACTTCAGGTGACTGTGATACATCCATTCCGCGATGGACATCATAGTAGACTGGAAATTAAGACGGGAGGACGGGGAAGAATCTATAGAAAAGATTAACTGAAGGTCGTCAGCATAGTTAAAAATTGTGACTGGGGAGTTGCGGAGAGAGGCTAGGAGGGGTTGGAGGTACAAATTAAAAAGAAGAGGGGATAATGCAGAGCCCTGTGGGACGCCGCAAGGGAGGGAAGTGTAAGGTGCGGAAAAAGAGGAGAGATGGACGGACTGTGATCGCTGATGAAGGAAGGATCTGAGCCAGTCAAGGGCCACTCCCTGGATTCCGGCATTGTGGACACGGTCGATCAAGATGGTATGATCGACCGTGTCGAAAGCCGCCGAGAGATCCAGAAGGACGAAGGCCTGAGAGGTGTTATTGTCGGCGCCCTTCCTAAGGGTGTCCATGACTGCTACTATGACCGCCTCGGGGGAGTGGAGGGGTCTGAAACCCGCCTGCTGAGAGTCCAAAAAGGAAGATTCCTCTATGAATGAACTCAGGCAGCGGGTGACATAGGTCTCCAAAATTTTTCCCAAGTAAGGGAGAAGGGAAATAGGTCTGTAGTTACTGAGTGTTAAGGGATCAGTGTTGGTTTTTTTTAAGATAGGAACGATGGCTGCTTGCTTAAAGGAGAGAGGGACCTCCCCCGTGGCAAGAGAGTTGTTAAGAAGAGCAAGGGGGGGGGCCTGGACATGTGAGGAAGGCTTCTCTCAGGATCTGCGGGGGGCAGCAGTCATTAGGGGAACCCGATCTGACTTTAAGAAGGAGTGAGACAAATTCTTGTGGAGAGATAGGGGGAAACTTGAACAAGGAGCAGGTGTTTTTGGGGGGAAGGGGAGGGGGAATAGGGGATGCCGGGGTCGGGATGTTGTTTTTTATTGTAGTAATTTTCTCTATGAAATAAGAGTTGAGTGAATCACAGAGGGATTGAGTCGGCAGGGGCTGGGGGGTAACCCTATCCGGCAGGGATAGCTCATTTACAATAGAAAAGATGGTTTTCGAATTGTTATTAGAGTCCAAGATTAGTTTAGAAAAATATGCCGTTTTGGCTGCCAGGATCGATAGTTTGTAAGATTTCAGAGCCTCAGTGTAAACTAGTTTGAGCTGAGGGTCGTAGTGGCGACGCCAGCGGCATTCAGTTTGCCGCAGGGCGAGTTTGTCCACTTTAAGTTGGTCCGTGAACCAGCGTTGAGCGTCATGAGGGCGCTTAGCTTTGATCTTCTTAAAAGGGGCTACTTTGTCACTAGCCTGGCGTAACCAATTATCGAGATTGTCAGCCTGAACCTTAAGTGTGGTCGGAGAGGTGGGTGCGGTAGAGGCTAGTGAGACGTGAAAATCGGACAAATTCGCTCTTTTCCAGTTTCGAGCCATAAGATTCTTAATACGGGGGGGGGGGACACAAAGTGTGCAAGTGAAGGAAAAAGGAAATGAAGTAATGGTCAGACCAAGAGCAAGGAAAAACTGAAGGAGGTGAGATGTCGAGGTCGGACGTCCAGATCTGGTCGAGAATGTGGCCTTTCTGGTGGGTGGGAGTGTGAATGTGTTGGGAGAGATTCATGCCTTTTAAAAGGTCTGTGAATTCCAGCGATAGTTGGCTTTCATGGATATCCGAAGGCCAATAGTTAAAATCGCCAATTACCATAATATTAGCATGGCTAATTGCTAATTGGGCGATAGAGTCGCTGAAAAGTTTAGGAAAGAGGGGCATATGGTCGGGAGGTCTATAAACAAGAATGCAAATGAAAGACGACTTAGGGGAGGTAAATTTTAGAACTAAGTAGTCAGTTTTGGGGATCGGGGTTGCCGTAATCTCGGAAAAGATGTGAGCCGAGCGGATAATCGCCGCCACTCCACCACCGGTCTTCCCTGCAGGCCGGTTGGCGTGTATGATGTAGTATCCCGTAGGGATTGCTGCAAGAACATCAGGAGCCGAAATTTCTGAGATCCAGGTTTCTGCTAAAAGAAGAATATCAATAGAGCTCTGATGCAGTAACTGGAAGATCTCGAGCTGGTTGCGGATGAGCGACCGGGTGTTAAGGTAGTAAATCAGTAAAGAGGTGGAGGTCTGCTGTGTTGGGGGTGAGGGGTTGAGGGGAGAATCAAGTGCCGGACAGCCAGAGGGAACAAGAATGTCACATGCCTGGGCCACTCTTGCAGCGCGGGCGGGAATGGGTCCTGAGGATTTGAATCTCAGGAGATCAGAGGAGGAATATGAGTAGAATTGGGCATTATGGCAGGGCCCTGGGCCTGGTCGGCCGTGGACGGGCGCAGACGGGCTTGACTTGTGCGCGACTTCGGCGCGAAGTCGGCGCTCCCGCTGCGCTCGTCCGCTGCGCTTCCTCCATACTTCCTCCATACTTAAATACTAGGTGGCGAGGGAGCACTAGACCGCTAACCTGCGAAGGTTTCGTGCAGGGCGGAAGTGGTGTCACGAGCAGGAAGTGACGCTCCTCGAGCTGACCCTCCGCACAAACGGCACAAGCCGGGGCGGAACGGGGTCACGAGGTGGTGAAAATACAGGTCAGTGCAATGTAATTTTTAAAATGCTTTTCAGCGTGCTCATTAAAAAAACAGCAGCAAAAGACACGATTGAGAGACAGCATCCACAACAGCACACTAACACGCAGCCTAGCTCGCCGCGATTGTCAATGGGCCTGGGAGCTAGAGTCTCACTTTAAATACTCAGCGAGCTCAGCAGCACTAGACCGCTAACCTGCGAAGGTTTCGTGCAGGGCGGAAGTGGTGTCACGAGCAGGAAGTGACGCTCCTCGAGCTGACCCTCCGCACAAACGGCACAAGCCGGGGCGGAACGGGGTCACGAGGTGGTGAAAATACAGGTCAGTGCAATGTAATTTTTAAAATGCTTTTCAGCGTGCTCATTAAAAAAACAGCAGCAAAAGACACGATTGAGAGACAGCATCCACAACAGCACACTCACACGCAGCCTAGCTCGCCGCGATTGTCAATGGGCCTGGGAGCTAGAGTCTCACTTTAAATACTCAGCGAGCTCAGCAGCACTAGACCGCTAACCTGCGAAGGTTTCGTGCAGGGCGGAAGTGGTGTCACGAGCAGGAAGTGACGCTCCTCGAGCTGACCCTCCGCACAAACGGCACAAGCCGGGGCGGAACGGGGTCACGAGGTGGTGAAAATACAGGTCAGTGCAATGTAATTTTTAAAATGCTTTTCAGCGTGCTCATTAAAAAACTGGGGGTGTGAGGCAAATTTCAAAGCACAACTGTAACCTTTTCAGCTGGGGAGTTTGCTTCCTGGAATCAGCCTGCTTTGCTCCAGTCAGCAAAGGTAAATGTGTCTTCCACTAAAGTGTCCTTGACTTTCCTATAGTAAAGTGGCTTGAGCAGTAAGGCCACGCTCGAAGGAAAATCATAACCATGGAATTCACACATTTCAATACAGTGTCTTATAAAGAGACAGGGGGGGGTTCCAGATTCAAACCAAGTTTATATAAACAAGAATATTTATTAATTATAAGGAGCAAAAGCAGGTTCATGGTTTAAGGATTAATAATTAGCAAAAACAACTGTACTTAAAAAATAAAAGACACTGATAGTGATGTATTCAAAAAGATACGGTCCTTGACCTTGCTACTGAAAAACTATTTGGGTGTGCCGCGCACTCCTATTTGCTTGTAAGCTGATTATCCTGTGTAATCAGTGTTTATTTGTTGAGCGTGTCGGTTGGGAATGAGGTAGCAGGCCTCAAAATGTAACTGTATCTATCGCAAGTGTAAACATACACTTAACCCTGCACGCACTGCTATAGGTGCAAGAACTTTACAAATTATCAATGTTTAACTGTCTGTAATACCAAACATAATATAATGCAATACACAAAACATTGTTTTCAAACGTTCATCTTTTTATTGCAGGTAACTCTCCGCAATGATATCATAATTTACACATTCTGCACATTAATAATACATAACATTTACTGCAGAGTGTACAAATGGTGGCTTATTCAACAAGCAATGATGATGTTTATAGATGTTTCCCAGTTGTTTCCCAATGCATTTCGGGATAACATGATCCCTTCGTCAGGGGAACTATAATGAAACATAAATATCACTGTATAGTCCACAGGTAGGTACTATATATATGGTATATGTTAAATGTAACCAAAGTGGTGAGACTGATGTACCGCAACAACACACTAGTGACCTGGTGGTTGTCTATTTGAAAAGTGAAAAAATAGTGTCCGTGTTTATGTGATGAAAAAGAATGATAATGAACCAACCTGCAGCAAGTGCTGCTGAAATAAATATCAAACGGTGAGGCACCATCCCCCATGCACCCAATACAAAGCATCCCATGTAACTCACGTTAGGAAGGTCAATCTCTTGATACCATACCCGGTCGTACTGATATAAAATCTGCCTACAAACAAATGAATGAATAGATGCATCTTGTCTATGACTGCATAAAATGCACATACTAAATACTAGAGAACTCATGGGATATTAAATATCAATCTTTACCTTTCTGCACTCTATGTTGAAAAATGTCTATATCGCGGCGTATCCAACACTTAATCCGTCCGATAGAAACCAAGCTGAGACGACAAAATGTAGCCGTCAGCTCCAATCTGCAAACAATACTAATAATGCAGCTTTCAGCAAAACCACTTAGCTTTCACTTTTAACTTCGGCCGATAGTAACCGCGTACTCCATGACTGCAGAACCAGGAAGCAGTGTGCTCCCGGCTCTGCCTGCCCCATAAATCCTTGTTTTGCCATGAGAAGCAGCGACACATTTGCACATTATACTAGAACTACTCCACCACTGTAGCGGCCCTCTTAGTACTATAGAATAAATGATGAAGCGACAGCAATTCGCCTATCGTCTAGGTGGGTGAGTCGGGTTTTTGTGTATTTTGGGCACCATGTAGATGGTGGGACTTTTAGGATGCGTTTGAATCAGGTATTTTTTGACTTTTTCATTGATGGTGCCTCTTTGAATTGCTTTGTCCACTATTTGAATGAGTGTTTCTTTGATTAGGTTAGTGGGATTGGTGTCCAGTTTCATATAAGTTTCAGTGTCTGATAAATGTAGTTCCACTTGTTCTTCGTAATATTTGGTGTTGAGTATTACCAGTGCTCCGCCTTTGTCTGCTTTCTGGCAGGTGATGTTAGTTCTGTTAGCCAGTGTCTTTAAGGCTCCCCATTCTTTCTGAGTGAGATTTCTGTGTCTTTGTTGTTTCTGAAAATTGAATTTCTGTAGGTCTTGTTTCACCAGAGCTTCAAACGTGTCGAGGGTTTTGTGGCTGATGGGAGCCAGGTAAGTGCTTTTCGGTCTCAACCCTTTCAAGGGATCATCATAAGTGATTTCTCTGGGTTCTACTATATTAGAAAAGTAATGTCTTAATCGTAGTTTCCTCATTAGCTTAAAGAAGCTGATCTCTATTTCCAATTGATTGGTATTTGTCGTAGGAACGAATGAGGTTCCTTTTTGTAGTACTTTATGTTCAATTTTTGTTAGTTGGTAATCTGAGATGTTAATGATTAAGTCATTTTCATGCCTCCTTTCTTCTGTTTGTTGGATTTGGAGGTTGTCTGGCGTGTTTGTGGTGGTCCACTTGTTTTTTCTTTTACCCCTCCTGGGTCTTCCTCGCCGTTGGTGCCTATCCCTAAAAAAGGGACCGATGAAGATGTTTCTGGGTGTGACGTTGTAGGAATGTTAGATTCTGTGGATTTGCTGGTGGTGTTTATGGGTTCTCCTTCTGATGAGGATGTGTCTGTATTGATGTTGTATGGTTTATTCTGTCTTCTTTTGGCGTATACGTCCGCCCAGGTGTAAACCTCTCCCAGTTTATAATCAACTGTATCTCTTCGATATTTACGAACTTTTCTTTCATTGATTTCTTGTGTATGTCTTGATAATTGATCATTAATGTCTTCTAGTATCTTATTCCAATCCTCTGGGGTGGAGTTTGTTTCTAATTCAGTTTTTACCATTTCTATTTCTTTGGTCAATTCTTCCAATATGTTGGAAAGCTCTTCTATTATTAATAGGATGAGATCCAATGAACATTTGTTCAGTATCGCGAACCAGCGGTCCTTGAATGGTTGATTGTTCTTGCATAGAGATGGTTTTAGTGAAATTCTGAGTCCTCTTGGGATCCTTTGGTCTTTGTGATATTTTATCATGGTACTAGCATGTAATTTCTGGTTGATTGCCTTTCTTGAGAGGTAAAGTAGTTGTCGTACATTTTGTTCATTTGTTCTGGTAGATGAAGATTCTGTGATGTCTTCCTGAATAAGAGCGTAGATCTTGTTCGCTGCATCTTCTGGATAGGCAAACGGGTCCGCTCGTATGTCCGTTAAGTTTGTAATTTGTTCATACGCCATGTTTGTGGTTAGCGTGCTCCGTGTCTGGGTTCAGAGATATTGGATTTATCGCAAGGTTTGTATGGCACGTGCACAGCTCCTTTTAAAGAAACGGTTTAACAGATAGTGTTAATTTTTGAATTTTTTTTCTAGAATTTTTTGTCCGTGCTTCCAGGGTGTCACTCCTCTGATGTGAGTGCCTCGAATAAATCCTGGTGTAGCAAACCCTAAGTTTAGGGTGTGTCCCCTGGGCACTGGTTAAATAAATTAATGCTTTTCATTGTTGAATCAAATAAACAACTGCTTGTGATTTTTCAATAAAGTTACATTGTTGTCAATTGGTTTGAACGTTCGTTTATTTCATCACGACGTTTTTTTTAAAGCGAAGATGCGGTGATTAACAAGTTTCTACGTGTCTCACATATCCCAATGCATTTCGGCTTTAGAAGTATAGCCTTCGTCAGGGGTTTGTCTAAAACAAAACGAACAAAATAAACAAGTTGTATCCCTTATACAGTATGTTTAACAAACAAAGAAACAATTTAATTACTTTTTCATGGTCCGGTTGAATTTGTAAAATACATAACATAAGTTTGTGGCTCTTCCTGTTCGTAGTGAATCTAGCGTGCTCCGGTGTTTAAGATTATGTGAGTCTGTTCCAGTGCCTCATGTTTATGTGAATTATGCGAGTACCCTTGTGTTCGTTGGTAGATGTTCGTGAAACAGATACAATTATGTGTGTGCTGATTAATGCGCCCGGTTCACTGAATATTTCGTGCTCAGTACTTACTAGTGAGTCTGCGTAGTGCGGTTCAAGTGAGATCCGAAAGCGTGTGTCGGTAGCCAAACACTCTCCTTCGGTATCCGTGGCTGAATTGAAGATTCCATGTGGATTCTGTGGGCGTGTAGTTAAATGTGCTTGGGGTGTAAAAGTCGAAATGGGACTGTAAGAGTGACGGCAGGTAATGTGGATTAACTGAAGTGGAGGTTTCTGGATCTAGTAGTGCATGTGTTTTAATGTAATCTGATAAACACCTAGATTTCATGCAACAAACTATAGACTAATGAACACATGGTGCTAGAAACATGCAGGTTGTTGATAGTAATTAAGAATACAGCAAATTAATATTTCCCAAGATAATGTCGAGTGGGCAATCTAAATCAGAGATAACATGTAAATTCCATACGATCATTCATCCCATGTGGTTTCATGGAATTTAGTAGACGTATCCAATAATTTTCTCGTTTTAACAATGTTTTATGGTTGTCTCTTTCTTCGGTTTTGTTAACCGTTTCTAGAACCATGAATTTAAGTTGGCTTATGTTGTGGCCACTTTCTTGGAAATGGTTAGCTACAGTAGATTTCGCATTGTTTGTTCTGATGTTGCTTTTGTGTTCGCTCAAGCGAGTTTTTATTTTTCTTTCTGTTTGTCCTACATAAATCTTCCCGCATGGGCATTTTAAGGCATATATGGTGTTTGTAGTATCACACGTGGCTGTTACCTTCAGTTTGATGTTGTATCCTCTCATTGGGTGAGTTATTTGTGGTCCTGGTATAATGTTGTTGCAATTGTTGCAATTTCTGCATGCGATGGTACCTTTGTATTGAACAGGTTGATTTGGTTGAGTGGGGTTCTTGATTATTTCTCCCAAATTTTTTGCTCTGGTGTATGCGAATATTGGTTCATTTTCAAAAATTTGGTGAAAATCTGGTTCTAGTCGAAGTATAGGCCAGTGCTTTTTGATGGTATCCTTGAATCTTTTACTCATTGTTGAGTATTTTGACACCACGGTCATGCGATCTTGTTGAGTCCTGGTTCTTGGTAATAATGCCATCTTTCTACTGATTTTGTTGTTTCTCTCCTCTGCTTGGTGAAGGATATTTTGAGGATATCCTCTACTTCTGAATCGCTGTAGCATTTCTTTGGTACGTGTTGTTATGTTGTCTGATTCTGATACAATTCGTTTGACTCTAAGGATTTGTGTGAATGGTAGATGGTTTTTTAGAGCATTGAGATGAAAACTATTGTATGCCAAAGTGTTATTTTTGTCGGTGATTTTTCTGTAGAGATCTGTTTGAAAACCTTTGTCTGTTTGTATGATCGTCACATCCAAGAAGTTTATTTTATGATGTTGAATTTCAAAGGTGAATTGTAATCTTTGATCGATGGTATTAAGTTGTTCCAATAAATTGGTGAGAGTTGTTGTTGATCCTTGCCATAAGATGAAAATATCATCTATGAAACGTACAAACATTTTCAAATGATTATGCCACTCTGGATCGGTTAATATGTGTGTCTTTTCAAAATTGCCCATGAAGATATTGGCGTATGTTGGGGCAGTACAATTGCCCATAGATGTGCCAGTCTTTTGTAGGTACCAGTCAGATTTCCATTTGAAGTAGCTATGTTGAAGTGTAAATATTAGAAGTTCCATGAGAAAGATTTGCAGATCTAGGTTGTAATCGCTTTGTAACAATGCTTGTTCTGTTGCTTCTATGCCGAGTTGATGGGGTATTGAGGTGTAGAGAGATTTTACGTCTACTGTGCACATGATCATTGGTGTTGTTATATCTTTGGTGCTTTGATGAAATTTAATCAAGAAGTCTGTAGTGTCTTTGATGTACGTTGGTAATTTAATGACACTATCTTGTAGATGTCTGTCAAGGTATTTCCCCACTGGTTCGTGGATGCTGTTTTTAGTAGATACGATTGGTCGAAATGGTGGGTGAGTCGGGTGTTTGTGTATTTTGGGCACCATGTAGATGGTGGGACTTTTAGGATGCGTTTGAATCAGGTATTTTTTGACTTTTTCATTGATGGTGCCTCTTTGAATTGCTTTGTCCACTATTTGAATGAGTGTTTCTTTGATTAGGTTAGTGGGATTGGTGTTCCGTTTCATATAAGTTTCAGTGTCTGATAAATGTAGTTCCACTTGTTCTTCGTAATATTTGGTGTTGAGTATTACCAGTGCTCCGCCTTTGTCTGCTTTCTGGCAGGTGATGTTAGTTCTGTTAGCCAGTGTCTTTAAGGCTCCCCATTCTTTCTGAGTGAGATTTCTGTGTCTTTGTTGTTTCTGAAAATTGAATTTCTGTAGGTCTTGTTTCACCAGAGCTTCAAACGTGTCGAGGGTTTTGTGGCTGATGGGAGCCAGGTAAGTGCTTTTCGGTCTCAACCCTTTCAAGGGATCATCATAAGTGATTTCTCTGGGTTCTACTATATTAGAAAAGTAATGTCTTAATCGTAGTTTCCTCATTAGCTTAAAGAAGCTGATCTCTATTTCCAATTGATTGGTATTTGTCGTTGGAACGAATGAGGTTCCTTTTTGTAGTACTTTTTGTTCAATTTTTGTTAGTTGGTAATCTGAGATGTTAATGATTAAGTCATTTTCATGCCTCCTTTCTTCGGTTTGTTGGATTTGGAGGTTGTCTGGCGTGTTTGTGGTGGTCCACTTGTTTTTTCTTTTACCCCTCCTGGGTCTTCCTCGCCGTTGGTGCCTATCCCTAAAAAAGGGACCGATGAAGATGTTTCTGGGTGTGACGTTGTAGGAATGTTAGATTCTGTGGATTTGCTGGTGGTGTTTATGGGTTCTCCTTCTGATGAGGATGTGTCTGTATTGATGTTGTATGGTTTATTCTGTCTTCTTTTGGCGTATACGTCCGCCCAGGTGTAATCCTCTCCCAGTTTATAATCAACTGTATCTCTTCGATATTTACGAATTTTTCTTTCATTGATTTCTTGTGTATGTCTTGATAATTGATCATTAATGTCTTCTAGTATCTTATTCCAATCCTCTGGGGTGGAGTTTGTTTCTAATTCAGTTTTTACCATTTCTATTTCTTTGGTCAATTCTTCCAATATGTTGGAAAGCTCTTCTATTATTAATAGGATGAGATCCAATGAACATTTGTTCAGTATCGCGAACCAGCGGTCCTTGAATGGTTGATTGTTCTTGCATAGAGATGGTTTTAGTGAAATTCTGAGTCCTCTTGGGATCCTTTGGGCTTTGTGATATTTTATCATGGTACTAGCATGTAATTTCTGGTTGATTGCCTTTCTTGAGAGGTAAAGTAGTTGTCGTACATTTTGTTCATTTGTTCTGGTAGATGAAGATTCTGTGATGTCTTCCTGAATAAGAGCGTAGATCTTGTTCGCTGCATCTTCTGGATAGGCAAACGTGTCCGCTCGTATGTCCGTTAAGTTTGTAATTTGTTCATACGCCATGTTTGTGGTTAGCGTGCTCCGTGTCTGGGTTCAGAGATATTGGATTTATCGCAAGGTTTGTATGGCACGTGCACAGCTCCTTTTAAAGAAACGGTTTAACAGATAGTGTTAATTTTTGAATTTTTTTTTTTTTCTAGAATTTTTTGTCCGTGCTTCCAGGGTGTCACTCCTCTGATGTGAGTGCCTCGAATAAATCCTGGTGTAGCAAACCCTAAGTTTAGGGTGTGTCCCCTGGGCACTGGTTAAATAAATGAATGCTTTTCATTGTTGAATCAAATAAACAACTGCTTGTGATTTTTCAATAAAGTTACATTGTTGTCAATTGGTTTGAACGTTCGTTTATTTCATCACGACGTTTTTTTTAAAGCGAAGATGCGGTGATTAACAAGTTTCTACGTGTCTCACATATCCCAATGCATTTCGGCTTTAGAAGTATAGCCTTCGTCAGCACTTACCTGGCTCCCATCAGCCACAAAACCCTCGACACGTTTGAAGCTCTGGTGAAACAAGACCTACAGAAATTCAATTTTCAGAAACAACAAAGACACAGAAATCTCACTCAGAAAGAATGGGGAGCCTTAAAGACACTGGCTAACAGAACTAACATCACCTGCCAGAAAGCAGACAAAGGCGGAGCACTGGTAATACTCAACACCAAATATTACGAAGAACAAGTGGAACTACATTTATCAGACACTGAAACTTATATGAAACTGGACACCAATCCCACTAACCTAATCAAAGAAACACTCATTCAAATAGTGGACAAAGCAATTCAAAGAGGCACCATCAATGAAAAAGTCAAAAAATACCTGATTCAAACGCATCCTAAAAGTCCCACCATCTACATGGTGCCCAAAATACACAAACACCCGACTCACCCACCATTTCGACCAATCGTATCTACTAAAAACAGCATCCACGAACCAGTGGGGAAATACCTTGACAGACATCTACAAGATAGTGTCATTAAATTACCAACGTACATCAAAGACACTACAGACTTCTTGATTAAATTTCATCAAAGCACCAAAGATATAACAACACCAATGATCATGTGCACAGTAGACGTAAAATCTCTCTACACCTCAATACCCCATCAACTCGGCATAGAAGCAACAGAACAAGCATTGTTACAAAGCGATTACAACCTAGATCTGCAAATCTTTCTCATGGAACTTCTAATATTTACACTTCAACATAGCTACTTCAAATGGAAATCTGACTGGTACCTACAAAAGACTGGCACATCTATGGGCAATTGTACTGCCCCAACATACGCCAATATCTTCATGGGCAATTTTGAAAAGACACACATATTAACCGATCCAGAGTGGCATAATCATTTGAAAATGTTTGTACGTTTCATAGATGATATTTTCATCTTATGGCAAGGATCAACAACAACTCTCACCAATTTATTGGAACAACTTAATACCATCGATCAAAGATTACAATTCACCTTTGAAATTCAACATCATAAAATAAACTTCTTGGATGTGACGATCATACAAACAGACAAAGGTTTTCAAACAGATCTCTACAGAAAAATCACCGACAAAAATAACACTTTGGCATACAATAGTTTTCATCTCAATGCTCTAAAAAACCATCTACCATTCACACAAATCCTTAGAGTCAAACGAATTGTATCAGAATCAGACAACATAACAACACGTACCAAAGAAATGCTACAGCGATTCAAAAGTAGAGGATATCCTCAAAATATCCTTCACCAAGCAGAGGAGAGAAACAACAAAATCAGTAGAAAGATGGCATTATTACCAAGAACCAGGACTCAACAAGATCGCATGACCGTGGTGTCAAAATACTCAACAATGAGTAAAAGATTCAAGGATACCATCAAAAAGCACTGGCCTATACTTCGACTAGAACCAGATTTTCACCAGATTTTTGAAAATGAACCAATATTCGCATACACCAGAGCAAAAAATTTGGGAGAAATAATCAAGAACCCCACTCAACCAAATCAACCTGTTCAATACAAAGGTACCATCGCATGCAGAAATTGCAACAATTGCAACAACATTATACCAGGACCACAAATAACTCACCCAATGAGAGGATACAACATCAAACTGAAGGTAACAGCCACGTGTGATACCACAAATACCATATATGCCTTAAAATGCCCATGCGGGAAGATTTATGTAGGACAAACAGAAAGAAAAATAAAAACTCGCTTGAACGAACACAAAAGCAACATCAGAACAAACAATGCGAAATCTACTGTAGCTAACCATTTCCAAGAAAGTGGCCACAACATAAGCCAACTTAAATTCATGGTTCTAGAAACGGTTAACAAAACCGAAGAAAGAGACAACCATAAAACATTGTTAAAACGAGAAAATTATTGGATACGTCTACTAAATTCCATGAAACCACATGGGATAAATGATCGTATGGAATTTACATGTTATCTCTGATTTAGATTGCCCACTCGACATTATCTTGGGAAATATTAATTTGCAGTATTCTTAATTACTATCAACAACCTGCATGTATCTAGCACCATGTGTTCATTAGTCTATAGTTTGTTGCATGAAATCTAGGTGTTTATCAGATTACATTAAAACACACGCACTACTAGATCCAGAAACCTCCACTTCAGTTAATCCACATTACCTGCCGTCACTCTTACAGTCCCATTTCGACTTTTACACCCCAAGCACATTTAACTACACGCCCACAGAATCCACATGGAATCTTCAATTCAGCCACGGATACCGAAGGAGAGTGTTTGGCTACCGACACACGCTTACGGATCTCACTTGAACCGCACTACGCAGACTCACTAGTAAGTACTGAGCACGAAATATACAGTGAACCGGGCGCATTAATCAGCACACACATAATTGTATCTGTTTCACGAACATCTACCAACGAACACAAGGGTACTCGCATAATTCACATAAACATGAGGCACTGGAACAGACTCACATAATCTTAAACACCGGAGCACGCTAGATTCACTACGAACAGGAAGAGCCACAAACTTATGTTATGTATTTTACAAATTCAACCGGACCATGAAAAAGTAATTAAATTGTTTCTTTGTTTGTTGGTAACCATACTGTATAAGGGATACAACTTGTTTATTTTGTTCGTTTTGTTTTAGACAAACCCCTGACGAAGGCTATACTTCTAAAGCCGAAATGCATTGGGATATGTGAGACACGTAGAAACTTGTTAATCACCGCATCTTCGCTTTAAAAAAAACGTCGTGATGAAATAAACGAACGTTCAAACCAATTGACAACAATGTAACTTTATTGAAAAATCACAAGCAGTTGTTTATTTGATTCAACAATGAAAAGCATTCATTTATTTAACCAGTGCCCAGGGGACACACCCTAAACTTAGGGTTTGCTACACCAGGATTTACTCGAGGCACTCACATCAGAGGAGTGACACCCTGGAAGCACGGACAAAAAATTCTAGAAAAAAAAAAAAAATCAAAAATTAACACTATCTGTTAAACCGTTTCTTTAAAAGGAGCTGTGCACGTGCCATACAAACCTTGCTATTTTGTTGGATGCCCACCATTGTATCTCCACTTGCACCTTTTGTGTAACAACCACTAGATCTTCCCATCTTCCAGTGGCCTGAGACCAGCTGTTGGTAAGCCATTCTTGGAATGGTCGCATGTGTAACCTGGCATGAGGAATTCGTGGGATGCATGATGCCTTCATGCCCATTTGTTTCACGACCCCCCTCACTGTCAGAGACTGACCCCTCTGGTAAAGTCTTGTTTACTGATGGATGGCCTGTATCCTGGCTTCTGTGGGGTATGCCCTCTGTTTCATTGTATTTAACTTTGTTCCAAGGAAGGTCTTTTTTCTTTCTGGTGTTGTTGAAGATTTCTTGTGGTTTATGGAGAACCCAAGTGTTTGTAGGATTTGAACTGCTTTTAGTACGCACGTGTTTGTGACATGTTTGTTTTGATTTCCCTCTTATGAGCCAGTCGTCTACATAGGGGTAGACTTGGATTCCCTCTTTTCTCAGGTGTGCTGCTACTGCGGCCAGACACTTTGTGAACACACACAGAGCTGATTTTATTCCGAACGGAAGTACTTTGAATTGGTAGTGTGTTCCGTTGTGCAGGAATCTATTGTAGCCATGTAATCTCCTCCTTGAATCTGTGGGATTATTTCTTGGAGCATGTACATTTTGAAGCGTTGTGTCCGTATGAACTTGTATATGAACCTCAAGTCCATGATTCGTCTTAGAGTTAGATCTTGTTTGGGTATTAGGAAATATGGTGAATAGTTTGCTGTGAACCACTCGTTTCTTGGTACTTTTTCTATTGCCTGCTTTAGGCATAGTTCTTTGAATTCTTTGTTTAACAATTTTTGTTCAGGCTGCAATCATTTTCTTGGTCTTGGTGGGTTTGCTTGTGGGACATGAGTGAGTTCTATGCAATACCCATTCTCTATCAAATGTAATATCCAATTATCTGTTATCCTTTCCTCATCTCTTTGGAAGAAGGATATTCTCTCCCCCACAGGTCTTTTGTGTGGGTCCTTGTTTTAGAGTGAGTCAGTTTGTTCCATTTCCTCTTCCTCTAGAGGATTGGCTTCTCCCTCTTCTATTGCCTCTTTCTCAGGAGTGCTATTTTTGCCAAACTTGGTATCTAGTTTGCTGACCCATTTGTTGACTTGGGTTTTGCACATGAGTTTGCTGAGACATTTGTTGTCCTTGTGCAAATGTGCTTCTACCTTTGGGCTTTCTGGTATTAAATCCCCCGCTTTTAAAGGAACCTCACTGTTGCAGGGCACCCATTGCCCTTGCTGTTTCATTATCTTTATTTATTTGTTGAAGGGATTCATCCACTGCTTTTCCAAATAGTGCTTCTCCATTGAATGGCCTATTAATGATAGAGGTTTGCACTTCCTGCTTGAACCCTGATATCCTGAGCCAGGCATGTCTTCAGTATGGTTCCTGAGCGCAGCTGCCTACAAGCAGTGTCTGCTGCATCCAAAGCTGATTTTAGACAGGTGTTAGCCACGTTTTTCCCTCCAGTACAATAGCTTTTGCTCTCTTTTTGTCTTCAGGAAGTTTTCAATATTTCTTCTAGCTCATCCCACTGTTGGTGGCCATATCTGTTTAGCAGCCCATTTGTGTTAGCAATACACCATTGTGTTGCTGCCTCTTTCTCCTTTCTTCTCCCCACCATGTCCATCCCTTTACTTTCTTTTTCAGGTGGTGGTCCTGTGTTGGACTGCATTGGCTCTCCTCCTGGGTGTGGTGACAATAATATAGTCAGGTACTGTACTTCCCTGAATATATTTTGGGTCCTTTGAGGAGGATTTGTATTTTTTCTCTTCTCTGTGGGTTACCCCCTTGTTTGAAGCTGGTTCTTTGAATGCTTCATTACCTTGGTCCAGGATACTGGGTAGCATAGGCAGGTATTGTGTTCCCCTTGTAGCTGGTGCCAGTGTTTCGAGCAAGAAATATGCATCCCCTTTTTCTTCCTCTAAGGGTAAATTGATTTGCTGCCCGTTTGACAATGTCATTGTAGAAAGCTATGTCATCTGGTGGTGAAGCTTTCGAAGGGTATCTGCAAATCTCTTCTTCCGGGCTCTCGGTGTCGAGGTCAGTCCATGTGTCTTCGAAAATTTGCTTCCAGACCCAATGGCGGAAAAAATAATCTGAAAATAGCTACTGTAGGAGAGTAGGATCTGCTTCACATGGGTACCCCCACTTTTTGCTGGTGTTTCACTGTTTTTCGACCTTAGTCTGGCTGTCGCCCTGCTAATAAGGACCACAGCCTAGCTGCTTCCTCTCTAAAATGGTTTCCATGTACAGTAGGTACATATGTAATTGGATTCTGGAGTGCCTTATAAGCCCCTAGTATATGGTATACTATGTACCTAGGGCATAGGTACCTCAGAGGCCTACCAGGGGCTGAAGCATGTATTATGCCACCCCTGGGAAGCACTCCAAAATGGCACCACAGGTCTGCTACTGCAGCCTGGGTAAGGGTGTGCTTGAACCCCTTACCGTGGTATAGGCTACCTATATCCACATATATATATATATACAGACACATCTAAACCTATAAGTCACTCCTATGGCATGCCTTAACAATTCTGAAGGCAGAGTGCTTAGTTTTGTGTGAGAGGGTGCCCACACATGAGCTGAGCCCCTCTGCAGCTTTCGGAAATCCTTCCTTATTGCTGTTCTGTGATACAGCTATACCATATACTCTTAAGTGCATTATAACCTCGCGGTTAAGGGCTAGCTTTGGAATTACTGCATCAAAACATGTTGTGTTTGGTGTCAAACGCTTTGGAATACTAGCCCCCCGCCAATTCTGATGGTGGGGGTAGCATTCCACCCTTCTAGAGGGAGAGATGTTCACACTGGTCAAACAAGGTAGGACTTTCCTGAGCCCTGGCATCACAAAATGGATGCCTCTGCCACAGACACGGGTGTGGCCTCCTGCTGCTGACCAAAACTCCGGCAGGGGAGACCTGGACAATAGGTTTCCTGTTGAAGGGAGGTGTAACCACCTCCCCAGACAGGCTGATGTGTATTGGGGCTGGGCGGGCGCACTCTCTGGTGCTTTGAAGTCCTGCACTGGGGGCACACCTGGTGTCCCTGTGCATAGTCCAGTTCAAACCGCTTGCAGGGGCTACCTTCCCCTGCTCTGGCGCGAAACTGGACAAAGGAAATGGGTGTAACCACCCCTCTTTCCAAGCCCACCCATAGGTGGGGCCTTAGAGTTAGTCCATCCCCTAAACTTACTAGAAGTATAGGAATCCAGTCCCTAGGACTTTAGATTACCCTGGACGAAACTCTGCAACATATATTCTGGAACTTCGACTTTCTATCACGACTAGAAGACAGAAGAAATCTCCATTGGGGTCAAGGAGTAACTCCCCTGCTTGGCAGGCACCAAAGAAGCAACTGACCGGTCTGCATCACTGAAGCTCCCGCCGGACGCCGAAGTCTTTGCATCACCAGAGGTGGATTTCCAGACTTCCGAGGCTACCCTGAGTCCACAGCAAAGCTGAGGCCCGTGGCTATCGTGGGTAACGTGGAACCGTGACCCCTGGACACCGTGATCTTTTGCAGCAACAGCATCTTCCTGGTCCTCCTCGAAGTTGTGCTTTGGGCTCTGAGTAGCCCCAGCCTTGAGCACCTCCTGCACTGAAGATTGCTGGCCTCCACTTCACGAGTGACCCGTGGGCCAGTTTCAAGTGCGACCGCTCGAGGCTCCTTCGCGATCACTAGCCTGTTGGCTAGCAGGTCCCCAAGAAGGCAACTCCTTTTCTGCTTGGGCTTTCCTAGTTGCTCCAGATGTGCCCTGACTTACCCTTGCTGGGTGAGTCCCTCACATTGCTGGTCTGCACCGCAGTCCTTTCTCTGAATTCCTGTGACTTGCCGTTGCCAAGGCTTGTTGGGACCATTCTGGTCGCCGGCACCGCAGCATTCGACAGACTTCGTGGGACAGCTCGAATCCGGCTCGTGGACTTAGTCGACGCCTCCTGGACCTCGTGGCTGAAGAGTCAAGACACCCATCAACTGTCCCCTCTGCTTTCAGGTTCCTTCCATCCCAGATCCAGGCTTGGATCTCTTCGGACACTTCTCTTCATGGCAGCAGCAGTTCTTTGCAGGCTTCCATTGAAATCTAGGATGCGACCCGAAACCAAAAGACATCTATGCACCCGGCTTCCCTGGGTGAGTTAACTCGAGTACTCTGGTGCTCCCGTGGGTGCTAGCCTTAGAACTTCTTATGTCCAAAAGGGTTTAGTCCTAACTCGATTAGAAGTGTCCCTAATCTTTAAATTTCCAACCGCGACATTGCCCATAGAAGATCACGGGAACCCGCGGTTGTGTTTACACACTGCATACAGTCCCAGTGGTTCCCCTGTGTCACTACCGTGGGAGGTTCCTTGGGGTCCCAGCGATTCTACAGGCTATAGGCCTAGTGTCTATCCCAGTCGTGGTTCTTAGACCACATTTTTTGGTATATGGTTTGGTACGCCCCTAGGGCCCAAACGTGTATTTGTGCTATTACTGATGATTGCTATCTTGTAACTTAAGTACTTCGAACTCCAGTCTCATAAAGAGACTAGAGGGGTGCGTGTTAACCTAAATACATAGATTTTAAATATATACCTGGTGTGGTTGTCTTTTCATTTGATCATTCACGAGATTATAGGCTGGTAAAACAAGCTGCTTTACATTCCTTGAAGACTTAGCCTGAAGGCTGCTCTCCATAGCAACCACTAGGATAGCTTTCAATAACGGTTGTCTTTAACCTATCACCATAAGGGGTTGTTTGGACTGATACAAGGTGCCCACTAGAACTAGTGGACAGCATATATCAGGCCACCTTCTCACAGCTACCACCCATGTTGACCTCTTTCTTTCCTGCTAGCCAGCAGATAAGTCATATATTTTTCTCTCTTCATTGAGTTGACTGTGGTGTTAAAATGCTTTGTTGGCCCTGACTGTCGATTTCTGATGTTGTGCGCTTTGTTCAGTAGCTGCGCTCTGTGTCAGACAGTTGTAATTGAGCCTAATTGCTCCCTTCACGCTCCAGCGAGCTTTCCCTTCACGCTCCAGTGACCCTTCTATTGCAGCGCTCGGCATTTACCTAACTCCTGGGAGTTGTTTTTTTTTTCCTCACGTCTGTTTACTGTACTGTCACACTTTAGTGGTTCTTTGTCAGGGCTGCGGGAGCATTAGGGAAAGCTCTGCTCGCAGCCCTCAGTGACAGGCATCGGCGCAGTGCATTCCTGACTGGCAGGGGGGCGCGCTTTGAACTCGCTGGTACAGAGACGCTCCTTGCGTTAGGAGCGGCGATTTCAAAGCGCGCACTACTGCAGTTCTGGTCTCTGCACGATTATTCATTGCCTGTCAGGTCTGGGAACCCTGACACCTGCCTACGTGGGTTGAACTTTTTTTTTTTCTGCATTTGCAGCCACAGCTTGACACGTTCACTTGGAAGGTCAGATTTATGCCTTGAGGCAGTTGTTTTAAGCAGCAATCGCTTTTAGCTGTGGTGGGGGCGGGCCCAGACCTTTTTGACACCCACAGATTATTAGGGTGAGTCACCCCCGGGCAGTTCTTTCGTCTGCCTGTCGCTTGCGGCACAAATGTAAAGTGCTTCGCACTATATATATTTATTTCCTCTGCCATTACTACACAGGCTCGCCTGTCCACGTGTGAGCGTGCAATCTGCCATCCATATAGCTGCCGTCCCTGGTCATCACCTTTAGTAAGGGACATGGATTATTCCGAGGAGGAATCCCTCCAAGTTCTCCCTTTGGACGACGAGTTTTGCGACGCTGTGGACGCGTCCAGCCACCAGGCAGTGGAGGCAGCAATGGGTCCTTTTGAACGCCGAATTATGAAGTATGCCTATGCCATCCAGGCAGAGAGACCCCAACGCGCCGAAAAGCATAAGAGCACCTCGGCTCCAGATCTGGGAGCTTTCGAACGCCTTAAAAGAGCTTTCCTAGCCAGACCCCCCCCACCTCCGGCTGAAGACATCACACCGGATTCCCTGGAAATCCCAGAGTTTGGTCATGAGGAGGACAACGACTCGTCTGGAGACTCATGATGATGCAGGCCCATCCACTTCCTGGGGCTCTGGCGCACCCCCTTCTGAGCCATCCCAATATGATGAAGAACCCTCTGAAATGCTGGTCCATGAGGACCTCGTGCATTCACGATCAGCCTGGGCACCTTCCCCGAAGGTCTCAGCGTTTGTAGCTGGGCGTCTGCGCAAACCCCTGGAGAAGGAGGTTAGAGCCTGCCTTAGGGCAGAGTGTCCCCGTCCAGCCCTTCCGGGTAAGGTTGCGATCACACCTGAGGTTGACCCCAAGATGGCAACCTTCTTGCAGAAGTATGTACGGGACCCTAAGAAGGGCATTGATCGATCATGGAAGAATTGTCAGGATAAGCTCCTGGACCTCACCGGGCCGCTCACTATGATTCTGGAGCTGGCGGAGAAGGCGAAGACGTCAGTTTCTCCCCTATCCCCTGAGCGCATTTCTAACTGCGCACAGAGGGCCATAGTTTTCCTGGGAAATGCGAATTGCGCACTTTCTACTGAAAGGCGGCGCTCCTTCCTATTAAAGGTTGATCCCAAATTAGGGGACCTGGCCTCTTCTGAGGCAGGCGCAGTGGCCCAAGGTGGTCTCTTCGGAGAACCCTTCATAAAGGAGCTCACCAAATTCGTTTCAAACTTTACTTCATTGGACAAGGTGCAGACTTCCATTAAGCGAGTATTCCATCCTCGTGTTTTTGTCAGTGCCGGCCGTGGCAGGGGGCGATCGGCCGGCAAGTTTTACGCCCAAGGCTCCCAATGAGGAGGCAAGAAAACCACGAACCCTGGCAGGCAGGAATTTTTCCAGTCCCGCCGCGGATACAGAGGCCGAGGAGGCAAAGGTCGAGGCCAACCTCTGCCTGCGACAGGTGAGCCTTTTACCTTTACGTCATCTCAAGGTGGGGGGCAGATTGTCTCTTTTCTAACACAATTGGAGGGATATTACATCAGACGCCTGGGTGTTACAAACAGTCAAAGGTTTCCAAATAGAGTTCTACGGTACTCCCGTCCAGGATACTCGACCCAGGTCGCTGTTTTTCGCACAGGAAAAGGCCACACTCGTAGACAAAGAGGTGGCCGATCTTTTGCGGAAAGGAGCCATAGTCCCTTCCACCCTGCACCCGAGAGGGTTTCTCAGCAACATCTTTGTCATAGACAAGACGGACGGCGGTCAGCGTCCAGTCATAAACCTCAAAGAATTCAATCAGTGGTTGGTTTACCGCCACTTCAAGATGGAGGGCATCCATCTCCTGCGCGATCTCCTCCAACCCAACGATTGGATGGCGCGTCTAGATTTAAAGGATGCGTACCTCACGGTACCAGTCTTCCCTCCTCACAGGAGATTCCTTCAGGTTCTTTGGAAGGGAGTGGTCTACGAGTTCGCGACCCTCCCGTTCGGCCTTTCATCGGCCCGTGGTGTTTTACGAAGGTTCTAAAGCCAGTTGTAGAGACGCTTCGAGCGAAGGGGCTGCGGCTCATCGTCTATCTGGACGATATTCTGCTTTTGGAACAATGTCCCTTGCGTTTGGTCTCCCGGCTCAAGGAGACAGTGGATCTTTTGCACAACCTAGGGTTCGTCATCAACAAAAAGAAGTCTCTTCTGACCCCTTCCAGACAGGTGACCTTCCTGGGTTTCACCATCAACTCGATAGCCCGAACCTTAAGTCTTCCTCCGAGAAAGATTGTCAAGATTCGCAGAGACCTCAGACGCACTCTAGCCCAGGACTTTACTTCAATCCAGCAGGTAGCACGCCTGGTGGGTCTCCTGTCCTCGTCGATACAGGCGATCTTCCCTGGTCCGCTCCATTACAGAGCGCTTCAGCGTCTCAAGGCCTCCCATCTCCACAGGGGACTTCAATATGCAGATCAGGTTCCTCTTACGGAGGAAGTTCGCATGGAGATGAGGTGGTGGCTCGACCATATGGAAGCCTGGAACGGCCGAGCCATTTTTGGATGCGATCCGGATCTGGTGATCGAGTCGGACGCCAGCAAATCAGGCTGGGGGGCCTGTTGCAGGGACTCCTCTACAGGAGGAAAGTGGTCTACCGCAGAAGGTCAACTACACATCAATTGTCTGGAGTTGATGGCAGGTTCCTTTGCAATCCGGTGCTGGACCAAGGACAGGGTTTCTTGCAACGTCCTTCTGAAGATGGACAACATCTCGGCGGTGCATTATATCTGTCACGATTCCCTGGCCGGTTATAACGCTAGCTGTAAGAGCGTATTTCCGGCCAGGAACCACATTCTGCAGAATCCTTAGCGGGGCGTGGTGTGCGTAACGTAGGGGCGGAGCTGAAAACAGGAACAAAGCGGCTGGAGCCCCGGGCGGCGTTGCCGATTATTCCTACCCGTAACCTGTTCCCGCGCAGATAGAATCCTCCGGCTTCTCCTCTAACGCGGTAAGAGGGTTCTGGAGTGCAGACTCCCAGAACCACCAGATCTTTGCTTCAGTCCGGTGACGGACCTCACCGGTCACGCTATCTCCTCTGTTGGCGGTAACGCGCTCCCTTAAGCCGTTACATGCAAAGGAGAGTTGACGCCCGTAGCGGGCAACATTCTCCCTGTTGGAAAACGGCCAGACGTGGTCAGTAATGCAGGCAGGGTATAGTGCCCGCGATTAACGCATATTCCGGATATACGCCCTTGACCAGTGAGCGCGTGTGTGTGTGCTGTGCTATTCGTACTTTTGGGAAAGATATGCATTCACATTTGCGCAAGTAGTCAGTATGCTTGGAAGTGTGCGGTGCCTAACGAACCGAGGAAAAGGCGTGCATTGAGAGCGACGTCTTTATCAGTGAGAGGGGGAGTGTGATTTGACTTTTGAGCAATGGAAAAGACACACAGCCAGATCTATGGATTGAACCAAGAGTAAAGGGGCGATTGTTTCTATACTTTCTCCTGTGTTCAGTTGAAAAGAAGGTGTGTGTGCTGGATAAACACGTATCGATTTTGACTTGGGGCTTGGAACTCAGAGCTCCCTTAGAGATAAAGCGCCCGGTGTGGCCTTATAAACAAAATGAGAGTTCCCAGATATAAGTTGTACAGTAGTGCGCTTTGTTGTGCAGTAGTTTTGTTTTCGTTCTCTTTGCATTTACTCAGGAACCAACACCTAAGCAGCCCGGAGGAAGAAGTGTAGTGGTGACACCCGATTCCCGATCCGAATCACTCCTGGCTTGCCTCCTTCAATACCCCATTGGTTTCTCACGGAATATGCTCAGAGCCAACCTTCTTTTTCTTTTCAGGTAGGATAGGAGAAATAGAGGGGTTAGGTGTAGGGGGAAAAAAGAGTGGGAAGTAGAAGACAGATACCGCAGTCAAGTATTTATATTGTGGCTCATTTTTTCCACCCTCAATTTTATGTTGGACTTAGGTCTCTGGGCGCCTTTTCATTGCCAATCAGTGTTAAGGTGCAGGTGCTCCCTTCTCCCAAGATGGCTGCCACAGGCCCCTGCTCCTGCAGAGTGGTCTTACTAGTAGCACCCTAGCTGGCTGGAACCCCACAACAATGTTGCAACACCAGCCTGCCTTTTTTGTCCCATAGGTAGAATGGGGAAGCTCCTGGAATGTGCTGGAACCTCTAGAAGGGAGGTGTGGTTTTTACTTTTGCCGCCTTGGATAGAGGTCACCTGACCTAGGGCTACTTAACAGAGGGAGGGAACATTTTCTAGTCAGTTGGCCAGTTGGGGTAAAGCAGACCTGGAGAATCCACGCATGAGTTTTAGGCGGTAGGGCCTAGCCAGGGACTTATGCCTCTGAAAGTGACAGGACTTAGGTACTTTAAGTGAGTGAGGGATTCTGTACAGCCCACTGATCTAGCCCAGCGGTAGGAGAACCCAGGGGCCATCTGCCAAACTTGACTAAGAGGGAACTAGTCACCAACTCAATCCCTACCCCCAAGAAACAGAACCCCTAAGGGTGCCAGAGACATCTGAGCCATTAAGATTGCTGGAACTTCATGCTGAAGCTGAGTGCTGAAACTAAACGCTGGAACTTCATGCTGAAACTGAATGCTGAAACTAAACGCGGGAACTTCATGCTGAAACTGAAGGCTGAAACCTAATGCTGAAGCTCCCTATTGAAACCTAAGCTGAAAGTGACTGCTGGGGGATCAACCAGGTACTAGCGCTGTGACCCCTGCGCTCCCCGACCTTGCCTGGGATCCCCCCCCCCCCGAGTCAGTCCCACATCGGGCGCTGAGCGCTGAGCCCGCCGTCGCCCCTGCTTAATTTGTCACCCCCCCCCCTGGTGCGGGGACCAGAAGCCTGCCCCCATCGATCCGGTGCCAGCAGAGAAGCCCGGGGCCCCGTCGCTGCCGTCGCAGCATCTGCAGGAGTCGTGAGAGGCCGTGAAGCTGCCCCCCTGCACCCACGTGACGAGGGCGGACTGCGCGTCGCCGTCCCCGCCGCTGAGCGCCCTGACTGCGGGACCCGAGGAGGTGAAGAACCCCCGAGCGACTGCCCGACCCCACGGACGCCGAGATCAAGGTAACCCCTGGGGGCTGGGAGGTAGCGTGGCCGTGCGGAGGCCTGGGACTCACCCCCCTGCTCCCCTGAAGGCTGGTGGAGGACCCGGTGCGCCCCCTGTCGATCGGGAGCGGCACCGCACTCTGAGACTCTGGTTCCCCTCCGTGGGATTCCCCCCTTTGCATCGGAGACTCTGTTTCCCCTCCGTGGGATTGCCCCCTTGCTATGAGACTGCCGCGCATAAGGGGACCGCTGGCTTAATGCCTGTTGATTACGAGTAGCGCTGTATTCTCAAGTTCTGCTCTGAAGTGCTTAATGCTTGATTATTACGAGTAGCGCTGTGTTCTTAAGTTCTGCTCTGAAGTGCTTAATGCTTGATTATTACGAGTAGCGCTGTGTTCTCAAGTTCTGCTCTGAAGTGCTTAATGCTTGATTATTACGAGTAGCGCTGTGTTCTTAAGTTCTGCTCTGAAGTGCTTAATGCTTGATTATTACGAGTAGCACTGTGTTCTCAAGTTCTGCTCCGAGGTGCTTAATACCTGTTTATTCCGTGTAGAGCTGTGATCTCCAGTTTTGCTCTGAAGCGCCAGCGGTGTCATGAGTAGCGGTGAGCCTGCAAGTTGTGCCCTGAAACGCTATTAGTGTCCCAGGTGTGGCGCTACGTTTCCCAGTCCTATGTCGAAGCGCTGATACTTACTAGATACCGCACGAGGTGCCCAAGGCGGATTGAAATGCTAGTGGTGGGAGGGGCGCAGCGCGCTGGTTAACCGCTGTGTTTACCGCTCCCCCCAGGCTCGCCAGGGATTGCCAATGGAACTATGATGAAATGCTGGTGAATCTGACGCTAATGTATTCAGGTACTGCCTATGGCACCATAATGAAATGCTGGTGAATCTGACGCTAATGTATCCAGGTACTGCCTATGGCACCATAATGAAATGCAAGTGAATCTGACGCTAAGGTATTCAGGTAATGCCCATTGCCATCTAATGAACTGCATTTGCATCTAACTGCTTAGATAAACGTGATTGATTTTCATTGAACCTACTGTGTGGTGTCCATTATTGTGTGCGTTTCCTGCTTCAGGGGATGTGTGTGTTGTATGTTCGCTTTACACTTAAGCCTTCGGGTGCCCACCCGCTCGAGTCACGTTACCCCCTTAGGGCCTGGTGACCCCAGGTCTTACACTTTCCTTCCCCCGCTCAATTGCCCCAAGAGTCTGTGTATTTCTACATGCGCCAGACTTGGGTCGATTCAGAGGTGGGCCCCCATATAGCATCGACACAGCCCTGAGGACTCGGATTTGGAAGGCGCAACAGAATAATCGGCCCATGAATTAGTCTCCTCCTGGTTGTGTTGACAGTCAGGATGGCCACTCTAGAAGACGTAGTGGCCGCCTTAGCTCTGGTCCAAGCGGAATTGGTCACCTCGCGGCAAGAAACCGCGACGCTGCATGCCCGAATAGACAGGTTACAAAGAAACCTCTTTGATATAGGTAGTACTCCACACCCACCATCAATGGTAGTAGAAATGCCGGCACAAATCCCATTAGCTCCCCCTGAGAGGTTCTACGGGGATATAAAAAAGGTCCAAGTATTTCTCACACAGGTGCTCCTGCATTTCTCCTGCAAACCTAAAATGTTTATCACCAATCAAGCTCGGGTGGCGTTTCTAATTTCGTATGTGGGTGGCGAGGCAGCTCAGTGGGCGGTCCCCATAGTAAGAAGAGACGACCCGAAGCTGTATGATTGGGACGAATTCCGCGAGTGTTTTCAAAAAACTTTTGACAGAAGAGCAGAAACGTTTTCGGCGGATAGAGATTTGTTGGAACTACGACAGGGGTCCTCCGAGCTGATTAGTTATTTGAAAAACTTTCGACGACTGGTCGCGGAAACTGACTGGCCAGAAGCTAAGCAGTCTGCGGTATTTTATCAAGGTCTCTCTGACGATCTAAAAGATGTGTTAGCCCAAATAGACCCCCAACCTTAGACATGTTCTGCACTCATAGACCTCACCCTCAGGTTGGATCATTGGTTACGAGAACGACGAGGAGACCATAAGAAAAAAGACCGCCACAATCCCAACGGCGATCGTGTCTTCCCCTTGGAGAAGACGGTTACAACGTCAGAACCAATGGAAATAGGGACCGTAAGGGCTTCATTGACCATCAGTGAGAGAGACTATCGCAGGAAGCAAGGTCTATGTCTCTACTGCGGGAAGAAGGGCCATTTCCTGAGAGAGTGTCCCGTTAAACCCAAGACCAGTAGAGCCCGACAAGGACAGGTGGTAGCCCTTTCCACTGACAAGGAGGAGGGAAACTTCAAAGCTTGAGTGCGCACAAAGGGAGGGTCTCAAGCGGTCGGTCCATCCCTTCTGTGGACACCCTAGTCTTTACCAAAACGGACCATTTCTTCATCCTGATGACTTTGGAAATAAACCACACAAGCACTCCTGCAATGGCCATGATCGACTCAGGAGCCACGGGCTGCTTCATGGACAAAGGAGAGGCTCAATGATTAGGAATTCACTTGGTACACAAAGCAAAACCAGAAACGGTGTATGCCGTAGATGGCAAAGAACTAGACTCTGGCCCCATCACCCATAACACACCAGATTGCGAATTAGTATACGAAGGACAACACAGAGAAACCGTGTCGTTCGGAGTAATACAAGCACCACACTATGGGATCATTTTAGGTCTACCATGGCTACAACAACATGATCCGAATATCCAATGGACCACCAAGACGTTGAAATTCGACTCAGAATATTGTCAAGCCCATTGTATCCCGAAAAGTCCTCAGCCTGCTCAAATCCTATCTACTATCCATCACGTCGCAACATCTGCAGAACAGGAGGTAGAGCTGCCAACCTGCTACGCAGATTATGTAGACGTGTTCAGCGATACCAAGGCAGAGGAGTTACCTCCCCACAGAGAGTACGATTGCCAGATAGACCTGATACACGGTCGTTCCCTGCGGAAGGGTTTATGCTCTTATGGTACCCGAAACTACATATCTTCGAACCTATTTAGACAAACACCTAGCGCTGGGCTTCATCAGACCATACCGTTCACCTGCAGCATCCCCTTTGTTTTTTATTCCAAAGGCTAACGGAGATTTACGCTGTTGCATCGATTACAGGGCATTAAATGAGATTACGGTGAAAAATCAGTATCCGCTCCCCCTGATACCGGTGCTCCTAGAACAAGTACGGACGGCTGGCATATACACCAAATTGGATCTCCGTAGGGCGTACCATTTGGTTCGGATAAAGAAAGGGGATGAATGGAAAACATCGTTTAAGACCCGGTATGGGCTTTACGAATACCTAGTAATGCCCTTCTGATTATCCAACCCCCCCCCCCCGCTGCGTTCCAGTTCTTTCTCAACGAAGTCTTGCGGGAGTATCTGGACCGTTTTGTCGTGTTTTATATCGACGACATCCTGATATATTCCAACACTAAAGAAGAACACGCGGGTCACATTTGCATGGTGTTACAAGCCCTTCGAGCACATTCCTTGTATTGCAAAATCACAAAATGTGAGTTCCATGTAACCACTGTGGAGTTCCTAGGGGTCATACTCAGCCCCTTGGGCCAACTCATGGCGGAAAGAAAGGTGAAAGCCATTACGGATTGGCCCCGTCCTCGCACAGTGAAAGAAATCCAGAGCCTCTTAGGGTTTGCCAATTTCTACCGCCGATTTATTCATCGGTTTTCTGACTTGGTAACCCCCCTGACCCGGCTGACCAGAAAACAGGGGCCCTTTGTGTGGACCGAGGACACCCAGGAGGCGTTTGACAGACTCGAAACCGCATTCACTACAGCTCCGGTCCTCAGGTATGCCAACCCATCTTTGCCGTGTATAGTGGAAGCCGACGCCTCGGAAGTGGCTGTGGGCGCGGTACTCTCGCAAAGACACGAAGAGATAGGTTATCTACATCCTATCGCCTTCATGTCACAGAAATTCAATTCCGCGAAGTGAAATTGCACCATAGCAGAAAAAGAACTGTTGGCTATCAAGGATGCGTTTCTCGAATGGAGACATTGGCTGATGGGGGCGATTCATCAAGTTACGGTGCACACGGATCACCGAAACCTACAATTTATGCGGGCGGCTCGACATCTAACCGCCCGTCAACTCCGGTGGATGCTCTTCTTTGCTGAGTATCAGTTTGTGGTAACTTTTCGACCGGGGATCCAGAACAAAAAAGCGGATGCCTTGACAAGGCAAAACAGCACATTTCCAGATACATGTCCTAGCGAGAAATCCATAATCGAACCCAGGCGGGTGGTGTGTACTGTACACACTGATGAATTTTTGCAAGAGGTACGGCGAGGCGTAAGTTCCATTAAGTGGAAAACCTGGCTCAAGGGCCATCCGGAAGGGCGAATGAGGCAAGGGCTTCCCATAAAAACCCGACAAGTACTGCTTCCTACTCAAGGGTTACGCAAAACCGCATTCACATGGTGTCATGATCTTCCCTGGGTAGGACATCAAGGAGGCACAAAAACCCTGGAGAAGATTCTGCGTCAGTTCTGGTGGCCGTCGGTGCGCCCCAACGTGCTAGCTTGGGTACGAGAATGTCCCAAATGTGCACAGATGAAGGCAGACCATCGGAGAACGCAAGGACAGCTGCAAATCATGCCCACACCCACAATCCCGTGGGAAAGAATTTCGGTGGATTTTGTGGTGGGATTGCCAGTAGATCATGGCCACACGGCCATAATAGTAGTGATTGATTTCCTGACCAAGATGGGTCACTTCATCGCCTGCAGACAAGCGCCTACCGCCAGCCAATTGGCCAAACTGTTGTTGATTAACATAGTAAGGCTACACGGCCTGCCCAAGGACATCGTGTTGGACCGAGGAGCCAAATTTACCGCAGGTTTCTGGAAGACATGGTGTGCGGAATTAAGAGTATCCTCTTCCCTGTCCACCAGCTTTCATCCACAGACGGACGGCCAAACGGAACGTCTGAACCAAACACTTAAACAATACCTCAGATGTTATGTTGCGGAAAACACCGACGAATGGGTCAATTGGCTATGGATTGCAGAAATAGCATACAATAGCACCATACATTCCTCCACGAAACACTCTCCATTCTACAGCACCTACGGGTTTCACCCCCGGTTCTCTCCCTTGATCCTTCCTAGCAGCCAGGTCTGCTTTCCCGACATGCATGCTAAACTGTTACACATGCGTAAGACGCTCATAGCACACGAGAAAACCTGATTAAAGCAAAAGAGAGGTATAAGACACAAGCGGATAAACACAGAAGGGCTAATCAAATGTACAGGAGTGGGGAGTGGGTGTGGCCAGCCACAAAACACATAAGGTTTAAAAAACACAGCATATTTCATCCCAAGTACATAGGCCTGTATCAGGTCATAAAACACATAAACCCTGTGGCAGTAAAACTCAAGCTCCCATCGCATATGCGCTTGCATCCCGTGTTTCACTTATCCCTCCTGAAACCTGTGCAGGGCAAGATACAGAAGAGACCAGGTCCAGTGCTAGTGAAGGGGGAACCAGAATATGTAGTGCAAGGTATACGGGACGCTAAGAGGGTGCGAGGCAAGCTATGGTACTTAATCGCATGTAAAGGGTATTGCCCGGAAGAGAACTCCTGGGAACCCAAGGACGCAGTTCATGTACCCAAGTTGATAACCCGGTTTCATAGGCTCCATCCGAGGGCCCCACGTGGCAGCTAGCGTCCTTGGAAAGGGGAATGTCCTGTCACGATTCCCTGGCCGATTATAACGCTAGCTGTAAGAGCGTATTTCCGGCCAGGAACCACATTCCCCAGAATCCTTAGCGGGGCGTGGCGTGCGTAACGCAGGGGCGGAGCCGAAAACAGGAACAAAGCGGCTGGAGCCCCGGGCGGCGTTGCCGATTATTCCTACCCGTAACCTGTTCCCGCGCAGATAGAATCCTCCGGCTTCTCCTCTAACGCGGTGAGAGGGTTCTGGAGTGCAGACTCCCAGAACTACCAGATCTTTGCTTCAGTCCGGTGACGGACCTCTCCGGTCACGCTATCTCCTCTGTTGGCGGTAACGCGCTCCCTTAAGCCATTACATGCAGAGGAGAGTTGACGCCCGTAGCGGCGCTTGGGCAACATTCTCCCTGTTGGAAAACGGCCAGATGTGGTCAGTAATGCAGGGAGGGTATAGTGCCCGTGATTAACGCACATTCCGGATATACGCCCTTAACCAGTGAGCGCGTGTGTGTGTGCAGTGCTATTCGTACTTTTGGGAAAGATATGCATTCACATTTGCGCAAGTAGTCAATATGCTTGGAAGTGTGCGGTGCCTAACGAACCAAGGAAAAGGCGTGCATTGAGAGCGACGTCTTTATCAGTGAGAGGGGGAGTGTGATTTGACTTTTGAGCAATGGAAAAGACACACAGCCAGATCTATGGATGGAACCAAGAGTAAAGGGGCGATTGTTTCTATACTTTCTCCTGTGTTCAGTTGAAAAGAAGGTGTGTGCGCTGGATAAACACGCATCGATTTTGACTTGGGGCTTGGAACTCAGAGCTCCCTTAGAGACAAAGCGCCCAGTGTGGCCTTATAAACAAAACAAGAGTTCCCAGATATAAGTTGTACAGTAGTGCGCTTTGTTGTGCAGTAGTTTTGTTTTCGTTCTCTTTGCATTTACTCACGAACCAACACCTAAGCAGCCCGGAGGAAGAAGTGTAGTGGTGACACCCGATTCCCGATCCGAATCACTCCTGGCTTGCCTCCTTCAATACCCCATTGGTTTCTCACGGAATATGCTCAGAGCCAACCTTCTTTTTCTTTTCAGGTAGGATAGGAGAAATAGAGGGGTTAGGTGTAGGGGGAAAAAAGAGTGGGAAGTAGAAGACAGATACCGCAGTCAAGTATTTATATTGTGTCTTTGTTTCTCCACACAGGTCTCCCTCCCCGCAGTCCCCATCTTTTCCTTCCCCCGCTCAATTGCCCCAAGAGTCTGTGTATTTCTACATGCGCCAGACTTGGGTCGATTCAGAGGTGGGCCCCCATAGAGCATCGACACAGCCCTGAGGACTCAGATTTGGAAGGCGCGACAATATCAACCACATCGGGGGTACGAAGTCCAAAGCCTTGGCGGATCTAGCCAAGGACTTATGGACCTTTTGTCTTTCCCACAACATCTCGCTGACGGCGGAATACCTCCCGGGAAGTCCAACGTAGTGGCGGACAGGTGCTCCAGGAGTTGGACGGACATGAGCATGTGGCAGCTTCAACCGCGGATCTTCCAGCGGCTGAACGACACGTGGGGCCCGTACTCACCGGACCTTTTCGCGTCCAGGTTGGACCATCAGCTTCCGAAGTTTTACAGTTGGAAGCCGGATCCGTTAGCGGCAGCAACGGATGCGTTCCTTCAGGACTGGTCCGGGGACACCGGTTATGCCTTTACCCCCTTCGCGATGATCATGAGGCTTACGACTCATTTGCGCAGACAGCAGGCGAGGGTGGTCCTGATTACTCCTTACTGGAGGTCACAAGTATGGTTTCCAGTTCTTCTGGAACTTTCTTGGGATTCTCCAATCCTACCCCGAGATCCCTTTCTCCTGAGGGATCCTCAGGGCCTCCCTCATCCTCTCCTCCAACTAGGGAGAATGCCTCTAGTGGCATGGCGGATTTCCAGCATCGCTGGAGAGTCGGAGGACTATCGCAAGAGGCTCAGCGATTGCTGGGAGCAGCGTGGGCGGACAACACCAACAAGAGATATAAGTCGGCCTGGTCTCGATGGGGCGGTTGGTGTGTTCGGAATGATCACAATCCCATGGAGTGTGAAGTGGTAGCGATCCTGAATTTTTGGGCGTCTCTAGCAGCGCAGGGTTTAGCCTACCGGAAGATCAATACTTACCGCTCAGCGATTTCAGTGGGCCACCTGCCAGTACAGGGCCACCCTGTTAGGGAGCACCCACTGGTTTGCAAACTTTTGCAGGGCATTCGATTAACGCTTCCCCCGGAACCTAGATATTCATCTCTTTGGGATGTTAACAGGGTTCTCCATTTGTTTAAATCTTGGCTGGCTAACAGGTATTTGTCCCGTAAGGAACTTTCGGCGAAGCTGGCGATGCTATTGTGCCTTGTTTCATGCCGCAGGGTGTCTGACGCCCGGGCCTTGGATATCTCAGGTCGAGTTTACACCCCACAGGGAGTCACTTTCCATATTGCACACAGGACTAAGTCAGACTCTAGGGTAATCTCATACCCGGCTTTTGACGGCTCTCCCAAGCTGTGTGTGGTCAGATGCCGCAAGGAATATGAGAATTGTTGATCTCTTTAAGAAAGCCCTTCAAGGCGGTTTCACCACCAACGATTGCACGCTGGGTCAGATGGGTGATGCAAGAAGCGGGCATAAATGTCTCGCAGTTCGGCGCCCATTCTGTGAGAGGTGCATGGCGTCAAAAGCTTTCTCCCTTTGAGCCAGGCTGGAAGACATTTTGAACGCGGCAGAGTGGTCATCGGACTCGATGTTCAAGAGGTTCTATTTCAAGCCAGTTGTTGATATGGCCTCGCTGGTGGTGGATAAGCTTTGACCGAGCATAATCCTCGCCTCCGGTCCTGACATAGAATGAAAAATTTCCTAGTAATCATGACGGAAAGTTTCAATTCTATTAAGGACGCGGAGGCGAGGATTGTTCCCTCCCAGGGCTCAAGCGATCTCCTGATCCCACCCTTTTTGACGGAGTTTGTTTCGTCGGGTTGGCGAGGCCTCGTTTGGTCTAAGTATATATATATTTTATCATGCATCAATTGATTTCGTTATGAAAATGCATGTTTTTCTCTGGCCATTCTCTGATCATATCTCAGTGATTGTGTTATGACCTTGACTGTTTCTGTTATGAAGAATAGAGTCATGGGCCTTCTGGTTCGTTTCTTTCAGGTCCTGAAGGTGCCAAAAACGACTGATGGAATGCGAATTGGTTCTGGCTGCAGTCTCGAAAGAGGAGTTGCAACAGGATATACACGCCCTCGAGGTTGATGGAGGATGCGGATTAGGCCGTGATGGACTGTCTGGACTGCCTAAATCACCATGTGAGTGCTAGTTTTTTGCTGAAGTATTAAAAGTTGAATACTGCTGGCTGTAGGAATAAATTAAAGTTACAGCTACCGTTTGACGTCACACAGGGGACATACCTGGCACCAAATGGTGGTCGACAGCGACCAAAACAAGAAACAAAAAAAAAATAATAAATAAAACGACAATTCCGGACTCAACCACTAGATGGCGGAATAACGCACAGCATGTGAATCCAGAAAACGATTCACGCTGCAAAACAACTGCTCATCGTATAAAAATGTACATGAAGAATAAGACCTCAGAACCACTCAACAGCAAAGTAAATTTCAATGCCAATGTGGTGGTAAACATAACAAAAATCAGGTGAAGGAAAATATAAAAGCAAATCATGATAACATGCTGAACATGGAGAACATACCTGATCCTACTACTACAATGACACATCGCTGCTACAAGAGGCCCTCAGGAGGCGAGAGATGTAGCAAGTCCAGGAAAATTACATCAAGATATTCGTTGTCACTCCTCAGTCAAACAAACACATCGGACGAGTGCCCTGGTGTTCGCGCAGGATCTTCCCATTCACAATAACAGCCCAAGTGCCCGCGTCCACTTTAGGTTTACTACAAAAATGAAACACTCCGGTCGAGATGGACACCTCAAGGGCTGTTCACAAAGGTATCTTACACCTGCGAGTACTCTACACATGCTAGGACGCTCTTAGAGTAACTGTGCTACTTTTAGCTATTCATCAATACGAGTGTAAAGTTACTCAAAAGTGTAGACCTGCGTGTCTCCATGCCATTAAACTGAGGTGGGGCAACATTTACAATTGTAACTTCCTACAGCCAAAGTGGAGCAATAGAAAGTGAAACACGACACATAGCCAAAACCCTCCCTTACAAAAGAATTGTAGCAGAGACTTAAAAATAGAACCCCATAGGAAATAGATGTAAATTACAATAATTTTAACCTATTAATTAAAAAAATACTGTAACAATTTAAAAAATAATTTTCAAATAAGTCTATACAGAACTTTTTGTAAGGCAGTGTCCTCTCTGGACAGATATGTGTAAGGCAATTCAGTGATATAACAAATAAATTCAACAATTTCATTTCTAAGTGGGATTTGTTTAAACAGATCTTAAAAAACATTTTGAACACATTAAAATTCATTAAATATTTTATTAAAATACAAGTTACAAGTGTTGTAACATTTTTTTTTACATTTAAAGCATATAAAACTAATTTACATTAATATTTAACATTGAAAGGTTTCATTTTTTAATAAACTTTTCAAATGTATTCTGCTATGTTGAGATACCTGATTCCTGGGAATTTTTTTATATAATTAAGAGATTCAACATTTTTTAAGCAAGTAAGGCTGAAAAGTCCCTTTGGCAGCACTTAAGGAAGACAAAAGGGATCCACTGCTATACAGACTCAGCTCACATTTGGGACTCCTGTGTGGTTGAGGGATAAACTCAGTTTCCCAATACAAACTGTAAACTTTAGCACATGGGGGGGATCCGAGGTCGAGTGACACCCTTATTGCAAGGTAGGCCCTCCAGTTGTTAACAGGAAGGGAAATCTCCAAGTTGAAATATCTGCAGCTTTGTTCATGGTGGTCAGTTCAGGGAGTAGCAAAAATAGAGCAGTGGGAACACAAAACCCTCTTAAAATGAGGATAAATGGATTAAAAAGGAAGCATCTTTGTCATACTGGGACATGGTGGTGGCAGGGGGCAAGAAGAATATAGACCCACACCGGATATGGGAGAAAGACCTGTGGCGGCTGGCTATGGAAGACCTCTGGAAGTATCTCAAAGTTTTCTTGATAAAACAGTAAAGTCTGCACTGCTGAAGCAAAACCATCTCTTCACTCTCCACAGGGCCTATTGGATGCCCCAGAGACTGGCTAAGTGCTCCCAAGTGGCCCCAGGTTGGAAGAGGTGCGGTATGACGGGAGCAGACAACAAGCAAATCTTCCTGAATTGTCCTTTGCTGGAATAAAGTAGGTGTCTATGTAGAGGAACTCACGGGCTGTGAAGTCAAGGTAAGACACTCTGATATCCTTTGGGGTACACTTGACATTGAATAACCTGAAAGAGCACCACAAGAACCTGTTGTAATTTACTTGCCATAAAATACATTTCTAAACCCTGAATTTCTCTGGTTCTGCCATCTGAACTAGACTGGATTAAGACAGTAAGGCGTGTGAGTCAACTAGACCTAGCGTGTAACAATAAAGAAGTTGGAAGGCATAGGTCCCCTTTTGTAACCTGACAAACTAATCCTATTAGTCCAATGATTACACCATAACTTTGCTGAGTTGAGGCCGGACCGTCTAGTGTATAATACCATTCAGCAAGACATGCAGTCGCACCTAGAGTAAGGAGTATCTGAGGCCATCGACTAGGGTAACTAGAGTTGGACAGTGACTAACTGTGGAATGAGGACAAAAAAGATAAATTATACTTTACTAAAATTGAATGTTATATTAGTGCTTAAATTAAAAACATCTTAAAATAATAAAATGTGTTCTTTTTAGATATTTTATGCCATTAAATAACATTTATTTATATTTTTAACTAGTTTACAGTATTACATTTAATATTATTTCCTAGGGGATTATATTTGAGGGCCTTAACTCTATTAATATTTAGGGAGGGTATTGCAGTTCCAGCAGATGGCTTTGTGTGATTTGGAGTACATTTAAGACTGTTTTAGGTACATTATGGCTGTAGTTACTGTAGAACTGTGTCTTGTCAATAGAAATGGGCTTATTCCTTTGTGGGTGAGTGCTTGTCCTTCCCTAAACTCCTCCCTTAGCCTTGCACCTTCATTCATAAGTATTTTCCATTTTACAGCCACTCCCCACTGTCCCTCTAACACTTACTACTAAAAGGTATACTAAAGTGTGGAAACTGGGCAGTCAAGGCAGACAACTCCAACCAGAAAAAGATGAGAGAGGCGGTACGTCCGCACGTAGGTTTGTGAATCGCATTTTGTAGTGCTTTAGTCCTATTGTTGATGAATAGGCCTGATTACCTGTGAGACTCTCTTGGATGTATCTCATATGATTGTAAAGCTCGTGACACTGTTCCCAGCAGATGGGAAGCAGGTTCCATTTGTAGCAAAAAAGAAATGATAAGAGGTTACTCGCGTGGATCTTTGCAATACGAGGCTGTGTCTCCTCAGAACAGAGGTGTTTAGGACTATTTATGGTGGGGTCAAGAAAGGTTTGCATAGGGTTGGCCCTGTCTGTAGTTGCACAAAGACTAGAGAAAGATGTGATGGGATGTTGCTGAGATAAACGACCAGTCCTTCCATCATCTTCAGATTCTCATTGTTCACCGCTATGTGGTACAGACATGAACTGATGTTGGTCCCATGGAGACCTACGACAAAGGGACTCCTGCTGCAGTTCCCTGGTGAGGCTCATTGAGGCTGCAAACAGTTCGAGGTTACCTGCATTCCCAATTATAGGGGCGTGGCCTCAAAGTTCAGGATCTACTTGACCTTGCAGGTTGATGCCATGGCTTGTTAACACAGAGGGAGCAAAATATTCTGAATGGAATGAGGCCACAAATAGTCAATAAGGTTAATTAAAGCATTTCCATCCCTAACTGTGTCCTTTTCTCAGTAGACAGTTCGGACAATCAATGGATCGATGTCTTTGTGGCCTCTTCACGTGAATGTTCTGCGATACTGAAACCTCCTCTCCAGGGTTGACACGGAGCACCTTATACTCTCCCACACTGACTCTCATGTACATGGGTTGCATTTATAACTGAAGTTTTTGTCACATTTAGGGCACTGATCATTTTCTTTCTCATTGTGGTTTCTCATATGTTCAATCGTATTGAATCTCCAGCTGACACTTCCCAGGCATTTACAGCAATAACAAGGTTTTGTCTAGTGTGAGTTCTCTTGTGTCGAGTAAGACTAGAACTAAAGCTGAAGCTTTTCTGGCATTCAGAGCACTGATAATGTTTTTGTCCAGTGTGAGTTCTCTCATGTTGAATGAGAGTACCTTTCTGACTGAAACTTTTCTGGCATTCAGAGCACTGATAAGGTTTTTCACCAGTGTGAGTTCTCTCATGTTGAGCAAGATAAGATTTCCAGACAAAGCTTTTCTGGCATTCAGAGCACTGATAAGGTTTTTGACCAGTGTGGATTTCCTTGTGTTTAATGAGATAGAGCTTCGAATTGAAGCTTTTTTGGCACTCTGAGCACTGATAAGGTTTGTACCCAGTGTGAGTTCTCTCATGTTGAGTGAGATAACTATTACTACTGAAGCTTTTCTGGCATTCAGAGCACTGATAAGGTCTTTCACCAGTGTGAGTTCTCTCATGTTGAGCAAGACTAGATTTCAAGATGAAGCTTTTCTGGCATTCTGAGCACTGATAAGGTTTTTGACCGGTGTGGATTTCCTCATGTTTAATGAGATAGAATTTAGAACTGAAGCTTTTTTGGCACTCTGAGCACTGATAAGGTTTGTACCCAGTGTGTGTCATTTTATGTTGAGTGAGATTACTATTACTACTGAAACTTTTCTGGCATTCAGTGCACTGATATGGTTTTAGCCCAGTGTGGATTCTCTCATGTATAATGAGACTGTCCTTACGACTGAAGCTTTTTTTGCACTGTGAGCACTGATAAAGTTTGTACCCAGTGTGTGCTATCTTATGCGCAGCAAGAGCACCTTTCTGACTGAAGGTTTTCTGGCATTCAGTGCACTGATAAGGTTTTAGCCTTGTGTGTGTTCTCTCATGTTGAATGAGATGGCCTTTCTGGCTGAAGGTTTTCTGGCATTCAGTGCACTGATAAGGTTTTTGCCCAGTATGTGTTCTCTGGTGTTGAATGAGATAGACCTTACAACCAAAGCTTTTTTGGCACTTTGAGCACTGATAAGGTTTGTACCCAGTGTGTGTTAGCTTATGTTTAGTGAGATTACCTTTCAGATTGAAGCTTTTCTGGCATTCAGTACACTGATAAGGTTTTAGCCCAGTGTGTGTTCTCTCATGTTGAATGAGATGGCCTTTCTGACTGAAGCTTTTCTGGCATTCAGTGCACTGATAAGGTTTTAGTCCAGTGTGGATTCCCTCATGCCGAACGAGCTTGTACTTACAAACAAAGCTTTTTTGGCACTCTGAGCACTGATAAGGCTTTTGCCCTGTGTGGTTTCTCTCATGCACTGTTAGAAGCCAGTTATGCTTGAAGGTTTCTTGACATCCAGAGCACTTATACGACCTTTGTCCAGTGTGAGTTCTCTTATGATTAGTGAGACTAAATTTTGATTGGAAGCTTTTCTGGCATTCAGAGCACTGAAGCCGTTTGTGTCCAGTATGGATTCTCTCATGTTGAATTAAACATGCTCTCTGAATGAAGCTTTTCTGGCATTCATTGCATTGATAAGGTCTTTCCCCAGTATGGCGTCTCACATGTAAAATGAGAGAAGTTTGGTAATGAAAACCTTTCTGGCATTCTGAGCACTGATAAGGTTTGTACCCAGTGTGGATTGGCACATGTTGCATGAGAGAGGATTTGGGAGTGAAGCCTTTCTGGGATTCAGGACACTGATGATGTTTTTGTCCAATGTCAGTTCTCTCGTGTTTAGCAGGGTTGGATTGAGAACTAAAGCTGTTATCACATCCATTACTCCTTTTCGAGTTATGTGAATCTTCATGTTGCATTAGCTCCTGGATACCAGCCATGGTAAGACTGAATCTGATTCCAGAGTCAGTATTCGTTTAGGTTATACTCCGCATTAACTTCTAAAATAAACTGCAGATGCTCTTCTTAATATTTGTATTTAACTAATTTTGCTTTTATCTGGAGATTATTTTCCGCCTGTAAAAGGCAGCCTGTCTAACCTGATTTATAAACTTTCACTGAGGAGCCCCTTGTATTTATTAAGATGGTTTCATTTTCTCCAAGTTGTGCCCAGGTGAGTTCTCTCCAGTTGAATTAACTCATTTTGTGACTCCAGTTTATTTGATTCAGGAGTCTTAAAAGCCCTGATAAGGTATTTTGGGTTAAGTTTAAGTATATTTGTTTGTACAAGTAATGACAGGTGATTAGGGCATGCCAGAGTGGCTTTATGAATTAGCAATACATAGCACCGCCCCCTTTTAAACTTTCTGCCAGGACATGCTTTGTTGCTCTAAGGCTAAGGCAGGTACATGATCGACTTTGGCAGTCTGAGCCACTTTAAAACTACTCTGATCAACCCAAGAGACAGAGTTGGTGGGGATAATGTTTTGATATTGGAAATAATAAACCTTTGCTGTAATGAGAAAGAGCATTTACAATTAGTTTTTTTTACGTCTTCTCTAGACAAACGTTTGCTCTTTTAAACCGTAGTTATTAGTCTTTCTGACAATTCTGTCACATCACGTGCACGAATACTGATTTTTTTAGAGAGGTTTGGGTCTCCAGGGCATTTCTCATAATCCATCAGACAGAATTTACAACACAGATTATTCTCAATGCACTGTGTGGTATCATTTGTTGCCAATGTCCTTTGTTCAACCAATCTTGAGATGTTTCTTTTACGCGAAAATATTTTTACAATTAGTAGATGCAGAGTTTCAATTCACCTCTGAGTTCCATTCATAGTTCAGAGACTCCTCAATCTCAGTAACTGGGTTTTCGTAAACATTTATCGTCATTTTTCTTTAAATATTTGAAAACTTCCACATTCAGCAGTTTCTTCCATTCCAAATTCATCACCATTCCTGGCACATAGAATATGTTTCTCCTCTAGAGCTCGAGAAGGTTTTAACTTTCCTTAAAATAATCCTTTTCATTGTGTTTCACTAAATTAAAACCTTCTTTTTTCTATTGATGCTTCAGTCACCTGTAAAAATGGAGATAGAGATTGTAAATGAACACAAATAAAAAATAATTGCGACTTTATACTTTGCAGAAAAAAGTATTAACAGAAACAAGAGAGGAAATCAGTTAAGAGTTGCATTTCTGATAGCGGTGAATCAGCTCTGGGACACTGTGTAGAAAGGGAGCTTGGAACCACTGGAACTCAAGGATGTGAGAGCAAAGAAGTGAATATTTAAAATAAGAAACACAAGTTACACACACATGGTGACAGATTCTCAGAAGCAGCCAGCACCATCAATTTACACTTTATGGGGCAACGGCTGGCATCATATTTGTAATACTTGATAATGAATTATCAGATGCCATTTACTCCCCTGCACACTTGGAGTGTTGATCGATTCCTTTTTCCAGTGATCTAGAGAAGGACATTTTATTGAACAAAGGTATTGGCCTGTTGTAATCACTGCTGCTTCAAATGCCACCATAGACTGAGACAGTGTCCAGTTAGCTCAGTGTAATTCACCATTTCAAATTTTGGGAATCATACGGACCTACTTTGTGGCCTGGAACTCACACTCCTCTGACAGGACCCGGGCACTGCAACACCTGACAAAGGAAAAACATCACAACGGTAAAGGAAACCAAAAAAGGACAAGCAAAAACAAACACAAAACAAGCAGAGGAAAGAGAAAAAAAAATGAATATCTTCCACTCTCAACACGACCCCTGAAGGGGCAGAGTAGACAGAAAAGGGCTGGATGGGAGGACGTAAAGAAGTGGAAGTCAGATCCAGAGAGAAAAGACGCAGAAAGAATATACAGAGTGAGGATAGTATCACGTGGTGTAGAGGAGGAGACAAATGCACCTACTGTAAAGGAACATCTGGGCAAAACAGGAGGCAAGTGCTCACGTCCCAGTGGATCCTGAGCTGATAAGGAACATGACCTGCACTAGGCGCCAAACATGTTCCAGGAGGAATGCAGCTCCATCGGGTACTTATCAGAAGTCTGACAGCAACAAGAACAGTGTACAGAGGAAGTCAAATATTGAGGTTGGTGAGAGATAAATAAACTGAGATATATATATATATATATATACACACACACACACACACGTTTATTGTTAGATTATTTAAAATCTTTACACAAAACAATTCTAAAAAGCGATCATATAAGAAATAAAGGAAGATGAGGTGCAATTTCAAAGAATAAGTGGCAGGGAACAAGATTAAAAATCGTTCAAGACAAAGTGTTGTTTTAAAAGTATTTTGTGTGTGAGTTTCTTAAGGAGGATGGCCACATCTAGTAAAAACATAACAAGAGCAGTCCGATGTCTAAAGGATTTTTGTCCATCAATCAAGGGATGAAGCAGTAGCCAGACTGAGGGGTTGGGGCAGAGCAGAGGAAAGGTAAGTATAAGGTATTGCAACAGGTCAATTCCATTATTGTTTTTTTCTCTCCTTTATTTTGCTGCCATTTTGAGGGCTTTTTCGACCCTTTGTAAATACTGGACAGTTCTGGTGATTGTGCCCTAGTCAGAGGCATTGAAGCAGGACAAGATAGCTGCCCTGCAAGTGCGCACCCTTGCTAGTTCCATTGCGGCCGTAGAAGTTTCTGCTGAATGCCTAGGGAGTCCTCACAAAAGCAGATGGTATGGACCAAATTTTCAGTGGCCTTTCTGCATAGCCTGCAGTTCGCTTCCTCAGTGGTCTTCAGACAAGGCGTGCTGTGTGGTAATGTTGGTAAATCGCCCATTCGATAGAGCAAATACTTCCTTTTTAGGCTGAGATTTAGTGCTTCCCCCTGGTACTGCTGAGGTTTCATGATTGTAAAGCTGTTTAAAACTAGCCATCCGTGTGACCTTTTAGCTTAAATAGCCCTGTCTTCTAGGATTTTGGAGGATTTTATAGCTGTTTTCCTAAATTGATCTTGGCCCACGGATGTTGACCATGTTCCCTCCATGCTTAGTTGTTCGACAGTGTCTTTGAGATGTTTACATGCCGGTGAGCATGGCTTCTTTGCTATTTCTTCCCATATGATGCATTGATGGAATTTGCCTCAGTTTTTTAATTTGTGGCAAAGCACGCCATTCTTAGGTACAACTGCTTTGTTGGCCCAAATTCAGGCCTGATTTGAGCTGGAGGGGTGCTGCGAGGAAGTTGAAATGCTCTTTTCTCTCCTTTATTTTGCTGCCATTTTGAGGGATTTCTCAACGCCTTGTAAATACTTGACAGTTCTGGCGAGTGTGCCCTGGTCTGAGGCATTGAAGCAGAACAGGATAGTCACCCTGCAAGTGGGCACCCTTTGCTGGTTCTATTGCGGCCGCAGTAGTTTCTGCCGAATGCCCAGGGAGTCATCATAAAAGCAGTATTGTATGGACCACATTTTCTGTGGCCTTGCAGCATAGCCTGTGTGATAAGTTGGCCTGGTATATGCTGCTCCTTGCACCAGTCCAAACAACCCTTATGATGTAGAGGTCAAAGATAACCTTAATTGAAAGCTATCCTAGTGGTAGCTATGGGTTTTATGTGTGGCGATATAGCTGTAGATGTAGCATCAGAAAACTTTGCCTACATTTGCCTGCAAGCTGTTGAAGATGGTACAATCTTAATTTGATCCGAGAGGAATAAGCAGGTTTTAGATCAACGTATGTAACTTTAATGATAATTTTTTTTATTGAATTACACACAAGCTGATCTGTACCCACTCTTCTCCAGGAGGGCCAAAGGCAGGGGCTTTCTTACTACTTATATCTCGATCTTGAAGCATTCGGATCCTCCTATCAGACTGATGAATTTCTTGGGCCAGAATAAGAGCTGCCGAGTAAAACGCAAGGCCTAGCTGAGGGCATCACACCTGCTATGCGGCTACTAGAAGCTGTACCACTGACCAGGTGCAAGAGTCTAGCCTTGCCAGAGTCAGAAGATGGACCTAGGATCATTAACACAGTGGACTAATCATAACCCAGGGACGGCCAACTTAAGCATAAAAGTGAGTTTGGTCTTTTTTCATTTACAAAGCCCATTTTAACATGCCTAAAGGCTCAAATGTGACAAAACAAACAGTGAGAATACTTTCTGGCCTTGGGCCTTCTTTACAATTTTGCCACTGCACCATCATTAAAAAAATAATACAGCACTCAATACAAGATATGATTCTATACACACACATGAGTAAGATGGGTAAGGAGGGTGGGTTTAAGAGGGGCTTGCAAATAATTCACTCAGAAAACTCCAGGGCTCAGTCAGCCGTCCCATCAGACATTGTGTGTGCAGGACTGCAATACAAACTAACACCTCAATAACATCAACGGAATGCTAGCGGGCCTCACGAAAACTGCTACTGTTCTTCTCAAAGCCAATTTAAAAGCAGCAGGAAGATGTCTTACTGGCGCAGAGAAGCCAGACATCTCAGCGCCATTCTAAACAACCTTCAGTGCAGTCGGGGCTCGCAATACTTGTGGGAGGGGGGGGGAGGGGTCGAGCGGGGTTATGCACTGGGGTTACCGCGGGGAGGAAGTTAAATTTAAAATAAATAAAACCAACCTGACCAGTCCTGCGCCGCCTCTGCTCCTGGGCCGAGGTGCAGGCATGATCCCAAACCCTAATGGAGCAGCCGCCACTGCGAGAAAACCGGAGGCACCTTGTGGAAATGTGGATTTTCCTGATCAGTTATGTCCCCTATCTTGGACCCCAACGGTTCTATGTGCATGTCACAAGTACATGTATGTTCCCTCCAGTTCCAGTTTCCAAAACGCAAACATATGTGCGTCCACCGTCAACATGTTCTCTGTCAGATCCGCCATCAATGGGCTGGATATTCGATTCCTAAGTATGAAAGGCCACCGACTTTATATGGCTAAGTTACTCCATTTTTACAGTTCAGGCAAGTAGGCCCGATTCTGTCCTCAAAGCCTTCCCTGCTCTCTGTCTCTGACAGCTTCAGCTTGAGCTCGCATCTGTATCCATGAACTTTGTCCTACTCCCTGTGCAGCTAACGGTGCCTGCCTCGGCCAGTTTTGCCTGCCTGCCAAGAAGCTGTATTTCACCTTCGAATTATCTACTTTGCTCTTCAGCCGATGCATTCCTGTCTAGTGATTTAGGTAAACATTTCCTTTAGCTCACAAGCAAAGGACTCGGCCTTTCCGTCCTCCTGCAAGTAATTCATAGCCCTGTTGCCATGGAAAGTTTTCTGCCCCTCGCATCTCATATAGACACTTAGACGCTTGTACACGCACACACAGTCAGTATAGAATAGATTCTGTCCGAGAGTCTTTTCTTGTGGATAACATAGTTCTCTAAACATAGGATGTTAGATATGATTTGGGATTAGGTTGACTTGACCCCCCAGACTTCTCGTCTCCACATGTAGAGCTAAATGTCAAGTCCCCTTCACCCCCTAGTTGCACGTCAATCACACGTCATGCTGCTGCGCGCGCATCTATGTTAAGTATTATCTTATAGATCCACCTATGCATGATAATCAGAGCCAATCATGTTTCTTTCTGCTCCTTATTACGCCTAGTTTCGATTACGTACCACTATGTCATTTCTCTTATCAATTGTTACGCCTTTTGCATTCGTTTCATTGTAATGTATGACCTATAAAAGTTACTTCTTGTCAATAAAGTATTGTACTTCACTTCCTGAACCCTCGTGGTGACGGAACCTGAAGGCCGCCACTCGAGTCGGCCATTTTGGAATAAAGCCCATTCAGAAAATCTCTTATACCACGGATTCTGCCTCTTGTTATTCTGAGCTATTCTACTTTATTTTAGATTCCGTATGAAATTCAGTCAAGGTAAAAAGAATATTTACCACATAATGGCGCCCGAACAGGGACACTTTCTCATCTCACGCGCCGGCGGTGCGTTGCAGGCCCGGTCTCCTGCCACAGCTGGACGGACCATAAACGTGTACCAGCAGGATTTCCTGTAAGCTCCCTCCGGTCAAGCGGGGGCGACTGAGGCTGCGATCAACCCAGACGAGGCGGTGAGAAGTGCGAAGTATCCCGACCAGAGCCTAGCTGAGAGAGCAAGATCCGAGGTATACAGAGGCCCACCAGGTTTTCGAAATCCCGATGTCCAGAGGGTCCGCTATCCGCAGTCATCGAGTCCCGTCCATTCTCTGAGGCCTTCCGTTTCAAGGAGCTACTCGGTGAGTACCATCGCCGGGGAGGCGTGTTGACGCGCACATAGGTTGTGCCGGTCAAGACGGATTTGGGTACACAAATCCGGTCTGCACTGTTTAGCAGTGTATATGTACTGTTTAGCAGTATATCAAGTATTCCGAAGTATTCAGTTATTGTCAAGAATTCAGCTTGGTGATTAGTTATGCAGACTGTCATCATTGTCGGTCATTTTTAAAAAAAAATGTTTAATGTTTAATGTTTAAAGTGTTCAAATGTCTTGCATATTGTGGTATGAATGATTGTTCATTGTTCACCGTTCATTATTGTGTTTTTCGTATTAAGTAAATTCAAGAGTAAGTATCAGATCAGTTGTCAAGATGCCGCTCTTCTCGAAGTTAAGACAGATTACTACCAGAAAAGGGGTGCTTGAAGAAGCAGTTCCTATTCCTCCTAGGGACACTCCAGGGCATTTTATGTATCACAAGCATGGCTTAGATGCCATATTGTTTCTTGATCTATGGGTAGATTATACCAAGGGATTGCCGGAAAGTCAAAGGTGGCCCGCAGCGGGAACCTGGGATGCAGAGTGCATCATGAAAGTGGAGGAAGAGTTATGGAAAAGAAAAGTCAGACAGTCACAGAAAGACGCTGTTGAGTTATGGCGTAAAGAATCTCATAGACGTACAGAAAAAGCACGTAGACAAGAAGAGAGGAGTAAAGAGAGTTCAAAGGAAGTTCAAGAAAATATATTAATTGAGGAAGGTATCCGAGTGAAATCAGAACAAGTAGATGGACAAAGAAACGCTCTTATGAGTGGTATGTATCCCCTCCTAGCCGAAGGACTACCTAAGGCTGTTCCAGAGATGCCAAAAGACTTGCCACCCCCATTATTTCCAATTAAGGTACATCCAAAAGGGCATCCCAGAACCGCAGAAGATGTTTTTCTTTCCTCATATCTAGATGACGCAGCTCCCGAGTATGCTAACCCCACACCACATAGACCGTCTGACGGAGGGGTTCAACGTCAGGATCAGGTATCTGTCCCCGTGCAACAGCAAGTCCCGACACGAGCTCCGGCAAGCACATCTGTTTCCGCATCTATCCCCGTAATCGATTCTACAGTGGTATCGACACCTATAGTTGCTGTATCACGTTCGACGAATCCATTCACACCCGACGCCCCTGAAGGGGCCACGGGAGGTGCAAGCAATACTTTTACGCCACCTAGAATAAATAAACTTGTTTTTCAAGAATCAGCGCATTCACGTACACCCAAATTCGTAAGTGAACGTACGCTTAAGGAACTCCTTATAGATTGTAGATATGACCCGGTGGTCGGTAAAGAGGACGAAATGGTCCTGGCATCATTACGTATCAGACGAGCCGCAGAGTATTTAGCGAGGTTACCAGGAATGACTACGCATCTAGATAACATATATCATTTTGTCCAAACAGGGCGAGACCCAGAATGTATTAACAGAGCTATGGAATTCCAGAAAGTAGAGATACAGGGGGAACTGTTACGTTTCCTCATAAACTGCGTGATCAGAAATCAAGACCGTCCGGGGGTAGACCCGAATACAATGCTTATTCTTACAAGATGGAGCCAGAATATATCAGAAGGGAGACACGATAAGAAAAACTGTATAATAGCCATGTGCCGAAAAATCCGTAGAGAAATAGAACGTATTCACGAAGAAAGATTGGAAACAGACGAGTTCGAGCAAGATGAAGTATCCGAATCAGGGAATTCCGCAAGACAGTCAGAAACCATAGCATACGTAGGCAGAGGAAGATCCTGTGATAATACTAGATGCTTTTCTGATCCCATACACTCAGAATGTCCAAATAATAGCAGAACGTATCCGACGCCTGTAATAAATTTAAAGTCTCCTGAACATTTGTTCCAAGCCGCAGATAAACTACTACGAGAACGAAGGGGTTACCACCTCCTCGATTCCATGGATGAGCAAGAATTGGCCAGATCAGCCGTTCACTGGATTGACAGTCCTGAAAAATACGGTGATGAGACCGTAGCACACACGTTTTTTAACCTTAGTGCAGATGAACAACGTTTAGCTGGAATCTATATGATTCAGCAACTCCTTATACTATATAAGAGCCAACATGCTGACCCTGGTCCTTTACCTGATATATTAACGGAACTACTCACGAACAGATGGAGAGGTTCTAGTAACAAGTTAATTAAAGAAATATTAGTGTCACGTAAACAGTATGTCCTTTTTGTAAGTCCGGATTCTTTCTCGCTGCCCCGCAGAGAAAGAACGCCGTATTATATGGATAGACAAAATCCCTTACGAGAAGTGCACCCAATAAAAGGCGAAGACAATGAGTTTCACCGTGTATTTGTATACACACCCATATCAAAAATTGAATTGTTAGAAATGAAGAAAGTAGTACCAAGTCATGACAAAGACCCAGCGGGTTTCCACCGAGAAATTAAGGACATGTTGCTGATGGGAGAGTATACCTATCCTGATATTATGACGATATTAAAGGTGCTCTTACCTGCTGGCATTTATGAAAAACTGAAAGAAAAAGAGTGGGAAGTGGGAGACCAAAAGATAGATTGGACAGCATTAGAAACGGAAGAAAAGGCCCGAGCTGCAGGTTCAGGGCTCGGGGATAAAGTCAAAGCATTACCAGGTTTACTAGTACAAGTACTGCCACGTTTATTAACTACGAAAAAGGAAGATTGGGGTGCAATCACGGCCTGTAAACAAAAGCATGATGAAGACACAAGTGACTATTATGCCCGATTTGAAAAATGTTTTGGAATAAATAGTGGTATAAAAACAAGTAGTGAGTCGTATCCACATTTATTTGTGACAAAATTAGTAGAAAATGCTTTACCTCCAGTAAAGAATAGAATATTGAAATTCGAGAGTACCTGGCAAAGTAACACTCCGTCACAAATGCTACAAATGTTACAGTATCATCACAATAGAATTAGAGATGAACAAGAACACGAACAAAGACGTATGAAAGATACAAAAATGAAAATGCTGGTGTCTCAGACAGTACCGGCTGAAGGACATAAAAAGGGTATGACACAGTCCGATTCAGCAGGACCGGTAAAAGGGACATGCAATTATTGCAAAAAGCCAGGTCATTACGTACACGATTGTCCAGTTTTAAAACATAATATCGCCATAGGTAAAACACAAGAAAGATCACGGCCACTCAGACAAGATCAGAATGAACAAGGAGCTATGCCGCATTCCCAGGCCATGCCAGCCGCACAACAGCCAATACAGTTTGTGCCAGCTGCACCACCGTTGCCTGTTACTGCCACACAAACCACAACACGACAAATGTATCAGACTGCACAGTATGAATATCCTGAGTATCAGCGTTACGCATGAACCAGCCTAGAGAGGGAAGTTGACTTACCGCTTATCGAGATTCCTGTAGATCAAGAAGGACCTTATGTACATAGTGAATTATTAGGTCAAGATAGAAAATTCTTACTCGATACAGGGGCAAGTCGAACAACTGTAAAACGTAGTGAAGTTCCAGGGGCACCCCTCTCAGGCTCTCAAAATGTTTCCCTTGGTTTTTCAGGAAAACCTATTGTTAATGAAGTATCACAGCCTCTTCCACTTACGATAGGACCTTTGACACGAACTACAGATTTATTGCTTACTAAATCATGCCCAGAAAATCTGTTAGGAATTAAAACTCTGAAAGCCCTAGGAGCCATAATATGTTGTTCTCCGGGAGGAATAAGGTTGTTTTTACGTGATTTTAAAGGTCACTATGTGTCTAGAGACATGGATCCCCGACTACAGACTTTACCAGCACATCTATGGGCACAAGGCCCTACTGATGTTGGTTGCATGAACATTACACCATACCGAGTTACACTCAAGGCAGGAGTGGTATTACCACGATTGCGACAATACAAGTTACCGCAAGATGCTGTAGTGGCTTTGCTGAAAATCATTGATGAGTTAATTGCCCAAGGAGTAGTTGTAGAAACAGACTCCAATGTATGTAATTCGCCGATAATTCCGATTCTTAAACGAACTGACCCTACTGCTCCGCCAGTATACCGATTGGTTATTGATTTGCGTGAACTAAACAAGTGCATTGTGCCACAATTTCCTGTGGTCCCCGATATATCATCATTATTGACAGCAATTGATTCCGAAGCAACATTCTTTACTGTAATTGATCTCAAGAATGCCTTTTTCAGCGTCCCAATAGATCCGGAAAGCCAATATTTGTTCGGATTCAGTTTAAATGGGCGCAGCTTTAAATTCTCACGCGCTCCCCAAGGATTCACAGAAAGCCCCAGCATCTACAGCCAAGCACTGAAACGAGAACTTGACAGTATCCACATGCCAGTCAACACTGCACTGCTTCAATATGTCGATGATCTGCTGATCACCGCGAGAAGCGAACCTGAATGTGAAAAGGCTTCTCTGACAGTTTTACATTTTCTAGCCGACAAGGGGCACAAGGTGTCTCCTTCTAAGCTGCAATTCTGTGTCCAGCGAGTTATTTATCTTGGTCACTCGCTGTCCAAGGAGGGAAGGCAGCTTACACCAGATCGCATCCAGTTAATTGCTAACATGTCAATACCCCAGACACAAAAGGAGGTGCGGGCTTTCATAGGCCTCACTTCATATTGTAGGCAGTGGATCCCTCAGTACGCATTTCTAGCAAAACCACTCATTCAGTTAACCACACAGGAGGCAGCCACATCGACTGTTCTCCCTTGGACTCAGGAACATACACAAGCTTTTGAAAGCCTAAAGGAAGCTTTATGCCAAGCACCTGTTTTAGCAACACCATGTTATAGCAAACATTTTACACTCTTTGTTACAGAACGCGAAGGTACTGCTTTGTCAGTACTCACTCAGGATCAAGCAGGATCACGCAAGCCATGTGCTTATTTTTCCAGTACATTAGATCCCGTAGCTCAGGCTTTGCCCGCGTGCCTGAAATCAGTGGCAGCAACAGCTTTAGCAATCAGACAAAGCGATGCCATAGTGTTAGGACATCCATTGACAGTACAAGTACCACATGCAGTAGAAGTTCTTGTGAACCGAACACAAACACAACACTTGACCATAGCAAGACTTACCGGTTATGAACTGACATTGTTTCAGCCACACATAGAGATCCGACGGTGTAATACATTGAATCCTGCTACACTATTACCTGTAATTGGAACAGACCCACTAGCTCATGATTGTGTTGAAATTATTGAAATAAAGACGAAACCTAGACAAGACTTGACAGACGTTCCATTGTTAGATCCAGACCTGACGTTGTATGTAGACGGATCGTGCATGAGAGCAAGTACAGGAGACTTAGTGGCCGCGTATGCAGTCACAACAGACACTGAAGTTATTGAGACAAATTGTATAGATACTTTGTCAGCCCAAGCAGCAGAACTTATTGCTCTAACACAAGCCTGTATTCAAGCCACAAATAAGAAAGTTAATGTATACACTGACTCACGTTATGCATTCGGAGTTGTACACGACTTCGGCGTGCTGTGGCGAGAGAGAGGTTATTTAACCTCCCATGGTGCCCACATTCAGCACGGAACCCTCATTCATGCCTTGTTAGACGCAATACATCTACCAACTGCCATATCGATTATGAAATGTAAAGCACACACGAAGGTTACTGATATCATTTCTCAAGGCAATGATTTAGCTGACAGAACAGCTAAACAGACTGCTCAGAATCGCACATTAGACATGACAAAGCCAATAGTTCAGACACCAACACAGTGTATGACAATTAAGGATCCCGCACTTGACGTAATTGACATACAGACACATGCTACTGCAGAAGAATTAAAGAAATGGACTGAACCAGGAGGGATCCAGACAGATCAGGGATGGATGACGAAGGAGAAATCTGTATGGTTTCTTCCTGACTCTATGGTCCAAGCCATTATAGCTACAATTCACAGCCCAGCGCATTTAGGAGAGAAAGCTATGCTAGATAGCATTCAACACATTTGGTTCAACAAACATTTACGAGCAGCAGCTAAACAAAAAGTCCGTACCTGTATGATATGTTGTCAGTTCAACCCAGGAAAAAGTGTTCCCGTAGAACAGGGTGGATTCCAGACTCCTGATCATCCTTTTGAAGTGCTCCAAATGGATTATATCCAGATGGAACGATGTCGAGGATTCAAATATGTTCTGGTAGTTGTCTGCGCTCTCTCCCGATGGACTGAGGCGTACCCAGTATCAGATTACACGGCCCCGACTACTGCCAAACAGTTAGTTCGAGAATTCTTCCCGCGGTACGGTTTACCACGTGTTGTATATTCAGATAACGGCCAGCCTTTCTCATCCGAATTAATGAAACATGTCTCACTTTTGTTGGGATATCAGTGGAAATTCCACTGTGTCCGACACCCCGAGGCAGCAGGTCTCGTGGAACGACATAATCAAATTTTGAAAATCAGATTGTCTAAAATATGTAAGGAGAAAGGTGTTGACTGGATAGTAGCATTACCAGTTGCACTATTTTACATAAGAATGGTAGCACACTCTCGAACAGGGCTATCCCCGTATGAGGTGATCTTCGGAAGGCCACCAAATATGTGGGGGACGCCTATACCACGTAAAATAACTGATGTTAATTGTAATATGCTGACAGATTACTTGGCTTCCTTGATGTCTGCACTACAATCTTGTCGTTCACAGGTAGCTGCAGCTTTTCCTGACAACACTGAGGTGAAACCCCATGACGTTGCTCCGGGGGATCTGGTGTTTGTAAGAAATTTTGATCGGAAGACCCAGTTGGAGCCCAGGTGGAAAGCACCGAAGCTAGTCCTGCTGACCACAAGAACAGCCGTGAAAGTTGAGGGCCGCAAGGGCTGGATACATTCCAGCCACATTAAGAAATTTCATGGACTATCCTCGGATATAGACACTGTGCCCTGCACTCCCTCACAGACTGATTCAAAACTTCCTTTTGTTGAACAGAATGACTCTCAGTGCTATAAATTAAAGCTTAGGCCCAAACAGTCGAGCAATTTGATTGTTTAAGTCCTCTCCAAGGTGAAGCGGTTGAATTGTCTCCGACATGTATCCCTTGGACCTGAGTAGAGAAAATACCCGAGAAATGTTGAAACGACAGGCGTATTGTAAATCACTGCGTAGCTACTGTATGAGGACATTATTAATTTTGTTTTTATTGAGTGTTTTAATAATTATTACGAGTGTGATTTTGCACATATATCATCCTATTTCTAGACATGTTTATAATGTTGCTGCTGAACATTCTTTTAGTGACCTACCGCCACATGAATTATCTTATAGACTTGCGCTGCGCAATAACACCTTCATTAGTATGTTACATCATTCCCATCAGACTAGTAATGCCACCAATTGTTGGGTGTGTGGCCGACTCCCTCCCTATCAGAATAACAAAGGAGTTCTGCCTTTCTTTCCACATCCGTTCACACACAATGGCTCCTGTGGAGCATGGTTTAGTTTACTCAATTCCATAGACCCAGACACAGCAGTTTATCAACAACATTGGATATGGGGAAATCTGAATCTAGTTTTATTCAAAGTCTGTCATCCTAATAAGGAGGGTCGCCCCAGTAGAACAGGAACTGATCTAGAAAATGAAGTGTATAAATTAGGTAATTTTACACCTAATCTTATGATTCTGAATGTCAAATCCGAAGTTGAACTAATTCTGCCCACTATGTCAGTATTTCCAGTTAAGGGTGAATTATGTGTAAGAAAAGTTGGTTCCATACATATGGGCCATAGCCAATGCGTTACTACAGTAGAATATAGTGATCAAGGTAAATCTTCATTTAGAGCTTCTCGCCATTCTTACTTTATATGTGGTCAGACGGCATATATGCGTCTGCCTCTAGATTGGGATGGTACCTGTTACATAGCATTCCTTCTGCCACCTGTTTTCCTAGCTCCCCCTGATTATTATCGGAATGTTCATTTAGTACACAATAGAGAGCGAAGAGATCTCCCAGTTGTCGATTATACTGAGACGGCATGGGACAAGTATGTAGATTTCAATAAAGGCATCTTTCCCTATATAGGTACAATATCAAATAGTAAGCTGATACGCAGACTAACCAAGACTCTTGAAGCTGTAGTAAACGAGACTATAGCCGCCCTAGGCAATCTGACAGAGGAACAATCAGTGATGAGAATTGTTGTTCTCCAGAATCGTCTTGTCCTTGACGTCATCCTGGCCGATAGGGGCGGAGCTTGCAGGGTCATCGGATCCAGCTGCTGCATATTCATACCAGAAAATTCGCCATCTGTATATAAAGCTATAACACGCCTTCATAAGATTGTGAGCCAGATACACGAGAATCCAGGCACTTGGACGTGGTCCGGGTGGTTTTGGAGTGTAATATCAGCCTGGGGATGGAGAGTTCTATCGTTCCTAGGTATTGGCCTTCTTATGCTCTTCAGTTGTTGTTTATGCCTGCAATGTGGACCAGCGATTTGTGGTCTGTGTGCCACATCATGCATTCCATATCAAAGTTCTCGTTCAGAATGCCGGAAGAAGAAGGAAGAAGAAATGATGCTCCATGAGCAAATCGATGGAATGATGAAGATTGATATCTCTTGAAGGGCAAGTAGGGGACAAGGAGGGAATGTGGAAATGTGGATTTTCCTGATCAGTTATGTCCCCTATCTTGGACCCCAACGGTTCTATGTGCATGTCACAAGTACATGTATGTTCCCTCCAGTTCCAGTTTCCAAAACGCAAACATATGTGCGTCCACCGTCAACATGTTCTCTGTCAGATCCGCCATCAATGGGCTGGATATTCGATTCCTAAGTATGAAAGGCCACCGACTTTATATGGCTAAGTTACTCCATTTTTACAGTTCAGGCAAGTAGGCCCGATTCTGTCCTCAAAGCCTTCCCTGCTCTCTGTCTCTGACAGCTTCAGCTTGAGCTCGCATCTGTATCCATGAACTTTGTCCTACTCCCTGTGCAGCTAACGGTGCCTGCCTCGGCCAGTTTTGCCTGCCTGCCAAGAAGCTGTATTTCACCTTCGAATTATCTACTTTGCTCTTCAGCCGATGCATTCCTGTCTAGTGATTTAGGTAAACATTTCCTTTAGCTCACAAGCAAAGGACTCGGCCTTTCCGTCCTCCTGCAAGTAATTCATAGCCCTGTTGCCATGGAAAGTTTTCTGCCCCTCGCATCTCATATAGACACTTAGACGCTTGTACACGCACACACAGTCAGTATAGAATAGATTCTGTCCGAGAGTCTTTTCTTGTGGATAACATAGTTCTCTAAACATAGGATGTTAGATATGATTTGGGATTAGGTTGACTTGACCCCCCAGACTTCTCGTCTCCACATGTAGAGCTAAATGTCAAGTCCCCTTCACCCCCTAGTTGCACGTCAATCACACGTCATGCTGCTGCGCGCGCATCTATGTTAAGTATTATCTTATAGATCCACCTATGCATGATAATCAGAGCCAATCATGTTTCTTTCTGCTCCTTATTACGCCTAGTTTCGATTACGTACCACTATGTCATTTCTCTTATCAATTGTTACGCCTTTTGCATTCGTTTCATTGTAATGTATGACCTATAAAAGTTACTTCTTGTCAATAAAGTATTGTACTTCACTTCCTGAACCCTCGTGGTGACGGAACCTGAAGGCCGCCACTCGAGTCGGCCATTTTGGAATAAAGCCCATTCAGAAAATCTCTTATACCACGGATTCTGCCTCTTGTTATTCTGAGCTATTCTACTTTATTTTAGATTCCGTATGAAATTCAGTCAAGGTAAAAAGAATATTTACCACAACCTAAGCACACCCACGGTCTATGTGCTGTGCAATGTGCAAGTCGAGTTATGCAAAAGCAGTCACTTCCCTCCCCTCAGGTGCCACGTGCTGAGAGAAGAGCGAGAGAAAGCCCCGGGGAGGTGGCGGTCCCCAGGGCAGCGGGGGCTCCTGCATAGCAATAATAAATTGCCCCCAGGACCTGGTCCACCCGGGGGCTTAAGGAAAACGAAGCGCTGTAGACCGCACTTCTGTTTTTTTTATTATTTCGACCGGATTTGCGCAAAGAGCGCAAATTCGGTCGAAACTTTTTAAACAATGTTTTTTTTGGGCCTGGGGGTCCCAGTGGGACCTCCTGAGCAGGCCTAGGGGGTCAGGGTGTTTCTACCCTGCCCCCTTTTTCTTGTTTTTTATCCTTTCTTTTTAACTATTTTCTTGTGACTCGGTTCAACCGAGTCACAAGATGGCTGCCAACACTTATAGTCAGATATAGTCAGATATTGATATTTTAATTTTTTTTAATTTCGCAGGAATTACTGAACGGATTAAACCTTTTTAAAAAAAAAGGTTGCTTTCTGAACCAAGAACTAACTTTTTACCAAATTTGGTGTAATTCCGTTCAGCAGTTCGGGCTATAGCCTGTTCCAAAATTCCTATGGAAATTAACATGGTGAAAACGTGTTTTGAGACCCCCCCCCTTTTTTTGCTTGGCCCCCGCTTGAAGAATCATGCAGAAACTTTCAAGACAGGAACTGACCGGACCGCCCCATTAGTTTTACAATTTTTGCGAGGTTTCGTCAACCGGAGTCAAAGATATTGGCAAAAGAAACAAGCATTTGCAATGCAATAGGTCTCGCATTTACGCGAGTTTGACCTATTGGCATTAGAAATGACAATGCCTTTTATTTATGTTTTGGTTTTTAAAACATAAATAAAAGGCATCGTAATTTTCTGCCAGTGAACGAGACAGCTGATGTGAGCTAAGGACGCGAGTCAGTGATCTCCAGCGAGGAACTGAAAGAGGCGGAGGCAGGAAGGGCAGGAGCAAAGTCAGTGATCACCATCGATGAACTAACTGATAATAAAAATTCCAGACTTAGAACCAGCATTTGAAACAATTGGTGCAAACACGGTGCAAAGTTAAAAGAGATAAAATTATAGGCCAACTGTCCAAACCTTGTGTTGGAAAACGGCGAGGATCGGGGTGTGAGTGGATGTGTTATGGAGCGGAGTGCGAATGTGGAGTGGTATTATGTGAGTTTGATTGAATTTGTTAATTTTGGAATTGTGTGACGCGTAAATGTGTGGTGTTGCGCAGATGTGTTTACTGGAATTATGTGCCATGGTGTGCAGTGGAACTATGTGCATAGTAATTATGTGGTTTTTTGTGTACTGGAATTAATTGTAGTGGGATTGTGCATTGGAAAGACTGGATGGTCTGGGGCAGGTTTATTGAAATGGCAAACCCTGCTTTGATGTGCAACTCACTGCCAGTGTACAAGGTGAAAACTATGGTGCCTGTTGGTTAAAGTAAATAAATCTCTGTTACCGCGTTGGGTACACTGGAAGAGCTGGGGCCGTGTCAGTGGCACAGGAAGTCCAGCTTAAACTGCAGCTCACTGCCATTGTAAAATACGAAAAATAAGGTGGCTTTTAAAACTAGATATGCTAGACATTTGTGTCTCCACATAGACCGCACATATGGAGGGCTGCAAAATCTTTAATCAGTCGTTGCACATAATATATCTTGTAAGGGAAATACTATATGTCTTAACACAGCTGTTTGATGCATTCATAAAACACAAACTCTTCCCAAGGCCAAGTGACACTCATGACGTGCATTGCTGACGGCAAACCAGCGGACTTTCATGTGCTAACTCTTTGAAGCTGCCTTTGCGCCTGACTAGATGTGTGTGCGTACTATCTCCAAGCCACAAATTATGAATTTTATACATTCATATCATTAGCAAATCGTGGTTCGGACAAAGTTTCTGAAAGCACAGCTGTGTGTCCTCAAGGCCTCCCTGGTTGACACAGGCACTCTTACATGCTTTCATCCTTAATGAAAGACTCAAAATTGCATTTATTCCATTTATTTATGCCCTGTTTTTAGGAACACATCCATTTCGTTTGTGTGCACAAATACATAATTTATTGTATGCGAGCACGATTTCACATCCAGAATTAAAGTGAATAGAACAGCACTGGGCAAAGCAGCTTGAAACGAAAATGTTTCTCTTCCGGGCAGACCTAGGAGAATTGAAAATAGAAAATACCCATTAAAGTGAAGCATCACTTTAACATATGGCCACTTTTTTTTCTTTTTTTTTTGCTTCTTTTATATAGCGCGAACTCGACCCGAAGGTATTGGAGCGCTGTACATGAGCACCGTATTTACAAACATATTCAGGCACGGGGAGATTAAGTGATTTGCCCAGAATCACAGGATGTGGACGCGACCTCGAGGCTCGAACCCTGTTTTCCTGCACCAAAGTCGGCAGCACAGCCGACGGACCACATCCCCCCATCCCCCCTTAGGGCGATCGACGGTGTTTAGGGCCCATTGATGGTGGAGACCTTATAGCGCCGATAAGATCTCTGCAGACCAAAGAGCCGCCAGGCTGCTTTGTTTCCGGATTGTCACTTTCATGTGCACAACACATGCTGTGGGCTTTTATCCTACGTGTCACTTCCTTTTACAACCAGGGACACCGGCTTAATTTAAGCCCCCTACAGGCATCGAGTACGGGCCTGCTTTTTTTGCAGCATGCAACAGCTTTGCGTGATACATTGTTAAACATAGTGGAAGCAGTTGGAACGAAATAGAGAGGCTGGGGGAAATAGGGGTTACAGGAGGGAGGCAGAGGGGAGAGGAGGATGGTACATTCTCAAACACAGCGCAAAATAAAAGGTGGCCAAACAAACGTTACATCCTGGATGCTCAGTATTATCTTAAACAAGTGCTTGTATTGATGTTTCACAAAGTAATAACTTTTATTTAAGTAACCTGATCCTGGAATGCAGCCCCAAGATATCCCCATAGTTGTTTATGGAAGTCAAAGCCAGCGCAGTCGCGTAGGGGTGAAGGGAGAGAGGCAGAGGGGAGAGGAGGATAGAAGGGGTGGCGGGAAAGAGAAGAGGCAGAGGGGAAAGGAGGACCAGAGATAACCTGATTTAAAAAAAGAGAGAGGCTGAGGGGAAATAGGGGTCACTGGAGAGAGGAGAGGCAGAGGGGAGAGAGGAGGATGGCAGAGAAAGTTATATTTGTAAATTTGTTGAATGTATTTGAATGTGCTGTAGAGCGTCCCGGCAGACACCGGCTTAATCTAAGCCCCCTGCAGGCTTTGTACTCCCATGTTTTCGCAACATCCAACAGATTTGCGCGATACATTGTTAAACATAGTGGAAGCAGTTGGAAAGAAAGGGAGAGGCTGGGGGAAATAGGGGTTACGGGAGAGAGGAGAGGCAGAGGGGAGAGGAGGATAGAAGGGGTGGTGTACCGGCAGACACTATTAATTTAATGGCCCTGCAGGCAATGACATTACGGCCCTGTTGGATGTTCATTGTTGTTTCAAAGTATTTTTTTTAAGATGTTGCTCAAAATTTTTTGTTGTGGAGGATGGGAGAGCAACTTTTTCACGGTGTGTGTGGAAATACAGACATATTGGAAGGTAGCGTGTTAGGAGACAATGAATGAAGATTAATCCAGGATGAAAACCAAGAAGGAGGCTAAAAAGAAAGGGAGAGGCTATGGGAAAATGGGGGTTACAGGAGAGAGGAGAGCGCAGGGTGAAGAGGAGGATAGAAGGGGTGGCGTACCGGCAGACACTATTAATTTAATGGCCCTGCAGGCAATGACATTACGGCCCTGTTGGATGTTCATTGTTGTTTCAAAGTATTTTTTTTAAGATGTTGCTCAAAATTTTTTGTTGTGGAGGATGGGAGAGGAATCTTTTCACATTGTGTGTGAAAATACAGGCATATTGGAAGGTGGCGTGTTAGGAGACAATGAATGAAGATTAATCCAGGATGAAAACCAAGAAGGAGGCTAAACAAACGTGCCTACAATGTTTATGGGAGAGAAGTTTAAACACAGTGCTAAGCGTCCCAGTAGACACCGCCCTAATTTAAGCTCCTTGCAGGTGCTAATATTACTGCCCTGATGCAAGTAAAACCCAACAGTTTCCCCCGTACGCCGCAAAAGTGCTAGAAAGCAGTTGAAAAATAAGGGGTTACGGGGAAGTGGGCAGTGTTTTATGGCGTGCACTTTTTTTTTTAGTTTGCAGACATCGGGTTAATGTAAGGCCCCTGCACTCGATGACATTATGGCCCTAGTGGATGCTTTGTGTTGTATTGAAAGCAGTAGGACACGGGTGAGGATCAAACGAAAGTAGAGAAGTGCACTGTTTTTGCAAGTGGGTGAGATGTGCTGTGTCTGCCTGCTGCAAGTAACCTGATCCTGGAATGCAGCCCCAAGATATCCCCACAGTTGTTTATGGAAGTCAAAGCCAGCGCAGTCACGTAGGGGTGAAGGGAGAGAGGCAGAGGGGAGAGGAGGATAGAAGGGGTGGCGTACCGGCAGACACTATTAATTTAATGGCCCTGCAGGCAATAACATTACGGCCCTGTTGGAGGCTCATTGTTGTTGTAAAGCATTTTTTTTTTGTTAAGATGTTGCTCAAACTTTTTTGTTGTGGAGGATGGGAGAGCAAGTTTTTCACGGTGTGTGTGGAAATACAGGCATATTGGAAGGTGGCGTGTTAGGAGACAATGAATGAAGATTAATCCAGGATGAAAACTAAGAAGGAGGCTAAAAAGAAAGGGAGAGGCTAAGGGAAAATGGGGGTTACAGGAGAGAGGATGCATGTTCTGGCATTCAGTACTGTTGCAACAGAATAAATAGTCATATGTTATATTTTAATGATACATCGCGCTTGATCGCCTCCCGGGCTGTGGGTTTTGTGAACTATGCGTTCTGATGCCAAACAGCACAGTGACAACGTGTCTTCGCTCGGACGTTCCCAGAGCAGTGTCGATAAATCCTACAAAGCGGAGCGTGGCGCGCGCGCTTGGCGGGGGCGGGGGAGCGCATTCCAGGCGGGGGAGCGGACCCTTTGAAGTAGGACGACAAACAGATTGCATGGCGGCACGATGCGCGTGATTGCCATGCAATCCGCTTTTCGGAGCACTTTTGGGAGTCCCTTACTATAGTCTCGCTTTGCGATCGCTTATGCGATAGCAAGGCGAGACCTAAAAACGCTTTCTGAACAGAAACAAGGTCCTAACTATATCTACCTATTGGTGACCGCCAGTAAGAGATATATATATATATATATAGCTTTGAACAAAAATGCCGTAACCGCTGTACTCCAAAGCAATGCCCGGGGGAGTATCAGCAAAATGGAGACGCTTCTCCGTATTTAAAGATTCCAGCAATCCCCTTCCAAAGAATGGGTGTCGACACTTGTGTTCGCATCTGTTCTTTGGAAGGGATTGTTTGAAAATGAGAAAAAAAATATATATACACATTTACTAAAAAAAAAAAAAACAGGTTTCAGGCACGTTATAGTTAGGAATTAGCATTTAAAAAACTTTAGAAATTCACTGAAAAAAACCATAGGTTTCAGGGCTGTTATAGTTAACTGGACGTTTCACTCCTACAAAACCGATGAAATTCCTCTGTTATAGTTAGTTCTGCTAACTATAACTCATGCACCCGCAATCCACTGCTGATGATGTCACATATTATGTCATTGATGACATGGTCAGTGACATCACTGATTACATCATCCAGTGAATGTGGTTTGGTTCGTTATTTAAATATGTATTATATATATAGCAATCTGCATTGAAGAATGAGTGGATATATATATAAATATCTGGATGGAGGATTTAGTAGCAGTGTGATTGCCCGTTTACTTGACTAATTTATAGTGTCTCACTAAATATATTGGATAGTGACTAAACTGTGTGAATATCTGTATCACTTTGTCAGTTGTTGTGTAAACTGCTGCACCAGTTGGTTACTAGCTACGTGAAAGTCTATATTATTTATTGATTAGTTAACTGAGTATTTGTATGGGAGAGTGAATGTGTGTGTGGTTTGGTGGGGGGGTGTGACTGCCCAAAGATGTGTGAATAGTTGATTCAGTAGGTATATGAGGTTAAGACTGCATGTTATAACAGTTGTTTGGGTGAGTGAATATCTTTATGGGTGTGGAGATGAGCAAATATATCTCGCAATGGTACAGGTACAACAAACCAGAAAAATAAAAGGCAGTGTATGCGACAGTTGTTGTATATAAATAAGTATACATAAAACTCAGTGATTGTATGAGTGACTGTATGGATAACTGTATACTTGTAATAGTGATTTTATAACACACTAAGTATGAGTTACTATCTATATCATGGGTACTCACAAACTTTCTCTTGGGGGCCAAATTTACAGTGTGGTTTGTGGCCAAGGGCCGCCCCTTGGGGGCGGGGTCATTGGGGGAGGGGCGGGGCTAGAGCACCAAAAAACCCAGTGACCATGAGGTGGAACACAGGTCCCTGCAGCGGACGCCTTCGTCCACTGAGCCACCGGACCCGGCATACACATATCTCTCTCTCTCCCCTCTCTATCTCCCTCCCTCCCTCCTCCGTCTCACTCCCTCCTCCGTCTCCCTCCCTCTCCCTCCATCTCCCTCCCTCTCCCTCACTCTCCCTCCCTCCTCCGTCTCCCTTCCTCCTCCGTCTCCCTCCCTCCTCCATCTCCCTCCCTCTCTCCTTCTATCTGTCTCTCTCCCTCTCCCTCTCTCTCCGTCTCCCCCTCTGTCTCCCTCCCTCTCTGTCTCCCTCCCTCTCCCTCTCCCACTCCCTCCCTCTCCTTCCCTCTCCGTCTCCCTCCGTCCTCCATCTCCCTCCGTCCTCTGTCTCCCTCCCTCTCTCCCTCTCTCTCCCCCTGTCATGGTTCCGCGAGCCGCCCGCCACTCGAGGAGGAAGGTTAGCGGTCTAGTTCTTGCGGGACGACAACGGAAGGCCGAAAGACTCACTTCCGGTTGGTCGCGCATAATAGCCGGGAACTCTGGCTACTGACCGCTTTGAATTCAGGTCATCGCCACGGATGGAGAGACGCCACTCCGGAGAAGACGAGTAACCGCCGACGGAAGGACGCGGCTGCGGACAACAAACGGTACAGGTACTGTCTTCAACCAAAGGCGCTTCAAGGATAGGAGAACGGCGGTCCTTGCCGTCTCAGCCCGTAACGCATTGCTTTCCACCGGCACACCAGAAAGAGTGCAGTGGAACGGGGGTTCTTACCCTCTTTATTATTTGCGCAGGAGCGCTGGTTTTTGTTCACCTAATTTTGGTTCCTACTCTGACCTAGCTGGATCGGGCATGTTATAATTTGCGCAGGAGCGCTGGTTTTTGTTCACATAATTTTGGTTCCTACTCTGACCTAGCTGGATTGGGCATGTTATAATTTGCGCAGGAGTGCTGGTTTTTGTTTCTCTTGATTTTGAACAGACAGCGGAGGCCAGTTACTCGCACGCCCTCACACCAGGTAAACCAGGGTCTCATAAGCACGACACGGAAAGGAGGAAGGAGAAGGAACGGGCAGAACGCTAATAGTGTTCCCTTCTTTCCCTCACAGCGTGTGTCCAGCGCCATCTAGACCTTGCGCCTATCTGGCTTCTACCCCGGGTACCCCCTTCTCCTAGACGGAGTTACACCTTGACTAGGGCAAGGTGGGGAACGGGGTGGTGGTTCTTGTCGCCTCTGCAGGAACATCCCACCCAGCAGACGGTAAGTCGTGGGGGGAACTCTGACAGAATTCGAAGCCCACGCAATACCTCCTGCCCGGGCGACATGGGTGACCCTGAGATCACGCTTCAAGACATCGCAGCCATCCTGACGACTATGCAAGCGGAAAACCGCAGTCTACGGCAGGACATCACCGCCTTGCAGGCGCAAGTGGCTGATCCCGGCACCGGACCTTGGGGACAGTACCCCACGTCTAGAGTGCTGCGAGAAGGCCTGTTAAGACCCGCCACGTTTCAACCCGGTGGGTCTCCCTCTGCTCCATCGCACGACACCTCCATCCAGGTGATAGCCCCGCATACCGTACAACTGGCCCTTCCTGAGCGCTTTTCTGGTGATAGCACGAAGTACAGCGTTTTCATGCACCAGTGCCAGTTGCATTTCATGGCCCGTGCTACCGCCTTCCCTGACGATGCTTCTAAGGTTGCCTTTATCCTCTCCTATATGGGAGGCGATGCATCGCTGTGGTCCATACCTTTGGTAGAGAATGATGACCCGGTGTTGTACAACTTACCTGCCTTCAGAGACACCATACGACGGATGTTCGGCCACCACACCTTTGTACAAGCTGCGGATAACGAACTCCTCGGACTAAAACAGGGGACCGCGGACTTGCTACACTATGTTACCACCTTCAACAGACTGGTAATAGACGCCCAATGGCCAGAGTCCAAGAAGGTATCGGTGTTCTATAGGGGTTTGCGGGACGACATGAAGGATCTCCTGTCCCAGATCCCGGACCCGCCAGACGACATCGGCTCGTTTATCGATTTGGTAGTGAAATTGAACTTCAGGCTACAGGAACGAAAGACAGATCGACACAGAGGCGGGGACCCCCGAGTACTGCCACAAAGGGAGAAGAACACCAACGAGGCGGTATACAACCCTGATACACCAGAACCGATGCAGATCGGAGGGATTCGGGGAGCCCTGACCAAGGAGGAACGTGAGAAGAGACGGCGACAGAACCAATGCCTGTATTGCGGCAAAAGCGGTCACTTCGTACGGGAGTGCCCTGTGAAACCCTCAAAACCAAGGCCAAAGAGACCCTTTGCACTTCCGATTTCCAGAGGAGACTGGTCGGGAAACGAAGAAACCCAGTAAACGGAGGGGGTCCGGTTACTGGGTGCGTCATCCATCAGGATACCAACCCCAGGTAACGGCGTCGGTTGCCGTCATTTCGGAATAGAAGTCACCCTACAAACACGATCAGGCCACGGATGGCAGGTGACAGCCCTTATCGATTCTGGAGCTACAGGCAATTTTATCGATAACCAGTACATGGCTAGCCTAGGGATGACAGGGGTACCAAAGAAGACGCCGGAGGCTGTGAAAGCTGTGGACGGGACGGATCTCACCTCAGGGCTCATCCGTTTCCAAACCGAACTTCGAGATGTCGTTCCAGAACAGCCACACAGAATCCATTACCTTTGATGCCATCGACGCACCGCAATTCCGCCTGATACTGGGTCTTCCATGGTTGGCGGCCCATAACCCACGGATCGACTGGGTGTCCAGGTTGGTGCACTTGGATTCGGAGGGTTGTCTGTCTCACTGTTACCTCCGGTCGTGTACTCCCGGCTCATCAGGTATACAAGCTCACGTGTTGCCCCTTACCAATACGGTCTTATCCGTACATGGAACGATACCTGAGGCGTACTTGGACCTAGCCGCGTTGTTCGACAAGAAAGGGGCAAACACCTTACCCCCGCATCGCAGCTTCGATTGCAGAATAGACTTGATTCCTGGCTCGAAGCTGCCCTGTAGTCGCATCTACTCGCTCACGGAAAAGGAAAACGAACACCTTCGTATGTATCTGGACGAGTACTTACGCAATGGGTTCATCCGCCACTCAAAATCGCCGGTGTCGCCTCCCCCCTTTTTCGTGGCAAAGAAGGAAGGAGACTTGAGAACGTGCATCGACTTTAGAGCGATGAATGCCATCACGGTAAAAAACAGGTACCCGTTGCCTCTGATCACGAACCTGCTGGAGCAAGTGAAAAACGCCAGCATTTACACCAAGCTGGACCTCCGGGGGGCGTACCATCTCGTCAGAGTCCGAAAGGGAGATGAATGGAAGACCGCATTTCGGACCAAATACGGCTTATACGAATACCAGGTCATGCCTTTCGGACTCTGCAACGCCCCGGCGGCTTTCCAGTACTTTATCGACGAGGTACTGAGGGACTTCATCGACCGGTTCTGCGTCGTCTATATCGACAACATTTTGATATTTTCCACTACCCGAGAGGAACACATCCAACACGTACGCTCCGTTTTACAACAACTACTACACCATGGGTTGTACGTCAAGTTAGAAAAGAGCGTCTTCCACACCACAGCCGTTGAGTTCCTAGGACACGTCATCACCCCAGAGGGGGTTACCATGGATACAAAGAAAACGGCAGCGATTCAACAATGGCCATCCCCTACGTCGGTGAAACAGGTACAACGGTTCCTAGGGTTAGCGAATTATTATCGGCGCTTTATCGAGGGGTTTTCGAGGATTGTCACTCCCATCACTCGTCTTCTGCGCAAAGGAGTCCGCTTTGAATGGAATCACGACGCAGAACAAGCCTTCCGAGCCTTGAAGACTCGGTTCTCTACGGCCCCCATCCTGCTACATCCGAACCCAGAACGGCCGTTCGTAGTGGAATCCGACGCCTCCCAAGACGCCCTGGGTGGGGTGCTGTCCCAAAGAGATACCAAGACGGGCTTGCTGCACCCTGTGGCGTTCTACTCAAGGAAACTCCAGCCGGCAGAGCGGAACTACACGGTTTCCGACCGTGAATTACTAGCCATAAAGGCCGCCTTCGAGGAATGGCGCCACCACCTCAAGGACGCGAGACATCCCATAACCATATTCACGGACCACAGGAACCTCCAGTTCCTCCATTCAGCGAGGGCCCTGACCGCTCGGCAGCTACGGTGGACCTTGTTCTTTAACGAGTATGAGTTTCACATCACCTACCGACCTGGTAAAAACAACGCCAAAGCGGATGCCCTGTCACGACTCACAGAATCCGAAGAAACCATGCCTGCTGACGTTCCTACCCCGATCATCCCGAACCGTTGTTTTCTGGGACTAGTCCTGTCTTCGGGTTTCTTATCCCAGCTGCGCGACGACCTACAACAGAAGGCCGCCTCGTCATGGATAGGGGAGCATAAAGGGCTCACCGCTACAGATGGGTTTCTCTACCAGGGGGACCGGTACTTCCTGCCTCTACCGAACCTCCAACAACGAGCCTTGTACATGTGCCATGACCACCCTCTGGCCATTCACCCTGGCCGTCAGAAGACGAAGGACTTGCTGTCACGACATTTCTGGTGGCCCACCCTAGACACTGATGTACACGCCTATATCGCACGGTGTGCCGTCTGCGCTCAGGGAAAAGGTTCATCTCAAACCTCGGTGGGGTTGTTGCAACCTACTCCTGTGCCTCCGTACCCTTGGCATACCATATCCATGGACTTTGTGGTGGAACTACCCAGAACAAAGACAGGATTCACCACCATCCTCACCATCGTGGACCATCTCTCCAAGATGGCCCATTTCGTCCCGTTGGAGAAACTACCCTCGGCGGCTGCCTTGGCTGGGATTGTCCTACGCAACGTGATACGTTTACATGGCATTCCGTCGGTGGTGATCACGGATAGGGGCTCCCAGTTTGTGTCCAAGTTTTGGAATGAGGTGCGTCGCATCCTGCACATGGAAGTGCGCTTATCCACGGCGTACCACCCGCAAATTGATGGCCAGGCCGAGAGGACCAACCAGACCATGGAGCAGTACCTCCAATGTTTACTCCTGTCCGTGGAGGACGATTGGTCTGAAGTCCTTTGGCTGGTGGAATTCGCCTATAATAACAGCAGACATTCCGCAATCGGCATGTCCCCGTTCTTTTGTCTCCAGGGACGGCACCCCCGAACGGCCCCTTGGGAGGACCCTTTCACCAGTCCTTTGCCCACTGTTCAGGCGTATCATGGGTTCCTTCGCGACCTGTGGCAACAAGCCAGGTTTGAGCTGGCAAAAGCTAAAGAATCATACAAACTGTTCGCGGACCGGCACAGACGAGCCGAGCCCCAGTTCAAGGAGGGTGACAGGGTATGGGTGTCCCTACAGCACGTTAATGCTCATGGTTCCAAGAAACTGTTGCCCCGGTTTGTGGGGCCCTACGTCATTGCTAAAGTAATCAACCGTGTTGCCATGAAGGTATCACTGCCACCTCACATGAAATGCCATCCGGTTTTTCACGTTTCCCTCCTGCGGGCTACTCACCCGGAGTGTGTTACCTCCGCTCCTCCTCCTCCGGTTCTTCATGGTGACCACATCGAGTACGAGGTCCGGGCCATTCTTATGTCCCGTAGAACCCGGGGCCGGCTCTTCTACCTGGTGGACTGGAGGGGTTATGGTCCGGAGGGAAGGTCGTGGGAGCCACTGTTGCATGTCCGCCACGCCTCCCGGCTGGTTCGAGCCTTCCACTTGGGTCATCCTGGCTGTCCTCGGCCTGCCACCCCGGTGTGATCCGCCGGCTGCCGGGTGGGGGTCCTGTTTGGTGGTGGGTGCTGTCATGGTTCCGCGAGCCGCCCGCCACTCGAGGAGGAAGGTTAGCGGTCTAGTTCTTGCGGGACGACAACGGAAGGCCGAAAGACTCACTTCCGGTTGGTCGCGCATAATAGCCGGGAACTCTGGCTACTGACCGCTTTGAATTCAGGTCATCGCCACGGATGGAGAGACGCCACTCTGGAGAAGACGAGTAACCGCCGACGGAAGGACGCGGCTGCGGACAACAAACGGTACAGGTACTGTCTTCAACCAAAGGCGCTTCAAGGATAGGAGAACGGCGGTCCTTGCCATCTCAGCCCGTAACGCATTGCTTTCCACCGGCACACCAGAAAGAGTGCAGTGGAACGGGGGTTCTTACCCTCTTTATTATTTGCGCAGGAGCGCTGGTTTTTGTTCACCTAATTTTGGTTCCTACTCTGACCTAGCTGGATTGGGCATGTTATAATTTGCGCAGGAGCGCTGGTTTTTGTTCACATAATTTTGGTTCCTACTCTGACCTAGCTGGATTGGGCATGTTATAATTTGCGCAGGAGTGCTGGTTTTTGTTTCTCTTGATTTTGAACAGACAGCGGAGGCCAGTTACTCGCACGCCCTCACACCAGGTAAACCAGGGTCTCATAAGCACGACACGGAAAGGAGGAAGGAGAAGGAACGGGCAGAACGCTAATAGTGTTCCCTTCTTTCCCTCACAGCGTGTGTCCAGCGCCATCTAGACCTTGCGCCTATCTGGCTTCTACCCCGGGTACCCCCTTCTCCTAGACGGAGTTACACCTTGACTAGGGCAAGGTGGGGAACGGGGTGGTGGTTCTTGTCGCCTCTGCAGGAACATCCCACCCAGCAGACGGTAAGTCGTGGGGGGAACTCTGACACCCCCTCTCTCTCTTCTCTCTCTCCCTCCCTCTCTCCCCCTCCGTGTCTCCCTCCCTCCCTGTCTCCCTCCCTCCCTGTCTCCCTCCCTCTCTATCTCCCTCTCTCTCTCCCTCCCTCTCCGTCTCCCTCCCTCTCCGTCTCCCTCCCTCTCCGTCTCCCTCCCTCTCCGTCTCCCTCCCTCTCCGTCTCCCTCCCTCTCCGTCTCCCTTCCTCTCCCTCCCTCTCCCTCCCTCTCCGTGTGCCCCTCTCTCCGTCTCCCTCCCTCTCCCCGTCTCCCTCCCTCTCCCCGTCTCCCTCCCCCTCCCTCTCCCCGTCTCCCTCCCTCTCCCCGTCTCCCTCCCTCTCCCCGTCTCCCTCCCTCTCCCCGTCTCCCTCCCTCTCCCCGTCTCCCTCCCTCTCAGTCTCCCTCCCTCTCTCCTTCTATCTGTCTCTCTCCCTCTCCCTCCCTCTCTCCTTCTATCTGTCTCTCTCCCTCTCCGTCTCTCTCTCTCTCCGTCACCCCCTCTCTGTCTCCATCTCCCTCCGTCTCCCTCCCTCTCCCTCCGTCTCCCTCCAGCTCCCTCCATTTCCCTCCATCCTCCGTCTCCCTCCCTCATCCATCTCCCTCTGTCTCCCTCCCTCTCCCTCCCTCTCCCTCCCTCCGTCTCCCTCCCTCCTCCGTCTCCCTGTCTCTCTCCCTCTCCGTCTCCCTCTCTCTCCGTCTCCCCCTCTCTGTCTCCCTCCCTCTCTGTCTCCCTCCCTCTCTGTCTCCCTCCCTCTCTGTCTCCCTCCCTCTCTGTCTCCCTCCCTCTCTGTCTCCCTCCCTCTCTGTCTCCCTCCCTCTCCGTCTCCCTCCCTCTCCCTCCCTTTCCGTCTCCCTCCCTCTCCCTCCCTCTCCGTCTCCCTCCCTCTCCGTCTCCCCCTCTCTCCGTCTCCCCCTCTCTCCGTCTCCCTCCGTCCTCCGTCTCCCTCTGTCCTCCATCTCCCTCCCTCTCCCTCCGTCCTCCGTCTCCCTCCCTCTCTCCCTCTCTCTCCCCCTCTCTCTCTTCTCTCTCTCCCTCTCTGTCTCCCTCCCTCTCTATCTCCCTCTCTATCTCCCTCTCTATCTCCCTCTCTCTCTCCCTCCCTCTCTGTCTCCCTCCCTCTCCGTCTCCCTCCCTCTCCCTCCCTTTCCGTCTCCCTCCCTCTCCCTCCCTCTCCGTCTCCCTCCCTCTCCGTCTCCCCCTCTCTCCGTCTCCCCCTCTCTCCGTCTTCCTCTCCATCTGCCTCTCTGTCTGTCTCTGCCTCTATCTGTCTGTCCCTGTCTCTGCCTATCTGTCTCTATCTGTTCCTGTCTCTGTTTGTCTCTATCTCTATCTCTATCTGTCTCTGTCTGTTTCTGTCTCTCCCTACTGCCCTCTGTCACCCTCTGTCCCCTTACCCGACTCTCACACCCAGCTGTCCTCTTGTCATTCTTTGTCACCTCTCCCCCCCCCATCCCCCAACCCCCCTCCGCTTGTGTGGCAGCTGAGGCAGCTTCCCTTCCAGGGCACACACACAGCCCCACCCGAGTACTTCACAGGTCTTTAAGAGACCATTTGCATGATAACGAGGCTTTGCTGTATTTCACCTCTTATCGCCCCAGCAGCTCCACTCGGACTATCGCTTGAATCCCCAGGCCCCCACAGAGCAGAGTCTGTGTTTGCTAACACTGTTAAAAAAAAAAAAACACCGGTACGATGTCTGCAAGGTCCGCGGGCCGCCAAGAAAGGCTTGTCGGGCCGCTGGCAGCCCGCGGGCCGTACTATGAGTACCCGTGATCTATATGAATAAATGAAGTGGTGTTTGTTAGAAGGCGATCTCAGAGGGGCCCGGAGGGGGCCCTGACAGGCCTGAGACCAACCCTCGAGGTATCGTAGCCGGGCACTGGCGGGAGACTCCTCAGGGGAGGAATCTCGTATCTAGGATCGTACACTCGGCACCACACGACAAAGAGACACAACACCGAGAGTTCTTAAGAGCAAATCTTTATCAGATCGGAGTGGTAAGATCTTTATGATCCGCAAGGCAATATATATACAAGTGGAGCACGGGCTCACAAAGTCTTGGAGGGGGGTTAGGAGGTAGCGGGACAGTCTTTGGGGGGAATGGATCAAATGCAGGAGCGTATCCGGCGCACAGCTCACAATCCTCGAGCTGGGGGATACGCTTGTCGTCGTGGGGTCCGGCGGGACCAAGGGAGTCTGTGGGCACTGCGAGATACTCAGCAGGCTCAAGCACGAGTTCGGAGGTCTTACGATCTTCAGGGAGCCGCGAGTCACTCAGCAGGGCTCAATCACAAGTTCGGAGGTCTTACGATCTTTCAGGGAGCTGCGAGTCACTCAGCAGGGCTCAGGTAGTTCCAAGGCGAATCTGCCGGACAGTCCCAGGGCACCCCTTGTTATAGGGCGACTCCTCTTTGATGTCCGGAGTCTGTGTAGGCAGGGGTCTTGTCACCTGGGGGTCACTTGTTGGGGGTTTCCTGCCATTGTCCTTTGATCCTTTCAGGGCCGGGTCGGGTGGAGCCCCAGACACCCAGCAGGCGTGGAGCCAGCCCTCAGGGAGGCCGGCAGGTCGATCGAAACCCACCGTCCCCGGGAAGCGCAGAGGTGTGATGGAAACTGCTCCTCCCTCTCTCATCCCAAGGGGGGCGCAATGTCCTCCAGCCGGAGTGGCGCCTGTAGGCTAGGGTCGCACTGGGGCCGGGCGGCCATCTTGGTGCATGCAGTGGGCACGCGGGCCCGGGGTGGCCGAAGGAGGAAGGCCTATTGACGGGGGGAGTCCGGGTCGGGTGCGTGTGTTCTGGTGGGAAGGATCGGCTAGGCCAGGGGCTCGGGCTGGTGTGAGGTGCAGGGGTCAGGTCTGACTATGTTACGAGGGCCGGGTCCAACACGCGTCCCCCCCCAGCTGAAAGCCGGAGAGAACTACCCATCTTCTTGGGGGTTCTCTTCGCTGAGGCGGAAGAACCGGGAGAGGCCATCGGCGTTGGCGTGGTCCGTACCAGGGCGATGTTCCACGGTGAAATCCATCCCCTGGAGGGAGATTGACCACCGCAGAAGCTTGGGGTTTTCTCCTCGCATCTGCATGAGCCATCGCAAGGGGCGATGGTCGGTCTGGACCCTGAAATGGGTGCCGAACAGGTAAGGGCGTAGTTTCTTGAGGGCCCAGACTACTGCGAACGCCACGCGCTCGATGGTACTCCATCTCTGTTCCAGGGGCAACAGCCTTCGGCTGAGGAAGGCCACGGGCTGGTCCAGACCCTGGTCATTTACTTGGGAGAGGACGGCCCCGATGCCATGCTCGGAGGCATCAGTTTGTACCACAAACTCTTTGGAGTAGTCGGGGGCCTGGAGGACGGGGGCCGTACACATGGCCGTTTTCAGGGCATTGAACGCCTCTTGGCAGGCAGGGGACCACTGTATCTTCTTGGGCTGCTTCTTGGACGTGAGTCCCGTGAGGGGACCGACCAGGCTGCCGTAATTCCGGATGAATCTCCGATAGTAGCCCGTGAGGCCCAGAAAGGCTCGGACCTCTGTTTGGGTGGTGGGGGGTTCCCAGGCTAGGATGGCGTCGTTTTTGGGCTGTAGAGGGGCGACCTGCCCGCTTCCGACCTGGTGCCCCAGGTAGGTTACCGAACCTTGCCCAATCTGGCATTTGCTGGCTTTCACGGTGAGGCCCGCCTGGCGTAGGGCGGTTAGCACCCTCCGGAGGTGTTGGAGGTGCTCACTCCATTCGGAACTAAAAACTGCGATATCGTCGAGATATGCAGCGCTGAATTTTTCCAGCCCGGCCAGGACTCTATTTACCAGTCGCTGGAAGGTGGCCGGGGCATTTTTCATCCCGAAGGGCATTACGCGAAAGCGATAGTGCCCATCCGGGGTGGAGAAGGCGGACCGCTCTTTGGCTCCTTCTGTGAGCGCAATTTGCCAGTAGCCGCAGGTGAGATCGAAGGTGCTGAGGAACCGTGCAGCTCCGAGCCGGTCAATGAGCTCGTCGGCTCGGGGGATGGGGTGGGCATCGGCTCGGGTGACCTCATTAAGTCCCCGGTAGTCCACGCAAAAGCAGAGTTCCGGGGCGACCCCGGCGGCGGCTGCTTTTGGGACCAGGACCACGGGGCTGGCCCAGGGGCTGTCTGAGGGTTCGATCACGCCTAGGGTCAACATTTTCGAGACTTCGGCTTGGATACAGGACCGGACCCGATCGGGGACTCGGTAGGCTCGGTGTCTCACTGGTGGGCTGTCTCCGGTATCCACGTCATGGACACACCAGTCGGTGACCTTGGGGACCAGGGAGAAAAGGTCCGGAAACTGCCCTAGGAGCTGGCGGCAATCCTCACGTTGCTGGGGAGTGAGAGACGGGGAGAGGTTCACCCCTTCTACGGAGCCGTCCCTCACCTTGGTGCATAGAAGATCCGGGAGAGGATCCGACTCTTCTTCGGACCCGTCGTCAGTGGCCAGTAGGAGGCTCAGCTCTGTCCGCACAAAGTGGGGCTTGAGGCGGTTCACGTGGAGGACCCGGAGGGGGTCCCGGGGTGACTGGACGTCTACCAAGTACGTGACCGGGCTCTTTCGCTCAACTACTTTGAAGGGCCCGGTCCATTTATCCTGGAGAGCGCAGGGTTTCACGGGGGCCATGACCCACACCAGCTGGCCCGGCTGAAACTCTACTAGTGCGGCGTTCTGGCCGTACCAGCGCTTCATCTCCTCCTGACTCGCCTCCAGATTGGCCTCTGCCAATTCCCGGAACCTCCTAGTCTGATTGCGGAGGGTCAGGACGTAACGGAACACGTCTCGGGGGGTGCCTCGGGGCGCCGCCTCCCACTCTTCTTTGACTAGGCTGAGGGGCCCCCTGACGGGGTGCCCGTAGAGTAACTCGAAGGGACTGAAACCCAAGGATTTCTGGGGAACTTCTCGGTATGTAAATCGGAGGCAGGGGAGCAGGAGGTCCCACTTACGCCGGAGGGGCTCTTCCAGGCCCGCGATCATCCCCTTCAGAGTCCGGTTAAACCTCTCTACCAGGCCGTTTCCTTGGGGGTGGTACGGGGTGGTGAACTTGTAGGAAACCCCGCACTGTTGCCATAAGGACCTCATGTATCGGGAGATAAAGTTGGTCCCGCGATCGCTCACGACCTCGCGGGGAAAACCCATGCGGGAGAAGATCCCCATCAGCGCCCGGCCCACCACGGGGGCCGTGACGGTGCGCAGGGGAATGGCCTCAGGGTAACGAGTGGCATGGTCCACCAGGACGAGGATGAACCGGTGCCCCTGGGAAGTTGGGGGGTCCAGAGGTCCCACAATGTCGATCCCGACCCGCTCAAAAGGGGTACTGACGACAGGGAAGGGCTGGAGGGGAGCCTTGCGCTTCCCTCCACTCTTCCCACTGGCCTGGCACGTGGGACAGGACTTGCAGTGGGCTTCTACATCTGCTTTCATTCTAGGCCAGTAGAAGTGAGTCACGAGGCGACTGTATGTTTTGTCCTGACCCAAGTGGCCTGCGAGGGGGACGTCGTGGGCCAAGCCCAGGAGGAGGTTTCGGAAGCGTAGTGGTACCACCAGCACCCGGCCGGACCCTAGCTCCACCGACTTCTGTTCGCTGTACAGAAGGTCATTCTCCCGATAGACCCGGTGCGTCCCCGTCTGGTCGCCTGTGGCCTGGGCCTCTGCCTGTTGCCAGGGCCCGACCAGGGAGGGACAGGTAGCCTGCTCTCGGCAGAACTCCTCTCGGGAGGGGCCCCCTTTGTGGCGCCACTGTGCTAATTCGGGCAGATCGCCTAACTCGGGGTCTGAGGTGGAGTCGGAAGGCGGCGGGTCGTTACTGGCGAGCGACTCTTCCGGTGGGGGGATGTGGGGGCCCTCGGCTGGGACCATCCCATCTTCAGGGGTCGGGGCGTCGTCGACGTCCCTCAGGGGGGTCAGTCGAGCCGCCATGGATCGAGTGGTGGCGCACACCCACTCAGGGAGGCCCATCATCCCTAGGTGGGTCTTGCGCTCAACTTGCCCCCAGGGGGAACTTTCCAGGTCGTTCCCCAGGAGACAGTCGACGGGCTGGGATGTTCTCACTGCGACCTTCAGTTTACCGACCACCCCTCCCCACTCGAAGGGCACCAGGGCTACCTTACATAGGCTTTCTGTGTTGTCGGCTGAAATGACAGGGCAAAATACGTTGGGGGGGACCTGGTCCTCGTGGACTAAATGGCTGAGGACACCAGTGATGCTGGCCCCGGTGTCGCGGAGGGCTTCTACTTGGTGGCCATTGATCGTGACGAGCTGGCCATATTTCTTTGTGTTAGAGGGCAGGAGGCTCCCAGGGACCATCTCCCTATCCCCTAAGGACACTATGGCCATAGCAGCTGGTTCCCACTCCTCGGCCTCCTCAACCTCCTCCCCCAGGGCTACATTGGCTATCTGTCTAGCGGGGGGTGCTGCCTGGTTGGTGCGTGGGGCCATGGGGCATTCAGGGTCGTTGGCGTAATGCCCGGGCTTCTGGCAACGGAAACAAGTGATGGTTACCCGGTGCCCCCGTCTCAGGGGGGGGCCGGATACAGCTGGTGGGGGTGCCAGGAAAGGCGGAGGTTGGGACCTCGGGGGACTAGTCTGGGGCTCTCTCTGCCCTCCCTGGTTTCCCCCCCCTCTCTGGCGGGGTGGTCCCTGACTGGCTCGGGGGTACTCTCCTACAGGGCCCCGGGAGACCCGGGTGTTGGTCCAGCGATCCGCCTCGACAGCCAGCTTTCTCGGGTCCGTGAGCTTGCTGTCGAGCAGATGCTGGCGTAGTTCCACAAAGCAGTTGGCAGCCAGGTGTTCCCATAACATAAGGTCAGTTAGTGTGGTGGTTACCTTGCTGCCCTTGATCCACCCATCGAAGGCACGGCTGAAGAAATTCACATATTCCACCCAGGTGGTACCCGGGATCTTCCTGCAGTCCCGGAACCGCTGGCGGTACATCTCCGGGGTGAGGCCGTACCTTGTGAGGAGGGCCGCTTTCATGTGTTCATAGGAGGTCTGCATGGAGGTGGGTAGGTCGAGCAGGGTGTCTCTCCCTTCGCTCAGGAACCGTCCCCATAGCCCAGCCCCCCAATCCTTCTGCGGGACCCGATGGGAGGTCATGGCGACCTCGTAGGCCCGAAACCACTGCTGAATGTCATCATTCTTGTAATATTCCTTGACCACATCCTTGGGGATGTGGACCTTCTGTTCCGTCGGGGCGGCCGCCTCCCGGTTCCCCGGGGGCCGCGCTTCTTTGCTTCTTGCTTTCAGTTCTATCTCCTTCAAGATGCGTTCATGTTCTAGTTGAAGTCTCCTTCCCTCGTGTTCTCGTTGGAGTTTCTTCTCCTCCAGTTCTCCTTGCACTGCAACTGTTCTACTGCTAGCTTTTTCTCGGCTAATTTCAATTCGCCCTCAATTTTGAGTTTGGCTAATTCGAGCTCGTGATGGCGACTTTTTTCTCTGTCTGCGAGTTCCTCCGGGGATAGGCCCCCGTCTGGTACGAAGCCTCGCACCTGGTTGCTGCTGCGTTCTCCTTGGGAGGGTCCTGCTTCGTCGTGGGGCTCCACCGCCCCTTCTGGGCGGGAGGCTCCAGAATCCACCCAAGCTTTCAGTCCCTTTTGCATATCTTCTTTGGTGTTGAGACCAGTGGTAGCGATTCTGAGTTCCTTACAGAATTGCTTTAGTTCTCTGTGAGTGTACTCTTCCAGCTGTTCCGCCTGGAACACGGTGCTGGCGTCGTCTTCTACGAGAACCACGGCGCTTCCTTCTGCCATCTTTGTCGGTAGTGCGTCAGCCGTTCACGGTACGATCTCTAGATTATGGGCCTGAATCCCACCGCTGCCACCAATGTTAGAAGGCGACCTCAGAGGGGCCCGGAGGGGGCCCTGACTGGCCTGAGACCAACCCTCGAGGTATCGTAGCCGGGCACTGGCGGGAGACTCCTCAGGGGAGGAATCTCGTATCTAGGATCGTACACTCGGCACCACACGACAAAGAGACACAACACCGAGAGTTCTTAAGAGCAAATCTTTATCAGATCGGAGTGGTAAGATCTTTATGATCCGCAAGGCAATATATATACAAGTGGAGCACGGGCTCACAAAGTCGTGGAGGGGGGTTAGGAGGTAGCGGGACAGTCTTTGGGGGGAATGGATCAAATGCAGGAGCGTATCCGGCGCACAGCTCACAATCCTGGAGCTGGGGGATACGCTTGTCGTCGTGGGGTCCGGCGGGACCAAGGGAGTCTGTGGGCACTGCGAGATACTCAGCAGGCTCGAGTACAAGTTCGGAGGTCTTACGTTCTTCAGGGAGCCGCGAGTCACTCAGCAGGGCTCAAGCACAAGTTCGGAGGTCTTACGATCTTCAGGGAGCCGCGAGTCGCTCAGCAGGGCTCAAGCACGAGTTCGGAGGTCTTACGATCTTCAGGGAGCCGCGAGTCACTCAGCAGGGCTCAAGCACAAGTTCGGAGGTCTTACGATCTTCAGGGAGCCGCGAGTCACTCAGCAGGGCTCAAGCACAAGTTCGGAGGTCTTACGATCTTTCAGGGAGCCGCGAGTCACTCAGCAGGGCTCAGGTAGTTCCAAGGCGAATCTGCCGGACAGTCCCAGAGCACCCCTTGTTATAGGGCGACTCCTCTTTGATGTCCGGAGTCTGTGCAGGCAGGGGTCTTGTCACCTGGGGGTCGCTTGTTGGGGGTTTCCTGCCATTGTCCTTTGATCCTTTCAGGGCCGGGTCGGGAGGAGCCCCAGACACCCAGCAGGCGTGGAGCCAGCCCTCAGGGAGGCCGGCAGGTCGATCGAAACCCACCGTCCCCGGGAAGCGCAGAGGTGTGATGGAAACTGCTCCTCCCTCTCTCATCCCAAGGGGGGCGCGATGTCCTCCAGCCGGAGTGGCGCCTGTAGGCTAGGGTCGCGCTGGGGCCGGGCGGCCATCTTTGTGCATGCAGTGGGCACGCGGGCCCGGGGTGGCCGAAGGAGGAAGGCCTATGAACGGGGGGAGTCCGGGTCGGGTGCGTGTGTTCTGGTGGGAAGGATCGGCTAGGCCAGGGGCTCGGGGCTGGTGTGAGGTGCAGGGGTCAGGTCTGACTATGTTACGAGGGCCGGGTCCAACAGTGTTTATATAAGTGTGTCGCTGACTAAATGTAAGTATGATCCATTGTTTGCATAAGTGAGTAGGATGACTGCATAAGTGAATAGGATGTGTGCTGGTGTTCAATGTCGATATAGGTGTATAAGTATATTTGATAGTGTTCTATTGATCATTGACAGCATGTATGAGTGAATCTATAGGTAAGTGATTAGATGTGTGTGTGGATCTAGGAATCACTGAGTGGGTTTTTAAAACTTGTATTGGTGTGTCAATGGATTCAAATATGGTACTCTGTATTTTACAGTGAGTGATGAAAGGTTATATTAGTGTATGAAGAGGTGTATCTGATTGTCACGTGGATGATGTTATCAGTGATGTCATTTGAGATATAATCAGTGATGTCACTGACCATGTCATGAATGATGTAATATGTGACATCATCAGCAGTGGATTGCGGGCGCGCAAGTTATAGTTTGCAGAACTAACTATAACGGAGGTATTTCAATGGTTTTGTATGAGTGAAATGTCCAGCTAACTATAACAGCCCTGAAACCTATGGTTTTTTCAGCCAATTTCTAAGTTTTTTTAAATGCTAATTCCTAACTATAACGTGCCTGAAACCTATGTTTTTTTCAGGGAATTTCAATGGTTTTTAAAATGCTAATTTGTAACTATAACGTGCCTGAAACCTATGTATTTTTCAGTTAATTTCTAAGGTGTTTTAAATGCTATTTCTAACTATTCCTACAGAGGTAGGACATGTGAAGAAAGAAGAAAAAATCCATAGAAAGAAGAAAAAGAAATGCAGAAAGAAGCAACAGAAGTCCACAAAGACGAAGAAAAATGCAGGAAGACATTCAGAACAAACAGAGAAGCAGAAAGAGGCCTTGTTGCAAAACCATCCAGTACCCTCAACTTTTTCAGATGGGTACTGGTGGTAACTGACTGACTAACCAGTCCTAGAGCCAGTGCTATGTTAAAAGACACTTAGAATACAGTTAAAACACCTACATACACTAGGGAAAACAATGCGTTGGGGTACTGACTGAATGATTAGAGTACTGCAAGGAGAGTGCCTGGGTGAATTTATAAGTGGTTGGGTTTTGTCGCAGTGAATGGATTAGTACATGGTGCTGAATGGATCAGTAGAGGAGTGCAAGGGGAGTGACAGGGTGTTTGCTGGAAGTGTATGGATACTGACTGGGGAATTGAAGGTGTGAAAGACAAGTGTGTAGGTGGTTAGAGGACTGCATGCGTAGTGGACAGGCGTTTGTAGCAGTGCATGTGTTAAATTCTGGGTCACTGCATGAGTCCTTGGGTACTGACTGAATGCTTAGAGTACTGCAAGGAAAGTACCTAGGTGAATTTATAAGTGTTTGGGTGCAGTTTGTACAATTTTTTCAGGAGGGGTCTGGTGGTAACTGACTGACTAACCAGTCCTAGAGCCAGTGCTATGCTAAAAGACACTTAGAATACAGTTAAAACACCTACATACACTAGGGAACACTATGCGTTGTGGTACCCCTGTGATTACAATGACCTCCTCTGTAAGCCCCTAGTATATAATAGGGCAGGGGGATTAAAACTACCTCTTAAAATGCACCCCAGGGCGCGTTTGCACACTGGTGAAGGGAGGGAGGGGGGCCTAATCTGACATGTGCAAACACACCCTGTGGCCGTTTTAATTTGGGGGAATAAAGTCCCCTTCAATCCTGAGGGTCCCTAGGGTCCAAGTAGCCCACTAGGTACATCCAGTAAGCGCCACAGAGCTGCGTTGCAGAGAGGTGTAAAAAGGGGCGTGGCCTCTTAATACCTGTCTGCAACGCAGCTTCCTGTTGCATACTGGAGATACCTTTTGGGCTAGTTGGCCCTCAGGGACCCTCAGTAGTAAAAGAGAATTAATTCCCCAACTTACAACTCGCCATGGGGTGTGTTTGCACAATGATGAAGGAAGCGGGCATGGCCTAAGGAGACAAGTCTGAAACACGCCCTGTGGCACGTTTAAAGTTGGAGAATTAATTCCTCATCAATCCTGAGGGTCCCTGGGGGCCAACTAGCCCACCAGGTGCATCCAGTATGCACCAGACAGCTGCGTTGCAGAGAAGTGTTCAGAGGACACGCCCCTTTTAACAACACTCAACTGTCACCATATTTTAAGGAATCACAACCTACAAAACCATTGTTGATTGAAGGCAAGGAAGAATATGAGGTTAAAAAGATTCTAGATTCAAAAATGGTTAGAGGAAAGACATTATTTGATCGATTGGAAAAGCTATGGACCAGAGGAAAGATCTTGGGGTGGGGGGGGGGAGATCTGACGTTCATGCGACTAGACTAATACGAGCCTTTCATCACCAGTATCCTCACAACCCCAAGCCAGGAGGTGTGGTCATGAATGTCAAGGCTCCGCGTCCGACTGCCTGTGCGGCAAACTGTGTGACCGTAATCTATTGTAGTCGGATTGGGGGACGCATATTGGGCTATGCGTTGTCCCGATTTGAATGCGCCCCCTGCAGTGATCGGACAGATCACTGCGGACACGCGTTAAAGACTCGGAAGTTGCCGGTCACAGCCTTTGAAGGTGCGAGGACAACCGCTCAGCAGTGAAGTGCGTTGGCAGCATTCGAAGTCGTTCTTCACTTCACCAACGGTTTGAGAGAGAAGGAGAGCTCATGAATTTTCTTAGTCAGGGTTTAATGTAGCTCCATTTCATTTGCAGAATCAGTTTTAGGCTAGCTAGCGTCTCGTGTGCGACAACGAGTTAGATAGGATATTAATATATTTATTAAATAGGAGTAGACTGTAAATATTGGAGAAACTTGTTCATAGCGAATCAGTTCCACTCACCTGTTCACCTCACGGAGGTCCGCATCAAGGAGTAGAATCCAGTCTTTATAACCGCAAGTACCTGAAAGAAAAAAGAAAGATAAAGTTTTAGTTATAAGAAATATTTGGAGACTGTCTGATAATTTCAATTTGGAGCATGGTCTCGGATACCTCTGTAGTTATAAGTTAAAGGTACAAAAAGACTCATAGAAGAGAGGCTAAGCCTCAACAAAGGTGGTATAAGTGAATGCATTCAATAAGAGTAAAATAGTGTAAAAGAATAAGCTAGAGAAGCTTATTAATTTGATGTTATTTAATTGCAGTTCGCAAAGTGTTACTCCAGAAGAAGCAACAGTGGGTGCCTAGCGTTGCAGAAGTGAACCCCAAAGTAAGGCAGTCTCTTCTCTGTCCCCTTCGGGGTTCATGCAAGAGCTTGTAACTAGAGGACTTGTGTGGAGGTCTGCAGGGGGAAAAGAGAACTCACATAATTCTGCTCCTGTGAGTGAACTGAGGACAGTGAGTGTACAAGGCCTTGACAGATGTGGACCTCAAATACTTCTCAACCCTGTTGTCACAAGGCCTGTCTGAGTGGGCATTAGAAGCTGGAAGACTGACCTTGAATCAGACGGGCCTCAGAGAGAACCATGGGATCCTATCCAATCTGATGGCTGTGTGTCTGATCACAAAGAGTAACACGCCGCTGCACATGTGCTTTGTGGATTTCAAGGCGGCATTTGACCTCGTACCACGTGACAAATGTTGGAAAAGTCATGGAGCATCCCGCAAAAGCTTTTGAGAGCAAAACTGTTATTACATATGAAGACGTGGGATAGAAACAAGGTCTGGATCGGAGTTATCTGTCCAGGGAAGTGGGTATATCACTAAATCTGAAACAGGGGTGCGTGCTTGCACCGCTGCGGTTTAACCTGTACATTTTAGATCATTCACCTTCCATTGCTGAACTGTTGTCTCATGCCTCAAGCCCATCATTTATTCAAATGACTTGCTTCTACTAAGTAACACGAGTAGAGTTAGAAAGACTGATCACCCGGCTCGCCATATATTACGACAACATGCTGGAAACTAACCTTAACAAGCATTTGCAATGTAATAGGTCTCGCATTTGTGAGAGTTAGAGCTATTGGTGCTGGTAATGACAATGACTTATACCCATGTGTTTTGGTGTGGAGTGGAGTGGATGTTTGTGGTATAGAACAGAATCATGTGGGTTGAATTATAATTGTTAGTTGTAGAATTGTGTGGTGTGGAATGGATTTGTATATTGGAAGTATGTGGCATTGTGTGCATTGAAAGTATGTGGTTAGTAATTATGGGATAACAATTGTACTGAAATTATGTGGAGTGGGATTGTGTTACATGGAGTGTAATTATGTAGAATGATATTTTGTATTGTGTAGTGGAGTTTAATTATGTGGTGTGCTCTCTAATATTGTGGCATGATGTGCAATTCTGTGGGGTGGATTGGATGCATGTGATGTGTTGTGTAATTGTGTTGTTGAGTTGATTTTTGTGGTTTGTTGTCCATTTTGGTGGTGTGGAATGGAAATGTGCAGGGTTGAATTGTGTGGAGTGGAAGTGTGTGGCGTTGACAGAAATTATGCTGATTGGAAATTATGTGACATTGTGTGGAGTGTATTAGCATGGATTGTGTTACCAAGTTTAAAAATGATGAAGCATAATTATAAAGAAAGGTGGCCGTTCATTGCACACCGATTCACAAAATTAAAACAAGTTGCTTCCACCAAAAAAGTTCAGAAATGCACAAATGCCTCTTCAATTTCAGACCTAAGCAAGGGGGAGCTGAAAACAACACATACATGTTCAACATGAGCAGGAGAAAAAGAAAAAAGTTCCAAGACCAAACACTTCAACACACCAGTGTAAACTTACTAGTAGATAATAACTGCTCTCTGGGCATTAACAAACAAGAACACGCATTGCCAAAGCTTATAGGTTTCACCTATGCAAGAACTATTGGTTTTGCCAATGTCTTTTAGCCATAATATGCAGTATGTGGCTATGCAGCATGCCTAAAAGTCAAGTTAGATGAAAAGCGATAAGACACAGCCAGCACTGGATGGAATGGACAAGCAAGGGTGGGAGTAGAGAGTGGCGGAGACACAAAGTTCTTGGAGGCATTTAGGTTTTCTGGCGATTGAACAGATGTGACAAACAAAACAGAAGGCTTAATAGGGGGAAGGAGGTCAAACAGGAGTGAAGAAACCAATTACAGAGAGATCAACCAGGTCTTCACTCCTTTGCGGAACTTAAGATAACACATTTCAGACCGCAAGGGGATGGGAAGCGAATTCCAGAGCGAGGGCGCCAAGTAGGAAAAAGAGCGCCCACCAACTCTAGCACGCTTAAAACGGGGAACAGAAAATCTGCATTGAGTGGAGGATCTGAGAGTGCGAGAGGGACAATATTGATGGACTAAGGTGGAAAGATAGTGAGGGGCTTTTCCAGCTTTAATACGATGCATAAAGCATAAAGCTTTAAATTTGGACCTAGATTCTATGCGCAGCCAGTGCAGGCTGCGCAGGGAGGAGGAAACAGAAGAGGTTCTAGGCAAATTGCAGAGTAAGCGGGCAGCCATGTTCTGGACCACTTGAAGCTTACGGGAGACCTCCTTGCAGGCACCCAGAAGTAGAACATTACCGTAGTCCAGACGCGATGTCACCAAGGCCTGGACCACTGACTTCTGGGTGTCGGGGGGAAGCATCCATGTGATCTTCCTCAGCCACCTGATGATGGTGGTACAGGTGGCTGCTACTTTAACCACATGTTGCCTCATGGATAACTGATTATCAAAGAGGACCCCGAGATTGCGTGCTGCTGTTGTTGGAGCCGGCAGTGGTCCCATTTGCTGAGGCCAATGTTGCGGGCCCCAGAGAGCGGAATCCGGACCGAACAGAAGTAGCTCCGTTTTGTCGCCGTTCAATTTCAGTTTGTTAGTAAGCATCCAATTGGCGATCTCAGCAAGCCCAGAGCAGAGAGAGGAGGAAGAAGAGTGCTGATTAGAAGAGAGAGAGAAAATAATCTGGGTGTCGTCTGCATATGAAAAAATAGAAAGTCCCGACTGTTCAGCAAGAAAAGCAAGGGGTCTAACATAAAGGTTAAAAAACAAAGGACTGAGAATAGAACCTTGGGGAACACCATAAGGGGAGTTATGAACCGTGGACACCGCAGAGGAGGAGAAGACTGAAAAAGTGCGGTCAGAAAGAAAGTTGGAAATCCAAGCAAGTACGGGGCCACCGATCCCAACAGACCTCAAGGCAGACAGAAGGATGGTATGGGAGACGGTGTCAAACGCGGCACTCAAATCCAAAAGGATGAGTGCCACCGTCTCCCCTCTGTCTACATGACGTCTGACTGTCTCGGAGACTCCTAGGAGGGTAGACTCCGTAGAAAAGCCAGCCCAAAAACCAGATTGGGAGGGATGAAGAACATTCGCTGATGCAATGTGAGTGGTTAAGAGACGGTTAACGTGCTTCTCCAATACCTTCGAGAGGCAGGGGAGCAAGGAGATGGGGCGAAAATTTGCTGGGTTGCTGGGATCCGCGTTAGCTTTCTTTAGGAGCGGGACCACCATCGCATGCTTCCAGGCATTAGTAACAGTTGCCTCCATAAGAGAAGCAATCAAAAGAGCCAAGATACAGTCAAGTGAAACATCGGCGAGGGTACAGAGGATCTGCGGGGGCATAGGATCCAAGGGAGAGCCAGACTTAATCTCTGACAGCAGTTTCTGGAAAGCGGGCATAGAAATGAGTTCCCACTTATCTAATAGAGGAAATGAAGACCGTGCAGGGTCGTCCTGAATGGGCGGTAGGTCAAGGTTCAATGTAGATGAACTGGATGAAGCAGATGGTAAAACTTCAAAACCCGCGTAGATGCTGTCAATTTTCTTCGTAAAGAAGTCCGCCAAAGAATTGCATTGACTGCTATCCAGACAGGGGGCTTTGGGAGCACAAGACATACCAGATAATTCCTGAACTGCCTTAAAAAGGGCTTTAGGACGATTCTGAGCTTTCAGTATAATGTTGTTGACGTGATTAGCCCTGGCGGTATTACATAAAGCGTGGTAGTTATGTAATGCGAGTTTGTAATTATCTTTATCAACCGAAGAATAGTTTGACCTCCAAATACGCTCCAGTCTTTTACAGCGGGACTTCTCCATTTTTAATTGTTCATTGAACCAGGGAGCAGGAGGGTGCCGAAAATGATGCTTACATTTACGTGCCGGTAAGCAGAGATCAATAGAAACTAGAAACCTGATCTCGAATTGCTTCTCCAGCTGTTAAATTTGAGCTCTCCACTTCGGTACAACACGCATCATGCTTGTCAAATGCCCCATCCCGGCACATATACACACTCCCGCCACTTCCCTTCCTGAAATACTGAGCCAAGTCATGCATCTTCTGACCAGTGACTGAAGGGGTTATGTGAGGATAAACTCTACGATCTAAGAGTGAGAAAGTTTCCATATAGTTAACATTATCCTAATCCTCCCCTAGTCTGAATTTGTGGGTGGATTTCAAGGCAAATGAAAATAAGGAACAAAGATAGCAATGGGCAGCCAAGATGCATCTTGCATCACGCCAGGAAGAAGCATCAAGAGTGTATGTAGTGCCGGCTGGAAGCTTGTGTTTTTATTTATTTTTTATTTTACGGAGTTTTATATAGCGCGAACTTGACCCTAAGGTATCGGGTATCAGAGTGCTTTACATAGCACCAGTTGCGTTACATGAGGACACATTATTTTGTTAGGCACGGCGAGATTAAGTGATTTGCCCAGAATAACAGGATGTTCAGCGTCATTGCCGAGACTCGAACCCGGTTCCCCAGATTCAAGGTTGACCGCCCTAGCCGTTGGGCGAACTCCTCTCCCCTTGTGTGGGCAGTCCATGTTGGTGCCGTCATGTGTCTCCGACAGGTACATACCTAGTCTTGACTTGGAATTCCCTATGCAGAAAAACATTAACCTCCTAAATGAGTAGCCTGCTACCATAAATGGCGAAGAATGGAATATACTGATGAGAACAACAAAGCAGCGTGGAAGCAGAGGGTATAAACAAGCAGGCCCGTGTAGGAAATAAGAAAGGACCATGGCATGGAAATACGCCACCAGGCTTAACAAGGGAGAAATGGAGTGGCTGCAATGAATCATGGGCTCCACGGAAACTAGGCCATACAGACTAGCAAACAAGATGTAAAACAAGCCCAACCCCCCTTAAAAGGAAGCCCAAAATCAAACTAACATCTAACCAAAAGAAGCCCAACTGACAATCAACATGAAAAATTGCAAAAAAGATTTTTAAAAAATACAAACAACGCAGCGGGCACGTCGCGGCAGGCACCACTAATACAACTGTGACATTAAGAGGGGTGAGAGGGAGGAATTATACATTACAGTGTAAGCAGCTATAACTCTAAAGCTGAACACAGGTAAACAGTAGCAGAGTAGGAAACAAAGTAAAAAAATAGTCCCCTAAGGAACAGATACAGAGCAACAGTGTAATGATACAGTACTTTGTCCCTGCTGCTGGGAAGAACGGAAGAGAAAAAGGAGGGTCAAAGAGGCAGGACTGACCACTAGCAAGCAAGGATTTCTAAATTACAACAGGTCTCGAATGCTCTACCTAAAAAAACTAAAGTAATGTCTTTAAACCGGCAAATTGCTAAGCAGGGAAAATGGCTGCTCAAAGGGCCCCTGTCAGAAGAAAACAACCTCATACACATATCTGGGTGTTATGCTGGACTCGAGGGCCTCCTATGCGGCACAAAAGGAAGTATTAGAGGGAAAGCAACTGCGCTCAAATTTGCCTTTTTAACCTTATTGAATAGCCTCTGAGGTCATAATCTAATTGTTCATCACAGTGATAAAGTAAAAATTGATCCCGACTTTATCGTATGGCGGCGAAATAATGCTTGGTGAAGATGCACAGCTCTTGTATAAGCTCATAATATGGACCTATAATGAGTCCTTCAGTTGCATCGGTCGGCCTCGCCTGCGCACGTCAGACTTGAGTTTCACTGGCAAAGCAATCTTTAGCTAGAGAAGGGACCTTCTAGCGGGTGAGGTGGCCCAAAGATCCATTTAGGGGTCTTTATACCCTACATGCTCTTCGCTCCTGGGTTCAGGAGAGGAACTGGTTGCACTTTGCACCCTGTCACTTTGCACCTTATCAACTTTTTACTTTAATAAACACGCGGCTATGTTATGATGGGGGGGAGAGAATCTTTGAGTGTTTTAATATGATAAGGCTTAAGCCCTCTCGACAATATCTGCTGCCATGGTCGAACGAATGCACCGAAGCCTGTGTTTTGATTAGGTTTTTGCTTTTGTAAATGATTATTTACCCAATTGAGTTAAATACTATTATGGGTCCCTGCACGTTTCATGGGCAGATAAAAGAAGACCTGGGCAGGAGGGGAGCTGGGTGCACCCAGAGCTTTGCTATGCACTTTATTTACAGTATAATACCTATATGGCCATGTTCCAGGTTTATTACATCTGCTGCTGTGACGGGGGAGGTATCCATATGATCCCTTGAATATGTGGAGGCTTAAGCGCTGTGTCTACGATGTTATACGATACTCTGAATATAAGAGCGGTGTTTATCATCTGCTGATATAGTTAGACAGATTTTCTGTAGTTTTTAGGCCTGCACTCGTATCATGTTTTTATACTTCTTTAGTAATGGTTATGCTAATTTGGTTGAATGAATGCTTTTATGGTTTCGGTTTCTATTAACTAATAACCTAAAGTTAACACAAGTCATCAGTAATCACTGTTTCTGTAACCTCCTCCCGCCATGTTCTTTTCCATAAACTCAACTTATCCAATTCAATTCAAATATCTTTATTCGGTTATAATAAACAATAACCATAAAAGCACAATAAATACAGATTGAAGCAATAAACTCCTAAGCAGCACAATGCATGTTTACATATCACATTATCATGGATTTCCGACATCTAAAAACATTTTTAAGAAACGCAATAACAGATGCGATAACAAATTCATTTTCTAAAAGTTGCAATGCTAAAAAAGCTGGTCGGCAGCATTTCAGGCCAAATGCTTTAAAACAGGTACAATCCATCTCTTTCTTAATACATCATAGTATTTACAGAAAAACATGATATGAATGGTTGATTGTGGTGAGACATCATCGCACGGACACTTACACAGATCTCTAGACCAATCATTCACCACTGGAAAACTTAGGGATCTAAATAAAATATGCAGTCTAAAACGAGTCAATAAAAGACGATCAAAGTCTTGGTCTATTAAAAATAAATATGGCTGTGTAGTTGGAGTCAGCAGAGATAAATAATGGGCATGTGCCGTATGTTTTCTCATCTCATTAACGGCTCTAATTTGGCCCAGAAAGCCCATACATCGAGCCTTAAGATCTTTCCTGGATATACTACACATCGAAGAGGGCTTGGTGTAATATTCCAGATGTCCTATTTTTGTAAGGAACGTTTTCACATACTCCAACCACCTAATAAGTTTAACACCGTCGGACTTCAAAACGTCTGCCAGTATATAGTGATTAAAACCAGTTTCATCTGACAACCAGATTCTATGCCAGAGTAGGACAGGTTGGATCTTGATAATGTCTTCTAAGTATGGGACACCTAGTTCCATATGACAAATATAATTTGAACTGCTTTGTGGTAGGGCCAAGAGAAACTTAAGAAACGTATTTTCCGCAATCTGCAGTGCATTTGTGTCTGCATAGCCCCATATGCCCGCTCCATAAGTAGCAATAGACACATATTTGGCCTTGTAAATATGCAAAAGTTCAAACGGCGGACGCTTTCCTAGTTTACGGCTGAAGTTTGATACTGCTATTATTGCCTTAACAAACAACAGGCGCCTAATTTTGACCGTCTCTGACCATGTTCCTGTCCTGTCAAATAGGATCCCTAAGTATGCAAATGTTTTAGTACTCTCTATTGGTCTGCCCTCAATGTATAGGGTATCAACCCTCTTATTTGTCCCAGCCCCACAATTCATAGTATATGTTTTAGAGCAGTTTATTGTAAGTCCCAAATTGGACAAAAAAATGGTGAATGAGTTAACAACCCTTTGAAGTCTAAGAGGAGTACGGGCCAATAAAACTGCATCATCTGCATACAAGAGTGCAGGGATGTGTCGCTTGTCCGCCTTCGGTAAGTCCCTGCACTCTTTAATTAAAACAGATTCTAAATTATTTATATACAGTGTGAAGAGAAATGGGGCAAGGACGCAGCCTTGCCGCACTCCTCTCCCAATGCTAAAGTGACTCGTGCATTCTCCACCACTCCCATATCTGACCTCAGCCTTGGCCCCAAAATAAAGCTCCCTTAAAAATGTGATTATTAAAAAATCCACGCCTAGTCCCTCTAAAATTGACCACAGCTTATCATGAATAACGCAGTCAAAAGCTGCCGTTAGGTCCACAAAAGTCATAAATAATCTGCCCTTTTCGGCCCTTGTGTACTTTTCCATTAAAATATGCAAATTTAAACCCAGTTCAACTGTACCCAAACCCTTGCGAAACCCATATTGTAGGTCACTAATAACATCTTGTTCTTCAGCCCAGGTCTGCAGTCTATCCAGTAAAACCCGCCAAATAATCTTGGCTGTAGAGTCCAACAACGAAATCGGACGATAACAAGCCGGATTCATCCTGTCTCCCTTTTTTAAAATTGGTACGATCATGGATTCGTACCATGTTGGTAAAAAGCCGCTTTTATAACACGCATTAAAAACCTGAGTTAAAGTGGACCCCATAGTGCTACGTTTGATTTGAAAAGGTCCACAGGAATGCCGTCGGGCCCTGGGGCCTCGCCACCAGGGCTTGAATTAATTGCTGCAGTAATCTCATTCAATGTAAAGTTCATTCTTAGATCTTGTACTTTACCTACTGTGTTCAATACGCTACCTTGGACCTCTAAAGTCGGGTTTTTATATAAGTTTGAATAATGTTTTATCCATTCTGGTTCTGAGATGGCAATCGCCATAACGGCCATCTCCTTGTTAACTAAAAAAGGGGCGTTCACCGCTTTCCAGAAGGCAGAAAAATCACGACTATCTGCAGCATCGCGTAAGGCCCGCCATGTATTTTGTTTTAAAATAGACTTTCTGGCTTTAAGTACGGTTTTATAATTTCATCTTGCCTCCCTAATATGTTCAATATTTTTTACTGTGGCATGTATACAGTTTTTAAGATTGGAATATGCCTTTGTGCATTCAGCATTAAACCATCCTTGATTTTTTGTAGATTTCCTGTTAGCTTCAACAAAGAGTGATTTCTTTATGTAGTTTGAGATAGCCATAAAGTTTTCCCTGATCTCTTTACAATTAAAAACAATTTTTAAAATGAATTGATTAGTGTCTACGGTGGCCCATTTAAGTGCAAAACCGTTTTGCCTAATCATGACAATATCATCAACATTATCAAAGGATGTTATTCTAGCATTTGTGCTCTGCTTAAGCACGGTCACATCTACACTTAAAGGGAAATGGTCACTTAGGGATATCTCATGTGTCTTAAAATTTTTAGTACAGGAAGAATATCTGCATGAGGACAAAATGAAATCTATGGTAGAAAAAGTACCACGAGCATTGAAGGTAGGGCTAAAATGAACCATGGGTAAGCACAAACTATTAGCAAATCCTAAATCAAACCTAAACATTATATCATTCAAAGAATCACCATATAGTGTATGCGGGAAATGAAAAAAACTCTCCCCATTTTCATACGTTAGACCACAAACGTCTTTATCAATATATTTACAAATGGGGGAATTAAAATCCCCACCCCATATCACAAAGACCTCCTTTTTTAAACAAGTAATTAGGGTATGTAAAGAACAGCTCAGTGATTTCAATGATTCTTTAATCAGAGCAGGGGTCAGATTGTTATAGAAATTCAGTATTGCCAAGCAAAAAGTTCTATCCGCATGTAATATGACTATATGGTAGTAGGGTTCAGTGGCTATAAATTCGATTTTCCCTACAATGAGTTAATTTGAGACATACGTGCACAAGCCCCCCTTAGCTCTGCCAGATGTTGTTGGAATAGCTGGGGTATGGAATGTTTTATAGCCACTTATGTGTAATGGGCCTATCGCCCAGGTTTCTTGTACGTTAGCGATATTAAAATTGTTGACAAACTCGATCCACATAATGTTAGATACCTTAGATTTTAACCTGGCGACATTCCAGAACAAGAGTTGACCCTTATCCTCTGATTCTTTTCCAATTTCATTTACATTTACCCCAACACTATCAACATGAGGTTGAGTAAAGCAGGTATATTGCGGTGGGGGGAAATTAATGCTAACGTATTAAAACCAAGCGTGTCACAGTCAAACCCATTACTTTCCTTGTCATTGAGGGCGGGCTGAGCCGCTAATATGTTAGTAGATGATGAAGCTAAATGTCCCGTGCAAAGCTCAAAGCCCATGTTACTTGGTATAACTATACTCTGAAATTCCCCCATTTGTAGTCAATCAACTAAATCGAGGTTGGAGAATGTTTCAAACCGGTTATAAACAGGGACGTTGAACTGACTCATAGGACCCGGGATAAATGATTCCCTGGGGTAAATAGAATTATTATTATTGTTTGGATAACAGAAATAACCTAGTGGTACTAAGTTTATGCCCTGGGTAGTGATTGTATGAGACCCAGCTCTATTCAGAATTAATTGCACTAATTGTGGAGATTTGAATGTCAGTATCACACAGTCCCCATTCAAGTTCTTCCGTCCTTTGCCAACCCACAATACCCTTCTAGCCATCTTAAATTCTTCATATTACCTCTCTGTAAGTCCTATCCTAGAACCTAACCAGTGTAGTGATCTATTTCTTAAGGTCTCCCATGATTCCATGCTCCCCCTCTGTAGACTCGGGACATTGGTTAGCACGACTACATAGGGGGTGGCTGCAGGGGGTAAATCCAGACAGATATTATGCCGATCACCTTCGTTCCCATTCCCAGTAATGGTGGAATTAAAATTGGGTCCTGGGGGATTAGAAGGTATATGCGGAACTAGAGAGGGAGTGTTGGAATAAGGCTCTTGATTAAGAATAGGTATTTTCTCAACTCTACGTTGTAATACTCTGCCCTTTTCTTTATTACTGGGAGATACAGGATTGATAGTTTGGCAGCTCTCGCTGTTAACAAGTTGGATTTTGTTACACTTATGCACGTCTAATAGTTCCTGTATTGGTTGCTGTATTTTGCATAGACTATTAAGTAGTGCATCTTCCGGCTTTCCAATTCTACCTGATAAATTATCTAATGTTGCTCTAATATAAATGTCCAAAGAATCCAGTTTATCATTTATCACGATCACCTCATTTTCTATACGGGTGTTCGGGGTATCTATAAATTTTCCCCTGACCTGTGGTTTTTGCAACACTTGCGATGTACACTTATTAGAAGCCTTTTTTCGTGTTTTTATAATGGGTTTCGCCGGTGGTGAGCCTATATTCCCACTTGTCTTAGAAAGGGTAACAGGATTTCTTGCTCGCTTAGGGGGTGGTTGGGACTCCTGATCATGGTCACTTCCTGTTATGTGTCCCGATATATCCACAATACAACCATTACTGTTTGACTGAGGTCTTTCAATAGGTAAATCGGGACACCCCTGTGAAGTGTTATCAGCTACCATATTTGCTCCAGAGTCTGAGTTACCCGAGCTCAGCGACTCCTCTACGGATAGGATCTGCTGTTCAATAACTCCCACAGCCCCCGTTAAATAGGTGAGTAGTGATTGACGCGAGCGCGTTTCCGTGCTAGGCTGCTTGCTACTATTATTATGAGTAGCAGTTAGTGCCTTCCTTTTACCCATTTTAACACGATTAAGCCCAATTAATACAAAACTGCGTCCATGAATATTAAGAACAACTGCAGCCCTATTAGTACATACGGGTCGCAGGAATTGTAAGTCTTAATGTCAATAACCTATAACATCTATTACCCCCTACCACAATACCTTAAAAAAATCAAATACCGTGGCCCAGTCCAGTCTATTCCAGGCTATGACGGGCCCGTCTTGGCCCGGTCTTCGCCCGGGCACGCCTGCGCACGTCCCGCGATTCAGGACCGCCGCCGTTGATTTAACGTCCCTCCAGGGACCGACCACAAAGTGCAGGGTGCTCCCAAGGCAGGGCAGGGGCTCTGGATAAAGTGCTGTGTGCAAAGGCCTCCGTTTGCGGTCTACCGCGATTCTGGACCACCGCCGTTCATTTAACGTCCCTCCAGGGACCGACCACAAAGTGCAGGGTGCTTCCAAGGCAGGGCAGGGGCTCTGGATAAAGTGCTGTGTACAAAAGCCTCCGTTTGCGGTCTCCCGCTATTCGGGACCGCCGCCGTTGATTTAACGTCCCTCCAGGGACCGACCACAAAGTGCAGGGTGCTTCCAAGGCAGGGCAGGGGCTCTGGATAAAGTGCTGTGTGCAAAGGCCTCCGTTTGCGGTCTCAACTTATCATCCAGACCATGGTTAATGGTCTTTTTAACTCGACCTTTCAATATTCTCTTATGTTCCTTCTCAATCGCTACATAATCCCACTCATTCTAAGCCCCAAACTTTGAATCTTTCTCTCAGTAAACGTACCATGCACTGGAAGTTGCATCTGCTTATCAGCAGTGGTCTTATTCCATTTTTTAGGCCACAAACATGTATGTAACCCTGAATTCAATAACATTATGTGGGCTGGTGCACTAGCTGAGGGCGCAGCCTCTCCCTCGTATTCACAGGTTTATTCAATGCGCACCCATTGCAGCTTCAACCTGACTCTAGCTAACACATGATTCTCAAACAACCAATCACAATGTGAATCAAGACAAAATAAACAAACACAAAAGGCGAGACGTATTATCAATGACCAAATCAAGTACACCTTTGGCTGCCTTACCAGGACCCAGGAAGGAAACCAAAGTTACAAATGAAAGGAATGTTGGTGTCTCCTGCTCCAATACCAGCAGAGAGCACATATTATCGACATGGTTCATGTTGAGGCACCACTACAACAGCCAATAATTGTTTAGCCTCTGTCATACCTCTGGAGATCCCCTGGATTCTGTGCATACGATAACTCACTTCGGTATAGTATGTACAGAGCCAGCCTACTCTGGTGGAGACCATCAAGTTCACACATTCAACTCTCCCTAAAGTGAAAATTTGCTCTTTCTTAGAAAAGGTTCATTTTGAGAATTTTTTGGGGTACAAGTTTTTCTTTTTTAAGAGTTTTATATAGCGCAAAATTGACCTGAGACATCGGGTATCAAAGCGCTTTACATGAGCACCAGTTTCGTTATAGATGAACACATTCTTTTTTTGATAGGCATGAGGAGAATAAATGATTTGCCCAGAATCACAGGATGTTGAGCGTCGTTGCCGAGATTCGAAACCAAAATCACCAGGTTCAAAGTCGACTGCTCTAGCCGTTAGTCCACATAGTCTGCCCTAAGTTCCCCTAGTTCTTGAGATTATATCAAAGGAGAATTACTGAAAGAAACCAGAGTGCACTGGGGGGGTTGGTCCTTTGAACAACGACCACCACAATAAATCCTAAACACAATTTGTCATTTTATTATTTTCTTTGGCTAAAACTTCATCATTTAAATTCAACTGTAATGGTGTCCTCAACGAAAGCAAAAATAGGAGGCGCTCGGCTTGTGCGCTAACCAGAGGTCAGTGTAAAGGGTTGAAGCAGCGTGAGCTCGGAGCACCGGTGATATGAAATGAACTGAAGACAGACAGGGCTTTAAAAGCGACCTCAGACCAGGAATGAAGCGGAGACTGCACCGACCTGGAGTGTGCGGAGGATTCACCCGGAGACGGCGCCAGCCGTCAAGGTTTTAGAGTGGCATGCGTGACATTTTCTTAATTCCAGGGTAATTATGAGTGACATTTCAACGACTATGAGTGACACTTTTCTCGGAAGCAAAATCAAGCAATCAATACAAAGGAAACACATAAATATCAGAATTACACCTATTTGAGCAACGAGAAACTCTAATTTAACTGCTGCAATGGCTAGCATAAAAATTGTTAAACAGCTTTCATTTATCAGACTCATGCCAACATTTCAGAAAATAGATAAAGCGGTGTGGAAGATGATCATAATTTAATTATAATCATCTGAGTGACTACCAGACTCACTCGGGCTGCGTGGGAAAGCTGCGAGCGGGAGGCACTCGTTTAGGTCACAGATAGGCAGCCTGTGGTGGGAGGTCTGTCCTACCTCGACTGTGCGCCAATAGAGCAGCCCGAGGCAGGTCCGGAGTCGGTCCCAGCCATGGGCTGCTGCGACAATAGAACCACCGGGACCTCCTCTAGGGGTATGTAGAGCGCGTCTAGAGCGAGGGCTCGGGTGTCAGGGCGCTTTATATGGCAGCAGAGCCGGCATGGGGGAGCGGCCATCTTTTAAAGGTCTCCAACGCAGACATGGAAGACGGACTCCCGTCCGGAAGCTGCGGGTGGGGCGGCCAGCTTTAAAGGGCTCCAACGCAGACATCGAAGACGGACTACCGCCCGGAGGCCTCGGGTGGAGCTTCCATCTTTAAAGGTCTCCTACGCAAACATGAACGACGGACTACCGCCGGAGGCCGCGGATGGAGCGGCCATCTTTAAAAGTGTCCTTAATGGTGGCAGCTGCTAGTTATCACAGGAAGGCTTAACTCAGCTCTCTTTATTTGCGGACAGCTATCTAATTAGAAGGACGCGAGCAGCGAATTTCACCAGATAGTGTGTTAGCTTAAAGAGACAAGTGAGAAGTAAACGGCCCGGTACGGTAAAGTCAAGTATAGCGAAAACAATAGTGGTGAAGGAGAATGAGAAATTTCCTAGTTAGCACAAAGGAAAGTTTCAATTTGATTAAGGACGCGGAGGCGGGGATTATGCATTACTTTCTTCACTTTCATTTAACAGCAAGTTCAAAGGTTATAGGAAAAAACACATATGTCCTTGAACTACAACTCCCATGAACCTCGGGAGTAACCATGGTCACCAACAGTCCAATCCCAGTCCGCAACATTAGGCCATATAACACTGTTGTTGCCGTAATCCTTCCGTTTTTCTCTGCTGCAGGAAGCTAAGCCTTCCGAAATTTAGTCGTCCTGGAGTCTGAACATAGGATATTAAGAAGATACTGAGCACTCTCTTGGGCACAATACTCAGGGCCGCAATTCAATCAAACAACCAAGGTAATCAAAATAAAATCTGTAACAAAGGAAAAACATGACAGTTGCAATGCATATATCACTTTCTCTATCCATGAAACCACAGTTAGCAATTTGAGCAACAGAAACAATCATGACAACCTAATTTTCATGGGACCAGGAGAACCTCGTAGAGAGTAAAGAATAGTACTTCCCTGATAAAACGGGACCTGGTGTATTGCACTCCCCCGTAAGCATTGTATCCCTTCCGAGAGGGTGTGAGGCGTAGGTATAACCTGCCCGGGGGGGATAATCCTTGCCACCACGTCCTTAATAGAATTTAAACTTTCCTTCGTGCTAACTAGGAAATTTCTCATTCTATGTCAGGAAGCGGAGGCGAGGATTATGCATTTTTAAAGCTTACTTACTACAACCGGCCTCTTCATGGAATGGTTTGAAGTAGAACATTTTAAAAGTTGACTCAGGCAATCAGGAGTTGCCGTTCCCCCGGAGGCCGTACCTCCAATGTCATGTCCTCATATGTCTTTAGGCATCTGACTACACACAATTTCGGAGAATCAGGGAAATCAGAATAAGTTACTGACCTTGTACTCGTCTTTGTTCTCCTGGAGATGGTAAAGGTAACCCCTTTGGGGGTAAAAATCCTAGCAGTAATGTCCAGGGCCCTTACATCCGACGCCCTCTTACAAGAGATAAGGCAGAGTAGCATTGCCAGTTTCTCTGAGATCTCCTTTCTGGACAGATACTGATTATCCTGCCAGGATAGCAACAAGCGGAGGACCAGGTTGACATCCCAAAGGCCTGCGTATCGGGGCTCGGGAGGTCGAGAAATCCTGATGCCTTTGAGGAGCTTTCACACCCAGGGGTGCTCCCCCACAGAAGCCCTGTCAACAGGAATATGGCCTGCAGAGATGGCAGATCGGAAGGAATTGATGGTACAATAGGCCAACCCTTCCTGAAACAGCTCAGCTAGGAAGTTCACTATATCGGGGACGCTGGCGCCCATGGGATCCAGGTCTTTCGCCATACACCAACGCACCCTTCGCCTCCAAGCCGATCTGTATCTCTTGGAGGTCCCTGGGGCCCATGCCTGCTGGATGAGGAATTGAGCATCCTGCGAAAGTGAGCTGTCCGTCCAACGTCGCCTAAAATCCTCCATGCCATGAGATGAAGATGGCTTTGGAGGACGAGATGATGTGGATGACCTAGGGGGTCCATCAGGATCCTGTCGTATAGAGGCAATCGGATCGGCGAGTCCCAGGACAATTCTAGGATGGAAGGGAACCACGCTTAAGATCGCCAGATCGGCGTGACCAAGAACAGGGAGGCTGTCTGTCGGCGGGCTTGCGCCGCCACCCTCTGAATAAACAGGAAGGGGGAATTGCATAGGCTTGAAACGCTGCCCAATCCTGAAGGAACGTGTCCACTGCCTCCGCCCCGGGATCCGGCCTCCAGCTGAAGTACCGGGGAACCTGGGCGTTCCATCTGGAGGCAAACAGGTCTACTTGGCAGGGAACTCACGTGTCCGTCAGAGCCTGGAAGACCACTGGGTCCAACCTCCAGTCGTTGGCATCCCGGAAGTGCCTGGAGCTCCAATCCGCCACCGAGTTCTGTGCGCCCGGTAGATACTCGGCTGTGACTGAAATCTGTCGCTGGAGGCAGTAATGCCAAAAGTCCTTGGCCAGCTCCGCCAAGGCTCTGAAGTGAGTGCCACCCAGGCGGTTGATGTATTGCACCGCCGTCATGTTGTCCATGCAGAGAAGAACACAGCAAGACGCTTTGTCCCTCGTGAAGGACCGAATAGCAAAGGAGCCCGCCAGGAGCTCCAGGCAGTTGATGTGCAGGGACAGCTCGTCCTCAGTCCATCTGCCTCCCATGGAGACCGGTCCACATCTGGCACCCCTGCCCAGCTGGCTGGCATCGGACTCTATCACTAGATCCGGTTGGGAGCCAAAGATCGCCCGACCGTTCCACGCCTCCATGTGATCGATCCACCACTGGAGTTCCGTTCTGGCTTCCTGGGTTAGAGAGACCAGCATGGAGTACGTGAGTCCCCTCTGCAGATGGGACGCCTTGAGCCTCTGGAGGGCTCTGTAGTGAAGTGGTCCTGGAAAGATGGCTTGTATCGAAGACGACAATAAACCAACAATCCTGGCCAACTGACGTAAGGATATCCTGTCCCGTCGGAGAACCTTTCATAACTCTTTCTTGATCTTGCAAATCTTCTGTTCCGGGAGGTTCAGGGTCACCGCCCTGGAGTCTATCCGGAAACCCAAAAACGTCATGCTCTGCTGTGGGGTGAGATCCAACTTCTGACTGTTGATGGTAAATCCCAGAGTTCGGAGGAGAGAGATGGTGGTCTCCAAATGAGCCACCAATTGCTCCCTTGACTGTTTCATCAAAAGAACATCGTCCAGATAAATGATCAGCCGGATGCCCAACGCACAGAGGTGTTCCACCACTGGTTTTAGGAGCTTCGTAAAGCACCAAGGTGCTGACGACAGACCAAAGGGCAGGGTCCGGAACTCGAAAACCTGATCTCTCCACTGGAATTGGAGAAACCTGCAGTGTGGGGGAAAAATGGGAACCGAGAGGTAGGCGTCTTTGAGGTCTAGCCGGGCCAGCCAGTCGCCCTGAAGAAGGAGATCCCTAAGTAGATGGATCCCTTCCATCTGGAAGTGGCGGTAAACCAGCCACTCGTTGAAAGCTCTGAGGTTGATGACTGGGCGGAAGCCTTTTTCCTTCTTTTCTACTAGGAAAATGTTGCTCGAGAAACCTCTGAGGTGGAGATTCGCCTGACAAATAGCCCCTTTGGATAAAAGATCGTACACCTCCTGATCTATAAGGGCTTCGTCCTGTGAGGAGAATACTAGTGTGCGAGGCCGGGAGGCCTGTACAGGCGTCCTGTAGAACTCTATATGGAACCCTCTTACGGTCTCCAGCACCCACGGATCTGAGGTGAGCCCCGCTCACTCGTGAAAGAACTGAGCAATTCTTCCCCCCAATCGGACAGGAGACAACAGAGTAGTGCTTACTGTTGTATCCACTGGAGTTGTTCTGTGCTCCTCCATGCCCTCGGTTGTTCTTCCCTCTACCGCCTCGAGAGGGATAGAAAGATCCTTGGCGGCCGTCATGCCACCCGTTGTTCCTTTTGGCTTGTTGTCTGTTAGGGCCTTGGGAGGATTGTCGGCCGGAGGAGCGACCCCTGCCTCGTCCGGCCCCGCCAAAAACCTTCCTGGGGAAGATCTTCTTCATCGAAGCTTGCGCTTTATCCAAAGACGAGAAGGTAGAGGCACATTTTCCTAGCTCCCTGACGAAAGGGTCTCCGAATAGGGAACCCTGAGCTATGGGGCCTGCTTCCAAATAAGAGAGCTCCCCGAGTTTGGGATCAATTTTAAGCAACAGGGATCAACGGCGTTCGGCCGAGAGGGCACAGTTGGCATTGCCAAGGAGGCACATAGCCCTCTGCACCCATCCCGCCACGTCATCCATGGGAAGGGGTTGACCAGATTCCCTGGCTCTCTCCGCCAATTCCATGATCTTGGTCAGCGGCCCAACCACGTCCAAGAGCTTGTCTTGGCAGGCTCTCCATGATCTATCTATCCCCTTTTTAGGATCCTTCATGTATTACGAGAAAAAGATACATAATTTGGGATCTATCTCCGGTGTTAATGTGACTCTATTGGGGAGGGAAGGCCTAGGGCACTCCGAGCGAAGCTTCGCCCTCACTTCTTTGTCAAGGGGTGTTCTAATCTTGTGGGCGACGTAGTCGGCCACCTTCTTGTCAGGGAACCATTCTGCGGACCTGGGCCTGAAAATACACGTCGGATCAAACATATCTGCGGGGGCCTCCCCTTCCCCCGCATCTGAGGCGGAAGATTGCAGACGCCAGAGCCTGCTGGAATCCTGAAGGTCATCCGATGAACCCTCTTTGTCATCGCCATCACCCTCCCCCATATCGGGGTCAAACTCCGTGGTGACATCGTCACCGGTAACTCCAGGAAAGTCTTCCTCCCGGTAGGGTGCGTTTCGTAGCGTTTGCGCACTCTTATGGAAAGCTTCAGTAAGGCGACTGAAGCCCTCCAGGTGCCCCGCGTCACGCTTAGGAGCCTTACGCGGGTAAGCAGAGAGCACACCGCTAGGCCCGGCTCCCCCATCCCCCAGGATCCCCGTGCCTTTGAAGACCTGGGCGGACAGTTTATTCACGCTGTCCTGGAGAGGGGCCAGTGCCTGGACAATGGCCGAAGAGAGGAACCTGTCCACCTCTGGAGGAATGCGTGATGGGGGAACCCGCTCCTCCACAGAGAATACAGAGGGTAAATAATCATGCTCCCGCTGGGATTGCATGTTCCAGGAGGGAATGGCACCAATTCTAATAAAGACGCCCCAATAAAGTTAAGGGGGGGCCGCCCCCTCGCCGGTGCCCTGAAGCGCAGCCACCCGAAGCGGTGACAGACAGGAGCCGCGATCGGCTGAATATGCAAATTAAGGGCTAAGCCCGTCAAGCTTACCGCTGCGGCAGTGTCAGGCGAGGAGGCGAGGGAATGCAAGCACGAGCAGAAGCGCTCCTATCCCTCAGCGCTGGATCATCCACAAGCAGCGCGAAGGGCGCTCTGGAGCGATGGATGCGGTGACGGCGCGAAACAGCGCCACCTATCGCACCCGCGCTGTAATCAAAGACGCGCTCGGGCCACAAGCCTACCGCGCAGACCAAAGGAGCGGGAGGACCCGCTAATAAAGCGCTCGCGAAGAGCGACAGAAAATGCAAGAAATGAACCTAGGCAATTCTCTGACAAGCAACCACAACCCGTACAGCTAACCCCAACCAATCACAATGAAGGAGAGAAGGGACTTAACTGACGGGCCAGCAGTGAAGAAAGAGGAAGGACTACGGCAATGACAGTGTTATATGGCCTAATGTTGTGGAGTAGGATTGGACTGTTGGTGACCATGGTTACTCCCGAGGTTCATGGGAGTTGTAGTTCAAGGACATATATGTTTTTTCCTATAACCTTTGAACTTGCTGTTAAATAAAAGGGAAGAAAGTAATGCATAATCCTCGCCTCCGCTTCCTGACATAGAATAGATTGCATATTGCAAGTCACTCAATAACAATGTTAACACGGTATCTCTTCATTAGTTCTGTGTTTGGCTAAATACCCATGTTTCTATTAAGCTATACAGCACATGTAAAAGACTTGGGGGCCTATTAACAAGGAACAGGGAAAATTAACGCTAAGGGCGCATAGCATTAATTTTTTTAACCCCCCGCTATCGCTGGATAATATCGCCTGGTTATCGCGTTACTAACAACGCTAACCGCCTAGGCGATAAAAAATCCAGCGATAGTGGCATCTTGGGAAGTTATCGCTGGTAATGCAGCAATAAAACTACAAGAATAGGGATATCCTTGTTGATAGCCCATGGTGGATTTAGCCATGTAATCCACCTCCCATTGGATTACATGGCTAAGTCTGAAAATTAGCAGACGTAAAAAAACAGCGTTAACCGTGGTTAGCGCTGCTTTTTTTGTCTCTAACAGGGTTAGTGTGAAGCTTGATAATAGGAGAAATGTCGCATAGCGACATTTCTCCTATTATTTTGCTCTGGAACGCCCACTTTGCATCTCATTAGAGATGCAAAGGGAAGTGTAGTGAAAAAGGGTGCTAACATGCGATTTTGCATGTTAGCACCTGTTGGACTTGGCCCTCTTTGACAGGTTCACCCCTGAACTTTTTGCCTTAAGCTCTGACATGGTGGTAGTGGTTTTAGGCCTCTGGGCACTTCAGCACTGTGGCCCAGTGCAAAGTGCGTGCACTCTCTGAGTGCGTGTGGTGAGATTGGCCTGCCCTCCCATAGGAATGCATGGAGGATATGTGTGTCCATAGTAATCCCTGATGTGAGAGGAGTGCAGGGTCAAATTTAGTATGTGCGAACTCGTGAGAATAAATGCTGCGCAATGGTGTGCGCAGATTTATGGTGACTAGTGGAGAAGTGCCACTTCTAGAAGTTGGCCTTTCTGTGTACTGTGTGTCTGCCAGCCTGATGTGGAGTGCATGTCTGGCTTGTGATTGACAGGAGCTGAGAGGGCTGGGGAATTCCAGGAGCCAGGGGGAGTCTGCCCGGTGGTGAATGGAGAGATCTGCATGTAGATGGGAGGGAGGAGTTGCACCTGTGACCTGAATAGGACTGTGCCTTCCCTCCACAATACTGGCTCCGCCCTCTTTGGTGCGTCTGAGCACCTAGCCCGTCCTGTGGAAGGGAGAGAGGAGCTGAGCAAAACAAAGTGCTCAGGAGCTCCCCTGAACCAGTTGTATCTGGTTCTCCCATTGACTGCACCTTGTAGACAAAGGGAAATAGTGTATAAAAGAAGGGGCTGTGACCCCATGAAATTGTTCACTCTTGGTGTGCTGTTCTTGCGGGGCATGCTACTGGTGGGGCCCAGGAGGGACCGCCATGGGGGCTGCCTCCCTGCTGGAGGGCCCTGTGTGCTGGCCCCTGGGCCCTGCCTTGCCCCTGGATACCTGAAGGACTTTTTGGGCCATTTGCTTTATTCTCCTTGCCCCAGGACTTTGGATTCATCTAGCGTCTGGAAGTGCTATCCTTTAATTGACCAGCTGAGGAGGAGAGTGGGCTGCTCAGCGTGATACTGTTTGACTCGTTGGGGGAAATCCCCACCGGAGGGATTCCACAGTGAGGCTACCGAGGGGTTTGCCTACTCCACTTAGTGATTTTAATTGCAGGTGCCCACCCTGCATTATGGCCACATGGCCGCGTATTTCTATTTTAATTGCGGGGTGCCCACTCCGCGACTTGAACTTTTATCTTAATTGCGCGGGTGCCCACCTCGCGACTTTGCCGTTATTAGATTGAGCGGGAGCCCACCCCGCTTGCTATTTTTTTGTGGAAAGAGGGAGCCTACCCCTCATGAAGCCCGGAGTGAAGTGGCTACCCCGTCGACCCAGCCGCGGCCGCCCGGAAGTCAGGCAAAGTCTGCCTGTGACCTGGGCGGGGCCGACGTCTGGGCCGGAAGGAGTTGCGAGCTTCCATGAACCGTGGGGAGCCCCGGAAGAGGAGTTAGCCCGGAGCCTCGTAGGCTCCATATCACAAGTCTTGGTCCCGAGACAGGGGACCGGGTGAAGTATGGCGCATGAAGAAGGCGGGGCTCCCGTGAGGAGAGAGAGCCCCGCAAGCGCCGCAGCCTGTTTCCTGCAGAGGTGGCACAAGGCACATTGCCGGTGCCTGCGCCTGCCGCATCCACAATGAGGAGCCTTCCCCCCGCCAAGAGCCGGAAAGTTGAGACGACTGGGGGGGAGGCCATACGTCTGCACCCGGTGCCAATTACGTGAGCGGGCCCACAGTTGCGGGCCGCTCCGACGGCAGGGCATCCTTTGTTTTTAGAGCCCGTGTGGCTCTAACGATGGGCAACAGTTTTCAATGGCCGAGTCCCCGAGCGGGACTCCAACGCACTCCTTGTTGGTGCTGACTGGTGCCCATTCCATGAGTGGCCCGCCTGATAGAGGGCCGCTCCAACACGTGCGCAAGCTTATTCTTAGAGAACAGATGGCTCCAACGGTGGAGACATGAATATTCACAGGGCTCGGGCGTGGCTCCAACAGGGGCAATATTGTGTTAAGAGCTCCAGCAAGGCCCAGAGGGCACAGTTGTGCCAGATCTTTCCCTCATTTACAGCTGCGCAGCAATTAGTGCCAGCTGCACCGTTTAGGCGCACAGTTCTTTTGGGGTCTTGCGAAGTCAGGAGTGAGATGCACTCCTTTGCCCCACACTTTCCCAGCTGCCCAGCAAGTAGTGGGCAGCTGCCACGTTTAGGTTTGCGCAGTGGCGCACCCTTGACTTTCGCTGCATTGGCAGCGTGCGCTGACATTCTGGACACAGGGCATTTGAGCCCCTTCGGGATGCTAGGAAATGTGATTCATGTAGAATGATTTACGCACCCTGTGTTGATACCTCTGAATGTGTTTTATGATTATGAGGTTGGTTCTATTATGGTTCATGCTAGTGATATTTATTACCTATTGTAGTTATACTTAGAAGGTCTGGGTCTAATGCGTTTAGACTTGTGAGATGATGGCCTCATGTGTTTATGATGGTGAAGCTGGCGCAGAATGTAATTTGCGCCGGATGTGACACTGTGCATAATGTAGTTTATGTTACAGGCTGATGCTAAGTACGGTGGCTACCAGTAGTTACTGGTTGTGTTCTATGATTATGATATGTTCTGCATTTACTAAGTTCACTTTGTGATGGTTCTGACAGTGGTCCAGGTGGCCCTGTCATGCGTAAATAATCCCTTGTAAATATGATCTAGTGCCTGGTGGCACCATGTATAATATGTGCTTACTATTCTAATGTGTTACGATAATACAAAGGCTATTTTTGATATAACCTGGTGTGGAGTTCCTTTTGTGGTGTGCCTGGGATGTTGTTGCTGTGTACGTGCGCAAATGCTTTACACATTGCCTCCGGGATAAGCCTGACTGCTCGTGCCAAGCTACCAAGGGGGTGAGCAGGGGTTATCTTTGGCGTGTAACTTCCTTGCCCTGACTAGAGTGGTGGTCTCTGCCTGGCTTTGGCGCACGCCATAGCCAACCAGAGATCCCATTTCTAACAGCACCCTGTTGTTGATAGGGCGATATTTTTATCTCCGCTTCTTTGGCTTTTAAAGCCAAAAAAGCGGAGATTAAGCCCTTGTTAATATGCCCCTGAAGTCTTTATCACAATACACTTTAAACAATGATTACTTCAAACCTGTGTCCATATTCTTTCCAAAGCTTACATATTTACACATAAAAGCCTTTGAGCAAGATTCATGTTTTTGGACCTATACATCCTATAGAGTTGTTGTCATCTTAGAGGTCAGTGACATGTAATCTTAACTATTAAAGGCAAGCACACTTCATCATATGTTGATTGTCAAATGAAAATTCACTGTAACATGGATTTTGTATTGTTCTAGTACAGATGTTTAAACAATGCGTGCTAGTGAATGCCATTCCGTCGCAGAATTCTATGTCAGTCCCCGGAGGCTCAGATTATGCTTCTCTTTGCTTTACTGCAAAACACAGCAGCCAATAAACAACTTTAAACTCAGCATACCCCGGATGTACAACCCCCTCCATAGTATGCACCAATCACTATCAGTCCATTAGAATATATAGTTCGAAATGAACACACCTCTTTCTTTGCTGCTGCAGCAGCGAGATAAGTACTTTTCCTTTCTCTCGATTATTGAAGTTGGATATACTTGTTTTATTCAGTGTGGTTGTCAAGGGTTAATTTACCGGAGTGTGGCGCTGTTACAGCGTTTCCGTAGACTAGCGGTGTCGCTGTGCCGATTTCCGCAACTTTTGTAAACTTGTGGTTTTTGTCACTGTTTAGTGTGGATATTTCGCAGCTTTGCGTTCCGGCGCTAATTTAGGTGTTTGAGCGCTCAGGCGCTCTGTGGGCAAGTGTTTGTGGAGCGGAAGCGGGACGCGCTTCGCGCGCTATACGGGGAACAGTCCTCTTTTCATTCCCACGCCTTGCGCATGCACGCAGAGCCGATTCCAGGGTTTGCGATCGGTTCTTCATGCATCGACGAGTAGTCTGGCTGTTCTATCCCTGGTCCGATTAGAACGCTGACCGGAGGAGTTACTGGAGCAGAGCATTGCCTTAGGGGAGAATAGGGGTGGCTCCCCACCACATGAATTGACTATTATATTTCAAATTCTGTCATTTTGTGATGGTATAGAGACAGTTGGTGTTAAGTATAGGGACAGTTTCAACAGTGCCTGTGCAGACAAGAACACCCCTGGGTTTCTCCCCCCCTAAAGCTCCTTCAGACCTCCTGTAGCAACGATGGTGTACTACGCTGAGGAGGAAGATCAGTGGGTTGAGTTCAATGAGCACGCAGAATATGATGAGCCTGAAGGGTGCCCATATGGAGGAGCAATTGGTTGAAGCCCTGGATACCCACATCCATGGCTCTGTAAATAGGGCGTTAATTAAGGCGTTACAACCTTTTACCAAGCCATTAAGGAATTATGGCAAACGTAAGTTCGGTGCTTCGCAAGGGGAGACCTCTGGTCATACCTCAGCTGAGGTCCTTGCGAGAATGGCCCGTAATGTGATGCACAACCATGGTGGTGTGAGTTCTTCCAAGGCGCGTATGGCACACGTGATGCAGACGGAGGAGTCTAATGAGTTGTCTCCTGCCGCGCCGGACACGTCTGGCTCAGATCAGGAGTCGCAGGCTTCACAGACGGCAAAGACGCGGAAACGCAAATCCCACAATGTCGAAGACAAGCCAGTCAATAAGAACCTCTTGTTTGACCATAGAAACATTATACATTCAAGATCCACTGAGTGGGTTCCCTGTGTCAAGGTGGCACACTATGTGCCGGACAACCTCCAGAGAGGTTTCGAAAAGGAAGTCAGGGCCACCCTGCGTTCCGAATGTCCCAGACCATCTCTGATGGGAAAAGTGGCATACACCCCAGAAAAAGATCCGAACATGGCCACTTTTATGAAGAAGTTTGCAAAGGATCCCAAGAAGGGACTCGACCGGGCTTGGAGGGGTTGACAGGATAAACTCCTTGATGTGACCGGACCCCTGACTAAGATATTGGATGCCGCGGTCACCGCTAAAGACTCCAACACTCCATTGGACCCCACGAAGGAGTGGACGCAACAAGCTATGTGTTTCCTAGGGAACGCGAACTGCGTCCTGTCGGCAGAACGGAGAAGTTCCTTCCTTATGCGCATTGATCCACAACTTGCAGAAATGGTGAATACGGAACCGGGCACGCTTGCTAATGGCATGCTGTTCAGGGAGAAATTCATGAAGGAGATGGGGAAATATGTGAACACATTTTACGCCCTAGATAAGGCTCAAGTGAACATCAAAAAAGGTTTTCATACTGGCCTTTTTAACAGGGCTGGGCACTTCAGGGGTCGAGCGACCGGCCGTGGATTTAATCAGACCTCTCAAGATTTCGAGCAACGTGGCAAAGGTGGTGTCCAATGTTCGAAGTTCTACCCCTCCTGTAATCGCGGTGACAGAGGGAGACAACATAGAGGTTACAGAGGACAGAATCATTCCTCCGTAGACACCTCTTACTCAGGTAAACTTATTGCAAACTTGGGACACCAAGGTGGGAGGTCGGATTGCTTTGTTCCACCATATGTGGGAGAATCTCACACAGGATCCTTGGATCCTTCTGACAGTGAGAGGGTTTCAGATAGAGTTCTATGCCTCACCCCATCAGGTTCAGATTCCTCCTCCCCTACATTTTTCCCATGCAGAGATGTCTTTCATAGACAACGAAGTTCAGTCATTGTTGGAAAAAGGGGCAATCGTGCACACGATTCCCCATCCGCTAGGGTTTGTCAGTACCATCTTTCTAGTGGCCAAAAAGGACAAAGGTTTCAGACTGGTGCTCAATCTGAGGGAATTCAATTCCTGGCTAGTGTATCGCCATTTCAAAATGGAAGGCATACATTTATTGAGGGACATCCTGTTGGAAAAGGATTGGATGGTGCTTCTGGATCTGAAAGACGCGTACCTGGCGGTGCCTATTTTTCCTCCTCACAGGAGGATCCTTCAATTCCAATGGAGAGACCAGTGGTTCGAATTTTCAGCCATGCCCTTTGGCCTTTTGCCCGCTCCTTGGTGTTTCACCAAGTTACTAAAGCCTGTGGCTCAGTACCTGAGAGAACAAGGGGTAAGTCTCATAATTTATTTGGACGATATTCTGATTATGGCTCAGAATATGGACACGGTTCTTCTTCATCTAAACTTGATGGGTTTGTCATCAACGCGCAGAAGTCCATTCTGACTCCAACGCAGTCAATGGAATTCTTGGGGTTTCAAGTAGACTCGATTGCGGCGCAGCTACTATTACCATTGAGGAAGAGAGTAGTTATCAAGAAGGAGTTGAGGAGAGCGCTTGCCTCTCCGACTATTTCCTTGAGGACGTTGGCCAGATTCGTGGGGGCTCCTGGCCGCATCAATCCAGGAGATATTCCCGGGACCCTTACATTACAGGGCGCTTCAGCGTTTGAAGATTCTACACTTACGCAAGGGTCTGAGTTATGCAGAGCAGATCTCGATCTCCAGCGAGGCACGGACCGAGATGACTTGGTGGCTGGAACACATGGATGAATGGAATGGCAAAGCCATTTTCGCAGCCAGTCCGTAGGTAGTCATAGAATCAGATACCAGCAGATGGGGCTGGGGAGCCCGCTGCGGCTCAGTGGAGACTGGGGGTCTGTGGTCCCGGGAGGAACTGGAACTCCATATCAATTGCCTGCAGCTTCTTGCGGGCTCGTTTGCGATTCGGACACTCTCCCCGCAACAAGCAAGTTGCTGTATTCTACTGCAGATGGACAATGTGCCAGCAGTACGATACATCAATCGTCTGGGGGGTACGAGGTCTCGTCTTCTGGTAGAGCTAGTCAAGGACTTTTGGCATTATTGCCTGACCCATCATATATCGGTAACGGCGGAATACATTCCGGGGTCTTGCAATGTGGTAGCGGATTGGAACTCCCGTTTTCTGAAGGATGCCAGCGATTGGAGGCTGCATCCCGGGGTATTCATGCAGTTGAACGACAAATGGGGTCCATGTTTAGTGGACCTATTGGCGTCCAGACTCAACACACAACTTCCTTGGTTCTACAGTTGGCGTCCAGACCCTCTGGCGATCAGCTCGGATGCATTTCTTCAGTCATGGACGATGGGCATTCTACATGCATTTCCACCTTTCGCGCAGCTCTGTCGACAGAAGGCAGAGGTGATACTAGTCACACCATGTTGGAAAGCGCAAACATGGTTTCCGGTGGCGCTAGCTTTGTCGTGCACACTTCCGGTTCAACTAAGGTAGTTTCCGGAGATTCTGGAGGACCCTCTGGGGTTCCCTCACCCACTGGTAATGCAGAGCTATTTATCTCTCATGGCGTGGAGACTTTCAGACGAGGATGGCAAGTGCCTGAAGTTTCACAGGAGTCTCTGTTTTTCTTATCACAATCATGGGCACCTGCTACGCACAAACGATATTAGTCAGCTTGGCGTAGATGGGTTAGTTGGTGTTCTGAACGGCAAACAGATCCCGTGGGATCAGGTGTCCATCTCATAGTTAATTTCCCTTTGGAACTCGCCAGTTCAGGAATGGCATATCGAACAGCGAACAACTTTCGTTCAGCGATTTCGGTGGGTCATCCACATGTGGATGGTAAACCGGTGGGGGAACACCCCCTGGTGTGTAAAGTGGTGAGGGGTATCTGGTTGGTTAACCCCCCGAAACCCAAGTACTCTGTTTCATGGGATGTTAACGTTGTTCTACGTTTCCTTAAAACTTGGCCGGCCAATGAAGGATTATCACGCAAACAATTATCGGCAAAACTTACGATGCTATTATGTCTGGTGTCTTGCAGACGAGTCTCGGATGTGCGAGCTTTGGATATAGCAGGTAGAGTATTTACTCCTTCAGGAGTCTCTTTCACGATTTCCAAGAGGACTAAAACACATTCTGGATGTATTTCATACCCTGCTTTTCCTCATCATACCAAGTTATGTGTGGTTCAATGTTTAAAATGTTATGAGGATTGTACTAGAGAGTTCAGGAATGAAGTTGCAGGGCAATTATTAATTTCACTTCAGAGACCTTTCCGCCCAATCACTGCAGCGACTTTAGCCAGGTGGGTTACTTGGTTATTGAGACTTGCAGGTGTTGATACTGCCATGTTTGGCGCACACTCGGTTAGAGGAGTGATGGCTTCCAAGGCCTTTTATGTGGGCTCTCGTTTACAAGATATTATGACTGCGGCAGACTGATCCTCTGACTCAACGTTTAAGACATTTTATCATAAACCGATTGTTGATGTGGCTTCGACGGTGATGGAGCAACTTTAAACTAGCATAATCTGAGCCTCCGTGGACTGACATAGAATAAACAAAATTCTAGCTGACGCAACAAGAATTTTCAATTCTATTAGGGACACGGAGGCGAGGATTATCCCACCCAGGTAACATAATGATGTTATTCTTTGTGATAGATTGTTCATTGCAGGATTTATGAAATGTTTCATGTATAATTCATGGTGATGATTTGATGTTTTCTCCCACCCGTTTGATATTGGACATATGAGGATGTTAACTAGTGAATGTCATGATGGTTATGAAACGCATATGGTTCATGAATGGCAAATTACGACTACTATTCTCTTTATAGGAGATCAAGGCAAGCAAACCTGAATGAGCAGGATGAAGTGGTTCAGAAGGAGACCAGAACAAGCAAGCATAAGGCATGGTGCCATCTACTCTGTTTTTAGAGATGGAATTCTGAGCTCAAGTTTGGATTCACGGCGATGAAGAAATCGGTGGTCCAGGTGTTCAACGGTCAAGTTTGTGGACTGTGTTAAAAGTTTGATGCAAAGAAAGAGGAAGTGATGTGTTCATTTCGAACTATATACTTTAATGGACTGATAGTGATTGGTGCATACTATGGAGGGGGTTGTACATCCGGGGTATGCTGAGTTTAAAGTTGTTTATTGGCTGCTGTGTTTTGCAGTAAAGCAAAGAGAAGCATAATCCTCACCTCCGTGTCCTTAATAGAATTGAAAATTCTTGTTGCGTCAGCTAGAATTCTTTTATTGATACCTTTCCTTATGTTATCTCTTCAACAAATCCATTGATTCTCCTTAAAGGTGAGTGTTTGGTCTACATTTATCTGGCTGATTGTTGATTTTATAACCTCCATAACCCACCAGAGCATGTCCTTCTCTGAGTGTTTAGTCTGAATATAGTGCTCCACTAAGGGGGCGTTATACACTTTACATCTGATCCATGATTGATGCTGTAGAATATGCCTTTTGACTTCGTGGTTTTGCCTGTGTAATTTAGGCCACACGGACATTGGATGCAATAAACCACATTTCTTGTGTTACAATTGGAGAAGTGTTTTGCCGTTGATCTCAAATGACTTGATAGTTTTAGTGCTGGCACACACTGAGCACATAGGAGTCAGTCATGTCATATTGTCGATGGTGTGAGTATCAGGTGCACTATATGCATGTACAAGATTGGAGCCTCTTTTGAATGAAAACAGTGGTTTATTGACCAGTTCAGCTATCCCAGTCAATAATGTCTTATTTTGTTCACATTCATTTTGTTTATGTTCTGAGAAAATTGATACCCGTGGGTTAAATAATCATTGATTAATTTCATTATAACTATTCAATTGACGTTCAGATTAATCTTATGTAAGATACCAGTCGGAGCTTTACTGCCAAATTATTATTCCAAGTGTGTTAATTTTATGAAACAAAATCCCTTGTAGGCATATTTACCTATTGGTTGCTTCCCCTGCAGTGCCAGATATCTTGACTCTGCCCTTTCTCTGGAAACTACTTTTAAGGCTAGCTTTGGGCTCATTTTGCTGTTTTATTTAGCACTTCCCTAGATCTAAAGGGATTGGAAAGATGTTCACAGCCCCGTGCACCACTGATCATGCCGATTTGTGGTGTCAGAGGTCAGGTCTTACTGCCTTCACCGGATGGTGTATGTTAGGCCTGGAGCATTGGATAATTTCTAGGCCTGATACCAGGTTTCCACAGTAGGTACATGTCTATCCCTCTAGAAGGGTGGGATCATACTCCCACACCACTTACTGGTGTGGGGCTATGATTCCAAAGCGTTTGACACCAAACACGACATGGTTTGATGCAGCCATTCCAAAGTTAGCATTAACCGCAAGGTTATAATGCACTTAAGAGTTTATGGTTTGACCGCATTCACAAACAGCCCCAGAGAATAGACTCTGAGCTGCAGAGGGGCCCTGCTCAGGCAGAGGCACCCCCTCACATGGAAACCAAGCACCCTGCCCTCAGGATTGATAGGGCCTGCCTTAGGGGTGACTGATAGGTTTAAATGTGCGTGCAGGGTGAGATATAGTGAACCTATATCTTAGTGAGGAGTGCTAACACTACCTCACCCAGGCTGCAGTAGCAGGCCTGTGGTGTCAGATTTAGTCTGCTTCCCAAGGGTGGCATAATACATGCTTCAGCCCCTGGTAGGCCTGTGAAGTACCTATGCCCTTGGTTCCTAAGGTACCATATACTAGGGGCTCATGAGGTACCACAGTATCCAATCACTAGTGCACCTAATATGCACTCCAAGTTGTTTAGAGAGAACAGAGAGGCTGGGGCCCTGATTAGCAGGGTCCCGGCCAGACTATAGCCAGAAACCAGTGTAAACATCAGAAAAAAAACGGGGGCAACATAAGGTGCAGATCCTACTCTCCTACAATTGCCAAGCAAGCATTCAACAGGGAGGTCTGCACTTACCACAACCTTTTTGAGGCCAGTTACCGCTCCCCAGGAGAAATTCATAACTGCCAAGGAATGGTCTGTCCTGACATTGCTAGCATTGGTCACTTGGTGCATTTCACCAAGTATAATCTGCCCAGGATCCACACGATCTTTTGTCACCATTGTGACACTTGCTCCTGTGTCCCTGAATGCCAAAGCTTCTACTCCATTAATTAAAGGCTCTTTTCCATTAATTAAAGGCTGCTGTCTGTATTTGCCCAAGTTACTGAGACTCACAAAGGGGAACATGTCCATGCCCCCATCACTGACAAGCACAGCCTGAGTTGGAACTCTGATTAGGCCAGAGTCCACCTCAGAACCCAGGGATAACCCTACTACACCCTTACTCTGAACATTACCACCACCAATTGTAGCTGCACTAGGGGGAACAGTTGCCTTGGGGGCAATGGTGGCTGGAGTTGAGTCTTTGGATTTGGTGCAATCACTAGTTCAGTGAGTTTTCTGCTTACAGATCTTGCACCAGGGTTTCCTTTGGCCTTTTCCTTTATTAGATTGGCACTCCTCCCCTGAAGAAGATTTTTGGGGACCTTGTGAAGACTTCTGGTCTTTACCCTTCTCCCCACCCTTGTCAGGGTTCTTTGAATCTTGCTTCTTCTGGTCACTACCTTGGTTCTGAACCTTCTGCTTCACCCTGGTTCTGGCCCATTTGTCTGCCTTCTTTCCCAATTTTTGGAGAGAGGTCAGATCAGAGTCCACCAGGTACTGATGCAACAGCTGCTTTTTACAATTATTAAGGATCCGCTCCTTCATAATTAAATTGTACAATCTTTGAAAGTCATGCACCTTGCTGCCAAGCAACCAGCCCTCCAGAGCCCTAGTAGCACAATCTAGAAAGTCCACCCAGTCTTGATTTTGTGCCTTTTGGTTATCTCTGAACTTTAACCTATATTGTTCAGTGGTTAGGCCAAACCCTTCAATCAATGCACTTTTCAGACTGGAATAATCATCAGCATCCTCCTCTCTAACAGTGAGGAGCTTATCTCTACTTTTGTCTGCAAAGGAGAGCCATACGATTGTTGCCCACTGCTCCTGGGGGACCCTTTGAACTTTACAGGCCCTTTCCAGTGCAGTTATCCATTTGTGGATGTCATCCCCACTCTGGTAGGGAGGGACAATCTTGTTTAGGTTTCTATGATCATGAGACCTCTCCCTAATAATAAGGATGTTTCTGCCACCATGGGACTCTAGTCCCATCTTTTGTCTAGCTCTATGGAGCTCTAGGGACTCCCTTTCTAGGGCTATCTGCTCTCTCTTAATTTTCAGCTGAGCTTGCTCATACTGGAGCAGTCTCTCCCTCCTCTCCTGAGAGGTTTCCCTCCTATGAGAGGAGACAGAGGTCCCTATGGAGGTGTCAGAATGGTTAGGCTCCTGAGAAGGAGATCTGAACCTTCTAGGCACACTCCCAACTCTTCCTGGTGGAGTAAGGAGAGGACCATCATGGCCATCTTCATCATCCTTAGAAGGAGTTGCATTTTCTAGGTTAGGATCATTGTCATCCTCCTGGCCAGCTCCAGAGGTCAGGTCAGGGGTGTCTGAACCTCTCGGCCCTTCCTCTTCAGCTTCCCCACCCACTCTGCCTACCCCTTCAGACCCTGTAGGTCTTCTAAGATCATCCAACAGAAGTACCTCGATGAGGCGTTGGGTGTTTGCACTTTTGCCTGTCTTCAGTATCCTAGTACTGCATAATGCTCTCAATTCCAAGAATGAGAGGTTATCATACTTGGAGGGAAGAAGCCCACTGGCTTCTGGCAGGGACCCACCGGTTCCAGGCCTTGAAGACCTTACTAGTGAGGTGTGGTGTATGCACTACCTACTCTAGTTGTTTACCTACTTAACTCTCTTGAGTTGTAGAAAGGGGGTGCTAAGCCCTTGACACACAACTCTAAGTTCAGTAGAACGTACTGTATATAAGCTTGTATTATATGTACCTCTGGTACACACACTTTACTGCCCAGTAACCAGCCCTCCAGAGCCTTAGTAGCACAATCAACTAAGTCAACCCAGTCCTGAGTCTGAGTCTTTTGGGTATCTCTGAACTTTATCCTGTATTGCTCAGTGGTTAGGCCAAACCCATCAATCAGAGCACTCTTCAAGACTTTGTAGGCAACAGCATCCTCTTCTCGTACAGTGAGGAGCTTGTCTCTACCTTTGTCCTCAAAGGAGAGCCACAAGATAGCTGCCCACTGCTCCTGAGGGACCTTCTGAACTTTACAGGCCCTTTCCAGTGCAGTTATCGATTTGTGCATGTCACCCCCACTCTGGTAGGTAGGGACAATCTTGTTTAAGTTTCTATGGTCATAAGACCTTTCCCTACCACTAGGGAATTTGCTGCCACCGTGGGACTCTACAGTAGAGAAAAATGTGGTCGAGGTAGAGAAAAAACTTATTTGCAAAACATTATATAGTAGCAAACACTGGTTTGTTCATTGTGACATAAATCCAATGTAATTACTTTTGAGACAAAACATCTAATGCGATTGTATTCAAAGCACTAGTAATTTATGGCACTGACGCTCATCACATTTACAATATAAATTCTTTACAGTGCTCTTGGCACAGGAGAAAGGAGGGTGGGAAATGGGTGTGTTTAAGTGATAGTGTGTGGGTGGACGACAAGGAAAAGGTATTAGTGACATATATACATCATTCTTGCATGATAAAGAAGTTTTCCAGCCTGTGGTAGGTCAAATGTTCCTGGAAACATACATAACTCAAATGGACTAGAATTATTTAATAATGTCGCCAGAGTTTGTTTTGTATCTGTGTGTTGTCGACGTTTCGACCCCTGGGTGTAGGAATGGAATGATTTCCTTACTGTGGGGTCTTCATCAGGACTGGACTGTGAAGAGCACCTATGAATATTTAGAAAGACCGTGTGAGGAAAAGGTACAGTAACCATGTGTTGCTACTATCTTGTCAGGTGATTAGTACCTACTTTATTAAGGTGACGGGAGACCTCTGTCACAGAAATGTTAAAGGTGGGCCTGGTGAAGCTCCTAAGGGAAGAGGGAAATAGTCAAATGACTGCTGATTTAATCAGCTGTTCAAACTGGTTAAGAGCAAAGGGTGGGTACTCACTCCACCATGAATGGAAGCACGCAGCGAAGAGTCAGCGGCTTGTTTCAAAAAGGAATAAATCACGTGATATCTGTTAAAGAAGAAACGTCTCAGTTGCAAATTGAGCAATAACCAAAGTCCCAAAAAGATGGTATAAAACATAACCTGGGCAGTGGCTGTCTGTGGATAAATAGTGCCGAACATCGTCTATCTAAACACATACATGCAAAATAACGCGCACAGTGCGGTACAGCCCAATATTCAAATGAAATGACCCGATTTGGCAGTGGGGATTAAAAAAGACCGGGCAAGGAGGTCAGAGGTGTTTCTAAACACGGGCATGGTGTGTACCCGGAATGCTGGTTTGGAAAGTTAATTCGAAGCCCAAAATGAACGTGCCTGGATAAATGAAATAACTTAGAAATATGTTGGGAATTTATCTCAAGACTGAAAAGCGTTTGCTCAATTAGAAATATAACGTGCCTGGATAATAACAATTGCCATTACGCCTATCGATCAAAAGCAGGTACGAAGTTTGCCGTGATTCTAAAACCCAAAATAAGCATGCCTAGATGGTTCAAGTAGTTGGGAACATGTTGGTAGTACGCTGGTGCATAACGTGCGCCAGATTTGACAAAACCAAATAAACGTATCTGAATACTCGGATTCACTGGGATGTCTTGAGATTATCTGGTAAAACAATGGCAAACTGGAATCCCACACGCTGCACACCAATGTGAGAAGTTGGCCTGGCATATGCTGTCCACTATTCTAGTGGGCACCTTGCACCAGTCCAAACGACCCTTATTGATGGTAGGTTTAAAGACAACCTTTGTAGAAAGCTATCCTAGTGGTAGCTGTGGAGAGCAGCCTTTAGGCTAAGTCTTGAAGGAATGTAAAGCAGCTTGTTTTACCAGTCTATAATCCTGTGAATGACCAAATGAAAGGAGAACCACACCAGGTATATATATAACATATATGTATTTATTCTAAACACATCCCTCTAGTTTCTTTATGAGGCTAGAGGCCAAAGTACATTCAGTAAACTTAATTAGCACACAGTAAATTAGCACAATATATGTTGAGCCCTAGGGGCGTACCAATCCATATACTAAGAAAGTGGTATAAGAACCACGATTGACATAGAGACAAGGCCTAGAGCCTTTAGAACCGCTGGGGCCACCAGGAACCACCCAAGGTAGTGGCACAGGGGACCCACGGGGGACACGTGCAGTGTCTGAACACAGCCTTGAATCGCCATTCACTTCTACGGGGAAAGTCGTGGTTGGAATTTTGAAGATAAAGGACACTTTGAAGAGGACTTGGAGCAAACCTCTTTAGAACTAGGAAGTTCTAGAGTCAATACCCACGGGAGCACCGGAGTACTCGAGTTACCTCACCCAGGAAAGTTGGTGCATAGGTGTCTTTTGGTGTCGGGGTTCGTCGTCGTTTTCAATGTCTATCTGCTGCAAAGTGCTGCTGGCGTCCAAGTGGAAAGTGTCCGGAGGAATCTAAGCCTGGATCAAGGATGAGAAGAACCTGAAAGCAGAGGGGACAGAGTCCGGGTCACTTGCCAGTGACCAGGAAGGCGATGAGCGGATGCCCACCTATGTCGGGTGCTTGCAGGTGAAGAAGGTGAAGCTTGACTCTTCAGCCATGAGGACCAGGTGTTGACGACAACCAGGTTCTGGATTTGAGCTGTCCCACACAGGATTTCGAGTGCTGCAGTGTCGGTTTCTGGATTGGACCCAACAAACCTTGGCAACAGCAACCCACGCAGAAAACAGAAATTGGCTTTGGTGCAGACCAGCAAGGTTTGAGGGACTCACCACTCGGTGGGGAGTCAGGGCACGTCTGGAGCAACCAGGGAAGCCCAAGGAAAAGAAGAGTTACCTTCGCCGAATGTCTTCAGGAAATGCTGAAAGGGTCGGCTGTTGAAAACTAAAACAGCGATATGATTAAGCATTCACTGAAGACATGAATTCTCTACAGTCAAAACGTGTTTCTTGTCTTATGTTGACTAATGTCCGGACTCCATTTTGTATTGCCATGTCTCCACGTGCTTTGCACGAGAAGAGTCCTACCTCTTCGCTAGTTGCTCTTGTAATCTGCCTAGTAACAGTCTATAAATAGCTCCTTTGTCCGTCTGGCGCATGCCCAGACTTGACCACATCTGTTATCAGTTAGTCCTTGTTTGACCATGTTTTCGCGGGCTCAGGAAATTGTTAACTCCGCCCATATATTGATCCTGTATCGAAAATGTCCATAAATGGTAATGAATTTTGCTCTATGTTGTATCCACCCACTTATGAGCCCCTCTGTTGTGTATAAAAGGGGACCGTGTACGCAAGTTCTTTGTCCTACTCTATGCAATACTGAAGAGTGTTGTGTAGGTTGTAGGACCACCCTTAAGGGTTAATAAACTCTGTCTTTGTATTTGCAGTTTCCGTGCCAACTTCCTTCTAGTTTTCGTACATAGGAGGGCGAGCCCTTGTATTTTGCGGGCCTAGCTGAGGCCTGTACTCATCAAAAGCCTGTCTGGGAAGTGGTTCCACCTCCCTGTGACAGGAAACCTATTGTCCAGGCCTCCCCTTCCGGAGTTTCGTCCAGCAGCAGGAGGTCAGACCCGTGTGTGTGGCATCTATTTTGTGATGCCAGGGCTCTTTTAAACTATTCCTGGGCACACCAGTGTGTACATGTCTTCTCCCTCTAGAAGGGTGGACTGGTGGGGGGGGGCAGGATTCCAAAGTGTTTAACACCAAACACAACATGTTTCCATGCAGCAATTCCAAAGTTAGCATTTACCGCGAAGTTATAAGGCACTTAAGAGTGTATGGTCTGGCTGCATCACACAGCTTCAGAGAATAGATTCCGAAAGCTGCAGAGGGGTCCTGCTCATGCATGGGCACCCTCTCACACAAAACCAAGCACTCTGACTTCAGGATTGATAAGGCCTGCCATAGGAGTGACTGATAGGTTTATATGTGTCAGTGATTAAAGGTGGATATAGGTAACCTATATCTTAGTAAGGGGTGCATGCACCACCTTACCCAGGCTGCAGTAGCAGACCTGTGGTGCCATTTTGGAAGGCTTTGCAGGGGTGGCATAATACATGCTGCAGCCCCTGGTAGGCCTCTGGGGTACCTATGCCCTTAGTACCTAAGGTACCATAGACTAGGGACTCACAAGGGTACCCCAGTAACCAATCTGGAGTGTACCTAAAGTACATGCAATCAATTTAGAGAGGAAGCAGCTAGGCTGGGATCTGGATAGCAGGGCCACAGCCAGACTAAAGTCGAGAAACAGTGAAACACCAGCAAAAAGTGGGGGTAACCATAGTAAGCAGATCCTACTCTTCTACATCTCCCACCAGGTCACCATGTCCAATCTGTTTTCTATCTCAGTGGTCATCCCCTTTTTCAGAATATTGTAAAAGAATGTGACTTGTAGTACCGTATCAGTCCATAGCTGTCCTGTCTCTTGTCCCCATTGTTCCATCATTTTATCAGGAAGACTGTTATACTCTCCCCTTGCTTCATAGTCTCTGCCATTAACCCTCCTATGCCAGGGCTGTCTTGGTACATCTCTCTCAGGGCCGTCCATATTCGGTGCCTGCATGAATTGAATGCGGCTGCATGATGCTCGGTGTTTGTCAGCGTAATTGCTGGGATGCGAGCTCAGGCGAACACCAAGTTCATCTGCTCTCCGATAAGACTGCTTAGCAGACAGGGTGTGGCTGATCTGGCCAAAATGATGGACATGGCTCCCTCCGACCATCGGCGTCCCTCCTCGCCGGTGGCACTTCGCATATAGTTACGACACTGAAGGGAGCATTACATGCCATCCTGCTTCCCTTTATCCAGTTCCTGAGCGCTGTGGGAGCTGAGAGTCCTGGCACCAGACGATGGACTGCAACATGGTAGCTCCCTAGTCCTGCTGCCTTGCGTCAACGTGGAGTGCTCCGCCCGGAGGAAGAAATGGTCCTGACCCTCCAGCGGGTGCCCTGTATTGAGCTGTGAGGAGGCCCTCAACCATCGGGGCAGGTCACCCGGAAGGCCGCATCTGTAGTGAGGGGAGGACTCTGTGCCGGAATAGGGGCCAGACCTGGTTGCTGTGTGGGGCTCTGTGGTGCCAGCCCCTCTGTTTCAGAGTGGGGAGGAGATGACCTTGGTGGTGGCACACTGTCGGGCCCCTGGAGATGTGGAGGCATATGCTGACATTGTTGGCCGAGTTGCCGGCCCTTGTCTCAGCACCACAATTGATGTGCGGCGAAGGGTTGTACTTGGCTACTGGAGTGAGGGCCTTGGGCTCCCGGTCTCTCCCTTCCGCCCCTCTGATTGCTGCCTACCGGATTGCTGGGCGGACATCCTTCGGGCCCTGGAGAGGTCCTATGATGTGAGGGGCTATCCCTGGGGCAGTTCCGGGAGGTGCTGTGCGATCTGAGGCTTATTTATCCTGCCTCCAGCGTTGCCAGCTGGGCCCGCAGTAGCAGGAACTACTGGTCCACCAGCCTTTGGGAACACAAAAATGAGACATTGCCCACTATTGTACACAAAGGGGTCCCCCTTAGCTTAGATAGTGCACACTAACTAAACCACACCGTTAGACACGCCAAGTATTTTCACTTAACATTTATCCACATCGTGTTATTTATCCCACTTGTCACATATAGTTCTTATCATCACAGTACAGCACCCGAGCCTACACCCCTTTATTAACAAACTTCACAATAGCTGGGTGAGAATAATTCCCCGTGTATCATATACATTACGTTCATTGTAAATTTTAGCATTTTCAGAACTTCCCCTGACGAAGGCAATACTGCCGAAATGCACTGGGATTGTATGACATCATGATGACTTAGGATTGTATGTCACCCACAATGAATTCTGGGAAATGAAGTTTTCAAATTTTGTGAAACGACAAGCATCAATAAAGCTTTCATTGAAACAAACCCAAGAACTTTTTCATGCAACATTGAAATACAACAGTGAAACCTCTTAGAGGACTTAATACTCAGTGCCCGGGGGACATACCCCACGTGCATGGGGATGCACCAACATTGCCCACTATGCCACAACAGGCGAGGAGTGCTGTGGTGCAACTGGGAGTGTGGTACTGTAAAAATCGGAACCGTGTAGGTGGCATGGTCCCACCATGCCAAGTTTGGTATCAGCGAACCGCAAATGTGCAACGCGGTATGTATGAGTGTTTTCGTCATGTTCCACTGATGAATTCACCGTGTATACGATATTACATATTGTATCCATGGGTTCCATTTTACAGTAGTAGCCATTTTGTGGTTGCCCTCACATAGGCTGCGCACTAAGGCCATGCCCAGGCTTAAAGGACACGTACACCTTCTGTGACTTCTCTCTGACCTGAGCAAGCCGACTCCGCTGCCCGAGGTCAATCCTGTCCGGCCGGTTCCTTTCTCGCGGCCTAATGTGATTAGCATCAGGGCTCGACCCATCATAAAACCCCTGTTCGCACACGATCCCTGACTAAGCTGTTTTCACACCTGACTCTGTTTCCTACTTTATGGCTTGTTTTACGACCAGGAGGTGCCCGTTTTATTGGGGTCTGCAGTAATCTGATGAGGGTTCTGAGCCTTGCTGGGTACAATCACTGCATGCTTAATGAACTGAAATGCGGGATTGTCAATATGGCTCTGCTATTCCTTTGAAACTAAAATATGTGAATGACCACTTGTAAAACAGGGGCGGTGTTGCCCCCAAAGCGTAATTTTGTGTATATAAGTAAAGACTGGTTTTTGGTTCGGGAGCAGTCTCCTGAGAACATACATCGTGTTGTACTTCTCGGATATCTGTGATTGGTCTGCAGCCAATAAAGACGTTCTTTGAATTCACCTAGAAGACTCTGTGTTTCTGTGGGTCTGAAACAGGAAGAATCCGAAGTCTTAGGGTGTGTTCCCCTGCACCGCTGGGTTCTAAAAACCCGGTACTTCAGTTGGCGCCCAACTCGGGGCGATTTCAGTGGTACCGGTCCAAGCCAGAGGTTCGTGAGGAGCTTCGTGTGGAAATTCTGGAGGAAGGCCGCCACTTCATCGACCACTGCATGTCGACGTGGTCCGAAAGTCTTTTCTGCGAGGTTCTCCGCGTCCCGACGGCTACTAAGGACTGCTGCCCTGATTAATCACCCTGTTTTGGACCATTGACGATTTGGTAGAGCGAAACAATTGAGAGAGTCTTCTGGTGAAGTCATCGATATCTCAGTTAAGTATAAGTGGAGCGTCTCCCAGTTTGTTTGGTATCCTTCGGGATTTTGGTATCCTTCGGGATCGCTTTGATTTGGGTCTTGCAAGTGCCAAAGCCAGAGGACTTGTGTATTCACGAGACTATCGTATTCGATAATCCTTTGAAGTTTGAAACTAGACTAGTGAGCAAAGATGCCTGGTTCTAGTATATTTGGAAATGTGTTTTGTTTTGGTTGTAAAAGGGACTCCCGATTGGAGGATTCGTGTCCGGTTCCTCCAATTGGAACTCCAACTTATGAGCTTTATGTGAAACATGGCGTGGGCCCCATTACGTATAATGAAGTATGGGTCCGATACACCAGAAAGGTTGGTGTTTTAAAATGGCCCCAAAATGGTAGTTTCGACACAGAGATCCTAGATAATTTAGAAGTTAAATTGTTCAAGAAGAAAGCCCGGCCGGCGATGTTTGATTCCTTCCGCCTATGGCGAAAGGAAACCAAACAAAAATAAATTAAATTAGCAAAGAAACATAAAAGAGAGAGAGGTATGTCGATCATGCAATCAGCTTTGCAGTTTAAGGATAATGAAGAGGACCAAATGAATGAGCAGTTGCAAAGGCAACGCAAACTAGTCATTGATAAATGTTACCCAGTTTTGCCACCCCTTCAACAAGATGAGTTAAAAGAGAAAGAGAAAGATTCCCTAATGTCCCATTTGCTAAGTTCGCCACCCCCTTACGCGCAAAATGCTACAGCGCCTCCACAGCCCGTAAATATGCAGCCTCCAGCTAATGCAGCGCAAGCTTTCCCGCAGCCGCCAGCTCCTCCTCAGCCGGCTCTTACCCTGGTAGCAGAGCCTTCCCAAGGGCCGCCGATTCTGTTACCTACCGCTTCTGCGTCCCCTGCGACTTTACTCAGCACATCAGCTGCCTCCCTTGGTGCCCTACCTGCTGCTACCCCTGTATCTGTATCTGCACCCGTTTTCCTTCCCTCTGCTCTTCCCCCGGTTCTTGCCTCGACTTCTCCTTCTGCACGACAGTGAATAGCTAGTGCAGTCACTAGTCTTATATCACCCCTCTTTGGGTCGTCTACTACGACCCCTGGTCCACAGCGTAAGCAGTTACATAGTCAAATACCTGGTTCTAGAGAGAAAGAAGAACTGGACCGCATGGCACGTAGATGGATTGTTTATCCTTCTAGATATGATGTAGAATCTGTTGTTAATGTTTTTCATCAGTGGTAAGCGCCACAACAGCGGTACGTTTTTGAGAAAATGTGTGAAATTCTATGTGAGGAATTGGAAGATAATGATTTAGACTCCAGTCCGCAAGAGTTGTGTCAAGTGCGATTTGAATTTGGAAAAGGTACGATTGTGGGTTCTGATGTTGAGAAAGCAGTTGCGACACTGCTGTCTTTCAGGATTGGGGATTGTCAGCAATCGTTGTTTAGACAGGAATTCCCTGAAGGGAAACAAGTAAAAGCGCGACAATATCCGATGCGTGAGGTTCCTCCAGTTTGGAGACCTGGTGATGCGAATGCTAATCCGCCTGTTCTGCCACATTTTCAGCGTGTTTGGGTACATGTTCCCTGGAAACGATCTGAAGTATTAGCCCTTAAACAGACATTGCCTGACCCCCGTAAGAACCCTGCAGTATATTATAAGGAGTTATCGCAGACTGCAGAATTGTGTGTCATGAACCTGGCTGACATAGATATGTTGTTCGGAAATGTTGTTCCACAGCCTTTGTGGGGATTGATTCGTAATGCAGATCATGCTGCAGAACTAGGTGACACATGGGCTAATATCATTAATGTGGACAATGGACAGGTCGGTGGTGCCAAGCCTGAGCCCGTGGTAGCAGAACTCCCTGGTAGAATAATTAATTATATGAAAACTTTAATGCCCGCAATACGTGTAAATTGGGATAAATTATCCGCGTGCAAACAGAAGAAAGATGAAACAGTGTCTGATTTCTTCACTAGGTTTGAAGAAACATTTATCGACCACAGTGGTCAGGACATGAGTACAGAAGGTGGCCAACGGTTATTTGTTGATAAATTTGTGCATAATTTGCTTCCAGAGTTGTGTAAGAAATTAAATGATTCGGAGAGTTCTTGGGCCGTTTCCTCTTCAGCACAAATACTGGCTACTGCACAGTATTACGAAAATAGGGATAAAGACGAGAAGGATAGAGCAGACAAGAAAACGAAAGAGTTGAAAACGAAGGTTCTTTTACAGCAGGCTTATCCGCCACGTGCAGGGCAGAATAATTATAGGCAAACACAGGGTATCTATCAGCAACCCCAACAGTGGAATAATCAGCAAATGTATGGGTATTATCAACCACGTGTCCCTATAGGTCCCAATCAGTGTTCATATTGCAAGGAGGAGGGTCACTTTAAAAATAATTGTCTCAGATTGTTGCAACGCACAAATAATGCTTATGGCGCAAGAGGTAGAGGTGGCCAGCAAGCCCCAAGAGGTAGAGGGTGTGGAAATGTTCCCCAGAACGCGCGACCTCTTCCACCTCAAAATACGATGAATAGTTTTGATCAGCAAGCCAATGCGACTGGCAAGACAGCGCAGTACTATAATAATGAGTACTATGCAGAAGATGATAATACGGAAGGGAATGATTACTAGGACAGCTGTAGACAGAGAGAGGGAGTTGTTTCAGTGCCAGTGGACCAGAGCGGACAGTATGTTAAGGTGACTACAGCGGGTATAACAGAGCCCTTCCTGCTGGACACTGGTGCTGCAAAGAGTTCTATTATGCGCTCCAAACTCCCTGGCGCGCCTTTGTCTGGCGAAATGAATGTTTCCGTAGGTTTTTCTGGCGCCTGGGTTAGGAACCCGATCTCAAGTCCTATGGCCCTTTCTGTTGGACCTTGTGAGCTGAAAGCACCCCTCATCCTAACGATAGGATGTAATGAAAACTTGTTAGGATTGGACCTGTTGAAGAGATTACATGCGACATTATATTGTTCCCCCTCAGGAGTACAACTTACGCTGGGTAAGGAAGTGATTTCTCCCATGTATTTGTCAAAGTATGAACTACCAGCTGAATTGTCGTCTCTTCCTGATGCCCTTTGGGCCACTGGCCCTAATGATGTGGGCCTTTTGGAAATACCGCCTTATGTTGTCACTTTAAAAGCCAATGTTAAATTGCCACGCATTCCCCAGTACACGATCTCTAAGGAAGGTGAAAAAGCGGTGTTAGCAATTATCTATGATTTAATTGAGAAGGATGTCATTGAAGAGACAAGAGGCAACGTTTGCAATAGTCCGGTTCTGCCTGTGTTGAAACGTACTGACCCTTCGCAGCCACCTGTTTACAAATTTGTGATCGATCTTAGAGAGGTCAATAAGGTAGTTGTGCCACAGTTTCCAGTCGTCCCTGATATAACCGCCTTGTTGACTATGATCCCAGCTTCCGCTGCTTGGTTCTCAGTAATTGATTTAAAGAATGCTTTCTTTAGTATCCCGATTGCAGAGGAGAGCAGGGATATTTTTGGCTTTTGTTTAGGAGGTCGAAGCTTCCGTTTTTAACGTGCTCCACAAGGATACTGTGAAAGCCCATCAATATACAGGCAGGCTTTAAAAGCACAGCTTGATGCCCTTGTTTTACCTAAAGGTGCTACCCTTATCCAGTATGTTGACGATTTACTAATCGCTGCAGATACTGAGGAGATTTGTAAAGGAGCTATATCATCATTGTTGCGTCATTTGTCTACCTTCCATCACAAAGTGTCTCTCTCAAAGCTACAATATTGTCGACAAGAGGTGACCTATTTAGGTCATCTCTTCTCGAAGGAGGGAAGGAAGCTGACCCCAGAAAGAATCCAAGCCATTGCACAATTAAGCGTGCCAAAGACAAAGAGAGAAGTGCGTGCTTTCCTGGGCATCACTTCATATTGTAGGCACTGGATCCCGAGTTTTTCTTTATTGGCAAAACCATTGCTAGCATTAACATATAAAGATATACCAAATCCTGTCCCATGGTCTGAAGAGTGTCAGAAAAGTTTTGTGGAATTACGAAAGGCATTACGTTCAGCTCCTGTGTTGGGTACCCCCGACTATAGTAAGCCTTTTACCCTGTATGTTTATGAAAGGGACGGTTGTGCATTGTCAGTACTGACACAGCCTTTTGGAGACAGACCGCGCCCATGCGCGTATTGTTCATCGACTTTGGACCCTGTAGCGAGGGCATTGCCAAGTTGTTTAAGAGCTACAGCGGCAGCAGCTGCGTCTATTCGACAGTCTGCTGGACTAGTGATGAATAACACATTGATTGTAATGGTTCCTCATGCAGTGGACACATTGTTAAATAGGACCAAGACACAGCATTTAACTAATGCTCGATTGTCAAGTTACGAGTTGACACTGCTAGCGAGTCATGTACACATAAAGAGGTGCAATACGTTGAATCCAGCCACATTACTGCCAATTTCAGCAGACACAGATGAGGTTGAACAGCATGATTGTCTGTTCAGAACAGAAGAAGAAACAAAAGGGAGAGTGGATCTTAAAGATACTCCCCTGGTTGAGTGTGATGGTACCTTGTGGGTGGATGGTTCATGCTTCAAGCTTCCGAATGGTGATACGACTGCTGCGTATGCTGTCACGACTCTGCACACGATTGTTGAAACTGCACACATACCACATAATTCAGCCCAAGCAGCAGAATTAATTGCACTCACAAGAGCATGCGTGTTGTCAAAAGGAATGAAAGTGAACATATATACTGACAGTCAGTACGCTTTTGGTGTGGCCCATATTTTTGGGCGTTTGTGGAAAGAACGTGGGTTCCTGACTTCGCATGGAGCTAAGATTCAGAATGGTCAGTTAGTGAATGAGCTCCTTGAGTCGCTGACCTTGCCATTACGAGTTGCGATTGTGAAATGCAGCGCACACAAGAAGGTTACCGATGATGTTGGGCGTGGTAATGCATTTGCTGATGAAACCGCGAAAGAAACAGCAAAAGATGTGACAACCCGAATGTATGTTGCAGGCCCTGCAAGATGGGTTGGTGATGTTGGAATGTGTGAAGACACGATAGAGAGTGTGAAGTCCCTTCAAGCTGAAGCCACAGAGAAAGAATTGAGTATGTGGAAAGAGAGTAAGGGTAAATTAGATGAAAACGGTTGTTGGATTGATTTGTCAGAACACCGGCGATGGTTGTTACCTGATGCATATGTGCTTCCAGTGGTTACGATGGCACATGGAATGGCACATATCAGTGTGAAAGGAATTTGTAAGTTGTTGGCTCCAGTATGGCAGAATGCAGGAATCCCTAAATGTGCAGAGAATGTAGTCAAAAATTGCATGGTATGTCTGAAATACAATCCTGGTAGGGGAACCCCAACTCCACCTGGTCATTTTGCGCCTCCATCATATCCTTTTGAAGTTCTGCAACTAGACTTCATCCACATGGAAAGATGCAACAATTTGAAATATGTACTGGTTGTTGTTTGTGCCTTTTCAAAATGGATAGAAGCATATCCCCTAAAAGACAATACTGCCTTATCCACAGCTAAAGCCCTAGTTAAAGAATTTTTCCCTAGGTTCGGAATGCCAAGGATGGTATGGAGTGATAACGGGAGTGAATTTGTAGGCCAAGTGATGAAGAATGTGTGTGAGGGACTAGGCATTAAGCAAAAGTTTCACGCTGCAAATCACCCCCAATCAGCTGGACTAGTAGAGTGCTACAATGGCACCTTGAAGCTTAAGTTGGCCAAAATGCAGGCGAGCTCCGGTCTTAAATGGCCTGACGCTCTGCCCTTAGCACTCCTATCAACAAGAATGACTGTACATTCACAAGTGGGACTTAGTCCATATGAGATAGTGTTTGGCCGTCCGGCCAATGTATGGGGAGTGCCAAGGCCGACAAAGTTCAGTGAAATCGAATATCCAGTACTGCTTGATTACCTGTATGAATTGACGGCTAAATTGCGTGTCTTAACCCAACAGGTCCACGATACTCTGCCCCAGGCCTCTGAAGCTCCAGGACACCCTATTAATCCTGGAACGTGGGTGCTAGTTTCAACGTGCAAAGAATGATGAGCCCCGTTGGATCGGCCCCTACCAAGTACTGCTATCGACAAGATCAGCAGTTCGAGTGAAAGGGAAAAAGAATTGGATTCACGGCATACACTGTAAAAGGATCCCTTTGCCCCTACCGTATGACCAGTGGGCCCAGGAGGGGATCGCTGACTCCGAGGCTGAGACTGTGCCTCGTTTTGTGCCTTTTAGCGATGCACGTGTAAAGGGGACAAATACAGAGCGAGAAAGTGACGACATTCTGCAGGAAGCTATATCGCCATCAATTCGATTGGATACCACAGAGCCTGAACTCTTGTTTCAAGACCAGACAGTGCCTGGCAGAAATAGGTATAATTTGAGACCAAGAACTATGGACAAATAAAAATTCTTTTTCTTTGATATCTTCAAAAGTGCAGCTCTATCACCTGAAGAACCTTTTTGACTTTTTGTTTTTCGAACCACCATCCGGGTTCAGCTGCAGGGTCGCGGTGCCAAGACTTTGGGGTACAAGCCAAAGACGTTAGGTCAACGGTTCTGGTTGGTCTAGGGCATTCCCTGAACTGACAGGTGTACTCCTTAGCAGAAGATACTCATCCGCCGCGAGCAGCACGATTAGAGGATGGAGTTTTTCAGGATGAAGAGGCCCACCGAGGAAATTAATTTCAAGAGCAGAATATGTAAAATAATGAATAGCAAATGTGTTGTAGTATTATGTCTGTTTGTGCTCTCTAGTATAATGATGTTTTCTGTAGGTTGTGTATTATTGTCTTTCCAAGTGTCATTTGCACCCACTGTACCAGCACCAACTAGTTATGAATACAACAAACTGCTGGGTGTGTGGTTTGATGCCACACACCATTAATAAGGGCATCCCATATCTAGTACTGCCGTTTAGCTATAATGGTTCGTCATGGGCATTCCAGACCATGTTTCTTTTTGCGCTTGAAACCTACTCCCAGCGACCACCGCGTTCCATTAGACCTAACTCGAATAATAAAGCCTTGATGAAAGGAGTTGCAGATATGAGTAGAGCTATCGATGCATATACATCTATTCCCAAGGATGAGTTGCGAGCTTATGTAGGTTGGAACGCGACTGGGTATAGCATCAGTTTGGGTGAAAAACAGCGCAGAAGTTCATCTCCGATTTGGGTCGTACCCCACATAGGTCGGTTCTGTCTGCAAGGTAATGGTCAGAATCCAAGAGCTCAGCTAGGGAAGAGTAACTGTACTGAGACATACACTTTTCCATCACAGTTTTCCCCTGCGTTTTTGGCTGCCAAGGGTATATACTTTGTCTGCAATGATCGAGCATATTCATGGTTGCCCCCTGATTTCTTGGGCACATGCTATGTTGCGAATTTGCTACCGCCAACATTTACTGCCGCCTCTGATTACCACAAGACAAGATTTGTGAGAGGCGTTGTTAGTAAGGAAGATACTGCCGGTCAGGAAGCGGGAGACTTTTTCCTGGGTTTTCTGCCGTTTTGGGGACCAATGGTCAATAGTCGGAACCTGAGACAACTGACCCGTGTAGTTGAATCCACTGTTAATGTAACGGCCGGTGCCCTTGGTAACTTGACAGCTGAGCTTCAAGCGGATCGCCTGATGACGTTGCAGAACCGTATGGTTCTAGACGTCATACTTGCGGACCGTGGTGGGGTATGCAAGGTCATCCAATCAAGCTGTTGTATTTTCATACCGGATAACGCTCCGACAGTCTACCAGGCCATTTCCAAACTGCATAAGATTTCTGAATCCATTCACGTAGATAAAGGAGATTGGTCGCTGATGGGGTGGTTCTGGGGACTGATATCAGCTTGGGGATGGAAGATTTTAATAGTCATTGGAATGATCTTAGCCATTCTTTTCCTGTTCTGTTTATGTATACAGTGTGGCCCTGTAATGTGTAGCCTCTGTGTTACATCATGTGTAAGGAAACCTATATCGAAGGACGAGCTAAGCAATAGGATGATGCTACAGCAACATCTCCATGACTTCATGAATGTAGATTTGGACTCAGATTAGTATAGTTCTTGCCTATGTAAGGGCAAAAGGAGGGTCTGTGGTACTGTAAAAATCGGAACCGTGTAGGTGGCATGGTCCCACTATGCCAAGTTTGGTATCAGCGAACCGCAAATGAGCAACGCGGTATGTATGAGTGTTTTCGTCATGTTCCACTGATGAATTCACCGTGTATACGATATTACATATTGTATCCATGGGTTCCATTTTACAGTAGTAGCCATTTTGTGGTTGCCCTCACATAGGCTGCGCACTAAGGCCATGCCTAGGCTTAAAGGACACGTACACCTTCTGTGACTTCTCGCTGACCTGTGCAAGCCGACTCCGCTGCCCGAGGTCAATCCTGTCCGGCTGGTTCCTTTATCGCGGCCTAATGTGATTAGCATCAGGGCTCGACCCATCATAAAACCCCTGTTCGCACACGATCCCTGACTAAGCTGTTTTCACACCTGACTCTGTTTCCTACTTTATGGCTTATTTTACGACCAGGAGGTGCCCGTTTTATTGGGGTCTGCTGTTATCTGAAGAGGGTTCTGAGCCTTGCTGGGTACAATAACTGCATGCTTAATGAACTGAAATGTGGGATTGTCATTATGGCTCTGCTATTCCTTTGAAACTAAAATATGTGAATGACCACTTGTAAAACAGGGGCGGTGTTGCCCCCAAAGCGTAATTTTGTGTATATAAGTAAAGACGGGTTTTTGGTTCGGGAGCAGTCTCCTGAGAACATACATCGTGTTGTACTTCTCGGATATCTGTGATTGGTCTGCAGCCAATAAAGACGTTCTTTGAATTCACCTAGAAGACTCTGTGTTTCTGTGGGTCTGAAACAGGAAGAATCCGAAGTCTTAGGGTGTGTTCCCCTGCACCGCTGGGTTCTAAAAACCCGGTACTTCAGGAGGGGGGCTGGAGGTTTGGGCCCTCCGCCTGGCCCCTGATGCAGCACTATAATTGAGGCACTGTGGAGGGGTCCCACCGGAGGACTGTGGCCCTGCATTTCCCTAACTGTTCCAAGTGTGTTCTGATGCCGTACCAGTTGAGCCTGGGCTCTCCTTGATATTTGACCCCTGATTCGGCCCCCTAGTCGAGGCACGGGTGGAGACTTCAGCCTGAGAGGTGGAGGCTCTGCACTCCCTGCCTTTCTCAATGCTCCACCAGGTCCTGTCTGCTCAGGGCTCCATGGAGTAGAAGCGCCTGCTAGAGCACTGGTGGTGGCCCATGGTGACACCTGATCCCCAGGTCGGCATGATAATCTAGACGTGGGGTTGCCACCGGGGGACTGGGGCTCCATTTCTCCCTACCGTCACCCGCTGTTCTTGCCTTAGCTGTACCAGAGCTGGGCTACGTGGGTTGGGGGTTCTCTTGACCTGCTGGCAGAGGCTCTTCACGGCATGAGTGGTCAATCTGAGGAGATGGGAGACTTTGAGCGGTTGTACTTTCCCACCCTCATAGCGGTGTGAATTTGTATCAAGATCGAGGCGCACATAATATGTGGGCGTGGGTAGTGGTGTTGGGTCGGATCCTTCATCTGTTAGGCCCCCTGGATGCTGCTCTCCTGCGGCTTGGTTAGCTTCAGCACCGAACTGCGGCCCGTGATGTCAGGTGCCAACCGCGCCGACAATGCCCGAACTTCCTGGACCAGGCGGCAACGCAGGGGGAGGACTCAATTATACACAAAGCCTTCACCTTAAGTGTCTTTGAACAGTTCCCCCAACCTGGAACAAATTATTGCGGATCGCAGGCTCCTCAGCCACAGACGATGAGAAAGGTCCACACATCTTTACATATGAGGAGGACCCCAGCACTCGGGCAGCTCCCAGGCTGATTTGCCTACACCTGCCGTAGTGACTCCAGAGATGGCAGATACCCTCATGTAGCTGATTCGTGATTACTCATCTGTGCTGAAGATGGCACAGTGATGCAATACTGCAGTAATGCATCCCCTGCACCTGCGGCAACCTCCCTTTTTAGACATTTTTGGGCAATGCACCTTCTCTTTATTAGGCACACTTTTAGCTCACCCCCCACGATCCACTAGAGCATGCCCCACATGTTTTGTTTTGGCGTATCGCCGGTTGCGGTAGGCCCACAGTATTGGGAATATCCAATCCCCGGTTATTGCAGGTTTACCTTACTCTTCCCATCCCTTCACCATTAGCACTATGGTGGGTGGGTGTCACCAGACTACAGGGACGGGCACACTGACACTGAGGAAGGGTACCGTTACGTGTCTTCCATACACTACTGTCACCTCATCATAACTTCACCGGCTGACACCCGTCTTCTCACCCTCAACATCTGAGGTAAGCATGCTGCTTGAAAAGGCTATACTGTCTACTCCTATATGAATCACCTGCAGGCGCAAATAGTCCTTCTGCAGGAGACACACTTTACTGCTGAGTAGCTGCACTGCCTACGTGAGAGATGGAGAGGGATTCTTTGTGCCACTACCTATTTGCCATTTGCACGAAGGGCTATGTTGTGTATGTGCCCTAGGGTCGCATTCAAGGAGACTCGCAGGGTAGTCAACAAAGACGGTCTGTGCGCCTTCCTTGATGGGCATCTGGACAGCCAGCCGGTATTCCTGGGTAGCCTCTATGCAGCAAACACTGATCGGGCACATTCTGGGAATCCCTCTCCGGCACGCTGGCCCACTATACAGCATTCCCATGGATATTAGCAGGGAATACAATTGCGTGCTTGAAATATCCTTGGATAGATCCCACCCTCCCCTTCCGCACTCCCCGCCCTACGCACAGATGGAGCGCTTCCTCCCCTGGGTCCACCACTGGACACTTACGGATGCTTTGTGGTTGTCAGCTCGGAATGTCCTCAGGATCGGGTTGATGCTCAGGAGGGTCCACCTCTTGATATCCCCTAGCCTTGATGGCCGTAATGGCCAAGCTCAAAGGGAGGATCAAGTGAGGGAAGGAAAGGATGGGTACAGCAGTGAGGGAGACCTGTAATGACAACAACAATAGTAAATATCGTATGGTGCTTTCTAACTAACTTTACCAGTATAAAGCACCCTCAACCCCTCCCCAGACCATGTACCTGTAACAAAAATAAAAAGGACCCTTCTGAGTTCAGAACCTTTTATCTAGTTTGCGTTGAGCGGTATTAGCATCAATCGCTCCGTTAGGTCTGCAATGAGGGAAACATAGACAATACCAATCATTGTACACATGACACAGATTCACAAGACAAGGACCTATACTCGCATATCATGAAAACATATATGAGTAGCTCCTAAACCTACCCTCTATAAGACTCCACTACACTTCACAGGGATAGAGCGTAGTCCCATAGCGCTCCGTGTACCCCTGTTAAATAGAGCCAGAAAAGATAAGTAGAAGCTGAAGGCTTATTGCTGCATACACACTGCGAGTCATGTACATAAGTAATGTTTATCATTAGGTTCTGCGATTCAGCCAAGAATAGGTTATGTCACCAACATTCCTGATGTAGACAATAAGACGAAAGTATACATGTTCTGGAGGGCTGTGATCAACCCCAAGATACATAAAGCACCTCAGTGAACGTCTAGGATCCAAACAAGCAAGAATCCAATAATCTTAGAAGGCAAGTACGCAGGACTCTGCCTGCAGTAAAGCCAGTTCCCGTCAGTTAGCACCACTGACAAGCCCACACTCTGTATGAGCCGGGAGACGCTCTCCCACGAGTACTGCCCCAACAATATCCAGACACGGAGCCCCAGTCCCATTTCCAGCGTTTGGTGGTGCACAGCACCCTTACCCTACTGATACGACGGCTGGACGCTCTTGCCTGCAGGACGAAGAATTTCCGACGCTCTCGCGGGGGCCGCCATTTCCTATATGGGCGGTTCCGCGCTGCGTCATGCGTACGTTTCAGGTTTCATGGGAATTGTAGTCCGCGGCAGCGCTTCCGTTTTCACGCGCCGTGGACCGAACTACGAAATGGCCTTCGTGTTGCCGGCAATAGCGCGCTCGAGGCTGCGTTCATGACAGTACATCCCTCCTTCAACGAGAGCGCGCTAAGGGGGCCGGTTTCTGTGGGTATTTTCGGTGAAAGGAAAACACTAGTCGGGGTGCGTGTACTCCTATTGCGGGCTCCCAGAAATTCTCTTCTGGACCGTAATCCTTCCAGGCTACCAGATACCATAGTTTATAGCCGCGCCATCGTGAATCCAATATGCCCTTTACTTCGTACTCTATCTCTTCATTGACCAACAGAGGAGGCGGCAACTTTCTCACTCGTGTATAGGATGGTTTTAGTAGAGAGACATGAAACACTGGGTGTATTCGTAGATGTGAAGGTAGGTTCAGTTTCATGGTCACCGGATTAATACATCTACTGATTTTGTAAGGTCCGATGTAACGAGGGTTAAACACACTGTGTTTCTTGAAACGTATGTTCATGGTGGATAACCATACTTGGTCCCCTTCTCTGTATAAGGGGCCTGGTCTTCTATGTTTGTCTGCAGTGCTTTTGTACTTGAGCTTTGCCGCCTTCAAATATTCCTGTGTAGTTCTTAAGGCGTCTTGCATATGAGACACCCTCTTGGATACCTCTGGGAGCTTGGTATTCTCTGCCAGATGAATAAATGGAAGAAACCTTGGGTGAAACCCATAGGTACAGTAGAACGGAGAGGTATTCGTGGAACTGTGGGTAGCACTGTTATACGCGATTTCAGCAAGCCAAAGATAGTTTACCCATTCCGCCGTGCTGTTATCCACGTAACAGCGCAAATATTGTTTGAGTGTCTGATTGAGGCGCTCGGTCTGTCCATCGGTTTGCGGGTGGAAACTCGTGGACAAGGCTGGTGTTATGTGCAGTGAGGAACACAACGCCTTCCAGAACCGAGCTGTGAACTGGGGACCCCTATCCGAGACAATGTTCCTTGGCAATCCGTGGAGAGGGATCACTTGTTTCATCAGTATTAGCGCAAGTTGGCCTGCCGATGGTACCTGAGGACAGGCTACAAAATGTCCCAACTTTGTTAAATAATCTACAATTACCAGAATAACCATGTTTCCTTTATCAGATGGTAATCCGACAATGAAATCTAAGGAAATGTTCTCCCATGGCCTGCTAGGTGTAGGAAGAGGCTGCAATAGTCCCTGGGGTCGTAGGTGATATGACTTCATCTTGGCACAGATTTCGCAGGCCATAATCCACTCCTTGATATCCTGTCGAAGAGAATGCCACCAGAATTGCCTATTTATGCGATCCACTGTCTTTTCCACCCCATTATGTCCTGCACAAGGTAGTTTGTGGCACCAGTGGAACACTTGTTTTCTCAATTTCACGGTAGGTATCAGAAGGCGATTTCGATTCATCGGGTAACCATTCTTGACTGGCCATTAAGTGTGGCTTCTCAACCATGTTCTCCACGAGAAGGTGTTAAGTCCCCTGAGGACGTCTCTAAGGAAGGTGTCAGGTTGCATTGCACAAAGCACCTTCAGGGGGTGTATGATGGGATGTTCAATGGGATTACCTGGTTCCTTTGTTGTCGTTTGTCGGGTGAGAGCATCGGCCTTTCTGTTCTCTGCTCCTGGTCTATATGTAATTATGAACTGATATTCCGAAAAGAATAACATCCATCTAAGTTGACGAGGGGTAAGTTGCCTAGCGGCTGACATGAACTGCAGGTTTCTGTGGTCAGTATATACAGTGACAACATGCTTGGCACCCATTAACAAGTGTCTCCACTCCATGAATGCGTTCTTGATGGCTAAGAGCTCTTTTTCAGCAATACTGTAGTTTCTTTCAGCTTCGTTTAATTTTTTCAACATATATGCCACCGGATGGAGCTGTCCCGTCGTAGAGTGTCTCTGTGATAATACGGCTCCCAAAGCCACATCGGAGGCATCGGCTTCCACAATGTATGGTTTGTCTGGGTCTGGATGAGTCAGGATAGGGGCAGATACGAAGGCTGTTTTCAGGGCGATAAATGCCTCTTGGGCTTCGTTGTTCCACTCAAACTTCTGTGCCTTTCTTAACAACTTGGTAATGGGGGCGACCAGTCTTGAGAACTGGTGAATGAACCTCCGGTAGAAATTCGCGAATCCGATGAAACACTGCACATCTCGCACATTCCGGGGAGGAGGCCAATCTTTTACTGCAGTGATCTTCCTTTCCGCCATTTCCTGTCCTGATGGCGTGAGCATTACTCCCAAGAATTCCACGGTGGTGACGTGAAACTCACATTTGCTCAGTTTGCAGAACAGGTGGTGTTTCTGGAGGATCTGTAGCACTGACTGAACATGTTGTATGTGTATATGCTCATTCTCTGAGTAGATGAGGATATCATCGATGTAGACCACGACGTAATGGTCTAGGATCTCTCGCAAAACGTCATTTAGAAAATATTGGAATGCCGCAGGGGCGTTACACAGCCCGAAAGGCATGACCAAATATTCATATAACCCGTACCTGGTCTTGAACGCTGTCTTCCACTCGTCGCCCCTTCTCATACGAACCAAGTGGTAGGCTCCCTTGAGGTCCAATTTCGTGTAAATCTGTGCCTTTTTTACTTGTTCAAGTAATACTGGTATTAGTCGTAAGGGGTAACGGTTCTTCACTGTAGTTGCATTCAATGCTCTAAAGTCTATACAGGCGCGGAGCTCGCCGTTAGCTTTTGGTATGAAGAACAGTGGGGACGCCGCAGGTGACTTTGATGGTCGAATGAACCCCAATCCCAGATATTTATCCAAGTAGGCTCTGAGGTGGTGATTTTCGGGCTCCGTTAATGCATATATTCTCCCACTCGGCATCACTGCCCCTGGGACAAGGTCGATTTGACAGTCGTACTGCCTATGGGGCGTTCACACTTCTGCTTGAACATCGTTGAAGACCTCAACATAGTCCCTGTACACATACGGTAGCTGTATGTCCTTCTCAGCTGCTGTGGCTATGCTCGCCCCAAGGCCAAGGCGGTGGCAGGTCCTTCTGCTACTGATTGACAATATTCTGAACAGTACGGTGAGTTCATCTGCACTGTCTTAGTCATCCAATCGATGTCAGGGTTGTGTTTGCACAACCATGGTAAACCCAGAATGATTCCGTACTGAGGGGCATGGTTTATATTGAAGGTTATGCGTTCTCTGTGGTTGTCTCCGTATTGATCCCCCAAGTCTTCTGAAGTATACCCTATGGGGCCAGTAACAAGTTTCCTTCCATCTACAGTATATACTTCTTCCGGCGTGTCCCTTGGTACCAGACGTATACCTCTGCGTTTGGCTTCTCCTATATCCATAAAGATACCTGTGGCACCTGAATCAATCATGGCAAAAGCAGGTACCCACTGGGTTTGAAGAAACAGTTGTATATCGATAAATAAATGCCCCTGAGTATTAGGGTCACTATCCCATAGGGAAGGGAGGTGTGTTAGACTCCAAGAAACCCCTTCTTCTTTCTTTGAGTCTACTAGTTTTCCGAAACTGAATCCACTGTTGCTGTAACCTTTCTGTTGCCGCGAAAGCGGCTGGCCTTGGGTTTCACTGGGCACTCTTGGACGAAATGGCCTTTTTTGCCCCAGTCTAAACATAAGCCTTGTTTCTGCCAGACTTCCTTTTCCGCTGGTGTTAATGCTGCTCTTATGGTGCTTACGTCCATAGGCTCTACCCCCGACGCGCTATGTGCCTCTGCGGTTCTTTGCCTCTCGACTGGCGGCAGGCCTCTTTCCTTCCGTTTGTGTTCACCTTTTCTCTCGCTTAACCTGTGGTCAAGTCGTAGTACCAGATTAATCAAGTCTTCACAGGTAGTGGGCTGTGGATCTATTTGGGCTATTACATCCTTAAGCTCATCCCTTAACCCCTGGTGGAAGAGTGAAGCTTGTTTGGCCTCTGGCCACTTAGTTTCTGCAACTAGGCGTCTGAAGGTATTCAAATATACTAACAGGTCTTTGTTGCCCTGTCTCAGTTCTAATAATTCCCTGTCTGCTGTGAATGATTCAGCTCGCCTATCAAAGACCTTCAAAAATTCTGCTCTAAAGGCCTCCCAATCATAGAGAAGCGGATCATCCCTGTTTACTAAGGGCACTGCCCATTGTAACGCATCCCCAGCCAAATAAGAAATAAGAAAGGCTAATCTCGCCTGATTGGTGGGGAAAGATTTCTGTTTACACGAAAAATGGAGTATAACTTGAGTCAGGAAAACCTGGACCTTACTTGATTCACCATAAAATCGTTCTGGGGTGGCTAGCGGGATAGAAACAGGCATTTCCACTACTATGGCATTGGTAGGTGCTGCTGCCTGTACCCCCACGTTAAATGGGTTTCTCTACATCCCTTCTACCCTAGCTCTTAAGTCAGCTGTTTCCTGGCGGGATGCAGCCAGCACAGCTCGTACTGTAGTAAGTACAGCCAGTACATCTTCTAGAGTGGCCATACCCGCACAACCCGACCAGGAGGACAATAATTCTTGGGTCGGAAATTCTGTCAGCTTGGAATGTCCTCAGGATCGGGTTGATGCTCAGGAGGGTCCACCTCTTGATATCCCCTAGCCTTGATGGCCGTAATGGCCAAGGTCAAAGGGAGGATCAAGTGAGGGAAGGAAAGGATGGGTACAGCAGGGAGGGAGACCTGTAATGACAACAACAATAGTAAATATCGTATGGTGCTTTCTAACTAACTTTACCAGTATAAAGCACCCTCAACCCCTCCCCAGACCATGTACCTGTAACAAAAATAAAAAGGACCCTTCTGAGTTCAGAACCTTTTATCTAGTTTGCGTTTAGCGGTATTAGCATTAATCGCTCCGTTAGGTCTGCAATGAGGGAAACATAGAAAATACCAATCATTGTACACATGACACCGATTCACAAGACAAAGACCTATACTCGCATATCATGAAAACATATATGAGTAGCTCCTAAACCTACCCTCTATAAGACTCCACTACACTTCACAGGGATAAAGCGTAGTCCCATACCGCTCCGTGTACCCTTGTTAAATCGAGCCAGAAAAAACAAGTAGAATCTGAAGGGTTATTGCTGCATACACACTGCGAGTCATGTACATAAGTAATGTTTATCATTAGGTTCTGCGATTCAGCCAAGAATAGGTTATGTCACCAACAATTCCTGATGTAGACAATAAGACGAAAGACACGGAGCCCCAGTCCAATTTCCAGCGTTTGGTGTTGAACAGCACCCTTACCCTACTGATACGACGGCTGGACTCTCTTGCCTGCAGGACGAAGAATTTCCGACGCTCTCGCGGGGGCCACCATTTCCTATATGGGCGGTTCCGCGCTGCGTCATGCGTACGTTTCAGGTTTCATGGGAATTGTAGTCCGCGGCAGCGCTTCCGTTTTCACGCGCCGCGGACCAAACTACGAAATGGCCTTCGTGTTGCCGGCAATAGCGCGCTCGAGGCTGCGTTCATGACAGTGGTCCTGACACCCCAAATCCAGACTATACTCTTTATTCCATTCTGCACAGTCTCTGAGTGCCTTAAGTGCTTTCTCTACTCACCCCCAATTGTACCTATGATCCAGCACACAGATTATTTAGGTGGGGTAATATCATAACCATGACGAGCACATTATGACCCTTAAGTGGATGCCCCCTGCATGGGACTCTGCCTGTATCGTAATCCTCGCGACCTTTATGAGGGCAACCACCGCAGGGCCCTGATGGGTGTACGAAACCAAGTAGGCTTCTGGAGGACAATTCCAATAGGCCCCATAGGCAAGTTCGCCCTGGAAAAATGTTTCATTTATACCCACCTCCTATATTACTTTACAAATCTTCTATTTGTATCACCTCGTTCTTACTTTAAAGAGCTGGATGCACTCCGTGTTCACTCATTTGGGGGACTGGACATCAGCGAGTTACCTTGGACAAGATGCAGCTACCGAAGGATCGGGGAGGCACTAGGCGCCATCCTTCGAGGAATAGTTCCTGGTGGCACAGCTCCAATGGCTGTCTCACTCGATGCTACCTCGGGGAGGCCTGCACGGATACCGGGCCCCAGTAGCTGCCGGCAATCCGCCGCCTGTTTCTACTGGGAGCCCAGCCCGTCTCTACCTATTCCATACAGGTGGCGATGGCAAAGGGTAGTATAGCTAACATAGATCGTCTCTCCCTGAACCCTCCGCTCTATACTCCTTTGCTGTCCCTGGTCAGCTTGCCTTGGAGTCAGGGCTATTATACAGCAAGGGCCCAGCACGCCTTGACCAATGGCTCGCTACTAGAGGTGGAGGCTCTATTCTCCGAGATCCAGCTTCTCCCCGTCACTCACCTGGCTGAAGAGAGCAGGCTTCCTCTGGGGCAGTTCCTCCTTCACAGGCAACTTATATTCTCCTGCCAGTATCTCTGGGAACTATTCGGGTGTGAACCAATGACACACGCAGTGCTTCAGGCCATGCTGACCATGGGATCAGGTCACCATCTTATCACGTGGCTGTACAAAGCCATACGGGAATTGGCGGCCGCATCGCACAACACACTTCGCCAAAAATGGGAGTCAGAGTTCAACATTACTGGGGTGCAATCCACGCTGCGCTGCAGGGAGTCACAGGTCTCACAGACATATACACTTGGGAAGCCTGCTTGCTAGGAGTTATCAAGCCCCAGCTGTTAGCCAAGCAGGCAATCACACTACACTGGCGAACACCAGTTGGTCCTCCAGTGAACGCATGGATTGGAGCAGCATGCAAATGGGGTGCTGCAGAGGCAGAAGCCCTTCGGTACAAGGAGGTGCGTCAGATGCGTTGATGCCTCATCTCCCCACATTCGGCTATCTTGCTCACGCACTTCCGCAGGCTACTGACAAAGATTCTGAGCCCGCAGTAATAGCGCCCGCTGGAGGTACCAAGGTGGGCACCTTTCCCAGCAGAATTGACTAACCCCAGCCCTCCATGAGTGCGGCCCTGCCCAGGCCCCTATTATTCTCACTAGTGTCCAACATCCAGAGATCCCATTGCCTCGCTACCTGTGCCTAGACCCGCGCTCCCTACTACCATCACACCACTAGAACCCCACCCATCCCCCCCTTACCATCCCTCCCAGAATTCGCTTCCAGTTAACAGTTTATTTTCATTCGTTGGTGGGATAACTCAGTGCAGCACTTATCACAACATTTAACTTAAAGCTCCTAGACTTGCTTCTTGTCACTGCCTGTTGTTTAATGCATTTACACCTTTAGCCTAAAACTGCATATTCCATGTAATGGCACTTTGGTGCATATGCTATCATTTGTATTGCTATTGTATTATTGAAAAACCCAATAAAAACTATTTAAAAAAAGACTGCTTAGCAGACTTTTGATGTCGCCTATTGCTAGGTTTACTCATGCGGTGTTCTCATGAGATCCATTTCCCTGCTCCATCCATCAATAGTCATTTTTATATCCATTTGAGCTACGACATATGAATGGTCCCGGACGTGCCCATCTGTAGTAGCGGGTACATTCTTACTTTGGGTAGCTCAACTGGTTTATCCCTAACATGGCGCTCCCATCTTCTTAGGCTCCGGCATGTAAGGGAGGTTTCACTTGGCACCTCCTCCTCCATTTCTGATGCAAACTTCAGCTATAGCCATGTCCTCTGGTTCCAAGGATCCCTCCTCCGGGCAAGGTCTATCTTACCAGATTTTTCCCTCAGTCCAGTGGGCTAGCAGGTGACTGAATGGCAGCGCAAAGATCTCCCCTTACACTATCTCCCTTGGGTTTAGTTTATCTATCCCTTGAGTTTGGGTGGAGCAGGGTACGTCTTCGCAGCTGCTCTCCCTTGTGCATGTGCAAAGGTGTCATCTTCCTATGTCTTGGTTGGGTCAGCACCAGCCTACCTTGGTCTCCTATTTCCCAGTCAGCCTATCTTTTATGTTGAATATTTTGTAAGTCTCGGATACCAGCCACAAGCCTCTATTTAAATGTTTTCCTCTGATTCTTCTTCGATGAGTACCCTCTTCCTACGGATGCTATCTTCATGTGGTGGGCACACTGCTCTGTTTTCTTGCTGTGCTTCCTGGATGCAAGCTTTTTCTCTCTCTACCTTGATGCACAAATGTGAATCCATTCGGGCAGGGTTCCCTTCCTTTGGCTGTAGTAAGGTTCAAGGTACCAACTAGCTCCTATCTGGTTCACCAGAATGTTTCTTGAACATAAAATATCTTGGAAAAATAAGAGACAAGAGGTGTTTGGCAAGCAAGAAACAGTTTGTTTAATGAAAAGGTACAGCCAGGAGAACTGTTACAAAGGGTCTGAGGACTGTCTCAACTTATAGTCGATCTGACATGGGTTTTTATACAATTCATTGAGTGCCATAAAATAGTTCCAGCGATCCTTATTTGGTAAGGAATGTGAATCTCTGTCTTTGGAGCCATAAATTAATGTATTCGATGAGGAATCCAGGTGAGCTTCGACCTTGCGTGGACACAATGCGGCCAGTGGGAAACATGTCCTGATGTCCTGCATGAGTATCGTGTGATCACTGCCTGTACAGTGTCCTCTTTGGCTATGTATTTCAAACTTCATTAGGCATCTGACTTTATGGTGATTTGGGAATACGCATACCCCTCCGGCTATGTGTGCTTTATTGGGGCCAATCTCCCCGGACCATTGTGGTGTTGCTGTGCATATCTATGGGACTGATCTGTGGTTTCCTGTTCACATGTTTGTCTGCCAGCTACATGCCACCCTATGAGTCACCTCTGGCATGGGTCTCAGCTGCTGCCTAACTATATATTTCTGAGTCAGGGTTGATGTGGATTTCACATCAGTTGAATTTGTCAATAAAGATGCAATTTCATTTTTGTACATTGTCACAAGGTCACCGATCTCCCACAGGACACCGACCCGGATAAACCAGATGAAAACCCGTTACCAACACATGCTATGCCCTTTCTTCTTTTACAGATGTTTCATCTATTCACAGCTTCCTCCGTGCAGAACGAATATATCAGAGGGTTCTTTAGGAGGAGGATGATGTCCTAGAATCCATACGTGTCCCCAACCAACTGCATCCAATGACTAGCTGATGCGGAAGTCAAAGGCCGGAACCTCCCAGGGACTGTGCATTGCGAGAGGGCTCGAGAGGTCGCCACCGGTTTCACTGAAGGAGACTCGCAGTACAGAAGGGCTCTACGGCCAAGACCGGGAGCTTGGTTCCTGCATATAGGACCCGACTTCCAGAAAGACAACAGCGTTACACATTGCCGCAGTGAGAGGAGACAAGACAAACCAAAGACCCCATGCAGAAGCCAGCCACGTTCCAGGAGGAGCATGGCTCACACAGGTACGAGACCATTTAAGGGGTTTAGGCGGGAGGCGGGTGTCTAACGCTACTTGAGTTACCTTGGGGTAAAATACCTGAGTCAAAGACTGTGATACTGGTGAAGGTTATTTTAAGGTGTAGACATCCGGTCACTACTCTCCCTGTGTTCCACTCCAGGCGTTGAAAGGTCACTGACTCTGGTCTCCCTATTTCTGCATTTGTTTTCTGAGGCACTTAACAACGAGCACTCCAAGGAGAGACCACGCGTTGCCTGTCAAGAGACAGAATCAAGACTGGCAGATTTCTTTTCTGTATTCTCTACATGTGTCTTGCTCTGCCTTTCAGATAATACAGAATCTCCTACACGGTGGCTCAAACACAGTGAAGCAAAACGTAAAACACAACACCTAGAAAAGAGTTTTATTTTACCAAATGCAAAGACTCTCTTTTTAGAATAAGGCTTGGGGTTTATTCATGCAATTCTCTCTAACAGAAAGACTTTCCCAAATGCAAATGCATATAGAGATATATATTTATATGCAAGCAACAATAAAACACTTGGTAAATGCAACAGTTAATTGCATGAATAATACTAATGAATAAACAAGCAGCAAATAATATGATATAAGACTCAAGCAAATATACTGGATGTCCTGCAAAAGATCGGAAATATATATATACACTAGATACATCAAATAATTACTTTGGATGTGCAATCTGACTCATTTACACATCACAAAGAAAACACCTCAAATGATCAAAGCCATTGGCCACACATCACAATGGCAATAATCAAAACTCAACACCTCAAATGACCACAGCCACTGGAACCATGCATCACAATGGCACTAGTCATAAACAAGCCACCTCACCCAAATCGTTCACTCGACATCCTTGCCAATTCTAGCTGGGGGGCCCGTTCAAAGCTGGGCTTGGACTCTCGACCGGGACTCAGTTTCCGTTTGTCTTACAGCAGTACGTCTACTCTGTAAGTGAGCTCCCAACTCAGCCATCAACAAACCTCAGCTTTATAGTCTCAAAACACACACTAGAAGGTTCGAGAGTCTTCCTCTCTGCACAAGGAAACTTACTGGAACTGGCCAGCTTCCAGGCAAGCATTCATGGCAGGAAGGAATTCCCACGTCCCCTCTACATTCTCGCATGTTCCAGCCTTTATCTTGACGAAGCTCACAAAAACCTTCCAGGGTACATTAAACAATCTTTCACAAAACAATCCTTGAACGTGATTAACCCAATCAACTGGCAAGCGTGTCTGTGCTTAATAGTTCTTCCCAGTGTACAACACAGTGCACATTTGTGCACCACTGCTTATAGCTTCACATACTTCATCTCTCAATGTACATTTGTGCACCACTGCTCATAACACTGCACTTCGAGACCAAAAAGTACATACCACACCTCTCTCTCTCTCTCTCTCTCGTGCTTTTAAATGCACATCCCACACGTTCTGTTCTTGGCAAGGCTGACCTACTCCGTCACAGCTCCCACTGAAGGACTGCAAGATTACAAGAAAGAAGCCTTTACGAGAAACAAGGCATATGCAGGAGGTAGTACATTCAGGCTAGGATAAAATAACACACCAATGTCAATTTTAATAATGGTAGTCAAAGGTCATCACGTGGTGTCAGACCACAAAAGTGCCTCTAGCACTACAACATGGTGCAATCAACTAGCAAGAAGGGAAAGAATCTTTTTGAACTATCTCCTTATTTTGAGCCAACTTCCTACATACATGAATGTATTGTAAGTCATATATATTCACATTGAATTTCCCAAAATTAACAAGTGATGGAGGACTGTTATTGCATCATGATGTGATATTCTATAAAGAGGAAACAGATCCACTGAAACACTCTCTTACATACATAGAAAAAGGTACTTGACCTCACAAGCTATGCTCGAGGGGGCCTGTTAAGCCTATTCTCAGGTGATGATTAACACTGGATTTTGACGCAAGGTTTTGGGCAGAACCAGTCAGAGAAGGTGACGAGATGCACTGAACTGGCATGAAGTGCAACATAGCCACAAAGAAAAGTTGATTAATCAAGTCAAACCTAAATCTTGGCCATAAAAATGCGTCAAACATCAGGCAATTAAAACAGCTGCACAGTCTTTGGGGTTTCCAGGTTATGGAGATGGTTCAAGGTTAATGATCCGAACCAACGCACAGAACGTGGGGTGAGAACAAGCAGTGTATGGGAGTTCATACGGGCAGTACAAACATGAAACTTGTGACAACCAAGCTATACCACAGCAGGTTCAAAGGTTGATCAGCAATTCAACCCATATCTCAATTATCCAGGTGGAGAGATGGAATACCAATTAAGGCAGATCAAGGTGCAGGAATCTCAGGTTTTGGTCTCTCTGTGCCTACACTGTAGCCGTACAGCGAGGAAAAACAACTGTTCATAGTATAAAAATGTACATGAAGAATAAGACCTCTGAACCATTTAACAGCAAAGTACATTTCAGTGCAATGTGGTGGTAAACACAACAATATCAGGTGAAAGGAAGAGAAGGGAAAATATAAAAGCAAGTCATGATAACATGTTTAACAACAAGGGGAAATTACCTGATCCTACTACTTCAGTATCAAATCACTGCTACAAGAGGCCCTCAGGAGGCGAGAGATGCAGCAAGTCCAGGAAAATAACTTCAAGATATTCGTTGCCGCTCCTCCGTCAAACGAACACATTGGATGAGTGCTCTGGTGTTTGCGCAGGAATCCCCCCATTCACTCTAATAACAGCCCAAGTGCCCGCGTCCACTTTAGCTTTACTACAAAAATGAAACACTCCGGTCGAGATGGCTGCCTCGAGGGCTATTCACAAAGGTATCTTACACCTGCGAGTACTCTACACATGCAAGGATGCTCTCTGAGACTTACTGTGCTACTTCTAGCTATTCAACATTACGAGCGTCAACATACTAAAACATGCAGACCTGCGCGGCTCTACGCCATTAAACTGAGGTGGGGCAAACATTTTCAAATGCAACTTACTACAGCTAAAGTTGAGCAATAGAAAGTGCAGCCCCACACATAGCCAACCAATGATAATGCAAAACCCTCCCTTAGAAAATACTGGAGACAGAGACTTAAAAATAGAACCCAATAGGAAATTAAGATAAATTTAAAATATTTATTTAGCCTGCATATAAATTCAATTTTGTTTTACAAAATAACAAAAATAATTTCTTCATGATAAAAATGTTAAACTTTTAATTTAAAAAATATTATAACTATTAAGAAAATCATTTCAAATAATTATATACATAACTTTTTGTAAGGCAGTGTCCTCTCTAAACAGATATGTGTAAGGCAGTTTAGATATTCCGAGTACATAACAAAAAAAACACAATTTCATTTTCCATGTGATTTTTTATAACAAATCTTTAAAGACATTTTTATTTAACGCATTAAAAATTTATTAAATATTTAATTCAAATACAACTTACAAGTATTTTAGCATTTTGCATTTTGTTCTAAATTTGAAGTACATAAAATTAATTTACATTGATATTAAACATTAAAATATTTCATTTTTTTCAAGTTTAATACACTTTTTACATTTTTCCTATGTTTTTACAGAGAGAGCTCCACCCAAGTTGAATATATTAAAATTTTTATCTTTTCTTCAGCTTGAATTATAAGTTTCACACCTAAAGTAACATTTGCATTATGTATTAAGAACTATTAAATGAGTTGTAGAGAGAGTAATTATACTTTACGAAGAACAGAAGGCAAGGGGAACATGGCGGCAGGTTGATGCTGGTCGCAGGGAGCTCCGGGGATTCATCCTGCTTGTCTCAGACATTCCACTATCTACTACTGCTGGAGACCTACCTACATTACCCTCCTCTAGACCGTTCTCCCACCAGATCCTCACCTCTTTCTGGCCCAAAAACTCTTAAAGGCTGTTGTTAACTTAATTTTTCTGATTAATTCATCTGAATCCTCTCCCCTCTTTAAGATTGTGCATCTCATTATTCCATATAACCTTCAACTTGGCGAGGAACTTAAACTTAACAGAGGCTCCCAGAGCTCTTAGCACCTCCATTTTCAGGCCCACATTAGGCCTTACTCGATTTCCAGATCCCCTGGTTTGCTTTTCAGTTTAAAAAGGTTAGATCTTCAGCTAGGAAGCTCAATGAGAGGCGGCTGGACCATATGTATTCTGCTATGTTGACATCCCTGAGTGCTGGGAATCTTTTTATATAATTTGGAGAGCCTACATTTTCTAAGTATGTAAGGGAGTAAAGTCCCTTTGGCAGCACTCAATGGTAGGGTGCAGTAAATGAAGGCTCCTGGGATCCACTGCTCTACAGTCTCAGCTCCCATTTAGGACTCTCCTTGGACTCCTACGTGGTTGAGGGATGAACTCAGTCTCCAACTACAAAAGGTAAACCCTAGTACCTGGGAGGATCTGAAGTCGAGACACACCTTTATTGCAGGGTAGAACCTCCAGTTGTTAACGGCAAGGGAAATCTCGAAGTTGAAATATCTGCAGCTTTGTTCACGGTGGTCAGCTCAGATACTAACAAAAATTGAGCCATGGGAACACAAAACACTCTTAAATGCGGATAAATGGATTAAAAAGGAAGTATCTTTGTGGTACTGGGGCATGATAGCTGCAGAGGACAAGAAGAATATAGACCCACACCGGATATGGGAGAAAGACCTGTTGCAGCTGGCTGTGGCAGACCTCTGGAAGTATCTAGAAATTTTCTTGATAAAACAGTTAAGTCTGCACCGCTGAAGCAAAACCATCTCTTCACTCTCCACAGAGCCTATTGGACACCCCAGAGAATGGCTAAGTTCTCCCAAGTGGCCCAAGGTTGGAAGAGATGCAGTATGACGGGAGCAGACAACAAGCATAAGTTCATGGATTGTCCTATGCTGGAACGTTACTGGATAAAAGTAGGTGATTATGTAGAGGAACTCACGGGCTGTGAAGTAAAGATAAGACACTCTCTGATATCCCTTGGTGTAGACATGGTATTGATTAACCTCAATGAGCACCAAAACATTTCTCTGGTTCTGCCGTCTGAACTAGACTGTTTCAAGTCAGTGAGGCGCATGAGTCAACTAGACCCAGCGTATAACAATAAAGAGGCAGGAAAGCTTAGGTCTCCTTTTGTAACCTGGCAAGCGAACCCTATTAGTCCAACGATTACACCATAACTTTGCTGAGTTGATGCCGGACTGTATAGTGCATAATACTATTCAGCAAGACACGCAGTCGCATCTACGGTAAGGAGTATCTTAGTCCATCGACTAGGTAAACTAGTGACTGACGGTAGAATGAGGACAAAAAAGATAATTTATACTTTTCTAAAAATGAAAGTAATATGAGTGTATATTTTTTTAAAATCTCGAAATAATAAAATGCTTTCTTTTTTAGCTATTTTTGCCATTAAATTACATTTATTTAGATTTTTCTCTACTTTACAATACTTAATGTACGATTATTTCCTATGGGATTTTATTTGACGTCCCTACCTCCATTATTATTTAGGGAGGGTGTTTCAGTTCCAACAGATGGCCATGTTTGATTTTGGAGTTACTCCGGCTAGAAGCTGGATTACATTTAAGACTGTTTTAGGTACATTGTGGCTGTAGCACCTTTAGAAGTGTGTCTTGTAAATTGAAATGGGCTTCCTCCTTTGTGGGCGAGTACTTGTCCTCCCATAAACGCCTCCCTTAGCCTCTCACCTTCATTCATAAGTATTTTCCATTTTACAACCACATTCCTCTGTCCCTCCTACATTTACTACTAAAAGGTATTCTAAAGTGTGGAAACTGGGCAGTCAAGGCAGACAACTCCAACCAGAAAAAGATGGGAGAGGCGGAACACGTCCGCACGTAGGTTTGTGCATCGCATTTTGATGTATTTTAGTCGTAATATTGTAATTCATGAATAGGCCTGATTACCTGTGAGACGCTCTTGGATGTATCTGATGTGATTCTAAAGCTCGTGAGACTGTCCCCAGCAGATGGGAAGCAGGTTCCATTTGTAGAAAAAAGGAAATGATAAGAGGTCACTCGCGTGGATCTTTGTAATACGAGGCTGTGTCTCCTCAGAACAGGGGTGTTTAGGACTATTTATTGTGGGGTCAAGAAAGGTTTGCATAGGGTTGGCCCTGTCTGTAGTTGCACAAAGACTAGAGAATGATGTGGCGGGATGTTGCTGAGATTAACGACCAGTTGTTTTATCACCTTTAGTTTTCTCAATGATTAGCACTTGGTGGCACAGGCAGTAACAGATGTTGGGCCTATACAGACCTACAACAAAGGAAGCCTCTTCTGCAGCTCCCTGGTGAGGCTCATTAAGGCTCTAAACAGTTTGAGGTTACTTGCATTCCCGATCATAGGGGCGTGGCCTCAAAGTTCAGAATCAATTCGACCTTGTGGGTTGGAGCCAAAGCTTATTAACACACAGGGAGCAAAAGACACAGGATGGAATGAGGCCACAAATAGTCACAAAGAAATAAGGCTAATTCAAGCATTTCCATCCCTCGCTGTATTGATATCTTTGTGGCTGCTTCATGTGAATGTTCTGCGATATTGAAACATCCTCCCCGGGGTTGACACTGAGCACCTTTTACTCTCCCACATTGTATCTCTCATGTAGAGAGGTTGCATTTATAACTGAAGTTTTGGTCACATTTAGAGCACTGATAATTTTCTTTCTCGCTGTGGGTTCTCTCATGTGGTATCAAACTGAATCTCCAGCAGACACCTCTCTGGCATTTACAACAATAACAAGGTTTTGTCTAGTGTGAGTTCTCTCATGTTGAGCAAGACTAGATTTGTGGCTGAAGCTTTTCTGGCATTCAGAGCACTGATAAGGTTTTTCCCCAGTGTAGATTCTCTGGTGTTGAATGAGATGGACCTTACAAACAAAGCTTTTTTTAGCACTCTGAGCACTGATAAGGTTTGTCCCCAGTGTGTGTTTTCTTATGTTGAGTGAGATGACATTTCTGACTGAACATTTTCTGGCATTCAGTGCACTGATAAGGTCTTTCACCATTGTGAGTTCTCTTATGTTGAGCAAAACTAGATTTCCAGATGAAGCTTTTTTGGCATTCAGAGCACTGATAAGGTTTGTCCCCTGTGTGTGTTTTCTTATGTTGAGTGAGATTTCTTTTCTGACTGAAGCTTTTCTGGCATTCTCTGCACTGATAAGGCCTTTCACCAGTGTGAGCTCTCTCATGTTTAATGAAACTGGCCTTACAACTAAACCGTTTTAGGCACTTTGAGCACTGATAAGGTTTGTACCCAGTGTGTGTTATCTCATGCTTAGTGAGATAACTTTTCCGACTGAAGCTTTTCTGGCATTCAGTGCACCGATACGTTTTTTGCCCAGTGTGGATTCCCTCATGTTTAATAAGACTGGCATTACAACTGAAACTTTTTGGGCACTTTGAGCACTGGTAAGGTTTGTACCCAGTGTGTGTTTTCTTATGCTCAGTGAGATTACCTTTCTGACTGTAGCTTTTCTGGCATTCGGTGCACTTATAAGGTCTTTCACCAGTGTGAGTTCTCTCATGTTGAGCAAGACTAGACTCCCGGTTGAAGCTTTTCAGGCATTCAGTGCACTGATAAGGTTTTTGCCCAGTGTGGATTATCTCATGTCGATTGAGATTTCCTTTACAACTGAAACGTTTTTGGCACTCTGAGCACTGATAAGTTTTGTAGCCAGTGTGTGTTATCTTATGTCGAGTGAGATGACTTCTCTGACTGAACCTTTTCTGGCACTCTGAGCACTGATAGGGTTTTAGCCCAGTGTGTGTTCTCTCATGTTGAATGAGACAGTCTTGCCGACTAAAGCTTTTCTGGCACTCTGAGCACTGATAAGGACTTAGCCCAGTGTGGATTTTCTCATGAGAAATTAGACTGACCTTATGACTAAAGCTTATTTGGCACTCTGAGCACTGATAAGGTTTGTACCCACTGTGAATCCATTCATGTCGTGTGAGATTACCTTTCTGACTGAAGCTTTTCTGGCATTCAGTGCACTGATACGGTTTTAGCCCAGTGTGGATTGTCACATGTTGAATGAGAGAGGATTTGTGAGTGAAGCATTTCTGGCATTCAGGACACTGATAGGTTTTTTGTCCAGTGTGAGTTCTCTCGTGTTTAGTGGGGTGGGATTGATAACTAAAGCTGTTCTCACATCCATTACTCTTATTCGAGTTATGTGAGTCTCCATGTTGGGTTTGCTCCTGGACACCAGCCATGTTAAGACTGAATCTGATTCCAGAGTCTGTATTCGTATATGTTACACTCAGCATTAACTTCTAAAATACACTGCAGATGCTCTTCTTAACATTTGTATTTAACTAATTATAGCTTTTATCTGGAGATTATTTTCCTACTTTTAAAGGCAGCCTGTCTAGCCTGTTTTATAAGCTTTCACCAAGATGCCCCTTGTATTTAGTGAGATGGATTCAACTTCTCCAAGTGATGCCTGGGTGAGTTCTCTCAAGTTGAATTAAACTCATTTTGTGACTCCAGTTTATCAGATTCGATTTAGAAGTTTTAAAAGCCCTGATAAGGTCTTTGGGGTTTAGTGTTTGCCGTTTAAGTATATTTGTTCATACAAGTAGTGACAGGTGATTAGGGCATGTCAGGATGGTTTTATGAATTAGCAATACATAGCACTGTCCCCTTCTAAACTTTGTGCCAGGACATGCTTTGCCACTCTAGTAGCTAAGGCAGGTACATGATCGACTTTGGCGGTCCGGGACACTTTGAAACTACTCTGATCAACCCAAGAGACAGAGTTGGTGGTGGATAATGTTTCGATATTGGAAATGATAATCCAGCGTCTTTGCTGTAATAAGAAAGAGCATTTATAATTTTTTTTTTTTTAACAAATTCTTCTCTCTCACAATCACTTGAGACGTAGACAAAAGCTCGCTCTTTTAAACTGCGGTAATTTGACTTTCTGACAATTCTGTCACATTACATGCACGGATACTGTTGTTTGGGAGGGGTTTGGGTCTCCAAGGCATTTCTGATAAACCATCAGACAGAATTTACAACATTGATTATTCTCAAATGCACTGTGTGGGCATCAATTGTAGCCAATGTTCTTTGTTCAACCAATCTTGAAATGTTTCTTTTAAGTGAAAATATTTTTACAATTAGTAGATGCAGATTTTTAATTCACCTCTTAATTCCATTCATATTTCAGAGGCTCTTCAATATCAGTAACTGACTCTTCGTAAACATTAATCGTCATTTTTCTTTAAATATTAGACAACTTTCACATTCAGCAGTTTCTTCCGCTCCAAATTCATCACCATTCCTGGCACTTAGAATATGTTTCTCCTCTAGAACTCGACAATGTGTTAACTTTCCTTGAAATAAACCTTTTTCTTGTGTTTCACTAAATTAAAACCTTCTTTTATCTGTTCATGCTTCAGTCACCTGGAGAAATAGAGTTAGATATTGTAAATCAACACAAAGAACAAATATTTATGACTTTGTACTTTGCAGAAAGAAAGCATTTATAGAAGCAAGAAAGGAAATCAGTTTGAGTTGCATTTCTCATAGTGATGAAACAGATCTGGGACACAATGTAGAAAGGGAGCTTGGACCCACTGGAACTCAAGGATGTGAAAGCAAAACAAGTGAATATTTAAGAAAGAATCACAAGTTAGACATATATTCCGACACGGATTATCAGACGCAGCCAACATATTTGTAATACTTGTAAGAATTATCAAATGCTATTTATTCCACTGCACACTGGGAGTGTTCATTTATTCTTTTTTTCCAGTGATCTATGAAAGGGCATTTAATTGAACAAGGGAATTGGCCTGTTGTAATCACTGCTTCAAATGCCACCATAGACTGAGGCCGTGTCCAGTTAGCTCAGTGGAATTCACCATTTCAAATTGGGGGATGATAAGGACTTACCTGGTGGCCCAGAACTCATCACACTCCTCCGACAGGGCCCGGGCACTGCAACACCTGACAAAGGAAACACATCACACCATTAAAGGAAACCAAAAAGGGCGAGAAAAGAAAAAACACAAAACAAACAGAGGAACGAAAGAAAAAATAGACTATCTTCCACTCCCACCACAAGTACCCAACACAATCCCTGAAGTGGCAGAGAAGACAGAAAAGGGCAGGATGGGAGGACGTAAAGAGGTGGAAGTCAGATCCAGAGAGAAAAGATGCAGAAAGACCAGACAGAGAGGGGATAGTATCACATGGTGTAGAGAAGGAGACAAATGCACCAATAGTAAATGAACTGCTGGGCAAACAGGAGGCAAGTGCTCACAGCCCAGTGCATCCTGCCCTGATAAGGAACCTGACCTAGACTAGGTGCCCAACATGTTTCATCAGGTTATTATCGGAAGTCTGTGAGAAAGTGGCTCTGTATATACTGTTCCCAAATAGGTACAGGGTGTACAGAGTCCACAGTCCCCAGAGGCTTGGCAGAGGCTAAAGTTAGATATAACCTTACTCTCTAAAGTGGTAGCCTGGTCGAGCAGTAAGGCAGTATCAGAGGACAGTGTAAAGCATTTGTTGTACACACTCAGTCAGCAAATAGTCTCACACACTCAATAACTGAACTCTAGGCCAATGGTTTATATATAAAAAATATATGCTTGTTTTATTTTAGAACCAACAATAGGTATTAAAATATACTTTCTCAGAATAAGATGCTTTATATAAATACTTTTGCAATATGCAATTGACTTTTGTAAACAGTTACAAGTGGTTGCAATAGGCAACACTATTTTAAACACAATAATGCATTGAATTCAATGGAAGTTTCAAGTTATTTGCAACAGATTACTTCAGCACTTAGAATCAAGTGATAAAAGTCGACTTAATTACTGTGATGATTTTTAAATAATATTTAGCTATTTTAAAAGTTGACAATTAGAAAATATTTCATAGAAAACAGTCAATGATTCCCTATGGAAGAAAATTCAAGTTGCAGGTACAGTATGTTCTCGTTACTTTTGTAATCCAGTACTGGGTACCTAGACTCAGTACTGAGACCTTTATCCAAAACAGGTAAGTAGTTACGCTTTCAGATATAATACGATTTTTAAAGAATATTTAAAGATTGCAGAAATTGACAGAAGAAATTTCACAGAAAAACAGTCAATGATTTCCTATGGGAGAAAAGAGTCAGTGCTGGGCACCAAGATCCTAAGAGCAGGTGAGTATTTTCGTTTTCGTTACTCGGCTGATTTTTGGTGAATATTTTAAGATTTGAAAAGTCCACACTTAGAAGAAATTTCAGGAAAAAGCCAGTCAATGTTACCCTATGAAGGAAATAAAGTTATCGGTTTAAAGGTAAGTACTTGACTGGCAGAGTTGAAGTTCTGGGCATAGACTCAGGGGTCCCCCAGGGTCAGGTCGGTACAGTTGGTTCACCCTCAGCGGCACTAGGGCGGCCGGGTGCAGAGAGAGTTAGGCCCAATGTTATCCTATGAGGGATAGGGGGGCCTTGGTTGGTGGCTGCTGACTAGCAAGCCACGCAGCTGTGGGAACTGGGCTCCTGGTCACTTACTCAGGGCAAGTGGGGAAGTAGATAGGTGTAGAGGTTACACTGCCAGGGCCACTCGGGCGGCTGGATGCAGGGTGCTTTTGAGCCTTTGGGCGCTCAATTGATTTCAATGGGAAATCTCCGGTTTAGAAAAAGACTGCAAGCTCGGGGACGAGGATTCTTCAGGTGCCACCACCACTTCAAGAGGTAAGTTGGGTAGTTGGAGGATAGGTAGGTACCCCGGGATTGGGTACAGGGGGCCGCGGGGTGCCGTGTGCAGGGGTGCCTTTTGGTGTCGGGAAATCTTACCCTCTGTTGATCGCGGTAGGGGGGGCACCTTGTTCGGAGGCTGCAGGCTTCTTCATAAGGGTCGAGGGAGGTCCTTGGGTGCCAGACTCGGGGTCACAGTCGCCGTGGGGTCGTCCTCGTGGTCTTTGTTCACTCCGGCACCGGCCAGGCTTGGCTGGTGCAGAGTGTGCTGGGTTCGCGGTTCCGGGCTGATGCCAGGGATTAGAAGTAGGTTTTGAGTAGAGCCTCTACTCATGGGAGTCCCAGGGGCTTAGAGTTTGAAGGGTAGCCAGGTCCTCCGGGGTTTGTGAGGTTGCTGGCCACAAGAGATGCCGGGTTGGAGCAGGAGCAGGTTCGAGGGTCGACAGGCCGGTAGGGCTGGGGCCAAAGCAGTTGGTGTCTTCCTCTCCTTAGCAGCTGCAGGGCAGGTCTTCTTTCTTCTAGCTCTTCTTTGTATTTCGGAATCTGGAATCTGGGGAAGGAAGGTTCAGGGTGCCCCTAAATACTAGACTTAGGGGCGTTACAGGTAGGTGCAGGGCAAGGACCAATGGGTCCCTGTCCTGGGGTGGGTACACCCCCTATCCTGCCTCTCTCCTGTGGGAGGGGGGCAGTGGCCTAGTCCTGATTGGGTAGGGCTTCCCATCTTCAAGATGGCGAGAGCCCGGGGATGTGCTTCACCTCACCTCGCCCACCTGAGGGGTGGGGTTGGCAGGCTGGCACATCCCCTGTCCTTATTTGGGGTTTCCGGCCAAGCTTCCTGCCAGAGTGGGGGGTTGCAGTGGCCTGGGGAAGCTCACAGAGGCGGCATGCCTTTGAAGCTTCCTCCTGCCCATCCTGGGGGAGGAGATTTAGCACCTCGCCCAGGATGTGCATTGTTGCAGGCCCAGGAGAGCAGGGGCTCTCCTACCCAGGGGTCCAGCAACATGTCTGCTGTGTGGCAGCCTAGACAGCCTCGGAACAGACGTGGATTGTAGGTTAGGTTTTAGGGGGCATCTCTAAGATGCCCTCTGGGGTGCTTGGTACATTAAATCCCACACTGGCATCAGTGTGGGTTTAATGTGCTGAGAAGTTTGATACCAAACTTCTCAGTGTTCAGTGCTGCCTTTATGGTGCTGTGGAGTTCGTGTTTGACGAGCTCTCAGCACCATGTACTCTTAAATGGCAGCACTGCCCAGGAATGGACCTGGGTACTGTAGGGGCACAGGGCTCCTGCTCCTGTGCCCACACCATGGGCATAGGGCACCCAGCTAGAGGGGTGGCTGAAGTATGCCATGGCAGTGTAGGTGATGGGCATGGCACACAGGGATGTGTGCCATGTCGATTCTTTGTTTTGTCTTGCACCCAGACACCCAGCCTGCAAGGGCAGTGTGTTTGTGTTAGGGTACAGGGCCTCTAAGTGTGGCACAATGAGTGCTGCAGCCCTTAGAGGCCTTTCCTGGTCAAAAGGACCTGGGTACCTAGGGTACCATTTACCAGGGGCTGACATGTGGCCAGGGTTTGCCAATTTGGGTTTTGTGTTTTTAGGGAAGGAACATAGGCCCTGGGCACCTGATTGGCAGGAGTCCAGGGTACACCCAGTCAAAGTACATTCAGCAATTCAGCATAAAAGTGGGGGCATACCATGCAAGAAAGATGGCACTTTCTCACAAAGTCTGATAGCAACAAGAATAGTGTACGGAGGGAGTCAAATACTGAAGTTGGAGAGACATAAACTGAGATCGAGAGAGTGAAAAGAGAAAGAATAAACAGGAAACTAGGAAACTTAGGGTGCTAGGAAACACTACCTGACAGTTATTTGTTTCTTCCTCCAAGGGTGTCAGCCTCACCTCGCAGCATTGCCTGATCATTCCAGAATACCTTGAAAGGAAGTAAAGAGAAGGTTTTACATCAGACGACAATCACACTTTATCCCATCTTATAAATTACTGTCCTGAAATAGCAAAACAAAATGAACTGTTGTTCTCTGAAAACCATTGTGAAGCAACTATGGTTATGAATATCCAGACCATGATCTATGATCCCACTGCTGGGAAAAGTCCCGGTGCATGTGGAGCGCACCCACAGTCTCAGAGAACAGACCCCAACAACTCAGACCCTACTTCATAACTCCCATCTGTCCATTTACAGTTCATGAAACTTGCGAAGCAGAACAATCTGGTTCACAAACGGCATGCTAAAGTCCTTCTACATAATTCTGCCCACAGTCCATAAGTCAGTCAACCACACTCTTAGATTTATACAAACATGCTCTCTGAGAAACAGCAACTCAAGGTCAAGCTGATGCAGCGTGGGAACACTGAGAAACGGAAAGCAACAAGGCATCAATGTGTTGCCGCTTTTTATTTATAAATTATCTAAAGGGATGATGTGGAGTCTTGTGAGCCCCAAAGGATGGCGACTCAAGAGCTGGAATTTGGACTCAAACCTTCGTAGGACAAAGCTTAGAACATTGGAATGTTGAGATCTCCATTGAACACAAGGAGCAGCAGCCTCCAAAACCAGATACAGGCCCGCTGCTCTCAACATTAAAGTGTCTTCATACACGGCCTCTCTCTTTCCCCTGCCTCTCCGAAATATATGGATTGGGCAGAGAAAAGCAAAAGATAGTGCCTGTGCAGTCGGGCCCCAGGAGCCTTCCACCCTTCTTCCCGTAGCTCGCAGTGTCAATGGCGTCTCGGAAGGTGGGGGGGGGGGGGATTACTGCTCAGCCCCTGCATCTCCCTGGCTCACCTGAACAACAAAAAGAAGTTTAGTCGAGCCCAGGGAGAACAAGGTGTGGACTTCAGCCCCTTTCATAGCTACTGCTGTTAATGTTCAATAATTAACCACCGCGGCAGTGCATGCAGCTCCTAACTGTTGAACATTCACATCAACAGCTGTCAAACAAAGGTTTCTCAACCCCCTCGGTCTCGGTCCCCTTTGTTTTATTAATTAACACATTCTGCCCTCCTTAGTCAAATGATGTAATGGACCTATAGTCCTCCGCAGCAGGCTATACCAGCCATTAAAGGACCGCTCCCTAGTGAAAGGCCTTTGCCTTTGGAGCGGTAAGGCCATATTAAAGATTTAAAATATTTACAGTAGTCAGAAACATGGTTTCAAAGAAATAATCATTATAGTATTTGCAAGAGGATCACATAGGGTATATCAATAGACAGACCAACACAACAACTGTCTGCTAAGAAATGGAAAAAGGTTCTTCTATAACATCAAATAGCAAATTAACAGAGTCTGCTTAGTTAAAATGAAAGGAATGTTCTTAAGTAGAAAAATTAGGGGTGGGGTGTAAACTCCACTCCGCCTGCAGATTTCACAGAGTTTTGCCTCTCCACGTGGCCGAGTATACTGGCACCCATCTTTACTTTTCAGGTGATTTCAAGACAAGGAGGCCCACTGATGTGTCCAAAGCAAGGCGGCCCAGGTCGCTGATACTTGCACCATATCTATTTTTGTGAATAGGACTTTTTTTGCATTTGTTGCAGTGCACAGCCCCTCGGCCCCCAGCTCAGGTACATGTGCCTCAAATGTTATGGTTCCGCACAATACCAATCAGGTTCATTTTTAGGGTGGGAGTTTTCAGTGACAGATGGGCAGAGGGGATGGCCAGTGTGTGGGAGCCCCGTACCTCTTGCTGCGCATCCCAGCCAACCAGAAAGTCCATTTAGGATCACATGCCTCAGAGATCCCAGACAAAGAAGGTTTCACCTCCTCCCTTTTCCCTTGAGTCTACCCTATCTCACCTTGCAATATCCCAACAAAACTAGAGAAGGGGGGCAGCTGGCACTTGAGTGGACTGTGCAGCACCAGGGTTTATGGGCAGGACCCTTTAACTCACTCGGTGTGTAGCTGGTGCTGTGCAGGCAGAACGCCGCTTCTCGATGTGATTTTTGCTGTCAGATCTGTGCTGCTGCTTGGGTCATCTCCCTGCTGCGAGAAGGGGGAGTCCTAATCATCCCCCATCAATCTCTGGAGAGCTGGGCTTCCTCTGAGAAGGTGAGTAGGGAGAGACACATCCTGCACAGCCACACAGAAGTGATGGGGTGCTGGCACTGGAGTGCTGTGGTAGTTATGGGCTTAGAGCTGGATTTTGTTTCCATGTCACACATTGCGCTTTCTCCATTCTGTCCGGAATCCAGTATCTTTTGTGGGATGACACTTTCTTCTTGAGTGAGTAAGGCTTACTGTGGTTGGTGAACATGGGATGAGAATTCTTATTTGGGGGTGACCTTTTGTTGAGGCTTATTATGCTTGACTGACATGGGGCTGTTGTTGCCAGTGTCCCTAGAGTGCACTTTGTTGACACTTCGAGGCAGGGAAGCGTGAAAAAGATTGTTTGTTTGTAAATCTCCCTGCTCCGCATGTTACTCTTTGAGGTTTTGCTACCAGTTCCTAAGGGTCAGTCTGTGCAAAGGTGAGGGGTGTTAGTTGAATAAATTAACCCTGGGCATAGTTTGCTTAGTAGCACTACACGTAGCTGCACGTAGTATACTTTGAAGTACGCGTAGTACACCCTACTACGTAGTGCGTAGCTGATGGCACTATGTACTTGTCTGCACTGTACAATAATTGCAAATAGCATCTTGCACAGTGCCAGTTATGATAAAATAAGTATCTCTATCTTTATATGCTAAAGAGCATATAGTACTTTCACAAAAGTGAAACTGAACAATTAGCAAGCAGTGAGAGAGGTGATGATTTTGGGATCCTCCCTAACCTAGGGAGAGAACCAAGCATATGCCTTGAAAACAAAAAGCACATCTTGTTGAACGATTCGGTGGTGGTCCCATCATCTTAGGACCACCCCAAGCACAGTTACTGGCAAAAAAACAATCCCAACCAAAGGCCCTGCAAAGCATTATGGGACGAGATTAGCAGTGGGCAGTGAATATTATAGTATCCAATATCAAAATAATTCTACAAAGAGCTGCAGTTCAACTAGTCGTTCCTAGATGTCCCTCACGAGTCAAATGAATTGATTATATGCTTTTTAGTATGTAAAATTGCTTTATCAAAGCATCTGTGGATGTTGTTGTTACGCTACGTGATTAAGCACAGTTTTTCTACTGTGCTACGTGCAATATGCAGCGTGCAAATTAGTACAAACTACGCATGCTCCGTTAGTGTAGTGTAGTACTATGCCCAGGGTTGGTATAAATTGTGAGGTTGAGTCGATGGTATGCATGCTACTGTTTAATTCTATGTAGAGCGCTATTTGAGCTCCTCCTCACGGTTACAGAACGTTTTCAGAATCCTGGAGCCGCCACTTTGGCACCAGCATGTGTTCTTTGCAGAGGGACTAAACTTCCTTGCCCTTTGGAGCCATCAGAAAGTGTTGGAGTCACAATGTGAAGTTTCAGAAGTTTCTAAAGGATATTTTTTTTAAGTTAAAGGGTTTCATAGTGATCCTTCCTCAAATGAGACAGGCTACACTCACTATGTTGACAATGTCTTCCGGTGCCTTAGCCACTGGAATGGAAGGAGTTGGGGGCAGGATTGAATGATTAAAAGATCTGAAGATGTGCCCTTAGCACATGGGGCCCCTGCGCTTTCTACCCAGAATGGTGAGGCGCTTATTGTGTGTAGGCGAAATGTGCATACTTTGTACGTCTTTGGGCGCAGAGTTGGATGTACCAATGAGTGTACTCATACAGATAAGAATAGGCCCTCTGATGTACCCTTGTTCTCAACAGCATGGTTGAGAAGCGCCAAGAGCTCACCACTCGCACCGACATCAGGGGTCCAGCTTTTGGTTTCTTCCTTCTGTCGTGTGGTTTGTGAGGTAGGACATAGGGGGGCAGATTTACAAGGAACAGGTGCATCTGCATAGATGCGTCAGTTTCCTTGCGTCAGCGCCAAATGTCCTTGCACCACTATGGATGCGCTGTATTTACAATACAGTGCTCAATGGCGCAAGGATTAACAGATGCGTTGAATTCTGACGCAACTGTTGGCGCAAAAGTGGCGCATTGCTGGAGTTGCTCATGAAAGTGACGCAACTCCAGCAATGCACCACAACAGATGGGTGAGTCCAATTCAAAAAGCCCTGCGTCATTCCATATGCCTGGTCTGAGCAGGCATAGGGATTTTGACGCAGTGAAGGTGTAGTGGCGCAGTGAAATCTTGTAAATTTCACTGCGCCAGCTCTACGTGGCTTTTTGCATGGGGACGCCCACCCTGCATACATTATACCTGACGCAAGTATAATGTGACGCAGGGCTTTACAACGTGATGCAACTCCCTAGATGTGTCACGTTGTAAATGGGCCGCATCTTTAACGTCGCCGCTGCATCACAAAAGTGACACAACGGCAGCTCAAAAGTAATGCGAGGGGCTTGTAAATCTGCCCCAGGCTGTTCCCGAAGCCTCACTGCCTAGTTGGGAGTTGAGGTGTTCTAAAAAGGCAGAGCTCGCAGTCATTAGTATCAGGTGTCTGCAGTGTCACAACTCGCAGTACCACATGCCAATATTAACAAGGCCTTATTTTTGTCATGTTGTTCCCTAGCAGCTCTTTGCTTCCCACCGAAAATCTCACCTGCTAAGACCAGGACTTGTTTTACAGGGAAAGGCAGGTTTTCCCCTCTGATTTAGGCAGTATTTTATTTCAGCCTTATCTTTATTTTGTTTATTTTCTGGTCTGCAGCGTGGTGTCCTTGCACCTTATAGTGTGTCAGCCAGCATGCTGACATGCAGTAAATCACAGGTAACAGACCATGGCAAGTGTACTGCACTTGCATGTTGGCCCTTTGTGTAAAGCCCGAAGCCCAGGAGTCGGGGTAGGGGGCAAGAACTCTTTTTTTCTTGGGTGGCACTGTGTCATAGTCAGGGTGGTTGAGTGGAACTCCGCAGAATCTTGCAGAGGTTTTGTAAATCTCACTGGAATTCCGAGGATAAAAACTAGTATCGCAAATCTGTAAGAGGACTGGCATGAAGTCTACCTCTTGGAAAAGGGCACAAATAAAATGTCAGCAAATATCCCAAAAACAGTACATTTTATAAGTTTTCACATTATTGACAGGCTTCATGATGAGGCAATAATAACAACAACCAATTAAAGTTCATGAAAAGATAGCGAAACAAATCGCAATTTTACAAAACATACCTACAAAATGAATAATTAATTGCGACTAAAAGCAAGGGGATGACAATTGATGTTGCATGTTCTACAATACAATACATCAACATGGGACAACAGTATTACTTTTTCTCAGGTGCTGTATTATCCTCCATTTTCCACTTGTTCTTTTAATTCCCATGATTGCAAGGACTCCCTAACACTCCTTTTAGAATGGCTTGCTCAATCATTTTATCAAAGAGAGGTAGAATTCCCTCCTCTACTTCTCTTATAAGGTTGCACTGAGGAGTGTGTAGATACACTGCAGTCGGTGTCACCGTGGTTGCACTGAGAAGTGTGCGGATACACTGCAGTCGGTTTTACCTTGGTTGCACTGAGGAGTGTGTGGATGCACTGCATTCGGTTTCACCATGGTTGCACTGAGGAGTGTGTGGATACACTGCAGTCAGTTTCACTGTGGTTGCACTGAGGAGTGTGTGGATACACTGCGGTCGGTTTCACTGTGGTTGCAGTGAAGAGTGTGTGAATACACTGCATTCGGTTTCACCGTGGTTGCACTGAGAAGTGTGTGGATATACTACATATGGTTTCACTGTGGTTTCACTGAGGAGTGTGTGGATACACTGCAGTCGGATTCACTGTGGTTGCAGTGAGAAGTGTGTGAATACACTGCATTCGGTTTCACCATGGTTGCACTGAGGAGTATGTGGATACACTGCAGTCGGTTTCACTGTGGTTGCACTGAGGAGTGTGTGGATACACTGCATTCGGTTTCACCATGTTTGCAATGAGGAGTGTGTGGATACACTGCATTCGGTTTCACTGTGGTTGCACTGAGGAGTGTGTGGATACACTACAGTCGGTTTCACCGTGGTTGCACTGAGAAGTGTGTGGAAACACTGCATTCGGTTTCACCGTGGTTGCACTGAGGAGTGTGTGGATATACTACATACGGTTTCACTGTGGTTGCACTGAGGAGTATGTGGATTCACTGCATTCAGTTTCTCCATGGATGCACTGAGGAGTGTGTGGATACACAGCAGTCGGTTTCACGGTGGTTGCACTGAGGAGTGTGTGGATACAGTGCATTCAGTGTCACCGTGGTTACACTGAGGAGTGTGTGGATACACTGCGGTCGGTTTCACCGTGGTTGCACTGAGGAGTGTGTGGATACACTGTGGTCAGTTTCACCATGGTTGCTCTGAGGAGTGTGTGGATACACCGCATCCGGTTTCACTGTGGTTGTACGGGGTAGACTGTGGATACACTGCAGTCGGTTTCACCGTGGTTGCACTGAGGAGTGTGTGGATATACTACATTCGGTTTCACTGTGGTTGCACTGAGGAGTACGTGGATACACTGAATTCTGTTTCACTGTGGTTGAACTGAAGAGTGTGTGGATACGCAGCAGTCGGTTTCACTATGGTTGCACTGAGGAATGTGTGGATAGACTGCGGTCGGTTTCACCGTGGTTGCACTGAGGAGAGTATGGATACACTGCATTTGGTTTCACCATGGTTGCACTGAGGAGTGTGAGGATACACTGCAGTCAGTTTCACTGTGGTTGCACTGAGCAGTGTGTGGATACACTGCAGTCGGTTTCACCATGGTTGCAATGAGAAGTTTGTGGATACACTGCATTCGGTTTCACCGTGGTTGCACTGAAGAGTATGTGGATACACTGCAGTTGGTTTCACTGAGGTTGCACTGAGGAGTGTCAGGAAATGCCTAAATATTAGTATAATACAGAAAAAGACTGTAGGCAAACATCGAGTAATTGCAAAACCCTCTCTTCATAATAGCTGGATTACAGTTTGTGGTTGGCAGACTCCTTTCCAAGATGGCCGCCGTGCTTTCCAGACTGTTTAATATCAATAATGGGGGGGTTTGAAATCTCGCGAGAGAGGAGGCTTTGTGTTGGAACAGAGTGCATTCTACCGCACAATTCAATTTTGCCTCAGTCGTGAGAGGAAGGTTGAAGCACTTCCTCAGTAAGAAATTTCCCGAGCGCTGCCTTTGTTCCAGTTTCAAGCGGTCGCTATGTCCGCTAGTGAGAAAGAGTCTTTAGAGTGAAGAGTTGTAAATCCCTGAGCTATTAATTAGAACTTGTGAGGAGAATTTAGTCGGCAGAGTCGTGCCTTAAACTTCCACAAGTGGATTCTTCAAGTACCTGGTGAGTGCGAGTTGAAGGAAGTCACTCGCTTAATCGCAGAATAGACTACCACGCAATAGCAGGGTCTCCTTGCTCCGGTAGGCTTACCGTTGAGCTGAGGAGACCGGTTCCAGAGCTGAACAGCAACACTGAACAAGTAAGCATAAATGACCGAGACTATCTTCACAGTATATATTTACAGCTAAGACTATACCCAGCGCTCAAGCTTCTCAAATCACCTTCCTTGCGCTTTACCCGTTTATTCCTTCCTAGTTTTCCTTCCCTGTCCCTTTTTGAGCGTTTCCTTGAGAAGTTGGGCCTGCGCTGAACATTGAGAAAACCAGGATACTTCCTACATGAACAAGAAGTTCAAGGACTGAGAAAGAAGTAAATCAGTCTATAGTCCTTGGAATAAATAATATTAACTAAAACCTATCAAGGACAGGAAGCAAGAGACCAAGTTCTATGGTAAGGAGAGAGAAGGGAAAACAAGGTAGAAAACTAGAGAGAAGTAGGAAGAGTAGGATTGGTTAACCAATTGTATCTCCCTGTGCATTAGGTCTCAAGCGAAAATCAGCCCGTATAATTGCTGAAAAGAAGAGGGGATGAACTCCTGCAGAAACCTGGTAGGCAATCTGATAAGGTTAATTAATAGTAGTTGGATGTACAGTAAGTGCAGAATTAAATAGTTGTCTCATCTGTGCATTAGGTTTCCTGAAATACTTCCAGCTAAGAAGAAGTCCAGGAGCACGAGTGTCTCTTCTCTGTCCCATTCCCCCTTTCACGCTGCCTAGAGCGGCTGCAATTACGCAGTTGGTTCTGGGAGGTGGGCATGGGGATTTAGCATCATTCTGCCTCTGTGAAGAAACCTGAGCACTGTCCCTGACAAGGAGTGTGTGGATACACTGCATTCAGTTTCACCGTGTTTGCAATGAGGAGTGTGTGGATATACTACATTCAGTTTCACTGTGGTTGCAGTGAGGAGTGTGTGGATACACTGCATTTGGTTTCCCTGTGGTTGCACTGAGGAGTGTGTGGATACACTGCAGTCAGTTTCACTGTGGTTGCACTGAGGAGTGTGTGGATACAGTGCATTCAGTGTCACCGTGGTTACACTGAGGAGCGTATGGATACACTGTGGTCGATTTCACCGTGGTTGCACTGAGGAGTGTGTGGATACTCTGCATCCGGTTTCACCGTGGTTGCACTGAGGAGTGTGTAGATACATTGCAGTCGGTTTCACCATGGTTGCAATGAGGAGCGTGTGGATACACTGTATTTGGTTTCACCATGGTTGCACTGAGGAGTGTGTGGATACACTGCAGTCGGTTTCACCGTGGTTGCACTGAGGAGTGTCTGGATATACTACATTCGGTTTCACTGTGGTTACACTGAGTAGTATGTGGATACACGACATTCAGTTTCACTGTGGTTAAACTGAGGAGTGTGTGGATACACAGCAGTCGGTTTTACAGTGGTTGCACTGATGAGCGTGTGGATACACTGCGGTTGGTTTCCCCGTGTTGCACTGAGGAGTGTGTGGATACACTGCATCCAGTTTCACTGTGGTTGTGTTGTAAGGACTCCCTTAATACGTACATACATTGTTAAGTTAGCATAACCACGTTAGATGTTAGAAAGCCATCTTGCTGCTTTTGCGCACGACACTGCGTTCACATGTTATTGCTTAAACAAACTGCTGACTCGAGCTTTGCCTCACACGAGAGCAATCTGTTGTTACCATCCTGAGCTCTGCGCAGCGACCTTGGTCTGTACATGATGTGACAAACAGTCTGGGTTGTTAGACAATGCATGTTTTCCACTCTAGGTTGATCGACCCACTATTTAGCCATAACACACAAGCAGCTGCAAAATACCTGAAAGTTGGTGCTTTTAATATGGCAGCCCTCTTTTTTTTATATTCAGACCGAAGACGAGCCTTCCTGCGAGAAGACTCCTGATGCTCCTGTGATGTGATTTCACTAAGCTGATCTTTGAGGTATGGGGTCCCCTATTCAAGCCTAAGAGACCTTCTATTAGCCTAATAATAATATTAGCTTCTTAGTAAAGGGAAGGTGGTAGTATCCACTGTCATTATAACATGATCACCCCTTTTATATTCTATGGTATTGTAACGATGCTGATGGTTTTGATTTTAATCATTTGTCTGCTTGTATTAGCCAAAGTACTGCATCTTAGGACACGTGGTCTGTAAAAATAAACTCTTTTTATTTTCACCGTGTCTCTGTTGATTCTTGTTGTGGACTGATGTGAGAATAATATACGAACAGGTTTTTCCGATTCCCACCATTCCTGAGAGTATACTGAGTCGCTTGTTCTGGGTTGTCTTTTCATTGGGATCGCCGAGCTAAACCTCGGATAACGAATGGGACACTTATGCTAGCCGGATACTGGGTTCTGGGTTCTGAGGTGAGTTTCTGGTACACCACAATTCACTGAGGTCCTGGGGTTCTACGCATAGTTCTGTATATAAGCAGAATCCCTGCAACATGGCGCACCTAACGTTTGGTCTATGAGTTGAAACGCCTTAGTAGTGCTTATCTTACTCCACAACACCCTCATTCTTGTTTCTGGATAACAAGTCTGACGGATTTAAACCTACCTATTTCTGTTGATATAGGTTTCTTCAAGCTTGATCATTAAAAAGGTTATTGAACCCTTGTGCTACTGAATACTTCAAGTGTAGCTTGTCCTTATGGCGGTAGATATTGCGGCGCATAGCCGTGCAGCTCTGAAACGTCATTTGACGCAGTATGGGGTGCCGGACAATGGTATGAACGTCATCTTTGTGGTGGGAGCCGATGCGGCTCATCCCTATGAGTTGTTCTACTCTTGGGTGACGATTCCGGCGGTGAGTGAGGATGAGAATACCTTTCATTCTTACACTGCCACTGCCGTGCCAGCGAACTATACACCGTATAGGACACAAGAAATACCAATATCTGCTTGGCAGCATCATATTTGGTTTAATGGCGCCCTTCCCCATGTGGTTATACCGCCAAGAATGGGCCTTTTATCAATTGCAGGGGCCACTTGGCCAGTACTAGCCGGATTTACGCCTCATCCCCGTTACCTCACGGTGACGGTGGCTGAGTTGCGTGTACTACACACTGCCCTTATTACGGTATATAGGGCGTTAGTGCAGTACGTGTCGCGCAATATGCAGGCGGGGGCACCTGCTGTTGCGGGGCAGCCTACTGACCACCACGCGGTGGTCATTAGTCCTGTTATGGTTAATTCTGTTATGGGCAAGCGCCCCCAAACTAGGGATGATTTCCCCTTTTGGCTTGCTGAAAAATTTGACCAAATAGAAGCGGTATACCCGAATACATCTCCTGTGGAGAAACACAGGATCCTCACCATTAGTTTGCCTAAAGACTTGGTCCCCCACATAGATGATTGTGTTACCTGGGGTAAGGTCTTTGCAGCGACGTACGCGCAGTGCTTTGGCACTCCTTCTATGTTGCAGCTGCCCTCCGTTATTAAACGTGTTCAAGAGAACCACGGTGCGGAGTCTGCGATAGAATTAGGGATGCGGCTCCTCGGAGAGTTTGACCTGGTGGCTACCATGATAATGGGTAACCTTAAGGGTGATGCTTTGCAATTCCAGGTTCGTAATGAACTGAAGAAAGTTGCTGAGGAGGATAAGCCGCGGGAATTTGCGAAAATAATCTCAGGTGCATACAGAGATTTAGGTCGTAGCTCTTTAGGAGTTAAGCCTGTGATCAAAACTCCCGATTTTAAGCAGCAGGGTAAGGCAGAAGCCTCTGGTAAGGATGACCGGCCAAGCTTTCCAAAACAAAATTGGCGGTCTAAACAACAGGGAAAGCAGCAGCAGAAACAGGGCTCTCGGCCTGCCTCTCCCGTTCAGTCAAGTAGAGAACGCACTTATGATCTGCGAGATCGTGCTACTATTAAGTCTCCTGATAGATTTCAGGTTTCTGAACAACGTTCTCCTCGTTCTTCACAGGAAACATCGGCTTCACAGTCCGGTGGCGGAGGCGGTGGCAAAGGTCGGGGTGCACCACAAACACGTGACCAGCCCCGACAGACTGAGGGTAAAGGCAAGCAGGACGAATTTGCATGACAAAGACCCCCGTTTCAGAAGAAGAAAGTGGCGGCTCTGACGGCAAGGTATGCCTCAGATAGTGCGGACACAGCTTCGGAACCGGACATGGGCACTGACGCTACTGGACAGCGCAGCGGAAATTACCATAGTCCGTCAAGCTCTGCGTCCATTTCTGGCGGCGACAGCAACTGATATAATGGTTACTGTTGAAACAGCTGACACCAGAGTGGCTCCCCCTGACAGACTTTATGAAATAGTCTTACTAATTGAGGGTGACATACAACGTACAATTAAGGGGATTTTTTGGGATAATCTGACTACCACCTATGATATCCTCCTAGCGGAGGCAGATTGGCCCCCCGCTTTCATTTTAGAAACTCCTAGAGGGGAGGAGGTGATCCTCCCGTCCTTTGCGCACACGGTGCCTAAGGACCAGGCTGAAGTGTACGCTGAGGAGTGGGCGCTGGCGCTTGCGCCGGCGGTATATCGTACTCAGGTGGGATGGGACCGGTTGTCCCCCTGCCATGAGATTCCATTGCGGTCTATGCCCCAGCCTCAACCCCAATATCCCATGCGTCGTGAAGCTAGGCCACACGTCGCGGCGATCCTTGAACAATTGGAATATCAGGGTGTTATTGAAACTTGTGTGTCCCCTATGAATAACCCTTTATTCACTGTAACGAAGCCTGATGGCTTGTACCGTTTAGTTTTGGATTACCGGCACCTAAATTCCCATTGCCGGACCTGCGCGGTACAAAATACACACAGCTCGGCTCTTGTCGACAGTCTTGTGCGTAAAAGATTTAAAACGACACTTGACATTTCCAATGGCTTTTTTAGCCACAACCTGTCCACACTGAGTAGCCAGTGGACGGCGTTTACTTCGGGCGGCAAACAAAAACAGTTTACGAGATTGGCCATGGGCTACAAAAATAGCCCTGGCGTCTTTTCCGCTCGCGTGGTCTCTCTCTTAGAGAGAATAGACCCCGATGCATACTCCTATGTTGACGATATCTATCTTACGGATGATGAGCTGATGCCTCATCTGTCTCGAGTCGACAATATTATTGTGAGTTTTGCAGACTATGGCTACAAATTTAATTTTGCGAAGTCTCACATCGCGGAATATACAGTGTTGTTTTTGGGCTACGAGCTCAACAATGAGGGTAAGGGATTAGCTCCTCACTTTCTGGAGAAATGCGCATGCTTGCGCGCTCCTACGACGCTGAAAAAATTACAATCTCTCCTGGGCTTTCTGAATTTCGGACGTACGTATATTCCTGATTATGCCCAGCGTATCAAACCGCTTTATGCCTTGGTACAACCTTCCTTTTCGAAGTCTAGCTGGAAGCTAGAACACACTGCTATTCTACAGTCTTTACAGGCTGATCTTCTTGCTTCACAATACTTGCTGACGCGTGATAACCGCACTAACCTGGTAATAAGAATAGTACCAGGCGCAGTGGGTTTCACGTACTTAACGTTTAATGAGGGCGATACAGTCCCCATTGCGTATAAATCACACTTGTACACCTCTGCTGAATTACGTTTTTCCACGGTCGAGAAAGTTCTGACTGCTGTACAGATGGCGATCCTTAAAGAACGCGCACTGTCGTATGGGAAACAGATTCTGGTTGTAACACCGTATCGTGCCCTAGAGGCAGTGACTAAAGCAAGTGTACCGAACTCTAAAGCTTTGCATCCACGGTGGATACAATGGGCCACAACTCTGACATCACCAGATGTCACTTATATCTTTGACGCCTCATTACAGACTCAGGAGTACTTGCAGTATGAATTCGTTCATCCGGCTCCTCTGTCTTTGCGCCCGCTCGAAGAATACCATTGTGTCATATACACTGACGGCTCGGTGCAGCCCGCGATTGGATCAAAGCACGCTTATTCTGCGGCTTGCGCAATTGTCGTAGGTACATTCGTAAATGGTGAATTCCAATCTGATGCAGTGCATACGCAGTCATTGGGTGATTGTACCGCGCAATTGGCGGAGCTTCGGGCTCTGGTGCTTGCACTGGAGTTTGCTGATCCCCGTGTCACGACTTTAATAGTTAGTGACTCTTTTTATTGTGTCCAGTCATACAATGACAACTTACACTCCTGGTCTCAAAATGATTATCGAGACACCAAAGGTAGCACAATTAAGCATAAACTGCTTTGGGTTCGAGTGGCAGACTTTAAAGAACGTCTCCCACTCGTGAATGTTATTCACACTCTTGGTCACCAACGACTTGGTGTCCATGCTGTCGGTAACAGCTTGGCTGACGAGGCAGCAAAAACGGCAGTGGCTACATACTTAGTGGCAGCAGTTACAAGATCCAAAAGTAAGATTGATGATGACATCTTGGCAGCTATTGCTGCTACAGAGACGGGAAGTGATTACCCGAAGGGTTTTCCTTCTCGTTATTTTTATCATTTAAGTCCTGATAACGTCCCGTTAGTGAGGATTAACGAAGTTGGTGACAGAATTATTCCCAACGCGGACTGCAGACCAGCACTGATTCTAGCTGCACACGAGGGGTTGGCGTCAGCCCACGCCGGTGTGTCCGCTACTATATCTCTGTTACAACAACGTTACTGGTGGTTTGGTTTATATAAACAAGCGCGCGCTTATGTTCTTGATTGTGACATTTGCCAACAGATTAAACCTTCTACTGTTGCGCGTCCACCACAAACACAGTTGTATATATCTAATAAGCCATTTGGTTGTGTTTATTTAGATCACTGCGGTCCTTTTTCTTCTGATACTGCGTACAAGTATATCTTGGTTGCAGTGGATTCGTGCACACGTTTTCTCTGGGTATGGCCACAAAGGAGTGCTGACTCACGGACTGTCATCAGGGATTTGCGTGTCTTTGTGGGAACTTTTGCGTGTGGTACCTTCCATTCTGATCAGGGCCCTGCGTTCGCCTCTAAGGCTTACAAGGAGGCTATGAGAAATTTGGGGGTCCTAGTCAAATTTTCGTCCCCCTACCGACCTGAGGGTAATAGTGTGGTGGAGCGCATGAACCGTGACTTAAAGCAATCATTGACAGCACGTGTTTTAGGCACAGGCCGGAACTGGCTAGCCTATTTGTATAACGTCCAACGTGCACTTAATAATCTCCCTAGAAGGTCTCTGGGTGGGCGGACCCCATACATGATGCTCTTCGGAATCAGAATGTTTGTTCCAGACCTTGATGGTCTAGACATGGCGGCGTCGACCGCACCCTTTGACGTAGATGATCACTGTGCTGTTTTGCAGACTCTACAAGAAGCCAGAGACTCTCTTTCGAAAGAACACTTGCCCTCCACGTCTGAAGCTGAGGTTCAGATTCCGGTAGTCGGCTGGCTACCCCGAGTTGGAGACCTGGTCCGTGAGAAGGTGGAGAACAAGAAGGAGTTCGGCCCCTCTTATCGTGCACCAGTTCCAGTGCTTGGAGTGCAGGGTACAAGAACAGTCATTTTACCTCCACTTCCTGGTCGAAAAGAAAACAGGTACATCTCTATTGACAATGTCAAACTTCAGCGAGTGGCCGATACTTCTTAGTCTGACTCCAGCAGTTTCATGCCAGACGATGCAAAGAAATTCAATGTTGGTTCCTGCTTCTACCACCTTGTCTGATGTTGCCATCGAGATGCAGTCAGTTACTGATCCCCTGTTAATACCACCGGCTGGTGGTCTGCCCGACGAGACTGAGTATGCTTATCCTACAAATGGTCACTCGCCTGTTTTACAATCTACGGCGCTTGACCGGTCCAGTTTCTCCTTTGACACTAATTTATTGCCCTCCACCCCCCCTTCGAACATTGCTGTTTTTGCTAGTTGGTTTAAAAGACATTTTTTGGTTACCCCTTGGACATACATCTGGCTATTGCTTTTCAGTATTTTTTTGTTTATGTCCATTGGATTTGTAATAGTGTTTTTCCGTCTGGTGGATGGCCACTATCTCAAAGAGAGATCGACAATTAGACTTATAAATGGAACTTTGGCCCCCCACTCCTCGTCCCACATCATGAAAAGGGACCAGACTTTTGTGAATATTACTGCCTGGCCCGTCGTGGATGGAATCGCTTGGGATGCTGTTAAATTTCAAATTCATGGGCCTACAGAGGTCATTAATGTACCTAATGTATTTCGTGTTTCTATGGGTGATGTAGTTAAACAGAACATACGTTCTGATGATTGGGATGTGCACGCAATTGAAGCACTGTTTTCAGATTTGAAATATTATGCCGCTTTTGATGCTGAGGATTTGTATGATAATGTGGCTAATTATGCGGAACAGTATTGTTTTCAGCATTATGGCAATCACTTCCTGCATAAAGCGAATACATTTAGAAATTTTGTAAATTTTACCCAATGGGAACACTGTCCCACCCCCTCTTTTGGCAGTTCACCTACATTAGTTGATAAGTATACTTATTTTACTGATTTCAGTGTCTCCGACCCGGCATCCTTTTATTTTAAAGTTATGCCTGAGTCAGCCTCAAAGGTTAGACTGACACACACTAAATTGCTTTATTCTAAGTCCTTTATGGATGAGTTGTCAATCAAAGGTTATGACCTATGGAAGGCTACTATTGATCTTAAGTCGGTTTGGGGTTCCAAACCGTGGCAGGTTCAGGGAACTGAAGCTTTGCACCGTGCCTGTCTCGTACCAAATCATATATTGTTTTTGAATTCAACCATCTTCCAAACCACCTGTTTCGGATTGGCCACTTCTAAAAAACGAAATTCTCCTTCTGTGCCGGATCTGGGCGCTTACCCCAATTGGGATAACCACACAGATCTGTCCCTTCCCGCTTTGCTGTCATTAGTTTCTAATACATCTTTCAATATTTCGAAATTTAGTAGTGAAGGATGGTTGATTTGGCAAAGCAGTTCTGATACCTGTCAACGTCGTTTCCTAGGGCTGAAACCAGGGTATACTCAGGAACGCGTAGACCCTCGGTTTGAGTCGTCACATACAGTAACTACATACTCTGTAGGGAAATTATGTCAGTCCTGGCTGCGACATTCCACCTTGGCATCTGTCAAAGTTCATTTATCAAAATTACATGACAAAATAGATTTGAATGATTTTGTTAAAGGTCCTGTGGGTGGCAGATCCAAAAGGTGGGCGTATGCTATTTACAACGAAGTATGGAAATTGTCGCAAATTGAGGCAGCTTCACGATTGAGAGCTATTGATCAGGCTAATATGGAAAAAGTATTAGCAGTTATTGATAACAGCATTAGCACTCTTTCTTCTCGAATTTATACATTAGATAATATTGTTTCTTCAATTGTTGATATTGTGCATGATGATATGTCAGTATTGTATCATGGTCAAAACCAGTTGCGTTCTGTTATGCAGTTTGCATGGACATTACAAACGTTGAAGGCAGGGAAGGTCCCCTGGGACTATCTGAATACAACATCATTATTTCTTCCCTTTAACCTTACTGACAAACAGCAGTTCATGTCCATGAAAGATGCTTCATATTCCTTGTTACATATTGAAAAGTTGGAGCCGTTACCTTTCTCTGTGGCGGAATTGGATTCAGCAGTGTGGTTATTACATGGGTTGATAACTCTCCCGTTCGCCCTTTTTAGGTCTCGCCTGAGACAGCGCTTTAGCGCTGCTCTGGCGAGACCTATAGTAAGCACTTTTGGAAGTGCAAACGAGTGCTTTCAGGCCGCCAACTACTGTGCATGTGTGCCGGGCGCGCGCACCATTTGGCAGCCTGAAAGCACTCGTTGTCTTTCACTTTCTCGGCCGCTTTGATGTTTCCGCTTCAGTGCGCTCTTGTTGTTATTCGGCCGCAACTGCTTTCACCCCCTCCCCCCTTTGCTCCTCAGACCGGCTGGATCTTGCAGGCTGATCTCGCTTCTTTATCAGAAATGTTATCGCTTGTCAGGATCACACTCTTGTTGTTATTCGGCCGCGACTGCTTCCACCCCCCCCCCCTTTGCTCCTCAGACCGGCTGGATCTTGCAGGCTGATCTCGCTTCTTTATCAGAAATGTTATCGCTTGTCAGGATCACAGTATTGCTTGTTCCTACTGCAGGCACGACGTACTTTTGTTTACATTCAACTTTCCAAACAGCCTATCACGGTAGAGCGCTATTCCAAACTGAGCCTTCCTTTTCCCCAGCGAGCGCATTGCTCATCTGACCCCCCCATACTGATTTTTTCACACATAGTTTTGCCTTAATTCCAGCACACTAAAATGAAATCACTCGGGCGAACTCTTTCACAGTGAGTTACATTTTTCTTTCCATCAGAGCTGTCAGCGCTTTCCTGTTTGCTTCCCAGTGGATATTCGGTCCATTGTGATCAGCGCGGCACGTCCCTTCTTGTTTACAAATCACCCCTCCCTATCTCCTCAGCAAACTTGGAGTTCCTCTTTGTTCAAATTACAGGGGCTCCTTGCATGTCACTTCCCAGGCTAGTTTTTTGGGGCAGCTTCAGCTGCATACAAAAATGGGGACTGCACATGCATTTTTTTAAACTTTTAATCAGCCCGACTAGGGCCAGGCTTTATCTTTGGCAGCCGCATGCTTTTGCTGCCTGTTAAATCTTTATAGAGAATGCACGCTTTTTTAAAGATAACCCTTCCCTGGGAGCACAACACCCGATCCCCCGTCGCAGGCTCCCTGTGCGTTTACCTCCAGTGGAGAGACATGTGCAGAATTGTTTGTCGTGTCAAGATCTGGTGCCGCGTACTTTGATTGTGGTATGAGCGCCTCAACAAACTTAGTTTTTTAAATATATTTTAATATATTCGTTAAACATCAGGCACGCCTTTTTCATTTCATGCACCTGCTGTTTGAGCAGTGCTACAGGGAGAGGGCGGGTATATGGACACTATTTATTTGTTGTAACTCCCTCGGGCCGTCCCACTGCTCAGTCAGTGCTTGTGTTTTTTTTTTTTGGTTTAACAACATGGCACATCCACAACAATGGCGCCTGCTGCCCGCAGCCCACTCTGGTCCCGGGCGCCATGCGTTATTTAGGTTTCAGGCCCGCTTTTACAAGAACATGGGATTTGAGGACTACTTTGTTTGTTCGAGCACTTAAACGGAGCACCTATAAAGAAAAGCGCTTGTATTTTGCGAATCCAGATCTCAACAATACTGAGCGCTCCAAAACCCCTTCCCGCCCCCCCCCTCCCCCACTGCCTCTGCAGGCTTCAATAACAGTAAGACATGCCCTGTCTGCTGCCATGCGCTTTTGTGGTTTAATGAGTGCCCGTTTGTTAAGTGTTTGTGAAATAATGCCAAATCTGTTAAAATAGTAGGTGTAGTAAGTAAGACCATCCAACAATTCTCCATCAGTTGGCAAGTAAGGGGCCATGCTGGAATGGTAAACTCCAATTCCGGACTACTTAACTATTGGCCTGCCCACTGTTTAATCTGGGAAAGATGGTGCTTGCGTGTGCCTGTGGAGAAGGGAAAAAATAATCAAAAATGTATGTTCGCGCGGCTCTTAAGTATGCACCAATAATAATTTTCATACAATTTTTAAGACCTAAATGTTCCGCTAAGGCACTTCGCATATGCTATTTGTACCCTCAAAGGTCCTTAGGCCCTGAGAAGTGAAAGGTGATTGGTGAGAGCAAGTTCTGCTAAGACATTTATCATTTATGGAGACCGCTGTCCTACTCATACTAGTTTGGGCTTATGTGGATGTTTTTGGGGAGCATGGACCAAATTGGCGGCCCAATGTACTACCCTAAGGTCACTGGTTCGAGGCCCTGTGGTTCCAATCAATCTTCAGTTTGTAAATGCTCAGTCACTACTGGTAAATAAATATTTGAGTGCGTAGACTTTAGCATGTGAACTGCCAGAGCCACGAAGAAATGGAAAACAGGAGTGAGGATAGTATTTAATGTTCTTTGCGGCTCTTGTTGTGTGAGATTTCATGCTGCTGAAAGCAGCCCCGTCCTGTACATTTTTTCTAGGTGTCAGAAGCAGACCTGCTGGCTGAGACCCTCTTGGTTACTCAGCGAGTCTGTTTCATTTTTGAAACATTTCTTCCACCAGCCTGTTAATTTGTAAATGCATGAAGACAGGGGGAAGGTAAGATTCTTTCTGTTTCTCTTGTAAGCCATGGGCCGGACATTGGAGGAGGGGGAGGGTTAGAGCCGGCCACGGTATTCGAAACAAGAATAATCTTACCTCCCCCCTTGTCTTCATGCATTTACGAATTAACAGGCTGAAAGACAAAATGTTGCAAAAATGAAACAGACTCGCTAAGTAACCAAGAGTGTCTCAGTCAGCAGGTCTGCTTCTGACACCTCTGGAAACTTTCAAGGCAGCTCTAATCACTGTGCCTCCTGCAGAGCCCGGAACTTGCACAGTAATTATCTACCGAGTGCGGGAAGCACGAGTCACCTACAAAGCATTGTGAGGGAAGCCGTTAACAACAAGCATTTGCAATGCAATAGGTCTCGCAGTTACACGAGTTAAAGCTATTGGCATTGTAAATGACAATGCCAATAGGCATTGTTATTTGCAATGTCAATAGCTCAAACTCGCGTAAATGCGAGACCTAATGCATTGCAAATGCTTGTTAAGTTTACATCTTGTATGAAACACTATGCTCTGGGTAGATATGAACAGCTGGGTACCGCTTTCATACATGAGGTCTGGTCCCTCCCTTTTACGTATCGATGTACTAGAGACGGTACTGAGGTTTATCTGAAAGGTGAGGAGTGTACGACGACACCTGATCATTCTGTAGTATGTAGGCACATTCAGTTGCACGGTGCGTATAATGTGAACGCCCCGAATTTGGCCTGCGTCCTCAAAGGTATCCCAGTACCAGTAATTACACCATCTTTCACGCTGCTTGCAAACGGTAGTTATTTAGTTTTAAATAATGAAGCTTGCTGCGGGATGTTAGTGGGAATCCCATATATAGTAACTGTATCACAGAGAGTTGTCTGCTGCAATAATGTTCTGTTTCCTCCCCCGCATGGGCGGCTGGATGTTTCCATCTGGCCTTCGATTCCAACCTTGAAAGCAGAGTTCAACAAGATGAGCAGAATAAGAGCGCTATTGTCCCAAAAGGAGGTGCCATTGACTTCATCCCGGGAAACATTTGTCCTTCACGTAGCAAATACGCGCACTGAGGTACAGGCGCTTTTAAATACTGACCTCCCCCTACATTTTGGTGCTTTGATCCAAACAATTTTCAATGCCTCGTCCACAACCGGCCTGGCTCATTTTTTTAAACTTGTGGGCTCGGGCCTCGTGACCTCTTTCCAAACTATTTTTGGTGTGATTCCGGCATTTTTTCATTCTATTTTCTCGAGCGTCTTTGGAGGTGTCCCGTTGATTCTGGCGCTAGTGGCAGGTGTGCTACTTTTCCTTTTCATACTACGGAATGGCTGCTCTTTCTGTGCCACACGACAGCCTGTCCCGTCTGCAGCTTCTTCGTGACAGGATGCTTGAATACTATGGCGTCCTGCCATTGGCGACTTTGAGCCTGGCATATGGATTATCCTTCCGGTATTCCTACTTCACCTGCGTGCAACCTGTCTTTCACTGCCTAGATTGTCCCTTTGAATGGCCTATGGATTTGTGCTTAACCAACATGGTGTCTCCGGACCCGGATTATGATCGACTGATGAGGCCCTTAGTGTCTCACAAGTTCGCCTGTTCTGGTGTTCGGATTATGGCCTGCGGTGCGGCGCATGGTATCCTGGGTAATTGGGACATCGCAAGGGCGGCATATGACTTCTTGAATATGAGTTATTTGGAAGTACACGCTGGTTGCCCTCTGATGGTGCTAGACGCTCCGCTACTGGAAGAACATGTATGTTCCTTTTCTTTGATTAACTGGATGGCTGAAACCTTCAGTGGCCGTGCCAACGATTTTCTGCTGGAAGCAGTGGCCACGTATGCTGCATATACGTTCATGGATTGAGTGAACTGTCGTCCACTGTGTTTTCCTCACGTGTCTTGAACAGTCCCTGTGCGTCTGCACTTCTGCCCGGTGAGGCGTTTTTTCATTTTTTTCACCCCCCACTGCACGTTTGAGGTTTTTTGTTTTTTCTTTCCACTTTTGGTTTTTTCATTCTCGGACTTTGCCTGAACTGAACCTTGTTTTTTAAATTGAATACGCCTTGTTCTGCTCTGTCGCACTTGAACTCTGCGTTCTCTCTTTTCTTGCATACTAAGTAGTGCTTCGATCAAGGGGGCATGTAGTAAGGACTCCCTTAATACGTACATACATTGTTAAGTTAGCATAACTACGTTAGATGTTAGAAAGCCATCTTGCTGCTTTTGCGCACGACACTGCGTTCACATGTTATTGCTTAAACAAACTGCTGACTCGAGCTTTGCCTCACACGAGAGCAATCTGTTGTTACCATCCTGAGCTCTGCGCAGCGACCTTGGTCTGTACATGATGTGACAAACAGTCTGGGTTGTTAGACAATGCATGTTTTCCACTCTAGGTTGATCGACCCACTATTTAGCCATAACACACAGGCAGCTGCAAAATACCTGAAAGTTGGTGCTTTTAATATGGCAGCCCTCATATTTTTTATTCAGACCGAAGACGAGCCTTCCTGCGAGAAGACTCCTGATGCTCCTGTGATGTGATTTCACTAAGCTGATCTTTGAGGTATGGGGTCCCCTATTCAAGCCTAAGAGACCTTCTATTAGCCTAATAATAATATTAGCTTCTTAGTAAAGGGAAGGTGGTAGTATCCACTGTCATTATAACATGATCACCCCTTTTATATTCTATGGTATTGTAACGATGCTGATGGTTTTGATTTTAATCATTTGTCTGCTTGTATTAGCCAAAGTACTGCATCTTAGGACACGTGGTCTATAAAAATAAACTCTTTTTATTTTCACCGTGTCTCTGTTGATTCTTGTTGTGGACTGATGTGAGAATAATATACGAACAGGTTTTTCCGATTCCCACCATTCCTGAGAGTATACTGAGTCGCTTGTTCTGGGTTGTCTTTTCATTGGGATCGCCGAGCTAAACCTCGGATAACGAATGGGACACTTATGCTAGCCGGATACTGGGTTCTGGGTTCTGAGGTGAGTTTCTGGTACACCACAATTCACTGAGGTCCTGGGTTCTACGCATAGTTCTGTATATAAGCAGAATCCCTGCAACAGTTGCACTGAGGAGTGTGTGGATATACTGCAGTCGGTTTCACTGTGGTTGCACTGAGGAGTGTGTGGATACACTGTGGTCGGTTTCACTGTGGTTGCAGTGAGTAGTGTGTGAATACACTGCATTTGGTTGCACCGTGGTTGCACTGAAGAATATGTGGATACACTGCAGTCGGTTTCACTGTGGTTGAACTGAGGAGTGTGTGGATACACTGCATTCGGTATCACCGTGTTTGCAATGAGGAGTTTGTGGATACACTGCATTCAGTTTCACTGTGGTTGCACTGAGTAGTGTGTGGATACACTAAAGTTGGTTTCACCATGGTTGCACTGAGAAGTGTGTGGATACACTGCATTCGGTTTCACCGTGGTTGCACTGAGGAGTGTGTGGATATACTACATACGGTTTCACTGTGGTTGAACTGAGGAGTAGGTTGATACACTGCATTCGGTTTCCCCGTGGTTGCACTGAGGAGTGTGAGGATACACTGCAGTCAGTTTCACTGTGGTTGCACTGAGGAGTGTGTGGATACACTGCAGTTAGTTGCACCGTGGTTGCACTGAGGAGTATGTGGATGCACTGCAGTTGGTTTCACTGAGGTTGCACTGAGGAGTGTGTGGATACACTGCATTCAGTTTCACCGTGTTTGCAATCAGGAGTGTGTGGATACACTGCATTCAGTTTCACCGTGTTTGCAATAAGGAGTGTGTGGATACACTGCATTCGGTATCACCGTGGTTGCACTGAGGAGTGTGTGGATTCACTGCATTCGGTTTCACCATGATTGCACTGAGGAGTGTGAGGATACACTGCAGTCAGTTTCACTGTGGTTGCAGTGAGGAGTGTGTGAATACACTGCATTCAGTTTCACCGTGGTTGCACTGAGGAGTATGTGGATGCACTGCAGTTGGTTTCACTGAGGTTGCACTGAGGAGTGTGTGGATACACTGTATTCCGTTTCACCGTGTTTGCAATCAGGAGTGTGTGGATACACTGCATTCGATTTCACTGTGGTTGCACTGAGGAGTGTGTGGATACACTACAGTCAGTTTCACCGTGGTTGCACAGAGAAGTGTGTGGATATACTACATTCGGTATCACCATGGTTGCACTGAGGAGTGTGTGGATATACTACATATGGTTTCACTGTGGTTTCACTGAGGAGTGTGTGGATACACTGCAGTCGGATTCACTGTGGTTGCAGTGAGAAGTGTGTGAATACACTGCATTCGGTTTCACCATGGTTGCACTGAGGAGTATGTGGATACACTGCAGTCGGTTTCACTGTGGTTGCACTGAGAAGTGTGTGGATACACTGCATTCGGTTTCACCATGTTTGCAATGAGGAGTGTGTGGATACACTGCATTCGGTTTCACTGTGGTTGCAGTGAAGAGTGTGTGAATACACTGCATTCGGTTTCACTGTGGTTGCACTGAGAAGTGTGTGGATATACTACATATGGTTTCACTGTGGTTTCACTGAGGAGTGTGTGGATACACTGCAGTCGGTTTCACTGTGGTTGCACTGAGGAGTGTGTGGATACACTGCATTCGGTTTCACCATGTTTGCAATGAGGAGTGTGTGGATACACTGCATTCGGTTTCACTGTGGTTGCACTGAGGAGTGTGTGGATACACTACAGTCGGTTTCACCGTGGTTGCACTGAGAAGTGTGTGGAAACACTGCATTCAGTTTCACCGTGGTTGCACTGAGGAGTGTGTGGATATACTACATACGGTTTCACTGTGGTTGCACTGAGGAGTATGTGGATTCACTGCATTCAGTTTCTCCATGGATGCACTGAGGAGTGTGTGGATACACAGCAGTCGGTTTCACGGTGGTTGCACTGAGGAGTGTGTGGATACAGTGCATTCAGTGTCACCGTGGTTACACTGAGGAGTGTGTGGATACACTGCAGTCGGTTTCACCGTGGTTGCACTGAGGAGTGTGTGGATCCTCTGCATCCGGTTTCACCGTGGTTGCACTGAGGAGTGTGTGGATACACTGCAGTCGGTTTCACCATGGTTGCAATGAGGAGTTTGTGGATACACGGCATCTGGTTTCACTGTGGTTGTATGGGGGAAACTGTGGATACACTGCAGTCGGTTTCACCGTGGTTGCACTGAGGAGTGTGTGGATATACTGCAGTCGGTTTCACAGTGGTTGCACTGAGGAGTGTGTGGATATACTGCAGTCGGTTTCACAGTGGTTGCACTGAGGAGTGTGTGGATACACTGCATTCGGTTTCACTGTGGTTGAACTGAGGATTGTGTGGATACACAGCAGTCGGTTTCACAGTGGTTGCACTGAGGAGCGTGTGGATACACTGCAGTTGGTTTCACTGGTTGCACTGAGGAGTGTGTGGATACACTGCATCCGGTTTCACTGTGGTTGTACGGGGGAGACTGTCGATACACTGCAGTCGGTTTCACCGTGGTTGCACTGAGGAGTGTGTGGATATAGTACATTCGGTTTCACTGTGGTTGCACTGAGGAGTACGTGGATACACTGCATTTGGTTTCACTGTGGTTGCATTGAGGAGCGTGTGGATACACTGTGGTCAGTTTCACCATGGTTGCTCTGAGGAGTGTGTGGATACACCGCATCCGGTTTCACTGTGGTTGTACGGGGTAGACTGTGGATACACTGCAGTCGGTTTCACCGTGGTTGCACTGAGGAGTGTGTGGATATACTACATTCGGTTTCACTGTGGTTGCACTGAGGAGTACGTGGATACACTGAATTCTGTTTCACTGTGGTTGAACTGAAGAGTGTGTAGATACGCAGCAGTCGGTTTCACTATGGTTGCACTGAGGAATGTGTGGATAGACTGCGGTCGGTTTCACCGTGGTTGCACTGAGGAGAGTATGGATACACTGCATTTGGTTTCACCATGGTTGCACTGAGGAGTGTGAGGATACACTGCAGTCGGTTTCACCGTGGTTGCACTGAGGAGTGTGTGGATATAGTACATTCGGTTTCACTGTGGTTGCACTGAGGAGTACGTGGATACACTGCATTTGGTTTCACTGTGGTTGCATTGAGGAGCGTGTGGATACACTGTGGTCAGTTTCACCATGGTTGCTCTGAGGAGTGTGTGGATACACCGCATCCGGTTTCACTGTGGTTGTACGGGGTAGACTGTGGATACACTGCAGTCGGTTTCACCGTGGTTGCACTGAGGAATGTGTGGATATACTACATTCGGTTTCACTGTGGTTGCACTGAGGAGTACGTGGATACACTGAATTCTGTTTCACTGTGGTTGAACTGAAGAGTGTGTGGATACGCAGCAGTCGGTTTCACTATGGTTGCACTGAGGAATGTGTGGATAGACTGCGGTCGGTTTAACCGTGGTTGCACTGAGGAGAGTATGGATACACTGCATTTGGTTTCACCATGGTTGCACTGAGGAGTGTGAGGATACACTGCAGTCAGTTTCACTGTGGTTGCACTGAGCAGTGTGTGGATACACTGCAGTCGGTTTCACCATGGTTGCAATGAGAAGTTTGTGGATACACTGCATTCGGTTTCACCGTGGTTGCACTGAAGAGTATGTGGATACACTGCAGTTGGTTTCACTGAGGTTGCACTGAGGAGTGTCAGGAAATGCCTAAATATTTGTATAATACAGAAAAAGACTGTAGGCAAACATCGAGTAATTGCAAAACCCTCTCTTCATAATAGCTGGATTACAGTTTGTGGTTGGCAGACTCCTTTCCAAGATGGCCGCCGTGCTTTCCAGACTGTTTAATATCAATAATGGGGGGGTTTGAAATCTCGCGAGAGAGGAGGCTTTGTGTTGGAACAGAGTGCATTCTACCGCACACTTCAATTTTGCCTCAGTCGTGAGAGGAAGGTTGAAGCACCTCCTCAGTAAGAAATTTCCCGAGCGCTACCTTTGTTCCAGTTTCAAGCGGTCGTTATGTCCGCTAGTGAGAAAGAGTCTTTAGAGTGAAGAGTTGTAAATCCCTGAGCTATTAATTAGAACTTGTGAGGAGAATTTAGTCGGCAGAGTCGTGCCTTAAACTTCCACAAGTGGATTCTTCAAGTACCTGGTGAGTGCGAGTTGAAGGAAGTCACTCGCTTAATCGCAGAATAGACTACCACGCAATAGCAGGGTCTCCTTGCTCCGGTAGGCTTACCGTTGAGCTGAGGAGACCGGTTCCAGAGCTGAACAGCAACACTGAACAAGTAAGCATAAATGACCGAGACTATCTTCACAGTATATATTTACAGCTAAGACTATACCCAGCGCTCAAGCTTCTCAAATCACCTTCCTTGCGCTTTACCCGTTTATTCCTTCCTAGTTTTCCTTCCCTGTCCCTTTTTGAGCGTTTCCTTGAGAAGTTGGGCCTGCGCTAAACATTGAGAAAACCAGGATACTTCCTACAGGAACAAGAAGTTCAAGGACTGAGAAAGAAGTAAATCAGTCTAAAGTCCTTGGAATAAATAATATTAACTAAAACCTATCAAGGACAGGAAGCAAGAGACCAAGTTCTATGGTAAGGAGAGAGAAGGGAAAACAAGGTAGAAAACTAGAGAGAAGTAGGAAGAGTAGGATTGGTTAACCAATTGTATCTCCCTGTGCATTAGGTCTCAAGCGAAAATCAGCCCGTATAATTGCTGAAAAGAAGAGGGGATGAACTCCTGCAGAAACCTGGTAGGCAATCTGATAAGGTTAATTAATAGTAGTTGGATGTACAGTAAGTGCAGAATTAAATAGTTGTCTCATCTGTGCATTAGGTTTCCTGAAATACTTCCAGCTAAGAAGAAGTCCAGGAGCACGAGTGTCTCTTCTCTGTCCCATTCCCCCTTTCCCGCTGCCTAGAGCGGCTGCAATTACGCTATTGGTTCTGGGAGGTGGGCATGGGGATTTAGCATCATTCTGCCTCTGTGAAGAAACCTGAGCACTGTCCCTGACAAGGAGTGTGTGGATACACTGCATTCAGTTTCACCGTGTTTGCAATGAGGAGTGTGTAGATATACTACATTCAGTTTCACTGTGGTTGCAGTGAGGAGTGTGTGGATACACTGCATTTGGTTTCCCTGTGGTTGCACTGAGGAGTGTGTGGATACACTGCAGTCAGTTTCACTGTGGTTGCACTGAGGAGTGTGTGGATACAGTGCATTCAGTGTCACCGTGGTTACACTGAGGAGCGTATGGATACACTGTGGTCGATTTCACCGTGGTTGCACTGAGGAGTGTGTGGATACTCTGCATCCGGTTTCACCGTGGTTGCACTGAGGAGTGTGTAGATACATTGCAGTCGGTTTCCCCATGGTTGCGATGAGGAGCGTGTGGATACACTGTATTTGGTTTCACCATGGTTGCACTGAGGAGTGTGTGGATACACTGCAGTCGGTTTCACCTTGGTTGCACTGAGGAGTGTCTGGATATACTACATTCGGTTTCACTGTGGTTACACTGAGTAGTAAGTGGATACACGGCATTCAGTTTCACTGTGGTTGAACTGAGGAGTGTGTGGATACACAGCAGTCGGTTTTACAGTGGTTGCACTGATGAGCGTGTGGATACACTGCGGTTGGTTTCCCCGTGTTGCACTGAGGAGTGTGTGGATACACTGCATCCAGTTTCACTGTGGTTGCACTGAGGAGTGTGTGGATATACTGCAGTCGGTTTCACTGTGGTTGCACTGAGGAGTGTGTGGATACACTGTGGTCGGTTTCACTGTGGTTGCAGTGAGTAGTGTGTGAATACACTGCATTTGGTTGCACCGTGGTTGCACTGAAGAATATGTGGATACACTGCAGTCGGTTTCACTGTGGTTGAACTGAGGAGTGTGTGGATACACTGCATTCGGTATCACCGTGTTTGCAATGAGGAGTTTGTGGATACACTGCATTCAGTTTCACTGTGGTTGCACTGAGTAGTGTGTGGATACACTAAAGTTGGTTTCACCATGGTTGCACTGAGAAGTGTGTGGATACACTGCATTCGGTTTCACCGTGGTTGCACTGAGGAGTGTGTGGATATACTACATACGGTTTCACTGTGGTTGAACTGAGGAGTAGGTTGATACACTGCATTCGGTTTCCCCGTGGTTGCACTGAGGAGTGTGAGGATACACTGCAGTCAGTTTCACTGTGGTTGCACTGAGGAGTGTGTGGATACACTGCAGTTAGTTGCACCGTGGTTGCACTGAGGAGTATGTGGATGCACTGCAGTTGGTTTCACTGAGGTTGCACTGAGGAGTGTGAGGATACACTGCATTCAGTTTCACCGTGTTTGCAATCAGGAGTGTGTGGATACACTGCATTCAGTTTCACCGTGTTTGCAATAAGGAGTGTGTGGATACACTGCATTCGGTATCACCGTGGTTGCACTGAGGAGTGTGTGGATTCACTGCATTCGGTTTCACCATGATTGCACTGAGGAGTGTGAGGATACACTGCAGTCAGTTTCACTGTGGTTGCAGTGAGGAGTGTGTGAATACACTGCATTCAGTTTCACCGTGGTTGCACTGAGGAGTATGTGGATGCACTGCAGTTGGTTTCACTGAGGTTGCACTGAGGAGTGTGTGGTTACACTGTATTCAGTTTCACCATGTTTGCAATCAGGAGTGTGTGGATACACTGCATTCGATTTCACTGTGGTTGCACTGAGGAGTGTGTGGATACACTACAGTCGGTTTCACCATGGTTGCACAGAGAAGTGTGTGGATATACTACATTCGGTATCACCATGGTTGCACTGAGGAGTGTGTGGATATACTACATTCCGTTTCACCGTGGTTGCACTGAGGAGTACGTGGATACACTGAATTCTGTTTCACTGTGGTTGAACTCAAGAGTGTGTGGATACGCAGCAGTCGGTTTCACTATGGTTGCACTGAGGAATGTGTGGATAGACTGCGGTCGGTTTCACCGTGGTTGCACTGAGGAGAGTATGGATACACTGCATTTGGTTTCACCATGGTTGCACTGAGGAGTGTGAGGATACACTGCAGTCAGTTTCACTGTGGTTGCACTGAGCAGTGTGTGGATACACTGCAGTCGGTTTCACCATGGTTGCAATGAGAAGTTTGTGGATACACTGCATTCGGTTTCACCGTGGTTGCACTGAAGAGTATGTGGATACACTGCAGTTGGTTTCACTGAGGTTGCACTGAGGAGTGTCAGGAAATGCCTAAATATTTGTATAATACAGAAAAAGACTGTAGGCAAACATCGAGTAATTGCAAAACCCTCTCTTCATAATAGCTGGATTACAGTTTGTGGTTGGCAGACTCCTTTCCAAGATGGCCGCCGTGCTTTCCAGACTGTTTAATATCAATAATGGGGGGGTTTGAAATCTCGCGAGAGAGGAGGCTTTGTGTTGGAACAGAGTGCATTCTACCGCACACTTCAATTTTGCCTCAGTCATGAGAGGAAGGTTGAAGCACCTCCTCAGTAAGAAATTTCCCGAGCGCTACCTTTGTTCCAGTTTCAAGCGGTCGTTATGTCCGCTAGTGAGAAAGAGTCTTTAGAGTGAAGAGTTGTAAATCCCTGAGCTATTAATTAGAACTTGTGAGGAGAATTTAGTCGGCAGAGTCGTGCCTTAAACTTCCACAAGTGGATTCTTCAAGTACCTGGTGAGTGCGAGTTGAAGGAAGTCACTCGCTTAATCGCAGAATAGACTACCACGCAATAGCAGGGTCTCCTTGCTCCGGTAGGCTTACCGTTGAGCTGAGGAGACCGGTTCCAGAGCTGAACAGCAACACTGAACAAGTAAGCATAAATGACCGAGACTATCTTCACAGTATATATTTACAGCTAAGACTATACCCAGCGCTCAAGCTTCTCAAATCACCTTCCTTGCGCTTTACCCGTTTATTCCTTCCTAGTTTTCCTTCCCTGTCCCTTTTTGAGCGTTTCCTTGAGAAGTTAGGCCTGCGCTAAACATTGAGAAAACCAGGATACTTCCTACAGGAACAAGAAGTTCAAGGACTGAGAAAGAAGTAAATCAGTCTAAAGTCCTTGGAATAAATAATATTAACTAAAACCTATCAAGGACAGGAAGCAAGAGACCAAGTTCTATGGTAAGGAGAGAGAAGGGAAAACAAGGTAGAAAACTAGAGAGAAGTAGGAAGAGTAGGATTGGTTAACCAATTGTATCTCCCTGTGCATTAGGTCTCAAGCGAAAATCAGCCCGTATAATTGCTGAAAAGAAGAGGGGATGAACTCCTGCAGAAACCTGGTAGGCAATCTGATAAGGTTAATTAATAGTAGTTGGATGTACAGTAAGTGCAGAATTAAATAGTTGTCTCATCTGTGCATTAGGTTTCCTGAAATACTTCCAGCTAAGAAGAAGTCCAGGAGCACGAGTGTCTCTTCTCTGTCCCATTCCCCCTTTCCCGCTGCCTAGAGCGGCTGCAATTACGCTATTGGTTCTGGGAGGTGGGCATGGGGATTTAGCATCATTCTGCCTCTGTGAAGAAACCTGAGCACTGTCCCTGACAAGGAGTGTGTGGATACACTGCATTCAGTTTCACCGTGTTTGCAATGAGGAGTGTGTAGATATACTACATTCAGTTTCACTGTGGTTGCAGTGAGGAGTGTGTGGATACACTGCATTTGGTTTCCCTGTGGTTGCACTGAGGAGTGTGTGGATACACTGCAGTCAGTTTCACTGTGGTTGCACTGAGGAGTGTGTGGATACAGTGCATTCAGTGTCACCGTGGTTACACTGAGGAGCGTATGGATACACTGTGGTCGATTTCACCGTGGTTGCACTGAGGAGTGTGTGGATACTCTGCATCCGGTTTCACCGTGGTTGCACTGAGGAGTGTGTAGATACATTGCAGTCGGTTTCCCCATGGTTGCGATGAGGAGCGTGTGGATACACTGTATTTGGTTTCACCATGGTTGCACTGAGGAGTGTGTGGATACACTGCAGTCGGTTTCACCTTGGTTGCACTGAGGAGTGTCTGGATATACTACATTCGGTTTCACTGTGGTTACACTGAGTAGTAAGTGGATACACGGCATTCCGTTTCACTGTGGTTGAACTGAGGAGTGTGTGGATACACAGCAGTCGGTTTTACAGTGGTTGCACTGATGAGCGTGTGGATACACTGCGGTTGGTTTCCCCGTGTTGCACTGAGGAGTGTGTGGATACACTGCATCCAGTTTCACTGTGGTTGCACTGAGGAGTGTGTGGATATACTGCAGTCGGTTTCACTGTGGTTGCACTGAGGAGTGTGTGGATACACTGTGGTCGGTTTCACTGTGGTTGCAGTGAGTAGTGTGTGAATACACTGCATTTGGTTGCACCGTGGTTGCACTGAAGAATATGTGGATACACTGCAGTCGGTTTCACTGTGGTTGAACTGAGGAGTGTGTGGATACACTGCATTCGGTATCACCGTGTTTGCAATGAGGAGTTTGTGGATACACTGCATTCAGTTTCACTGTGGTTGCACTGAGTAGTGTGTGGATACACTAAAGTTGGTTTCACCATGGTTGCACTGAGAAGTGTGTGGATACACTGCATTCGGTTTCACCGTGGTTGCACTGAGGAGTGTGTGGATATACTACATACGGTTTCACTGTGGTTGAACTGAGGAGTAGGTTGATACACTGCATTCGGTTTCCCCGTGGTTGCACTGAGGAGTGTGAGGATACACTGCAGTCAGTTTCACTGTGGTTGCACTGAGGAGTGTGTGGATACACTGCAGTTAGTTGCACCGTGGTTGCACTGAGGAGTATGTGGATGCACTGCAGTTGGTTTCACTGAGGTTGCACTGAGGAGTGTGAGGATACACTGCATTCAGTTTCACCGTGTTTGCAATCAGGAGTGTGTGGATACACTGCATTCAGTTTCACCGTGTTTGCAATAAGGAGTGTGTGGATACACTGCATTCGGTATCACCGTGGTTGCACTGAGGAGTGTGTGGATTCACTGCATTCGGTTTCACCATGATTGCACTGAGGAGTGTGAGGATACACTGCAGTCAGTTTCACTGTGGTTGCAGTGAGGAGTGTGTGAATACACTGCATTCAGTTTCACCGTGGTTGCACTGAGGAGTATGTGGATGCACTGCAGTTGGTTTCACTGAGGTTGCACTGAGGAGTGTGTGGTTACACTGTATTCAGTTTCACCGTGTTTGCAATCAGGAGTGTGTGGATACACTGCATTCGATTTCACTGTGGTTGCACTGAGGAGTGTGTGGATACACTACAGTCGGTTTCACCATGGTTGCACAGAGAAGTGTGTGGATATACTACATTCGGTATCACCATGGTTGCACTGAGGAGTGTGTGGATATACTACATTCCGTTTCACCGTGGTTGCACTGAGGAGTACGTGGATACACTGAATTCTGTTTCACTGTGGTTGAACTCAAGAGTGTGTGGATACGCAGCAGTCGGTTTCACTATGGTTGCACTGAGGAATGTGTGGATAGACTGCGGTCGGTTTCACCGTGGTTGCACTGAGGAGAGTATGGATACACTGCATTTGGTTTCACCATGGTTGCACTGAGGAGTGTGAGGATACACTGCAGTCAGTTTCACTGTGGTTGCACTGGGCAGTGTGTGGATACACTGCAGTCGGTTTCACCATGGTTGCAATGAGAAGTTTGTGGATACACTGCATTCGGTTTCACCGTGGTTGCACTGAAGAGTATGTGGATACACTGCAGTTGGTTTCACTGAGGTTGCACTGAGGAGTGTCAGGAAATGCCTAAATATTAGTATAATACAGAAAAAGACTGTAGGCAAACATCGAGTAATTGCAAAACCCTCTCTTCATAATAGCTGGATTACAGTTTGTGGTTGGCAGACTCCTTTCCAAGATGGCCGCCGTGCTTTCCAGACTGTTTAATATCAATAATGGGGGGGTTTGAAATCTCGCGAGAGAGGAGGCTTTGTGTTGGAACAGAGTGCATTCTACCGCACACTTCAATTTTGCCTCAGTCGTGAGAGGAAGGTTGAAGCACTTCCTCAGTAAGAAATTTCCCGAGCGCTGCCTTTGTTCCAGTTTCAAGCGGTCGTTATGTCCGCTAGTGAGAAAGAGTCTTTAGAGTGAAGAGTTGTAAATCCCTGAGCTATTAATTAGAACTTGTGAGGAGAATTTAGTCGGCAGAGTCGTGCCTTAAACTTCCACAAGTGGATTCTTCAAGTACCTGGTGAGTGCGAGTTGAAGGAAGTCACTCGCTTAATCGCAGAATAGACTACCACGCAATAGCAGGGTCTCCTTGCTCCGGTAGGCTTACCGTTGAGCTGAGGAGACCGGTTCCAGAGCTGAACAGCAACACTGAACAAGTAAGCATAAATGTTTACAGCTAAGACTATACCCAGCGCTCAAGCTTCTCAAATCACCTTCCTTGCGCTTTACCCGTTTATTCCTTCCTAGTTTTCCTTCCCTGTCCCTTTTTGAGCGTTTCCTTGAGAAGTTGGGCCTGCGCTAAACATTGAGAAAACCAGGATACTTCCTACAGGAACAAGAAGTTCAAGGACTGAGAAAGAAGTAAATCAGTCTATAGTCCTTGGAATAAATAATATTAACTAAAACCTATCAAGGACAGGAAGCAAGAGACCAAGTTCTATGGTAAGGAGAGAGAAGGGAAAACAAGGTAGAAAACTAGAGAGAAGTAGGAAGAGTAGGATTGGTTAACCAATTGTATCTCCCTGTGCATTAGGTCTCAAGCGAAAATCAGCCCGTATAATTGCTGAAAAGAAGAGGGGATGAACTCCTGCAGAAACCTGGTAGGCAATCTGATAAGGTTAATTAATAGTAGTTAATAGTAGTTGGATGTACAGTAAGTGCAGAATTAAATAGTTGTCTCATCTGTGCATTAGGTTTCCTGAAATACTTCCAGCTAAGAAGAAGTCCAGGAGCACGAGTGTCTCTTCTCTGTCCCATTCCCCCTTTCCCGCTGCCTAGAGCGGCTGCAATTACGCAGTTGGTTCTGGGAGGTGGGCATGGGGATTTAGCATCATTCTGCCTCTGTGAAGAAACCTGAGCACTGTCCCTGACAAGGAGTGTGTGGATACACTGCATTCAGTTTCACCGTGTTTGCAATGAGGAGTGTGTGGATATACTACATTCAGTTTCACTGTGGTTGCAGTGAGGAGTGTGTGGATACACACTCCTCAGTGCAACCACGGTGAAACGGAATGCAGTGTATCCACACACTCCTCAGTGCAACCGTGGTGAAACCGACTGCAGTGTATCCACACACTCCTCATTGCAACCACGGTAAAACCGGATGCAGAGTATCCACACACTCCTCTGTGCAACCACGGTGAAACCGACCACAGTGTATCCACACACTCCTCAGTGCAACCACGGTGACACTGAATGCACTGTATCCAAACACTCCTCAGTGCAACCACAGTGAAACTGACTGCAGTGTATCCACACACTACTCAGTGCAACCACGATGAAACAGACTGCAGTGTATCCACACACTCCTCAGTGCAATCATGGTGAAACCAAATGTGGATGCACTGCAGTTGGTTTCACTGAGGTTGCACTGAGGAGTGTGTGGATACACTGCATTCAGTTTCACCGTGTTTGCAATCAGGAGTGTGTGAATACACTGCATTCGATTTCACTGTGGTTGCACTGAGGAGTGTGTGGATACACTACAGTCGGTTTCACCGTGGTTGCACAGAGAAGTGTGTGGATACACTGCATTTGGTATCACCGTGGTTGCACTGAGGAGTGTGTGGATATACTACATTCCGTTTCACCGTGGTTGCACTGAGGAGTTTGTGGATACACTGCAGTCTGTTTCATCGTGATTGCACTGAGTAGTGTGTGGATACACTGCAGTCAGTTTCACTGTGGTTGCACTGAGGAGTGTTTGGATACAGTGCATTCAGTGTCACCGTGGTTGCACTGAGGAGTGTGTGGATACACTGTGGTCGGTTTCACCGTGGTTGCACAGAGGAGTGTGTGGATACTCTGCATCCGGTTTTACCGTGGTTGCAATGAGGAGTGTGTGGATACACTGCAGTCGGTTTCACCACGGTTGCACTGAGGAGTGTGTGGATACACTGCATTCCGTTTCACCGTGGTTGCACTGAGGAGTGTGTGGATACACTGCGGTCGGTTTCACCATGGTTGCACTGAGGAGTGTGTGGATAAACCACAGTCGGTTTCACCGTGGTTGCACTGAGAAGTGTGTGGATACACTGAATTTGGTGTCACCGTGGTTGCACTGAGGAGTGTGTGGATATACTACATTCGGTTTCACTGTGGCTGCACTGAGGAGTATGTGGATACACTGCATTCGGTTTCCCTGTGGTTCCACTGAGGAGTGTGTGGATACACTGCAGTAGGTTTCACTGTGGTTGCACTGAGGAGTGTGTGGATACAGTGCATTCAGTGTCACTGTGGTTGCACTGAGGAGTGTGTGGACATACTGCGGTCAGTTTCACCGTGGTTGCACTGAGGTGTGTGTGGATACTGTGCATCTGGTTTCACCGTGGTTGCACTGAGGAGTGTGTGGATACACTGCAGTTGGTTTCACCATGGTTGCACTGAGGAGTGTGTGGATACACTGCATTCGGTTTTACCGTGGTTGCACTGAGGAGTGTGTGGATACACTGCATTCGGTTTCACTGTGGTTGTACTGGAGAGAGTGTGGATACACTGCAGTCAGTTTCACTGTGGTTGCACTGAGGAGTGTGTGGATACAGTGCATTCAGTGTCACTGTGGTTGCACTGAGGAGTGTGTGGATACACTGCGGTCAGTTTCAACGTGGTTGCACTGAGGAGTGTGTGGATACTCTGCCTCCGGTTTCACTGTGGTTGCCCTGAGGAGTGTGTGGATACACTGCAGTCGGTTTCACCATGGTTGCACTGAGGATTGTGTGGATACACTGAATTAAGTTTCACCGTGGTTGCACTGAGGAGTGTGTGGATACACTGCAGTCGGTTGCATCATGGTTGCACTGAGGAGTGTGTTGATATACTACATTCGGTTTCACTGTGGTTGCACTGAGGAGTATGTGGATACACTGCATTCGGTTTCACTGTGGTTGAACTGAGGAGTGTGTGGATACACAGCAGTCAGTTTCACAGTGATTGCCTTGAGGAGCGTGTGGATACACAGCGGTCGGTTTAACCGTGGTTGCACTGAGGAGTGTGTGGATACACTGCATCCAGGTTCACTGTGTTTGCACTGAGGTGTTTGTGGATATACTGGAGTCAGTTTCACCGTGGTTGCACTGAGGAGTGTGCGGATACACTGCATCCGGTTTCACTGTGGTTGCACTGAGGAGTGTGTGGATACACTGCATCCAGTTTCACTGTGGTTGCACTGAGGAGTTTGTGGACATACTGCAGTCGGTTTTACTGTGGTTGCACTGAGGAGTGTGCGGATACACTGCATCCGGTTTCACTGTGGTTGCACTGAGGTGTGTGCGGATACACTGCATTCGGTTTCACCGTGGTTGCACTGAGGAGTGTGCGGAAACACTGCAGTCAGTTTCACCGTGGTTGCACTGAGGAGAGTGTGGATACACTGCATTCAGTTTCACCGTGGTTGCACTGAGGAGTGTGTGGATGCACTACAGTCGGTTTCACCATGGTTACACTGGGGAGTATGTGGATACACTGCATTCGGTTTTCCCGTGGTTGCACTGAGGAGTGTGTGGATACACTGCAGTCAGTTTCAATGTGGTTGCACTGAGGAGTGTGCAGAAACACTGCACTGAGGAGTGTGTGGATACACTGCAGTCGGTTTCACTGTGGTTGCACTGAGGATTTTGTGGACATACTGCAGTCGGTTTTACTGTGGTTGCACTGAGGAGTGTGCGGATACACTGCATCCGGTTTCACTGTGGTTGCACTGAGGTGTGTGCGGATACACTGCATTCGGTTTCACCGTGGTTGCACTGAGGAGAGTGCGGAAACACTGCAGTCAGTTTCACCGTGGTTGCACTGAGGAGAGTGTGGATACACTGCATTCAGTTTCACCGTGGTTGCACTGAGGAGTGTGTGGATGCACTACAGTCGGTTTCACCATGGTTACACTGGGGAGTATGTGGATACACTGCATTCGGTTTTCCCGTGGTTGCACTGAGGAGTGTGTGGATACACTGCAGTCAGTTTCAATGTGGTTGCACTGAGGAGTGTGCAGAAACACTGTACTGAGGAGTGTGTGGATACACTGCAGTCGGTTTCACTGTGGTTGCACTGAGGAGTGTGTGGATACAGTGCATTCAGTGTCACTGTGGTTGCACTGAGGAGTGTGTGGATACACTGTGGTCGGTTTCACCGTGGTTGCACTGAGGAGTGTGTGAATACTCTGCATCACGTTTCACCGTGGTTGCACTGAGGAGTGTGTGGATACACTGCAGTCGGTTTCCGCATGGTTGCAGTGAGGAGTGTGTGGATACACTGCATTCGGTTTCACCGTGGTTGCACTGAGGAGTGTGTAGATACTCTGCATCCGGTTTCACCGTGGTTGCACTGAGGAGTGTGTGGATACTCTGCATCATGTTTCACCGTGGTTGCACTGAGTAGTGTGTGGATACACTACAGTTGGTTTCCCCATGGTTGCACTGAGGAGTGTGTGGATACACTGCATTCGGTTTTACCGTGGTTGCACTGAGGAGTGTGTGGATACACTGCAGTCGGTTTCACTGTGGTTGTGCTGGAGAGAGTGTGGATACACTGCAGTCAGTTTCACTGTGGTTGCACTGAGGAGTGTGTGGATACAGTGCATTCAGTGTCACTGTGGTTGCACTGAGGAGTGTGTGGATACACTGTGGTCGGATTCACCGTGGTTGCACTGAGGAGTGTGTGGATACACTGCAGTCGGTTTCACCGTGGTTGCACTGAGGAGTGTGTGGATATACTACATTCGGTTTCACTGTGGTTACACTGAGGAGTATGTGGATACACTGCATTCGGTCTCACTGTGGTTGAACTGAGGAGTGTGTGGATACACAGCAGTCGGTTTCACAGTGGTTGCACTGAGGAGCGTGTGGATACACTGCGGTCGGTTTCACCGTTGTTGCACTGAGGTGTGTGTGGATAAACCACAGTCGGTTTCACCGTGGTTGCACTGAGAAGTGTGTGGATACACTGAATTTGGTGTCACCGTGGTTGCACTGAGGAGTGTGTGGATATACTACATTCGGTTTCACTGTGGTTGCACTGAGGAGTATGTGGATACACTGCATTCGGTTTCCCTGTGGTTCCATTGAGGAGTGTGTGGATACACTGCAGTCGGTTTCACTGTGGTTGCACTGAGGAGTGTGTGGATACAGTGCATTCAGTGTCACTGTGGTTGCACTGAGGAGTGTGTGGATATACTGCGGTCAGTTTCACCGTGGTTGCACTGAGGTGTGTGTGGATACTGTGCATCCGGTTTCACCATGGTTGCACTGAGGAGTGTGTGGATACACTGCATTCGGTTTCACTGTGGTTGTACTGGAGAGAGTGTGGATACACTGCAGTCAGTTTCACTGTGGTTGCGCTGAGGAGTGTGTGGATACAGTGCATTCAGTGTCACAGTGGTTGCACTGAGGAGTGTGTGGATACACTGCGGTCAGTTTCACCGTGGTTGCACTGAGGAGTGTGTGGATACTCTGCCTCCGGGTTGCACTGAGGCGTGTGTGGATACACTGAATTCAGTTTCACCGTGGTTGCACTTAGGAGTGTGTGGATACACTGCAGTCGGTTTTATCGTGGTTGCACTGAGGAGTGTGTTGATATAATACATTCGGTTTCACTGTGGTTGCACTGAGGAGTATGTGGATACACTGCATTCGGTTTCACTGTGGTTGAACTGAGGAGTGTGTGGATACACAGCAGTCGGTTTCACAGTGATTGCACTGAGGAGCGTGTGTATAGACAGCGGTCGGTTTAACCGTGGTTGCACTGAGGAGTCTGTGGATACACTGCATCCATTTTCACTGTGTTTGCACTGAGGAGTTTGTGGATATACTGCAGTCAGTTTCACCGAGGTTGCACTGAGGAGTGTGCGGATACACTGCATCCGGTTTCACTGTGGTTGCACTGAGTAGTGTGTGGATACACTGCATCCAGTTTCACTGTGGTTGCACTGAAGAGTTTGTGGATATACTGCAGTCGGTTTCACTGTGGTTGCACTGAGGAGTGTGCGGATACACTGCATCCGGTTTCACTGTGGTTGCACTGAGGTGTGTGTGGATACACTGCATTCAGTTTCACTATGGTTGCACTGAGGAGTGTGTGGAAACACTGCAGTCAGTTTCACCGTGGTTGCACTGAGGAGTGTGTGGATACACTGCATTCAGTTTCACCGTGGTTGCACTGAGGAGTGTGTGGATACACTACAGTCGGTTTCACCATGGTTACACTGGGGAGTATGTGGATACACTGCATTCGGTTTCCCCGTGGTTGCACTGAGGAGTGTGTGGATACACTGCAGTCAGTTTCAATGTGGTTGCAATTAGGAGTGTGCAGAAACACTGCAGTCAGTTTCACTGTGGTTGCACTGAGGAGTGTTTGGATACACTGCATTCAGTTTCACCGTGATAGCACTGAGGAGTATGTGGATACACTGCATTCGGTTTCCCCGTGGATGCACTGAGGAGTGTGTGGATACACTGCAGTCGGTTTCACTGTGGTTGCACTGAGGAGTGTGTGGATACAGTGCATTCAGTGTCACTGTGGTTGCACTGAGGAGTGTGTGGATACACTGCGGTCGGTTTCACTGTGGTTGCACTGAGGAGTGTGGGAATACTCTGCATCACGTTTCACCGTGGTTGCACTGAGGAGTGTGTGGAAACACTGCAGTCGGTTTCCCCATGGTAGCACCGAGGAGTGTGTGGATACACTGCATTCGGTTTCACCGTGGTTGCACTGAGGAGTGTGTAGATACTCTGCATCTGGTTTCACCTTGGTTGCACTGAGGAGTGTATGGATACACTGCAGTCGGTTTCACCATGGTTGCACTGAGAAGTGTGTGGATACACTTTATTGGGTTACCGTGGTTGCACTGAGGAGTGTGTGGATACACTGCAGTTGGTTTCACTGTGGTTGTACTGGGGAGAGTGAGGATACACTGCATTCAGTTTCACTGTGGTTGAACTGAGGAGTGTATGGATACACAGCAGTCAGTTTCACTGTGGATGCACTGAGGAGCGTGTGAATACACTGTGGTTGGTTTCACTGTGGTTGTACTGAGGAGTAGGCCTGGGCTAAAATTCCGTTCCGCTCACGGAAATTGCGATAATTTGACAATTTCGCGTTCCGCGGAGAGTGCGGTAATGTCAAAATTTCCGCAATCCGCATTTTACCGGAAAATTTTTGCTTGCTCGCGCTGTAAAATAATACATTCTCGCGTGCGCGCGATTACCTTACCTGAATCCCCGCATTCGCCGACAAGTTTTCCCGATCCGGTCGCGTTCTCCATGAGATGTTGGATTGTTGGTAGCCATTTGCGCTGTCTCGCGACAGTTCGTGCCCGCAGTAACGTCATTCGTCGCGCGATCACGTCTTTCTTCTCGCGTGTGTGGAGTGTGTGGATACAGTGCATTCGGTTTCACCGTGGTTGCACTGAGGAGTGTGTGGATACACTGTGGTCAGTTTCACTGTGGTTGCACTGTGGAGTGTGTGAATATAGTGCAGTCGGTTTCACTGTAGTTGCACTGAGGAGTGTGTAGATAGACTGCAGTTGGTTTCACCGTGGTTGCACTGAGGAGTGTGTGGATACACTGCATTCAGTTTCACCGTGGTTGCACTGAGGAGTGTGCAGATACACTGCATTTGGTTCACTGTGGTTGTACTGAGGAGTGTGTGGATACACGGCATTCAGTTTCACTGTGGTTGCACTGAGGAGTGTGCAGATATACTGCATTCGGTTTCACTGTGGTTGCACTGAGGAGTAAACGGATACACCTCATTCGGTTTCACTGTAGTTGCACTGAGGAGTGTGTGGATAGACTGCTTCCGGTTTTACCGTGGTTACACTGAGGAGTGTGTGGATACACCACGGTCTGTTTCACCGTGGTTGCACTGAGGAGTGTGTGGATACCCTGCAGTCAGTTTCACTGTAGTTGCACTGAGGAGTGTGTGGAAACACTGCATCCGGTTTCACTGTGGTTGCACTGAGGAGTGTGTGGATACACTGTAGTCGGTTTCACCATGGTTGCACTGAGGAGTGTGTAGATACACTGCAGTCAGTGTCACCGTGGTTGCACTGAGTGTGTGGATACACTGCAGTCGGTTTCACTGTGGTTGCACTGAGGAGTGTGTGGATACACTGCAGTCGGTTTCACTATGGTTGTACTGGCTCAGCACTTTCAATCAATCCAGATTCTTTTCCTGTAAGATTCCAGGCCTCTTACTTTATTGTGTAATTTTAATCTGGAGGTAAATCCTCTCTTGTAAGACTGGTTATAAATGAACTCTTGAGTCTTGTGAATGTAATATAGAGTCTTCATTTTGTGTCTGAATGACAGCAACATCCGATGTACAAAATCACACAATTCATTTAATGCCCTAACAAATTAACGGCACTTGTCTCACTACATATAAATTTGTGGCCATTCATTATCGACCAATTTCTACAGGAACATTTGCTGACAGCTTGTGAGTTAGTTGTATTTCAAAGTGCCTAAAACGTGTACTTCTTCTCCCAAGAGGAGTAGGTTGGGAGCTTCCGTTCGTCTGACTGTGGAATGAGCAGCACCTTCACAGATTAAAAGTGATGCTGGATGGCCATTTACTTCTCCTTCCACAAAAGGGTCCCTCTGGTGCACCTCTAGGACTGCACCAAGCATACAATCCTTCGCCCGTCTCAGGCACTGTCATTGTGTCTGATTCTGTCCAGTAGGAATTCCCAGTGTATGTGTAAATTGTGCAAAATCATTATTAATAACTGAAGGAAATTTTTGAATTCTTAAATTTGTTGAGAATTCTGCATACTACATTACATTAGGCTGTGGGGTCCCGGGAATTAAGGTATGTTTCAATTTGACTGCCTTTGATTCTGCATGTTCGACACAGAGGCCAGTTAGGCTGGGACCATTGTCTAAGACACCCCATTCTGTGCCATCTGATTCATGTTCTGTGAATCATTGTGAAACCAAAACTCCCAGTGTGAGAAGGTGGCCTGATATATACTGTCCACTAGTTCTAGTGGGCACCTTGTATCAGTCCAAACAACCCCTTATGGTGATAGGTTAAAGACAACCTTTATTGAAAGCTATCCTAGTGGTAGCTATGGAGAGCAGCCTTCAGGCTAAGTCTTGAAGGAATGTAAAGCAGCTTGTTTTACCAGTCTATAATCTCTTGAATGATCAAATGAAAAGACAACCACACCAGGTATATATTTAAAATATATGTGTTTAGTATAAAACATACCCCTCTAGTCTCTTTATGAGACTGGAGTTCGAAGTACTTAGTTTACAAGTTAGCAATTATCAGTAATAGCACAAATACACGTTTGGGCCCTAGGGGCATGCCAAACCATATACCAAAAAAGTGGTATAAGAACCACGACTGGAATAGACACTAGGCCTATAGCCTCTAGAATCACTGGGACGCCAAGGAACCACCCAAGGTAGTGACACAGGGGACCCACGGGGACTGTATGCAGTGTGTAAACACAACCGCAGGTTCCCGTTATCTTCTAAGGGCAATGTCGTGGTTGGAAATGTAAAGAATAGGGACACTTCTAATCAAGTCAGGACCAAACCCTTTTGGACTTAAGAAGTTCTAGGGCTAGCACCCACGTGAGCACTGGAGTACTCGAGTTACCTCACCTAGGGAAGCCGGGTGCATAGGTGTCTTTTGGTGTCGGGTAGCGTCGTCGATTTCAATGGGAACCTGCAAAGAACTGCTGCTGCCGTGAAGAGGAGAAGTGTCCTAAGAGATCCACGCCTGGATCTAGGGTGGAAGGAACTTGAAAGCAGAGGGAAAAGAGTCTGGGTCACTAGCCAGTGACCAAGGGCAGAATGGACCAATGCCCACAGATGTCGGATGCTTCAGGTGAGTTGATGGGTGTCTTGACTCTTCAGCCACAAGGTCCAGGAGGCGTTGATGAAGTCCACGACCCGGATTCAAGCTGTCCCACGAAGTCTGTCGAGTGCTGCGGTGTCGGCGACCAGAATGGACCCAACAAGCCTTGGCAACGGCAAGTCACTTGAATTCAGAAAAAGGACTGCGATGCAGACCAGCAAGGTCTAAGGGACTCACCCAGCGAGGGGAAGTCAGGGCACTTCTGGAGCAACCAGGAACACCCAATCAGAAAAGGAGTTGCCTTCGTGGGGACCTGCAAGCCAACGGGCTAGTGATCGCGAAGGAGGCTCGAGTGGTCGCACTTGAAGCTAGCCCCTGGGTCACTCGTGGAGTGGAGGCCAACAATCTTCGGTGCAGGAGGTGCTCAAGGCTGGGGCTACTCGGAGCCCAAAGCACAACTTCGAGGAGGACCAGTTTCTGCAAAAGTTGACGGTGTCCAGGGGTCACGGTTCCACGTCACCCACGATAGCCACGGGCCTCAACTTCGCTGTGGACTCAGGGTAGCCTCAGGGAAGTCTGGAAATCCACCTCTGGTGATGCAAAGACTTTGGCGTCCGGCGGGAGCTTCAGCAAGGCAGACCAGTCAGTTGCTTCCAAGGGAGATCTCTTCAGTCTTCTAGTCAGGATAGAACGTCGAAGGTCCAGGATGTACATTGCAGAGTTTCATCCAAGGTAATCTAAAGTCCTAGGGACTGGATTCCTATACTTATAGTAAGTTTAGGGATGGACTAACTCTAAGGCCCCACCGATGGGTGGGCCTGGAAAGAGGGGTGGTTACACCCATTTTCTTTGTCCAGTTTCGCACCAGAGCAGGGGCAGGTAGCCCCTGCAACCGGTTTGAACTGGGCTATGCACAGGGACAGCAAACGTGCCCCCAGTGCAGGACTTTAAAGCACCAGAGAGTGCTCCCGCCCAGCCCCAATACACATCAGTCTGTCTGGGGAGGTGGTCACACCTCCCATCGACAGGAAACCTATTGTCCAGGCCTCCCCTGCTGGAGTTTTGGTCAGCAGCAGAAGGCCAGACCTGTGTCTGTGGCAGAGGCATCCATTTTGTGATGCCAGGGCTCCGGAAAGTCCTACCGGGTTTAGCCAGTGTGAACATGTCTCTCTCTCTAGAAGGGTGGAATGCTACCCCCGCCGCCAGAACTGGCGGGGGTAGTATTCCAAAGTGTTCGACACTAAACACGACATGTTTTGATGCAGCCATCCCAAAGTTAGCATTTACCGCGAGGTTATAATGCACTTAAGAGTATATGGGATGGCTGTATCACAGAACAGCCATAAGGAAGTATTTCCGAAATCTGCAGAGGGGCTCAGCTCATGCTTGGACACCCTCTCACACAAAACCAAGCACTCTGCCTTCAGGATTGTCAAGGCCTGCCATAGGAGTGGCTTATAGGTTTATATGTGTCTGTATAGGGTAGTGATATAGGTAGCCTATACCACCATAAGGGGTGCAAGCACACCCTTTCCCAGGCTGCAGTAGCAGACCTGTGGTGCCATTTTGGAGTGCTTCCCAGGGGTGGCATAATACATGCTGCAGCCCCTGGTAGGCCTCTGAGGTACCTATACCCTAGGTACATAATATACCATAAACTAGGGGCTTACAAGGCACTCCGGAATCCAATTAGATATGTACCTAATGTACATGGAAACCATTTTAGAGAGGAAGCAGCTAGGCTGTGGTCCTGATTAGCAGGGCCACAGCCAGACTAAGGTCGAAAAACAGTGAAACACCAGCAAAAAGTGTGGGTATCCATGTGAAGCAGATCCTACTCTCCTACACCCAGTTACTGCAAATATGGCAAGGAGTGTTCCTTATTCTGCACATTATTAGTATTTGAGGTGAATACTCACCATGCACTGCTAATTACCCCATATATTACATCACTTATGACATCATCTATGGCATTATTAATATCAGTGCAACATTTGGTGTAAAATTATAGATTAGAAAACTGCACATTACAGGGATGAGAATTATGGTTACCTTAGAGCACGAGTTATAGCTATTTGGAAATTTCCTAACTTTTGATATATATATTTATACACATATATATATATTACCTATTGGCGGTCGCCAGTAGGTAGTTATAGTTAGGACCTAGTTTCCATAGACAAAGCGTTTTTTTTCTCAATATCTTTGGCGCCGGTTGACGAATCTTCGAGAAATTTTCAAAACTAGTGGCCCGCTCCGGTCAGCTCCTGTCTTGAAAGTTTCGGGGTGATTCGACAAGCGGGGGCTGAGAAAAAAGGGGGTGTCAAGGTTTCTACAAATATTTCCGCAGGAACATCATGAACATGAAGCAAGGTCCACAACTTCCCTAAGCCACCTATTGCACCCAACGAAGTCAAAGTGACAATGGTAACCCTGGGGAAGAAGGAGAAACAAAACAAGGAAAAAGAGAAGGTATTCCCACGTCGAACACAAATGGCAACAGGACCCGTCAGGACGAGGTAAAGGCTGTTGGCAAGAAGGAAGTAAAATAGAAAAAGTTAACAGAAAGTAAAGTTACTCCCTATTCCTTAATTCTCTCTAATATACTGTTCCCTACCTTAAAGATTCCCTTCTTCCATATACTGTAGGCAGGTGGAGTGTACAGCTTGTGGCTGGCATGTATTTTAGTGCTGGGAAAAGAACGAGGAACAGCTAAGCTAAGGGCCCACTTAAACAAGGGGGTTAATTAAAATGATATGACCTCTGTAGAGGCAGAACCCACCTTTAAACCACTCTTTAGCGTAAGGAAATATCCCAAAACTGTCTTCAAACAAAATAAGACCCTTTTTGTCAGGTAAATAATGGTTCTATTCCTTTCTCCAATGATAGGTGCATAAACAAGGACGGATCCCCACAGCGCCGAGAACACAGGATCAGGTCAGTGTTAACCCCTTCGCTGCGGCGGGAATTCCGCCGCAGCGCTGGGGGGTGCGGGGGGGCAGCGCGGTGGCGTTGTGCTCATGACGGAGCCACTCCGTCATGAGCCACGGTTGAGCTGTGCTCATGACGGAGCGGTTCCGTCATGACTCCGCCCAGTTGCCTTGTCCCCCCGCACAGGCGGGGAAACAGCACCGCGTGGGCGGAACGGCCGCCAACGGTCGTGGCATGACGGAACCGCTCCGTCATGAGCACACGGCAACCGTGGCTCATGACGGAGCGGTTCCGTCATGAGCGGGGAAGGGGTTAATAAACAAAGAATACAAAAATAAATGTCAGCGCAAGAGCGCTGTCACCGTCAAAACCGGTCATGCAGCTTGCTTTGTGCTTTTATCTTTCCTCTTTTCTGTAGGTAGCAGGATGTATCAGACAGGACGAGGAACGCTGAAATAACGACCCGGACAGGAGAAACGCTGCGACGAGGACGAGGAACACTGCGTCCCGAAAGTGGAAGGTTAGTGAGACGGAGGTGCAATACTTCCCTGAAAAGCAGGATGCAAAGCGTCACTGCTCGAGGGACGCTGGAATTTAACTCGGCTGTCCGGCTTCCACGAATGCGCGCTACCTAGTGGCGGCCATAATTGTAGTTCGCAGGTCCCGGGGGAACCAGCAATCCTGACAGGGGGGTCCCTAAACGTGTTTTCCCCATATAATTTTCCATAGGAAACTTTAGACACAGCTACAGCCCGAACTGCTGAAGGGAATTACACCAAATTTGGCAAAAACCCTTCAAAGGGAAACATGTTGTTTAATAGTAGAACGTTTCCATGTTACTTAATGGTCTAACCTGAAATAAATGTCTATTTAATGGTAGCCGTGCGCTCACTGCCTCTTGTTCTCATTAATTTCCAACTTCTGGCGCCTTTGTTTTCTGGATGGTTGTTTGGATAGCCGCCCTTTGTGGCCCGGTGAACGGCCTAATTTCGAAACTCAGTTGCTGTGCTGTGCTTGAAACAAAGGAAGTACCAGCAAAATGAAGTCAATTTAGTGTTTCATTAGGAAAGGCCAGGCAGAAAACACCTCGGAGCGCTGGTAACACCGCCGTTGCTTTTACTATTGGAATGTAGTATTTTTACATCTCAGCGAGAAGTTGCATTTAAGTTGGCAGTTGTAGGGTTAACAAGCCATATTTCAAGCAAGTCTTTTGGTGGTAGTCTACATCACGAGTCAGACCTTTAAATTATGAATTGTCACCGAATGTTGATGTTGGGAGGAGCTGGCTCACACCCAATTACTGCTCCAGAGGAATGCCTCCGAGAATGGCTTCACATCTCTATTCATGGCACACAGCTGGGCCTAAGGACTAATGAACGAAGGGGAAACTTGTCTGTACAGAACGTGCATTAAAAGAGGTTCAGACTTTGACAGGGAAGCATTTGTGTACTATTAGAAAGTTTATGAATGAGTGAAGTTGTCTGACAATGTATCCTACAGGGATGGCAACCCCTTCTTGATTTAGCCTCGATTAGTGCCTAATAAAGAAACTTTTTCTCGCACCTAGGACGTCCTCTCATGGTACATGCCTCAGATATATTTGACTTAAGACTGATGAATAGGTGGGAAAATAGCCCTCGCCTTTCCACAGAATGGTAAGGATGCTCAACCTATCGCCGTATATGTTATGCAAAGCAAGAGACCTGCAGATGATCGTGTGTTGCGTCACAATATTAGGTATTATTTACTAACCCTACTAGGTGTAGTATTCACGCACAACTCAGACTCCATATTTATTCCTAATTCTGACGACGTCGCTGCACACAGAACCCTTCAGTATTTTACAGGAGGAAGTTTTATGTGGAAATACACATGATAACACTAGGTCAAAGTTCACGCCGAGGAACTCATAATCAGGTGGCGCAGAAATTGCTTGTCCGACTAAGAACTGTGTCCTTAATATGATTAATAAGAATCTTTATTTCATAGGTAATTAAAAAGATTCAAATCTTTAAAACACGTACAGTTTATACATCTAAAACACACAGGGGCATATTTAGAAGCCCCGTGGCGATAGGGGCTGCGCCTTATGTTCAAGGCAGCGTTACGCTGCCTTGAACATAAGGCACCCTTTCACGTTATGCTTAGCGTGAAAGAGGCGTACTGTGGGTGTTGTGGTGGGCGTTCTACTGCAACACCCATTGTATTTGACGCTGCTCCCTAAGTACAAGGATGGCGTATATAGGAGGCAGTGCCAAAATTAAGACCAAGAAAATCCTGGTCTTAAGATGGCGAAAAGAGCAGAAAAGCATTATTTCTCCTCTTTTTTTCTTTTTACATGTGTGGTGCCGTATGCAGCACACATGGAAAAAGCAAAATGCCATGGTTGGTTTATGCACAGGAAGGTGTCCCTTCCTGTACATAAACAAACCTTTTTAAAAAAATGCCATTTTAAAACTTTCATGTGTGCTGCACGAAGCAGCACACATGAAAGTTACAAAATGACATTTTAGGATTGTTTATGTGCAGGAAGGGTCACCTTCCTGTACATAAACAAACCTCCCCTGCACGCAGACACTCTTGCACTCTGGTGCAGGGGGCCTGCATTGGCGCTAAGTTGTGAAACTTAGCCCCATCGCAGGGGGAAACGCAAGGCTGCACCACATTCTTGTAAATATGGTGCAGCCTTGCATTTCCGGAGTGGCGGAGCGTGTCGTTAAGCCCAGAAGGCTAACGACACGCTCCGCCACTTCGTCGTACATATGGCCCACAGTTCATATACACCAAGCACATGTGGGGTGGTTAAAACTTAAAAAGGGGATTCTAAAAATAGTAACTAAAGTGCAAGACTGAATATTATTTTATAAGAGGTAGCGGATGAGCTGCATTTCAGCGTTTGCTAGTGAGGCACTTCTAGTGGCCACTGTTCATAAACTTTAGAAAGCACACTGTGATCTTGAAATCCCTTCCCTTAACAGTGGCCGATTTCGTCCTGACAAAAGGGAATGTTCAGTTCTCAAAAAATTGGTTTAAGCCAAAATTAACTTTCCCGCGCAAACCCAAGGCAGGGACACAATACGTGGGTCACTGATTTCCTCTGGTATGGGCAGAAGTTGCAGGAATCTCCTGCCTGTGTAAGTTTTTATCTTTGGAGTATTTCCCCCACATTAAATAGGGCCATTCTCAGCGTTAAAACCTTATGGGCAGATTTATGAGCCCCTTGCGCCACTTTTGCGTCACTTTTAACATGGGAAAAGTGACGCAAAAGTGGCGCAAGGGGCTCATAAATCTGCCCCTTAATTTATAGGATTTTAACAAAAAGAGTCGCAGATAAGGTAGCAGGTTTAACTCACCATAGGTAGCTACTACAAACCGGTTGGGAGGCTTAGATTTTAGTGTGAGGATATCAGGTTTTTAAGGGTTTTGCGTAAAAGGCTTTTAAATGAGTCATATGAGATGTTCAGTGTCCAGGGGGAGGATACATGTAGGCCTGTCAGAGTCATCCAAACTACCTCTTCGGGGGCAATATGATTACTTTGACCATTCTCACCATTGTTACAGCCAATAAGAATACCAAATATAGGTACAGGGCCCCATTTCCAAGGCCCCATGCAAATTAAAAACTCACTTTCACCTTCATCATATTACAGACACAGGTACAGAGGCAAAGATGGCATCAGGGAGTGCCCCGTCATACAGAGATGGCGCACAGTCAGTGCACACCAATGTGCAACTCTTGCAATGAAGGAATAGTGGTCCCGGGGACATTAAAAGTATCTACTGGCAGGTGGGGACAGTCACTTATTACACTTGCCTTCAGGGGGACCTCAGCCCCCCTTTTAAAGCCAGGCCATTTACCCCTTACCTAGTGAAAGGCAGACCTGTTGCTCTAAATATATATATATATATTCACTGAAAAAAACACAGGTTTTAGGGACGTTATAGTTAAAAAAGTATTTAAAAAATCTTTGATATTCACTGAAAAAACCACAGGTTTCAGGGACGTTACAGTTAGAAATTAGCATTTAAAAAACCTTAGAAATTCACTGAAAAAAACATATGTTACAGGGACGTTATAGTTAGTTGGACATTTCACTCGTACAAAACCAGAGAAATTCTGCCATTATAGTTAGTTCAGCTAACTATAACTCGCGCCCCCGCAATGCACTGCTGATGACGTCACATATTACATCATTCATGACATGGTCAGTGACATCACTGATGACATCACTGATGACATCTCAAATGACATCACTGATGACATCACTGTTGACATCATCCACGTGAAAATCTGATGCACCTCCTCACACTCTAATATAACCTTTGATACACCCACTCTAAAATACAGACTACCATTTTCAAACCATAGACACACCAATACCAGTTACTACATACCCACTCACTGATTCCTAGGTCACACTCAGCCACTCATTCACCCATACAATCACTCATACATGAAGTCACTCATCAATCCAACACTATCATATGCACTCATACACCTATACAGACACTCACACACCACCACTCATCCATGGAGTTACTCACACACCTAGTCAGTCATGCAAAGAATCAATCACACTCCCATTTACTCACCTGCACAGTTATACAAACACCACCTCACTTATTCATACAGATACTAATGCATAGTTACTCTCTTATACAATCACTGATACAAGTACACACTCATCCATACAGCCACTCTCACAATCACTGACTCTCACGTATAGTCATTTTTATATTCTAACTCTCACATACACTGCCTTTTACATATGTAGTTACTTGGACATGTACCACTGAAACATCCATTCACTCACCAACACACCCATGCACACACTCACCACAGGAAGTGAATGGTTTCTGGCAACCACTGAACATGACAAGCCTGACCCCTCAAGGATCGTGGGAGGAGTGCCGTACTTTTCGCTCAGTCACTCAAGCTCACTTATTCTCAGAGAGGTATACAGAATACACAGTTTGGTGGTTCAATATATTTATAGAGCCAATGTTATTCTTGTATAAAATGCATGTGTTGCAATAATCAGGAGACAGAAGCAAATGAAAGTGATTACGAGTAACCCTGGGCGTAGTTCGCATAGTAGCGCTATGTGTAGCAACGCGAAGTGCACTTTGCACTACTCGAGCTACACGTAGCTACGCGAACTGCGTAGTGCACTGTGCAAAATGCTGTTCGCACTGGTTGCACAGTGCCGGATGCGTGTCCGCACTGTGCAATCAGTGCAGACCTCATCCTGCACAGTGCAAGTGGTCGTTTTCTGCCGCTCTAGTAGATTTCTACTTGAGCAGCAGCTTTCTCAATGCGGACTGGTAGTTTCTCATTGCGAGTAGTCGCGAGCACACACGACCATTTGCAATGATGTTGCTGAACGCGAATGAGAAAAAAGTCTCGCTGGGATGACATTTTGCTCCTTCGCGGTCGACAACTTGACGTTGAGGACCTCGAGCAAGCAAAAAATGACCGCTACGCATCGTGTGTTTGCACTGTGCTACGTGCAATTCGCATAGTGCGAAGTAGCGCAAACTTAGCAAACTACAAGAGCATAATGTAGTACTTCGCCCAGGGTTAATTACGAGCACCAAAAGAGTGAACGGTAGATACATTTCTACCATGGTGTTAAAACATTAAATATGTGCAGGCATATTAAAAGACAGCAATCAAGTTGAGGAAAATAAAAATCTATGAGGCCTATGTGTCCCCATGTGCCCCCCCCCAACGCTTATGTGCACATACATGTAACCTATGTATTTCCCCTCCATGGCCTTTCTATCATGATGCTTATGCTATAACGTGGCCTGCCATCATCCAGTCTCCCATGAGAGAAACGACAAATCTGTATTGAGGCCTACACGTTTTTCATCATGTTTTCCTGCACTTTCATGAAGCCCATGTTTATGGCTCAGCCAGAGCCGAAAAGAGGTTTCATGCCTCAGAACGCTCTGAAAGCTGCAGCTACGTATCCTTGGCCTTGCACACTTGGGCCTCAGCCAAAGGGGCCCCGACCGAGGTGCCGAGACAGTATTGAGCACGGTTATCTGCTTACTCTTACTGAAACCACATTCTTGCCTGGTGAAGGAGGAATGAACGCGACCCATCTGCAAGGAGGGAGCCCAGCCCTACTGTCTCTCTTTGTGAGATTGCAAAGCTCACGTCAGTAAAAAGCCCATAGCCCCCATGTAAGGCCTCTGCAGTAAATGAAATAAATGAAGAAATAGATGCCACATCGGCTCTTGGTGATGAGCAACCTATGTCACAAATCAGTCCCTGCTCCAGACATCGGATATCAGATAATACAAGATGTGCTGGTCGTCCTGACACTGAAGGCCTCACTCACTGAAGGCCTCACTTCCAGACTTGTCCGGTTGCATAGCAACCCTCCCCACGTCAGTTACACGTCATGCTCGAGTTGAGCACAAGTAAGGCAAAGTTCCAGTACAATTCCAGCAGATCACGCAACCCCCTCCAGGTATCCACCCACACATGACAAATTACCCATTATCATCAAGTGGACGCCCACATGGACGCCCACCTTCACGCCTACTTACACGCCCACATGCTCTTATCTCATTCTCTCTTGCTCTTTTGCTTACGTACAATTGAGAAATGTATATATACTGTACTCTGTGAATAATGTTTTGAGAATATTGAGAATACTTTTGAGTCCCTTTCCAGATCCTTTTTAGTGATGGTAATATTCTCCCTCTGACTCGAGTTATTGGAATAAAGCCCTTTATGAACCTGATACCACAGACTCAGCCTCTTGCTTTATGCATGATCTTATTTATATTTTAAAATTCTGAGAGCGTAATATTTTATTTACCACATAATGGCGCCCGAACAGGGACATCTCTTTCCCCACACGCCGGAGATGAAGGTCCAGTTTTGCCCCCTTCCATAGCCGTGACGGACTTCAAGCGCGCACGTCGCGGGTCTTCCCGCCAACTCCCTCAGGCCAACGAAGGGGACAGACTGCGACCAGGCATCCATACGAGGCGGTGAGGAACGCAGATTGTCCTACCCAGAGCCCACCTGCGAGAGAGCTGTGTCCGAGGTATACAGAGGCCCACCAGATTCTGAAGTTCCGAAGTATCCAAGTCACGAGTCCAGTCCAGTCCAGTCCAGTTTGGTCTAGTCCAGTTCAGTTCCGAGGCCTTCCGTTCCGTGCTACCCGGTGAGTACCGTTGCTGGGGAGGCAGTTAGACGTGCACATTAGGTTGTGCCGGTCAAGACGGGTTTGGGTACACAAATCCGGTCTGCACTGTTTCAGCAGTGTATCTGTACTGTTTAGCAGTATATCTAGTATGTCTTGCATATAATTCAGTATTCTCTAGTGTTAGTATTATGTCAGTAACTAGTTTCCTATTAGTTATCATCGTTCGTTAAATGTTAAATGTTAAATGTTTTAATATGTTTTAAAAATTGTGGTATGAATGAGTGTTCATTATTGTGTTTATTGTAATTTATTGTGTTCAAAATCAAGTAGCAAAGTTTAAAGATGCCGTTCTTTTCAAAATTAAGACAGATCAAAACTAGAAAAGGGGTACTCGAGGAAGCTGTTCCCATTCCACCTAGGGACACTCCAGGGTACTTTATGTATCATAAGCATGGCCTAGATGCCGTATTATTTCTTGATTTATGGGTGGACTACACCAAGGATTTACCAGAAAGTCAGAGGTGGCCCGCAGCTGGGACCTGGGATGCAGATTGCATCATGAGAGTAGAAGAAGAGTTATGGAAAAAGACAGCCAGACAGTCACAGAAAAATGCCATTGAATTATGGCGTAAAGAATTGCATAGACGCACAGAGAAAGCGCTCAGAAAAGAAGAGAAAAGTAGGGAGGATTCAGACAAAGCCCGAGAAAACGTATTAGTTGAGGAAGGTATCCGAGTAAAAGCAGAACAAGTAGACAGACAACGAAACACTCTTATGAAAGAGAAAATGTAGACCAGCTCGGAAGGATGCCATTGAGTTTTGGCGCAAGGAGTCACATAGGAGGACAGAGTAAGTGTTTCACGAAGCAGAGAGAAGTAGACTGGAGTCTGGAAAAGCCAAGGAAAAGATGTTACAGGAGGAAGTGGAGCAGGTAAAATGAGCGCAGGCTGACAGAGAAAGAAATACTGACGTTGCTGGTATTTATCCCGTCCTTTCAGAGGACCTAGCAAGAGTGGCCCCAGTAGAAGGTCCGGTTAGAGTGCCACCGCAAGTACCACGATACATATAATAATGATATAGTAGCCCAAAGGTTCTTGAGCCTCCCACCAAACGAACAGCGCATAGCTGGTGTTTTCATGGTCCAACATTTGATTACGTTGTTAAAAGGGACTTGAGAGGGGTGTAGCTAGGGTAATAGCAACACCTGTGATTTGATGACACCCCTAATGTACAAAGTGTTAACGAAAAAATAATTAGTGAAAAGTTTAGCTTGAAAAAAGAATTGTGGGTATTTCGAATTTGCAAATTGTTCAAGAATACAGGTTTGTGTTCTTGGTGGTCCAGTGAGCCAATGTGCTGGGTCAAGACGGTAAGATTATGACCCCCTGAGAGCAAATTGTATATAAAAATAATTTTTCAATTGGGCGAATTATTGCAGTTTTTATGGAATTGAGTAGTCTTTTTGTCTTTGACAGCTTCAGAGTGAGGAGAAGGTGGGGGCTGTGTAGAGCAGAATGTGATACAGAAATCGGAGACAGATTCTGACCTTGTAGCCAGTGTAGGTGGGGGCCGGTGAGAGGAGCGGAACAGAGGCACTGCTTAGAAAGCTTCTCTGACATCGCATCTGTGTAATGCCTGCAGCCGGAGAGCCTTGGGGGCCAGGAGTAGGAAAAACAAAAAAGATGGCTGGCAGCCCAGGCTCAGGCCGCGCTGAGGGGCTATTTTTAGCTTCTCTGATAAGACAGGGCAGCTGAGAAATGTAAGTCGAGAAAGATTCCCTTGGTCTATTCTGTGCTAAACCAGTGCCCCGGGGAAATGTCTATGGAGAAGATTTGTTTTATTTTTTAGCAAATGTTATATTGCTTCTGGCCAGAAAGTAAAATGTTGCTCTTGCTTGGAATTTTAAGGGCTATATGCCTATATAAAAACGATTTTCAAATTCAGACATTTTTTAATTGTGGCCACAAGCTGCCACCAGTTGCATTGGATAAATGATCCAGTGGTTAAAAGTCTGTGAGGAGAGATGAGAGGTGCGTCTTCGTCTGGGACATTAGGGTACATTGTGTTGACGAAGATGCATAGCTCATTTTTATGAAAAAAAAACAAACAGGTTCGTGTGTTCTTCGTTTTTGATTATTCTTGCTGATTCTGTGTGTCAGACTTGACACGGTGATTTCAGATGGGGGTGTATAGGGCAGGTAAATCAGTTATTGATTATAAGCCTGACAAATTAAGCAGGCCAGAATGTTCGCCTCTGAGCTGTAGGTACAGAAATTGGGCGTCACTGCTCATTTATATATGTTAACGCAATTTGTTTATGCTTTCTGTGCTTGGTATACTGATGGCTTGGCATATGTATTTTGTATATGTTTTGTTTTTGTGTTGTATTGACCAGTCTGTTTAGCGTTTAATACAAAGTTCTCCTGTGCAGTACAGAGATAGTCGTGACGACGGCGATCTTTGCACAGCGCTTGGCTGGAACTTGTTCACAATTACTAAATTTCACAGACATGATATTACCTTTATCATGCTGTCAAAATAGCAGACAACCCGTTATCAGTGTATGTCTAATTGGTGTTGGAGATGAATGAAATAAAAGAAAACGTTATGCAAGACTAAAATATTTTTCACATGACTGCCTTTCTCTTATAGACAGGCAGCCTCGGTCATATGTTTCCAGATTGGACATTAAGGAACCATTATGATCTATGCACTCGCATCTTACCTCTTGAAAGGCCTGTTTTAGATAAGGACTGCCACCCCAGAGTGACAAATGAGGCTCGGTATTTAGGGTAATGAGAAAATATCTGACAGGATTTCCTTTTTAAAGTTTGCTTTAGTAAGCTCATTCTTGTAAGTGGTGGCCCCAAAAGTTGACTTGTTTTTAAATTAGGCTATTTATTGTATAGGTGGAAATTATTGCAAAATGACTGATTTCTTTAGCAGATAAATTATTAATTATTAATTATCAACATTAACAACTGTTCTTAAACCTGGTTTTCCGAATATTTAGGAAGTTTAGCATTCCTATTAGGGCCTCCTAGCATTAATATTGACTTCAGGTTGGTGTAGGTTCACATAATAGGGACATTTGCATATGAGATGTCATGTGGCCAGCCTATGAGCTCGCACAATGGGGTTTGTACATTTGTTAGAAGGATTTCTCGCAATTTCAAATACGCTGTGCATCTCCTATAATTTTGCTTACGCCCAGTAGCTACACACAGGGATTAATAGTGTTGACAAGACACAGGGTTTGATAGTGTTTGACAGCAGTGAAATCTGTTTCAGATTTCATCCTGTCAAAAAGGGGGGGAAGGAGGAGAATATTGGCTTTCTGCTGGCCCCTGAGGAGGTTCGCTTCCCGCTAGCCCCTTAAGAAATTAAGCCCCTTAGAAATTAGCCCCCTTAGAAATTAAGCCAAGGAAATAGGTATGGTGTTTTCCCCTTTTTCTCATGTTTTATTGTGATCTTTCAGGGGAATTAGTCCAAGCCCCTAATACAGCTTCTACTAAAGTCCTCCCTTGGACACAAGAACACACTGTGGCATTTGAAGAATTAAAGAGAGCTTTATGTCAAGCACCAGTTTTAGCAAACCCTGATTACAACAAATCGTTTATGCTTTTTGTGACAGAGCGGGATGGAACAGCACTATCTGTCCTAACACAAGATCATGCAGGAAAACACGAGCCCTGTGCTTATTTTTCTAGTACATTAGACCCAGTAGCACAGGCTTTGCCTGCGTGCCTAAAATCAGTTGCAGCAACGGCCTTAGCCATAAGACAAAGTGACTCGATAGTGCTGGGCCACCCTCTGACAGTACAAGTACCACACGCAGTAGAGGTTCTCTTGAACCGGACACAAACACAACACCTGACTGTAGCTAGACTGACAGGCTATGAGCCAACGTTATTTCAACCACACATAGAGATCAGACGATGCAACATACTGAATCCTGCTACCCTTTTGCCCTCCAGTACAGAAAGCGTTTCACCACACGACTGTGTTGAAGTAATACATACCGTGACTAAACCAAGACAAGACTTGACAGACGTTGCACTCCCAGACCCCGACCTAACACTATAAGTTGACGGCTCATGCATGAGGACAGGGGCGGGAGAATTAGTGGCAGCATATGCAGTGACTACTGATACTGTAATAATAGAGACTAAAAGAATAGACATATTGTCAGTACAAGCAGCAGAGCTCATCGCCCTGACACAAGCGTGCATAAGAGCTAAGCACCTGAGAGTAAACATTTACACCGATTCTGTGGCGAGAAAGAGGTTTCTTGACCTCTCATGGGGCCAAGATACAGCATGGCCCCCTTATTCAAGCCCTACTGGAAGCACTACATTTACCAACAGCCATAGCTATCCTAAAATGTAAAGCACATACTAGAGCCACAGATACCATTTCCCAAGGCAATGATCTGGCAGACCGAACAGCTAAACAGACAGCTCAGACCCCACTAGACATGACAAAATCACAGATACTATCACTGTCCAAAGCCATGACAGTTAGGGATCCTTCCAAGGATGTACAAGACATACAGACACATGCTACTATGGACGAATTAAAGAAATGGTCGGAACAAGGAGGGGTACTGACTGATCAGGGTTGGATGAATAAGGGCAAATCCACATGGTTTCTTCCTGATTCAATGGTACAAATAATCATAAATACCGCACATAGTCCTGCACACTTAGGAGAGAAAGCAATGCTAGACAGCTTACAGAATATATGGTTCTCTTTTACATGCGAATGGTAGCTCATTCTAGAACAGGCTTATCTCCCTATGAAGTGGTCTTTGGTAGACCGCCGAATATGTGGGGCACTCCAATGCCTAAAAAGATTACTGATGTTGATAGTAACATGCTGACAGATTACCTGGCTTCCTTGATGTCTGCACTACTCTCTTGTTGTTCGCAGGTTGCTGCCGCCTTCCCTGACAACACCCAGGTCAAGGAACACTCCATCGCTAATAAGGAACTTTGATAGATCAAGCCCTCTTGAGCCGAGGTGGAAGGCGCCGAAGCCGTTAAAGTCGAGGGACGGAAAGGATGGTTGCACCTTCACCACTTTTTTACAAAGGAAAGACTTTGAACACCATTTTCTAGAGGAGACTCCCCAGAAGTTTCCACAAAGCTAAACTTAGATCTAAAAAGTCAGAACCCGTTTGATCAATTAAGTCCACTAGGTGGTGAAGCGGTTGAACATGTATTCTGGCTTGCATACGATCTTGGACAATAACATTGATAAAAAGAGCAAGATAAAAAACAAATACTGTAAAATATTACGTGGTAGATGTATAGTGACTGTAATTTTTCTATCTCTTCTGTGCATCACGATAATATGTATCAGCTTAATACTACATGCTATTTTTCCTCCTATTGCCTCACTCTTATACTCCTCCACTAATGATACCATAAAGCACACATTTAGTGATCTGCCATCCTATGAGCTATCATATCGACTTGCCTTACGCAACAATACCTTTATTCAGATGCTGCACCATTCACATCAGACTAGCAATGCTACAGACTGCTGGGTCTGTGGCCGATTTCCCCCGTATCAGAAGGTAAAGGGAGTGTTGCCTCTTTTTCCTTTTCCGTTCTCCCATAATGGTTCTTGCGGAGCATGGTTTGCCTTAAATGACATCCATCAACGGTGATGCCAAAGAATACAAAGCAATAACAAGGCTCCACAAGATTGCCCAAAACATACATCAAGACCCAGGCACGTGGACATGGTCCGGTTGGCTCTGGGGATTAATATCGGCTTGGGGATGGAAAGTGTTGACCGTCTGTGGGTTGATACTATTAATGATATTCAGTTGTTGCCTATGTCTGCAGTGTGGCCCGGCCATTTGTGGCCTGTGTGCTACTGCATGTGTTCCACATCCCTATTTACAAAGCATTGAAAATGGAAAAATAATGCTGCAAGAACAGATCGACTGTCTCATGAAAATAGACGTTACATAGGGGGTTCACTAGGGTACAAGGAGGGAATGAGGAAAATAAAAATCTATGAGGCCTATGTGTCCCCATGTGCCCCCCCCCAACGCTTATGTGCACATACATGTAACCTATGTATTTCCCCTCCATGGCCTTTCTATCATGATGCTTATGCTATAACGTGGCCTGCCATCATCCAGTCTCCCATGAGAGAAACGACAAATCTGTATTGAGGCCTACACGTTTTTCATCATGTTTTCCTGCATTTTCATGAAGCCCATGTTTATGGCTCAGCCAGAGCCGAAAAGAGGTTTCATGCCTCAGAACGCTCTGAAAGCTGCAGCTACGTATCCTTGGCCTTGCACACTTGGGCCTCAGCCAAAGGGGCCCCGACCGAGGTGCCGAGACAGTATTGAGCACGGTTATCTGCTTACTCTTACTGAAACCACATTCTTGCCTGGTGAAGGAGGAATGAACGCGACCCATCTGCAAGGAGGGAGCCCAGCCCTACTGTCTCTCTTTGTGAGATTGCAAAGCTCACGTCAGTAAAAAGCCCATAGCCCCCATGTAAGGCCTCTGCAGTAAATGAAATAAATGAAGAAATAGATGCCACATCGGCTCTTGGTGATGAGCAACCTATGTCACAAATCAGTCCCTGCTCCAGACATCGGATATCAGATAATACAAGATGTGCTGGTCGTCCTGACACTGAAGGCCTCACTCACTGAAGGCCTCACTTCCAGACTTGTCCGGTTGCATAGCAACCCTCCCCACGTCAGTTACACGTCATGCTCGAGTTGAGCACAAGTAAGGCAAAGTTCCAGTACAATTCCAGCAGATCACGCAACCCCCTCCAGGTATCCACCCACACATGACAAATTACCCATTATCATCAAGTGGACGCCCACATGGACGCCCACCTTCACGCCTACTTACACGCCCACATGCTCTTATCTCATTCTCTCTTGCTCTTTTGCTTACGTACAATTGAGAAATGTATATATACTGTACTCTGTGAATAATGTTTTGAGAATATTGAGAATACTTTTGAGTCCCTTTCCAGATCCTTTTTGGTGATGGTAATATTCTCCCTCTGACTCGAGTTATTGGAATAAAGCCCTTTATGAACCTGATACCACAGACTCAGCCTCTTGCTTTATGCATGATCTTATTTATATTTTAAAATTCTGAGAGCGTAATATTTTATTTACCACAAAGTGTACTCCTACTATGCGAACCCTACTCTAAATGCTTTTAGAGTGTGTGTAGCCAAGAATCCTCTCAAGGGATGATCCGACCCCATTACTTGATGGAAGAGAATGAAGGAACCCGCCTTGGTCACAATTTAGTCCCCTCTCCCCGAATGTCAGACCACTGTGTGGTGAAGTCTCAGAATGCAGGGACCCTCGAAATCAGCGGAAGTGCCTCCTCTGCTAATCTATCAAAGCTGCCGATCTTTCATGGTAGAAAGTGGTCTTATGATGTGTTTATCGATTAGTGATGTTATGGATTGTGGATAGCCCTATCACCCTTGGATGAAGACAACAATGACATTTGTACATGGTGTGGCTAGATATTAGACGTCATGTACAGGGGATTATGATAATGTTGTCAGAAGCCTTATGCATAATGAGTTTAGATTTGAAGCAACATTGTCAGGTACCTAACTGTGCAAAAGGTCACAGCTGAAAAAGTTATTATGAAAATGGCAGGCCAATGTAAGCAATGAGACACTTTGCTGCATGGGCCTAACTAGGGAATATAACTGTATGAGTGGTTCTCTGACTCAGAGTAGATGTATCTGTGACTGTATGAGTATGTGAGAGGGTGTGCGAGTGGCTGTATGGATATGTGACTACCGAGTATCTGTATGGGTGTGTGAGTGGTTTTCTGGGTCTCTGAGAGGGTGTGAGAGTGGCTGTACAGGTGAGTAAGTGGCTGTGTGAGTGTGTAAGTGGGTAATGTGAGTGTGGGATGGGTGGGTGGATATGTGGCTGTGTTGATCTCAGAGTGATTCTCTGGTTCTGTGAGTAGATGTATCAGTGACAGTATAGGTGTGTGAAGGATGTGTGACTGACTATCTGTATGTGTGTGGGTGTATGGATGTGTGAGTGAGTTTATGGATTTGTGAGTGGATATATGTCTGTGTGGGTGGGTGTATAAGATAGAGAGTGTTGAGTGGGTCTGTGAGTAGGTTATTTTCTTTCCAAAGGGTCTGGATCTGTGGATCCACACAGGGGCCACGATGAGTGCTGCGGTGGATCAGAGGATCCTCGTGAGTTAAAATTAAAATCTTTTTTAATTTGTTTTTGCCCATGAGGGTCCTGCACAGACCCTTCCATCGGTCCCTTGGTGTGAGGATACCTCTACTCTGATCCCTTATACACTATTTATACTTCCCCCGTCCCCGTGCCCCGATTCACGAAATGGCAGCTGCAACTTTTCGCTCAGGTTGGCTTTATGTCTCTAGATATACATACATCTTTTTTCTTTAAAAGCTCCAAAACTACAGAACAGATTTACACCAAATTACAACAAGCATCGGCAAAGCCAATAGGTCTCCACAATGCCCAAGTTCTGAGATATTGGCATTGTGAATTTGAATGTCTTTTAGCCATATTTGGCCCCCTAATTAATGTTACTGTTACAGTGTTAATGTTAGTGTCTTAGTGTTGATGTTACTATGACAGCGCCCAAAAGCAACAAGAAACAAAAATGTGATTGCAAGGTGAGAAAAGATTGTCAAAATAAAAGAAAGCTAACTATCGAAAATAAATCTTTGCAATTTTGTTTGTTCTGCTGGGCACGTATTTTTCCAGTCAAATGCCTTCTGTGTGCATCGCACTTAAAGTTAAAAAGAACGAAATATTACCTCAATCATGTAGGGAGCAGCGGATGAGCACTGACGAGGTTGATTAAGTTTTCCTTCTGGTTTCTGCCTATAAAATCCAAGAGTAAATCACAATTAACGCAAGAGAAAGGTGCCCAGAGTGCGAAAAAATAGCGCTGTTACACAGGCCAAAGGTATAATAATGGGGTGTCATCGTTGGACACTCCCGTTGTTTTACACAGAGCTGCATTAAAAATTATTAAAACCATGATATTTATAGACATTCTCGTCATTTTTTTATACAAAAAATATATGTACACCCATGGACGCGTATATGGCTTACACTTAAAGCAATGGGTTCCCAACAAGCCTCCTACGTGATGGTCCGATCCAAATAATACAATGGGAAACACTTTTCAGGCAGCGGGAATCAAAAGTAAACCGCGCTTGTCACTGGACAATACAGTCGAACGAAAACCCAACCACAGAACGAGTAAATGAAATGAGGTAAACTGTTGTAACATCCATCAGAAACCCACACAAATATGAAACTACCCTTTGTTTTCTGACTCGCCTGCCTCTCAGAATGTACGATGTTTATCAAGGGATCTTATCTCTTTGTGCGAGTAACATTTAGTATGCAATTCCGCTAACTCCGACGCTGCATACTTTCAGCTAGATTCACAGGCTGGGGGATGGGTGGGAACCTGCTGATTTAATTTTGCCACGATCAGCTAATGTGAAGCATAGCCTCACTTCAGCTAAAATACCCAGGCACCTTAAAACATAGATTGGATTGTCGTGTAGTTCCTACAAATCTATAAGGGATCTGCTTGTTTAGACAACAAACTAAGGTATTGGTGTCCAGACTGATTCCAGACACCCAGAGGGTATGTTAGTCCGCAGACCAGATAGATCACAGTGCCACTATGAGCCCCTCTTACCAAGGAGTGAACAGTTTCTGGCAACTATTGAACATGACAACGCTGATCCCTCAGGGACCGTGGCAACAGTACAGTACTTTTCGCTCAGTCACTTATGATCACTTGTTCTCAGAGAGATATACATAATAAAATATGGGGACATGATCAATAAGCATTTATTGAACCAGCGTCATGCTAGTTTGGCTGTGTTTATCTTGACCACTGCAGTTCCCTTGTTTCTGATAATGCATGTTACTCGATGACATCCATGGGGGTGCAGGTGCATCTTTCATCTCCATATAGGCCCGAGGGCAATTCTGTTGTGGAGCAGATGAACTGTGACTTAAAGCAGTCTTTAATGGCAAAGGTATTAGGTACGGGACGGGGCTGGTTGACTCATCTTTATGGGGTGTCAATGTGCACTTAACAACCTCCCTAAAAGAATTCTGGATGGGAGGAGCCCATATGAAATGCTCTTTGGCATCAAGATGTATGTTCCAGACCTTGATGGTCTAAACATTGTGGCCGCAGCCACAACCTTTGACATAGATAATCACCGTACTGCCTTGCAGAATCTACAAAAATGTTGTGACTCTCTGGTGAATGCACATTTGCCTTCGACTCGCTCATCGGATGCAGCTGTTCTGATTCCTGCCTCTGGCTGGCTTCCTAAAGTTAGTGATCTGGTTCGTGAAAAGGTGGCAATCAAGAAAGAATTCGGTCCATCTTACTGTGCTCCTGTTCCAGGGCTTGGTCTTCAGGGTACCTGAACTGTGATTCTACCTCCTCTTTCAGGATTCAAATACAATTGTTTTGTTTCCATTGAACATGTCAAGTTACACCATATGGCCGATTCTAAATAATATGCCTAGAAGTGTCCCACAATAGAATGTTGTTTAGGGGCAAGGACGGTGCACCATATGACAGAATTCAAGAAGCTTCCAATCTTGCGAAAAAAAATATAAATCCTTTATTCTTGTTTAATCTTTAAAACGAGGCACAGCCAACGCGTTTCGTTCCAATGGAACTTCGTCAGGGCTGAAAAGAATACAAATATAAAACAATATACTAAATAGGCAGAAACAGTACAAATATAAAATACATACTACATAAATATATATACAAAAACACTAACTCTAGACATAACGAGACTTCAGGATGGTTAAACATGAGAGTCTAAAAGGAAGGGGGAAAGGAGATATCCTACATATACAAAAAAACACATACATTTACTTAATAAGACAGAAATCACCGTATTTGTACATGTGTACGTATGTGAATAGCCTTAGTGAGTCGAATATGGCTAACAGAGTTTTTGATATAAAGTAATTTTTTTAGGCTTCGTACAAATCAAATTAAATAGCATATAGGAGAAACATATATAACACATATATATAAACACCACAGATGTGTAGGAACCATATTACAGGCACATGAATTGAAAAACAGCAAGAAGCTGTTTGGCAGCAGTTAAACACCATCATCCCTGGTTCTCCCCGGCCACTGGAGGGAGACGTCGAGTCATCAGTTGACCTGGTACCTGTTACATCTACTTCACATTCCACGATTGAAATAGTTTATTCTGATCCACCCCTTCGGATGTGCGAGCTTCAAGTTCTTATCCAGACTCACAGCCTCCTCTAGTCCAACTGAGTTCTTCAGGCTACTATATTGATCAAGATAAATGTACTTCCCACAGTTTTTCATCGTCCTCGGTTTTGCATCCCCACCAGTGCCGATTTGTGTTTTCATCTCCTGGTTAAAACGCACATATCTGGTTCCACAGTGGATATATATCTGGATAGTGCTCTCCATGGTATTTCTGTTCATATTGATTGGATTTGTGATGGCTTTCGATTAATGGCCATTACCCCCCGAGAACGCTCTGTTGCGGAACTGGTGGACAGGCTGTTGGCTCCACATTCATCCTCATATAGAATGAAAAGAAACTATACCCTTGCCAACATTTCAACGGTCCCATTCACTAATGGAATTGTATTGGATAAAGTACCATTTGAGGTGTTTGCGCCAACAGACACCCTTCAGATACCCAATGTATTCAGGGTTTCCATGGGTGATGTTATAATGCCTCGGTTGCAATCGGATGATTGGGATGTTGATACTATAAATTTGATGTTTTCAGAATTACAATATTACACTGTTTTTGAATCTGAAGATTTCTTTTGGAATTCTGCCAACTATGCCGAGTTGTTCTGTTATCAACATTATGGACATCATCTTCTGCATAGAGCAAATGGACAGCGTCCCCAATATAACTAAACTCAGTGGGAGCATTGCCCAACTCCGCCTCAGGGTAGCTCCGAAACACACAAGATGAAATATACATATTTCACGAGTTATGACGCTTCTGACCCAAGATCATACTATTTTAAACTGGTTCCCGCTACTTAAAAAAATATATTGACTTGAAATCTATTTGGGGCACTAAGTCCTGGCAAGTCCAAGGTACAGAATCTCTATTTCATGCATGTCTGATCCTAGACAAATTATTTTTCTGAACGACACCGTCCAGCAAACAACTTTTCTGGCATTGGCAAAAATGAATCCTAATATTCCATCACTAGCCCCGTTCCTGATTGGCAGTCTTCCACTAATTATACTGAAGAACCAATTACATGGTATTATACAAAATGGTACATTTAATTCTTCAATCATGTCTCTGGGCGAGTAGTTATTATGGCCAATAGACACAGATGTTTGTCACTCTTGTTTTTTAAACAAAACATCTGAATTCAAATTAATAGACCTGGTCACCAGTATTCACAAGCCATACACTCTAACACTGTAACAGCATATTCTGTGTGTAAATTGTATCAACGGCGATTAAAACATTACACTTTATCTGCAGTGAAACAACATCTTTCTCTCAAATCCGAAGAATTGGATCTATCTGATTTCCTTTTGGGTCCAAAATCACCACGTTCTAAATGATTTGTTTATGCTGCTTACAATGAACTTTGGAAATTGTTGCAACTGGAGCCTGCAGTATGTTTACGTCAAATTGACCAAGATAATTTAGATATTGCTGTGTTGAACAACATAAATACACTGTCACCTCGGTATTTATACTTTCGCTAATATTGTATCATCTGTAATTGATATTGTGCAAAATTGTATCATGGACAGAATCAACTTAATGTTAATGTTAATGTTAAAATCACTTGTAAACCGCAAACTGATACCCAAGGGTGTTCTGACTGTCAGGATCAGTCAGCTCCCCAGGAGAAAAGGCTTTTCAGAAAGCGTAATTAGCCTGAAGGCATCTTTGAAGGCAAGGAAGGCTTATTCAGTACTTAAAGGCAGAAGGAAAAGTAACCCCAAGATGGCCGCCAGGAAACGATCCTTGAGTCAGCTTACTAGTGCTCAGGTAGATAATTGCCGGTTGGAATGTCCAAGTGAAGCGCCCGCCATAAGCGCGCCCTTCACCTGAGATTCGACGAAGATAGGACGTACTTCAGGGTTGCGCTGTGAAAGTTAAAGACGAAGATACTTTCATCGAGCAGCAAAGTTCATTCCAGCAGTCAGTAAGAGTTTTGCAGGATCGTTTGGGGCGATATTTGAAGGTAACTGCTGAGCCTGTTTGTTCTTTTGACCCGCTCAATTGGATGGCTGATGTCCCTACCTCGGAAGGTTCCGATTTCTTACTGGAATCGCTGTCTTTCCACTTGGCATCCCAGTTCCTGGGACCCAACGATACGCTATAACTGGGAATTTTTTTAACCTAATTTTTATGCCTGACTGACATGACAATTAATGAAAAATGTGTTTGAACACTTTGCTTTTGCTTACCTGTTGAGTTCTGTCATGACCAAGGTGAGGGTGTCGTATGTCCCATGCAGGCCCATTGTTGTTTTCCCAATGGTAGCCTAAGCAGGCTGCACTCTGCGTTGCACACGTTACTATACAAACGCACATTGCTTTGTGCCACCCTGTACTTTCACACGGAACCTACCGTTGTTTTTGTGTTCTGTCCTTTCCTGGGATCTCGTCTGAACACAGTGAACAGGGTCAAACAACAATACCCCTTGTTATTGTTTTCTGGTCTGGCACTAGCACCAAGACAAAATATACAGATGCAACTGTCTTTTGGGAACACGTACTCTTTGTCACATAGGTATGCACAGACATGTGAAAGACACACTTGGAGGGAGATTTTCAGAGAGAAGAGAGCGACTACAACTGTGATGTAGAACTTTCATCTGTGCATGCTAAGGTACGGGGTCTGCTGCAAACACCCAGAGATCTTCTGATGCGTAATCATTTTGCTTCAGTGGAAGAGGAGGGGGGTAATTTTACCCTGTCGGAGATCATGACAGCTCCTTTTATGATTTATGGATTACTTGCTATACTGACCGTATTTGTGTTAGGCTTTTCCTTGCATATTTTGGGGCATGTACCGCATACTATAGCACGATAGTTAAAATAAACATTTTACACTTGTCTTGTGTCTCTGTCGGAGTTTACTGTTGACAAGTACATGTGTGAGAGTAAAAGGGTGTGTCCGGTCACTGCGATTCCTGAGAGTCTGGAGTGTTGTGTTCTGGGTTGTCTAATCACTTGGTCCACTGTGAGTAGGAGGGCAAGTGAGACATGTTAGCTAGTCGGTCCAGCGCTCATGGGTGCTACGGTGCTAGGATGACTCAGTCCCTGCCTACTAAGGTTCTATGGTCCCAAGCATCGATCCTCGACTCCGCAGAAACCTTGCAATCTTTCTCACAGTAAACGTACCATGTCCAGGAAAGTGCATCTGCTGATCGTCAGCAGTGATCTTATTCTATATTTTAAGCCACAGACATGTATGTAGCCCCAGATTCAGTAACATTTTGTGGGCTGGTGTACTAGCTGGAGGCAAAGTCTCTCCCTCGCATGTAGTACTCAGAGATGTATTACATGCGCAACCATTCACAATGTGAATCAAGACAAAATAAACAAACACAAAAGGCAAGACGTATTATCAATGACCAAAACAAATACACCTTTGGCTGCCCTACCAGGACACGGGAAGGAAACCAAAGTTACAACTAAAAGGAATGTTGGTGTCCGCTGTTCCAATACCAGCAGAGAGCACACATTATCGAAAAGTTTCATGTTGAGGTACCAACTAAAACAACCAATAATCGTTCATAAAAACACAGCTCCACAAAATGTAGCTTCACAAAACGCACCCATAAAATGAATAATTAATTGTGACTCTTCCCCTAAAAACAAGAGACTGACATTGCACTTTGCTTGTTTTACAACAGGCCTCACTCCTTGCATTCTTCAGTCTAGCAGGAGCACTTCTTCTGCCAGAATTGCTCTCCATAATCCCTAAACCCCTCTGGTGGAGACACCATCAAGTTCACACATTCAACTCTCTGTAAAGTAAAATAAGATTCAGGTGAAAAATTGCTCTTTCTCACAAAAAGTTAATTTTGAGAATATTTTGGGGGCACATTTTTGAGAAGATATCAAACAACAATTACTGAAAGAAATCAAAGTGCACCGAGGGGGAGGGGTCCTTTGAACAATGACCACCACAATAAATCTTAAGCGCAATTTGTCACTTTTTTATTTTGTTTCGCTAAAACTTCCTCATTTAAATTAAACTGTAAGGGTGTCCTTAACTAAACCAAAACTAGGAGACGCTTGGCTAGTGCGCTAACCTGAGGTCAGTGTAATGGGTTGAAGCAGCGTGAGCTCGGAGCACCAGTGATATGAAATGAAGTGAAATACCAGCATTAGTAAAGCGCACAGTTACCTCCGAAGAGGTGTCCCGGCCCTGGGAGCAGTCGGGAAGATTAAGCAAGCTATTGCTCAGAGTCATATGGTGCTGGGCTAACCTGCCGCCGGGGATCGAACTGTGAAACCCGTGGTCCAGAGTCAGGCATCCCTGGCCGCTGTGCCACACCTCTTCTCAGTGAGAGAATGATGGTAGTTACTCATGCGTCACGTCCCACAGACATCAAGAAAGAGGTCTCTGCAGACTCCAAGCCCACCACACATCACTCATGCTTACCAGGTTCAAAGTTACTCGCACCATGGCCCGTTGGTGTGTGCCTGCCCTCATGACACGCAAGCTCCCCGCCAGAAAGATAATCCCACTGACGAGTTGTATCCAGCACTGTACTCATCTTTTCAGATGCTTTCTTCTCCAGGGTAGGCCTCACCTCCTCTGCACCCCCAGGGCAGGCCTCACCTCCCCCAAGCCCACTGCACATGCCTCACCTACTCTGCACCCCCTGGACAGGCCTCACCTCCTCTGCACCCCTGAACAGGCCTCACCTCCTCCGCACTCCCTGAATAGGCCTCACCTCCTCTTCACCCAGCTGGACAGGCCTCACCTCTTCTGCACCCCCTGAATAAGCCTCTGCACCCCCCAGACTGGCCACACCTCCTTCGTAATCCCCTGGACAGGCCTCACCTCCTCTGCACCCTCCCTAGGTACGCCTCACCTCTTCTGCATCGCCATGGACAGGCCTCACCTCCTCTGCACCCCCATGGACAGGTCTTACCTCTTCTGCAGCCTCCCTGGACTGGCCTCACCTCCTTTGCGCTCCCCTGCACAGGCCTCACTGTCTCACTGCCTCTGCACCTCCCTGCACATGGTTATCCTTGTCTGCGACCTACTGGACAGGCCTCACCTCCTCCACGCCCTCATGGACAGGCCTCCCCTCCTCTGCAGCCCCCCCTTGACTGGCCTCCCCTCCTCTGCAGCCCCCCTTAACTGGCCTCCCCTCCTCTGCACCCCCTGGACAGGCCTCACCTCCTCTGCAGCCCCCCTGGACAGGCCTCACCTCCTATTCAACCCCATGGAAAAGCTTCAACTCCTCTGAACGCCCTGGACAGGCATCTTCACCTTATCTGCACCCCTCCGGATAGGTCTCACTTCCTCTGCACACCCTCTGCACCCCCTGGACAGGCATCTTCTCTTCTGAGCCCTCCTGGACAGGTATCACCTCCTCTGAGCCCCCATGGACAGTCTCACCCCCTCTGCAGACCCTCTGAACAAGCCTCACCTCCCCTTAAGCCCCATGGACAGGTCTCATCTCCTTTGCTACTCCCGGAGAGGCCTCACCTCCTCTGCTTTTCCCAAGACAGACCTCATCTACTCTGCTCCCCCTTGGACAGGCCTTTTGTCCCCTGCACCCCTGTAAGTAGGCCTCACCTCTTCTGCACCCCCAGACAGGCCTCACCTACTCTGCACTACCCAAACTGGTCTCACCTCCTCTGTAACCCCCTAGACAGGAGTCTTCTACTCTGTACCCCCATAGAAAAGGTCTCACCTCATCTGCAGCCCCCCGAATTGGCGTCACCTCCTCTTCACCCCCATGGACCGGCTTCACCTCCTCAGTAATCCCCAGACAAGCCCCACCTCCTCTGTAAAAACCCGGACAGGCTTACCTGCGTAGCATCCTTAATAGACAGGCCTCAATTCTGCATCCATGTAGGAGAGTAGGATCTGCTTACTATGGTTACCCCCACTTTTTGCTGGTGTTTCAATGTTTGTCGACTTTAGTCTGGCTGGGGCCCTGCTAACCAGGACCCCAACCTAGCTGCTTCCTCTCTAAATTGGTTGCATGTACATTAGGTACACTCCAGATTGGTTACTGGGTTACCCTTGTGAGTCCCTAGTATATGGTATCTTAGGTACCAATGGCATAGGTACCCCAGAGGCCTACCAGGGGCTGGAGCATGTATTATGCCACCCCTGGGAAGCACTCCAAAATGGCACCACAGGTCTGCTAGTGCAGCCTGGGTAAGGTGGTGCATGCTCTTCTTACTAAGATATAGGCTACCTATATCTACCTTTAAATACAGACACATAAACCTATAAGTCACTCCTATGGCAGGCCTTGACAATCCTGAAGGCAGAGTGCTTGGTTTTGTGTGAGAGGGTGCCCATGCATGAGCAGGACCCCTCTGCGGCTTTTGGAAATACTTCCTTATGGCTGTTCTGTGATACAGCTATACCATATACTCTTAAGTGCATTATAACCTCGCGGTAAATGCTAACTTTGGAATGGCTGCATCAAAACGATGTCGTGTTTGGTGTATAACGCTTTGGAATTTTATCCCCCCCGCCAGTCCTGGCGGCGGGGGTAGAGTTCCACCCTTCTAGAGGGAGAGACATGTACACACTTACCTGACCGGTAATAGTTTAAAAGATCCCCAGCATCACAAAATGGATGCTGCTGCCACAGACACGAGTCTGACCTCCTGCTGCTGGACGAAACTCCGGCAGGGGAGGCCTGGACAATAGGTTTCCTGTCACAGGGAGATGTAACCACCTCCCCAGACAGGGTTTAGTGTATTGGGGCTGGGTGGGTGCATTCAGTGAATGCTTTTCAGACACTGCCTGGGGCACACAAGGTGTCCCTGTGCATACCCCAGTTCAAACCGGTTGCTGGGGCACTCAGCCCCAGCTCTGGCACGAAACTGGACAAAGGGGAAGGGGTGTAACCACCCCTCCCCAGGTCCTCCCATAGGTGGGACCCTAGAGTTAGTCCAACCTCTAAACTTAGTAGAAGTATAGGACCCCAGTCCCTAGGACTTTAGATTACACCTGGACGAAACTCTGCAACATATATCCTGGAACTTCGACATTCTATTTCGACTAGAAGACTGAAGGATCTCCCTTGGGGTCAAGGAGTGACTCCCCTGTTCAAACAGGCACCAAAGAAGCATCTTGCCGGTCTGCATTTCCAAGGTTCCTGCCGGATCCCGACGGATTTGCGACACAGGACACGGACTTCCAGACATCTCCAAGGCCGACATGAGATCCCAGCAAAGCTGAGACCCGCAGCCATCACGAGAGACGTGGGACCCGAACTCCTGGACACCGTGCACATTTGCTAGTGCTTCCACTTCTCAAGCTTTTCCGAAGTTGTGCATTGGGCTACTTGTAGTCCAAGCCCTGAGCACCATCTGCAGCGAAGATTGTGGGCCTATACTCCACGAGTGTTCAGTGCGCCCAGTTCGAGCATTTCTGCTCGAGGCTCCTTCGCGATCCCCGGTCTGTCGACTGGTGGGTCCCCACGAAGGTAACTCTTCTGTTTCTTTGGCTTCGCTGGTTGCTCCAGACGTGCCCTGACTCCCCTCCAAAGGGTGAGTCCCTCAGACCTTGCGGGCCTGCACCAAAGCCAATCTCTTCTTTCTGCGTGGGTTGCTGTTGCCAAGACTTGTTGGGTCCCATCCGGAATCCGACACCACAGCTCTCGACATCCTTCGTGGGACAGCTCGAATCCAGCACCTGGTCGTCGTTGACGCCTCCTGGTCCTCGTGGCTGAAGAGTCAAGCTTCACCTTCTTCACCTGCAAGCACCCGACATTGGTTGGCATCTTCTCTTCGCCTTCCTGGTCACTGGCTAGTGACCCAGACTCTGTCCCCTCTGCTTTCAGGTTCTTCTCGACTCAGATGCAGGCTTGGATCCATCCGGACACTTTCCACTTGGTCGCCTGCAGCACTTTTCAGCATGAAGAGAAACACAATGGTTCTAAATGGCCTAAAAAGGTCCAGGGTAGAAAAACCTTAAAAATGGGTAAGCGTTTGAATAAAGGTTTTTTGAAATTAATTTTGAAGAAAGAGAGCGATAGTTAATATAGAGCAGGGACAAGAAGGTCAAGGTATAGCAGATATTTTATTACACAATGAAATAAATTCAGGTGCTCACATATTCAGTGACAATAAGCGTGACATAGAAAGTGAAAGTGAACTTTAAAAGAAGACATCGCATTGACAACAAGAGTTGAACCACTTTCTTTTTAACTTAATATGATGGGTTCATGTTGTAAGCGGTCGACGACGTTTCGAACTCAGTTAGTTGAGTTCATCTTCAGGACAAAAAAGTGAGCATCTATAATTGTCAGTGTAGATATAAGGAAGGGGTCGAGTTTATCAACTGGGAGTATGGTAAATAGATCACAATATTTCATGTGCAAATTAATGCATCTATAGTGGGGCCCTTTGTCATAGCAGGAGGCTTGAGAAACCTTATGAATTCATTATTTCGGGACCTCTGAGAATCAGGTGCCGTGCAGATTTAATATTTCGTACGCTGGAAATGCATTAAATGCGAGCCTCCCGGTGAAAACGAACGAGTCCTGTTCAACTGCTGCTTCGCGCTGGGAACCCTTGTTCTCTATCAAGCACTTTTCAGCAGCTCGCCATAGAAAACGATGACGAAACCCGGCACGAAAATACACCTATGCACCCGGCTTCCCTGGGCGAGGTAACATAAGTACTCTGGTGCTCCCATGGGTGTTAACTCTAGAACTGCCTAGTCCTAAAGGGGTTTGCTCCAAGTCCTCTCCTAAATGTCCATCCTTTGTAATTTTCCAACCGTGACTTTCCCCATAGAAGTAAATGGTGATCCGCGTCTGTGTTTAAACACTGCACGCGTCCCCCGTTTGTCCCCTGTGTCACTACCTTGGGTGGTTCCTGGTGGCCCCAGCGGTTCTACAGCCTCTAGGCCTGGTATCTATGTGAGTCGTGGTTCTTATACCACTTTCTTAGTATATGGTTTGTGAGGCCTCTAGGCCAAAACGCATACTGTGCTAATTTACTGTGTGCTAAATAAGTTTAACTGATGTACTTTTGCCTCTAGCCTCATAAAGAGACTAGAGGAGTGTGTTTAGAATAAATACATATATTTTATATATATACCTGGTGTGATTCTTCTTTCATTTGGTCATTCACGAGATTATAGACTGGTAAAACAAGCTGCTTTACATTTCTTCAAGACTTAGCCTGAAGGCTGCTCTCCGCAGCTACCAGTAGGATAGCTTTCTATAAGGTTGTCTTTAACCTGCCATCAATAAGGGGTCGTTTGGACTGGTGCAAGGTGCCCACTAGAATAGTGGACAGCATATGCCAGGCCAACTTCTCACAATCCACATTGACAGGCCTCACCTCCTCTGCACCCCCTGGCTAGGCATCACCTCCTCTGTAGCCCATGGACCAGCCTCACTTCCTCTGCAACCCTGGACAGGCCTCTCCTCCTCCATGCCCCCTTGCTTTGGACAAGCCTCCCCTCCTCTTCACCCACATGGGAAGGCCTCATCTCCTCCGCATCCCCCACCCCTGGACAGGTCTCACCTCCTCCACAGCCCCTGGATTGGCTACAACTCCTCCGTAAACCCCTGGACAGGCCCTCCGTGCAACCCCTCTCAACAAACTTCAACTCCCCTTCAGCCACAAGGACAGGCCTCGCCTCCTCTGCCCCCTGGACAGGCCACGCCTCCTCTGCACCCTTGGACAGGCCTCTCCTCCTCTGCACCCCTGGACAGGCCTCACCTCCTCTGCACCCCTGGACAGGCCTCAGCACCTCCGCACCCCTGGACAGGCCTCACCTCCTCTGCACCCCAGGACAGGCCTCTCCTCCTCTGCACCCCCTAGACAGGCCTCACCACCTCTGCGCCCCTCTAGACAGGCCTCTCCTCCTCTGCACCCCTACACAGGCCTCACCTCCTCTGCACCCCTGGAAAGGCCTCACCTCCTCTGCACCCCTGGACAGGCCTCTCCTCTTCTACACCCCTGGACAGGCCTCTCCACCTCTGCACCCCTGGACAGGCCTCTCGGTGCTTCTCACAGGAGCTCTCGGTGAAGGATTCTCATTAAGGACAGAGGAGCCCAGAGTTCAATCCACCCCATACAGCGCATAAAACTCTGCCCTGAGCCTCGGGGCGCTATGCACAGGCCTCGAAGAGAGACACTGCTCCCCTGGACAGGCCTCTCCTCCTCTGCACCCCTGGACAGGCCTCAACACCTCTGCACCCCTGGACAGGCCTTGACACCTCTGCACACCCGGACAGGCCTCACCTCCTCTGCACCCCTGGACAGGCCTCACCACCTCTGCACCTCTGGACAGGCCTCACCTCCTCTGCACACCTGGACAGGCCTCTCCTCCTCTGCATCCCCATGGACAAGCCTCTCGGTGCTTCTCACAGGAGCTCTCAGTGAAGGATTCTCATTAAGGACAGAGGAGCCCAGAGTTCATTCCACCCCATACAGCGCCTCTGACTCCGCCCCGAGCCTCGAGGCGCTATGAAAAGGTCCCGAAGAGAGACACTGCTCCCCTGGACAGGCCTCACCTCCTCTGCACCCCTGGACAGGCCTCTCGGTGCTTCTCACAGGAGCTCTTGGTGAAGGATTCCCATTAAGGACAGAGGAGCCCAGAGTTCATTCCACCCCATACAGCGCTTCAAACTCCGCCCTGAGCCTCGGGGCGCTATGCACAGGCCCCGAAGAGAGACACTGCTCCCCTGGACAGGACTCAACACCTCTGCACCCCTAGAGAGGCCTCACCTCCTCTGCACCCCCGGACAGGCCTCACCTCCTCTGCTCTCTGGACAGGCATCTCCTCCTCTGCACCCCTGCACATGCCTCACCTCCTCTGCAGTTCTAGACAGGCCTCTCCTCCTCTGTACCCCTGTGTTGTAAATTAAGGCAGAATGTGATTAAGCATTTACTGAAAACATTAGTGTTTCCCTTTTATCGTGTTTTCCCCATTATGTTGGCCGAAGTCCGGACTCCATTTTGTATTGACATGCTGCCACGTGTTCACCACGAGGAGAGTCCGACCTCTGTGTTAGTTGCTCTTGTAATCTGCCTAGCAACAGTTATAAATAGCTCCCTCTTGTCCATCTGGCGCATGCCCAGACTTGACCGCATCTGTTATAATTAGCTTTGCTTGACCATGTGTTTTCGCGGGCTCAAGGAGTGTGTTAGCTCCGCCCATGTATTGATTTAGAATCGAGAATGACCCTAAATGGTAATGTTCTTCGACTTCATGTACTATCCACCCACTCATGAGCCCCTCTGTTGTGTATAAAAGGGGACTGTGTACGAATGTTCTGTGTGCTACTCCTTGCAATACTGAAGAGTGTTGTGTGGATTGTAGGACCACCCTTAAGGGTTAATAAACGTTGTTTTTGTACTTTGCAGTTTCCGTGCCAACTTCCTTATAGATCTCGTTACAGAAGAGCGAACCCTTGTCTCTTGCGGGCCTAGCTGGGGCTTGTATTCATCAATTGGCGCCCGGCACGTGGGGCTCATCGGCGACTCGGATGCTCGAAGGACTGGTCGCGACGAAGGTGAGGAGTTTGGCCAGGGACGTGATCACTGCCAGCGGCGTCTTAGCCTTGGCATCCCGAGGTTTTTCTTCCTTCCCTTCCGAGCTGACCATCTGGGTGGCGCCGGTCATCGACTGAGACCTCTTCTGTCGGTCCTGCCGTGAGAGCCGTTTGGGCGATTGTGGAGCTTGGCAGTTGGAACCTGGACTCTTGATTGGTAAGAACCGTTGTACGGTACTTGCTCCGAGTTTTGAAGCCTGGTCTGGCTATTTGAGTTTGATTGATGGTGACTAGTCATATTTTGAATTTGTCTTTGTGAACATATATGCGTTGCAACACATATAGGCAGGTAATGTGGAGAAATTTCTCCGGAGCTGTGTAAACTTGGAACGGCGCAACGATTAAGTGCCATTTTTCTTGATAATACTGCATATTTTGCATTATTCCTAACATGCCTGCTTTTAGCGCACTCCGTAAGTGGTGCTGCTGTTTGGGTAACCGGTTGAACCTCGAGGAATCTGCTCCAGCTCCCCCAGAGGGGACTCCTAATAGGGATATGTACGTGAAGCATGGTCTTTCTTCCATAATGTACAGCACATTGTGGAGGAAATATACCAAGAAGGATCCTGAGTTGCGATGGCCTTTGTATGGATCGTTTGATATGCGTAAGATTGAGTATGTGGAACAGTGTATGTGTAAGCGACGTGCTCGTCAGGATATGTTTGAGTGTGTGCGGTTATGGGTGAAGGAAGTGCGTGAGCGAGAGAAACGTGAGAAAGCATTGTTTGATAAAGAGCAACGAAAGAATGATCATGTGCGAGCACAGGAAGCAAAGCGTCGGGAGGACAAAGAACAGACGGATAGACAAGAGAAAGAGCGTAGGCTACAAGTTTCGGGTCAATATGTTGTTCGCCAGCCAATTTATCCTGTCCTTAATAATCCTGATGACGATTTTTATTTACTAGATCGCTCTCCGCCCCCTTATGTTGGCGCATCCGCTCCGCGGCCGCAAGATTCCGACCCGGCTTCGGGTAAGGTAGACACACGGTCCATGTTGCCAGCCGAGCAAATGGCTGAGCTTCGGCAAATCTCCTTCCGTGCGCTGAAAGGCAAGGTATCCCAGGAGGAATTATTTCAAATTTGGGGGCCATGGCAGGAGAGAGATAAAGTGTATTTTCTGGGTCATTTCGCGGATGAAGTGATTAATGCTTTCCGAAAATATTCTCATGTTTTTGAGCCTGACGAAGTGTCTTCGGATGCCAGAGCAATACGTAACGGTGCTTTTTCTCCCTCTAAGGCTCCTGAGGCGGCTCGGCGGCTGTTCGCCTTGCGGGACGAGGTACTGGCCCTTCGAGAGAAAGCACGCCAACGAGCGGAAACGGAGAAGCAGTCGGATTCGGTTGCAGCAGAGGGCCACCCATCCGCCTCCCAGTCAGATAAGGATGACATAGTGCATGCTAAACCAATGCGAGAGGCGGCGCCTTTGTATGTTCCTCCTAAGGGAGCGGGGACTAGCTCCGATATTAACTCCGTCGATGCTAAGGGATATTTCGTGTATAATTGGGTTTATACTCCATGGCATAGAGCCGATGTTATGGCGTTAAAGAATGCATTGCCTGACCCCCGCAAGAATCCAGCGGCCTTCTATGAAGAAGTCGAGGGGGCCTTGAATTCTTGCATTATGACCTTAGCGGATATAGATCTGTTCTTTGGCCTTATTCTACCACCGGACACGTGGCGATCTGTCCGAAAGGTGGATGATATAGTTGCTTTTAAGGCCCGGTGGTCTGACCTTGAGGATGAGGATAGGGAGCGGAAGCCCGCACAGAAACCTCCCCGGAATATTCTAGATCTCCCTGCTGCTATTGTGGCTAAATTAAAAACAATAATCCCCCCCAAGAAGATTGACTGGAATATGTTGGCGGCATGTCAGCAGAAAGTTGATGAGTCAGTGGCAGATTTCTTCACGCATTTTGAAGAAACGTTCCATGATTTTAGTGGCCAGTCGCTTACCGACGACACAGGCCGCCACCTTTTTGCGGACAAATATGTGGCTAATCTACTGCCGGCAGTTGCGGCCCGGTTAAAAGCAAGTGAGAGTTCTTGGTCCTCCGCGACACCGACGGCCCTTCTGACCATCGCCCAGTATTATGAGCGTCAGGAGCACGAGGCGAAGGGCCAGGAGGAGAAGAAGTCAAAAGATCTCAAAACGAAAGTTATGTTAGCACAAGTATATGGCCCGCCCCGCCGGGGTAATAACAATAGGGGAAGGAGCGGATCTTATGGTCCCCCTTCGGGCCGACCTGATTTGAATAAGAACCAATGTGCGTACTGTAAGCAGTTGGGCCATTGGGCCAGGGAGTGCCCAGCGTTGCGCGCTTCGCGGCAGGGGCACACTCTGGGTGGCCAGAGGGGGAGAGGGGGCTTCTCGAACTTTAGAGGGACCTCTAATGATAATGTCCGTTTTGATACGGCCGGACAGCACCGAGATAGCTCGAATATTTTTGATCGCCAGCATCAGTACCATGTATCGGACATCGATCACTCGGGATATCACGATTCTCAGCATGCATAGGAATGCGTAGGATGGGGGTCCGAATCAGTTGAGGTGCCGGTCGATCAGACGGGTCCTTATGTATCGGCTGAGGTTTTAGGTTCTACTGATCAGTTCCTAGTGGATACAGGAGCGACACGTAGTGCATTGTCTAGGTACTTGGTTCCGGGGGCTCCCCCATCCGGCTCAATAGTTACATCGGTAGGGTTTGACGGTACACTTTCCCGAAGCCCTCTTTCACAGCCCCTTGCATTTAAAGTTGATTGTTTTTCTGCGCCTTGTCCGTTTCTGCTTGCTCCGTACACACCGGATAACATTATGGGCCTTGATATGTTAAAGCACTTTAGGGCTACAATTCGCTGTTCCCCCGAGGGTGTGAGGGTGATTTTAAATGACAACTACCCCCGATCTGGGCGGATGTGTACGATCTCAGAGGATGCGTTGTTGGCTACCCTCCCCCGAGCTTTATGGGCCACGTCGGACACGGATGTGGGACAAATGGTGATTCCTCCGGTCCACATTAGTGTCCAGGAGGGGGCGGTGCTACCACGCCTCCCCCAGTATCGTATTTCCCAGGAGGGCGAGGAAGCTCTCATACAGATTGTGCAAGATTTGATCGCGGTAGGAGTAGTGGAAGAAGTTCCCTATAATATCTGTAACAGTCCGATTCTCCCTATTCTGAAAAAGGACACGGATGCAAAGGTTTATCGGTTCATAATTGATTTGAGGGAGGTGAACAAGATCGTGATACCTCAGTACCCGGTGGTTTCCGATATCACGACGTTGCTCACCCTGGTCCCGCCTACGGCGACCGTGTTCTCAGTGATTGATTTGAAAAATGCCTTCTTTTCTATTCCCATTCACCCTGATAGCCGATTCCTTTTTGGGTTCACATTAAACAATAGATCTTATCGCTTTTGTAGAATTCCCCAGGGCTACACAGAAAGCCCTAGTATTTACAGTCAGGCCTTGAAACGACAGTTGGATTCCTTTGCTTTACTCGAGGGGGTCGCCCTCATTCAATATGTCGATGACATCCTGTTGGCGGCTGACACCCTGGAGTTGTGCGAGGAAAGTACGATAGCCTTACTTTCCTTTTTAGCATCCCACAATCACAAGGTCTCTAGGAAGAAATTGCAATTCTGTAGACCAAAGGTGACTTATTTGGGTCACCTTTTGTCTAAGGAGGGGCGTGCACTCACACCAGATCGTATCCAAGTAATTTTGGACACACCAAGGCCATCCACGCAGAAGGATGTGCGTGCATTTTTGGGTCTTGTTTCTTTTTGTAGACAGTGGATATTGGGGTTTTCACACATAGCTAAGCCATTACTAGCGCTCTTGACAAAAGACACGCCCATCCCGATCCCCTGGTCAGATGAGTGTGACGCTGCTTTTCAGCAATTAAGACAGGCCCTTTGTTCAGCACCAGTGTTAGGGACCCCTGATTATGCAAAACCCTTTTCGTTGTATGTGCATGAGAAAGATGGATGTGCATTATCAGTCTTAGTGCAGATGCACGGCGATAAGCAGCGCCCTTGTGCATACTTTTCGGCTGTGCTTGATCCTGTCGCCCGAGCGTTACCAGGGTGTTTTCGCTCGGTTGCGGCGACAGCTGTGTCAATACGGCAGAGTGAAGGAATTGTATTGTCCCATAAACTGTTGGTGTTAGTTCCCCACGCTGTTGATGCTCTGCTTAATCAAACAAAGACGCAGCATTTGACCAGTGCCCGTTTAACGGGATATGAGTTGACGCTTTTGGCTCCTCATATTACGTTAAAAAGGTGCGTGACATTAAACCCGGCCACATTGTTGCCATACCCCGAGACCCAGCCTGAGGCGCAGAAAGCGCATGATTGTATTCTTGTGACTGAGGAACAAACAAAGGGTCGTATTGATCTCCAGGATACGCCCTTTTTAGATGTAGATGGAGAGTTGTGGGTAGACGGATCATGCCTGAAGCTACCAGATGGTACGACTTCAGCAGCGTATGCAATTACCACGTTACAGACGATAGTGGAAACAGCACGCATACCACAGAAATCAGCTCAAGCAGCGGAACTGATAGCGTTAACACGAGCGTGTGAGCTCAGTACAGGATTGTGTGTGAATGTTTACACAGACAGCCGCTATGCCTTCGGAGTAGCGCACGATTTCGGCCTACTCTGGAAGGAGAGAGGGTTTCTAACGTCACATGGGGTACAGATAATGCATGGGGAGTTAGTTCATAACCTTTTAACTGCATTGACATACCCAAAGAAAATCGCCATTGTTAAGTGTAGCGCCCATAGGAAAGTGGTTGATAAGGTTGGAGAAGGGAATGCGTTAGCAGATCGAGTAGCACGGGAGACTGCGATGCAGCCCGGTACTACTGCCATGTATGTAGTGAAGTCACAGGTGGAGAGATGGCATGATGCGAAGGAGCAAGTGCGAGAAATACAAAAGACCGCTTCTGACAAAGAGCGGGAACAATGGGTTAGCGAAGGAGAGCTGGATGACGAGGGTTGCTGGAGAAATAAGCAGATGGATAGATGGAAATTACCCACGGCTTTTGTACAACCTATGGTCCAGATGGCACATGGGCTAGCACATGTTGGAGCTTCCGCAATTGTGAAATTGCTTACTCAAGTCTGGGAGCATCCAGAGATTGCTAGCACAGCAAAGAGGGTGGTGCAGACCTGTATGATTTGTCTGAAGTACAACCCAGGGAAAGGCACGCGAACTCCAGCAGGAGGATTTGCGACACCCACTGCACCCTTTGAGGTTCTGCAGATGGATTATATCCAGCTTGAGCGCTGTAACAATTTGAAGTATGTTCTAGTAGTGGTTTGCGCCTTCAGTAAGTGGGTTGAGGCGTACCCTGCGAAAGACAATACTGCAATGACTACAGCGAAGCTATTGCTGAAAGAGTTTTTCCCCCGATACGGCGTCTGTAGACTTCTGTGGAGTGATAATGGCCCTCACTTTGTAGCGGATGTTATAAAGTATGTCTTGAAGGGCCTAGGCATCACTCAGAAGTTCCATGCCGTGTTCCACCCTCAGTCTGCAGGACTAGTCGAGAAGTATAATGGTACACTGAAGCTTAAGATCGCCAAAATTCAAGCTTCAACATCTTTGACTTGGCCAGACGCCTTGCCACTGGCGTTATTGTCAATTAGGTCGGTGCCACACTCTCGAACCGGCCTTACACCCTATGAGATTGTATTTGGACGCCCAATGAATATCTGGGGTCCACCAAGGCCTAAGGCTGTGTATGATGTACCTTGTGTAATGATGAGCGATTATCTGGCACAGTTAACGGATAACTTGGTTTCTATTCATCAACAGGTCCGAGAGGCGCTCCCTGATCGGTCTACCGGTGAAGGACATGGTCTCCGGCCTGGGGATTATGTCATGCTGAAGGTCTTCGACAGAACGAACAGTTTGGAGCCGAGATGGATCGGACCTGAGCAAGTCCTTCTTGCAACGAGGACGGCAGTGCGAGTCTCGAACAGGAAGAATTGGATCCATTCCTTGCACTGTCGAAAGGTACCGCCCGGACTGGTGGAGTCTGCCGTGCTGACCGATCAACGAGAAGTCCTAGCAGCAGAGACAGGCCGTGTTGCGAGGCCAAACGACACTGAGGAGCTCTTTTCGGACCACACGACTTCTGGAGGAAGGCGATATCATCTGCGACCAAGGAAGTGAGATCTTCAGTACTGGAACATACTGTCAGAACGGCCCTTGGGTTAGTGAAACGGAGAGCCGCTGAGGCAAGGGGGGGGGATCAGCCCTGCATTAGTGTAGCGACACCCGTCTTGGCCCGTTGGTGAAGAAATCAACCGCTGCCCAAGGGGAAGAGTTCTGACAGACTTTTAGTTTCAGGAAGATATTAGGGTATTGTTTCCTTTGACATGGAGAAAAAGAAGATTTTTTGTGCGTTGGGGTTCATGCTAACAGTAGCTATCGTTGGTATAACCACATGGTTTGTGGAGGAGGCAACTCCAGCTCGAGAGACACTTGTGTTGACGACTCCAGTGCCTGCGGAGCACTACTTTTACACATTGCCATATCAAGAGTTGAAGCATCGACAATCCTATTTGAATAACACTTTCATTCAGATGCTGCATCACACCCACGTTGCTACAAATGCTACGAACTGTTGGATATGTGGGATGATGCCAGCCCATCAGAAGAAAGGAGGTACGCCATTCATACCACTTCCTTTCTCACACAATGGCTCTTGTAGAGCATGGTACACTTTGTTGTTTGCCACTCGGAAACCGACAGTGGGACGACTGCTTTTTAGACTTAATAAAGAATGTCATCAGGACAGAAATGGATATCCACAAGCAAATGGAACAATTTGGGAATGGGAAGAGTACCGACCAGACAATGAATCCATTCCCTATATCTTTACGAACACTAGAGACACTATGGGGAAGGACAAGTTTGTGATCCAAGTGGCACAAGCCCAAGCGGACCTGTGTGTCCAGAGTGTGGGTTTTATCCCTGTTGGTGTCAGTGATTGTTTAACTGTTCTGAATATCGACGGACTGAATAACAGCACCTTCCTAGCATCCCATAATACCTATTTTGTATGTGGAAATAAAGGTTATTACCGTTTGCCGGCTGGGTGGTCTGGGGTATGCTATGTATCATTCCTACTACCCCCTGTATTCCTAGCACCTGCATCGTATCATAAAGACCTGAAATTGTTGAATAATGTGACTGTAAATAGGTATAAACGTACTTTATCAACGGATGATGTGGATCAGACTGATACCAGTTTGCAACAGTATATTGATTTTAACTTAGGATTGTTCTTCTTTGTTGGTGCCGCCTTGAATAGTAGGAAGATCCGAAGATTAACAAGAGTGGTAGAAGCTGTGACAAATCAGACTGCTGCTGCTCTTGGAAATCTTACGGAAGAATTACAGATTACCAGAATTGTTGCATTGCAGAACCGTATGGTATTGGATGTAATGCTAGCTGATCGAGGAGGAGCCTGTAAAATTATTGGAAGTAGCTGCTGTGTGTTCATTCCTGATCATACACCATCCGTTTATAACGCCATTAATAAGCTGCATAAAATAGCAGCTGAAATCCACACGGAAAACGGCACTTGGTCCTTTTCTGGATGGTTTTGGGCATTGGTTACTGCCTGGGGATGGAAGGTCTTAACTGGTCTTTGTATTATCATAGCAATTCTATTCTTTCTCTGTATGTGTATTCAATGTGGACCATTATGTTGTTCTGTATGCATTTCATTCTGCATTCCAGATAAGAAAGCTATTGCCGAAGTTGCCCGTCAGAAGGGTCTAGCTAAAGAGGTTAAAGGAATGATGATAATTGACGTATACGATGATTATTCTTGGAAGCCAGATGTCTTCAGTAAATGCTGAAAGGGTCGTCTGTTGTAAATTAAGGCAGAATGTGATTAAGCATTTACTGAAAACATTAGTGTTTCCCTTTTATCGTGTTTTCCCCATTATGTTGGCCGAAGTCCGGACTCCATTTTGTATTGACATGCTGCCACGTGTTCACCACGAGGAGAGTCCGACCTCTGTGTTAGTTGCTCTTGTAATCTGCCTAGCAACAGTTATAAATAGCTCCCTCTTGTCCATCTGGCGCATGCCCAGACTTGACCGCATCTGTTATAATTAGCTTTGCTTGACCATGTGTTTTCGCGGGCTCAAGGAGTGTGTTAGCTCCGCCCATGTATTGATTTAGAATCGAGAATGACCCTAAATGGTAATGTTCTTCGACTTCATGTACTATCCACCCACTCATGAGCCCCTCTGTTGTGTATAAAAGGGGACTGTGTACGAATGTTCTGTGTGCTACTCCTTGCAATACTGAAGAGTGTTGTGTGGATTGTAGGACCACCCTTAAGGGTTAATAAACGTTGTTTTTGTACTTTGCAGTTTCCGTGCCAACTTCCTTATAGATCTCGTTACAGAAGAGCGAACCCTTGTCTCTTGCGGGCCTAGCTGGGGCTTGTATTCATCACCTGGACAGGCCTTACCTCCTCTGTACCCCTGGACAGGCGTCGCCTCCTCTGCACCCCTGGACAGGCCTCAGCTCCTCTGCACCCCTGGACAGGCCTCGACATCTCTGCACCCCTGGAGAGGCCTCACCTCCTCTGCCCCCTGGACAGGCCTCGCCTCCTCTGCACCCCTGGACAGGCCTCTCCTCCTCTGCAACCCTGGACAGGCCTCTCCTCCTCTGCACCCCTGGACAGGCCTCACCTCCTCCGCCCCCTGGACAGGCCTCACCTCCTCTGCCCCCTGGACAGGCCTCACCTCCTCTGCATCCCTGGACAGGTCTCCCCTCCTCTGCACCCCTGGACAGGCCTCTCCTCCTCTGCACCCCTGGACAGGCATATCCTCCTCTGCACCCCTGGACAGGCCTCACCTCCTCTGCACCCCTAGACAGCCCTCACCTCCTCTGCACCCCTGGACAGGCCTCACCTCCTCTGCACTCCCCTGGACAGCCCTCACCTCCTCTGCACCCCTGGACAGGCCTCACCTCCTCTGCACTCCCATGGACAGACCTCTCCTCCTCTGCACCCCTGGACAGGCCTCTTCTCCTCTGCACCCCTGGACAGGCCTCAACTCCTCTGCACCCCTGGACTGGCCTCACCTCCTCTGCGCCCCTGGACAGGCGTCACCTCCTCTGCACCCCTGGACAGGCCTCTCGGTGCTTCTCACAGGAGCTCTCGGTGAAGGATTCTCATTAAGGACAGAGGAGCCCAGAGTTCATTCCACCCATACAGCGCCTCTGACTCTACCCCGAGCCTCGGGGCGCTATGCACTGGTCCCGAAGAGCGACACTGCTCCCCTGGACAGGCCTCACCTCCTCTGCACCCCTGGACAGGCCTCTCGGTGCTTCTCAAAGGAGCTCTTGGTGAAGGATTCCTGTTAGAAAAGGTAGATGGACCGGGAGGGTCGGCCGGGGTCAGGAGGAGAGGTCTCCGGGGAGAGCCGTCTCCAGCGATCGTACAGACAAGTAACTTCCCCCCCACAGACAGATATCACACACGGATAAGGTTCAGTGATCTTTATCGGCACTTATTTAAGGTACGGTAAAATGGTACAAGGAGGTCTGGACTCAGGGGTCCCCTCGATTAGAGTCTCGTAAGGTCGGGAAGGGGGTAGCGGGACAGTCTATTTACCAATCAGGTAATTCGGATGAGATGGTGATGAGCTCACAATCCTCGAGCTTGGTGGTTAGGTGGTATGGGCCGCGGCAGCGCCAGCAGGTCCCGGTGCGGATGGTCGATACAACGGGCCGCGGCAGCGCCAGCAGGTCCCTGGAAGATGAACGGTCCGCGGCAGCGCCAGCAGGTCCCGGTGAGGATGGTCGTTACAACGGGCCGCGGCAGCGCCAGCAGGTCCCAGGAAGATGAAGGTTGCAGAGGGCCGCGGCAGCGCCAGCAGGTCCCGGTGAGGATGGTCGGTACAACGGGCCGCGGCAGCGCCAGCAGGTCCCAGGAAGATGAAGGTTGCAGAAGGCCGCGGCAGCGCCAGCAGGCAGGACGATGGTTCACAAGAGCGGGCTACGGCAGCGCCAGTAGACCGTCAGGGTTGAGTTCACTCGGTGTCTCTCGACTCCAGGATACAACTGCCTTCCTGCTCCGGAGCTGTCTTAGTTATAGGGCTGGTGCCCTTTGATGTCCGGACCCTCGCACTTGGAGGTCGGAGGGTCCGGGATGAAGGTGTCCAGACACCCAGCAGGGGGTGGAGCCAGCGCCTGGGGGCTGCTGGAGGCGATCGGCACCTGGCGGGGGGAAGAGCTCTTGACGCTTCGTTCTCCCATTGACCTGCCAAGTGGTCCGCTCACCTCCTGGGCGGATGGTGGTGCCGGGATGTCGGGGCCGGCCAGGCCCGGGGTTAGGGTCGAGGTGAGGCCACGCGGCCGCGTGGTGCAGGGCCCAAGATGGCGGCTTGACCTGGCCGGGGAAGCCGGTGGGGCTGGACCCCGTGATGAGTAGGGGTCCGAGGGCAGAGGGTCCGTCGGGAGACGGAGTACAGGGGCTGGTCACGGGGGTATGCCGGGTGGGCCGGAGCTCGGGCCCTGTCGTGCGGGGGGGGAGCCAGCCCTCTGTGTGGCCTGTCCAACATGCGTCCCCCCCAGCTGAAGGCGGGGAGAGTCACCCATCTCCTTGGGGACTCTCTTCGTCGAGGCGGAAAAAGCGGGACAGGCCGTCCGCGTTGGCGTGGTCTTGGCCTGGCCGGTGCTCCACAGTGAAGTCCATTCCTTGCAGGGAAATGGACCAGCGCAAGAGTTTTGGGTTCTCCCCCCGCATCTGCATCAGCCATTGCAGGGGTCGATGGTCGGTTTGTACCCGGAAGTGGGTACCGAAGAGATAGGGCCGGAGCTTTTTGAGGGCCCACACTACTGCAAATGCCTCCCTCTCGATTGTGCTCCAACGCTGTTCTCGGGCCAGGAGACGTCGACTGATGAAGGCCACCGGCTGGTCATGACCTTCGGGGTTCAGCTGAGAGAGGACGGCCCCGATGCCGTGGTCGGAGGCGTCGGTCTGTACTACAAATTCCCGACTGTAATCGGGGGCCTGGAGCACCGGGGCGGTGCACAGGGCGGCCTTCAGCTCCTCGAAGGCCGCTTGACAATCAGGAGTCCAGTGGACCCGCTTCGGCTGATTCTTGGATGTGAGTCCCGTGAGGGGCCCCACGATGCTGCCGTAGTCCTTCACGAACCGCCGGTAGTAGCCGGTGAGCCCCAAGAAGGCTCGGACCTCGGTCTGGGTGACGGGGGGCTGCCAGGACTGGATGGCAGCAATCTTAAGTTGTAGTGGGGCCACCAGCCCGCTTCCCACTTGGTGCCCCAGGTAGGTCACAGACCCTTGGCCAATTTGGCACTTGCCGGCTTTAATGGTGAGGCCGGCCCGCTGGAGGGCTTGGAGGACCTCTTGGAGGTGACGGAGGTGGTCGGACCAGTGGCGGCTGTAAACAGCGATATCGTCCAGGTAGGCAGCGCTGAATTCTTCGAGCCCTGCCAAGACCTGGTTCACAAGACGTTGGAATGTGGCGGGGGCATTCTTCATGCCAAAGGGCATGACCTTAAATTGATAGTGGCCATCGGGGGTGGAGAAGGCTGACCGTTCCTGAGCCCTGGGTGTGAGGCCGATCTGCCAGTAGCCCGCTGTCAGGTCGAAGATACTAAGGTAGCGGGCGGCCCCCAGCCGGTCGATCAGCTCGTCTGCTCGGGGGATGGGATGAGCGTCGGTCCGGGTGACAGCGTTCAAGCCCCGGTAGTCGACGCAGAATCTCAGTTCAGGGGCGGTGCCGGGGGCAGCGGCCTTGGGAACTAATACAACCGGACTGGCCCAGGGACTGTCCGAGGGCTCGATGACCCCGATCGTGAGCATCTTGGCCACTTCCTCCTGTATGCAGGCCCGTACCCGATCTGGTACGCGGTAGGCCCGGTGCCGGACAGGGGGACTGTCCCCGGTGTCTACGTCGTGCAAACACCAAGGGGTGACCCCGGGGGTGAGTGAGAACAGGGCAGCGAACTGCAGCAGGAGGTCCCGGCAGTCCTGGCGTTGCTCCGAAGTGAGGGCGTCGGAGAGCCGGACCCCATCCACGGAGCCGTCCTTCTCCTGAGTCTTTAAGAGATCCGGGAGGGGCTCGGAGTCTTCTTCTGTACCACTGTCGGTCGCCATCAGGAGGCTTAGTTCGGAGCGCACAAAGTGTGGTTTGAGCCGGTTGGTGTGGAGGACCCGCAGGGGGTTCCGGGTGGACCCCATGTCGATGAGGTAAGTGACGGGGCTTTTACGCTCGACCACTTTGAAGGGCCCCGTCCACTTGTCTTGCAGGGCACATGGTTCGGTGGGGGACATCACCCATACTTGCTGCCCAGGCTCGAACTCAACGGAGGAGGCATTGTGATCATACCACCTTTTCATGTCCTCCTGGCTGGCCTCGAGGTTCGCCTTGGCCATCTCCCTGAAGCGCCGGGTCTGGTTTCGTAGGGCCAGGAGGTATTTGAAGACGTCTGGAGGGGTCGTTAGGGGGGCCAACTCCCAGCCCTCCTTCACGAGGCTGAGGGGCCCTCGCACAGGGTGTCCGTATAGGAGTTCAAAGGGGCTGAAGCCGAGGGACTTCTGGGGTACTTCTCGGTAGGCGAAGAGGAGGCACGGGAGCAGTACATCCCACTGGCGACGGAGAGGCTCTTCCAATCCCCCAATCATCCCTTTGAGAGTGCGGTTGAACCGCTCCACTAGTCCGTTTCCTTGGGGGTGATAGGGGGTCGTGAATCTGTATGTGACCCCGCATTGTTGCCAGAGGGACTTCATGTACTTCGATATGAAGTTCGTACCTCGGTCGCTGACGACTTCTCGGGGGAAGCCTACCCGGGAGAAGATCCCCATCAGGGCCCGGCCAACCACTGGAGCGGTCACGGTCCGTAGGGGCACCGCCTCGGGATAGCGGGTGGCATGGTCCACTAGTACCAAGATGAACCTGTGTCCTTGTGCCGTGCGAGGGTCCAGCGGCCCCACAATGTCTATCCCCACCCTCTCGAACGGGGTGGTGACCACCGGGAAGGGTTGTAGAGGAGCCTTAAGCTTCCGGCCACTCTTCCCGCTTGCTTGGCATGTGGGGCACGATCGGCAGTGGTTCAGGACGTCATTCCTCATTTTTGGCCAGAAAAAGTGGGTCACCAGTCGACTGTACGTTTTATCTTGGCCCAGGTGCCCAGCCAGGGGGACATCGTGGGCTAGGTTGAGTAGAAAGTCTCGGAAGCGGAGCGGTACCACCAGAACTCGACTGGCCCCCAGCTCGGCGATTCGTTGCTCGCTGTAGAGCAGGTCGTTATCCCAGTAGACCCAGTGGGTTCCGGTGGTGTCCCCGGCGGCTTGGGTGCTGGCTTGTTGGCGAAGTCCCTCGAGGGAGGGACAGGTCTTTTGCTCCTGGCGGAACTGTTCTTGGGTGGGCCCCCCTTCTTGCCGCCACTGAGCCAGGTCCGGAAGGTCCTGGGGTTGCGCGTTTTCTTCGGGGGCCGGGTCTGGGAGGTCGGCCCCGCCGTTGTCCTCTACGGGGGCAACCGGGGGCGGAGGTGCCGGCCATTCGGTTTCTTCTGATCGGGGGGCGGCCCGGCCGGCCAGGGATCGGGTGGTTATGCAGGCCCAGTCCGGGAGGCCCAGCATCCCCAAGTGCTCTCTTCTCTCGACGATGGCCCACGGGGAACTCTCGAGGTCATTCCCCAGGAGGCAGTCCACGGGGGCATCGTCCCGGACCGTCACTTTCAGTAGGCCGGAGACCCCTCCCCATTCAAACGGGACGCAGGCCATCTTGCACATGCTTTCAGAGTTATCTGCCGAGCGGACGGGGCAGAGAATGTTCGGCAAGATCTGCTCGGGCTTCACCAGGTGACAGCGGACGGCCGTCACGCTGGCGCCGGTGTCGCGCAAGGCCTCAGCTCTCTGTCCATTAATGGTCACCCACTGACCGTATTTCCTGGTGTTGGCGGGTAGGGGAGCCCGCGGAACCATGTCTCTTCCCCCTAAGCATGCCAGGACCATGGCGGCCGGTTCCCACCCTTGCTGGTCCGGCTCACACTCCTCGGGACCCTCCCACGACTGCTCCTCCCCCAGGGCAGCGGCAGCTACCTGGCGGGGTTTGGGCGTTTGGTTCAGCGGGCAGTTCGGATCGTTGGCGTAGTGGCCTAGTCGCTGGCATCTGTGGCACGTGACGTTGGCTCGGTACCCAGGCCGCAACGGGGGGTTGCCCCGGCCGGCCGGCGGCGGGGTGCTGGCCACGGTTGTTGCTGGCAAGGCGTCTCTCCCCCGCCCCTGGCCTCCTCCTCCTCCCCGAGGACGGTGCTGGCCTTGGTTGCTTCTGTTCTGGTCGTGTGGCCCTTTCCGGCCCACTCGGGTGCTCTCCCACCGGTCAGCTTCGGCGGCGAGCTGCCGGGGGTCAGTCAGCTTACTGTCGAGTAGATGCTGCCGGAGCTCGACGAAGCAGTTGTTTGACAGGTGTTCCCATACCATGAGGTTGAAGAGCTGTTCGTAGGTGGTGACCTGACTTCCCTTGATCCAACCCTCGAAGGCCCGGCTGAAATAGTTCACGTATTCCACCCAAGTGGTACCTGGGATCCGGGTGCAATCCCTGAACCTCTGGCGGTACATCTCGGGCGTGAGGCCGTAGCGGGTGAGGAGGGCAGCCTTCATGTGGTCGTAGGACGACATTTGGTGATCGGGGAGCTGCAGCAGGGCATCGCGACCCTCGTTGATAAATCTCCCCCAAAGTCCGGCTCCCCAATCACTCCGGTCGATCCGGTGGGAGGTCATTGCGATCTCATAGGCCTTAAACCATTGTTGTATGTCGTCTTCTCGGACATACTCGCGGACCACATCCTTGGGGATGTGAACTTTTCTCTCAGTTGGTCCCGGGGTGTGTGGTCTTTCAGGCACCCCCAAGTCCTTATGCTGTTTGCGCAGTTCTATCTCTGCCAATTGGCGCTCGTGCTCGAGCGTTATCTTTTTCTCTTCCAGCTCTCTCTGTCTCTGTTTTTCTTCTCGCTCCTCTCGAATCCGCATCTGCTCGAGGTTGAGTTTCTGTTCAGCTAACTTGAGCTCCCCATCCATCTTGAGTCGTGCCATCTCTAATTCGTGCAGTCTGACTCTGTCTCTTTCTCGTATCTCCTCCGGTGAGAGGCCCGTTCCCCGTTCCTCGGGAGTCGTGGCGTTCCCCTCTGGTGTGACGCTGTTTTGGTCTGAGGGTCTTGCGTCCCCCGTTTCTGTCCACGACTCAAGGGCGTGCTTTAGGTCATCCTTGGTACTCAGGCCAGTGGTAGCAATGCCAAGTTCTATGCAAAATTGTCTCAGTTCGCGGTGGTTGTACTCCTCTAGTTTCTCCATTTGGAACTTCTCGGTGGAGCTGCTATCTTTGGTCGACATCGTGCTTTGTCGTGGGGTGAGCTACTCTCTGTACGATTACGCGTTGATTCGGATCGCGCCGCTGGCCACCAATGTTAGAAAAGGTAGATGGACCGGGAGGGTCGGCCGGGGTCAGGAGGAGAGGTCTCCGGGGAGAGCCGTCTCCAGCGATCGTACAGACAAGTAACTTCCCCCCCACAGACAGATATCACACACGGATAAGGTTCAGTGATCTTTATCGGCACTTATTTAAGGTACGGTAAAATGGTACAAGGAGGTCTGGACTCAGGGGTCCCCTCGATTAGAGTCTCGTAAGGTCGGGAAGGGGGTAGCGGGACAGTCTATTTACCAATCAGGTAATTCGGATGAGATGGTGATGAGCTCACAATCCTCGAGCTTGGTGGTTAGGTGGTATGGGCCGCGGCAGCGCCAGCAGGTCCCGGTGCGGATGGTCGATACAACGGGCCGCGGCAGCGCCAGCAGGTCCCTGGAAGATGAACGGTCCGCGGCAGCGCCAGCAGGTCCCGGTGAGGATGGTCGTTACAACGGGCCGCGGCAGCGCCAGCAGGTCCCAGGAAGATGAAGGTTGCAGAGGGCCGCGGCAGCGCCAGCAGGTCCCGGTGAGGATGGTCGGTACAACGGGCCGCGGCAGCGCCAGCAGGTCCCAGGAAGATGAAGGTTGCAGAAGGCCGCGGCAGCGCCAGCAGGCAGGACGATGGTTCACAAGAGCGGGCTACGGCAGCGCCAGTAGACCGTCAGGGTTGAGTTCACTCGGTGTCTCTCGACTCCAGGATACAACTGCCTTCCTGCTCCGGAGCTGTCTTAGTTATAGGGCTGGTGCCCTTTGATGTCCGGACCCTCGCACTTGGAGGTCGGAGGGTCCGGGATGAAGGTGTCCAGACACCCAGCAGGGGGTGGAGCCAGCGCCTGGGGGCTGCTGGAGGCGATCGGCACCTGGCGGGGGGAAGAGCTCTTGACGCTTCGTTCTCCCATTGACCTGCCAAGTGGTCCGCTCACCTCCTGGGCGGATGGTGGTGCCGGGATGTCGGGGCCGGCCAGGCCCGGGGTTAGGGTCGAGGTGAGGCCACGCGGCCGCGTGGTGCAGGGCCCAAGATGGCGGCTTGACCTGGCCGGGGAAGCCGGTGGGGCTGGACCCCGTGATGAGTAGGGGTCCGAGGGCAGAGGGTCCGTCGGGAGACGGAGTACAGGGGCTGGTCACGGGGGTATGCCGGGTGGGCCGGAGCTCGGGCCCTGTCGTGCGGGGGGGGAGCCAGCCCTCTGTGTGGCCTGTCCAACAATTCCCATTAAGGATAGCGGAGCCCAGAGTTCATTCCACCCCATACAGCGCCTCTGACTCCGCCCCGAGCCTTGAGGCGCTATGAAAAGGTCCCGAAGAGAGACACTGCTCCCCAGGACAGGCCTCACCTCCTCTGCACCCCTGGACAGGCCTCTCGATGCTTCTCACAGGAGCTCTTGGTGAAGGATTCCAATTAAGGACAGAGGAGCCCAGAGTTCATTCCACCCCATACAGCGCTTCAAACTCCGCCCTGAGCCTCGGGGCGCTATGCACAGGCCCCGAAGAGAGACACTGCTCCCCTGGACAGGACTCGACACCTCTGCACCCCTAGAGAGGCCTCACCTCCTCTGCACCCCCGGACAGGCCTCACCTCCTCTGCTCTCTGGACAGGCATCTCCTCCTCTGCACCCCTGCACATGCCTCACCTCCTCTGCAGTTCTGGACAGGCCTCTCCTCCTCTGTACCCCTGGACAGGCCTTACCTCCTCTGTACCCCTGGACAGGCGTCGCCTCCTCTGCACCCCTGGACAGGCCTCAGCTCCTCTGCACCCCTGGACAGGCCTCGACATCTCTGCACCCCTGGAGAGGCCTCACCTCCTCTGCCCCCTGGACAGGCCTCGCCTCCTCTGCACCCCTGGACAGGCCTCTCCTCCTCTGCAACCCTGGACAGGCCTCTCCTCCTCTGCACCCCTGGACAGGCCTCACCTCCTCCGCCCCCTGGACAGGCCTCACCTCCTCTGCCCCCTGGACAGGCCTCACCTCCTCTGCATCCCTGGACAGGTCTCCCCTCCTCTGCACCCCTGGACAGGCCTCTCCTCCTCTGCACCCCTGGACAGGCCTCACCTCCTCTGCACCCCTAGACAGCCCTCACCTCCTCTGCACCCCTGGACAGGCCTCACCTCCTCTGCACTCCCCTGGACAGCCCTCACCTCCTCTGCACCCCTGGACAGGCCTCACCTCCTCTGCACTCCCATGGACAGACCTCTCCTCCTCTGCACCCCTGGACAGGCCTCTTCTCCTCTGCACCCCTGGACAGGCCTCAACTCCTCTGCACCCCTGGACTGGCCTCACCTCCTCTGCGCCCCTGGACAGGCGTCACCTCCTCTGCACCCCTGGACAGGCCTCTCGGTGCTTCTCACAGGAGCTCTCGGTGAAGGATTCTCATTAAGGACAGAGGAGCCCAGAGTTCATTCCACCCATACAGCGCCTCTGACTCTACCCCGAGCCTCGGGGCGCTATGCACTGGTCCCGAAGAGCGACACTGCTCCCCTGGACAGGCCTCACCTCCTCTGCACCCCTGGACAGGCCTCTCGGTGCTTCTCAAAGGAGCTCTTGGTGAAGGATTCCCATTAAGGATAGCGGAGCCCAGAGTTCATTCCACCCCATACAGCGCCTCTGACTCCGCCCCGAGCCTTGAGGCGCTATGAAAAGGTCCCGAAGAGAGACACTGCTCCCCAGGACAGGCCTCACCTCCTCTGCACCCCTGGACAGGCCTCTAGATGCTTCTCACAGGAGCTCTTGGTGAAGGATTCCAATTAAGGACAGAGGAGCCCAGAGTTCATTCCACCCCATACAGCGCTTCAAACTCCGCCCTGAGCCTCGGGGCGCTATGCACAGGCCACGAAGAGAGACACTGCTCCCCTGGATAGGCCTCGACACCTCTGCACCCCTGGAGAGGCTTCACCTCCTCTGCACCCCCGGACAGGCCTCACCTCCTCTGCACCCCTGGACAGGCCTCACCTCCTCTGCCCCCTGGACAGGCCTCACCTCCTCCGCCCCCTGGACAGGCCTCACCTCCTCTGCCCACTGGACAGGCCTCACCTCCTCTGCATCCCTGGACAGGTCTCACCTCCTCTGCACCCCTGGACAGGCCTCTCCTCCTCTGCACCCCTGGACAGGCATATCCTCCTCTGCACCCCTGGACAGGCCTCACCTCCTCTGCACCCCTGGACAGCCCTCACCTCCTCTGCACCCCTGGACAGGCCTCACCTCCTCTGCACTCCCCTGGACAGCCCTCACCTCCTCTGCACCCCTGGACAGGCCTCACCTCCTCTGCACTCCCCTGGACAGGCCTCACCTCTTCCGCCCCATGGACAGACCTCTCCTCCTCTGCACCCCTGGACAGGCCTCTTCTCCTCTGCACCCCTGGACAGGCCTCAACTCCTCTGCACCCCTGGACTGGCCTCACCTCCTCTGCGCCCCTGGACAGGCGTCACCTCCTCTGCACCCCTGGACAGGCCTCTCGGTGCTTCTCAAAGGAGCTCTTGGTGAAGGATTCCCATTAAGGATAGAGGAGCCCAGAGTTCATTCCACCCCATACAGCGCCTCTGACTCCGCCCCGAGCCTCGAGGCGCTATGAAAAGGTCCCGAAGAGAGACACTGCTCCCCTGGATAGGCCTCGACACCTCTGCACCCCTGGAGAGGCCTCACCTCCTCTGCACCCCCGGACAGGCCTCACCTCCTCTGCACCCCTGGACAGGCCTCACCTCCTCTGCCCCCTGGACAGGCCTCACCTCCTCCGCCCCCTGGACAGGCCTCACCTCCTCTGCACCCCTGGACAGGTCTCACCTTCTCTGCACCCCTGGACAGGCCTCTCGTTGCTTCTCACAGGAGCTCTCGGTGAAGGATTCTCATTAAGGACAAAGGAGCCCAGGGTTCATTCCACCCATACAGCGCCTCTGACTCTACCCCGAGCCTCGGGGCGCTATGCACTGGTCCCGAAGAGCGACACTGCTCCCCTGGACAGGCCTCACCTCCTCTGCACCCCTGGACAGGCCTCTCGGTGCTTCTCAAAGGAGCTCTTGGTGAAGGATTCCCATTAAGGATAGAGGAGCCCAGAGTTCATTCCACCCCATACAGCGCCTCAGACTCCGCCCTGAGCCTCGGGCGCTATGCACAGGCCCCGAAGAGAGAGACTGCTCCCCTGGACAGGACTCTCCTCCTCTGCACCCCTGGACAGGCCTCGACACTTCTGCACCCCTGGACAGGCCTCACCTCCTCTGCACCCCCGAACAGGCCTTACCTCCTCTGCAGCCCTGGACAGGCCTCACCTCCTCTGCCCCCTGGACAGGCCTCTCCTCCTCTGCACCCCTGGACAGGCCTCACCTCCTCTGCACCTCTGGACAGGCCTCTCCTCCTCTGTACCCCTGGACAGGCCTCACCTTCTCTACACCCCTGGACAGGCCTCACCTCCTCTGCACCCCTGGACAGGCCTCAACATCTCTTTACCCCTGGACAGGCCTCACCTCATCTGCCCCCTGGACAGGCCTCGCCTCCTCTGCACTCCTGGACAGGCCTCTCCTCCTCTGCACCCCTGGACAGGCCTCACCTCCTCTGCCCCCTGGGCAGGCCTCACCTCCTCTGCACCCCTGGACAGCCCTCACCTCCTCTTCCCCCTGGACAGGCCTCACCTCCTCTGCACCCCTGGACAGGCCTCACCTCCTCTGCACCCCATGACAGGCCTCTTCTCCTCTGCACCCCTGGACAGGCCTCACCTCCTCTGCACCCCTGGACAGCCCTCACCTCCTCTGCACTCCCCTGGACAGCCCTCACCTCCTCTGCTCCCCTGGACAGGCGTCACCTCCTCTGCACTCCCCTGGACAGGCCTCACCTCCTCCGCCCCATGGGCAGACCTCTCCTCCTCTGCACCTCTGGACAGGCCTCTCCTCCTCTGCACTCCTCGACAGGTCTCTCCTCCTCTGCACCCTGGACAGGCCTCTCCTCCTCTGCACTCCTCGACAGGTCTCTCCTCCTCTGCACTCCTCGACAGGTCTCTCCTTCTCTGCACCCCTGGACAGTCCTCACCGCCTCCGCCCCCTGGACAGGCCTCTCCTCCTCTGCACCCCTGGACAGTCCTCACCGCCTCCACCCCCTGGACAGGCCTCTCCTCCTCTGCACCCCTGGACAGTCCTCACCGCCTCCACCCCCTGGACAGGCCTCTCCTCCTCTACACCTCTGGACAGGCCTCTCCTCCTCTGCACTCCTTGACAGGTCTCTCCTCCTCTGCACCCTGGACAGGCCTCTCCTTCTCTGCACCCCTGGCCTCTCCTCCTCTGCACCCCCGGACAGGCCTCACCTCCTCCGTCCCCTGGACAGGCCTCACCTCCTCTGCATCCCTGGACAGGCCTCACCTCCTCTGCACTCCTGGACAGGCCTCACCTTCTCTGCACTCCTGGACAGGCCTCTCCTCCTCTGAACCCCTGGACAGGCCTCACCTCCTCCATCCCCTCGACAGGCCCCTCCTCTGCATCCCTGGACAGGCCTCACCTCCTCTGCTCCCCTGGACAGGCCTCTCCTCCTCTGCACCCCTGGACAGGCCTCACCTCCTCTGCAACCCTGGACAGGCCTCACCTCCTCCGCACCCCTGGCCAGGCCTCTCCTCCTCTGCACCCCTGGACTCGTCTCACCTCTTCTGCAGCCTCCCTCGACTGGCCTCACCTCCTCTGCACCCGTGGACAGGCCTCACCTCCTCTGCCCACCCTGGATAGGCCTCACCTCCCCTGCACCCCTGGACAGGCCTCACCTCCACGGCCTCACCTACTCTGCACCCCTGGACAGGCCTCACCTCCCCTGCACCCCTGGACAGGCCTCACCTCTGCACCCTGGACAGGCCTCACCTCTGCACCCCTGGACAGGCCTCTCCTCCTCTGCACCCCTGGCCAGGCCTCTCCTCCTCTGCACCCCTGGACTCGTCTCACCTCTTCTGCAGCCCCCCTCGACTGGCCTCACCTCCTCTGCACCCCTGGACAGGCCTCACCTCCCCTGCACCCCTGGACAGGCCTCACCTCACATCTGCACCCCTGGACGGGCCTCTCGGTGCTTCTCACAGGAGCTCTCGGTGAAGGATTCTCATTAAGGACAGACGAGTCCAGAGTTCATTCCAACCCATCCAGCGCCTCTGACTCCGCCCTGAGCCTCGGGGCGCTATGCACAGGCCCCGAAGAGAGACACTGCTCCCCTAGACCTGCCCAGAGGCCCCGGATGCAGCTGTGGCTCGGACCGAGGCGCTTTAATACCAGGGTCTGCGCAGCATTGTTATAACTCTCAGTTTAAAGCTCACTCCGGATACGAGGCACTACACACTTGACAAGTGTCACTCAGAGTGATGGAAGTGACAGGAATGTCCTGATTCAACCCAGGTCCGTGATCCGGTGATGTCGCTGCAGCCGCTTCAATTAATTATCCATCTTCAAAGAAGTGACCTTTCACCCCGGAAGTGCCCTCTCTGAGCAGGCAGATCTCTGCCCGTGTCCTGCACCCCACTACTGTCTGTACCTCTAGGGGTTACACTGTGTGTATCTCTTCTTGTGAATAACTTGTGATAATAAATGTTTAATACGAGGCGCCTTGACTCCCCCCGGCCTCGTTCACGCTTATAAACATCATGAAATACATACAGAATAAAACCCCCCCTGGGGGAACTGCTGCTGCCTCTCCCTGGGGTCGGTCCCCTGCAGTAGGTTAGGAGGGGCCCCTCTGCCTCTCCTTGTGGGAGGGGCCCCTCTTCTTCTACTTGTGGGAGGGCCCCCCTGCTGCTCTTTCTTAGGAGGGGGGCCTTGGTTCTTCTTGCGAGAGCCCCCCCCCTGCTACCCCTTGTGGGAGGGGCCCCATAACTGCTCCTTGTGGGTGGGGCCCCTCTGCTTCCCTTGCTGGAGGGGCCCCTCTGCTTCCCCTTGTGGGAGGCTCCCCCTGGTTCTCCTTGGGGTGGAGGGGGGCACTGCTCCTCTTTGTGGGGAGCCCCCCCCTGCTTCTCCTTGTGGGAGGGCCCCCCTGGTTCTCCTTGGGGTGGAGGGGGGCACTGCTCCTCTTTGTGGGGAGGGCCCCCCTGCTTCTGCTTGTGGGAGGAGTCCTTCTGCTACTACTTGTGGGAGGGGCCCCTGTGCTACTCCTTCTCCTTTGATAGAGTAGAGGAGAGAGAGGATAGATGGATGTATGGAAAGAGAGAGAGAGGGATGAGGGGAGAGAGGTGGAGGAATGCGAAAGAAAGGGAGAAGAGGGAGAGGTAGAGAGAGGTAGAGAGAAAGGGTGGAAGGAGTAAAGGGGAGAGAGAGAGAGAGAGAGAGAGAAAGAGAGCCTGGAGGGGAGACAGAGGGAAAGCGATTGGAGAGGGAGGAGAGATGGATGGATGGATGGATGGATGGATGGATGGGTGGATGGACAGGTGGATGGATGGATGGGTGGGTAGAAGGATGGATGGATGGGTGGGTGGATGGATGGATTGGTGGATGTATGTATGGATGAATGGGTGGGTAGATGGGTGTGTGGATGGGTGGGTGGGTGTGTGGATGGGTGGGTGGGTGGGTGGATGGATGGATGTGTGGGTGATGGATGGATTGGCGGACAGACGGATGGATCGATGGATGGATGGATGGGTGGATGGATGGATGGATGGACGGATGGACGGATGGACGGATGGACGGATGGATGGATTGATGGGTGGATGGAAGTATGGACGGATGAACGGATGGATGGATGGGTGAATGGATGGATGAATAGATGGATGGATGGATGGACGGACGGATGGGTGGATAGATGAATGGGTGGATGGATGGATGGATGGGTGGGTGGATGGACGGACGGATGGATGGATGGATGGATGGATTGATGAATGGATGGGTGGATGGATGGATGGACGGAAAGAAAGAGGAGAGAGAAAGAGAGGAACGATGGAGAGGTAGAGAGGGAGGAGTGAAGGGGAGTGAATGAGAACGGATGGTTAAAAAGAACATAAGATGGAGGAGGGAGAGAGAGAGAGGGAGAGACAGGGCGGGAGGAGAGGGGGAGAGAGAACGCGACCCAAGAGAGGAGAGAGAATGAGAGAGTGATGGATGGATGGATGGATGGATGGATGGATGGATGGATGGATGGATGGATGGATGGATGGATGGATGGAAAAAGAGAGAGGGATGAGGGGGAGAGAGGTGGAGGGAATAGAAAGAGAGGAAGAAGAGGTAGGGGTGTTAGAGAGAAATGGCTCAGAGAGGAAGGAGAAGAGGGAATTGGATGGATAGAAAGGAAGAGTGCAAGAGAGGGAGGGAGGAGTGAAGGGGAGAGAGAGATGGTGGAAAGAGAGAGAGAGAGGGCAGGAGGAGAGGGAGGGAGAGAGATAGAGAGGGAGGAGGGGAGGATGCTTCTCCTTGTGGGGGTGCCCTCTGCTTCTCCTTTGATAGAGAAGGGGAGAAAGAGATAGATGGATGGATGGGTGGGTGGGTGGGTGGATGGATGGATGGTTGGATGGGTGGGTGGGTGGTTGGGTGGGTGGACGGACAGACTAATGGATGGATGGACGGACAGATGGATGGACGGATGGATGGATGGATGGGTCGACGGATGGATGGGTGGATGGATGCATGGATGATGGATGAATGGATGGGTGGACGGATGGATGGATGGGTGGATGGATGGATGGGTGGATGAATGAATGGATGGGTGGGTGGGTGGATGGACAGATGGATGGATGGGTGGATGGATGGGTGGATGGATGGGTGGATGGATGGATCGATGGATGGATGAATTGATGGGTGGAAGGGTGGGTGGACGGACGGATGGATGGATGGATGGATGGATGGAGGGATGGGTGGATGGATGGATGGACGGACGGATGGAGGGATGGGTGGGTGGATGGATGGATGGATGGTGGATGGATCAATGGATGGGTGGATGGTGGATGGATGGTGGATGGATCAATGGATGGATGGTGGATGGATGGATGGTGGGCGGATGTAAAGGGAGAAAGAGGGAGAAGGGAATTTTACATGAAGCGTAGTAGGCGAGACAACAGGGTGGTTTAGGACCTCGCAGTCTGGAGGGGCCCCTGTGATACACTCCTTGACCCCGAGGCCGCTGTGGCCTCTTCTGATAGTGAGAGCATGCCGGATGATGGAAATGATGGTCCGCAGGCGGCCGGGGGAGGAGGGCTCCAGTTAGGGGCGTGGCTCGTATGGAGTGCCGCTGTGCTGTCTTCTGATTGGGCTCTCAGAAACCGTGGACTGGATGATTGGCTGTTGATGTACCCCCCCCACAATGTGCCCGCATGTGACATGTCTTATAGACTAACAAATGCTGTAGGTTTGTATGATATAAAACTGAAAAATAAAGGTTTAAAAAAAACATACCGCCTCCGAGAGGTAGGACATTGGGTGCTGCACCAGGGTGAAGTGTCTTCCCAGTAAGTGTACAGAACTGGCATGCGGTGGCATTTTTGTCTACGGCACCTGACCCCAGAAACCAGCCCTCTGGAGGTAATATCATGGTGGCCGCAATCCTGCGGAGGCTTTTGCGTGCGACGTCTGCGACTTTCTGCCGGAGGGACCCGGAAGTAACTATTCTGGTTCCCGTCGAGAGGATTCCTTGCTTAGTGTCTCATTTCCCTTCCTGTGTGTTTTTGAAAGCCAGTGCGTCTCCTCTGTCGACTCCTTCGGGGTGGTTGTCGTACATGATGTTAGCGGACTAGCTCCGCGGGGCACGAACGCAGTCTTTCCTCGCTGATCGCCTGCCCTCCTGACGTCACGGCCAATCGCACTTCGAGGTCGGCCGTGACGTCAGCGGGGGCGCGGCGGATCGGCAGACGGGAGCGATTCTTCTCTAGCGGTTGTCCCCCCGCCTGCTCCTCGTGGGCCACTGTACTGAGCACGAGTGAAATAAAGCATTATATCTCCAACTACACGTGTCTCGCCTCCCTCACTCTGCCACTACAAATGGCGACGAGGGTTAATTGATGCTGTGCGGCCCACGTGGGGTATCCGGTGCCCTGAGCCCCTCGTGCTCCTCCATTGCTGCGGTGCTGCCCCCTGCTGGTCCACCTGCAACCACGTGGGCATCCTGACGACGCTTGGTCCGTTCTGCTGCTGGCTGGATGCTGCGTGTCCCTTCTGGTCCCCGGCGGTACAGTTTGCTGCTTGATGAGGGGGTTGGAGTGCTGGCCCTTGCTGTCTCGTGTGCCCAGGAGGCGTGCCGTGAGAGTCATCCTTCCCTGTCCCACCCAGTGTGCTCCGGTGGGCGTGGGGCCCTACTTGCAGGTGCATCTGCAGGCGTGGTCCAGTCCTGCGTGCTGAGGTTCCAGGTCGTGCTGCCAGCCGTGCCTGTCCGGTGGCTGTCCTTGTGGTCGTCGTCCTCCTGCTGCGGTCCCTGACCTCCGACGATGGCTCAGCCGGTCAACATCTGCGTACCTCCTCTGTTCCTTGATTCTCCTGGTAAGCCGTGCATGAAATGGAAGGGGTGGCTACGTGCATTTGAGAACTATATCGTTTCCATAGACGGCGAGGGGTATAGCCCCGAGCGCAAGAAGGCGCTATTGTTCGGACTGCTGGGGAAGGCCGGCCAGGAAGTTTTTGACAGTCTGCCAGTGTTCGTGGACCCCCCCGGGGCTCCCGCTCCTCTGAATGTGTATCAGGAGGCGGTTAAGCGGCTTGAACTGTGTTGGACCCGGCCTCGTAGAATGGCCCTCCGTGCCCCCGCACCACCGAAACCTGGTACATACAGCCCAAGCCCCCGGCCCCGCCGAACCTCCCCACCAGGACACACGCACCGACCCGGACATCCCCGTCCCTGGCCTCTCCCCTTTCGGCCACCCCGGGCCCGCGTGCCCACTTCATGCACCAAGATGGCCGCCCGGCCCCAGCGCGACCCGGGCATAGAGGCGCCACTCCGGCTGGAGGACATCCCGCTTCCAGGGGATGAGAGAGGGAGGAGCAGTTTCTATCGCACCTCTGAACTCCCCCGGGACGATGGGTTTCGATCGGCCCTCCGGCCTCCCTGAGGGCTGGCTCTACGCCTGCTGGGTGTCTGGGACTCCTCCCGACCCGGCCCTGAAAGAATCAAAAGACTATAGCAGGAAATCCCGACAAGCGACCCCCAGGTGACAAGACCCCTGCCTGCACAGACTCCGGACATCAAAGAGGGGTCGAACTATAACAAGGGGTGCTCTGGGGCTGTCCGGCAGATTCGACGCTGGAACAACGAGAGCCTGCTGACGTGGTCGCGGCTCCTGGAACTGGAACTCACCTGAGCCCTGCTGAGTGACTCGCGGCTCCCTGAAGATCGTAAGACCTCCGAACTCACCTGAGCCCTGCTGAGTGACTCGCGGCTCCCTGAAGATCGTAAGACCTCCGAACTTGTACCTGAGCCCTGCTGAGTGACTCGCGGCTCCCTGAAGATCGTAAGACCTCCGAACTTGTACCTGAGCCCTGCTGAGTGACTCGCGGCTCCCTGAAGATCGTAAGACCTCCGAACTTGTACCTGAGCCCGCTGAGTGACTCGCGGCTTCCACAGACTCCACCGGTCCCGCCGGACCCCACGACAACCAGCCTACCCCCCAGCTCGAGGATTGTGAGCTGTGCGCCGGGTACGTCCCTCCTTTGAACCGTTACCAGAGACAGTCCCGCTACCCCCTACCTTTCCGAGACTCTTGAGCCCGTGCTCACCTTGTACATATTTGCAGTGATACCTGTTTGATAAAACTTGTTCTGAGAATACCCAGTGTGGTCCCTCTGTGTCGTGTGGTGCCAGAAGTACGATCCTAGTTGCGAGAGTCCTCCCCCTGGGGAATCTCCCGCCAGTGCCCGGCTACGATACTTTGAGGGTGGGTCTCAGGGTAGTCAGGACCCCTTTCCGGGCTCCTCTGAGGTCGCCGTCTAACATTGGTGGCAAGCGACGGGATTCGGGCCCATCACCTAGAGATCGTACAGTAAACGACGGACGCACGACCAACAAAGATTGCAGAAGGAAGCGCCACGAGCTCCGCAGAAACCAACGCCAACAGAGTGTTCCAGGTGGAGCATCTGGAAGAATACACACACAAAGAGCTAAAACAATTTTGCAAAGACCTTAAAATCGCTACCACTGGCCTCAACACTAAGGAAGACTTGCAGAAAGCACTGAAAACTTGGGTGGATTCCGGGGCCTCCCGCCCGGAAGGCACGGGGGAGCGCCCCGACGAAGCCGAACCCCCCCAAAGTGAAAGCAGTAGCAATCAGGTGCGAGGCATCGTACCAGACGGGGGCCTATCCCCGGAAGAGCTCGCGGACAGAGAGAGAAGCCGCAGTCATGAACTCGAGTTAGCCAAACTCAAAATCGAGGGCGAATTGAAGTTAGCGGAGAAGAAGCTAGCAGTAGAGCAAATGCGTGTACAAGGCGAACTGGAAGAAAAGAAGCTCCAACGGGAGCACTAAGGAAGAAAGCTCCAACTGGAGCACGAACGGAGCTTAAAGGAACTCGAGCTCAAGGCCCGAAATGAGGACGGGAGGCCCTCGGGGAACCGAGAGACGGCCCCCCCAGCGGAACAGAAGGTCCACATCCCCAAGGATGTGGTCAAAGAATATTATAAAAACGATGACATTCAGCAATGGTTTCGGGCCTACGAGGTCGCCATGACCTCCCATCGGATTCCACAGAAGGACTGGGGGGCGGGGTTGTGGGGACGGTTTCTGAGCGAAGGAAGGGACACCCTGCTCGACCTACCCCTCTCCCTGCAGACCTCCTACAGCCACATGAAAGAGGCTCTCCTCACAAGATACGGCCTCACCCCAGAAATGTACCGCCAACGGTTCCGGGACTGCAGGAAGATCCCGGGCACCACCTGGGTGGAGTATGTAAACTTTTTTAGTCGGGCCTTCGATGGGTGGGTCAAGGGCAGCAAAGTCACCACCCTTGCCGAACTCACTGACCTCATGTTATGGGAACATCTGGCTGCGAACTGCTTCGTAGAGCTACGTCAACATCTGCTGGATAGCAAGCTCACAGATCCCCGGAAGCTGGCCGTGGAGGCCGACCGCTGGACCAACACCCGGGTCTCCCGGGGCATGGTAGGAGAGTACCCCCGAACCAGTCAGGGACCACCCCGCCAGAGAGGGGGAGGGAACCAGGGAGGGCCGAGGGAGTCCCAGCCTAGCACCCCAAAGACACCACCTCCACCTTTCCCGGCGCCCCCCCCACCAGTAACAGGGCCCCCTGGGAGACGGGGACACCGGGTGACCGTCACATGTTTCCGCTGCCAGAAACCCGGGCACTACGCCAATGACCCAGAGTGCCCCATGGCCACCCAAGTCACCCCTGCGAGACAGATAGCCAACGTGGCCCTAGGGGAGGAGGTTGAGGAAGCCGAGGAGTGGGAACCAGCCGCGATGGCCCTAGTATCCCTGGGAGATAGGGAAATGATCCCTGGTAGCCTCCTACCGTCCAACACACAGAAATATGGGCAGCTCGTCAAGATCAATGGCCACCAGGTAGAGGCCCTGCGGGACACCGGGGCCAGTATCACCGGTGTCCTCAGGCACCTAGTTCCCGAGGAGCAGATCCTCCCCAATGTCTTTTGCCCCGTGATATCTGCAGACAATAGGGAAAGTATGTGTCAGGTGGCCCTGGTGCCATTTGAGTGGGGAGGGGTGATAGGTAAACTCAAGGTGGCCGTAAGAACCTCCCAGCCGGTCGACTGCCTCTTAGGGAACGACCTGGAGAGTTCTCCCTGGAAGCACGTAGAGCGCAAGGCCCACCTAGGAATGATGGGACTCCCCGAGTGGGTGTGTGCCACCACCCGATCTATGACAGCCCGACTCACTCCCCGGAGAGAAATCGAGAGCACCCCGGTCGAAGTAGCCAGCACCGTCCCCGCCGAGGGTCCTCCCGTTCCCCCATCGGAAGGGTCCGTCGCCAGCGACGAACCCGCACCATCCGACCCCGCCCCGGTCCCCGAGTTGGGGGATCTACCCGAGTTGGCCCATTGGCGCCACGAGGGCGGGCCCACCCGAGAAGAATTTTGCCAGGAACAAGCCACCTGTCCTTCCCTGGTCGGGCTGCGGCGCCAGGCCGAGGGCCAAGCCGCAGGTGACCAGACCGGAACGCACCGAATCTATTGGGAGAATAACGTCCTGTATAGTGAGCAGAAATCAGTGGAGCTGGGATCCGGACGGGTACTGGTGGTACCTCTCAGCTTCCGGGATTTCCTCCTGGGCTTAGCCCACGATGTCCCCCTCGCCGGTCACCTGGGTCAGGACAAGACCTACAGCCGTCTCGTGACCCATTTTTATTGGCCTAAGATGAAAGCAGCGGTAGAGGCCCACTGCAAGTCCTGCCCCACGTGCCAAGCCAGTGGGAAGAGTGGGGGGAAGCGCAAGGCTCCCCTCCAACCCTTCCCGGTCGTCAGTACCCCCTTCGAACGAGTCGGGATCGACATCGTGGGGCCACTGGACCCCCCCACCTCCCAAGGTCACCGTTTCATCTTGGTCCTAGTGGACCACGCCACCCGCTACCCAGAGGCTATTCCCCTACGCACCATTACGGCCCCCGTGGTGGGCCGGGCCCTGATGGGGATCTTCTCCAGGGTGGGTTTCCCTCGCGAGGTCGTGAGCGATCGCTGCACTAATTTTATATCCAGGTATATGACGTCCCTGTGGCAACAATGTGGGGTGTCCTATAAGTTCACCACCCCGTACCATCCCCAAGGGAACGGCCTAGTAGAGAGGTTTAATAGGACTTTGAAAGGGATGATCGCTGGCCTAGAAGAGCCCCTCCGGCGTAAGTGGGACGTCCTGCTCCCCTGCCTCTTGTTCGCTTACCGGGAGGTCCCCCAGAAGTCCTTAGGGTTCAGCCCGTTTGAATTACTCTATGGGCACCCCGTCCGAGGTCCCCTCAGTTTAGTTAAGGAAGGGTGGGAGGCAGCACCCCAGACCACCCCCCGAGATGTGTTCCAATATGTCCTGGCCCTCCGGAACCAGACCAGGAGGTTCCGAGAACTGGCCGAGGCCAACCTGGAGGCGAGTCAAGAAGAAATGAAGCGCTGGTACGACCAGAATGCTACTCTGGTCGAGTTCCAGCCGGGCCAGCAGGTGTGGGTCATGGCCCCCGTGAAGCCTGGCGCTCTCCAGGACCGATGGACTGGGCCCTACAAAGTGGTCGAGAAGAAGAGCCAAGTCACCTACTTGGTGGACGTCCAGTCGCCTCGGGATCCCCTCCGGGTCCTGCACGTGAACCGCCTCAAGCCTCACTTCCAGCGGACAGAACTGAGCCTCCTGCTGGCCACCGATGACGGGGCCGAAGATGAGTCGGATCCCCTCCCGGACCTCCTGTGTATCAAGGAGCAGGATGGCTCCGTGGAAGGAGTGAACCTCTCCCCAGCCCTCACTGCCCAGCAACAAGCGGACTGCCGCCAGCTCCTAAGACAATTTTCTGACCTCTTCTCCCTGACCCCCCGGGTCACCAACTGGTGTGTTCATGATGTGGACACCGGGGACAGCCCGCCGGTGAGACACCGAGCCTACCGGGTTCCTGACCGGGTCCGGTCCTGCATTCAAGCGGAAGTCTCGAAGATGTTGACCCTGGGGGTGATCGAGCCCTCTGACAGTCCCTGGGCCAGCCCCGTGGTCCTGGTCCCGAAGGCAGCGGCCCCCGGTGTCGCCCCCGAGCTCCGATTCTGCGTGGACTACCGGGGGCTCAATGACGTTACCCGAGCCGATGCCCACCCCATTCCACGAGCCGACGAACTCATTGACCGACTAGGGGCAGCCCGGTTCCTCAGCACATTCGACCTCACCTGCGGATACTGGCAGATTGCGCTCACCGAAGGGGCCAAAGAGCGGTCCGCTTTCTCCACCCCCGATGGGCACTACCGCTTCCGCGTAATGCCCTTCGGGATGAAAAATGCCCCGGCCACTTTCCAGCGACTGGTGAATAGAGTCCTGGCCGGGCTAGAACAGTTCAGCGCGGCATACCTGGACGACATCGCTGTCTTCAGTTCAGAGTGGAGTGAGCACCTCCAGCACCTCCGAAGGGTGCTAATCGCCCTGCGCCAGGCAGGCCTCACAGTAAAAGCCAGCAAGTGCCAGATCGGGCAAGGATCCGTGGTCTACTTGGGGCACCAGGTCGGGAGTGGCCAGGTCGCCCCGCTACAGCCAAAGATCGACGCCATCCTGGCCTGGGAACCACCCATCACCCAGACGGAGGTCCGAGCCTTTCTGGGACTCACGGGCTACTACCGAAGATTCATTCGGGGGTATGGCAGCCTTGTCGGCCCTCTCACAGAACTCACGTCTAAAAAACAGCCAAAGAAAGTGCAGTGGACGGCTGCCTGCCAGGAAGCTTTCGATGCCCTAAAAAGGGCCATGTGTACTGCCCCCGTCCTCCAGGCTCCCGACTACGCCAAGGAGTTCATAGTCCAAACCGATGCCTCCGAGCATGGCATTGGGGCCGTCCTGTCCCAAGTAAATGACCAAGGCCTAGACCAGCCCGTCGCCTTCCTCAGTCGGCGGCTGTTGCCCCGAGAACAAAGATGGAGCACCATAGAGCGCGAAGCCTTTGCCGTGGTCTGGGCACTCAAAAAGCTACGACCCTACCTGTTTGGCACCCATTTCAGAGTCCAAACTGACCATCGGCCCTTACGTTGGCTCATGCAGATGCGAGGAGAAAACCCCAAGCTACTGCGGTGGTCAATCTCCCTCCAGGGGATGGATTTCACCGTGGAACACCGCCCTGGTACGGACCACGCCAATGCTGACGGCCTCTCCCGGTTCTTCCGCCTCAGCGAAGAGAACCCCCCAAGCTGATGGGCAGTTCTCTCCGGCTTTCAGCTGGGGGGGACGCGTGTTGGACCCGGCCTCGTAGAATGGCCCTCCGTGCCCCCGCACCACCGAAACCTGGTACATACAGCCCAAGCCCCCGGCCCCGCCGAACCTCCCCACCAGGACACACGCACCGACCCGGACATCCCCGTCCCTGGCCTCTCCCCTTTCGGCCACCCCGGGCCCGCGTGCCCACTTCATGCACCAAGATGGCCGCCCGGCCCCAGCGCGACCCGGGCATAGAGGCGCCACTCCGGCTGGAGGACATCCCGCTTCCAGGGGATGAGAGAGGGAGGAGCAGTTTCTATCGCACCTCTGAACTCCCCCGGGACGATGGGTTTCGATCGGCCCTCCGGCCTCCCTGAGGGCTGGCTCCACGCCTGCTGGGTGTCTGGGACTCCTCCCGACCCGGCCCTGAAAGAATCAAAAGACTATAGCAGGAAATCCCAACAAGCGACCCCCAGGTGACAAGACCCCTGCCTGCACAGACTCCGGACATCAAAGAGGGGTCGAACTATAACAAGGGGTGCTCTGGGGCTGTCCGGCAGATTCGACGCTGGAACAACGAGAGCCTGCTGACGTGGTCGCGGCTCCTGGAACTGGAACTCACCTGAGCCCTGCTGAGTGACTCGCGGCTCCCTGAAGATCGTAAGACCTCCGAACTCACCTGAGCCCTGCTGAGTGACTCGCGGCTCCCTGAAGATCGTAAGACCTCCGAACTTGTACCTGAGCCCTGCTGAGTGACTCGCGGCTCCCTGAAGATCGTAAGACCTCCGAACTTGTACCTGAGCCCTGCTGAGTGACTCGCGGCTCCCTGAAGATCGTAAGACCTCCGAACTTGTACCTGAGCCCGCTGAGTGACTCGCGGCTTCCACAGACTCCACCGGTCCCGCCGGACCCCACGACAACCAGCCTACCCCCCAGCTCGAGGATTGTGAGCTGTGCGCCGGGTACGTCCCTCCTTTGAACCGTTACCAGAGACAGTCCCGCTACCCCCTACCTTTCCGAGACTCTTGAGCCCGTGCTCACCTTGTACATATTTGCAGTGATACCTGTTTGATAAAACTTGTTCTGAGAATACCCAGTGTGGTCCCTCTGTGTCGTGTGGTGCCAGAAGTACGATCCTAGTTGCGAGAGTCCTCCCCCTGGGGAATCTCCCGCCAGTGCCCGGCTACGATACTTTGAGGGTGGGTCTCAGGGTAGTCAGGACCCCTTTCCGGGCTCCTCTGAGGTCGCCGTCTAACAAACTGCAATATGCCGAGGAAGGTAACATCATGGTGGGGCGCCATAAGTTTGCTCTGCGGCGACAGGAGGAAGGATAGACTATTGAGGAGTACATTGCCTGCTTACGCGTTCTGGCGCAAGACTGTGAATATGCGGAGATGACCGATACTTACATCAGAGATCAGGTGGTGTTCTATTGCCACTCCAAGAAGGTGCAGGAGAGATTGCTGTCATGTAGAAACCCTTCCCTGAAGGATGTGGTGGCCATTGCGAAGGCCGTTGAGCGCTCCATGGTGTCCACTAGGGAGCTTGCATGCACAAGTCAGACTTCGACGGTGTGCTACGTGCAGGACAAAAGTAAAAGTGTGTCAAGGACTCCCGACAAAGCAGCAAGTGATAGAGGGGGTGGCAGGAGGCCGTTCGCCTGTTTTAGATGTGGGACCACTTGGCTGATAGCAGGTCTTGCCCGACTCTGACCAAGAGCTGCACGAAATGCAGGAAGGTGGGCCATTTTGCAGCTGTGTGCAAGACAAGGAAACCGGGTGGGGGCATGAAAGTGAGCTCGGTGAGTGATAGCGATGCGGAGGCGAGTGCGGACATAGTGTTGTCCATTGATGCCGAGGACGGCAGAGTGAAGGGGCCTATTGGCTCCGTTCTGATTGGTGCTGTAGAGCTGCAGTTTACGGCTGATTCTGGTTCGCCTATAACCCTGATATCTGACACCACGTTTGATGCGAAGTGGCAGGGAGTGCGGTTGCGTGAGACTGATGTGAATCCCAAGGCCTTTGGGGAACAGGATATTGTGATGAAAGGGTTTTTCTGCGATACACTCACCTTTCGAGGGCGCACTGTGATGATGAAGGTCTATGTGGCTGAGAAAGGGAGAAGTCTTGTGGGGTGGAAGGACCTGGCGAAGCTGGGTGTGATGCTAGTCCCGGGAGCCGACGATCCCATTGTTCTGCGTGATGACTGGGTCGGCTACATACAACCTGGCGAAGTGCATGGGGGCTTGGCTGAGGTCATTGGCGAATTTGAGTCCGTTTTTAGGAATGAGGTGGGGCGTGTGGGAGGGTTTGTACACGCCATACAGTTGAAAGAAGGGGCAATACCGATAAAGCATAAGGTCAGGACGGTCCCTCTCTCTGTCAGAGGGGAACTGAAGAAGGTCCTCGATAAGTTGAAGCAGGAAGGCGTGATAGAGGAGGCAGGTGCATCAGAATGGGTGTCCGCGATAGTTGTGTCCAAGAAGAAGAGGACAGGGGACATTCGTCTATGTGTGGACCTGCGGTCCTTGAACAAGAATATCCTAGTGAACTGCCATCCGCTCCCCAAACATCCAAGAAATTCTGTCGTCCACTTCAGGGTCCAAGTTCTTCACCCTGATAGACCTGAAGTCAGCATACCACCAGGTGTGTCTCACGGAGGAGTCCAAAAAACTGACCACCTTCATTACCCCGTTCGGAGCGTACAGGTACGTCCAGCTCCCCTTCGGCCTTGCATCAGCGTCGGGTGTTTTCCAGAAGTTGATGGACTTCCTTTTCTGCGACATGAAGGGCGTCGAAGCATTCCAGGATGACATCCTGATCCACACGGAGGATGAGAAGGGGCACCTGGAGCTGCTGGGCTCGGTGCTGGGGATCCTGCGGGAGAAAGGGATGACGATCTCCAGAGACAAGTGCAAGTTCATGGAGGGCAGGATAGAATATCTGGGGCACGTTCTGACTCCGGATGGTATTGCGCCCAAGGAGGACTTGGTGAAGGCCATTCGAGAGGCCCCATGTCCCGGTGATAAGGACGCCTTGCGGTCGTTCCTGGGGCTCAGCGAGTACTACTCGAAGTTCATGCAGGGTTACGCACTCACAGTGGAGCCTCTTAGGAAACTGCTGCGGAAGAACGAAAAGTACGTATGGGCGCTGGAACAACGAGCTGCCTTCGAATCGGTTAAGCTGGCCATTGTTGCGGCTCCAGTGTTACAGCCTTATAACAAGGATCACCGGAATGTCATCACTGTCGATGCCAGCGCCAAAGGTATCGGGGCAGTGTTCTGCCAATTCCAAGGGAAGAAGGAAAGCACCATCGCGTTCATATCCCGGTCGCTGAGCGACGCGGAGAAACATTATAGCACTATCGAGCGGGAGACACTCGCGTGCGTCTGGGCAGTGGAGAAACTGAAGAACTATTTGTGGGGCAAAGAGTTCGAGCTAGTCACGGATCACAAACCGTTGATTTATATGATGGACGGCGAAGGCCGCGGTAATGGAAAAGCCAGCTTGAGACTCCTGCGCTTGCTGTCCAAATTGCAGGAATACCACTTCACCATCAGACACATCAAGGGGGGCCTCAACAGCAGGGCGGATTGCCTATCGCGCTTGCCTATCGCCGGCGAGGAAGAAGGTTCCCTGGACGACACGGAGTGTGTGGTGGCGATGGTAGACGCGACGGCCATCTGCGAGGGGTCTATCTCTGAAGAAGAATGGCTGGCTGCCCAGGAAAAAGACGTGACCATCCGAAGGGTAGTGGACCACATGACGACTCATTGGCCTCCAGTCCGGAACTTGCACGGGGCACTCAGATGTTTCCAGCAGATAAGCGCGGAACTTACGATTGAAGATGGCTTCCTGAAGAGGCATGAACTGTTTGTGCCCCCGGAAGGTCTGAGGGACAAGCTGATCAGGATTGCTCACAGGGGGCACCCGGGGAGTACAGCCACCAAAAACCTCCTCAAGCAGTACTGCTGGTGGCCGGGGATGTGCAGCGACGTCTGCGGCTTCATTGACAGATGCGGGCCGTGTTTGAGAGCCGACAAGCATTGGAAGACGGCCAAGGGGGAACTGCAGATGGTGGACATTCCGGTCGGACCATGGTGCAAGATTGCTATAGATTTCGCAGGCCCGTTTACCATACTGCCGGATGACTGCAGGCATCTCATTGTCCTTACGGACTACTTCTCAAAGTGGATCCACTACAAGTTCATTAGGGAGGTTACTACTGACCGAGTGATCAAGGTGCTGAAGAAAATCTTCGCGACAGAGGGGCAGCCGAAGATCATGGTTTCCGACAATGGTACCCAGTTGGTATCCCGGCAGATGACGGATTTCCTGGCCAAGCTAGGAATCAAGCAGGAGAAGACCCCACTGTACAGTCCGAAGAGCAATGGGCAGGTCGAGCGGATAAACAGGTTCCTTAAAGAAGGTATCCAACAGGCTGTGGCGTCTCAAATGAACGTGTAGGCGTTTTTGGCTGATAAGGTGCACACTTTCCATAACACGCCTAATGAAGTCACAGGACATACGCCATTCTATTTGATGAGAGGGAGACGGTGCATGAGCGAGCTTACCCCCAAATTCAACAAGTGGTATGACATGAGGGATGGAACGGAGGATGTACAGGAAGAGGGGTTGAGAATCAAGGAGCGCATAGTGGCTAAGCAAGAGAGCAACAAACTGTATGCTGACATGGTTAACAGAGCCAAACCGAAGGAAATTGCGCAGGGAGATTGGGTACTGGTGAAGAAGCCCTACAAAGTAATGAAGGGGGAATCTGTATTTCAAACCCCATTGCGGGTACACGGAGCAACCAGAGGGGCCGTGTGTCTGGAAGGTGGGGGATGGCGTAGCAAGGACGACATAGTCAAGCTCAAAGCTGGGCAAGAGGAAATCATCATGAAAAGTGGTCACATGCGTGAGTCCGAGAGCGATGATAGTGTGCTTGAATGGCAAGACAATGAGGTCACTGGCGGAAGTATGTGCGATGATGAGGTTGGGGGCAATTCCCCCGCACAGGGTTGGGCCGGATGCGGAAGCGCACTTACGAGCGGGAGCACATGGCATGGCACGGGAGGTGTTTGGAGGCAGATGGGCGCAGGCCCCAGACCGGGGAGGTGTGACAGTCGCAGCATGGGGAGCCCAGGCCAAAGCGGTACAGGTGTTGGTGGGGTGGCACAAACCCCGTATGTTACCCCTTGCAGGCCGACACGGCATGTCAAAGCACCCAGGAGATTTGATGACTTTGTTATGAGATGATAATGTGTTCTATTCATTTTTTCTGTTGATAAGGGAGATGTCGTACATGATGTTAGCGGACTAGCTCCGCGGGGCACGAACGCAGTCTTTCCTCGCTGTTCGCCTGCCCTCCTGACGTCACGGCCAATCGCACTTCGAGGTCGGCCGTGACGTCAGCGGGGGCGCGGCGGATCGGCAGACGGGAGCGATTCTTCTCTAGCGGTTGTCCCCCCGCCTGCTCCTCGTGGGCCGCTGTACTGAGCACGAGTGAAATAAAGCATTATATCTCCAACTACACGTGTCTCGCCTCCCTCACTCTGCCACTACAGTGGTCACTCTTGGGGTACGAGCTCCAAAGGTAAAGTTTGACCAAAAGTCTAACTTTACTACTTTCCGTCATTCACAAAGGGACTTACGAGTAGTATCTTTACGCCTGTAGGGGTTCCACACTCGGGGTAGCTTCTCCGCACTCAGGATGGAAGGTCGGTACTTGGGGCGGAAAAAGTGTCATTACACACCCTGCAGATCATCAATGCCACCCGCAACCCACGCACTGCAAACCACATAAAAGCGGCACACTTCCAAGACTCTGTTTTTCAAACGCATTCTTGACCTGGCTGCCTTGCTTCTTCGTGCCCTCTGTCAAGTGCCGGTACGTTGAGTGTGAGGAGGAAGAAAACCTTCACAGAGGAGAAGACAGAAGGCAGCGCTATGTCAGCAGTTGGCTAAGGCCGTCAGTGCATTGGGGGAAGATGTCCGGTTTATCACCGACATCAAATAGAAGTGGCAGGATGAGAGGAGACAGGTGAAGGAGAGGTTCACCAGGATAGAGGTGGCCAAACTGGAACCCATCTCTGTCTTGCTCCACTTGAGAAGGGCCTCCTCTCCACCATGCACATCAACCCTCCGCCCCGCCCACCGGCTGCATGTGCGGCCTGTGACTGACGGCCTTGTTCCGGTCGCAGGTAAGATGTGATGGGTAAACAACGGGCCAATTCACAAAGATCCTTTGAACTCTCGCCAGAAAGTCTGCAACAAGAAGCTGCAGAGCAAAGATTCGGCTACGACTGCGGACGCTCTTTGTGAATCGGACCCAAGGACTTTACTAGAAAAATGTTTAATAGGAGCTGCAGATGTGACCATGGACGTCAGTTCAAGTTTGCATGGGCAAAGTGGGCTCTGGCCCAGGGCCCCAGCTTTTCAAGGCCCCCATAGAGCCAGCTCTGTTCTGCAGAGTCTTGCTCTCATGACCTTGAATAATTCTTAAACAGATCGTTTTAAATAACGTTTTCCTTCAATTCCTTTTTAATGTCAGTGAGGTCTGCAAGTCTATTGCATACATTTTGTAGAGAAATGTCTTTATGATTCATTCAACATCCATAAAAAAGTTTCTTTTAGGTCAAACCGGGATCACACATATGCGAAATGGGAGGGTGTCACAAAGATTGTTTGCAGTAATATTAGTGAACTGCTGCTGTGCTGCATTATTGAAAACACACGTCACTATCCCTGAATATTAGATGTAAACACATTTAGTAGTTGGATGAGGGTGCTGTGCACCGTCAGTGACCTGGTCAAAGAGGCCAAGAAAGAGCTGAAACTGGATCATAAATTCAAAGCTGTTCCGTCCAGGAGCCTCCAAAATACAGTTGTCCCAGGACTCCAAAAATCCCTAAAATGTCCCTGCATAAGAGTATACTACTTCGAAACATGTTGGGTAATGAATGAATATTAAATTAATAGAGTGCTAAACTTAGCCCAAGGGCATCAAGGCGCTATTACGGACCTGATAGGCAGACAAGATGGCATGCTTATACTGAAATCTGAGGAAAAAGCCAGGTTTTCAAAGCTTTGCGGAAGAGAGTGTGACAACCGTCCAGAAAGCACTTCCGGGAGGGAGTTTCACAGCTTGCCAGCAGCAATCGCGAAGGCTCGACCTCCCCATCTAACCTTATTAAACCATAGCACTGTTAGCAGATTCCTATCTGCAGACCGAAGCTGACTAGTTGGAACATAGCGGTGAAATATTGCCTTAATACCCTCTGGGCCTGCGCCAAAAGCGTTAGGCAGAGTGTTTTGAAAAGGATCCTACAGTCCAGAGGAAGCCAGTGCAATGTCCTAAGAGAGGCTGAAACTGAGTGATATTTTGGAAGACTCATCACCAGCCTGGCCCCAGCATTCTGCACCAGCTGCAGACGTCGCACCAGACCTTTATGAATGCGCAGATACAGGGCATTACAATAGGCCAATCTGGACGTTACCAGGGCAATAACAGCCCGTTTGCTGAGTGAAATGAGAGAAAATGTGAGATTTTTCGGAGGATCCTGATAATCACAAAACAAGTGGACACTGTCCTACTGACCTGGCTGCTCAAGGAAAGTGAAGTATCCACTACGATCCCTAAGTTTTTCCCATGGGATACCGGGCAGGGACAGGCGCCAAGCGTGTCCGGCCATCAATCACTGGACCAGATGTCCAAATTGCTGCAGAAAATCAAGACCTCAGTCTTCTCCCCGTTCAATTTCATGAAGTTAGCTTTCATCCAGGAGGAGACTGCCTGCATACAATTCCTAAAGTTATGGGCAGAGTCTTTGATATTATGAGTGATGGACACCATTATTTGGGTGTCGTCCGCTTAGGACAACACCTCCAGCCCAAAGGATCTCACCACCTTAGCAAGCGGGGCAACATAAATATTAAAGAGTGTTGGGCTCAGGGCGGAGCCCAGAGGAACACCGCAAGGCAAGGAATTGGAGGCCGAGTAAAATTGGCCAAATTTAACAGTCTGTGCTCGGTCACTAAGAAATGAAGCAAGAAGCCCCAGAGCCGAGCCACCAATCCCTTTCTCTCTGAGACGCTCAACCAGCCTCAGAGGAGATAGGGTATCGAAAGTTGTGGTAAGGTCAAGTAGAACTAACAGCGCGGTATGCCCTGCGTCCACTTGAGTACGGATATTGTTAAATACGCAGTTAAGGTAGTTTCCGTACTATGGCAGCTTCTAAAGCCATGTTGTGAGCCATCCAGTAATTGGTGATCTTTTAAGTAAGCGCTAAGATGGGAATTTAGATAGGTTTACAAGATCTTGGCTGGAACAGGAAGCAGTGAGATCGGGCGATAGTTTTTCAATTCTGAAGGGTCCAAAGAAGGCTTCTTTATCCCTTTCTATGCTCATGACGAGCTCAGCTCGTCATGAGTCACAGTGGAGCTGTGCTCATGATGAGCTGAGCTCGTCATAACGGCCACAGCCCGCCCACGCAAGATAAATTCCCCGCCTGTGTGGGAGAATTAATCAGTGGGCGGGGCCGTGACGAGCAACGCTATAAAACAAGTTTCTTAAGATGGATTGCACAGCACACCTTCTCTCAGTGTTTAGCTGTTCTCTATCACAGCTTTGCCCAAGTATGATAACCAGGGCAAGGCTGAAGGCCACTTCTCTGCGCCACTCCCGGAGTAAAGGTCATAAGAGTATTGCCACCTTATTGTGGCACAAGTTGTATCTAATCTCACCCTCACCTCGTACACAGGAAGGACATTGCCACCTTAAGGGGTGAATACAAGTTGTATCTATTCTGATCCTCACACCATACAGGAGATAAGGCAACAATAAATAATATTTTCATGTTAAAGGGACAAATGATCTGTCTTATCCTCACGCCGAACAGGAAATAAGGGCACAGCAAGGGAATTGCATCCTTGGGGCCAGGGGCTCACAAGGTGTGTGTAGTCTGAAATGACTTCCTGCACAGTACTGCTCAGTGGGCGGTGTACAAGTCACGGCCCAAATGGATTTCTAATTTGCATTGGTGCACTGAACGGAGTTCTTGCACCAGCGGGTATGAAATCCTAGCCCGCAGCTAGTGGGGGGGCAGATCGTGACGATTTCATCCTTGGAAGTTTGAATTTTGCCAGCATCACTCGACCGCTTTCCCACCCACACTAAAGGGAGCATTGATCTGTCTAGCTGATGAGGTATAAGTTAGGAAATTCTTTCAGCTGTGAATTTAGTAGGAAATTTCAAGACACCTCTGCTTTCCATGACGTGAAAAAGGAGGTCTCTATGCAGCCTCGCTCTTCTTCATAGTCGCAGAACTCCTTTGTGACCTGGAATGTCCATTTAATGTATGCCAGAGGGTACTTTATTCCTTATATAGCCTACTTGCTTTATATGTTCATCACTGGGTGCTATAAAATAAATCTCACACAAAATATACGGTAGCACTATAGAAAGGCGTCTGGCCTTGAAAGGGGGAAAGAAAATGAGCACAACAATGTTGTGGACGAAAACCCTCCCTCACCCGAGGGTGACACGCTTCATCATTGGGTTCCTCCAACACATGGGGGTCTGTGGGCTACGACTTGACCCAAAAGGAAAGGAGCAGGAGCGCAAAGCACGTGTTGGTTCTACCAACTCGAAATGGTAAGGAGGGGCAGAGTGCTAAAGAATAAGTGAAAAAAGTGTTTTTAAAAAACTACCTACTTAGGGGTAACAACTTTATTCCTCCTTCCTAAGTGGTAGTAGTTAACATGCAAGTGAGTGTAGGGTTATCGATATATACCCACTTCAATGCTCAGATTCATTACAACTCTTCGAGGTTCTACCTTGTTGGGTTGGATTTTGGCCCAAATTCTACACAGGTATAAGTGGAGAAGGCATTTTGCTTTTTTCGGGGTCCACTTCTTAGGACAAGTAAAGCCTGTCTGCGCCCACTGCATGTGTTAAATGCTAGTGTTTGGCTTGCTGTAAGTGACAGGGTAGCGATCCCTGCACAAGCACCGTCATAGCTTTTGAATGGAATTCATTTGGCCAGGCAGTTCTTTAGCAGTGAATAGGTACAGTAGCAACAAAAATAGACAGGGGGTACATAGAAGTGCAATAATACATCACTGGTTGTTAACATTGCAGGTCTTGGTATGGATGCAGGGGAGGTTTCTGTGGTCCTCTGGTGATTGGAGTTTCTCATTTAAGAGTTGTAGGAAAGTAGGATCTGCTTTCATGGTCACCCCCACTTGTTGCTGGTGTCTTTGTTTTTCTGACTAGTCTGACTGGGATCCTGCTAATCAGGACCCCAGTCTCTGTACTTCTTCCCTAAATTGGACAATGTGAGTAGTTAGGTACACCCTGATGGGCTACAGATGTACCCTTGTAAGTCCCTAGTTTATGGTACTAAGGTACCCAGGGCATTGGTACACCAGGGGTCCCCCATGGGCAGAAGCATGTATTATGCCACCCATGAGAGACCACTCAAATTGTGACTACAGGCCTGCCATTGCAGCCTGTGTGAGCTGGTGCTAGCACCAATTATGACGTATACAGGTTTTCCTATATGTAAGATCACTGCACTTAAAACCTATAAATCACCCCTAAGGTAGGCCTTTCAATCCCAAAGGCAGGGTGCTTGGTTATAAGTGTGAGGGTGCCCCTGCAGGAGCAGGATACCCCTACAATCCACGGCGTCCATTATCCCAGGTTGTAAGTGCATCAGCCATTACGATATCTAGAGCGGCCATGCATCATTATGCGATGGCTTATCTAAACTGCCTGTAACAAATCCTGTCATGTTTGGTATCTGTAAAGCTCCTCCAAGAGGCCCTCAGTGCTACCGGTACCAGTCTTCCAGACCTGGACATCAAGCTAGTGCTGCTGCCAATCACAGACACAATTCTGCCCTCCTGCTACTGAGCCAAGCTCGAGCAGGGGAAGGCAGGACAATAGGTTTCCTGTCACAGGGAGGTGTAACCACCTCCCAGACAAGATTTAGTGTATTGGGACAGTGTGGGGGCACTTGCCAGTGCCATTACACTGCTTTGAAGGGCACATTTTGTGCCCTCCTTGCATACACCAGTTGGAACCAGTTCAGGGAGCCATTGTCTCGCACTCTGGTGTAAAACTGGACAAAGGACATGGGCATATCCTCCCCACTGTCCAGCCCCTCCTGTGGGAGGGACCCCTGAATCGTCCCAAACATTTTCTTAGGGTACTTAAGGGCTTTGTGTGGGTCCCTAGATTCGTCATGGGACAAGATTCAGATCCAAAACCACTTCATCTTCAACCGTCTGGGCACTCTGGACATCACTGGACTTCGCTTTGGGAACCGAGACTGCAACTGGGAAGGTTCCTGCTGCTCCTGGTCTCATCGTCCGGCCAGTCTTCTGCAACGTCTGCACCCATGCTCCATAAGGTTCTTCACAAGGCCTGTGGACATCCAAGACATCCGAAGGAATCTGCCTTGTGCATTGTGATTATATCTCCGGGGAGGAGATATTGCAACGTGTTAGTGAGTGTTTATAATAAATACATATTTTTATAAGTACACTGTGTGGTTCTTTTTCACTTAATCTGTACTTATAAGATTATGTTCTGGTAAAACAAGCTGCTTTACAGTACTTCTGGTCTAAGCCTGAAGGCTGCTCTCCACAGCTACCACTTAGAGAGTTTTATATGGTTGTCTAAGATCACTAAAATCACCACAAGGGTTGTCTGGATTAGTGCAGGGTGCTACACTTACATAAGTGTGCACCATATACTAAGCCAGCCTCCTACAAGAGCTCTATCAAAAAAGTTCACGATGCAGTTCGTAATCGTGACTCGCACACTTTGGATCGGTGTTGGGGTGTTTATGTGGCAGCTGAGAGGTGGTGCACTTGGAGGTTCCATTGTAGACCTGCTGGATAGGAGCTTGGCTCATTTTGTTAATTCAGAAAACATTGCATGTGCCATTGTCAATTATTCCTCTTTGGGGTTCCTGTACTTCCCTTCAGGGGTGTGTTCTCCACACTCCATTTAAGGAATTTTTAGTCGGACACCAGACAGTGGCCCGATCGTGGTAGCATTTTCATAGTTTTTTTTCTTAAACTCGTCTTTTATTTAATATCGCACAGACACTACAATACACTCTGTCATTTCTGGTCACAAAGCAATGAAAATTAAGCCACATATTACCTTACACGCCAGGTACGTACTAAAGGGTATCACCGGGGCCTCAATGTTCGCCCAAGTGCTCGGCTCACAAGCGTCATTGCTGGGCAGACATCATCGTGTATGACACATAGGACCACTCCCATGGATACTGATCATGCGCAGCAACAAACTTTACAAATCAAAATTATGATAATAACTTGGCAGCGACAGGCAGTCAGGCGAGGAAGCCCCCCTATCTCCCACGGGGTAGAACATCATCTCATCTGACCGGGGGGAGGGGCGAGGATCAGATATGTGCACAGGGTATTAATCATGAGTGGCACAGTCTGCCGAGTGAGATGTATAAACAAGCTATTTCGACATGGCAGATAGGGGGCAAGGGGGGCAAGGGGGAACCATCCCATGTTCGTCCCCCCCGGTCTACACTCCAGGGCATGATCTGTCCCGCAATCTGCTCAGTCTGAAACGTTCCTACCTAGGTACCTCATGCTATTGTAGACCACGCACCAGCTCATTCTACCAGCCAGGGGATCATCCTCCGATGTCCCTGCCTAAGCATCAAGAGCCACCATCTTTGAAGAGGTCACGTCCGCAGCACCCAGTCCACCATTCATCAGCAGGCCCTCTAACATAGTTCCTCACATCTCCAAGTTATGCTCCACATTTTCATCAGTGCGGACCAAGTGCAGTTGGCGCTCCTCAGCCATGTCCGACTTCACTTATCCAGCTGAGGGGACAAGAGGTGGCTCCAGTGTAAGGCAATGCAGCGTTTAGCCAGTACAAGTCCTAGTAGAGCGTATTCATGGTGCATGCGAGCACCTTGGGTACCGGAAGCACGTTTAAGAGACGATGTTTGACTGACGCCTCGATTCCCACACCTATGACCTCTCGCAGGATGAGTAGCACTGTCCGCCAATATATCTAAAGCCAAGCATGATCCCAGGTCATAGGTAAAAATGTTGCAGGTCCCATACCATACCGGGGGCATATCAAGGGGCGCGTCGCATCAAACCTATACCTCTCTGGGGTGTTAGATATGTGCAATATAAATAGAAGAACTGGGTGAGCTTAAAGCATGCATTCCTAGCCAGCTCCCGGACCTGTGCGTAAGCCTGTTTCCACTCGCCCTCTGTGAGCGGCGATAAGTCAGCCGTCCATCTGTCTTGAATGTTTGACACACCCATCCTACGGTCTGCCTTCAGAGCCTTGTATATGCGGGAGATTAGTCCCCTATAAGAGCCCGCGTCGAGCAGCAGTGCCAAGGTCTGCGTCTCCTCTGGCTCATCCAGGAATGTGGTCCATATTTCACTGGTATTTTCTTGTATTGCAAAAAATGCCCATCTGGCACTTGAACACTCCTTTGCATTATCAAAAGAGGAAGATTCTGTTGAGGTTCAAGTCACGAGTTGTCGTACACCCTCCCTCGAGCCAGCTCATGAAATTCATGACAGTCTGCATTTGATAGAAACACGTGATCCAGCAGAGGGGGAGCAACCGGGCATATGGGCCCTATGCATGACCCAGATATCAGCCAGTTCCCAGGCCCCTGCGACTAAGCCGACCACAAACGGACAGTCCGGGGGAGCTCGCAAACTCATCATGAGATACCTCAGGAGTTCTGCCTCCGCACACCAGTCCACCAACAGTGCCATCTCTACATTGGGACCTTCAGCACACCACTGCGCCATGAACTGCAGCAGACCCGTGTAGGACAGTAGGATCTGCACTTATGTTGCCCCCACTTTTTTTCTGATGTATACACTGGTTTCTGGCTATAGTCTGGCTGGGTCCCTGCTAATCAGGGCCCCAGTCACTCTGCTCTCTCTAAACAACTTGGGGGCAGATTTATGTTGAAGTTGTGCCACTTTTATACCGCCGTTGCGTCACTTTGGTGATGCAGGGGCGGCGTAAACCCTGCGCCACGTTGCGCCCTATTTACATTGTGACGCATCTATGGAGATGCGTGTAAAGCCCTGCGCCACATGAAACCTGCGTCAGGTTTCATGTGGGCGTTTCTACGCAGGGGGGGGGGGCGTTCTGTCGCAGGAACGCCCCTGAAAAGTGACTCAGTGAGATCTACAAGATTTCACTGAGTCACTTTTCCAACGCTGATGCGTCAAAACCCTGCGCCTGCCAGAAGCAGGCGTAAGGCTTGGCGCACCATTTTACAGATAGGGCAAGTTGGAAGAGTGCTGGAGTTGCGTGTCGCACGCAACACCACTTCAGCACTGCACCAACTTTACGCCCCAGATGCGACACGCATTTGTTTATTCCTGCGCCATGATGCGCCGCATTGTAAATGTGGCGCATCATGGGTGGCGCAAGGGTAAACTTGCGTGCCGCATCTTTCCTGGCGCATCCCTGCTGATTTGCAGAGATGCGCCAGGCCCCTCGGTGTGCATATTAGATGCACCTGTGGTACCTTATGAGCCCCTAGTATATGGTACCTTAGGTACCTAGGGCACTGGTACTCCACAGGCCTACCAGGGGCTGCAGCATGTATTATGCCACCCCTGGGAAGCATTCACAATCTGACACCACTGCCTGCTACTGCAGCCAGGGTGAGGTAGTGTTAGCACTCCTCACCGAGGTATAGGTTCCTATATCTCACCATACACACACATATAAACCTATCAGCCACCCCTATAGCAGACCCTATCAATCCTGAGGGCAGGGTGCTTGGTTTACTATGTGAGGGGGTGCTTCTGCATGAGCAGGACCCCTCTGCAGCTGGCAGAGTCTATTCTCTGCTGCTGTTTGTGGATGCGGTTAAACCATATACTCTTAAGTGCATTATAACCTAGCGGTAAATGCTAACTTTGGAATGACTGCATCAAAACATGTCGTATTTGGTGTCAAACAACGTGGAATCATACCCCCACACCAGTAACTGGGGTGGGAGTATGATCCCACCCTTCTAGAGGGGATGACATGTACCCACTGTACTAAACGGTAGAAATCTAAAAGAGCCCTGGCATCACAAAATGGATGCCACCAGCACAGACACTGGGCTGCCCTCCAGCTGCTGACCGAAACTCGCAGTGGAGGAAGCCCAACAAAAGGCATCCTGTCACAGTGAGGTGTCACCACCTTCCAGACAGGATTTAGTGTATTGGAGCTGGGTGGGTGCACTCTTAGAGTGCTTTGAAGTCCTGCACTGGGGGAGCATAAAGCTCCTCTGTGCATATTCCAGCTCAAACCGGTTCAGGGGCTACCTGCCCCTGCTCTGGTGCAAAACTGGACAAAGGGAAGTGGGTGTAACCACCCACTACCCTGACCCTCCTAGAGAAGTGGTCATAGAGCTAGTCCCTCCCCTATCTTCACTATAAGATAGCAAGCATTGCCAATGCAATTCAGATAACCCTGAACGACGCTCTACAAAGAAGAATCCTGGCCCTTCGACGTTCCACTACCTTTGGAAGACAGAAGAATCTCCCTTGGAGTCAAGGAGTGACTCCCCTGCTTGGCAGGCACCAGAAACTTGAATCAACGGTTGCAAACTTTCCCGCTCCCGCCGGAGTTCGAAGTCCCTGCTGCCCCGGAAGTGGATTTCCTGACCTCTCGATGGCCCTTGTGAGTCCCCAGGAAAGCTGTGGCGAGTGCTCCCCACGAGTGACGAGGAACAGCAATACCCGGGGACCGTGCACTACTGTCGAGTGCAATCCCTTAACAACGTTCTACAAACTTGTGCATTAGACCATTTGTGGCCCAACCCTCTAGCAGGTCTTGCATCAAAAATCAGCTGCCTACCCCGTCCCGAGTGACCGTGGGCTCCTGTGAAGCATTTCCTGAGGCGGCGTCTTTGCGGTCACTTGCCCATTGGCTAGTGAGTCCCCTGAAGACTTTCTCATCAACTTAAAGGGCTCTCCTGGTTGCTCGAAGCCTGCCCTCACTTATCCTTGCTGGGTGAGTCCATCAGACCTTGCTGGTCTGCACCACCGACTTTCTTCAGTTCACATGAGACTTGCAGTTGCCAAGGCTTGATGGCTCCAATCCGGTTGCCGATCCTGTCATCAGCTGCAGACTTCGTGGGACACTCTGAATCCAGCTGCTGGTCATTGTGGATTCCTCCTGGACCTCGTGAGCGAAGAGTCAAAACACCATCGATGACCTGAATCAACGCGACATCTGTGGTCATCCATCTTGCTGGCCACCAGTCACTGGCAAGTGAACTTGAACACTATCCCTTCAATTTTCAGGTCCTCTTCAACTTCAATCCACCTTCGGATTCCACCGGACACTTCTCCCGCCGTCCCAAGCAGCAAGTCTTCTTTGGTCTACATTGAAAACAGCGCCTCGACCCGACATCAAAAGACACCTATGCACCCGGCTTCCCTGGGTGAGGTAACTCGTGCACTCCAGTGCCCAAGTGTGTGTTGGCCCTTGAAGTACTTACCTTGTAAGTGGCTTGCTTGTTGACTTCCTCGAAGTGCCCTAGAACTTTAAAATTCAAACCGCGACTTGCTCCATTGAAACCAATAGGAAACCTGCGGCTGTGTTCACACACTGCACGCGTCTCCCATGGGCTTGTTACTTACCTGCTAACACTGCAGTAGTGAAGCCCCAGCGATTCCCCAGGCCCTAGGCCTTGTCATTTTGCAAGTCGACTTTGTTAACCCATTTTTTTAGTATATGGTCTGGTACGCCCCTAGGGCTCCAGCCATATTTGTGCTTAATTTATTGAGAACTGTTGACATTTGAATGTGTACCTGGCTTCTAATCTCATAAAGATATTAGTAGAGTGTGTCTAGAAATAAATACATATATATTTGATATATATACCTGTGTGGTGTCCTTTCATTTGGTAATTCAAGAGATTATAAGGTAAAACAAGCTTCTTTACATTCCTCAGAGACTTAGCCTGAAGGCTGCTCTCCACAGCTACCACTAGGATAGCTTTCTTTAAAAGGTTGTCTTAAACCTATCTACCATAAGAGTCGAATTGGACTGGTGCAAGGTGGCCACTATAACTAGTGACCAGCATATGCCAGGCCAACTTCTCACAACCCGCAGACCCACAACCCGGCAGACCCTGGCCCCCCGAGCAGGGGTGTGGAATGTAATAAAATATCTACTTGTCCATGGGGCAGGTTGCTTCATAAATGTTTGAATACTTGCAATCCCCTTATGCTGCCACGTTTCCGCAGATCTACATACTGGGGCTGAAGGTAGTGCTAAGCAATACTTTCAGGGTTAGAATGCCCTTTTGAGTTTGTGCAAACCTACCTGCACATTTTAAGGGGTTTCAACAAATCTAATCTTTTCCCATACTGAGAAATGCTGGAAATTTACTCCTGACAATGGCAGACCTAAACCTTCTTTCAGAGTTGGGGAAAAAAGTGGTTGGAGGGAAAGTGTACTTGCAAACATTCAGATTTTCACACGAGCAACTCTACACATGCACATTTGCTCATGGTAAAATGCAGTTCACAAATATTTTCTAGGAGTACTATTTCTTGTCCTACTTCTGTAAATTCTTGAAAATTCACGAAGGCCATATAGATGCACTTAATGCAAGGACCATGGGTGCACTTTTGAGACTTTCATTAATAACTGGACCCCTAATTTGGTCTGGCATTGACCGTGACCGTATGTGTTTATAAAAAGTCTCTGTCTCTATCTCTCCCTTTCTCGCCCCTCCCTACCTCCCTCATCTGGCTTCACTGTGAGTGTCAGCATTCTGCTCTTTCACAAGGAGCATATTGGCACACAGAGTAGTTTTGTTCAGTGCCAGTAACTACCGTGACAGTGCATCGTTTTTAAGACCCAAAACAATTTTTGCTTTTGCCACTGTTTGTTATAATGGTAAGGGCCCGGAAGCTCCCACAACAATAAGGGTTTACAAAAACCATGCCAAAACAAGTCACACATTGACAAAACTAAAAAGCGGACCACCAATTTCGGCACTACTGGCTTTGCCAATGCTTGTTTATTTTTGTTTCCCATGATCTTATTGAAACTGGTTACGCTGATTTTCCATTCTGAATATTTTTGGGAAATAGTAGCATGCATCAAGACATGTTACTAAATGATCCAGCAAAGAAATGGTACCTGAAATTTTACAGTAGTTTAGCAAAATATTTTTTTCCTGCTTTTTTTTTAAGAACATTTTATTTTGAAAGCAAAGAATCATCAACCTTACTTTCAAGCTTCTGCACATATTTGCATCAAATCAGAGAGCATTCTGGGAGCATTATACATAGCCTCATATTGCCAAACTTTGAAAACGTGTGTACCCATTTTTATTCTGGAACCACTGTCAGTAGTGCACTCAGCCTACAACATTTACTTGGAGCGCTCACCCTAATAATGAAGGCTTTCAATGAATGGACCATGAATACAAGTTTGAGCAGCATTAACACAGGGACGCAAATATTACCGTAACTGCAGACAGTGCCCTTCCCTGAACTATAATGTGGTCCTGCAAACTGGCATCCAAAGGGTTTGTGCTGCAGGGGGTTGAGCCTACTTGTCCCAAGGACAAAATACACATGAATACTTGTTGCCCTTGACTTCAAACAATATGTCCTGGGCGTCGGGCTATAGGATTTCCACATCCTTGCCCGAGTCCATATCCATTTTAAGCACCGCCAGCTTCACCCTACAGTGCTTCCCGGCCCACACCAACGAGATCAAGAGACTATTTAAGGTATCAAAGGCAGATTTCGGGATACAGCAAACTGAGTTTTGGAGAGCACAGGGGCAACGGGGAAGCATAACCATCCTCACCAAGGCCACTATCCCCATGATCAAGAGTTGCAGGCTGTTGCAGAACTGGATGGACATCTCCAGGCCTGTGATGACTGATCCCATAATAAGGGCATACTGGGCATCCGATGTGCGAGCCATCTGTACACCCAAGTAGCGAAAATGGTCACGCTTACATCAAAGCCCCACGTTGGTCTGCGGCATCCCCCGTGCCAGGGCTGCCAGTGGGAATATAACCGATATCTGGTGGTTAATCGGGTGACAAAATTACAGCAATGCCTCGTTGATGGCGAGACCCCATTGGACCATATCTCACTGCATCCTGATCGCCAGGTGCTCCATTGACAGGATGAAAAGGAGTGGAGACAGCGGGCAGCCTTGTCTTGTGCCTCTCTCGCTCTGGATACCTTCAGATATCAGACTGCCATTGTGGATTCGGGCCATCGGTCGGCAGTACAGAAGAAGAGCCCAACATATGAACTCTTGGCCCAGACCCATCCTTCTCAGGACCGCCTGCAAATAGTCCCATCGAAAGGCGTTCAATGCTTTTTCAATGTCTCGGGGTACACTGCTGTTCGAACCCCAGCGTTCGCCACCAAATGCAGCAGGTGCAAGAGTCTCCGTATATTCATGTCTCCCTGCCCGGCATGAATCCACACTGGTCCTCATGTACCAAGTACGTCACTCCCTTGCCCAGGCGTGTCGCTAGGACATTGGCCAACAGTTTGGTATCCACCCCCAGCATTGATAAAGGCCTATAGGAGCCAGAATCACGTATGTCTTTATCTGGCTTAGGGGGCATAAAACTCTGTGCCTCTCTCATGGATGTCGGTAAAACTCCCACTCTCATGGCCTCCTGCAAGGTCTGCAGTAAGAGGGGAGCAGGAGGTCAGCAAACTCCTGGAAGAACTCCACCGGCGGCCCCGGAGTCTTCCATGGTGCCACATTCTGTGTTGCTTCCTGTAGCTCCTCAAATATAAGCGCCCAGCAGAGTTCACTTGTCTGCAGCACAGTAAGATAAAGGAGTGGAAGGTCATCTAGAAACTCAATCTCAGTCAGGATGAAGCCTGAGCCCTACCTGTATATTGCAGCTAAGTGGTCCACAATAACAAGTTACCAACCGACTCCTTGTGCCCCCTACTCTAGACAGGCATTCCCCTCGTGTCACCACGTTCAGCGTGTCCTACTCTAAACTCCTGCCATTGGTAGATAACCAGTTGGTGGCAAAATAACTTAAATATATCTCCCGGAGATCCCCCCGGAACGTGGTGTCTCTTAGGGCCTCAGTCTGTAGGCACCACGAAGGGACTCTCAGCCTACCCTCTACTCACCTTCCACACCAGCAGTACCGGAGCATCGTCCAACAAAGTGTCCCAATGCACATGTCTGCACCGCAGCTGCCTCACTTGGGAGCAAGAAGCAATCGAGCCTACTAGAGACATTGTACGCAGGCATATTGCATGTGTATCCCTGCACTCCAGGGTGCGTCTGGCGCCAGATGTCGATGTAGCGCAGACGGTCCATCGCCTCCCGCAGAGCAGTCATCATATTGGGCTTAGTATGTTGCTTCAGAGGATGTCTCTCTAAGTTCCCATCAAGCACGCAGATAAAGTCTCCTGCATATATTAGTTGCACTACCACATACGGAAGTAGTAACTGTTCCAATACCTGATAATACCCGCCATCTTCCACATTTGGGGCATAAACATTCAGCAAGCATATCTCCATCCTGTCTAGTGCTCCATGCACCACATGCCTTCCCTTTACATTCGCCCTGTAACCATAAACTCGAAACAGGACTTTTGGGGCCACCCAAATTGCCAATATGTGGAATAAGTGGCCGAGAACATCTGTCCTCTCCATTTCTTGTGTAACTTTTGAGTTTTGGGGTCTGACAGGTGTGTCTCTTGCAGTAATGCCACATGCACCCCCTGTCTAAGGAGATAGGCCTGTACCATATAACGCTTCACAAAAGAGTTGAGCCACGCCCTGCAATGGGTAACCCACTCTCATACAGAACACAGTCAGACTCAGAAGATTACAGTGCCAGGCTGAGGAGATGCACCGGCAGCAGTCACGCTATGGTACGCCCCGGTCGCACCCTCCCACCCTCCGGGTAAACACAACAAGAACAATCCTTGCCTCCCCAATCATCGACTCCCACAGTGCCCACTCCTTCCTCAACCAGTTAGTGTACAACCGTTATTCCTTCATACCGAACAATAACAGAGGATGTATAATGAATAAAGTGCAATTGAACTGCAGTCAGTGCCAGCCACTACCCAGGCAACCTGTGAGCCACGTCCTGCAACGGGTAACCCACTCTCATACAGAACACAGTCAGACTCAGAAGATTACAGTGCCAGGCTTAGGAGATGCACCGGCAGCAGTCACGCTATGGTATGCCCCGGTCGCATCCTCCCACCCTTAGCCACTACACACACACTCAATTATATACCAGGCATACCCTTTCACACAACAGATCCACAATTCACAAAATTACTAATAAAAGGGAGTAAGAGAAGAAAGAAAAGAAAAAAAAATGAAACGAAAAAAGTGAAGGGGGAAGATAGGCACTGCCCGTGTCATATCAGTGCCCATCCTATTCACGCCATACATGGTCTTGAATTGTGGCCCTAAACACCCCAACTCAGGCCAGCCGCCTGTCACTCCAGCACCAGGGTCAAGAGTATGACCCCCCACCGGCAGTGAGCAGCATCAAACCTACTGTTCCTTTACCCGTTCAAGGATCTTCAGGTTGGGGGGGGTCTTCTACTACATCCCCCATACTAGTGTCCAAGTTAGAGGCAGTGACCTCTTCCACCAGGGCTCTCACAGTCTCAAGCTCAGCTTGCAACAACAATGGATCCACTCTATGCAGCCGTCGTCCCACGTTGTCTGAGTCCAGCTGCTCCAGATCCAAGGAACCATCACGGCGCACCACTACTCGTTGGGTCGAACAGGAGGCACGTCTACTCAGCCCCCCCATTGCCTGCCTGCCCTCTGTGTCTGCTTCGTACCAGAGCTTCACACATCCTCACCTCGGCTAGAAATCTCCTCTCGCCTCACATCTCCAACCGGTCCCATGCGGCCTCAGCGGTGGCGAAAAAGTGAGCACGATCTCAATGGATGGGCTTCTATTTAGCGGGATAAAGGAGCATATACTGTAGATTCATTGCCCTCAATTTCTGCTTCACCAACAAAAAGGACACCCTCTGATGTTGCACCAAGCACGTGTAATCAGAGAAGATTCAGATGGTGTGGTTATCGAGAGCGGGAACACCAAGTCAACGAGCGGTCTTGAGGATGAAGTTGCGATCCCTATAGTTTAGGATCTTTGCGATGAGTGTACACAGCGGGGCTCCCATCGGGGGCGAATGCGTAAAGGCTTAGTGTCCGCTTTCAATCATGAAAAAAGAGGCAGTTCGGCCAAGGGAAGTGAAGTTTTGATACAGTTTTTAAGGAAGAGTTCAGGAGCCCTGCCCTCCTCTCCTTCCAGGAATCCAACAATATGTAAATTACATCCCTGGGAGCTGCCCTCCGCATCATCAGCTCTAAGGCCACTGGCTTGGTGCACAAGTCATTGAGGGCCGCCTTCAGGCCGGCCACCTCACTCTGCAATTCAGATGCAGTTTTTTCAGTGACAAGAGACCTTTCTGCCACTGTACAGAGGTCGACACATAAGAGTCCAACATCTTGAGACACTGCATCTATTTTGGCTTGCACTGCTGCACTTGAGCATCAGAGGGGTCCAAGTGTGTTTTTTCACTTTCTGGAATGGACTCACATGGGGGATCTGTCCTCAGTGCACCCTGCGCTGTGTATTGATCCATCTTCGTCTGCTGTGCCCCCCTCTGTGGTCTGTCCTTGCCCATGACGGTGCACCCGAGTCGAAGGGCAGTCATTAGTTCAATGAGTATGCTATGCAGGGACCCCTGTCAGGTTCAAGTCGGTCCTGTATGTAGAAGTAGGGAAGATATCCTGAGAGCCACCCACAGGGAGCAAGCCAGAGCCGAGCACGGCCACCACGAGGACCCACCACGGAGTATCCAGAACCAACTCAAGGTGTAGTATCTACCTCCCTTGAGTGAAAAATGCAGCGTTGAGCAGAAAATAGTGCCCAAAAAGTGTCCAGGAGGCAAAAATGGGGATCTGAGAATGGACCAGCCGGGGGCCAAATGCAGCAGAGGTAGCTGCAGCCAGATGATGTGCCCAAGGAACTCCCAGCACCGCAGTTCTCTATATGGGCCACAGAGGTCACCTGGCGTAAACTCAATGGCCCCCACGTGTAGCAGACAAAGTCCTTTATGTAACCAAAGTTCACCACCTAGGCGGAGGTGAAGTATCCTGGCAATCATCTATGGGTACCAGACACAGAAGTCTATCTCCTACCAGGACAGCAAGGGCTATGGCAGGGCGTGCACCAGGACACTCCTCCTGGGTCATATCGCACCCTTGTATATACAATTTGGCTGGCTGGTACACTGTCACTGCACTAGCAGAGAAGGTTACAGGGACCAATTCTTCTTTTACCAAGTGAGAGCTGCCTCACGCTGTACTCCGCATCTGTTCCCCACCTTGTGTTCAGCCAAGCTTCAGGCTGGTGCAGCCGAGTCGAGGAGGAGGCCCCTACGCCTCTGACCAGTCGCGCAGCAGATCAGCAGGCCCAGGGGCTTCAGGTACGACTCCATTGCTGCATGCTTGATGAGTCTACGGCCAGCACCTCCCTTGCCACCGGCCCAGGGTCGACGGCTGGTGCCCAGTGTGCTATCACTTCTGGTGTCCAGGCCTCAGGAAGGGCCCAATCAGGTTGATTTCTTTCACACCCCCTGGCTGCACTAAGCATGGCCTGTGTGGGGGGGCAATTCCAGTAGCGGCGCCATGGCAGTAGAGGAAACCGGTCTATGGCCAATGTCTGGCAACCTGTTCAGCCCTGGTCTCAGTCGCGGCACCAAAATGACGAAGGTTCGGTGTCATTCACGGCTGATTCCTCTTCTGCTCAGCCCCACCCGTAGCCAGATCCGGGGATGGCGGTGCAGGCACAGAACAGCGGTACGGGCAGGAGAAATGTCGGATTCTGAACAGGCAGTCTGTGGAGCTCCACAAACCGCGTCTGCTTCAACCGCCATCTTGGCCACCGTCCCCATCAGCTTTTTCATAGTCAAACCTTAAAGGTGGTTTATTGGTGATCAGGCGAGTTAATCTGTTTTATGAGCCACTGACCTGGCCCTTTAATTTTTTTCGTCGTACCTAACTGGGGGCTTGGATTAGTGTGAAATGTTTATGCAGGGGTCTGGTGATCATAAGGGTGGATCGTATCAATTTATATCTAGAGTTTTATGATGGGTGCCAGTTTTCCGAGACTCTGCCTGCCTTGGTGTGTGCACAGGGGCACGATCGTTGCGGGCTGCTTCCAACCTACACATGCA